>NC_140124.1:68161069-69517746 GCF_964035555.1 Netta rufina | reverse complement strand
TTCTTTGCATCCCTTGCCAAGGTTATTTGTGCCTTGGCTTTTCTGATCCCATCCCTGCACATCCAGACATCACTCCTGTACTCTTCCCAGACCACGTATCCCTGCTTCCAATGCCTGTCCATTTCTTTTTTTGTGCCTCATTTTGACCAGCAGGTCCTTGCTCAGCCATCCTCGTTTCCGTCTCTCTCTGCTCCTTTTCTTGCACAGGAAGTGTGTTCCAAGTAAAGCATCCTTAGAGTTGCCAGCTCTGTTCAGCTCCTTTGTCCCTGAGCACAGTGTTCCAGAGGATCCCATCCACTAGGTCTTTAAACAGCTGAACTTTCCTCTTCAGAAGTTCGGGATCCTGACATTGACCTTAGCCAGGCCCATAGTCCTCCAGATCACAAACTCAACAGGATGAAGTTACTGCAGCCCAGACTGACTCTGATCTTACCCTCTTCATCTGCATTGGAGAGCACCAGGTCCAGCAAAACTTCTCCTCTGGTTGGTTTGTTTGATACCTGGACCAGAAATTTGTCTCCAGTGCACTCCAGGAGTCTTCTGGATTGCTCACAGCCTGCTGAGCAACTCTTCCAGCAGCCAGACCTGTGGTCAAAGTCCCATCAAAGGATGGCAGCATGCGAGTGTGATGCTTTTCGTATTTGAAGTCAGAAGCCCTCACCCACAGCCTCCCATTGATCAGTGAGCCGGTAGCAAACCCCGGCCACAAGGTGTCCTTTGTTGGTCCAGACTTACCATTCACCCACAGGCTCTCAGCCTGTCTGTGGCTCTTTCTCAGAGGCAGCTCTTTGCAATCAATCCCTTTCCTAACACAGAGGGCAACACCCCTGCCCCTCCTTCCCTGTCTGTCTCTTCTGAAAAGCTTGTAGCCCTCTGTGCTGGCATTCCAGCTGTGTGATCCATCCCCCCGTGTTTCCATGATAGCAATTAGGTCACAGTTTTCTAACTGCACTGTGGTTTTCAACTCCTCCTTCTTTTTTCCCATGCTCCATGCATCGGTGTAGAGGCACTTCACTTGGGCTATCAGTCACGTCACCTTTTCAGAGGAACCCTTCCTGATAGCTGTGGGAGAGTTCACAGGTATTTCACTATTGCTTCCTAAAATGACGATGTTCCCAGGTTTGACCCTTACATGAAAGAGCAGGAATGGGTGGTAGTCTTCTGGCCCCAGCAGGCTAGGTAGTGTGTTTCTAATCTCATGAATGCAAGCCCTGGGATCAAACTTATTATCTCAAACTATTTTTGTGTCGGTGGGCTTGCATATTTATTTACTGAAGGATGTTGGAAGAAGGAAGTTTCTTTATATTCACCTGTTATGTGGTGTCCTTATTTTGATGACAGCTTTGAACACTAGTCATTTTGTGACCCCAAGAGGGAAGCAGGATGAAAGTTTGGTCTGGACTACCAAGCCCTTTAATTTCTTGTTCTGTTTTTCATCTGCTGAAGTGCTGGATTAATAGTGCTGTACTAATATAGCTCCTTTGGGTTTGGGTCAGCACAGTGAAATGGAAGTTAAATTTGAAGTGATTTGAAGATTTCTCAAATCCTAGCCCATGTTCTGCTCACTAGGACCCTCCAGCAGTGTATCTGGCCTATATTTAATTTCGTGTTCCTTGTGTTGGAGTTTCTGGGCTTTAAAATCCAGATCTCCTTGAATATGACCCTTCATTTTGTTACCTGCTTCATCTTAGATTTTAGTCTGTTAAAGAAATTGTTGAGGGCAGTGGTTGTTTCTCTTATGTGATCCAAAATATATCCACTGTGGAAAAAAACATCTTGTTATTCCTTGAACTGAAAGATTTCACAAACAGGAAATAAAGTTTCTGCTTTTCTGGACTGTGGAGTTTTTTGTTGTTGTGGTGGTGCTTTTTTTTTTTTTTTTTTTTTCTTTTTTCCCCCAGCCAGAAAAAGCAGTACTTTTTGTTCACTTGAGTCCCTTTATATCATGTGTTTCTTTTGCTACGCATAGGCTATTTTCTTCCTTTCCTCTTCCTGTTTTCTTACTATTTCTGTTCTCAGGCATATGTTTCACCAAAACACACCTTATAAAGCATCTCCAGCCACACCATGTAGCTTTTCAATGGCCATAGTACGCAAGCTCTATTTTGGGTGGTGGTCCAGGTTATTTCAGCCATCTGTCTCAAAGATGGGTCTTCTTCTCTGCTCACCTAAACACAGTGTGATTTTGAGGCCAAGAGACTTCAATGTTGCATCAATCATTATATTTAAATTAATGGGGATGAAAATTGAGACCACATGTATGATTTATTAATTGATTTTTAATTCCTGTATGTTCTTAAGGAACTGTCTTTAGCTTATTATGCTCCTTACATCAGTAGCTACTACCTATAAGCTTCTTCAAGTCCTTTCACACACGGGCTGACTGGACCAGAACAGAGCATCTGCTACATTTCACAGGGGGCCAAGTGGGATCTCTCTCCTGGATGCCAGGAACTGTATGTTGATGCCTACCATTTGAGAAAAAGCTCCCCCAATAGCTCTTCCAACAGGGTCTGTTTTTCCTCCATAGATCTCAAAGTGTTACACAGAAAGGTCAGCTGTGTGAGCAGCAGAACATTCACTTCATTACAAGAAAGGTTAAACAATTGATGTGATGAGCTCTGCAATGTGTGCAAGGGTAAAGATACTGTAGATACACAGACTCAGAGGACAGCAGTGTAACAAACCCCAGGAACATTTTCACAGACATAAGATAATGCTGAGGTTATAGTGGCACTTGCTGCAAGAGACAAAAAACAAACAATGCACACATACACACACACAAACAAACAAACAAAAAACATAAACCAAAATCTCTCTTGCGTATCCTGTTCCACATTCTTAACTGTAGAGGACTGTGTGGAACTGCTAGGCACAAAGCTATTAGTATTACTAGGTTGAAATTGCTTCCTGAGAAAGTGACTGAACTTGGAAAGATGGAGAGAAGAATTCCATTGGGGAGCTAAAGAACTGGTGGGGAATATAAAACTGTTCATTACTCTTCAGGTCTGAGGAAAATTAGGCAGAAGTAAAGGATTTATTTTGAAATACATTCGGGATATTTCAGACACTAAGCGAAATTTGCATCAGTTAAGTTTTAACATTTTTTTTTTCTTAAAGGGAAGAAAATCATGTAAAATCATGGCACACAGAGGATGTATTTTTATTTTATTTTATTTTTTTTTTAATTAGTGCCATCTAAATTAGTCTGATCAACTTACGAGAAAACTACTCTGAACTTTTGTTAACTGGGAGCTGCAAGTATACAGTGATGCAGTAGACAACACATACACCACTTCTAAGGAGTTGTGATTAAGGACTTGGATAGTAGCTCATTCCTGCCCCAGATTTGAGCCCACCAGGAGCTCAGAGAGTTAGAAAGGAAACGCTCTTCCTTGATCCTGGGTTTCCAGCAAGCTGATTTAATCACTCGAGCTGAGAATTGCTCTAACTTTGTCTCTAATTTCTTCAGGATATCCAGATGGCCTCAGGGGATAGAAAAGTAATATTTGCTGGGAAGATCATAAAAGAAGAGATACTCCAGGCTAAATTTTGCCTTTTGATGCATATGCGTTGATGATAAAGGAGTGTCTTGGGCTAAAGAGGGAATAAGATTTACATCTTATGTAAAGGCTTGGGTTTACTGCTACAAGATTAAACAATCAACTTTGATTCGGGGTTTTATGGTAAGTGATTGGTGGCTTGCTTTTGTAGTAACAGCCACCATTAAGGATCTTTTCAGCTTCTTATTAAAGATTCAAGAAGGGAGGGGCAAGTGGTTGAAGCATTTGAAATATAAAGCAGTAAATTTTATTGTATCAACATCTTTTCCCATGTTCCATTCAGCTATGAGAGACAGAAATTTCATTTTTGCTATATTCTTGATGATTTTAAGACTGGTTGTGTTCTGTCCTGTTTTGGGGCAGAGGAAGAGTTGGGAATCTTTCCTGACTTATAGGAGTGGGTCATCATTCTGATTACTCTTTTAAAGAGATAACATGCAAACCATATTCAAAGTGAGAAAACAAAACAAAACAAAACAAAAACAGAATAAAGTCCATCATGGAAGACAGTGTCTTCAGCACTGATTTTTTCTAACAATGTGTCTGGAGAAAAACAGATTTATAACAGCTGCTACAGGATCTGGCAAGCTGCTAACTAAGTTTCACTGCTCAGGGCATTAGTTTTAGGATGTTTTTTTTGGATAACACATGGTAAGAGATGTCTTTGTCTTAGCTAATATGGTTATTAGCTAGCAAGCACAAAGACCAATATATAACAGAAGATAAATAAGGGAGTGAATAAAAATGATGTAAGATGGGGAGAACAGATGCTGGAATTATAAAATTATATTCTAGCTGCTGCTGCAGGTGGTCCTGCCAACCTGATGTAAGCGTGTCTTGATGACTGCCGGGAGATGCAGCCAGGAAGGTGATGATGTCTAATTCTTGGAGTAGGCCACACCATACATTTCCTTGGCCTTGAAATAAATAATGTTCTTCCAAGAAGCATTGCATCTTCATCCCATTAATGAAACCAAGCCACTGATTCCAAATTTTCTGACTCATGTCAAGCTCTGATGTTGGTGAGCCCCAGAAGATGCTGTCTAATCTGTGATGTCTCTGAAAGTCCACTTTACATTGACACATTTTGTGTCTGCTCTTTTTATTTGTTTGTTTGTTTGTTTCTTTGTTTTTGTTTTTAAAACACTGTCATAAGTCAGACTCAGTTCAACTTTCATTACTCTGAGAACTAGCAGCTGCATGAGCCAGTACCCAGGCACAAAGAGCTCTGCTGAGGGAAGGGTTAGACACAGGCATATGTTAAGGTCCAGACTAAAACCAAAGATGCAGCATTTTGACTTATGCCTCCACTTTTAGACAATTAAATTCTTCCATCCTGCAGATAACCTTGATGTCTGTGGATAATGTCAACCCTCCACAACCTGAGGATTCATCCAATTTATGTCCAACTAGTCAGTGCTGCTCTTCCCTGAAGCTGGAGTCTCAGATGTCTCTCTTATGGATTATGGGCATATGGAGGTTAGTGAGTTTGCCCTTGAACATAGTAATGGGATGAGTAACCCAGAGAGAGAGAGAGAACAAAGGCAGACCAACAGTAAGCTTTTCAATACCAGCTTTACTGCCATGGAGTTTTGGAAACTTCCATACAAAAGTAATTGCCATCTCTGTATGTGCTGCTGCCTTGAGTCTGTGTGGAAGTTCATGCAGCTGGACCAAAGGAGGTCACAGGAGTCTGAACTTGCAGCTACAAGTTAGCTGCTTCACCTCTCAGTGACAAGACCAATTGGTGGCTACTCCAGTTATCTGTCCAGAAAATGTCATGGTGGTCCTTGACAACCACAGTTTGTGTAAGACCTAATCTTTTTCCTCAGGGACTATAAAACAGGCTTCTCATCATAACATCATTTATTCACTGCTCAAACTGTGAACACAGGGCAGGAAGACCTAGGGGAGCTGCAAGTCCCCTTACACAGCTCCAGGCATTTCTGAAGGAATAATAGAAATTACAATTCCTTTTGATAATTTTATAATAAATTAAAGCGTTGACAAAAACATTCTAATAAGCAATTGTCAAGAGTCCTTTTCCATGAAGATACCCATTTCGGAACTAGCCTCCTTGTTTATCTTACAGAAAATAATTGTTCAGTGTTTCCAGTTTTCAAGGGGTCGTCAGAAGACGAGGAGCAATTGGTGTTTGTACACAAACTGTGGGAGAGCATTTGTTATTTCTCAGAGCACTGGTGTGTTTCTGTCTCCACTTGGGACCCATCAGAGTCCCTCTGCTGGCTGTTGCCTTGCTGTCCTTCTCACACAAGCAGCAAGACATCCATTATCATTCTTTTCTCCAGTCAAAATGACCTTGTAACGGGATAAAAAAGGCTGTGTGGGTATTGAAAACCATAAAAAGTGGCAAGTCTTGTCCCCTCCTGACATCACCTCTCACTCAAACTGCCAGAAAGCAGCATCTGCTTCCCCCTTTACCCTCTGGGCTGATGGAGGTCCCTCTTCCTCATTACCAGGCACATTTTGCCTCCTGTTTTGCACTTGTTTCTCCCAATTATTTTTTTTTTTCACTTTGGTTTACAGGTTTTAATTTAGAAAGGAGTGAGCAAATGTAATTCTCTGACACAAATATTCTCCTTCCTACCGATGCACTGAGATGCCTTTATAACTGGCTCACATCCTTCCTTATTCCTTTCCTCCCTCTTTCCTTCCTCTTCACAGATTCACTCCCTTCCCCAGCCTTTGCTGTTGCATCTTTCCTCCCTCCTCTTCTTAAGGCTTGTGGCATCTTCTCTTTGAGCAGACACACCCAGTGGGATGACCAGCACTGTCCTGTGGTGTGTGCAGGGCTTGAACCAGGGAACTTGTGCAGGGCTCTGCTTTGCACTGGGAGCTCTGGGTCTCAGACGGCAGCTGGAGATGCTGGCTGACCCATTTTAGCACTACAGCCAGTGTCCCCTTCGGGACTGGCTTCTTCATACACCAAAAGAAGGCCACTGACGACAGTTTAGGGGCTTAGTGGCGCTGGCAACACAGAAGCCAGTGCTCCATTTGTAGTTTATAAAACCTGGAGGAAAGGAGCATCTCAGAGACTGCCTTTGTATCACCTGGGGAATGGTGTAAATTTTGGATATATGCCAAGCAATTTTGGATGTCTCCATCCCCCAATGCCTCCTAGCTCTTCATAATGCCCCCGTGACACACAGTTACTGTATGACAGTGGTCCGTTCCATCTGAGAGCTTGCCCAGGCTCTAACAACTGAGATCAAACTGTCTCAGAGCCCAAGGCAAAAGATTTCTTCAGCATACACCGGTGCAACTTAATACAAATAAGCTGCCTGTGGAACACATACCTTTGAAGGAGTTGCCATTCCTAACTCAAAATTTCCCTTCAGCTCACAAGAACAGCCAGTGTCAAGTAGGGCCCATCTTGATTAATAGCATTGTTTGAGGAGCGGGCACTACCACTCAGCATGCGTGGAGGCGGTGGGATTCAACCTGTGGCTTCTATGGAGTACTCAGATTCATCTAGACGGTCTTTGGCCTCTGAGTAGACAATAGCGTGATGTGGCTATAATTTAGCCCTGGCAAGCACTGAATGCAAATGTGTCTTCCTATCAATTAAACAAGAAGAAACATTCATTTGGCTGCAAATATCCCCACTGTTAAAGAATGCAGTTTAATTACCGAATCTTGGTGAAATTCAGCTTCATTGAGAGATGAAGTCTAGTTCTCTTCCCATGGGGGTAACTGCACTTCTGTTTCCTTAAGGAGTGTGGTAATTTCTTTCTGTGGTCCTCATGGTTGGTTAAAAATTAATTTTCTTTATCCTAATTCAATATACATAAAATCCTGCTGTCTGTTAGATGCAGCCACCCCTTTGAGCCAAAATGGCTGCTTGTGTTGACTCCTCCTAACTGAACTTTACCTCATAAGCATTGTGTCATTATTTAATGTGATCAAAACTATTACAGTTGGCCTATATCATTAAAGTAATTAATTTAACCGATTAGCTTTTTTTTCATAAGCTGAACAGCTACTTGTAATAAACTAGTGCTTTCATCTTAATCTTCCATCTTATTTCTATACAAATTAATCCTTCTTTATGAAGATATTTTTTTTTTCTCATTTAGTAAAAAATAAATAAAGCAATCTAACAAGATCTAGAAATTCTCCAGGACAAGTAATAAAGGGTTTGGTCTAACTTGTCTGTCTAACTTTCATATCTGCCAAACATGCTTATATTACTGCATCTTGTCTGAAAGCCAGGGAATATGCTCTGCTGAACGGCCTGTGCTACGTTGTGTTGCTTTCAGATTGGTGCACACCAAAATGTTTCATATGCAAATATTTGGGATTTTGACACTCACATGAAAGAATAACTGAGGTAAAAGTGTTTGTTGAGAAGAAGCAGATCACTTTGTTTTTGTTATTCACCCACCTGCTGCCCCACCAGCTCAAATCTGAATGTTTTGACATCAAAATCCTAGTACCAACCTGTGACTGTAGAGTTAGCGTATTTTTCAGCTGTTGAGGAACAGTATGTTGCCAGGTCCACACATGCTGTAAATTGGCACATCTTTATTGAAGCCAGTTGTGCTCTGTTGACTTTGCACTAAACGAATAGCTTGTCCATTGTATGCTGAGACCTGATCCAACTCCCATTGAAATCAAAGAATTCTCTGGCCAGCTTCCTTGAGAGTTAAATCAGACTCTTGGAAACAATGAACAAAACTGTAATTTGTGTGATTTTTAAATATCATACCCAAGGAAGATATTTATGTAAATGTTCTTGGCTAAAATCCAACAAACAGAGCTGGTGACTGCAAATGCCCTTCATTTCTCCATCTTGAGGATCCCAGAAAGAAAACAAAATACTCTAATGTTTAAATTTTGAGTCTGACACCACTAATGCTAAATGGCACTCTTCCAAATGCCAGTCGCCTGACCAGAGGCAAAAATGTAAAACTGTTCCTCATCTCTGATAGGATAACAAAATCTTCAAGTTTTAAATTTGTTCTTTCATCAACAAATTAAATTTGTTCTATCAACAAGCCACAATGGATAACGTGCTACACGATTCTAGTTCAGTGAGAAGAGGGAAAAAAAGTGTGACAATGAGTCATCTGGTACAAAACACCAGAATTCAATAAATATTTTTTTTTCTTTTTTTCCTTTTTTTTTTCTTTTTTGTCTTTGCAGGCAAACTGCTTTTTATCTGATAAGGTCTACATGACAGCTGTGTATTTCCAAGACTGCCACTCTCTAAAGGCAAGAGAGAAGAATACCAGTAACTTGCAAGCAACCTAGTTCTCTTGTGTATTAGCTCGCATGCTCTTTTTATCAGAGCTTCTATCACAGTAAACCAGGGGAATCACAGGAATTGCACATACTTATAAAGTTGTTCTCCTCCAAGACTGACCTCCGGACTCTTAACTCAAGTCCTTGGACTGCTCACTTACAGATTTACAGTGCCCTCAATCAGTCCTACAAATAAAAACAAGGAACAGGGACTGTTGTTAATAAGAGGTTCTGAATTAGAAACCTTGTGATTTGCTGCTGGCACAGGCAGACCGGCACAACCTTGTCATCCCCGTTAATAAACCTCAGTCACAGTGCTGACCTGCTGACAGGCTCCACAAGCTGATAACATCTTGCAGCTTTTGAGCAAAGATTGTTTTGCATGTCAATGTGGAAGGCTTCTTTATTATATTATTTTTAGATTACCGTTCTTATTAGGGAGCTAGAGGGAAAATAGAGCCTGAGGAAAAGGGAAAAGCTGTGACTTAACAATATTTTCAAATGCTTTTCCCTTCCCCTTGCTCCTTAATATATGCTGACTCACCATTCATTGACAGAGCCTTGCAACCCCACCTGTCCCCCAGCAAAAAGTCATGGACCACAACAAGGGAGTGCTGGATATGGAAAATGAAAGGGGGCCCAGCCCCAGCAACCTACTCTCTAAATAGGTGTGATGAGTGATAATGCAATAAGGTGTGGCTGTCAGCAGGCAGAGAACTGTAAACTAAATGACTACAGCAGCCAACTTAACCATCTTGGCACTGCCCTGCTCAGGGCAGCCCGCTGAGATCACTGCCTGTGTCCTCTCTACAGGAGCATGACATGCACGTCCACACTGCACAGCCCAGGGTATACCTGCTGAGGAGGCCTCGTACTCAGCATGCCCACTGCTACCGTGTACAGCAGTTGGGTGGTCTCTGTATGGCGTTACGTGCCTGATATCCACCACGCCTTGACAGCTTTGTGCATCATGCAAACCCCACCTGTGAGATGTGAGGGAAGCACCAAATGAAGCCAGTGGGAATCAGAGTCAAACCAAGCAGCAGGGGCAGGTGTTCACACAGCAGCAACTAGTCCTGGGGGAGGTGAAGCTCCTTATGGTTTACATGAGTTTATGAATGATTGAGGTAAACATTTAGCAACAGTTGGAGTTTACTAAATATACATAGAAACCACCTCCAGATCAGAAAGGTCATGAGCAAAAAACAAAAAAACAAAACAAAACAAAAAAACAAAACCAAAACAAAACAAAAAAACCTTGAATTCTGGGAAAGTGTCAATAGAAAGTACCATATATGTTGTCCTGGTCCTATGTATTCCTTAGGGATCTGTATGTAGATCACTGCTTCACTGCTGCTGGAGTTAGGATGTGGGAGCATCTAAACTTGTTATCATCTGCTACACCATCCTAATATTCAGTAATGAGCACCTTTCTTCTGTAGGAGCATGCATCCCAGCAGTGGCCCACTAATGTTGGGGTGTATAATGTTGACTTCAGAAGTACTTGTGGTCTTCAGTTTGGCTAGTATGTGCATTCATGCCATTCCCTGGGTCCAAGGGTAGATGAGCTTTGCAGAGATCTTCAAAACCATGCACTGGCTGGTCAAGCTACACGTGGTGGCTCCTGAAATTATCCAGAGTAACACCTACATCAACATGCAGGGCAGAGTAGCCAGTGTCAGAGTCCTCTGTCTCCACAACCTACTGTATCCTTCTGCACCATGGCTTGTAACACCAAAGCCTACCCGAGCCCCTCATTCTTTCTCTCTTTCTCCCCATCATTTCCAGCTCCACCCCTTCTTGTAGTTTTCTCTTCTCTGCTCCATTTTTCTTCACACAACAGACTGTCCTGTCCCTGTCCCACCAACTCAGCCTACCTCATTAAAATCCTCTCTCTTTGAGAAAAAAACAACCCATTCTCTTTCAGAATTACCATTGCCTGCAGCAGGAGGAGCAGCTTCATGCTGTGATGACCAGCCATCAACCCTTTCTCTCATTCCCTCAAAAAAGTCTCTGTTATACCCATCCTGGAGGACACAAGTGGCAGTTAACCATGATCTGGATGTGTTTCCCTCCCGTATAAGGGTCCATGTCCAGAGGAACAGAACCTGCTGGAATCATTGAAACACAGTCATATGTGACCTGACCTTCTACCTCAAGCCAATATAATCAGGTTACAACTGAGACTTTGTGCTGGTCAAGGCCAAACGTGGTGAGGGGAGGGCACCAGTATAATAGAAAATAAATGTTTGACTCAAATAACTCCCTATTTTAAAGTCTGCACAGCAGCCCTGGTTAATGTGCTTTATACCTTCTTTTACCTCCTGCACATCATCTGGAGAGAGGTATAGATTGCAGCAGAATCTTTGCAGCTCAAGTCAAGCAGCAGCATTCTAAATCTCATGTCCTCTTGTCCATTGTAGCCTGAATGCTGGATAGTGCCTCAGAGTCCCTTGGTCATGCCACAGTCCAAGGACACTCAGAGAAAAGGCCATTATGGTACACAAGGTTGGTGGTGCCCAGTACATTGATGTTTTTCTATGGATCCATGGATATTTTGTTGAACTGGACATAGCTGAACATTTCCACAGCTACATGCAATGTTTTGCAGAACACAGTAGCACTGTGACTCATGCAAAGGATATGACAAAATCCTTTCCCATGAATTAGCACAGAACTCCGAAATAGTGAAACTTGTTTGTCATCAAGGCCTGAATGGATGCCATGATGAGAGGAGGAATGAGATATTTTCTGCACTTCTCATAAAGGAGATGGTGTCTGGCAACTTTCTTGTCTGCATTCTCATTGTACTGATCTTAGAGAATCTCACACCATATTGCCTTTAGAAAGCTAGTGCTGTTGACTGACTGGAATGTCCAAAGATGCCTCTTCCCAGCTAATGTCTTCAAATATAGGTTTGCTTTGCTTCATGTAGATACTTCAGCACAAAGATAAGCAGGAAACTGGGCAGTTCAGTCCTTCACATGGCCACCATCACTGGTGGGTAGCTGATTAGATGACTGCATGATTTTTCATATTTGTCTTTATACAGATACTTCTGGAAACCTAGTTAACTTTCATGTACTTTATTCTCTTGGTCCTTAGTTCAAACCTTCCCTGCGTTGTTCCAAGCTCTTGTCATGGGAGGAATGCTTGAAGGCCCAAACCATGCTCCAATATAGAAGTCCCTCCTTAAAATGCACCCTCTATAGGCTGTGTTGCCTACACATCCTCCAGTCTTTGGGGAGTTGGTGGGCAGATGCCCCTCTGCCACGACTGAACAAGGTGTATGTTACGCCCAGACAGAAATGGCCAAGCACCACCAACTTGGGTGGGGGTGAAGTAGCCTTTTCATTGAAGGCAATGCTATGGTTACAATCCTGGCATGACCATTTAAGCTTCATGCTAGCAAAAGCCTCACCTCCCTTGGTCCTTTAGAGCTTGAAAACTACCCTGTGCAGATGACTGGTGACTCGTGGTGGCTGATGGACCAAGAGCAGCAGGGAGGCTCTCCTGCCTAGTTAATGAAACAGGAAATAGTGGCTTGGGGTGCTCAGCTGGCATTTGCAAGTTGAGGATTTAGCCCTGCTGATTTTCAGAGGTGTAGCAAGACAAGCTGCTGTCCTGGCAATAGGATGAGGAAAACTGAAAAGAAATATTTACCTGGCAGCATCCTGTTAAACCCATGACTCATACTCACGAGTGCATTTCTGATTCTCTTTCCATTCATGTCTCAAGGACCAATATCTCATTTCATGGAAATTTAGGCAGTTGCTTTTTTGCTTGGTGTTACAAACTCTGTCTAATTATGTAGTATCACCACTACTGTTATGTAGTACTGATGACTTTGTTGCTTATGAATGAAGAGTGCTCTGTTAAGGAAGCGTGTGCACTTTCTCCAGCTCCTTGCCAGAACACATGAGGCTGTGTGTGGATCTGACACCAGGCCAGGACTTCAATATCTGAAGCAAAGCAGTGACAGAGGAACTGCCACTTCATGGCTAATCAGCTACAACCACACGAAGTGAACGACCCTGGTTTCAGGGCTCTGGTTAAGAAAGAAGATCATTTGAATCAAAGTGCAGGTCTAGCTATAACACAAGGTCTCATCCCACAGTACTACATTGATTATTGTTATTATGCCCCTTCAGGACTTTTCCAAGCTACACTATAACCAATTATAGCTGTTTTAAATACCTTTATACTGTACATCACATGGTGTTGTAGAAAGGAGGTAGTAGATGAATTTTATTTAGCTTCCTGTCCTTACAGTAAGGCTTTTTATGGATAAGAGCATTGGCGTTATTACTATTCTTTATTTCACTGGTGGCTATATCTGAAGGTATCTTTCTGAGCAGCATGCCAGAAATGTATTTAGCTGTGTTTCTGCAGGACAGAGTGGCCAGATTTCAAGATGAATGAGGATTAGGTCCCCAATACTCTTGAGCCATCCTTTTCTGGGGTGATACATACACTGAATTTTCATGCATTTCATTTGCAACAGAAAGCATTAAATTGTGGTGTCAATGAAGTCCAAAGCAGCAGTGCAGTTGATGTCAGCAGGAACAGGGTTTCTCCTAGAGTAACTCTTTGATTGGTACTGCTCAGGGAGCTAAACCTTCTGGGTTCTGCATGCACAGGAGTGGCTTTTCCTAGAGTGATGTTAGATTTCTATCTTCTCTCCATTTTTTCCTCCTCCACAGCTTTACTACTTTTTTTTTTTTTTTTTTTTTTCCTACTTGAAGAAAAGCTGAACCCAGACTTTAGATCGCCAGGCTATGCATTGGTTTTCTGCAAAGGGTAAGCATAATACTGATGCGTGGATTACTCCCACCACCATTAAAAGAATGTGTAGGCCTTCTGATTCCCTCTGGGAAATGGTCTCAGACTGTGATAGTCTCCACAAATGCCATTCTCAGATAAAATTCCCATTGTTTCTAGTGCTCAAAACTTTTTTTTTTTTTTTCATCCCAAAGGATATTCTTTTCTTCTTTTTCATTTCTCTTTCTTTTTTTTTTTCCTTTTCTTTTTCTCTCTTTTCATGTATTTCATTTGATCTCTCTTTCTCATTTTCTCATTTTCTTTTTCTCTCACTTTGCTTTTTCTTTCTCTTCATCTTTCCTTTCTCCTTCTTCTCTTCCATTTCTTTCCCTCTTTTTCTCTTCCAGCTTTCTTTCCTCTTTTCTCTGTCACTTCCCTCTCTTCCTTTTCTTGTTCTTCCATTCCCTCTTTTTTCTTACTATCTCTCCTTCTACCTCCCCTCCCCATTCTTTCTCTCTCCATGCCAATTTCTCTCTCTTCCTCTCTTTTTCTCTCCCTTTATCACTTTTATCTCCCTTTCTACTTGTCTTTCTCTCTTTTTCCTTTCTCTTTCTCTATTTTTCTTTGTCTTTGTCTTTCTCTTCCCCTTTCGCTTTCTCTCTTTCTGTTTCTCTCTCTCTCTTTTTTTTTTTTTTTTTTTTTTCTTTCAGTGGGCAAATAACAGAGTCACTATTGGAGATATGAAGTTTTCCTCCTAGGAAGCCACGTTTCTTAAGTATATACCTGGCATGATGAACACGTTTCACACTTGGCATGTATGTGATAGCTTCATGTCTAGAGATCAGAAAGTGCTCTCATGTTTTGCTGAATCAGGACCAGATGTATTTTTACACTTGAAGTACCATGTGCCCCTAGATGTAGTTTTCCTCTGCTAGAGTAACAGTAAACTGGTTGTGGGTGTTTCAGGTTACTCTCCCCTGCTCTGACCTGCCATCCCTCCTTCCCCAGCTGAGAACCTTTGCCCCTTCTGCCCAAATCCTGCCAATCTCTGACAGCTCCACTGGCATCTCTGAATCGGGCCCATTGGTTGTGAGCGCCTGAGACTTCCTCTCTGCCAAGCTGACTTGGTGGATAGGGCTCCCACCACTGCACAGTTTGAGAGGTTCCTGCTGGGCTGGTGAGAGAAGAGGAAAAGCAGGCCTGTACTGCTTGGCAGCCTGCTGGGTCAAGTCTGTTTGTTTAAAAGGGAAAAGAAAGGGATTTTTATCCTACCTGTGTTTTCAGATAGTGAAGGTCAAGGCTGAATGTCATTGTTTCGCGTGCATGTTACTGAGTGCCTCCAGGGAAGGGAACCCAGGAACCCAAGTGAGAACCCCTACCTACCAACGTCCTACACACCCTACTGGTCATGCCACTGTAGTTGGCCCTCCACAGCTCAATTTCTATTAAGCCCCAAGACACTCCAGACTTCAAATTGCATGCAGGAGTATCAATATCATGGTTTACGTTGTTATGAATTAATATTTTCCAGTCTCTGAGTCACTGCTGATGAGAATCTGGATGTTTGGAGCCTCATCCTCCTGCATGCAAGAACATTGTCCCAGTGATGTTAATGAGCTTTGCAACCAGTCTTTGTTGACTTCTAGTCATACTAGGCATACTCAGAGCCAAGGGGTTCAAATCAAGCATGAGCAAAGTGACACGCTACCATAAGCCAAATATCTCGACAGGCAAATTCTGACCTGCTGACCATACCATTTCAAGTCAGATACTTTAAAATTACTGGTGCCTTTGCTCTGTAAAAATACTAATTTCTAGTAAAAACAGAAACACCAAAAGCCTTGCAAAATCCAAAACTCTCTCTGCAATATGTCTGACCAATACTGACTTGAGTTAGGACTTCCTCCGTATTGCAAATATAGAGTTTCAGCAATTCAAGGGGTGATATATGGTGCTGAAACAGTCTGAATATGCATTCAAAAAAAAAAAAAAAGTGACCAGAATTGTGATTGATTTTTATGTCTGTGCTTTTATGTCTGTGCAGACCTACTAGTCGCTACAGTTGCTCTTCTTATAGTAGCAGGCAATGAGATCCTGTATGTAAATTGTGTTGCAGACTCATTAGCGTTACTGCTGCCTGGTTGCTAGCTGAGACACCAGTTCTGATTTAGGGTATTTTGACACTTAGCAACAAACTAAGCTTTAGTGAGCAGGTGGCTGAGCCAAAATAGTAGCAGAGTTCGCAGTTAGCTGAAATAATAACAAGGAATTGCTGGTCAGAATATGCTTTCTTTCTTGATTTATTAAAACAGCCCAGGAAAAGCTCGTTTGTGAAGGATCTACTCCCACGAGACACCTGCTTCAAAACCACTGTGGTACAGGTGTGTTTCTCTGCATGCATGGGAACAATTCCCACACAAGGACTGTACCGGGGTCCATCCAGTAGACCTGTTCAACTGTGGTGACCAAAGTACTCAACAGTACGTGTGTCCTGCTTGTTCAGAAGACCTTGAACAACTTGGTTTTCATCTCTCCCAGCAGCCTATGGCTGCCTTTTGAATCTGCAACTGTAAATCCGCCCTCTGTTTCAGCCTGAAAAAATGGGAGATGTCTCAGCTGATCTGTTGGATGATCTCTCCCAGCTCTTGTGTGGTGTTTCCCTTTCTCTCTTCCTGCTCAGGCTGTACAGAGGGGCTGAGGACATCCACTCTTCTTCTGAGTGATACCTCAGTGATACCTCAAACTGGGGACCTCCTTGCACTGGTTTCCAGACCAGCTATCACAGTTGACTGTCACCTGTCAAACGTCATTCACAAAACAACTTTCCAAGCAAGGAAGACAGCATGAAGCTGTCACAGTGCTGTACAGTGACCAAAGTCTTCCTCTTTCTTAGAGAGGAGAGCACTACACCTGCCAGCAAGCCCCTCTCAATGTGCCAGAGAGCCAGATTAAAACAAAAGAAAAGCCAGAATTTGAGGAGAGCCCAGCCGTCTACTTCAGGCAATGCATACTGTGTTGTATGCTTTGCTCACTCTTTCCTTACTCCTTTATGCAATGTGTTTGTCCTCTAATGCAGGGGTATGAAACCCAGGGCTGAACGTCAGGCACAGCCTGCGAATTCACCTCATATAGCCTGTGGCCACCCAGTTCTTTTAAAACATGACCCTTGGCTTGCCCAAAGCCCTGCATTCCCAGGGTGGCTGTCTAACAGCAGTTCAAGGAGCAGCATGCTCCTGGGTGAAAAGACAGGTCCCCACCTGTTTTCTGGTCTCCTGAGGCCAGAAGAATCCTCTTGGGAGGTCAGAGCATCCATCCCGGCTGCTACTCACAGCTCTGTTATTTCATTGCGTGGCCGTGAGCAAGCCTCTTCCAGAGCTCTTGTGTTCTGCAAAATGGGTCTAGAAATAGAAATTCTTGTCATGTGCGAGACTTGCCATCTGTTTGGGAACCTTGCTGGCAGGTTCACCGGCTGAAAGTTAAGTGTTAAAGGCTCTGCATGGGAGAACGAGAAGGTGTTTTGGGGGGTGGGTTGGGGTGGTACCTGGCAAAGCCTTGCAAGGACACATTCAATAACTGTGCCAAGAGTGGAGAGGCCTGGCAGCACAGCCATGGTGCAGACTGCTGCAGGTATTTTCTGCATGCTGATTTGGACACGAGGCTCCATATTTAGGTGTGTAGGCCAATGACTAGAAGCTTCTTGATTACCCTGCGGCAGACATCCATTCTCTTGGTCACTTCATAAGGGGCATCTGACCTGAACCACTTCAGAGGGGAAAACCTTGTTTTCAGAAGGCAGAAGAACATTCTTGGGGGAGTGGAGGGGGTGAGGAGAAGGAAGGAAAAAAAAAAAAAAAGCAAACAAACAAAAACCATCAAGATTTCTTGCAGTGTCTCAAACTGAATTTGCAAAATCACGAATCACTTTTGAAAATCTTGACAGTTTACATTTATAGATCACTAGGTATAAGGAACTAAGTTTTATTAACATTTCCAGAAGAAATCAATGAAGATATTGCAGAGAATTACGATCCCAATGAGGAAATAAGCTGCAGGAGAAGAGGAATGGTTAATATGCAAGGAGCTTTTCTCAGAAAAATACCACTGCCATTATTAGGAAAGCATGAGGAAAAGCAATATATAACTCAGGACATGAGTGAATTGTCTGGCTTAGGGGAGAATGTAAAGGAGGATTGTTTTTTAAAAAGTTATTTTTAAAATGTAAGCAGGTCTTTAAAACACAGGCAAGCACTCTCCATATTACATTCACTAGCACAGGGAATTCAACAAATGAACAGTGACCCCGAAGGGCTCCATCCCAGATGATAATTCTCATGCAAGGGGTATTTAAGGGTACCCCTGGGGCTGCATGGAGATTGGACAGGGACCTCTGCGACAAGTGCACTGCAGTAAGAGAGGAAGAATGATCGGCCAACTCTGTGGTATAGACTGGAGTTAACAGCATAAATTCAACCCTGCTGTTACTGGTCAGATCCTGGAAATGCTTATATGAGCACCTACCCCCGTTATTGCCATGTGTTAAATTAGATTGTTTCTTAGCAATAGCACTTGAAGAGCCCTTCACAAGGTAGGAAGGATGAAGAGACATAAAGCATAGACATGCTGTAGGTGGCCCTGCTTGAGCAGTGGGGGTTGGACCAGATAGCCTCCAGAGATCCCTTCCAACCTCAGTGATTCTGTGATAAAAAAACATGAGCTTGGCATCCCTGTGAATTGAGGGAGGGTTATTCTCTCTCCATCATGAGGTGAAGAAAGCTGATGTCCTCTACAACTAAAACTCATCTTGTGGGACATTATCTCACATGGTTCGCACCCTTGTTTTTGCAGGCCCAACTTGAGACATCCTAAGGGGCCAGTGCTCAACACTGTTGGACAGCTGACTGCCTCAGAGGTGCCTGAGGATGGGTGTGTACCTGTGTGTGTAATGCATGTGTGTCTGGAGACGCTGAGCGCACTGTGGTAGATAGCGCAGAAACATTTAACCAGAGTAACTTGAAAGACTGCCTAAATCAACAAGAATGCAGGGAAACAGCTTTGGAAATGGACAGATTATGTTGAGGCAGAAGCACTGAACCTTGAGCTTCTGTTGCTCTTGCCCTCCCATCTCAATGTCTGATTTCTGAGCTTCACTAAGGTACTCAGGGCTACCCAGCCAAACAAATACCTGAGCCAGGCTCAAAGGTACTACAGATCTTCCTGTCAAACTTCCAGGGGACCAAACCAAAATTCAAGCTACAGGATATATAATGTACCTTACCAAGAAATTGATTCATTTTCATGTCAACAATCTCTACATGCGTTTTCAAAAATAAGTATTTCAGTTTAAAGGGAAACCTACTGGTAATGCTTTACAATCAATAGCAACTAAAGTGACTGACTCAAAGGCAATAGAAAACCATCAAGACCGTAGCAACAGAATGAAACAGGCTTTTATGGAAGTATAGCTGTGGCTAATTTTGAATGGAAAGCATCACAACCTTACTGCATGTTCTTCTAGTGTGCCAAGAAAGCTGTGTCAGTGTTGCTCCAGATCACTCCAAACCATACTGGAGCAACCTTCAGTGTAGCAAAAGGACCAACAAATGTGTTGAGGGAGAAAACACAGGTGAAAGGTGTTTCCAAGGTTGACATAAAAGTAAAAACTTTGATCTCCGATGAAAAAAGAAAACCTGGCTGGAACATGGAGATGTTTTTTCACTGTACCTGAGACACACCATTGCTAATTTGATCTACTCCTCTGGCAAAATTTCTGAGTCAAAGATAATACAGCAGTGTCTTAGTTCAGCATTTGCACTAGCATTAAATTAAATCTATCAAAGATTCATTTAGGATACAAGCATCCAACCTGGGCTAATTAAAAGTAGATCCCTGTTTCAGTCAAATGGTATTTCTTAGTCAATAAAGAGCATAAAGCCAAACCAAGACCTGATGTAAACTACTCCAACTCTTAACACCACAGCTACTCTCCCCCATTTTACTATGAACAAAACTTAGTTAATATTTTTTCTTTTAAAAGTTGGCACGTTATCATTGCTCTTGTACGTGCTTGGATAAGATGCATGTCTTCCTGAGAGGGGCAATGTACTTTCATTGAAGCCAGCTGGAGCTAAGCACTTTTTACTTGGTACCTTTCAGAAACAAGTGTCTTTTACTTCCTGAAAGACACCGATCCACGCTAGCAAACATTATGATGGCTGTAAAACCAGGGAATAGAGAGCTGAATAGAGAACTGACTTCCATGCAGATGCTCAAAAATCAGTTTCAGAGATAAGTCAAACTTATCCTAAACCACCTTTCAGATCCCTCTTTGGTTGATCTTACCACCTTCCTTGATTGAATGATTTATAAGCAAAAAAATAAATAAATATAAAAAATTCCCCTTTCTTTGGTCTCAGCAGTGGGTTCAGTTTTCTACCGTATGGAGTTATGGTCCCTCCCTTTTCACAATCTTTGATTTTCTTCCAATTAATGCCCTTGATTTTCTTTTTTCCTTTTTGAAATCAACCTAAAGTCAGGATATGTGACATCAAGGGAACAAACAGACTTCTGAAGAATATTTACCAGTTTTTCTTTGTGTCATTATCTATCTATCTTTTCTGGTGTACACTGGCAAGACTATTGCTGCTCCTGTATCTGACTTCGATGACCCCTGTCCTTTACCAAAGGTGGCTTGCAAGAGTGAATGAGACCTCCTGTAGCTGAGTCAGGAACTCATAAAAGATCTCAAAATTTGTGATGCAGAAGAAATGAGGAAGAGGACAATCACTGATATGTTTTAATTATTTGATGTTCTTATATGTTTCTTAGTTTTTATTTTCACGGAACAGAGACAGAAGCCCAGAGTCCAAGCTCTCTCCTTGATGATTACAGTGATGGGTGTTTATGGCCAAGTAAATTGGAGGGGAATGGAATTTCTGATCCCTGTTGGGACAGGTACTTGCCAAACTTAATTCAGTTACATGCCAGACACAGTAACTTTTAAATCCAGGCTTCAACTCCATCACCACAAATTTCTGTCACAACCTAGCCTCAAGCTGGTAAGCTTGCTGTGGGGCTGAGGGACTGAACATCTCTGGACTCTGCTACATATGCTCAGTTGGACTGTGTGAGCCCGACAGCCTTGCCATTGATGACTTTCCCTAAGGAAGCTCACTAGGCTGAGATTTGTCTCAAAGTGCCAATCCTACTGGAAGAGAAAACTTCTACTTGTGTTATGACTGTCTGGATACATAAAATCTATGAATAAGTAAATAAAATATAAGAACCAGACAGAGTCCTTCTGAAGTTAGTTATTTCAATGGCCCACTGCTTCAGTCACTGTTATCACACCCAGAGCAGAATGGGATACTCCAAAACTGCCCCACAGACAAACTACGCTGCGTGCATGCTGCCACAGAATTTGAGGGCTGAAAGAAGGGATCACATCACTGGAATCATGTCCACAGATATCCCATGCCTTGGCCAGGATTTCTGCCTTCTGCCCTTTATCTCTGTGACAACCCCTCCTTCTGCTTTTTGTGGGGACTGCAGCATGCCTGAGGTTTCTGCCCTGCATTTGGTAAGGCCGGGGAAGGTGAGGTAGCCTCAGTCAGGGCTGGGGGAAGGCTCCAAAGAGCACCACAAGCTCCAGCTTGCCCTGCTCCTCCTCCCAGACAGCTCTTCAAGCACTGCTCAGAAAGCAGTTACTCTCTCTTCGCTGGCTTTCTGTTGCACACCTCCTGAAAAAGTCCAAATAGCTCACAAATCTTCATGACTGCATTTACCCATGACCCAGAGTGGTGAGAAGTCAAAAGAGTTACCTCCAAACTTGGGATGCTCAGTTAACAGCAGATTTTTGAGAGGAGTTAGATTTCCTGCCGCACTTTATGGATTCAGTGTGTGACCCTCATTAACTTCCCCAAAGCAACGAGTATGCTGCCTCTGCAAACGGGAGCCCTGCGCCTGCAATCAATCACCCAGAGCTGCAAACACCTAATCAGTCATCCCAGCTGGAACCATCAGCCCTCCACCAGAGGAGGATGGTGGCAAAGAGCACACGCAGCCTAAACAGTCGTTACCCTCATCTTGTTCTTCTGCTAATCCCTTCCCTCACCCACTACATTTGCTCCCACCCCTGCAGGAGATGAGGTGGGGACTCAGCAGGCAGGGGCTGCGTGCACTTCACCATCCTCCTGCAGGCCCCACCACACTGTCCACCCGTCCTGGCCTATTTCTGGAAGGACTTTCTGGGGGAAAAAAGTGTGTGACTGACATGTACAAAAGCCATGATAGTGCTGCAAAGTGGCTGGCAAGATCAGTCATGCACTCCGGTTTCTGAGCACTTGAATTTGTGATCTGCTAATGTCTCCTGTGTAAATACAGAGAGATTAGGGGAAGGTGAATATATAGGAAGGGCAAATTTCCCAGACCCTCTACACATGCTTGGATCTGTCAGCTCAGAACTGCCATCCATGCACAAAACAGACAGAACCAGGGGGAACACAGCTGCTAAAATCTTGGGAAGATTGTAGCTTTATCCTGTGTCTGACTGGGCAGCATGTGGCCCAGCAGCACTATTATTTTAGCCTGTGGTTTGTTTCTCAGTGCCCCCTAGCTCATTCTTTCTGCAAATCCTATTAAATGTTGCTTTTCATAACTGCATAGGATCTAGTTCAAGATCTGATCAAGTAGCACCCTATTTGACAAATCAATCCACTGAGTAAATTGTGCAGTAGCATCCCAGTCAGCAGGTACAAATTGGGCTCTCAGCAGTTTCTTTGATGCAGTAGAAAAGCCAGAACAGAAGCAGAAATCGTGCAACCTGTTACAGGAGTTCTCAAACACAGGCCTGCTTAGAATCATGAAAAGCAGCAAAAGGAAAACCGAGTAAAATTATTGTTGTCATGGAAAAGCATTCACATAGACAAAAGGAAAATACACCCCACTTTCTTTTGAATCCAAATTGGCCTATTAAGATCTGATGCTGTAGGTACTGCTGAATGTGCGATGCTGCTCTTGCTCTTAAAGCCAGAGCTGCCTCTCTTGGTGGTTGCTGCTTGGAGACTGGGTAATATACATTCTGTGTTCAATACAGAAGATGTGATAGAGCAGATTCACACTGCTCTAACAAGCTGAAGTACTCAAGCTATCAGTAATGGCACTTGGCCAAAACCTTGCAGCCAATCTGCTTGAAAGCAAAGTGAGCACACTCCATGGGTTTTGCTACTCTGCTGTAATGTCACTGTTACAATGTTCTGCAATACAGTGGAAGAAACCTGAAATAAAATGAAACCACGTTCACCTTAAGACAAAACTTTCCCACACAGTTTACTTGATCAGAGAAAATCTTTAAAGATTTGCATTTAATTTTGGTGAGCCAGAAGTCCTCTGAAGTGAGTGAAATTGGACTTGTACATCCACTCCAAATGTTGCACTGCTGGTGACTTGGATGCCTGATCTGGGACTTCCCAAAGCATAGTGTACTTCTGGCTGCAAAGGACCTACACTGGCACCTCCCAGGAGAGGAAAATAACTGTTAGTGGAGTCTGGTCAGTTCCAGTGACTACTGAGCCATTGGAGCCAATCCCTACACAGATGTCCAGAAATAGGAATCCAATTAATTCCTGATATCAGAATTGCTGTCCTGGCAGCTGCCTAGTACCTCTCTTTAGAGGAGAACTCCAGCTCTGACAAGGAGAAGAACAATATTGCCAGGGTGGATTGCTTCCTATGTATTTCCAGAAGGCTTGGGGGAAAAACTGAATTTCTTCTCATAAACTCCAGTCCAAACCTATTATGTCATCTGCATGAAGAAAGGAGAAGATGAATGGGGCAGAAGGAAATAGATGTGTTTGCTATGCAAGAAGCTGTGTGAGCTTTCAAGTCCCTTTTGTGATTCAGTGAGAGAGATACCAATGTTTGGTGTCACTGGTGACATAAAGGAACCAAAGTTCACTTGGTGACAGATTATGGACATCAGAAATAAAACTGCATAACCAATTTGCCTGCTGACCTTTGTGTTGTTTTTCATACAATCTGTTCTGATCCTCTCCCCATTTTTGTCCCTGGTTGTATTATTTGTTCTCTGGCAATCAGTGACTAATACTTAAAAATCACATTGTATGGATTATCAGCATTCTGTGTCATATAGGATGTAACACCCAAACTACTGAACATGAAAAGAACAGAACCAAACATCTCAAGTTGGAAGGGACTCACAAGGATCATCAAGTTCAACTCCTGGCTCCACATAGGACCACCCAAAAACCAAACTATGTGTCTGAGAGTGTTGTCCAAACACTTCCTGAACTCCAGCAGGCTCGGTGCTGTGACCGCTGCCCTGGGGAGCATGTCCCAGAGCCCGATCACCCTCTCGGTGAAGAACCTTTCCCTAACCCCCAGCCTGACCCTCCCCTGTCCCAGCTCCATGTTGTTCTCTTGGGTCCTGTGACTGTCCCCAGAGAGCAGAGCTCAGCTCCTGCCCCTCTGCTCCCCTCATGAGGAAGCTGTAGACGGAAAGCAAGACACCTCTTAACAACTGGCCTACACTGCAAGCTATTTTCTTGGGCCTTTAAAAAATGACTTGTCGTGAAGGGGTCTAGTTGGTCCTCTATACTGGCAGAAATCGTTTACTGACAAAAAGGCAGTGAGAAGGATCTCCTTCTTCATTGCACTGAGGTCATACTCCTTTAAGAAGAGTTGCAAAATATTTTAACTGGTGTGAGGAACTGGAGGTGCACCAGCCCCCAGCACACCTTCCAGTATGCACAGCCCACCGTGCCTCAGGGCAAACACAGGGTGCATGACACTGGAGTAGCCTCAGGGCCACACTGAAGAGACAAATTAAGAAGGAAGGAGCTGTGGGAAATGTGATGGAGAGAGAAAAGGATGGTTTCATTTTGCTTGTACCAGTAAGGTATTAAAGTACTGCAAAGATGAATGCAGTGTGTTTACCTTGACCATTAGTTCATTGGGTTTGCAGAGATCAGGCTAATTAAAGGCTGAACAAACTAAATGCTCTGTCCTAGTAAAAAAGTAAAAAAAAAATAATAAAAAAAATCCCCAAAATAACTATGTTTTACAATAGCATCCTGATGTTACACAACTTCACTAGAAAGACAGCAGTAAGACACTGCATATTTATTTTACTTTCTTATATCCCTGACCCCCCGCAGTGTGAAGTCTGCTTTCTTTTTTTTCCCCTCCTTTTTCCACTTAAATGATGGCTTTTCTCATTTGCCTAACCTCACACTTTCAGATGTGACCACAGTTGGATGCAAGTTAATTTGCAGCTTGATGATGACACTTCCCCAGTGCTAAGTGTCTCTGAACACAAGGGCAATTTTTTTTTCCTTGGACATCAGTAAGTTTGATGAGGCCAACAGAGCTTTGGGAGCAGGGTTTATTAGTTAAAAGCTCTTCCAGAGCTAGCTGATTGGAGCACATTGTTTTATAATGCGAAAACTGTGTCTACCTTACTTAACCAGCTCAAAAGCAGAAAATAATTCACTAGCATGTTGCACTGGGATTTATAATGACCCTATGTGAAGCTTACCTTAGTATATGAAAATGTCTTTCTATAAACTAAACTGTTTAGGCAGCAGAGGCTTTGAAACATCTTTATAGTAGTAACTAAATTAGCTCAAGTTGTTTGCTGTATAAAGGACAACAAACCCAACAAACTTAGAAGTTTACCTTGCTGTTTGCTTAAAGTACCACTAAGGCTGCCAATGGGATTTGGAGTCAGTTTGCATCACTGTTGATGTACATTGTATTAGGTTAAAAGGAGGCAAATTCCCAAAAGATGCATCTTGGTACAATCACAATCATGGATACAGCTCGATTCATGTAAAGATGCCTTCAAAGCTCAAACTGGACTAGAGTATGCCACACTAGAACAGCATGAGGTTTTCCTGCTGATTAGAAACTGGACTTGTGGGAGAGTAGAGACAGTTTTCCTTAAAGCTGTGCTATTAAGAGTTCACACCATGGCTTCTGAACACGTGTTACGACTGTTGCTTACAGTGTACAGTCTATTTCTACCTCCTATGAAGTGAGCAGTAGTGGTATGAGTACCTCTGTAGCAGTACGCCTACACAGGAAAATATCAAAGCCTTCAAGACACAGACTGAATTGTCTGTACAGCTCTTGGCCATGCAGCTACCACAGATGATGGTCTCCCGGCCACCTCTCACACCTTCTGACCAGGAACATGTGTTTGAAGTAACAGTGTACAGTGCTGTGATTTGCATCAAAATGGTCTTGCAGCATAGATTTTTTCAGCTCAGTTTTGTCTGAAGAGGTGACTGAAGAGTGCACCAAAAGCTCTGCAAGTGCTGATAGCCATTCAGATGAGTCCAATAAGAACTCTCTGAAATGCAGTATACCTATCAGTTTTTCAACATGAGCTGATTCAGCCTACAGATCTGCTTCTGTTAATCTTATTAATGCAAATATAGCCTAAGCATACAAAGATTGACTTATATTTCCCCATAGTTACCCTTCACTCCATGAGGTCTTGACTGTTCAGTTGTCAGAAGTTCACATAGCGTATTACTATTATTCTGTAGGCTATTTCCAAACAGAGGAATTCTGTAAGGAGAAAAAAGCCACGTGAAGGACACCACACAGTCCTTGTGATATTGAAATGTACTTACTTTGAAGAAAAGCAAAATACAGGTAACGTTAAGAGCATCTCAGAATCCTATGTATCTACACAGTGATGAAAAGTCAGATGTTTTTCAAATATCAATGCCCTATTTCTTACCAGTAAGTTGTTCTAGAAAGCTGACCCATGGTCTTTTCAAGGCAGTCACATTGGTGGTTGTGTGAGATAGCGGGGTATTTCATGAAATAATGCAGCAAAAGATTAAAATGTGTTCAACTCTGAGCTTTTAACCATGGCAAGTTTTAAATCCATTTGTTTCAGCTGCAGTTTAGTCCCGGTTTAATCTAATGAACTTGGATCTCAACAGAACCGCCTTCTACCTGCACAGGTAGGCTACTCACAGGTAGGCTACTACTACTACTCATTAGTAGTGTCCTTTCAAAATACAGATACTCAAACCAGATTAATTGTTTTTAAATGGTACTTAAAATTGCATGATACCAGAAGAAGTTCCAAGGACAGAAGAAAGAACAATCACAGGTGTGGAACAGCTTCCATGCACAAAGTGACTAAATGAAAAATACTTGGGATTTGAGGGAAACACAGTATAAAAGCCTATGAAATTACAGACAGCAAGTCAGACAGGGAAGTTCTCCCTGACTCTTCCATTACCAGAGCTACACAGTGTCAAAAGAGATTAGTAAGAGAACCAGGTTCAAAGCAAATATGACATGGTTCTTTGTATCTCTTAGTAGCATACCTGGGGAAATCTTTGCTCAAGCATATGGTATATGGTAAAAGCTAACTAAGCTACAAAAACTCACCAAAGGGAAAGACATCAAAGCTACTAAACCAGAGGCAACAACGCATTTGTGCCCAATAAGGGGGCTACCACAACATAAGCAAAACACCTGCATCTGCAATGCCACTTGCTGCTGGTGCAGTTTTCACTATACCAGACATTTCCTACTTCTCATGTTTCAGGGTGTCATGGTCCACTTGGGTGTCTCAAATTTACTGGAGACTTTACTTTGTAAATTAAGTACTTTGTAAATCTACTTTGTAAATTAAGCTTTATTTTATGAGGTTATTGGGAAAGAAAACAAACATCAGACAAGGGCTCAGTCTCCTTTGTATGGACTAGTCTAATGTATTCTTTAACTCAGCACCTAATTCTTGAGGCTTCTAAATCACAAGTTCTGTAATTCATGTAACTCATGCACCTATGGGCAAAATAATTTCCTAGTTGAGAGCAAGAATGCTCATTCTTCTTCCTTCTCCCCTACCCACAGTTCAGGTATGCCCTGTATCCCACCAGGAAGCACAAAGGCCTCTTCTGTCCTGCTGCTGTTGAATCTGCTTCAGAAGATTTTTGAGTAAGCTGACATATTAACACCTTCCAGTCTGGAAGTTGGTTTATACAGTTTCCATAATTTAGTGGATTCTGAAAAAAATGCCAGACAATTAATATGCAAGGCTTATGGCTGCAGGAGACAGCAAGCAGCAGTTGACAGTGGCTGCATAATAACCTTTAGACCTTCCTGTCCATCATGCCTTGCCTACATATTGCTCTGGCCTCAACCTAGTGCACTGCTCCCAGCTTACTTCAGCTGTGTGTTAGCTGAAACCAGAGCAGAAGCTGTGTGAACAGTCACAGGGGATCACTTTTATTCCCTGACCAGTACTGGGGAGGCCAGAAAAACAAAACCACATTTGGGCTGGGCTGCAGATGACTTAGGGAAACTGCCAAGCCCAGCCTGGATCTTCTCCTAGCACATACAGCTGGTTTGCAACTACTGATTGCCTTGCAGTTCCCAGTTTTCCAGCCCCCAAGCCACCTTCTGAGTTTCCTTTCTCCATGTGATCTGCCAGATTTGCAGACAAAGCTCGTTTCTAAGCCTAGCTGTGGACCTCAGTGTGGGCTTGCAGACTTACCTGCAGAGGGGATGAATCCATGTGCTGCTAGCCTGTGTCCAGCTCCAGCGACTGCCAGGAGGTTTGCTTTCTGACACTTCTGCTGCTCTCAGTCACTCACTCACTGCTCTTTCAGAACCCTGCGATGAAACCCATCAGGACTCAAAGACTTATATGCAGGCCCCATAGACTTCTATGCATCCAGCTGGAGCAGCAAATCCCACACAAGTTTGAGGTTGACTGTGAGTTTATGGTTACCAAAACCATGGTACTCCAACATCATCGGTGTTAAAGACAGAGGCAAAGAAGGCATTAAATGTCTCTGCTTTGTTTACATTCCTGTTTGTGAAGTGACCATCCTCATCAAGTAATAGACCAACATATTCTCTAGTCTTCCTTTTGATGTTAACATATTTGAAAAAGCCCTTTTTATTGCCCTCCACAGTACTGGCCATCTTCAACTCTAATTGAGCTTTGGCCACATGAATTTTCTCCCTACAATGGCAAACAGCATCTCTGCAGTCCTCCCACCTCGCTTGACCTCACTTCCAGCGGCCATAAGCTTCTTTTTTCCACCTAAGCTCTAGAAGATCCCTGTTTGGCCAAGCTGACCTACCGGAGCACTCACTGCAACTCCAGATTTTAGTCAGGTACCAGCCCATGTACAGGGGATGAGTGGTTGAAAACCTAAAGGCCATCCTCTGTTTGTCCTTAGGTTTTTATAAGCAGCTCTCTTCCAAGCGAGCTGGCCAGCAGTGCTAAGAGCTGTTGACATCACTGGCCTCCTTCACAGTCATCACTGAACTTCTCTTTGCTCCCACATAACCCTCTGTAAACTACCTTAAAATATTTCCAATCTCCCAGTGAACTTTATTCGGTTTAATGACTGTTAGTAAAATGCCTCAAAATATTTAGCTGAGAAGAGCACACTTTAGAAGTGGGATGCAGGTAAGGTTTCATTAGGAGCACATCGGCCTCTTTAATGGGCTCTGACATGTTAAAGTAATTTCCAGGGGAAACTGGGGATTCTCTTTGCTGGCACAGTGTTGTGCTCTTGAAATCGTCAGCTCTTCCAGTTCATTTGCAAAGGCAAATAGTCAAACCAAGCCTGTACATTTATTTATTTATATTTAAGTAAAGCTAGGGCTTTCTCCCTAGCACCAAAAAGGCACCTTCAACAGCATGGCTCAGAAGCAAATTTTTCAACTTACTCTTACACTTAGGATGCAGCAAATAGTGTCTATAGTGCTATAGCACAGAAGAAGTGACTGATTAAAACACAGAACACATGATGCAAGTGCAATCAGATATGCTTTATTTTAAATTCCTATTACACTGTAGTAATAAAAAGTCTAGAATGGAAAGCAGGTTTATAGGCAAGAGCAAAAAATGGATAATTTTATTAGGTGATGTAGACTGTGGTAGAACTGCTTAATTACTTAACAGAGATTGTCACTGTGCATTTACAACATACTGTTCAGTCCCTCGTGCCCCAGAGGACTTCTGTAGGAGACACTGACATTGCAGAGCGTATAAACGTGGTCCCGTAAGCTGTACACAATACAGGTGTAACCATGCTTGAACAAAAGCCCCAAAAGGTCTGGTGTTCCTGGATCCAGGGTTACTCACTGAGCATGTGAGGTGGTGTGATATGAATCTTTGCTTTGCTCCACATACTTTAGCAAAAGAGCAGCTTGCATTTCTCCTCCCCTGGGCTTACTTATTTTTAACAACTGGTCACTGGTTTTGTAGAAAGCAATGTGTGGCAAGAAGGGGAGCAGAAGGCATGCCATCTCTCCTGCTCTCTCGCTAATGAGACCATAAAATGACATGGCCATGCACAATATAGCCACAGTGTTTAACGAGCACAAGGCTCCTTTTAACTTCTTTGAAAGCTCAGTTATCTCAACCACGCTCTTAGTATGGGATATGCTCTTACACACTTTGGCCAGGGGAGAGTCACCGCACGCGGGCATGTGACTGTGGCTTGCACATATTTGTCTCATTTGAAAAAATATCCTGAGAAGGATTTTGGGAGAGATAAGAAATGGCCACACACACACCCCTCCTTGCCTAGCACATGGGAGTTCATGGCTAAGGATGGAATAGCACCTACATGGGAGACTAATGGAAAACATAGATCCAGGACAGTCTCTGGGCCAGAAGGGCCTCAGGAAAGGAATGAAGCCATAGCAGGCCCTACTGCATCTCACAGAGGAATATGCTCCAAGCAAGGTAGGAAGCTGACCCAGCTTACAGAGTTTCTGCTTCTCAGGATGCATGTTTATTCCTGTAAGCTGAGCTTCTGTCCCTAAATCTTCCTGGGGTGTTCCATGTAACAGGTCCTGATTTTACAGTGGTCATGATTCCCAGGGAATGCTCGGGCATGATTTAATCTAGGTTCATCCTCAGGTGGCAGTTCCTGTGCAGGACATTTGTTAGGCTTGTGGGGCTGGAAAGCTGCCTCTCAGTCCCTTTCGCTCCTCTCTCCCTTGCCCCATGAACAAGTTGGTGGGGCCTGGACTGCTCTGCAGCAGGGGACACCCTCAACACACACATAGAAAATGGAACTATGAGGCTTAGGAGAGAAGAAAAGGCAGAAAAGTATGGAGAGCACAACCATATGCAAGAGATGTGACCAGGAAATGCAAGTTTGGTGGGACAAAATCTGAGCAGGGGCATGAAAAACTACTTATTTTCAGCAATCAAAGGAACGGAATAGCAAATTAACAGCATACAGGATGGGCAAAGGGCATGAAACAAAGTGAGTATTGTATGGGTGCAGGCATGCATGAAAGAGCAAGAGAAAAAGCATAGTGAAGCAGCAAGTGAGAACAGGAAGCTGGAAATACTTTGGAGATATCAAACCCTGAGAGATGATTCCAGCAAAGCATGCAGTCCATGAACTGGAAAATTATAACACTGTAGGATAAAGCAGTCCTGTTAGCTAGAAATACCTGTTTTTATTGCAGCCTGAATGATCTACCATAAGGTTGTGTAATTCACTCTAAGAATTTATAACACTGGGTTCTTCCTTTTTTCTTTTCACTGAAATATCAGGCCTTAATTAAAACTAAAGTTCAGACTACTTTGGTGAATGAAGCCTTTCAGATTCCCTTGCAGCACTAAAGCTAAAGTCCATAAATACAAGTGAACTACAGCAATAATATGTCCTAGAATTGCCTTTGATTACGTGTGTCTAATTTTGAATCATTCACCATTCAAATCCTTTTTCATTCTCTCTTCCCAGTGTTGTTGGTTACTTTTTCATATCAAATTTTGTGCAACACAAATGATGACCAAAAAAAAAAAAAAAAGCAGATTTCTACCTCTGTCTCTATTTTGCTCCCTCTTATGTGATATTTTGAAATATAATAAGAGCTAAATGAAGGGATGAAGACAGCACCTTGGTTCATGGTTTCTGAATCTGGATGCTCAGCTCACCATACACATGCCTCAAAGCATCACAATTCAGGCTTGCAATCAGCTTTCGTAAACCTGGCCGTTTTGGGATACATTTTACTTCCCAGATCAAGGTAGAGTTCGATGGGATTTGCCTGTAGGTAAAAAGGAAAGTAACAATATTGTCATCAGTCAGCCAATGCTCTCAACCTGACCCAGGTTTGGAGAAACTGAAGTTGGGCAGTATTAGACTTTTTTTTTTTTTTAATGTTTCACTCATTATCATAAATGTCCTATAAATTATTCTATTTTCCATTCTTCTCAGTGCTTATTCTGTCAAAGCCTTTTCTAGCCTTTCCTCCAGGCTGATTTTAAATTTCCAAAATGAATCAGGGCTCCTCTGCCTCCTGTCACTTCCTCTCATGATCACTTTCAGAATGATCTTCTTTATAGGCATGATATATTTTTTCTACTTTAAAATTCCATTTTACCTGTATATTATAGACCACAGCCTGTTGGTGATTCCTTAAATGGTTAAATAAGTCCTCACTATGAAGTAGCAAGGGCATCCCCATTGTGCAAGTTTGGCTCAGTGCTGATGAGCTGCAGAGCCCCTCTGCCATAGGCACAACATCAGGGGATCTCCTTATTAGCCATTTCAGATGACTTCTTCATGTCCATACAAATAGGCTAAAGTGTTCTTGGGAGTCCTGCTGTTAGCAGTTACTCTTTTATATTATGTATGACTACTGATAAATCATAGTATAAATCAACTGTATTCTGTACTACTCTTGATTTTCAGTTCTCACTACAATCAAGACGCACAGAGAGCCTTGAATATTGGTATCTGTGTTTTCCCAGAGCTTTTACTACCTTGTGTGCAAGATTTCGAAGGCTGATATTGATTGATTATGTTTGGGGGGATGTCAGGATACAGCTGCTCTAAGGGAACCAAAGGAAGAGATAGTGTAGTGGGGAGCTAGCTATAAAAATGAATGTTCTTTTCCTCAACATTAAGTAAGAGGATTATGAATTGAGCCAGTGTTTTCATCTCACATGGGTATGGTACTCTAAACGGCTAAATAAAGTGAGAGTAAAGTAAGCCTAAACTTTAGTCACAGTTGCAAATTCTCATCTTGTAGGATTTGGCTATTAGATGTCCTGTCCTATGCCAGGATCAGAACAGAAAGGACTGCTCAGACTTAGCACAAGTTGCCAGAAGATAAGGAGACCTATTAACTCTAAATGAGCAAGCCTGGGATCCTCCCACCTGTATATTTGTTTCAGTGCATGTCTGTCCCTGCTAAAATAAGAGGCATTCTAATTTCTTAGAGGTTAGCATGGGTATTTCTACATGGCACTACATTGCATTTTGCATATACAGTCATAGGTATCCTGGGGCACGTACCCAGTTTTAGAAAAGAAAAAGCAGAGGAAGCTCACATTTTTAGTCTGCATGTGCAGACTGCTTCTAGCAAATGTCTCCCCTCTTTTTATCTCTGTTCTTAATGAGATATATTCTGTTCCCCTCAGCTGGCCTGCTTTATCAGATGCCCACTAAAATGATAGTATGATAAAGCAATGGCTTCAATTGCTGTGCAAGGTTAAATACCATTTTTAATTTAGAATTTATGGGATGATCTGTACAGAAAGTGATGAAGGTATTAGAAGTTTTCCCATGCAGCAAGGTTCAGTCTACCTTCCTGAGTACCTGGGGGCCAGATTCTCTAAGGCTGGAGGTTTTCAGACCACATCTTCCCAGTACCCCAGTGGGAGCAGTGCTATTGTCTTTGACTTACAGTTCTATTATCTCTACATATGCATATATGTGTATATATATGTGTGTATATATATATATATATACATATATATACATATATATATCTGCAGGAAGACAACAGCTGTGCTGGGAAACAAATCCTACCTTTTCCCATTTCTCTACTGTCCTACTTATAAAACAACTTGCTTCTCTCTACACATACTAATACTAGCTGAGGTCTGATATGTAGAAACACTCAAAGTGACTTACAATCTATTGTGAATGCTTGCTTGCCTAAAATCCTTTTAACGATATCCATCACTGCCTGATTAATTCTCATCTGTCATGTAAAGACTGTGCCTCATGTAGAGACTGCTGCTGCCACAGGCTTTTCTGTAAGTTGTGTTCTTCATCTGCCTCCAGCTGATAGCTAAATATCACTATAAATACATTCCTTGTAAATAGCCAAGGCAGAAGCCCCCAGGCCACTTAATTCCTAGTATAAAGTTGTATCAGCTGGATCACACATCCCTATTTTATGTAATCGTCCATATGATATAGAAAAGCTACTTTAAAAATACAGTGAAGTCAAGAGTCGCATACCCACAAACAATTGCAAGAGATACATCCCATATATGACAGTCCCTGACAGACATGGAAGAAGTAGAAGGGAAAAGCCTAGAATAGGTTTAATTCTCTTTGCAAGTGTAGTAAAGCCACCCTAATCTGATTTTCCTGGGAGAGAATTCAGTGATGAATGGTTCTGTGTAATATGCTGAGCCATCACACACCGGAGCCATTTATCACTCCGAATGCACGGAGGCAAATGTGATTATTATTTAAATAAACTACAACTGCTCCCTGTTCTGTCCTCTGTGTGTATAACCTGCAGCCTTCATTCATCTCAGAGAAGTTAAATCACAGATTTTAAAATGACTAAGCTGATCCATTTCCATTTTAAATGATGCCAAGGGCACTACTACAAAGGGGAAAACATGGTGACTTGAGGGAAAATGACATTTGTTCCATGAGTCATGTTTCTCCCTAACTTCTGTGCCTTTGATGCACCTGACATTTCCTGCATCCTTGAAGGTGAGAACAGCCCACTGCATCTTTTGGAACAAAAAGGATGCAGAACAACAGGGGAGGCTGGCACATCTGTGCAGCAATGAGGGCTACTGCTGCAACTTGTGTAACTCAGGTGGACCGTGCTGAGTCATGTTCAGCAGCATCTGTGACATACCACGTGCACAAAGCAAGCGCAGTATGATGTCCTTCCACAGTCATTTTTCTGTCCAGCTCCACTCTGGAGACTGGTTTTGATCTCTTTATTCCTGGCCCAGGTGCCATCAGGCTCAGACCTCCCCTACTGGCTGCAGATAATACTGACAAATTATGCAGCTGCTGAAGCACAGGCAATTTTTCAAACTCCTTTTGCACACACCTGGGGACCATCAGCACAGGTAATGATAGATAGCATCACTTCAGCTGTCCAAGAATAAGCAATGGCTGCAAAATTTTCCAACGATCCCAGTTATACATCCTGGAACTGGCTAATGCCAAACTTATGACACTTAACTTAAATGGAAAGAGGGTATAGAGAACTACTTGTTCATCATAGGAGTACCCCTTTGTCAGCATGAAGTGCAATTGTGTATAATGAAGGCAGCTGACAGACTTTCTTTTTCCTTAGGCTTGGGAAAAAGTGCTTGCAGACCTGCTACAGCTATCACAGCAAACTCCTCTCTATCCAACACACATTTTGTGTCTTGACATAAGCTTGCAAAGATCATCTGAGGTACCTGAACATCTTGTATAATCATGATTAACATGAGTGAAGAAAAGCCCTATTTGAAAAGCAGCACTGGACTTGATTTACACATACTGAGTGAGTGGCAGTAAACACTTCATGTGTAGGATAAATCTGTCTTTCTTTCTTTCTGTGTTAGCAGCTCATAGGTAATATTGTCAAGCACTAAAAATTATGTAATACAGTGAAAACGTAAACTCTGTCTGCATTAGCAGCTACCCACAACCACGACACTGCTCTCCAACACCAGTACTGAACAGATGAAATGCTATCATTGCCCCTCATTGCACAAGGGACAACTTGACTCCTTCTGACTGTTGAGACCTATGGCTCCCCTGTGGATTGAATTTTAAAGTAAGGAGAGCGTCTGCATTACTCAGCGCTGCATTAGTTAAGTGTCTCTTGTAAGCTGTCTCCTATAAGCAAGAAGGTGATGAACTCCCAGCCAGCTGTGCTTGCTTCCCTACCTGAACTCCTTTTTCATTGTCTTCAGTACTCCAGGTCCCTCGAGGCGGAGCGTGACGTCCTCCAGGGTTTTTTTCAGAGGATTGGTGAACTCCACAATCACAGACATTTCTTTATCGGCCACCATCTCACCTTGAGTCTGCACAACAAGGGAAAGATAAAGCTCCACAAGCTGATAATAATAAAATGTCTCATGGTGAAATAAGTGGGGTTAAATACACAGTACCTGCAAGGAAAAAAAAGGAGGGGGAATGAAGCATGTAGCAAAACAGCATGAGGCAGAGAAAGTCTAGTTAGAAGAAAATTGGATGGGCCCATAGGCTCTACTACTACAGGTGTTTCTACCCATTGCAATTTCCCTGCAAGGCACGTGACAAGTCAAGAGGCAGGCTCTTGTTTCCAGAGGAAAAACACAAATCTGCTTGCAGAGTCCTGTGGCTGAGGGTTCAACTGAGGGAGAGGCTGGCTGAGCAGGGCCCCTCTCTCTTATTCTTACCCCTCCCCAGGCCCTCTGCCAGCCCTAAAGTACATGGCTCAGGCAGGGGTTTTCATCTGACGGCTGGTAGATCCCAGCTGGTCCATGAAAGACTTTAAAGGGCCTTCAGAAAGGTAGCTAAGGTAAAGAAGTATCTTTGCAATCAAATTAAAGCACTATCCTGGGGTCTTCATCCCTCCTGCAAATACTTACAGAGTCTCACAGTTGCAAAAGCTGGAAAGGCTCTGGTCTAAGGGATCGTTCCATGACAAATACCAATAATACTGACTGGAGCAACAGATGAGACACTCACAGCTAAACTCTCAATAGCTTTTAGCCATGTGAGTTAAAACAAACAAAACAAAACATACAAACAAACAAACAAAAAAACCACAAGTGGTATATTCAGAAGTTCTAGCCCATTAGGGGCCTTATATCGTCCTTATTTCAATTGCCCATTTAGATATGTGAAGATCACTGATACATGGGGTGGATTCAAAATCATCCTGAATTCCCATATATGCAACTGAGAGCATGACCTGTATTTGCCGAACTTATTTTTGTAACCTAATGTCAAGCTAAATTATAAGGTGTAATTTCCTCAACTGCTAATTCTGACAATCTCTTCAGACCACCAGAGAAAGATCAAAGCTGTATCTGAAGACATGAGAGGAAATACGCTTTTCAATCTTCTCCCTTACTTTCACATTAAGAACTCCAATCTGACAAACATGCCCAATGAAGAAATCTGAGAAGAAACCTAGGAAGATAGTTTCCTCAGATTTCTTTAAATAAAGAAAAATAAATAAAGCAGTAAAGCAAAGTTTCTTATATAAATACATATGTATACACACACGCACACACAAGCATGCTTAAAAAAATCCATCTATTAAAATTTCAGATTGTATTCACACAACACAAAGAAGCAGAGAAGAAACAGAGTTTTACTAGAAGACATGGTTATTGCATATACTAAGCATCCTTTCTTCATAAAAGCAGGGAGGATAAACTGTTCTGAAACTGAAACTGAGGATCCTGTATAAGATGTTCTGTTTACATAATGAATTGAAAGAACTTTCTACTTTTAACATTTGGTTATTGAAGATGGGTATTGAAGATAGCATTTATCTATCTTGTTCACCTCCTTTCTGGAATGCTCAGTTAAATGAAAACTTGTATTTGAAAATGCCAATAATCTGATCAGATCATTTCTGCAGACCAAGAAACGGAACAATTTTTTTTTTTCAAACTTCGCTGTAGTTTTAACCTACATTCTTTAAAAAGCTTTTTTTCTGCTGAAGGATGCTGTTTCATTTTACTATATATATTATTATATGGAAACCTGAACACTGTTTCAAATAAATATATGGGAGACAAAAGCTGTATAAACTTAGATTCCTTTCAAGGTCTTGAGTTTTAGGGATCTACACTCATGTTTATATAAAGTTTCCTGAATAGGTGTTCTGATATTATTAATTTTTTGTACTAGCAGGTAAAAAAATGACCCAAATGACATCATTCAGAGCAGATGAAGGCTCATCACTGTTGAAAATAAGGCATTCTATTTGGATGTCCAGTTATGAACTGAGAACTCAGACTTTTTGCAGTCTTTGCAATACAACACAGGGTCCTTGTCCTATCAGAATCACCACATTTCTGTAATTTCAGAGTTACCATGCCACCAACTGCAGAAATACTTGAAACTCCACTAACAGTGCATTCACAGAGTGGCAGAAAGGAATATCATGAAATTATCATTCCAAAGGATGTTACACACTCAATATTGGAGGAAGCTTCCCCAAAACTTGCACAAGCCAAGCAAATTCTCCTCAACAGTAGCGTCCTTCATTTTTCAGCAAGAAAAATGTACTGCATTGCTTTAAATATAACAGACTTTTCAGGTTGTCAAAGACTTGAGGAATTTGACTGAGTAATCTCTCTTCCACGTTTTGAGTTCCTCCAACTTTCTCAGGCCTTTTCACCTCCTTCCTCCACTGAGATCACTTTAGCTCTCTATTATAGGTGACGCTGTCAACCTCAGTCTTTAATGTAGACTACTCAGGCTAACATACACCCTCATACACTCCAGGTGGTAACTGAAGGTAACTGAAGACAAAAACACAGTCCCCTATCCCAGAAGCCAACCAACAGCCCACGCACAGCATGGTGGTCAGTCCCCTTTACCACAGCCATGAGATACCTTGATCCGCAGGGAAGGAATTTCGAGGACCGTTGCCTTCTGGGCGGCCAGGATCTTCCCTGTTTCATTGATCCGTGCTGTCACAAAGAAATGAAAGGAGGCTTGGTCCAGCAGATCACTGAGGTACTCGCTTGATGTGATGATAACATCGAAAGCACTAGCTAGGGGAGAAAAAGAAAAGAAAAAAATGCGTCTGAAGCAATCTAATGGCTAATTGCTCCTCCTCTCATGGCAGTTACATGAGTATCTCGGAGAAAGGTGGTCAAGCACCAAAGAAGGACTTTTCTTCTCTTGCCCAAACTACCTTAATTTCTTTACCTCATCATTCCCTCTCTTGTTTTTGTTCTCTTTGCAATTAGGCTGCTCCCTGAGGCAGCAGTTAGGTTTGTGTACAGCCTCTGCCCTTTGCCTGTCACTGCAGGCCCAGGCCACTTTGGAAGGTTCCCAGGCACCACCACAAAGTAAGTGATAAGCAACACTGGCAATAATTAGCTGCTGGACACAAAGGTCTAAAACAGTTTTTAAGTACTGTCCTTGTATATTTTTGCTTTTTCACTTCATTCCTGTACTTTCTCTGCCTCTCTTCCCAGCAGAGAGATGCCACCAGGAATGCCACCAGAGCAGCCATTTAGGGACGTGCAGACTACCTGGGAGACTACCTAGCTCTCCAGGATGTCTGGATAACTACCTTTGTCCTACACTGGGCTTGCCTGCAACATTTAGCAGGCAGGGCCTCCTGTCACCAGCACACCCTCCAGAGAGCTCTCATGTGCTCCCTGACAATAATTATTGGAAGGAACAAGTCCCCCTGGGCTAGATGGTTGAGATGCAGGGAATCATTAATTCTAACCATATTGAACTGCAATTCCCAGGCCAACAATAGTGTGAGAATGTGATGCAAAGAAGCAGATCTGCTAACTAAGTGACCAGGCAGAATATATAGATCTGGAGCTCTTGCCTCTATAAACATTCATTATAACCCTAGTAAACATATCAAAATCTCCCACCTGTTAACTATGATTATTACTGTTATCTGTTATTTGTATTGTATTTGTGACATACACTGTACACACTGAGATAATTGAACTCAATTGTGTAAATCACATTCACCCCTTTTCACTCTTTTGATCCACTCACATCAAAAACAGTTCCTTGATTTGGTTTCAAAGCTATTCCCTAGGTAACCACCTGACCTGGATTTACCAGGCCAGCCTTAAATTTGCTTGATGTGCTCCCCCTCCCTCCCTATCACTCTGTATCTCTTTTAAAGGAATTTCCCATAATGCCACAAATCGTAAATTATAAATGAGGCAAGGTATTTTTCATCCATGTAAATAAATAAATAAATTAGTTACAACCTAAGTGGAATTTACAGTGGAAGGAAAGAAATTTTTCTGTTTAAATTTAATTCTTGCAGGAAAAAAAAAAAAAAAAAGAAAAAGAAAAAGAAAAGAATAATAGACTTCCATTTCCTTAGCACTGGCTGTGTTGGTAAGTTGCCAGTACCTCTCATTGCACCTGGGAAAGCCAGGGGAGACACAACACCAAGCTGCCTTACAGCCTCTCAAAAAAAAAAAAAAAAAAGAGAAAACTAAATATAACTGAATAGATGTGAGAGCACCTTTGAAGGCACTGGAAGGTTTAAGCTATTCAAATCCTCAAAGATGTTTTCAACCCACACAGTTTCTTTAATCATTATTCTGAAAATCGTGCATTCACTTCCTGTTTGAAAACTTAGTTTGTTTCATTTTTTCAGTAGCACAGTCTGGAAGAATGCCTTTAACACTTCTGTATTATATTGTAATAGTTTGATACCTCCAGATACATTTACCCTTAGTGCCATGAATGAAGCCTACAAATTCTGCTCAAGTGCCTCAGGAGGTATCCTACCACAACTCCTCTGACAGACTGTTCTCACACAGCTGCAAATGATCACACTGCCACCCTTCACAAAGTCCATCTGCTCTGACACGATTCCTGCCTGTACACTCCTTTCCAAGGCAAATGCAAAAGAATACATGTTTGAGTTTTATGTAGCACCATCAGAGATAACTTGTGAGGGATCTTTTTGTCCTGTTGATGGACAAAGTCTGTGCAAGTTGATGACTGTAGTTCAGCTATATGTTAATTTCCACTTTGAAAGGTGGTAGAAAGATGGTTTAATACCTTAAAATGTCACTTTGGCCAGAGACAGTGATGGGGACACACTTCTCTATACATACAAAATAAAAATAAAAACAAAAGTCATGTCCTAGTCTCTTAGGTGCATCTCTCTGGTCTGTGTTCACTCACTATCGGTCAATTTAGAGTTTACAGCACAGATTCAAAAAGCTTTTCAGAAACTATTTACTTAGAAAAAATGAATGATGAGGCTCAGTGATGCTTAAAATATCACCTATTCATTTCACTTCTTGCACAGAGGAGACAGATGAACCTCAAAACACTACAAAAGCTGTATTTCAGGTGATAATAGCTTACAGAGACCTTTAGTGCAAGAGCACAAAGACAGACCATTTCCAAACTACCTGCAAGTGAGTTGGAGGAGTTAGAAAGAACCTGACAGCAAGTAGCAGTCAGAGCTTTGAGGTAGACTGGAGGTGGAATTTTTATTAACCTTCACGTGCAGATCCCTATAAATGGACACCTAGCTTACGGAGATTAATAAACTCCAAATCAAAATGTGCAGTTTTAGAAAACACTTAAAGTGAGGGAGAAAGCAGAGGGGCTCAGAGGCTTCTCACTGAGATGAAACTGGGCCTCTTTGAGGTGAAAGGACTCACAGAGCCTCCTGAGCTGGGACAGATAGACAGGACAGGTGAGGAAGCTCAGAGGTCAGCCAGAGGTGCTGTGATCCAGCACCAAATCCAGACCAGGTGGCCCACCCTATGGGCTCCTGACATTTTGCTACTCCTGCTGTGCTCAGCAGAGATTGCATTTGCCCAGTAGCAGCATCAAGAAGGCAAAATCATTGCTCTCGACTTTCTCAGTAGAAAACTCAAGTGGAGGATTCTAAGCCTCTCAATTAGCTTGCTTAAGGGCATGCTTTTATTAATTTTGCTGAGCTGGAGGCACTGACCCAATAGCACGGGCCTGTCAGAAGAAAAAGAGATTGGCAATCACTTGCTGCTGGAGAAGCCAGGGCTCTGACACCAGCCTGCTCCATAGTTGTGGAGAACAGCAGATCCTCAGTACTTACTGTTTTCCAAATGGGGCTGCCATGGCTGCCATGAAATAGGTTGGTTACATCCAAAATAAAAAAGCAGAACATCCCTCTTCCCTACTTTAAGCAGTGCAAACTCCTTTCCTAAGCCATGTGAGCCAGGCTGCCAGGAACTGTTTTTCTCATGAGAAGAAGGAGGCAAGATCTTCCTTCAACAGTCCAGAGGGCACTGGGAAAAGCAAATGCTGCATATGGAAAGAACTCACCTAACTTCAGGGTGCGTGTGCAGCTGACAAATACCCCTGATGTGATGTATAGTGTCTTAATCCAGTTACAGATATACGTTTTAGATTGTTGTAAATATATAAATCCTGAACAACCCTGTCCTCCAAAGCCAGATGGACATTTGGGACAACTCAGACATGCAGCTCAGTGTAGGAGGGCATTATGCAAAGAGCAACAGCCTGAAGAAAACAGTCTCATCTCTAAATGACCCTGCTATTGGGGCCAGAGCTGGAAGCAGGGCTTCCTGATACCCGATAGTGTATCCTACCCCTAGCTACTAGAATTGGTTCTATCCATGGATAGAAAGACACTAGTGACAGTGACATAGATGAATAAAGCTAGCAGATTTGAAAACAACTATGTGAGCCTTACACATAAGGGGTTCCAGTTTCACAGTGAAAGAGTGCTTCTTGAACTCATTCTTTGTGACTCCTGTATAAAACACGATGTTGCCTGAAAGGTATGTAGTAGCAGTGTAGGAGTTGCGGCTCTTGTTCCTGAATGTTATAGTGACTTTAAAGTCACTGCCAAGGACTGCCTTTTGCACTTGGAAATCCATCTCAACATCCTTTTGTGGCTGATACATGGCATCTTGGGTACTTTGCTTTTTAACACCATACATAACAGCAGTCTCCAGAGCCAGTCTTTCCTCCTCTGAGCCTAGAAACAAAAGAAAACCAAATTAAGAAGAGAAGCAGAAGTAGTGCATTAGTCCACTCACAAGGATTCATTTCCCACACCTTTTGGTAGTTGAAATGAATGGATGAGGACAGTGAATGTTCTTGTGGTAAAGTTAGTGTTAGGAGAACTTCACAACTTTCAAGCAAGATGGGTCTTAAAGATTCAAGCTATATCCAAGAAACCGATGCAGCTTAATTGATAATAATGGAACTACACTGATTTACTTCATGCAAGCATCTGACCTTTTTTGTCTCAAGCCTGAGTAAGAGATGTCTAAACAGCTGTACATAAAGCCTTGAATTGTTTTGTATGCTCAAGCTACCTCATGATTGCCCTTTGTTTTCACTACAGCTTACTCTTTCTGAAACATTTCTGACTAGCAAACAAGTTTTGTGCTCTTCTCAAGGCATCTGCAGTGTTGCTCGGGTGAAGCTAGGAAAAAAAAAAAAAAAGAGTTCCAGAGGGCAAGTCAGCAGCTTTCCATGCAGCAACCTCAGTACCAGAGGTCTGTAAATTTACAGTTCAAGATCTGATTGAGGTAAATCTCTGTTGGTATGGTCCCACCCCATTTCAGGTTACCTTCTTGGAACTTGTACTCCTCAGTAATCTCTACCATTTCATCAGTCCCGACTCCTTTGGTCACAATCATCTTCCCAATATGGGTCGTGTCAATTTTTTCTATAATTTGGGCTCCATTTTTTTCCCTTCTTGAGTAAACAACATCACTATTCACCTACAAAATTAAACCAAAAAGGATTGAGATGCATGGAAGTATATGAAAGCAGGGAAGCCATTCTAACTCCCACCAAAACCATGAAATATCAACTTGAAAACCCACTAATTATTCACACTGAAATCCCATGTTTAAAATTAGACATATGTTACAATAATGACTAGATGCATTTTAGTATTTGTAACTCCAGAACAATAGCCTGTGTAAACCTCAGTAGGCTGCAGAGATACCATTTGGACCTGGGGATCATGATTACATATTCCTTGCATCAAAAAGCTTTATGCCAGAGGGGAACAGTTCATAGATAAAATATCCCTATTCTCTTCTGTCCAAAGCTATATACAATTCAGTTAGAGAGTTGCTCTACGTCTGTTACAGTTCTGGGCACACCAACTCTGGTGGTGCAAGAGGTTAAATCACCATGCCAGGCTCTCTCACTGTTCATGGAAATATACTCTTCTCAGATCTACCAAACTGCCTCAGATCTACACACTGCAGCCAAAAGAAATGTGGTGAACAAGGACCTCTTTAAAGTCACCAAATTTTGACTGAAATAAGCAAGGAAGCCTTAACATAACCAGGTTTTCTGGCAAGCCTGAGAAGGAGGTCACAACTCCCAAAGGATGAAGATGAGTAGCTAGAGCTAGTGACTCATTTCCCAGCACATCTGGAATCTGGGAAGGATAGAAGACCACAGCCTGAAATTCGATCAGAACAGCTTTTTCTGCTTACTACATCGGTGAGCAGAGATTAGAGAAATCTCTGTCATTCATTAGAGCCATATCACACCTACTGGCCTGCATGTAAAAATATAATTATGAGATTTATTTTAAACGTGGTGCATATATCAAGTAACTTCTCAATCCACAAATTGCAGTGGAGCCCTATCTTCTGTCTCACCTATTGTCCCACTGATACCACTCAATGAACTAAAATTTTTCAAGTACATACCTCAGCAAAGACAAAAGGAGCATCAAATTGGAAGCAAACGTGACCATGTTTAATGGCTTGAACTGAAGCTGGGCCACATCTGTACATACCTGGTGGGGGAGCACAGGGGGGAAAGAAAGATAAAGTGAAAGTTATTTTTATAATTAAAAAAAAAAAAAAAGTAAAAATATTATCCTTTCTTAAAGAAAAAGAATCCTTGGGTTTTGGTGAACACTTTCGATAGTTTACTGGAATTCCTGACCAAGAAGTGAAAAGCTTCATTTCTGTTGCCAGCCCTCTAAACAACACAGACTTAAGTCTGAAACTATATAATGACTCAGTACCTTAGTGACATCATGAAGCCCACTGTAAGTCTCAAGTACTTTAAATGAAGCTAAAGCTGGTTTTGGTTATAGCAGATAATTTTGGGAGAGATCAGTTAATCTATAGACAGAGAAAGATCTCACTTCAAATCTGCTAAAAATGTCTTTCAAGAACTGGAAAATTAAAGACTGGGAAGAAACAGCAGTGGCTTTTCACTTTTTCTCTCCTGCCCACAGCCTGCTCAGGCATTTTAACATGGGATGCAGAAACTGGCTGATATATAATGAAAGAGAACTCATTTGATTAGGCTCCTGTATAGGTTCTCTAAAAATTTGAAAGCCATCTTTCAGCAATGGAACTACATCTCTTCTGTACAAAGCAGGACCCTCCTCATGTAAGATTTTGTGCACGTGTGTCATGAGCAGTGTTGTAATAAGGACAGATCTATTTTAGAGCTCAAAACAATTCAGGAGAAAACGCTTAGTGAAGCTGAGTGTGATTATCTGGTTAAAAGTTTGTCACAGGCAACATACTGGCACTGGGTCAGCTATTGTCACCTCATCATTTGCCACAAAGAACCCAAGTGTTGGAAAGAGTGCTAAGGAGGACCTCAAGCAATATTACCATCACTGGTTTCTTGGGGTGTCCCATCAACAGCCTGCCATCCTCCAAAACCAACAGGAAGATCAGGTCTGGTCATCCAAGCTTCATTCCAGCAATGATAGTTCCTTATAAGAGATGAGACCAAAATATTAAATTCTTGGAAAGAAGCATACACACCAAAATAAACTTGTGTCTTTATGATCTGCCATTGCTTCGATAGCAACATGTGCCAATTTAGATGTGAAAAAGTCTGCTCTTTTTAAAGAATATATTTTTAAGTCTAACAGTTTGAGATCTCTCAGTTAAAACATGAAAATCCTTCATTATAGATCCTTGAATGTAAGTTGAAGAAGACTTTTTGTTCTTCTATTGTGTGTTGAATGCATATATCTCTGAGAAAATATTCCAGTGCTTGGAGGTTGTTGGGGTATATGAAGAACTACACACACTACAATCTCTTTCCAGCCAGATGGAGCTATGAGATGGCTATAATCTTTTCTATCTATGGAGGCCACCTCTACTTCAACTTGCTCTCCAAATCAATCTTTGAATCTTCTTCAAGCCATTGAAGTTTGTTCTGCTTTATAACTAGTAAGACTTTGAAGTTTGTTCTGCTTTATAACTAGTAAGACTAAAGCTTTGGTACCTTCACTGAAGAGATTTCAGGATCAACTCAACAGTATAGTGTGTAACTTTGTTTTCATGGTTGATAGCAAACATGCTCAACTGGTTTCCATGTTGTTTGAGAAAAAGACCTCACACAGGCTTCATAAGACTATACTCATTGTGGATTTCTTATAAGGCCTCCCCAGTCTTTCACACCAATTAAAGAGGGCAGATCTAGAATGCACAGCTTTTCATAACACCCACCTGTTACTATCATAGACCAGGTGTTCAAAAAACCTTTAGAGACCAAGACAGTACTGCTGGAAGGTGTATTTATCAGAGTGATTAATCTATGCACTCAGTCTGTAAATGCCCTCATCTGATAGGATGCTCAGCAAAAGAAAAAAACACACTACAGTGTCATCCCAGTTTGCCCAGAATATTTCAAAGATAAATGGACAGGACAAATCTTGTCACTCTCTTCCTGCAATGTTACCCATGCTCAAGGGAGAGCACGAGCTAAGAAGAAAAGCAATGTACAAAGAGGGTCTTGCAGTAAAGCCAGCAAAGTGTTTTAATTTCATTACTGCAGGGAAAAAAAAAAAAAAAAAAAAAAAAAAAAAAGAAGAGAAGGAAGAAGTAGAGAAAGGGGCAGTTTTGCTTGCAAATTATACATATCCTACAGCAGATATGAATAAAATTACATCTGTGTAGCTGCTGATACAGCCCCTAGTACATGCAATGATATTAGCAACAGAAACGGGGATTGTTAATCTCTGACCATTTCATTAATAATAGGTGAAAACCAGCCACAAAGCAGAGTCAGAAGGATCTGAAGCTTGTCTAACAAGACTTTTCAAAGTGGAAATGAAAGCTTGGATCAGGGTAAAACTTGTCAGTTAAGAGAGTTAATGAAGCACCACTACAGAAAAAGGAATTATTCAAGGAAAATGACGCACACTCAGAGAATTTTTGATGCTGCTGAGAGTAGTCAATGCTGAATCATGCTCACAGAGCTTAGCTGAGGGCTACCAGAGGATGGGGATGCACTTTATGGTAGGTGGGTTTTTGAAAGCTGTTATGCCAGCATGTGAGAAAGACAATACCTGCCCTGAAGCACTCACTGGTTCACTTTGAATCAAACTTAGATGTGTCATTGGTTTTATGTTCTGCAAAAGAACAACCTGAAGAGCAGACAGGAGGGAAAGATGATAAAAACAAGGTGGGGGGTAGGAGAGGTGGGGAGAATAACACTGTGGAAAAAAAAAAAAAAAAAAAAAGCAACTCTGCTTCAATTCTGTAATTAGATAATGCAGTATCTTATCATTCTATATTCTCTCTAGGGGATTGGCCTTTCTCACTGGTTTCTATTGGTGTAGTGTTGAGTGCGACAGGACAGCAATCCTTCTAGGTCTGCTGCCATGCAAATAACAAATACACATCAGGATATTGAATGTGAATGGACAGAAATGCACTGTTTGTAAAGCACAAACATTAAGGAAATGAGAATGAGGGGAATATTTCCCTCTCCAAAATGTAGCAGAAAATTCACTTTGGCAGAAATGAGCACAGCTGAGGATCTGGCTCTGAAGCCATAATTTGTTAAACTGAACCTGTAGTTCTTGTATTCTACAGCAATCCTGAGACATTAAAGAAAGCAAGAATGGCTATACAGATCAATGTAGTGACCATTAAATATTTACAGAGATAATTACGAATAGACTAAACAAAGCAATGGGGAAATTAATAAAAGATGACCGGGTGGGTTTTATGCCTGGAAGACAATTTAAGAAAGGTACTTGGTATTGCTTATGAGGCAGCCACATGCTGGAAACAGTTGTTGCCCTTTCATCAGCTAATAAGCTTGGGCATTGGGATTGAGATAGACTTTAAGAGAAAAGTGAGTTGGAAATGAATGGGAAAGCAGAGATTTCAGAAAGGCTCTCTCACAGGACATGGGTGAATACACATGGGGCTGGGTGACTTCTGAGGTACTGATGTTGGTCTGTTTGAACTTCACAGTAGGAGTGAGTCTTGATTTCCATCCAAGAGAAATATTCTTTAAGTGTCTTTCTATCATCATTAAGAAAGACAAGGAGAACAAAGTAAGGGGACAGAAGCAGTACTGATGGGCCCAAATCCGGCCAGCTTTATAAAAATAACTTTTTGCAAAGTCTGTGTAATTCTGTATTTGTGTTTTGTTGTTGTCGTTGTTTCCTATCCCAAGGGAAAAAATGCTCTTTAATAAAAATAAATAAATGTCAGATAGCATTCAGAGGGAGCCCCACACTCAGAGATGGATTGGACTGAGAATTCTGGCTCCAAGTGCTCCTGAAGTCTGAGAGTATTTAAAACCTGAAGACAGATTAGCTTCAGCAGTACAAAGCAATAGAAATGATATATTAATAAAGAAAAAGAGTTTTGTTTCCAGATTGCAAGAGATTATAAATAAAAGTGAGAAATCCATTAAAAAAAATCATTATGAATCCCTTGACCTTGTCTTCTTAACAATAATAATAAAAAAAAGTAAAAGAGACATTAAAAATAAAATCAAGGTTAAGACACGAGCCATATAAGAGTCTGCATGTGGGCAACCATGGAGTGTTACAGAGTAATGAAGAGAAAGGACACAGAGGAGAAATGAAAAGAGGTATGTAATATATTAAATTATGCCCAAAGGGTTATGTGCACCATGTACTAATAAATGCATCATGAGGATAAAAAGGAATGAACAAGGCAGTTCAAAAAGTAATCACAGAATGAAAAAAAAAAAAAAAAAAAGGAGGATGGGAGGACAAAATGCTGGTGTGAAGTTGTATATGGATTTCAGTGGAACAAGGATGACTTTGGGTGATCTGTCCCTGCCCCAAAAGAATGGAAAAATACAGGACTGAATTCAGAAGCCTTGGAAAAAAGCTAGGAAAAGGAGAGGTAGGGAAGGACAAGGAAATGTCAAAAGTGGGTCAGAGTTGTTTCATGAATCAGTTAGGAGAAGGGAAGAAGAAGAAGAGGTAAGATAGTGAAAGTCTGAAGTATGGCAGTGATCCATTACTGGGTGTATACAGTCTGAATGGTGAATCATTGAATCTTGCTTCACATCATTTTTAGGCAGGTTTAAATGATTTTAAATGATTGGCTGTTCCTTTACAGCTCTTGGAGCCATAGGAGGACCAGCCTCATGAGAAATACTGAGGTCCTGCTGCCACACAGACCAGAGAGAGCTTAGCAGGCTGGGAACCCCTAAGGATCCTGAGAGGAACGAACAAGTCAGATAAGATAGCAGGACCACAACCCTGGACTTCAAGAGAGCAGATTTTGGCCTGTTTAGGGTCCTGCTTGGAAGAATCCCATGGGAGGCAGTCCTGAATAGAAGACTGGTCCAAGAGAGCTCATTTGTTTTCAAGGATCACCTCTTCCAAGTTTAAGACTGGTCCACCTTCATGTGCAGGAAATCAACCAAAAGTAGCATGAGGCCTGCAAGGTGGTCTGAACTAAACTTAAACATAAAAAGAGAGTGCATGAGCGGAATCAGGGACTAGTTACCCAGAAGTAATGTAGAAACACTGTCTAAGCATGCAGAGACAAGTTTAGGAATGACAAAGCACAAATCAGAGTATGTCAAATCAAACAGATGTGAAGGGCAACAAGAAAGGCAAGTGCATTGGTAACAAAAGGAAGACTACAGAAAACTTGGGTCCACTGTTGAATGAGGTAGCAGACCTGGTGACAGTGGACTAAGAAAAGTCAAAGTACTCAATGTACTTTTTTTTCTTAGTTACTGCTAAGATTTGCCTTCAGGAATAATAGGCATTTTGAACCCGCTGTGGAAAGTCTAGTGCAATGATCCTCTATCAGCCACTGAGGAGGATCACAGAATGGTTAAGGTTGAAAAGGACCTCTGCAAATCAACTAGTCCACCCTCCTTGCTCAAGCAGGGTCACCTAAAGCATATTGCACAGGATCTTGAATATTAAAGATTCAGACAGGTCTTGAATATCTCCAGAGAAGTAAACTATGGACAAAAAAACTCTTGTAAACTACTTCTCTGGAGAAGTAAACACGGTCTCTCTGGGCAATCTGTTCCACTGCTATATCACTGTCACTATAAAAAGTAAAGAATCAAGTTAGGGAATATTCAGACAAATTCTGTGTATACACACAAGTCCAATTGACCTGATGGGATGAACCCACAAGTTCTGAGGGAGCTGGCTGGTGGCACTGTGAGGCCACTCGCATTTGCCTTTGAAATGTCTTGGTGACTGGATTGGTTCCTGAGGACCTTAAGAAAGTAAATAGCACTCTTTTCTTCAAGAAAGAGAAACATCATCAGCATCCAGGGAACTACAGATGTATAAGCCCCTTGATCCCTGGAAAGGTGATAGAGCAAATTCTTCTGGAAAATGTTTTAAAAAATAGTAAGGACATGATGATTGGCAGTAGTCAGCATGCATTTACAAGGGGGAAGCCATGTCTGACCAACCTGATTGTCTTCTGTGGTAAAATGACTGAATGGGCAAGGGGAGGCCAAGCAATAGTTGTTGGTTATTTTTTGTTTGTTTGTTTGTTTGGTCTTTAGCACTGTTTTCTGTAACATCCTTGTGGACAAACTACTGAAGTATAGACTAGACAAGTGGACAATGAGGTGTACTGAAAACTGCTGGGTTCAGAGGGTTGTGATCAGTGGCATGAAATCTGCCTGGGGCTAGTCACTAGCTGTGTGACTAGGGTCAATGCTGGGTCCAATAATGTTCAACATCTTCATTAATGGCCTGGATTATGGGACCAGCTGCACCTTCAGCAGGTTTGCAGATACAGAAAACTGAGAGGAATGGCTGATACATCAGAGGTTGTATATCAGAAGAGGCTTAGAGGGCTGGGACTGTTTGGCCTGGAGATGGAAAGTTTCAATGATAGTCGGACCTTCTAATCAGGTATAATATGGCTCTAATCAAATATAAGTAACTGATTAGAAAGAGAGGGTGCTTGGGCGGAAGACAAAAACAGACTCTTCTCAGTGGCCCCAAAGACAAGGCAAGAAGTAATTCACAGGAAATTTTGTCTGAACATAAGGAAACATTTTTACTGTGAGTATTTGAACACTGGCACGGGTTGCCCCGTGGATGGAGTGCCCATCCTTGCAGGTTTTCAAAACCCAGGTGGAAACTGCTCTAGCAGAGCTTGCTTTGAGGAGAGTACTGGATGAGATGACTTTCAGAGGTCTCTTCCAGTCTCCCCTATTTCCAGTGATGGTGTGATATAGGCTACAGATGTAAATGAACCTTAGATTGCATTTTGGTAACAGATTATGGAAATTACTTAGTTACAGCAACAAGTTCAGTCATTTCATCCACCACAGAATGGATTTATTACAGTTTTAATATAAAGACTTCCAGGGATTAAGTTGTTAATGAAACAAGCTGATGAGTAGCTATGCTGATGAGGTGAAGATATCATTGACACAAATCAAGTAAATTAACACTGAATAGGACAAGTATCTCCTGAATATAGCAATATATACAGGGGTCACATTCACTGCTTCACTCTGAGGAGGAAAGGCTTGAGGCCCAATAACCCTCACATAATTTTTACTGAACAGAGCATATAATCAATATGTGCTACGCTTCTCCTGTCAGATGAGAGACAGTAAGAGTTTGAGGAGAAAGGTAGAGGACTTTCTTCTCCAAAATTATATGTAGTTTCCTTTTCTTGTTCCCAGGGAGTTTTCTTTTTATAAATCTGGTGGTAGCATTTCAGTAACTTGTGTGATAGCTTAGCTTGTTTATTTTTCAACTGAATTTGGATTTAAATAACTGAATTTATTTGAAAAATATGACAACTGGGTGGAAGCAGAACAAGAAGGGTGCTTTACCATAGATAGTGAGGTATCTCTTTGTAGCTGGCTCAGGACCGATGGAGGTGCTCCTTTCCATTATGAGGACCAGCCTGTCCTTAAGGAGCACAAAGTCGTTTCAAGTTTCCTTCAGTGTGGTTAAATGTGCACTACTGAATGGTAATATTAGTAGTGATCTCACAGATACCCTAGGGCTTGTCTCTTTATATGACAAGCACTTTACATTCATCTGCCTAACAACAGTCTATTCATTCTATTTTCATAAATAAATCACAAATATTTCTTCTCTCTCTCTCACACACACTTTTTTTTTTTTTTTTTTTTTTTACTACATATATGGTTGACATATTACAGGTATTTGCCAGGAGAACTCACCAGATGGAGTCTTTTGTCAATTTGGCATCCACTTGCCCTTCATCATCCAGAAAGAAGTCCAACTGTAAATTTGCATTGTTGTCATGGGCAGAAGAATAGTTGGTAATGAGTCTTGCAGGTATCCCCAAGCATCTCAGAACTGTGGCAAACAGAGAAATGTAATGAGGACAAATATGAGGAGCAAATCCTGTGCTCATGGATGACAGGATAAGTAGAGAGAACTTATTAATAACTGAAATAAAATAGGAAAACTCAGTTAAATCAACCCAAATTATTCCTCCTATATAGCTTTATATAGAATATTTTAAATATTTTATTTGACCCCAGAATAATGAGCAAAGATAGGTAGTTGTACAATCACTATAACTTAAGCACCCAGTTACTAATTTTTTTCAAATAGCCCTGCATACTGACAACTCTGCAGCTTTTCAGGGCAAATCTGGATGCAATAGGTCTGCTACATGATCAAATGTGGTATGAAGAAAAATAAGTTTGAGATTACAAGACATGCAGAATATATTATCAGTAAACCAGGAGAATCAGGAGAGACTGTGCTAAAACGAAGATGAATTGAAAATGTCTCCTTGTGGCTGACTTGGAGTTTCCCTGTTTGACATCTGTTATCAGAAGGGATCTGGAGAATACAAAGAATAAAGCAGAAACTGATTGCTAACAAGGGGGGAAAACTGCATTATTTGCAAGTGAAACGTCAGAGTCTGAACAAAATGCATTATAGAATTTTTATTGATTGCTAAGTAATAGTATCCTGTAGTACTTTGGAATCAACAGTCCCTTCCCACAGAAGATTTTAAAAGGTGGATTAAAAAAAAAAAAAGCAAAAAAAAAAAAGCCTTCTACCCCTAAATCTCAGATAATCACAAAGTAGCTGATGACTCTTTTCCCCAGTTGCCAAGTGGTAAAGTTGGGGTATGTGGAATAGCTACGGCTATATCTGAAGTACAACAGTGCATCATTAGACTTGTTTTGTGGTGCACCCTGGCAGATAGGAACAGACATGAGGCATAGCCTCAAGGAGAAAGTGGGGCTGCAGAGTGACATATCATCTCAGCTTGTTCAGATGAAAGATGACTTTCATCCAAAATGAAGTTAGAATCATAGAATCATAGAAAAATTAAGGTTGGAAAAGACCTTCAAGATCATCTGGTTCAATCATCCCCCTACCACCAATGTCACCCACTGAACCTGTGCACCAGATCCAACCTTTCCTTGAATGCCCCCAGGGACATTCAAGGGAGGTGCCTCCACCACCTTCCTGGGCAACCCATCCCAATGCCTGACCACTCTTTCTGAGAAGAAATGTCTCCTAATTGTTTTAATTGTTGAAGAGTAGTGCTCTTTGTTCAATTCTTTGTTTTAATTGTTGAAGAGTAGGGGCATGATGTTTCCATTTTTCCACTCACCAGGGACATCACCCGAATGCCAGGACTTTTCAGCTATGAAGTAGAGAGGCTTGGCAACTACATCAGCCAGTTCCCTCAGGACCCTAGGATTTATGTCATCATGTCCCATAGTCTTGTACCTGTTTAGATTCACCAGGTGGTGTTGAATCTGCTCTGCTCTTCATTTACAGTGGGTGGGACTTTGCTCCCCCAGCCTCCATCTACATAGGTGTTCAGGGAAATGAAAGACTTGGGAAGCCTGTTTACCAGTGCAGACGGAGGCAAAGAAGTTGCTGAATACCTCAGCTTTCTCCATGTCTGTCATTACAAATTACTCAGATAAAGAAACTCCTAATATAAGAAATCAGCCACCTATAATTGCTTACACACTATTTTCACCCCTCAGTCTATTTTCACAAATGTTAAAGGCACATGGTGACCCTCGGGGACTCCTCCTGTCACCCCAGTGCAGCAGCGCGAAGGAAGCTGGGTTCTCTCTTGTGCTGTTCCTCGAGGCTCTGTGCAGAAGGGATGCCACCTCTGGCACAAGGGCTGGGGGATGGGAAAGAAGCACTCACACAACCCCTGAGAATTGGCAAGAGTGGTTTATTGCCGGGACGTCTTGCAGGAAAGCCTGCAGGATGTCCATGGTGTTCGGGGGCTCCAAGCTAATGCTTGGGAAGGAGCCTGAGTGACGATGAGTAGGGAGCTCGCCGGGCCCTGCTGCGATGCGGTTGGTGCGCATTGATGGCACAGAGCAAAGACATTCTGTGGTAGTCCCAGGTCTGATCTGGCTGAGGTGGATCTACTTCCATCGGTTCCTCCACCTCTTCTTGTGGACCCAGCTCCATGGGCTCCACAGTGTTTGGCAGAAGGACAAGCCAGTCCTTGCCTGGGAATGCCCAAACGGGATGGCTTCCATCCAGAATGTTCTCAGGCCAGAGTGCCGAACCAGGGGGTCATCGAGTTCCTCATTTAGGTCCCATGCCACTGTCCGCTTGATTTCCATGCATGGATTCAACACTGCTATCTGTTTTATGGCCATAGCAGGGTCCCACACTGTGTTCCAGATGATAGGCACACCACTGCTCCCCATGGCTGTCTGCCTGACACTCCTGCCTTTGCTCCACACCACCACTGCACCAACGGTTAGGCCCAGCCCCCCTGTCACTGTATTTTTGAGGGGCTGGCCTGTTCCCCATGTCACTGCGGTGCCAATGATATTGCTTATATTTGTCTGTGGGCTGGGCACCGGAGGTCCCTCGGGCACTGGTGTCTTTTGTGCCGCAGGCACTTTCCCTCTGCCCATGACACTTCTCGTTAGCTGCCTTCCTTCTCAGTGCTTCCTCAGACCCCATCGCTGTCCTCACACTGAGGAGGGCCGCCGCTCACCTCGCTCTTTTCTCTAGCCTTCTTCCTGCCGCGTACGCTGGCTCTCAGATGACTGAGTAGCTGAGCAAGTGGTGGGCCAGCTGCAGGGGTCCTGTTTTATAGAGCCTGGGGCGAAGTCGGGGCAGTGGTGGCCACTGTGACCTCAGCAAGCCTCTGGGATGGAGTGGCCCACACACGGCCAAAGGTGGCTGTGTTGGGAGCGGCCTGGAAGATGCCCTCACATGGAAGAAGGAGGAGGGCTGGGGGGCTGAGGGCCCCTTTTCTGGGGCTGTCTCTTTGGGTTATCTCTATGCCCTGCAGTGCACCCTTTTATAAACCATATGCTTGATTCGCCAGGGGGGTTAGGAGCTTCAGCTGAGAAGAGGTCCTCTGGTGGGAGCCATTAGATATTCCTCAACCTCTCAGTAACACAACAGCATTGAAATGAGTACAAGGAAGGAGACTGAAGCGCTAAATGGGGGAAACTTTTGTTTAAAAAGGCTTTAGCAAAGCCAGAAACAGCAGTCAGGGTGTCTGATCAACAGAGAGAGATCAAGCAAGCAAGGTTGGTCTTGTGTTCTAGCCTGCCAGGGCAACAAGAGCCACAGTGAAACACCCAACTGGGTTTTATTTTAAGTGGGAGCAAAAGGGGCAAGATAATGTGGAACTAAAAACCTCTCTCCCTCCACTGGATATCAGAGTGCGACTGAACTTGTCCTGCAGTGCACCTCTTGATCAGCCAAGAAACCTGTTTTCTGATTTAGGAGCCAACATGGTTCTGCAGAAAACAGAGTTGTTTTTTTATTATTATTATTATTTTTAAGGAAAACATTTAGGTTGAAATCTTATTTTAAAATAGTTCCAATGCTGCAGTGTTGAACAACCCTTTCTGCTACTGCTTGGTTTTGTATATTCATTAGCGTCACTACCGTGACTCTCCATACAGAGTAGCACTGCACATTCATTTCAAGTTACTGGATGACAAATTACCTGGATGCATCCAATACCATATGTACCTATTGATTAAACTTAATTCAAGTGTCCTCCCAGGCTTCCACCACATGAGCCATCAGGGCTCATTGAAAATAATTTGTCTGACAATTTCAAGATTAATGACCATTTTTCAGAATGTTTTAGCATTTTTAACAGAAGACTATCCAGAGTGTAAAATATAGTAACCTTGGAAAGCTGGACTGGTCACAATGATAAAACATTGGCAGCTGAGAATGACTCAAAACACAACTCAGAACAATACTTTAAGTTCAACATGCTTGTTCAGGCTTTTGCTGTCCTCTCTGTGGAGTGTTCAGTAGCTGGACATGTAAACAGCTACATATCAGATGAGCCACTGGACAGTGTTTTAATTTCATAATGCTCACCAAACTTTACTCATCAACAAGCCTTACAGTACAAAGTCCCAGATCTCTGACTTGAGTAAATTAGCCAGCAGACTGATCCTAATTTTGCCCTAGATAGATATGCCTCTTCGTTTAATATAGTAGGCTCCAGGCCTCTGTGGCATTGCCCCAGTTTCACAGTGGCCTACAGGCAAAATACCATGAAGCAGTGATTCACTCCCAGTGCAGGGAGAAAGTCTGAGAACCCATATGTGTGTTTGTGATCTAGAAAAAAGCCAGAAGAGGCACTGGTAGAGAAGAGAAAGTAGCCTGTGGAAGTCACTATGATGAACTGCATCTATAAGAAACATTTGTAAGGGCCTTTTCTGAACTCATTGTGTTGTGCAGAGACTCAGGAGTATCAAGGGCAGACCGTATGACCTCAGGCAATAAAGGAAGTAGACATCTCTCAGGTTCTGTGGATGTACATGATTGCTGATTTTCCCATGGCACCAGAAATAAAATGAATTATTTCATGTGTCCAAGGATAGAGCCAGAGACTCCCCAAAATAAAGCATGAACCTCTCTAGATGTCTGAAAGAAAAGCAGAGAAACCTGAAACTTGAAATTCTCCTATAGCTGTAAGAAGCATGTACTAGCAGAAGGCTGGGTTGTCAGAACGGAGCTTTATTTCTGAGGTCCTTACTGTTTTGAAAAGCTCTTGAACTACCCCAGGTAACTGAGCTATGAAATTCTGTTAACCAGACTGGAGGAAAATTATGCGCTGAATGAAATATACGTATGAGGGACAGGCAAAAATAAAATGAAAACACAGAGACACTCAGGGCTGCTTGAGGGTGAAGAGCCAGTCTTGTAACATGTTAATTATGTAATTTTCACATTTGCTGCAGAAGATGGGACATTAACATCTTTCATTTTTGTTAGAAGAATAATGTAAAGAAAAGTACAATGCTACTCCTGGGGATAGCAATATGTGGCAATATTGAGAGAGATGAAAAGGGGAAAGGTTTCATGGAGACTTTTTCTGCAATTTCATCTTCACATTTAAAATACAAGAAGCAAAGCTTAGATCTTCATCTGTTGCTGAAAAGTACTTGATGCAAAGTAGAGCCCAAGCCTGCAAAAATACCCATTGTGTCCCCCGGTCCTAGGCTGATCTGGTTCCTACTCCAGTTTGATACTTATATGCATGAGCTGTAGGTGCCTGTAGGGGAGATCCTCCAGGCTTAAGCCAGACTGTCACTTTTAGTTTCTGTTCAACTTCTACTGGCTGGTGCCATGAGCATAAGAACTACGTGACTGGCTCTATATTTGCAAATGGCGCTTGACACAAGCATTGTTTCCAATGCTTGGTCCCAATTATCCATATAAAGTACATCTTTTACACTACCAGCATCTTTCTTGACCACTATTACACTCCGGCATGTTCCAGTGTTTTAGGAGTTTTCACTTGGGATGATGCTGTTAGCAAGTGCTAGACAGAAAAAAAAAAAAAAAAAAAAAAAGGACCAATCCATCAATGCTTTCCCTACATGGTTTTCAAATCTGACGTGTCTCTTTTGCTGAAACATTGGAAAACACCTGCTCTAGTTTGAGCAAGTGTGTTAAGACTTAACCTTGTAGTGCTAGACAATTCACAAACTAGGACAACTTTTTCCTGATAACTCTGGCTTACAAATTCCATAGAAAGTATTAATAGTGCTCAGTAGATAGGTGCTAGGACACTGCACATGTCTTACTAGGAACAGTTCTTGACAAGTAAATTTTTAACTCTTAGAGTTATCTGTATCTTGGAGTAGATACACCATCACACACCCCATACTGGGTAATAGCTACATGTTGCAGACTTAGATAACAAGCCTCCCTATTCAACTCAGATTTCCTAACAGAGATGGGGAGCATGCCAAAAGACTACCTTTCTCTCTCCCAAACTTACCCTCTGTGACTCAATTAATATATTTTGAATATATTTTGCTGTACAAGTAAATAGTTAATATATCATTGTGAAGGTGCAGCTGAACTGAAGGAAATGCCAGGTATTTACATGTATGTAAAGTGCATCTATCTTAGCCATGTATTTTTAAGTATCTCTACTATTTACTCCTGTATATCACAGAGCCACAGTGTTTTAGCTAGTTTAACCTAAAAGCTCATGCTGTTCTGTAAGATTTGCATAGCAGTGTGCAGCTTTTCTCACTGATACTTACATGTGTTGAAGACACCAGCAAAGACCCAGCACTGGCCATATCGCACGGGCTGCTTAGAACTGTAATATTCCAAGAGGATGTCCACACTTCCTGTCCAGGCTGAAGGTGCAACCCCGTAAGTGTAGGTATTGTCCCAGGATCCAGCAATAACACCATTATCATCCCTGGAATTGATCTAAAGATAGAGAAAATGAATGTTAGGGACGACAGATACTGAGCAATAAAGAACTCTTTAAGCTAGCAGACAAAGATAGGATGTGAGAGACTGAATATAGCTGAGTTTAGTCTAGAAATAAGACAGAAATGTTTAATTATGAAGGTAGGAAATGAACAGAACAATCTTGCTAAGGGCTGTAGTAGATTCTCCATCACCAAACAATTTTGAATCAAGGTCAGACACTTAAAAAACACAGTGAAATTAAATCATCACAGTGAGTATTCATGTTGCTAGTTTAGTAAGTTTTATTAACATTAAACATGCTCACTGCTATGTATTTTTAGTAACACGATCAGTTACAAACTGCTAAACAAGTTTCAGAAATATCAAGCTGGATTCTTTCTCAACATCATCTGTTTTCCTGTCCATATCAGCCCAGATATTTTAATAAAATCACTTCCAACTCAGAGTGGATTGGGAGGAGAATCAGCCCACTGTTATTTTTAGAGTGGAAACTAATTTCTTCGGTCCAGCAGACATGAAAACAAGAAGGAATTTGCTGTGTAGGTTTTCTGTTGGTAAGATTACACAAAAGTGTGGAGTTTTGCTGACTAATGGCTATACTGATAGACATTAACGAGCAATACATCTCCTAGCTGCAATTTAAACCAAACCAGTTGAGGCTGTGCAAAAAGCTCATTCGCTCTGTACCTTTTAATTATGTTAATGTGGAACAGCTACATGCCAGCCAAATAAATCACAATTCTCATTTGAAAGCTTTTGGCTGGATTAACTACTGTTTTATAATTAGAAAATCGACTTCCTGTGAACCTTAGAACTGAATGAAGATAAGTATTCAGAGTCATAACCAAAGGGTTAAGGGGTTGTGCCCATCTCACTGTTGTGGGAAACATGCCAGGAAAAGAGGCACTTCAAGGACAGGACAGTGTTTTGATCTGGCTGCAAAGAGAGGAAGAGAGGAGCAACTCTGCTTGCTCTGCAACTTCAGCAAGCCTCAGAAGGATCCCAGCATGGGGGCACATCCCTAGATAAGCTCAGCTCTAAAATGCCACATCTTGAGCAAGAATGAGAGTAAGGAACACAGGTGAGACTTCAGCACGTCTTAGCCACTTCTTACTGAGGTCCAGAATTCAGAGGGCCAAAACTCCCACGTAGCTATAGCCTAATCCTGCAGATACCTGAAGTCCACTTACTCCTGGATTTCCAATAGCAAACTTCTCCACCTACCTAAAGTGGCTGAGTAGCTCAAAACCTAAGTAGTATTTAAGACCCTTTTGGGTTCATCAACATTGTGGTCTTCTGCCCAGAGGGCTTCCAGGGTCTCTGCATAATGAATCTTTTGCATCTACTAGCCCAGTGGTTAATGCAGCAATCCAGGTTGCATTAATCCATTCTTACTTCTGTCCCAAGAGGCCTCAAACTACATTTCTAGTATCTATTGTGAAAGAAATAACCAGAAGGCTAAAAGACAAAGAGAAGTGACGGTACTCTCAATCTTTCTTGCTGAAGCTATTCTACTTAACTTGTGTTATGCAAAAATCAGCATGTGGCATTAACTGAGAGGGTGGACATCCCATTTCAATTCATATTTCAAAATGCTGTAATAAGTGGGTTAAAGGATCATTCATCTTCAGTGACCATCTTTTGTGGAGACACTACTTTAGCAGCTGGCCTTGAAGAACACCTAATAATACTGGCTCAATTACCAGCTTACTGTTCTGGGAAGCAGAGGGCATCAGTTCAGACCTCCAGAAGGCAGAGGCAAAAACTCAGCCTTTTCTTTTCACATCCTGGTTGAGTTGAGACACCCACTACTGCAGACACTGTTGGAATCCATGTAAAGTCTCTCAATTCCTCATCTCAAATTCTATCCAGTATGCTGCCTCAACATCCATGGAAGAAATAACTTTCTCAGTTATTTCAGCTACCAGAAAATGAGCACAGTGCCACAAGAAATGCCCGAAAGTGCAATGACTAAAAGTGGCCTTCTCTCCAGTGAGGTACCACTCTCAGGAAAAAGATGATGAACTGACATAAATATTTCACCTTTAGTGGAGTGAAATAAAATGCCAGACCCAGAGGTCAGGATGGAGAATTGATCTGACACCTGTCAGAGTGAGCACACGAGGGCACAAGGGCCAGTTAAACCAGCATGGCTTTGATTAAAGAGTCACTTCTGACACTTCTTGGGCATCAATTGCATACCACTGCAGAAGCAACACGGCAGATTTTGATTGGGTTTCCACGCCCAGACAACTCCAGTTCTGCCTTGTCCATCAGGAAAAGGCACGCATCCAGAATGTTTTCTTCAAACTAGATGAAAGGAAAGATAAAGAGAAACAGAGGAAAAGTTGAGTCACTTTTATTCTGGAAAGCAAACACAAGGCTATTTTTCATTATTATAATAGCTGATCAATTTCAAAATTATCTGGTCAGGTCAAAGTTCTGTGTTTAAAAATACAAGTTTTCTTCTAGAATAATTGTCCATGTACAGCAAAAAATGTGAGATACTTTAAGGGAAAAGAGTGTGTCATTTTCAATTCAATCTCAGTCTGGTTTCTAGAAGGTTAAAATGACAACATAGCCTTTCTGACAGGACATAAAATTTTAAGTGCTAACAAGTATATAATAGGAAGGTATTATTATAATAACTACAAGAAGCTAGTCTGCTCACTAAGGACTCCATGTCCTTCACAGATTCCAGACCTGTTAATTTCAGGACTTCTCCGACATAGCCAGTACAATGCTGTTGACCAATAAACTGTTTGTCAAAGTTAATTTGAAAACACTTAAATTTTAAACTAAGATATTAAATATGTTTAAAATTATCAAGCCAAAAGATGATTATATTGATTAATCTGGGTCTATGAAACTTAGATATCAAAAATACCAAGTGACCTAAAGTAGTCTTCTTCAAAAATAGAGTAGAAAGGTACAGTTTCTTCGATCCAGCATGAACAAGCATGGGAATGAATTGAGGGCAGAGGTGCCTAAAGAGACCAGAAACCATTTGCCACAGAACCTGCCCTGTGATATATTTCATTTTTCTTAGGAGAAACTGCATAGCAAAGGAAAATACTTCTGTCCCCCAGAAAATGGTAGGGGACAGGGAAACACGCATTATTTAAAAAAAAAAAAAAAGTCTTTCAGGTTCACTGAAAACACAATACTATATTAGCATTCAAGTCTGTAAGAGAAACTCCACTCAGCTTGTCCCGTTGCCATGTTCTATGTTTATGTTTTATGTTTGCATTCTTAGGGATGTGGTTCATGCAAACAGGATTTTTGCTCTTGGGCTGAGCTGCAACTACAGCTGCAACTGTCTCCAGCTTGGCTTAAGGTTCCTCAGAAGATGAGGGTGATATGAGTTGTGTCTCCTGCCAAAAGCAATCAAATGCCCAGGCCAAGTTGCTGCCTTGGCAGCCCTGGGAGAGGCAAAAGAGGAGGAAGCATCAGGCCAGAGAGCTGAAAAGAAAGCCTGGAAGAAATAAGACTGCTGTCAGTGCTGCAGAAAAGATGGGATGGATGGGGGTGCCGTCCTGGAGAGCCCATGCACCCTTTGGCCTCTCTCTTATAGACAGCAGCTCAGCAGCTGAGCTCTGGCATAAGCCTCTTCACGCAGGGGCATCTCTATGCCTCCGTGTGAAGGAAGAAACACCTTAATCACTCAGCCATCTCCTGCCCAAGGAAAGTCCTCTTCTTTTTTGCCTGCCTATCTCCCATTGTTCTGCAAACTGCTGCGGTATGGATACTTTTCAGCAAAAATCCTCCAAGGAAGCACACCATCCTGCTCCTGGACTTTGCTATGCACACTGTCACTGAATTGCTTTCTCTGGAGCAGACGTTTGCTGCTTAATAGCACCTGGTAGTCTTAGTGAGCAAAACTGAATTCATGGTGTTCAGGCAAGCAAGGAAAAGGGGGGGTACTCCTAATATTGTATCATTCCTGGGAGGCTGAAAAATTGCAAGTAGGCTCTCCATTCTGCTCCAGTGGTATGTGCTGTAAATCAAGTCAGGTGAATGGCTGTGCTATGGAGACCCTCCTTCCCAAGGAGAATCCTCCCAGTGTAAACACTGGGTCCTCATAGTGGTCCTTCCTGCTTCAAATTCATTTTTCTTCTGTCCTGGTCCAATGATTTATTACTTCCACCAGGATCAAAAAGAGCTTTCTGCTCTTCAAGGCATCAGCAGTGCCTAAGAGCTGAGTTAAATCAATAAGAAGTTTAGCTTGCAAATTAAATCTCTCTCATCTACAGTTTATGAGACACTGTCAATCTTGCCAGCATATACCCAAAGACTAAAGAGGAAAGGAACTGCTAACAGAGTTGTTACCTTCCGCCTTGGCATTTATAAAATTATATAAATGACTGTGAAATAACTGCATTAACAGGGGGAGGGTCACAGGACAAGCTGTAAAGTTGCCTTGCAATATCATACATGCTCCCTTACACTATATTGCATCAGCGTAGGATGCAGAGTACCATAACATGGGCTAAAGCCAGTTTCACCATCCTTCACTGTCCATTGATTTAAAAGCACTAAATCAAACTAAATCAATCTCCTGCTCTCAATCTTGGCATGAAGATGCTATCTAGAGGGAAGCAGAACAGAAATATAACACTTGTAAGGCTGAATACCCCTGAAATGTCAAAGGAACCAGAGCAGCAGTAAGCAGCCAGAACAGATCAGCAAACTTGGGCTCGGCATGGGCACTGCCTGCTTACACAAGCAGCAATGGGAATAAACCAAATTCAGGGCAAACAAAGTTTGGCAGAGCCACCTGAAGAAGACTGCAGAAGGAAGACAAGAGGTAGGAAAACAAACGGGCAAAGAGGCTCTGTCTGCACACACACATTGCATTATAGAGCATTGCATTTAGTGAGACTGGTCTTCAGCAGGCCCTATCTTTTCATGCTAACTGGCTTGTAAGAGACAACCTTTAAAACTATTTAAGTCCAAGTAAGAAGGGCTGCATCACCTTTTGCACTGGCTGAATTAAGTCAGTGCTATTTCCCACAGTTGCTTGTGGTCTGATCTTACCAAATTCACATGCCATAAAATTATATTTACACTGTAATGTACACATTACAATGCTAACGTGGCTCAACATGTAGACACGAGCCAGCTCAAGATGGCAATGACAACACTATGCCCACCTGTTTTATTTTACGTCTTTCACTGTGTTTTAACTGTGTTAAAAGATCAATATAGCATCCAACTTCCATTTCTCAACTACAGAGTTCCTATGTGCCTAGATTTCTTCAAAAGCCAAATTTGTCCTGATTCCCCTTTGGGCTTTTCTTAGTGACTGGCAATTTGCACATTCTTAGAAGAAAGGAATCACAGCCATGTTACAAGGAACACTTCCATCCTCATTCATTACAGCCATGTTTCAACTGGTCTGTTGTTTTTTCCTTCCTGGGTCCATTTTTCTTGCCTTTCCTCCTCTCAAGTTGAAGTTGCTCATTAAAGACAGCAGCTGGGAGAATTATCTCCCACTAGTAACCCAGTTTTGAACTGCAAGCTCCTTTTTGATTTACAACTGGAGTTAAAACTTTCAGCTGTCAGTGTTCAAAGCAATTTTTTTTTTAATTTTTTTTTAGGCTAAGAATGTTACTTTACTATGCACAATTCTATCTGTAGTTTTGTGTAAGACCATATACCTTACACCTCTATGACTGTATGTGGCCATGCGCTTTTTACTGAGACTGTTGTACAGGGCCATATATCTATACAAAATGCATATATGTAGGATATACCTGTAATATAGGATTCACTGCTAGTACTTTCATTCACTCAGAGCTATGCTTTTAGTCTTAACATCCAGGATTGCTGAAAATGAGAAAGGCACACATATTTAGTGGTGGGGAATTGGTAGGGTAAGATCAGGAACATCATATCCTCCATCTCACTGAACCAGGAGAATATTTTTCCATTGCTTTCAACTTTAAGATATCTGTTACTCCTCTATAAAAAACAATGGGCTCCAGGAAAACCCTGGGCTCGGCCCCCTTTGATTCACCTGCCAAATTCAGCTTTCACGTGGACAGGGGATAACAAAAGGTGCACCACAACACAGAGTGGAAGTCAAGCTCTCCAGTTCCAGTTCAGCAGTGGAAGGAAAGCACATGACAAAGGGATATGGAACAGCCCTAATCTCCCAGACAGAGCTGCCTCTTAGCAAAACCAAATAAATAATGCAGTTTCTCAAGGGAGGCTGGTGTTTGTGTCAGGAAGGTGCCAGATTTGCAGAATATAAGCACCTCAGGCCAAACCACTATAGGCCATAAATTCAGCATTTTAGGACATAAATCCAGCAGTCGGTTGAAGCTGGCTTCCATCTCCAGCCACTCATTCCCCTTTCTCCCTCCCCTACATCTGTCACAGAGTGAATCCCACATCTAGGAACAGAGCAAGCCTGAAAAATAACCCAAGGGAAAAAAAAAAAAAAAAAAAAGGAAATAAAGGAGATGCATGTTCAGCTAGATCAGCTTTCCGGTCTGATTCATTGCACGGCTGCACAAACACTTGCAGGGGGAAGGAAGGGCCAGGAGGGGGCATTTTTGGTCAACTTAAACGCACACCCAGCTTTGGCCTCGGGATCTGGTTCCACGTATCTCTCTCAGAAGCGCACTCTGCTTATGGAATTACCTCCCCCTTACTTTATTTGAGGATTATCTTTAGCTCAGACGGGATCGCTCTTAGACCCTGCAAACAATGGTGCTGAGACAACCAAAGGAAAGGTGAAAAGACAGAAGCTTCCTAAGGCAGTGCTTCGGCAGGAAAAAAAAAAAAAAAAGAAACCCTTAAACAAGGAAACAAGAGATGTGACTTCAAAGAGCTCTCTACGGCAAGCACACTGTCAATCCATCCAGCTAAAGCTTCAGCTGAGGGACAGAAAGCAAAGCAAGAAGGTTCCCTTCTGCAAGGCTGCACCAGGGAGGGGCAGCAAAAAACTGAATGGATCCATCACTGTTGCATGAAGGAAGTACTTCAATACTTTCTTAATTGTGCTGTTGTGAAAAAACAGGAGGTGAGGTGAGCCATGTCCAATAACTGTCCATTGGAGTCCCCTTGGGTGACAGTTAGGGTTAGTTTTGCTAATTTTGATGTTGCTGTTGAATGCGTTTTTCCTTTTCTCACACAACAACTTAACTCTTCAATCCCACAAATCCCACAGTGATTTTCAGGCTGGCTAGTGATTACAAATAGGGTGAGGTAAAACAGGCAAGCAATAAGGGGTTGATTTTATTGAAGGCGCATCAACACCGCACACCAGCCAGCCAGGACTGTGCTTCTCAAAGGCTGCAAGAAGCCACTGGAGACCAGTGTTGTCAAGTCCAGGCAGCAAAGGGAGAAGTTATGCACTTGTCACTGTGGTGAGGAAATTTAAAACTCTGGGATCAAACCCAGAAAATAGGAAACCTATGAAAAGCTGACCCCCAATAAGATGATAATTATTTTCACCAAGTTGCTAGAACTGAAAGGAAGAGTCAAAAAGGAATGCAACCTCTTGCTAAATAAATAACTAAAAAAATCTCTTTCCCCAAATCAGTTTGATCTTGAAGTAGCAGTAATGTAGCAGCAGAAATGCTGCTGTGTAGTAAAAATCTCAGCTAATGATTGTAACTTTCAACAGGCAGCCTCTTAGTATCTTAAATGTGTTCCTAGAACAAGACCTTTAAATATTAGCTATTATAATGTTGCTTTTTTGAATTAGATATACACCTGCTTCATACAATTTTAAATGCATGCCTCTTGTGTTTCTGAAGTAGAGACCAATAATGCACAACAGAGCAAGAGCCCACAGTCTCAGCCACTGTCTGTTGTCAATTAAATTCATTTGCTGTCCTATTGGGAGCAGCCACAGAAAGTCTAAATAGCTCACCTGACCGTAACTCCAGCTTCTTAATTTTATTTCGTCAATGTCTCCATGGAAGACAATACCAACATCATTCAGGACATATTCTTCCCTTTCCTTCTCGTCATCCAGATACACGGCATCCTCTGCATCAATTTATCCAAAACAAGCATTAACACAGCCACTTAGTTTCTATATAGGGCAGATAAAAAATCTTAGCATATAATGCAGTCATATTTGATGAGAAGTGCCCATCATCCATCAAACAAAGCATCACTTGCTTCAGCAGAGCACAAATATAAGGAGATAGTGACCCCAGTTAGAAATAGGATAATACAACTTAAAAGCACGAAAGATGCAAAAATGCTGACAGCTCTTGCCTGTTTTCTCGAGATCTGCAAAGTATGATTAAAATGTCACATCTTATCAAGAATTCCAAGATTACTGTGTACCACTAATTTAAAAGTTCGAGCACCGTGATGCAATTCTGCATCTGTACAAACAGATCAAAGAACAATTTCAAACCTATTAATGTTAATGAAAAACAGTTCAAGTCAAGAGATCTAAAGAAAAATCTGTAGTGCATTAAAAAAATTGGAGTATAGTATTTATAGAGTATTAACAGAAGGGTGTGATTACTTTTTCTGTACATAAGATATTGACTGTGGTGTGCCGCCCCCATGTAACTCGACTGACCAGCCAATATGAGGAGAAATCTGAATGTGCAAGTGAAAACTGCAAGCAATTGGAAGAGGTCTTCATTAAAACATAAACAAAGTCTACATCCTAGATTGGTCTTACATCATTCCAAAGTGTACATGTGGAACCTCATCCTGCAAAGGGTATTCACATCCTTAAATAACCCATTCTTAATGTATGTAAATTATTGAATTTACATGAATTATGTGAAACTGTTCAGACGCTCACAGGCAGGTATGAAACAGGGATTCTGTGGTGCTAGAACAGCTGAGGATTTCTTTCCCGTGCCAGTGCTAGTGTTTTGTGACTAAGAGATACCACTTAACATTTAATGGTCTGGGAATTAATTAATTAGAAGAATTCAGTAATGTTGCACCAGAGAGCAAGTTAAAGGGAAGCAATAACCTACAATAGCATGATACATGCAAATGCAAAACTACCACTGACCAGTGCTGTAGTAGATTTCTTCAGGATCTCGCTACAAATTACTATATGATCATTTCACATTTAAAAGCCTACTGATTTGTTGTATTTTTCTGAAATGCAAATCAGATTTGTAATTCCTTCAAAACCTCATCTAAAGCTTCTTCACTTGCCATAAAACTGCAATTCAGCTGAAAATCACTAAAATCTGAGCCTTCTGAAAAATCAATGGCAAAACTCACACCAACTTCAGTTAAGTGAAGGGTTTTGCCAGTCTGTACACCTGACACTGTTGGAATTTTTATTTTATCTGCAAATATATTTATATCTGCAAATATATTTATATCCATATTAAATATATTTATACATACAGAAGGGGTTACATGTAGATACATAACATTGTGACCTTTACATTGGTGTGCAAAGAATGATATGGAAGCAGGTGTTAAATGTAGGAAGGTTTTTATGTATTCGAGGAGATCAGTGCTTGCCATTATGCTTTCAACAGGGCTGCTGTACAAGCTCTGCAGGCTACATCAAAATCAGAGTAGACGGAAAAGCAGCAGGTTTTATCTGCTTTTCCCTAAGGCAGGCAGGTCTGAGACCCTTCATGCAGCAGCATGGTGCTACCCATGTGGCTTCTAAGGGCTGGGTCATAACAAGGGTTGTTTGTAAGCCTGGTACTGCCTACGACCAAGTCAGCCTGCACCCAGGCACAAAGCAGATCACAGGTTTACATTGAGAGCCTACACGGTGACAGAGAGTGTTAAAAAACCTGACAGCAAATCAAAAAAGCTGCAGTCATTGATGCCAGAAGGGGCTTGCATACTTCAGAAACCACATATCACATGATTTTATTGAGGTCCAGCTCCCAGCTCTAAATAAGTTTTGCACAACATCCTACCAAAAATGTTGCAGATGTCACAGATCACGCAGGCTCTGTTTCATTAGGATGGATCTGCTTGATTTGCTGATTGAGCGATTATATGTATTGACTCCCTGAGCTTTGGGTTTTATTGAAGCACATGTGTACAAACACTACAAAGGATGCATTTCAAGGAGGCGAACCCACACCTTCTGAACAGTTATGTATTCAGTGGAGTGTGTGCACATGCTTTCTTGACAGCTGTTGTTTTCTTTCAGGGATTATAAATATCAATATTGATCTGGTTGATATCAATTGAGACGCTTATGTTATTTCAAGACTGCATGATCTTTGCTAAATCAGATGAAAATTGATTAACTTCTCTGTCAATTATTTTTAAATATTTGTATTTTTTGATAAAGTAAAAAGGGCCTCTGTTTCACAGAGAAGCCAGCTGCTTTGATTTTTGACAGCTTTCACTACCCTTGAGACTGTTTAGAAGAAAATACGAGGCATTTGTGACTACTTTGATGCTAAGCGTACTCTACATAGTACAACTCCTAATTATTTGGTGCAAGTAGAGGCTCACATCTGACAAACAGAATTCCAAGGAAATGTTCCGGGTTTGTTTGTTCTTTTTCTCTAGCAGTTTAAGGCTTTTCTCCTCATTTTTTATCCTGGGAAACTACTAAGACACCAGCAGTGCTACAAAGAAGCAAATTAGCTTGTATGCTTCTCTGTTTGAAGATGGATAAGGTGAAAATACACTTCATACGAAGCCTGCAGGTGAGGTATCCCACAGAACATGGGCTCCCTGTGAAAAGTGGAAGAAGTGCAGAGAAGTCCTGTCCCTTTGGAAAAGTGAATGGGCATGGTAGGTTCCTGCCCAGTACCAGGGGACCTGAGGAACCCCTGCCCCAGCACAGCAACCAGCTGGAGCTGGAAATGCCATTTCTTCCCGTACACGGTGACCGCTGAGTGCAGCAGCACAGCAGATGGGTGGAGGTGGAGGCTTGCCCTCAGCGCCCAGCCTCCCTTCATCGTGGGAACTTGGCAAGGCTCTTGCTGGGAGGAGTACAGTGCTGTGGCAAACACAGAGCTTCAAGAGCTAAAAACAGATATCTGCAAAATCCACTTCACTCAGAACCAAGTTCAGTGTGCTGCCCTGCAACTGCCAGTGCTTGCCTACATGGATGTAGCAGAGATATGAAGCTCTTTGTGAATTTTAGTCATATGGAATCTATGATACAAAATGTAAAACTTAAGATATGGCTACAAACACCAGAAAATGTTAACTTGGCCAAATTTGGATGCCATATAACACATAAGAGGAGACCAAAGTCAACCACATGTTACTAATCCTCAAACTGTATTAGAACACTTGAAGGACATGAGCAGAAGAAATATGCAACTGAGTCACTAAAGATGCAATATATTTAATTGATTATATCTAAAACACTTTGCAGAAAATTTGGGTGAATGGAATACATACTCTTGGCCTGTGGAGTCTGCAAGTTTCACATACCCTAGGCATCTCTACGTGTGAGAGCCACAAGAGGCCATGCAAGGTCTTTTCTTGATAGGCACTGAGTGTTCATAAATCAGAAAGTCACTGGGCTCAGCACCTCCTTGGAAAGAGCTCACAGATCAAAGGAGCCATTCTTTGCTTTCATGTAGTCTGATATTGCTAAGAGTGAAGTTAAACTCCAAGAAGTTATCCTTAATGACTTACCATTTGTATCTCCTATTTCAGAACTGAAGAGGGCTCTGCATGCCCAAAAGCATATCTTTTTTTTTTTTTCCCAGCTATGTCAGCTGGCTGAAGAGATAATGCTGCCTCTCTTCACAGGCTTTACCTTGCTTATTAACTGGCACAATTTTCACCTGAGCATCTGAAATCTCAGTCCACTTGCTTGCTGAATTCCCAAATGTTTGGCGTTGATGTATATCATTTTCCAGGATCAGGCCCCACATCTGCATGTCTATTCTTAGTGATGAGCCTTAAATGTAGCTAAGGGGATTAAACCATATGAAAGCATCTGATGGTTTTGGAAGCAAAATACAGAAGCTACTCTGTAGCTTTACTGGTAAAGTATGCTGACTTGTTCTGAAACAGCAGAAAAAAAAATGCATCCCTGCCTGGGAAAATATGTCAAAACTGAACTACAGTGAAAAAAGAAGTAATAAGAAAGGGCACAAATGCCTATGACTTAAAGAAAAGCTCATACAGACACATTGATGTTTCTCTAAAATGATGAGTCGGAGAGCTGTGCTAGACACTGATGGAGCCTGTACTCTGCTCCCTGCGATAACAATCCCCATTCGTTCCTGGCATCAGCCTTCTCTCTTTTTAATGAGGCTTTTCACTCAGACTCTTCTGCTTAGCTATTAACCCAGCAAACAAGTCTAGGAGATTTTCAAACTATTGTTTTCTGTGCACTTTAACTGCCTGAGTTTTTATACCCTTTTGTCATTCCACTGCACAATCTTTCCCAGCCAGGGGATGGGCCATGGAGAAACACTGTCCCTGCTTTTCTAACGCAATGAGGAAAAGGCAGGTACAGGAGCCAATTAGTCCAAACTACCTAGGAGTGAAAGCAGGGGCAAGAAATGAAAGTAAATCTTCATCCAAATGAAATATGCAGAAAATAAATCCTACGATACCCAGCAAGGGCCAGGACTTGAAGGCACACTTGGATATATAAGCAGGGACAAAGGCATGATCCTCTGGGGGTGACCCTCACAGCAGGCTCTTGCTGCCCAGAGACTCTCCTTTGCTTTCTTGCACCAGAGCTTCCCTGTCAGCCTTGATAACAGCTGCTGCTGCATATTTGGAACTCTGCAGGTTTGCTCACATGCTTTGGTTTTCATCTTGCTCGCTTTTGGCCCCATTCAGCTCAGGTGTGAGGGAAGGAATGCACAGAGAGCAAAGCCCTCGTGCTGTGGGTACACAGAGATGGAGGAAGGAGGTGTGAAGGGGAGATTGATTTTCCCCTTCTTCCTCCTTGCCTGGCACCTTGAATCGGCCTGTGTGGTCCCCATCACACCACAGTGGGGCAGCCAAGCCCCCCACATTACATTTTCTCTCCAGTTTATGGCTGCATACACTCCTAGCTGATTGTATGCGAGTCATGAGGGAAGTTGAGAAGCTTTTTCTCTAGGTTTTATCCCTTTCTAAAGAGGTGCTGACCAACTGCATCGTCACCATGCTGGCTAACACAGTGGTTGTTGGGACAACAGGACTAAAACCAAGGGATGCTTTACTTTAGAGTGGAGAATCACACCTCCCTAGCTGGAGCTGTGACAGGCTAATGATGACTTTACAAATGTTGAGCAGCTTTGTCTGCTCACCAGTGAGTCACATTTGCTCACTCACCTTTGACTCCTTCTGTAACCCACTCTCTCTCCTTCCAGAATAAATTCTGACCATGCTTCTCTAAGGCACCTACCTCTACACTGCATTCAAAAGTCCCTCATGGTGTCATGGGGCCTTAGGCCCTGCCCTTCCCTCCTGTTCCTGCTTAACTAACTCTGCTTTACTCAGCATTAACATATATCTTCCTAAATAATGCATAAGCTAATCATTGCTTATATTCCCTTGGACCAGGGGCAAGTAATGAACTCAGCACAAATCATTCTAGGTACTGACAGTAGTGCAGCTGAATAATGGGCTCCATTAATAATGCTAAACTTACTCGTCACACAGTAAGACGGCCCTTGTTTGGCATGGGATTATTTGATAAAAATACTCTGGTAAAAACATTGAAGGATGAAGGAAGGATGGCAGGAGGATATTAAAGTTAGCTGGTGACCTAAATATATTGCAATATATGCGGCAGACTTGGAGCCTTACAAGAATCAGAAGCTGAGGCACAGTGCTACAGCCTGTCAGAAGGCTGGTGAGCCAAACTTCACCAGTCCTCTTTGCTTTCTCTTTAAAAAGACATGCTGAGTTCATTGGGTAAAGTCCATTTCTGTCAGCAGAAGGGCTGATTTTACCTGCGATCCAGGATGATTTGGATTATAAAAAGAAAAGAAAAAGAAAAGGCTCATTTGCAAAATATTATTTTCCTCACAGGGGACAGGGTTGCTGGTAATTAGTCACCACTAAGGGGAAGTTATAAGCTCAAATTTTGTGTAACAGCAAGGTGCCACCAGTCATTCTACAGCAGACTGAGAGCATCCGACCTGTGCAGGAGCAGCAGCTCCCACTGAGTTTCTGCAACCAGCAATGTAACTCAACAGTTGAGAATGGGACTCTGCCACATCCCGCCCCATGCCAAATTCTGGACAAAAACATGTCTGTATTGACTTGTCATTTTAAGGCACACAAAGGCAGGCAGAAGGCTCACACTGATGCTTATTTATTGAGTCAGAGCAATGCCTTGGGATGTGTTTACTATAAGAAATGCTACTTACATGGGTAAAAACAGACTTAGCCTCATAAAACTGCAGAGCTACCCCCAAGCCTGCATGACTTGCCTCTTGGCAGAGCTAGGTAAGCTTAATCGTACCCTTTTCACATCCAAACTGCCTGGTCTTCAACAACCTTGGCTGCAAGTTCCCCTTCTCAGACCACCCATTCCCACAAACCAATGAGCCTGGTAGCAGAAAGTGTGAATCTTTGACAATGATAAGCTACTTACGTTGGCACCACGGGTTGAATAGTATGTAAGTGTCAGTCGCCGAGTTTCTGTGTGTCCGGATGATGCCAAAAGGAGTCCAGATAGCAACATATAGGCGAAATTTCCCAACAATGCAGGTGGCAGAGGACATGATGGACAGGCGAATGGAATTGTTTTCCTTGTGGATAATCTTGGCTCCCCACTCCCCAGGCTTCAGAACATCACCTACAAGGATGGGGATGTAGGTGCCTTTGTTTGGCTGTGGGTAGCGACCTGGAGAGACAGGGGGTTAACTCTATGAAATGGTTCACCTTGGGAAACAAAGACACTCTCAAAACAACAGTCCTCTGTCCCTTTGCCTATTTTCAGCAGAGATGGCAAATGTTAGCAGGCAGAGACCACCTACCTCCCTTAGAGCTTCACACAGTGCCTGGTCACTTGTGTTGCTGCCACCCAAGCACACACATCGCCTCCCAACAGGCAACCTATGCAGGCACCCCCTCCCATCTTGCTCCAGAAAGCTTCAGTCCATCTGGCTTGGGCACTGCCAGGAGTGTCCCTGTGGCAATAAGAGCAGGGGCTGTTCCAGGCTTTCCTGGCTCAAAACTGTTTATCCTAGAACAGTGAGCTGTACTCCAGCCTTGGAGTTAGCCATGTCGTTGGTAAGCATGAATAAGAGTTCCTTCCAAAGTTCAGATGCACCCATCACCCTCTTTGCTAATGTGCAAGTGCCCTACTGGGGCACAGATGTTGGCTTTGGGGCTCTGTAGCAGAGCAGAGCCCTGCTTTTCTCACGGCACTACAGCACCAACAAGCAGTGGCTCTTTCACACATACCCATGCAGATGAGGCAGAAGAAATACATGTACAAGTCTGTCTGCCAGTGGATGCCCAATGCTCAGTTCTTGCAAGCCCCTGCAGTGGGAACTGACTCTGGATATCCAGAGTATGGATGAATGCATCTGGACTGCATAGCCAAATTTTCTCTGCAAGCAATGGACCCCAAAGCATGACACACCTCCGAAGTACTGTGCATGATGTTCTGCCTCATATCAAAACAAATCATGCCCCAGAGAAGATTATTTTACTTGCCAAGTATAAAAAGCATCTAGATGGATAAACTATGTACAAGCATGTACACTGCCAGAATTCAAGTTAGGTGGGAAGGATTACACCCCTTGAGCTGGAGGCAGAGCCAAATTTTATCTGGAATCCAACCAGTAGTGTAGACAAAAAGATACTTGTGAGAAGACTCAATTCCTTAAATCATTCTCATATCTATTCTTCATTTCAGGTTTTAGGCTTAAAGTTATACTCTCATTCACAGATATAGTAGCAAAAAGCACGAAAGTAGAGAGACAGACTTCTCTATTTTTCATAAGTGTTATTTAAGAGCTTCAAAATTAAATGCAAAGCGACTTTGATTTTCTTGTTTGCTTACTTTTACACAGTTGATGTAGAGATAAATACAAAACTGAACACTGCTACATTTTGGAAAAGGGCAACTCCAGCTTTGAATTTGAAGCTTGTGAGCTGCCATGAACTCTGTGTTTCTAAGAAATCTGGGCCTATTGCACTTCATCCAAAATATTATTCAGTACACATAAACTTCCATTTTGCAGATTTTCAGTACAAATAAATAGCCCAGTTTCTCTGAAGGCCAGGGATGCTGTAACCCATGAAACCCACTCAGATCAGTGAGGGATGCAACAGAGGCAAGAGACCTACAGAAGAAAGAAGGAGTAGAATAAGAGAGCAAAATCAATAGAAAACACTAGAAGATAAAGCACAGGACACTTCAAAAATAAGCCATCAAAGGAAAGACAGTCTAGAGAGAAGAGCCTACAGAGGTAACAGAGAGTCTTGCGTCTGCTAACAATTGTGATCTGAGAGCTGAGCACATTCTTATTCTTTGTAGTGGAACTGGGTATGACCCAGCTTGCCTCTACAGTTGATGTTTTGCTTCTAGATTTGACATAATTGTTGTTGTTTTTCTTTTAATTTATTTTTTTTTTATAAGCAGTCCACTCTAACAAAGCTGCAGAGCAAACCAAGTAATTGAACTGACACCCTCTAAAACCATTAACAAGTGTACTTTTTAAAACACCTTATTTTCCTCTTTCAGACAGATGGGAGGAAGGGAGAGATCAGTATTTTAGCGTGTTTAGGAAATGACACTGTCAGCCTCTGTCCCTACTGGGGACAGAAGGAGGTGTGCTGTAGCAGGGGCTCCACTCCAACACATCGTGTCCCATGTGTGCTGGTAATGGGGAAGTTGCAGAATCTCTCCCCAGTAAATCTGCCCATAGGAACTAGACAGGATCCCAAAGGGGCCATGAGGTCTTTGTAATGCATCTTTATGGAAACCTCCTCACCTGCACTTCATAAGTGGCTTAGCAAGGTACCAAGCCTCTGGCATCCTCACTTTTCTAAAGCCCCTACGTGAAAAACCCCATTTACCCTTCAAAACAACAATAGTCCCTCTCTTATGCAAAGCTACAAGACACCCTTATCTATCTGCTGCTTGGCAAGGGAGCACCTGTAGCTGCTGCTGAGGAGTATGCAATGTCCTTTCAGCCCAGCATCCATGCATGCACCCCACAGCTGCACCTCTGCAGTAAGAGAAGCCACTGCACTGTCCTTCAAGAGAAGGTGCTCTAGGATATCGCCTGCAACCCTAGCAGGGATGCCAGGGAAGGGATATCCTAGAAGTCAGGATGATTTGCAGGTGTTACAAACAGTATATACAAGCAAAGATTATTTGCTGCTGGCAGGCAGGGTTTGGGTGCTTGCTAACAGTTGCATAAAGCCTGAAGCCAGAAGGAAGGCTGGGAAGACGGGCAGAGCCCTCAAGAGCATAATGAGCAATTTCCAACATTTTCTTTGAGAAGAAGACAGCTTCCCTCATCTTCTGAAATGAATACCAAAATGCAAATGGAAGAGCAAGGGAATTGTTACTTGTGAAAGGAGCTTGTAGAGCTGATTTGTAATCACACATCTAGACACCTGACAGCACCAGCCACACTAGTCTCGTATACACACATCTGTTGTCTTGATACTAGAGGACTATGAAGCTGAGTATCTTTGGCATTACATGCTGAGGTTGCTGGCAAAAACATCCCTGTGTAGGTTTAGTACTATGTTTATCAACACGGTAGGGAAGTTGTCTCAAGACGACTTGGCCATTGGAATCTATCTACATCTTGAGCACACATTTTTGACTGCAATGTCAAAGAAGGGCCAACTTTGGCTCATAGCTGGAATATCTGTGATGTCAGGCCTCTCACAGAACGGATAATGTGCAGTGGTGATTCCACTCTCTGGTTAAGAGTCTCTAAGGAATGAGATTCAATGATATCCAAATACTCATTACCAAAAGCTTGTGAACGCCTGGCAGAGTACTCCCTGGAGGATCTCGTGCTAACCCAACCCACAGAGAGGCAGGAGGGTTTGTTTGGGTGCATGTCAGGACCAGGAGCCATGTAGTGAGGATAAACTCTTCTTATGCTGACAGGAGGGCGTTTCTGCCAGCAGCATCAGCTGGCTCAGCATCCCTCAGATTTGCTCCAGGAGCTGGCAGCCTATACCATGCTCTGCAGCCAGTTCTCCATGGTTGCCTCGTTCCCTGGTGCTCACATGTGTTTTGGGTGTAGGAGGCCCTGGCCCTCACATGAGGACATCTCACAGCAAATTGTGAAAGACAACGTTGTTGTATGATACGATGCCATTGGGATGTCCCTGTCTCTTCTCTCTAGCAGTACACAGAAATGGGAAAACTCAGTCTGAAAATTCAGAAAGCCCAGAGGTTACTGCACTATTACCGTCAGGCATAGTGTGCCTTTTTTATAGGCTCCTTTTGTAGCTTGGAAGATATCCAGTACTGAATGACAGCTGCTGACTGTCCTGCCTTCAAGGCAGGACAGGGCAGCAGAGAATTCACAGTGACCCTCTTTCAGGGGCCTCCAGCTCTCTGCATTTCATTGCAGAGGTAGGTACTGAGCCATGATACTGCCAGAAACCTGTTCTGCTTCTACAGAAAGCTCCTTTTTACAGAAGCTTTAATGACACAAACATATCGATTTCTCTTGCTGCACAGTTCACAGGCCTTTGGTTCTTCTTTCCTCCTTTCTTATCCCACCTGGGTTCCTGTAGCTATCCAAGCTTGGCTCCTAAAGCTCCTACTCACTTCAGTCACAGCTCAGCTCAGCTCTGTACCTCCTGGGGTTTCCAGGCATGCAGGAAAAGAGGAGCAAAATAGGTGCTATCACTACTGAAGGAGCACTGGTCTCTCTCGGTGCTGCATCACCGGGCTTTAAAAGTAAATAAGCATGTGAGCGAAGGTCTGTATGGTGAAATGTACTGTTACTAAGGCATGTGTGGTTGTAGGCATGTATGGGATTATCCTCCCCACTCCCAATGCACACTTTACAGGTGCAAAAAGAAGAGTGCACTGTTTGTTAAAACCTGCCAAAGTCTATTTATGCAGCAGTGGAAGAATGAGCCATTTAAAACAGGACTGTGGCTACACACACATGCACTCAAAATGAGTTATCCTTAACATATGCCTCAGCTCCTTAGCATGTCAGCTCCCGGGCCTGTCAGGCACGGAGACAAGCTGTGTTTAATTCTGGATAACACTGCTGCACCAGAGAGGGATTTACAGCAACAGAGGGAGAGCGAGAGAGAGGTACAGCAAGTTCAGTCGGCAAAACACAAGCGCTCCTCCTCCAGCTCCCCAAGTCTGCCAAGTCCCACTGCTGCTCTTCCTTCCAAGTTACTAACAGGGGACCAGGGCTTACTCGATCAACTCTCTTCCTCCTCTCTTGCCCAGCCACCTGGAAGCTCCTGTCTCCACTGAGTTTATTTTTTCCCTTGATTCCCAGTGGCCATGTATGTGTGTGTGTGCACTTAATAGCTCCTAGATATTAGCACAGCCTGTGGAGAGACTGACGGGTGCTCTCAGGCCCTACACAAGTCTGTGGCTGCCTTACTGAAGGCAGGGAGGAGAGAAAACTTGGTAGCACAGAGATGAGAGATATAGTTAGTGTCAGGGGACTTTTCCTTCTTGATGGAAGAAGATTACATCAAAAGAAAGGGAGGTGAACAAACTACTTCTCAACAGCCTTTTTAGGGACCCTCGTTAGAAGATTGTCTTTTAAAGGAGTTGAAGAATCTGTCTCCTTTTGAGAAATACATCATATACAGTAAGGTTAACAATTACCCTGATAGCTTCGTTTGTTTTATCTAGATACATTTTTCAACACAAACAGCAGCAAATCTATCTCATTGCCAGCTTTGGAAATAAAATAATTGTGACAGGTTGATAAATATATTGGAGCTTGAAAATACAGTAAAGAAAAACAAGAAGGAAAGGAAGGAGAAGGAGGAGGAGGGAGAGAAAAAGACATAAAAAAACAAAAGAGAGGAGAAAGAAGGCTGTGGGATGACAGGGAAGAAGAAAGGAAAAAATGAAAAAAGAAAGAAAAGAGATGCTGTAATAAAAAAAAAATCCCAAATAACAAGCAAGAACGATAAACTTTAAAAAATAAATTTTTAAATAAAAATAAAAATAAAAATAAAAATAAAAATAAAAATAAAAATAAAAATAAAAATAAAAATAAAATAAAAATAAAACACACACACAAAACAAACAAACAAACAAACAAACAAAAAACAGCAGTGTCTCTAAGTCACTGCTTTAATATTGCATCTGGTTCCCTTCCATCATCAAATCCCATTGCCTTCATAAGTGCTGCATACAAACTTGGAAATGTAGGAAATTTAAATATCTTCAAATAATTTTTGCTTATGGCTCCAGATAGGAATCCTTAACATCTGACCACTTTGTCCCAGGAGTGTATGTTAAGAGTACTTTACAGTTGTAAAACACACATTGGAGTCATGTGCCTTAGCTATTAAAAAGCATTGAAAAATACAGCTAGATTTTTAAATGCCACTTGATATTGCTGCAGCAGTGCAAAAGAAGAGCAGAATGAAGATCCCTTTGAAATAGAGAATTCATGGAGCATCTCAAGGAACTCCCTCCTCTCTGCTCCTCCAGGACCGGGATGGGAATTCCAGAGGGGAGAAAAGAAATGCCTTCACTCAGCAAGTGGAGAGTTCTGTTTTTCTTTGCTAAGAGCTGACAAACAGGTCTTTTCTCTCCCTGGAATCAATTGCTAGGAAATGTGCTCCACTGCTAATAAATTACTCTTTCTTCCTCAAAATGGGGCCATCTTGAGAAAACAGAAGTCGATGTGAGAAAGGCAGCAGTCTCTGTGTTCACATAATTTTCTATATCTATTCTTTTTTTTTGTTGTTTTCTGTTAAACAGGAAAATAGGGTACCACTGATTCTGAGGTGATCAGCATTGTACCCCTGGTTACTCAGTTGAACTCAAATGTGCTTCTGACTATAGGTGGGAATTTGGTGTCACCTAAATATGGGATCAGCTCTAACACCTTTTATTCTTAGCTACTTTCATCTGTTTATAGCTATTCCTATGGACCTGGCCTGGGATTGTAGAAAAAGGAACAGTACATCTCCAGTCTCATCTTAGTCCAGAAGCTGATGATTTATAGCCTGAGAAGTACATATGGGCAGGTACGTGGGTGCCCAAATGTGTGGAAAGGTGATAGTAGCTTAGAGGACTGGGATCTATGATTATTTGAGGAGTATGCCAGTGAATAAAAGGTTCATAATAATATTTAGGACTAGACCAATATATATGGATTTATGAAGCCATTTAAGGAAAATGCAAATAGACAACAATTTATGAGGGTGTGGGAAAATATATCATTAGAGTAAGGATGTACCATATAAACTCATCAAGCTCTCTAGGATTTACAACCATGTACAGGAAACTACTATTAAAAGCAAGATTGAAGGCTGTATAAGCCCATCTAATCATACATCTGCTTTTCAGAGAAGTCACTGCCAGTGCAGCAGTGATTGTGGAAACTGCAGCACTCATGCCAGGCTGGCTGCCCCAGGTATGCCATGCTCAGACAGGCTGAACCCTGCACAGTGTACAACCAAGAGCCGCACAAAGTAGCCAGTCACCATGCGGGTGGGAGCTGGGAGGGATCAAGATGGGTGAAGGATTCATTGGCTCCTCTGGATTCCCCAGGTCTCCAAGCAAACCAAAATTGTTCAAATTGAATGGCTCTTTTATCTCATCCCCAGGCCAATAAAATGAGTATTTCCCAAGAGGTAATGTTCACCTTTCTTCTCATTAAAGCCAGGAAGCAGGCTGCAAGAAAGGAAATATGTGGTGATGGAGCAGCTCCCAAACCACTGGTACTGAAACAGGGCTGCAATCCAGCGAAAGAACTTGGATAATATCCCATTGCTCTTTATATGTGGATATTTTTCCATGTGGATTTTTGGTACACTCATTTTTTTCTATACTTTGGCAGACATTTACAGTCCTCATTTAATGAAGCATTATATGAGAAACTGAATTACAGTAATTCACATGTTAGCACTTCAGCCAGTTTCACTGATGATTACTCTATGGAAAACAGTCTGTTAAGGCAAAAAGGACTTTAGTCTTAAGGAATCCTCCCTGAAGGAAGTCAGTCAAAATTTCTTTCAAGAGATTGGGTCAAGTATTTATATATTTACACACATATATTTGTCTGTAAATTTTATCCCATGAATTCTAGTCTCTGTGTGAATGGTTTTTATATGGACTGTGGATTAAAAAAAATTATACTAAAGATTGTTCTGTGAGTGTTTGAGACCCAATTTCATATGACGCAAGAAGAATTTGTCCCAGGTACCCTTCATTCATTATCTATTAGAAGGATTAAGCAGTCTCTACTTGCTTCATTAATCATCTTTTTAATGATGCAAAGGAAGCAAAATTAGGAACAAAAAAAGAAGAAAAAAAAAAAAAAAAGAGAGATGTAAAAACTAAATTTTAGGGAATAAAGGAAATAGAAAAGCTCTGCATACACACAGTACCAAGCCATTACCATCATTGTATTTTTTCAGGAGCAAAATTAGTCTTCAATGGATAACAATTCTGTGATGGATTAATGTCAGTGCTGGGAAACTTCCAGGGCTGGGGACTAATAATTTCTGAATAACTTTGTATAAACAGTACTCGCTGCAGGCACAGCCCAGCTAAAACAGATGTTTTCTCAGCTCCAGCCAAATTCCCTGGGAGCCAGCGCTAGCTGTCCCTACCAAAAGTTTCTTTGTACCTTAAAACACATTGAAACACACCAAAGATCCTACATCTCATGGACAGTCTGGTCCACATTGCCAGGGGTAATCTCTTCACCCTTGGTATACAAAAAAACCGAGCAGCCTGAGCAAGCTGGACCTGCTTTGAGCAAAGGCTTGGACATGAGACCTCCAGAGGTCTCTCCAACCTAGATATTCTACAGTTCTGCTATACTGTTTGCAATCCACTGCTTGGGCACACCAAGAGCTCCTTGGAAAGCTGATTTTACAACAGCCTGCCAGTACTTCTTCATGTCCATCACTTTAAACTCTCAGACTCAGTACTTTCCTAGCAGGCATCTCCATGACTTCTTTGAAAAAACATTCAAGCTGCATCTACTGTAAGGCTGTTGTCTGAGCCATTCCTTAGGTGTAGCTTCTGTCTGATTGTACGGAAGGGTAGGATTCACCTCCCCTGTCTTTAGTGATCTTAAAACCAAAATCTAGTCTGTGGAGTAGAGTCAACATAGGAAGACAAAATATCCAGAAGAGAATTCATCCCGTTTCAAGACAGCAGGGCTAAACTGCCACCTGGAGGTGCCTGATTGCTTCCTCTGCTTACAGAGGCAGCCTAGGCAATGTTTCTGCACTGGGTGCTAGTTTTCAGGCAACTGACATTATGGCAGGTGAATACCCACTCTTCAGGCAGACAAACAAACAATACTGGATATAAACGAGGCACATCTCTGTGCAATGATCTGACAGCACAGCACTGAAACCTTCAGCATTCAGTGCCCATTCCTAAGCATGAGAAATCTCCTCCTTCTCCCCATAAGGGCACTAAACATTGGACTTGCCACTAGGAGAGGTAGCAAGAGTCAAACAGATCACCTCTGGATGAAGTGATTGCAGCACCCTAAATCTCCTTCTCATTGCAGAAATGTTATTTTGCTTTCTGTTACTAGCCTCTGAGGACAGATGTACTGTATTTTGACCACATGTGCATAAAGAGAAGCAATCATAGAACACTACATATTAACTGATTCCTAGAAGAGGAGCTTGAATGTCTCAGCTCCTAGTTGAATATCTGTGAGCTAAATTCCTTCCAGCAAGAGGGCAGTGGTGCTCACAGAAGCAGACACTTAAAAAACAGGAGAGGGCAATAGTACTGTATCCTAGCCTGATTATGCAGCACTTTTCAGATGATTCCCTGTCACCACACATGGGACATCAGTGCTGCTGTTCCCATTTCACAGAAGGGAGAGTAACGGTGAAGAATGAGGAGGGAAAGAGAATTCAACTACACACCCAGGGCTGGCTCCAAAATCATCATTCATTACTGAGTTTGTTGCAAAATCTGTCCTGGCTAAGGCTGTGTTTAATGCTATTCCTAATGTGGCTGAGGATGCAAGTTTTTTTATTCAGGTTTAGAGATTGAGGGCAAAAACTGCAGACAAAAGTGTGTTAGGAAAGAGCAACACAAAAATAAACAAATAGCTTGTCTTAAGTGGACTGTGCAACATCGAAAGAAATGTTAAATTTCTTCTTCCAATATAGAATATCGGATTAAAACAAATGCAAACAGCACACAATGCAATAAAAAACAAATGTTCCATTTTCCACTTCTTGCTACAGCTGTTTGTTTTAAACATATAAAGATTAAGGGAACAGTCTTGAATTTAATTAAATCCCAAAAGAACTAATGATATTTATGCATATTAAATTTTTAAAGGCGTTTGTGGCTGTTCAGCCAATCACTCACTGGACTGTCATAACATGCCTCCCAACCCTAATTTAAATTAGAAAGAAGAGACCCATGGAAAAAAAAAAAAAAAAAGTGCAGACAGTAACCTTTTCTCCGCACATATGTTTAAGAGATAAACGCCCATCTAGCTTTAAAAGGCAACAAATCTAATAAATGTCCACATCATCATAACTCAGTGGTAGAAAAAAAAATCGATGTTACAAATTTTGGAACTGTATCTCTCAGGAAAGTAAATTGCAACATCAATTCAAACCTATTTTTAAGAGTTTATAGTTGGAACATTGATGTCTTGACACAGAAACTCACAGATCATTCTGGATGAAACCAGGGCTTTCCCAGAACTGTGATGTATGGAACAGCATTTTGTGGGGCCATCTTCGGAGCACAGCAATAAGCCACAGCCTATCATATACTTTTCCCCTTCTCTAGCTATGTTATGCCCTTAGTCCTATAAGCCTAGTCCTATACCTTCAATAAGCCAACGGGTACATTAGGATCTAGATCTCTGAGGAACATCTCCTGGTAAGAAGAAAAAAAAATGTTTTCTTGGCTCTTTTTGAAGTAAATCAAGAAGGTGTCTGATATGATCCCAAGCAGGTTTCTGGTCTAATGCTACAATCCCTAAATCTTTTCCCTGGTTAGCAGGTTGGCTCCAAATGTAGGCCATGAAATCATAAGGCCTTCAATTCTTCCACTCTGCTTAATTTTTCCCTGTTGTGTATTCAACATTGTGTTATCTCAGTTCATACACAGCATCTCTCCCACCTCAAACAAGAGACTCCTCCTCCCTGCATCTCCTAAACAGTAATGATAGATGTTTCCTGTTCCACCTACCTTTCAACATTGCCATATGATATTACACAGATATCTTTGAAAGCTCAATAAAGTACAGCTTCTTGCTAAACAAATAGCCCCAAAATACTGCTCCTGCTTCTCTCAGAAGTAATTCAGTTTATTCTTTCTTGATCAAGGGTTCACAGCCTGTTTAGAAAAACATTTCTTTGCCTTTGATTAAACATATTTTTATGGTTTATCAGTCATAACCGGAAAAGACCTAGACATTAAGTACTGACGTGTTCCTGTTAATGAGAGGCTCTTCAGACTTACCTTGCTGAAAAAACAGCTTTTGCCAGGCACTTACCTATCAAATACTCCAGCCAGAATTGGTCTGTCTCTGGCTTGTAGGGTCGGTTGAAGTCGATCTGGATTTGGAAAGGCTGCCCTCGACGCACTATCAGTTTAGGGTTGTAGTACTTGTCAGTATGGTGCTGCTGCTTGTTAATCTCATAGGGTTCCTTGAACATATGAATGTCCACAACACGCAGGTAATCTGCAGAGGCATACAAATGAGCAGAGAGAAGAGTCACAGTCTTGATATCACCATCACTAAAGGCCCTGTCCTTCACTTCCCCAGCACTGCCTCGTTGAGAAACAACAGCAAATGGAGCACGATGGATCTGCTTGAGGCTCACACCCTCCTGTCCAAGCAGGGTTTTATGGATTGAAACTTCTTTGTCCACCTGCTGTTGTTGCAGAGGCTGTAAGGCTTCTAGTGACTGATGAAAGCAATTGTGGAAAGTGCAGGTTCCTATGGGGTGAAATCTGAATGCCCCCAGGGAGAGCTGTGCTCTGTCTTTCCTTTGGCATCAGCTTTCTGAGAGTCTGCACCTCACTGACACTAGTTTGCCAGTATAATGAGTGGGCCTTTGACAGCTGTGGCTTCATGTCTCCCTTCTTGCAGCTCTCCATTTGTAAAACACAAAATTCACTTTTTTTTTTTTTTTAATGCCTAAATACATTAATGTTTATATGTATGACTGCTACCAAGTGCTGCAGAGCATGAGAGGCAGTTAATGATCTTACATTCAGATGAGAGCTTGAATGTCTGTATTAAATAAGGCTTTAGTGTACTGTATGTGTCTAGACTCAGCTTCTCAGAACACCTCCACCGCTGTTAGCATCTTTTATGAAAACTCAATATGACATTACAGTATATAATTACAGTATAAAGTTATAGGCAAACAGCAGTGGGTATCTATAACATGCACAGGCAAAGTACACACCTCGCTCCCTTCAAATCAGGGCTATCTGGAGGGTTATAGATGCCAGAAGTTAGCCTGCTCAGCTAATGACCAGTGTGAAGAGGCACTGGGATAGCCAAAGGCATTGGCAGTCACCACCAGCTGCATGACTACTACACTGGGAATCTTCACACTGGGAGGTTTCTCACACAACAGCTCTTTGCATGCACACATTTAAGTTGTATGTATTCGCTAGTTTCACAGCCAGTTCCAGCAAACAGTGAGCAAGCACATCAAAATGAACTGGACATCATTTCTCCTACATGTTTGGATAGATAATCAGGAAAACTCTGCCAGGAGGACCATTATTGCCACGGAGAGAGAGACAGAAGAGTGAAGCTTGATTTGCAGCTCTCGGCTTGCATTTCCAGGTGCTGACAGTTAGAAACTAGCTAATTTCTGCATTTTATACTGATGCTACAGAGCCAAACTCATGCCTGGCAAAAAGAGGTGCACACTTACAGCAGCTGGTAGAGCTGTGTGTACTCACAATGGTGGCTAATTTGGCCTGCTACTGAGTACACTGTGAGCAGGAATGATGCACTCAGCGAATGAGTCGGATATCCAAACTGCTGAGAGCTAAACATGGCCCATTTCACAGAACCTCAGAAAATGGCTTTGTGCACAGCTTTTCCCTGGAGGCAGGAAGACACAGCAGGCAGGCAGGCTCTGGGCAAGCAGTAGAGCCGCTGCCTATCTGGTGTGTAGCCTCCAGGCTGCAGTAGCGTGGGCATTAGCCCTGTCCTTCTGCAGGCGTGTGTTCAAAACATTAGTGGAGTGCATGGGCAGCAATGCCCTGGGCAGCAGAGTGGTTCTTCTCTTGCCCCAGCCAAATCACCCAGCCTGGGCTCTGGGTGACAGCTGTTGGAAAGGAGGTAAATATGGGCAGCAGGATCTGGTCCCTCTGGTGCATTGTCACCGCCAGCTGCTCATAACCTGCCCTGTGGGAAACAAAAGGAAAGGAAACTGCCCGAGGACATGCCAAGACAAAGATCCTTTCATGGAAAAGCTCTATAGAATTGAAGCAAAAACCATTTGCCTCCTGTCAACCTCATCTGCAGAAAGCCTGAGACAGGCTTAAAGTCCCATGGCAATGTTATTGTTATTCTCTGCTCAATTCTCTAGGCTTCTGGAGTAACTTTTGTAGATCCCCACTGGCTTTAGTGCTGGCTAAAGTAATAGAGATGGTTCTTGTGTGAAACTGTAAATGCTTTTTGCTCAGAAATCACTCTCATTGACCCCCTATGAAATGGGGAATGTCTTTGCCTCCCTCCCTGCAAAACTTACCCATGTTCCCTCATAATAATGCTGACAAAGCTCATAATTAAATTATGTGAGGCACAAATTTCCTGGAGGGCTGTTAAGACAGGGCAGGGGGAAGTCTCTCCTGTTTTCTCTCCCAACCCCTCTCTGGCTGAAAACATTCTATGTAAAAGTTTCATATTGCAGCTCTGTGAGAAGTGAAACTATCAGTAAGTTTGGCTCAGATTCTTCTTGCTTCCAGGGAGGCATAAAAATTCTTTTGAACATTTGTTGTGTTTTTATCTCGTGTTCTGAAACAAAAGACCCTGCCCTTCGTTTGCAAGTTTGCCCCTTCAAGGAACTACAAAGCTAAGTCACCCCAGGGTGTCAGCTCAGCGTTTGCTTCATTTTTCCCAGGACTTTACAAGGCTCCTGTCAAAACACAGCTATGCACATCTGCATAAAACACATTTCACTCCCACTCTCAGCGTTAAAATGAACTTCTCTGAGCTCGCCAAATGAAGATGACCTGTGACTGAGCCCATGTTAATTACAGTAATGATAATTACAGAGGACAAAATGTGAGCAGGGTAATGGGATGCGTGAACATCATCACCAGGAGGGGAGATGTCATCTAAAGGAAGGGTCCAGGCACTGTGTGCTTCACTGCTCATCTGTTTGTGAGGAGTAGGCAGCCATCGAGGGCTCCTTTTGAAATCCAGACTATGTGACTGTTTGCTCACAGCCTCATCCACTATTTCATGCAAGTAAGCTCCCTGCAAAAGATGCAGCAGACTAATGTTTTCTTAAAGCTTTTGTAATGTTAAATTTGCATGGAAAAAAATGAGCACAAGCCTGAGCTGCTTTTCTATACCAAGAATAGCCTTCAAACATCAGGGTTTCTTGGAGACCCAGAGAGAAAGGGCTCTGGATTACAGACCAAGCAGTAGGAGTTTCCAAAGGAGGTGTCCATCACTCTGCTAACAGGAGAAGCACGATTCCTTGGTGAGTCCCTAAACTTTGCAAAAGTGGGCGCATGTGGAGCTTGTGGGCCGTGCGGCCACAAGGCTGTGTCCTCCCACCGAGCAGGCTGTACGTGTCAGGCCCACTCATAACACGATGTGGTGAGATGAGCTGGCTAGGAAGAGCCAGGGGGAGGAAGCAGCACAGGCGTACTCACAGACACAGGCTCTTTGCTAAGGAAGCCTGCAGCAAGCAGCCTGCAGCAGGCAGCCCACTGACCTGGCTGGGAAGACAGCTGTCCCTGCAGCCTCCACCAGTCGCCCCGGCTGTGATTCAGCAGAGTAGAAGTGGGTGTCAGCAGAGAGCTAGTCAAGCTCGGCGTTTACCTCATCCTAGAGTAGTAGCTAAAATAGGTCAAATGAATCACACCCTAAAAATGCCTGTTTCTCTCTGTTGGCTGTCAAGGGAAACAAGGGTGACTAGCTCAGCTGTAGACACCTACACCGCACAGATCAAGGGCAGGATTCAGCTCAAGACTGAGTCCTTTAAATTTAGGCATCTGAATGATGTGAGCCTGATACATAAACCAGTGAGATCTGGTTGCTGCAGCCAGTGGAGCTGAGAGAAAGGTACCCTGGAAGCAACACCAGGGCATGATGTCCAGTCAAACTATGTCCTCACCTTCACCTGGGCTGCCTGTGTGTTGGCTGTCATCTGACACAGCTGAAGACACCAACATTTAAATGTTTACAGCAGATGTCTCATCCTACCCCAAAGATTATAAAACACCTTACTTGTAAAAGCTGAGATAAAAGCATTTGCCTGCTTTTATCAGGGTGTTAGGGAAAGGAGATATGAGAATCACTACAAAAGGCTTGGACAACCCAGAAGTAAGAAGTATAGAAGGAGAAGGGAAAGAAAGTGGCACAAGCAATCCTCTGCAAGGACATACCTTACCCTGCTGTACCCTGCTGCTCCAGCTCTGCCTGCAGACTCACTTTATCCCCAAGTGCTGCAAGTACTCTGGGCAGGTTCAGCTCCTGAACGCAAATCCCTGTCTGAGCTGCGTGTGGAAAGCATTTGGCTATAAACCTTTAACATGCTCCGACAGGCAACTTAAACATCCTATCCCAAAATGGTGTGTCCAGGGACCACACATACATCAGCTGGCATCACAGGAGTAGATCACTGCTGATGTGCAGTGAAACAGGAATGCTGCTATGGTTCATTCTCTCCCCTTTCCTCCCCATTCAGGTCACCCTTGCATGTTATTGCTACAAGCATCACAGAGCTGGACTGCATAGCAGAGCTGATCCATCCATATAGTGAATTTTGCCATTATGCTCAAACTTTTTTTTTTTTTTTTTTTTTTTTTCAGCCATACCAGTCCCATAGTCAAGCTGATCCTATGCCCACACAAACTCTTGCTTTGGACAAGGGCTGTTTTTCTCACCTACCTGACCTTAAGCATCACCTTAAGCACATGGCAGGCTTCTGTCTCAACACACTTGACCTCATATTCCTGTTTCCATTGCATTTCTGAGAAGCAAGAGGTTCCTGTGTACCAGCACCACACATCTTTCAGAGCCTCATATAAAGCACATCAAAAAGCAATATGAATCTTTCCCCTGGTACTGGTGGGTTTTAGCTATAAGCTGCATTCCTTCCAAGGTACCACACACCCTTACACATCTCCAACCATGGTGAGCATAATGGGCTTGATAGGATACCCAGTCAAGACCTTACATTACATTTGACACTTTAAACACCCGTACTTTCCCCAGAGCTACAGGGTTGTTTGAAGAAGTTCAAGCAAAGTTTCTGCAGTCTTAACATGCCAGTTGGTTTGCTTAGGCATTTTTCTAAATAAATGGTTTTTAAAGATATGTGTGTGTAATAAAGTGGGGGGACATGTGCTTGAGGCATATTATTAGAATTACAGAAATAATGATTTTTAATAAAATTCTGTCCTTGTCACTGAAAATCTCTTTGCCTGTTTCCCAATGTGTAAAATGCAGTACTTAATGCTTGTCTACATTTATTAAGCACTCTTTTAACCTTGGATGAAAAGTCCCATATGAGTACTAAGTATTATTACCTCTTGCTACTATTAGTGGCCACGTTCCATAGGTTCTGCTGTTAACCTCAAACAGGCCAAAAATTAATATAATTTGCTTGGTGATTCATTCAGAAGCCAATTGTATATTCTTCTAAACCAAATATTATTTATGTTTTTTCAGTTTCACTCAAAAAATTTGGCATCAATAATGCATTCTGATTTACCTATTCCTCGAATGATACTGTTTTGTCTTCCCAACCAAAAAACTGAGACACTTTTCACGGGAGTATTATTAACAATTTGTGGATTCCTTTTAGACCCTCAGTCATTTTTATGAGTGAGATGAACATCTAGAACATCTAGCAAAAACATTGTGCAGCAGCTTCACAGTCAGTTCAAGACTGTACAAACCAGAAGAGCCATTAAAAGGTGAAGCTCCTGCTGCTCCCTTCACCCCAGTGCTGCTACAGCCATGCCTGAAGCCAACAGATGAGCCAGGTGAAACTGGAACCAGACCGTACTAAATTAAATTCTACATCTTCTCCTGTCAAAAATGCCTGGTTTTAACCCAGTGTCCTGACCTGCTTCACCACCAATTTCTTGGAGGAAAGGGGCTGGCCAAGAGTTAGGAAGAACAGTGACAGGACCACGTTTACTGGCAGCAGTGACAGGTAATGATGACTTTGGTTAGGAAACTACATTCATATTTGTATTTTCCAACTACAGATGTTCAATGACACCCTGCTGCAAGCTCTGCAAAGTGGAGCCTTCACCTAGCCCAGCCCTTGAACTGTCACCCACAAATTTAAAAGACTTGAGGAATTCCTCCTAAATTTACTCTGTGATTGCAATCAAACTGGGAAAACCTATTCTTGCCTTTTAACCACTCCCAAAGTACAAGCTGAAAACCAATCACTCAACTTCTCCGTGCCTAATTTTCCCTGCCCATCACTTAAGGTAACATTTCCACACAGACAGGTGTTTTTACTTTTTTTTTTTTTTTTTTTTTTTTTTTTTTCCTGGGCAGCAATATACTATCTGAGATCAAAACGTGTAAAAAACTGTAGAAGTATGTAGGACTCAGATTACAATACTATGAAAGAATTGTTTCGGTTGTGATTCACAGACCTAGACAGAGGTAATGGAAGACGTTAAAGTAGATTTATGTCTTAATTGTACACTGTACCTTTTGGATTAAATCCTCTAGGTATCAATCCAAAAGCATCCATTTCAGGGACCTCATTTTCTTCAGCATTGGAGTTGTTTGATGGGAGGGCTCTTCTCCCATTCAATGGAGGTTTTTTCTTCTCTTTGTCGGTGCTCGTTGGTTCAGACATCCTGTATTAAAAATGTTGTAATACCATGTAAGAAAGAAAGAGTGCAAGGAGAAAGCAAATATGAGACAGCATGGCACATGTAAGATGGGAGAAACCAGAAACAGTGTGGGGTGCCAGTGAGCTACACATTTTTAGAATCACATAAATAAAAACTGAGAGGCAAAAAACATCAGTCTAATGATGGAGTACAGCTCTCTAAGGATTGGAAAGCATTTTGTGTTTGTGAAAACACATGAATAAGAGAAGAAGGGGGTGGAAGGAAGAAAGGAAAGCCTTATACTGAAGTATTTGTCTAAGAGAAGCAAGGCATTAAAAACATTTGGGAAATCCAGGTAAAAATGTGGAAAATCATCGGCTTTCCCGCCCTCCAAAGCAACATTATTGCATCCTAAATTGCAAATTATATTCCCAGGAAATACATCACACACCATCTTCCCCTAATAAAAATTACATTCTAAGTTATATTGCAATCATCCTAAACACTACAGCCCACAACAGTCTGTGGATGATTACTGGAATATTGTATTTTTGTCTCTATGCACATAAACACCCTAAAGGCTAACTTCTGCATACAGAGAATTTACTTTTGAGAAAGAGAGAGAAAAAAAAAAAGAAAGAAAAAAAGCACTTATCCAGTTATTTCTCTCCCACTAACAACCTTAAGGGAAATCTCAGATGTAGGTTGATCAGAGACTTCTTTTTGAGCTAGTCAAAACTGCTTTCACATCTATTTCAGTGTGAGCATGTAGCAATGAAAAAGCCATGCCAGCCATCTAAGAAAATATTCATGGCTGAGAACATAGCTTCTTCCCAAAGCTCCTGAAAACACCAATTCAAAATACAGCAATTATTTAATAGCAGCAAGCTCTTAAAGGAAGTTTCCTAGTTAGCAAGAGTACCTTCTTTTCAGATAGTTTTTTTTTTTTTTTTTTTTTTTTTTGTCTTCTCCTCTGCAGATTTTCTGACGTGAAACAGAAGCTTGGAAAAAGCTGAGGGCTTTTAAGTAACCTCTGTATATCCTCCTCCCTCCTGTTGCAATAGGACAGTGCTGAAAGTGTTGCCAAGCCCTCCCCACACCACCTCCGAGGATCTGCCACCACTGCTGGCACATCTTTGCTTCCTCCCTCCCTCTCTCTGCCTATCTTACCCCAACCCCACTCATCAGGAGCATTTCAGAGCACTCGGGCTAAGGAAACAGCTTGGGCACTGTAGTTTCAGTTCTTAGAGAGACAGAGTAGAGTTTCTCAAGGCACAAGAGCATATGAAGCGTGAGACTGGAAGGGATTTTCTGTGGGACATAGACCAAGCCATGCTCACGAAGTTGCCAATCTTTAATGGTATCTCTATCTTGGGGTGCCTGTACTGCAACTTTAGATGCTCATTTTCAGAGTATTTTAAAGTAGACACAGTGATGGTTCCTCTGCCTGGTGCCTCACAGTAGTCCTTTCAGACGACTCTGGGGCACACAGGCATGTAGAGCTCATTGGTGGCTCAGCAGAAGGGACCTCTTCCTTGAACCCATGTGCAGCTCAGAAGAGTGAAGGCACTTGGCACCAACCAGCTCTGTCTGGGGCAGATGACCTCCTGCTCTTACACATGATAATATAACCTAACAAACTGTGTCTGGAGCAGTACCTGGGGTAAGCATTTTAGCCCTGTTCCAACTTTGTTCAGTTCCACTAAACTCTAATATAATGGGGGACTGTCTGACACATCCCCTGTCAGATGTAGCTCCACAAACCACTGGAACTGCATGGAATAAAAGAGGTCCACCAGAAAGAATTCAGGCCCACTGCTCTGTTAGCTGTTGCTGCTTGGTAGCAGAGGCACAAGTCCACTAGGAACATGGAGGTATGTACACAAACCAGGCAGAGGAGAGCCCCTCTTACACATTCATGAGTAGCCATGGGCACTTATTTGCCTCAGTTACAGATGAAGGAGTGAGGAGACACAGCATGGGACTCCATCCTTTTTCAGCCAGCTATGGCTTCTAGACACATAACATCAGTGAAGCCTCAAACCTCTGTTCATTTACTGCCACTGAAATCAAGCCAGGAGACAGAAGAGGTGAGCATTGAATGGCATTCCCGTAATGAGAAACAACAGATAAAAAAATCTGAAAGAAGACCCCATCTGAGCTCCCTGTGAATTTCCCAGTAGAGACCACAGCCAGAGGAAGGTCTGGCTGACCACACAAGCCAGGACAGATGCATGGCACAGCACAAGGCAGAGATGCCCACAGGGGACCTGGAAGCAGCACTGCTGCACAAGTATGCTGTTGCAGCCAGGCTAGCAAGCCTGCTAGGTCTGATTGCCAAGACTCAGCACCAGACTGCAATGGTTTTGGAGCCAGCTTCACTATCTGCATGTGAGCATTGAGCTACACTGTCTGATAGCCAAAGAGCTCAATCTCTCCCCCAGTTCCTCCAGCAGGCTGTTAGGCATACAACACAGAAAGCAACCTTGCCTGGAGACTCCACTTCTCCTGCTGTGCTCCTCCAAGGGTGCAGACACCCCATGGGGAGAGACCCGGTCCTGTTGTCATCCTGAACTGCAGTTTCCACGGGCTCACTTCTATGCAGATGGTCCTTGCAGTAACCATCTGGTGGGCAAGCAGTACCCCCGGCACCCAGGAACACAATGAGCTTTCTGGGGGAGAAGGCTGGTTGCTGAATTTCTGTTTTTTCAGTCTGATTTCTGTGTGGCGTGCTTGTGCCTCTCCTTCCACTTCCAGCCAGTGCTTCAGTTCCCAAAACTGCAGCTGCTGTGATGACGTTACAGAAACTGATGTAAATATTGCCTCGGTGCCATGCCTGCTGGAGGTCTGCAACACAAATAAGAAACACCATCTCCCGAGGCAGTCATGTGCTTCCCCGAGTGGCTGCGGTGCTGTCAGAGCTGGGAGGAAAACTTTCAGTCAGAGCGAGAAAGGCAGCGAGTGGATGCAGCCGAACAATCCCAGCCCAGCCGTTGTGCATAAGCAGCCAGCGGTTGCAGATGTCTCCCTGCACCCCTTTAGGTCTCTCTGGAGCTTTTGGAAGAAGCTGATGATCACTGGGAAAGCAGGGAGACCAAAATTTTTGGCAGCAGCAGCAGAAGCGGGGCTCTGTGTCCAGGGAGAGTAATGTTCTATAGGCTGTAATTTATTTATTTTGTGGGGAGTGATGTAAATTCGTGCCTATGACAGCTCCAGATGGCAGGTATTTTCTCATTACCTTGACTTCCTAGCATTTGCTCTCCCTTGCCTATTGGACTGTACTGGCCTTAATTTAACTTCCATGGTTCGAAACTACTGACGTCAGGGCTGCTGCAAGAGGGGAACGGAGAACACAAAGGCCTGTTTTTCCTGTAGGGCCTTATATTTAATGAATGATGCTCTGGAATGACCAGTGAAAGAGCACTCCTTCCTTATGAAGCTACTTCTGCACTGCAGAAGACTTGAGTCCATGCCCATTTCTCAGAAACAGCCTTCAAACACTCGTGGCCTTTGCCAAAGACCTTTGCAGTTGTGGATGCTCTTCTCACTGACTGCAATGGACCCTGGATGATGGATGACAGAACCCTTCTTCCTAATCACCACAGAAAAGCCCTTAAATGACTGGAAAGCTTGCACTGTGGAAGGTTATCCAAAATTCAGATTCCTGTTATCATCAGAGTCAGCGTTGCTGTTTCAAGTACCCCCATGCCAGACACGGGTTTTGGGGGAAAATCCCACAAAACACAAGAGTCAATAAAGCTTTAGAGAAGCCAAACCAGAGAAGAGGATGTGCCAAGAACTGTCACAAGCAAACTGATCAGCCAGGTGCTCATGTAAATGGCTTGCTGTGCTGCGTGCCAATGGCTGGATAGTAGGGATATTTTGCCTACCACTATTTTAGCTACACTGAGCACTCCTCAGCAGCAGCCATGCATTGTAATGCTCTGCAAGCGTGTCTTCTTTTTTTTTCCGTTCTTGTTTTTGTTTTAATATTACCCTTGTGCCCATTTGCAGTCTAGATGGGAATTCAGATGCATTGAGACATTAAACTACAGCATGTGCATAATCATCCCTGGAAAGACATCATCCTTATTCCAATAAACCAGACACTCTCTACTTTAATTTTCTACATGCAATATACCCTTACCTCTCTCTTGTCTTCTCAAAGCTTTATTTCTGATTGTGCACAGTTTCTTAGAAAATCAAGTCTGTCTTCCCCCCCCTCCACATCATCAGTTGTCTCCCAGAAACTGATGTCTCTCTTCCTATGATGCTTTGCCTTACCAAGGCTGCAGGCAGAGTAGAGCAGACACTAGAAGAAAATACGAATAAAAATGATATTTTAAACAGAAGCAAACGTCAGAAATGTTCATTTGGTGGTTTTGTTTCCATATTTTGCTTTCGATTTCTTAAAAACCAAAAACAGCTAATATATCTGTCTGTGTGTAACAGCTCTGGCTACCACTCATGGAGAAGTATATTTTGAGTTAATGCTGAAAAATTCAGAAGGCCCAGCTCTGAAACATGGCATGTGTATACATGACTGTATGTGTGAAAGAGGGGCAGAGGCAGGGAGAGATAAAATGGCAGCTTTTCAGATGGTGGAACATTTGGAGCAGGGGATATAGGGCCAGTTTTCAAATGATATTGTTGCAAAATGTTTCTGTTGCAGGAAAAAATATATATACATATCTATATATTCATACACACATTCTGTTAGGAAAATGTGGCTTAGGAAATTTAACTCTACTCTGAAAAAAAAAAATGAAATTGTTCCAAACTGCAAATCTAAATTCAAACTGTAGATCCATACAAGCATCTACATCTGAGCTGGCCATCTTAGGCTCCCTTTATCCTCCACAGAGATTTACTCTAGGCAATGATTCATCTCCTCCTACAGCAGACATGTAAATAGGTCAGATGAATCATGGCCTAAAAGTGCCTGTTCCTTGTATTGACTGCAAAGGGAGCCTGAGGTGATGGGTCCTACCATATGTGGTAGGACTATACTGAAAATGTCTATAGTGAGGTGAGATGAATCCTAGCCTTGACATGGAAAAAGAAAAGGATTTTATCTTGGTTTTGAGGCATGACTTTTAAGTGCTAAATTATCCTTTTGAGATACTGCTCAAAATCATTAACAGTGATACACGGCATACAGTTCAAAACACTTCTTTTTTTTTTTTTTTTTCTCTCAGAATATGTGGCTGCCACTGCCAATTATGTAAAATATTTTCCTACAATAAGTATCAGATCACACTAAAGTACATACCAGTTCATGAGTTTAGTGTTTTTGTGCTCATCTGTGAAGGTTTCTCTCTTCCACAGACCGAAACATAAATGTAAATGTAATAACTGCAACAAAATATGAAAAAGAATCACATTGTTAGGAACATGCAATACAGGTTCCAACTCCTATTCCTACTAACATCTGAATACAAAGCATTCAGTTGGTTTGGTATTAGGGCTTGCCTTAGTTTCTTAAAGAAAGAGCAAGACAGAAGACAAGCTAGGGCAAAGAGGTCTTTCATAAGAGATGATCTTCATGGGCTCCAACTAAGTTGACTGTTTTATGTTTTGCTGAAGCTGAGGCCCTAAAGGATGAAGGAACATCTCTCAAAAATTGGAGCAGACATCTTCTCTGCTGTGGCCAGTTGACACAGAAGCTAACAGAGATACAAAGGCTGAAGCCCTTAGATTAATATTTCTGCTCCAAAGAAAAGGATAGGATATCAAAGAAAAGCCATGACTACCCATCGACTTATGGAGGGAAAGCTATTTCAGCTAAAACACCTGTCTGAATAAATTTCACCATACTCACCATGTGTCTGGGGCAAAGAAAGATGCTCTTGTTAAACAACCAGCTCAGTATCACTTTGTGTTTTCAATCCCATGTTCCCAAAGAAAAGCTCTTGCACTAGGGACCAATCCTACTTGGTCTATAAGGTAATGAGACTAAGAAAAGGAACAAGAACTTGAAGACCAGGGGAAACTGATGATTTGTGTGATCCCCTTTCACAGACTGTTGGCAGGTATCTACTCTCTTTCAAACAGCTATCACATCTAGAGACAGGGAGAGCAAACAATATAATCACCAGACTTTGTCTCACCTTCTTTTTCTCTCCGGTTCCTGAACCTCAAGGCGGGGATTTGGGGAGCAAAGTCCCTCCCACTGTATGTGAAGAGCAAGTTCAGGACCACCTGATGAAAGTAAACATGCAAAAGTCTCTGGGGCCAGATGCCATGCATCCCAGGGGAATGAGAAAACTGGCTGATGGAGTTGCCAAGTCTCTCTCCAACACATTTGAAAAGTCATATGGCAGCCAAGTGAAGTCCCCGGTAACTGGAAAAAGGGAAACATCACTCCCATTTTTTAAAAGGGTGGAAAGGAGGATCTGTGGAACAGGTCATGGAACAGATCCTCCTGGATGCAATGTCAATGCACATGCAGGACAAGGAGGTGATTCAAGATGGCCAACTTGCTTCTCCAAGGGCAAATCATGCTAGTTGCTTTCTATGATGATTACATCAGTGGACAAAGGAAGAGCAACAGATATCATCTACCTGGACTTTTCTAAGGCCTTTGACATGGTTTAACACAACATATTTGTCTCTAAATTGGAAAGAAATAGATCTGAGGGATGGACTCTTTGGTGGAGAAGGAGCCGGCTGGATGACCACATCCAGAGAGTTGCATTCAACAGCTCAGTGTCCAGGTGTAGGCTGGTGACAAGTGGTGTCCCTCAAGGGTTTGTACTGGGACTGGCACTGTTTAAAATCTTTGTTAACAATTTGGGATTGAGTGCACACTGAGCAAATTTGCAGATGACACCAAGCTGAGTGGTGAAGTTGATACAACAGAAGAAAGGGATGTCATCCAGAGGGACCTGGACAGGCTTGAGAAATGGATTTGCATGAATTCACAAAGTTCAACAAAGCCCAGTGCAAAGTCCTGGATTGGGGTAATTCCCAGTATCAGTACAGACTGGGGGATGAATGGATTCAGAGCAGCCCTGCAGAGAAGGACTTGGGGTTACTGGTGGATGAAAAACTAGACATGAGCTCACAGTGTACACTTCCAGCCCTGAAAGCCAACTGTAAACTGGACTGCATAAAAAGAAGCATAGCCAGCACATTGAGGAAGGTGGTTCTCCCCTTCCACTCTGTGACTGTGAAATCCCACCTGGAGTACTGCATTCCAGTCTGGAGATCCCAACAAGAAAGACATGGACCTGTTAGAGTGGATCCAGAGGAGAGCCAAGAAAATGACCAGAAGGCTGGAGCACCTCTCCTACAAAGGAAGGCTGAGAGCAGGAGAAAAGAAGGCTCCATGGAGACCTTAGTGAAGTCTTTCAGTACTTAAAGGGTGCTAATGCAAAAGATGTAGAGAGACTCTTTACAAAGGCCTGTGGTGATGGGACAAGGGGTAATGGTTTTAAATTGAAAGAGGGTTGATTTAGATTATACATAAGAAATACATTCTTTACTATGAGGGTAGGGAGACACTGAAACAGTTGCCCAAAGAAATTTTGGGTGTCCCTCCACTGAAAGTGTTGAAGGTCACATTGGACATGGGGCTTTGGGCAACCTGATCTAGTGAAAGATGTCTCCAACCATGGCAGGGGTGGTGGGCTAGATGGTCTTTAATTGTCCCTTCCAACCTAAATGAGTCAGTGATTCTATGATTTTCTGTGTACTCCTAAAGCTGCATGATTTTTTTTCTAGAACAATGGTCTCCTTCTACTAAACACTGATTTCACAACACTGAAACATTTCACGAGAAAATGATTATTGATTATGGAAAAACAGATTGTGAGAAATTAACAAAACCTGCTTAACTTTGATTTGGCTATTTTAATTTCTGAGTTTGCAGCCAGGCTGCAATCCCCCAGGTATTGGGTGCTATGATGTCAGGACAGTCTTGGGGAGCACAGGGAAGGGAACCTCAGAAGTCTCTGCAAAAAAAAAGCTTGAGTCCAGTAGCTGCAACTCAGTCCTTTACTCATCCTGGCTCCTACAGAACTGTAGCCTCCACTCCAGAAGGGTTAATTTGTCACATACAGCACCAGATACAAACGAAGGTCAACCATTTGTGCTATGCCCAAACTGCCATGGCTCCTGGACTGTGTGGAGTCATCTTGGATACAGCCAGGCCAGAGCTGAAAAGATAAGGAAGACCCAAAGCAGCTACAGCACAAACACAGGGAATCTTGTGTTCTGTGTCCCTGGAGCACTCATGTCAAAGACAAGGAGCAGGACACTTGAAATGTCCCTACATGGAGCACTGGGGCAGAGTAGGGAGTAGCAGTTCCAGATCTGCATCATGCCTAGATGAATGTCCTTGTTGTGGTGCTAGGCTGAACAGTGTTAATGAAGCAATGCACCTCAGCTAAAAAGCTAGAGCTCTTCCTGCATCCAGGGTGCGGGTTATACACAACCCATACAATCCCGGCATGCTTGGTTGACAGTTGGTTCTCATTAATTTAGTACCATATGTGGTCATGTAATATTTCAATCTTCATGTCACAAAGCATTTCAATATTACTGAAACACAATGTTTCAAGTATGCTCAATTACAAGATTTCTAGAATTAAAGATTTCCTAAATTTCATGTCAGGGTAAAACTTCCTGTTCTAGTTCAGAACAAAAATACATTTTAAAATGCCCAAATGTCTTGTAGAACAGCTTTTCCTGTTAATACAAACACAGATGTAGTGTAGGCCCATACACAACAAAACACTTAAGCACATCTTAACTTCAAGCTTGTAAGTAATTCCATCTTCAGGCATATGCCTAAATTCTGTGATGTGCTCAGCTCAATCAAGGCTGTACAATATCTGTGTACAGAAACACTTAAGCTGCCCATTGTTATTGCATTTCTGCCCACTTCAGCAAGTCTCTAGTGCAACTGTTTCTTGATTTGTTTCAAAGATGGTTGCCAAAAAGGGTTGTTGATTCATCTTTCAGTCCCAAGACTGACCATATCTTTGTGCAAATGAGCCGAGTAATTGCTTATTTAAGGAAGTGTGTAATGTTTTGAGAAGTAGGTTCAAATGTGGATTGTACAACATCACAACTGGTTGGTTTGTTAATGGCGGATGTTCTGGAGGGAGAAAGGAAATTGAAAGGATGAATCATTATCCAGATAAATTTCAAAAGCAATTTAAAAGTCATTTCATAATCACAGATGTGTGCCAAATATACCCATCCAGCACAAGCTGTAGGCTTTGGTTTTTGTGAAGTCTGCAAGTTTTTTCTTTTGCTATTCCCACTGTAACCTTTTGCAGTGTGGTTTGAAAAGGAAAACGTAAGAAGAAATTAATGCCTTCCAAGCTCTCCACATACCTGTCTCTTTCTATAGTGCTGTGCTGCATCCACAAAATTACTGTCAACATGCACAGTGGAATACAAATAACTTTTCACTTTGTGTTCACAGTGAGCTCATGGTTGAAGTTAAGATAAAAGCCTGTGTAGCTGAGAGACACTGCATCATGTAGGAAGCTCCAGCACTCACAGCAGGGTCTCTCACAGCTCAGCTGATGTCGTAACACTGGAGTAAGTGTATAAGGAGTAGGTCTGCCCAGTGTTTCTTTCTTCTGTCCAGAAGCTCTGTAAATTCTGTCAAAGCAGTGCAAAGTCCAAGTTAATAACCACAGTCAACAAGTGTACTCTTTATTTGAGGTTTGTCCCTCCTCTCCCAGGATTTCACTGCTGGTTGTGTGTCCCCACAAGATCAACCTCCTCAAAGTTTTAAGCTGTAAGCCTGCAAGAATGCATGCTAGGATGAAGCTCCTTAAACAGATTATCTTCTTGACATTCCTTCTGTAGCTACAGAGCTTTCTCTGGCCCATCTCTCTCTCAGTTGTAATCTTCACAAACTTTTGAAGCTATCATTGCAGTTATATAATCTTTCACTCTTTACTTTTCAAGCCATTTTCTTCAACTTTATTTTTTTCTTCAACCCTTACTTTGTTTTTGATTTCCTTTCAAAACATCAATGGTTGATTGCATTTCGAGCATTTGCTTTACTAATAGATTGGAAAGTCATATGGAAAAGAGCTCTGCAAACAAAATGGAAATTGATCTATCAGTTTTATATTAAACAATTATTTTCTCAGAAATATACCCTAGAATTCTTAATCAACAGACCCATGAAAAATTTTAGTTTGTTCAACTCACACAAAAAGATATTGGGAAATTATGAGAAAAGTGGTGGCAATGTTAGGATGAAGCAGAAGCCAATGTATTTTCAAGAGCACAAACATGCTTCAAAGGAATCCAGCAGAAAACACAGACGGAAATGGATTTATTCAAAATTCTATCCCTTAAAATGGTCCGTGTCACCATTTTGTAGTCTGATTTCCCACCTCCTGTTTACAAGTCAGACAGCTAATCAATGAACAGAAACAATATCATGAAATCATAAAGAGCAGTTACTAGTTAGGGATAGTGAGAAGCAAGTAAACTGTGTAAACAGCTTTTGAGCAACCAATAAGCTGAATTTGTTTGCATCACTGAACAATAAATTTTAATCAAGACCATGCACTCATAAAAAAATAACAAATAAAAAGTAAAAAAAGTTCATTTGTGGACCTTTGAAGGAAAAATTTGTGTCAAGTAGGCAAATTCTCATGAGCTGTTTGTTTAACCTTTCCCATTTGTAGGGCCACTGGCTGACTAATAATTCTGTTCTGTACCTGATGAGAGCTGGTGTTCAAACAGTGAATCTATGGCTCTCTGACACCACTGCTGCCAACATTCTCTGATGCATGTGATGGCAAATATAACTTTTTGTGTCTGTTACTTGAAATACCAATAGCACTTCTTTAAGAAATGTGTCCCAAAATAAAATATGTGATTTGTGGGCATAAAAAATAGCAAACCCTTGGAACGTCTATAGAGACCATTGTTGCAAGTCTCATCTGATGAATACTACTTTAAGGTTTGTGTTTATTCTCACAAAAGCACAGCCTTTCATGAAGAAGACTGAAATATACATGGAGACCTTCAGAAATAACGCAATTTATGATCTAAGCTCACTGTAGCTATGCTATCTTTCAGAATGAACACCCATCAGAACTCTTCATCTTCTTCACAGCTCTGAAGGCTGAAAACATTACACCTTTTCAAGACTTTAGCCGTGCCAAAAAAAGAAGTGCAATCTCACTGTAATAATGTTGTCTTAATTATGTACAATACTTAGCACTAGTTTTACACCAGATGAGTCATAGTAGAAGCTTGTACTTTGCTGTTTGACTAAATTCCACAGCACTCAGAACTCCTTGCAGCAAATGCTTACCAGCTTGTGCTCAGCTTTCCTCCCAGACTGGATTCTTCAGAGAAGGATGGTTTGAAGGACGCTGCAATAGGATGAGCAGACACTGTGGTTGAAAATAAGAGCACAGAGTCACTAAGAACATGTCAAAGAAGTGCCTCAAAAGCTCATCAGGTGTTTATGCTTCTACTATCATGGTCATTTCAATTAATTTGGGTCCTAGAAATTACAGATGTGTTTTCTTTCTTTCTTTTTAAAGGTAGCTTATCTCCTGAGTAGACAGGTGCTCATTTTTTGTAATCTTGTGCTGTTTGTTGCAATTACTAAGACAATGCCAAACAGGCAATTAAAATACTTGTAGTCATTTAAGAAATACCTGTTTACTTGTCTAACACCACCTAATCTTGTCCTAATAAAATAATCCTATAGAAAGAAGTATCTTTTTTTTTGTGTGTGGATAATTTTTACTACTGGGATCTCTGAAGAGACAGCATAGTTTCATGGGCACTTCTTCATTTGTGCAGATTTCTCCTGCATCACATGTTTCAGTGCTTGTTGAGCTCAGAGAAATCACTGCAAAACACTGGATTTTCCCCCAGTTTCCTTCATATGCTCAACTCTCAGCGAAAACTGGCCATTCTCAAATCAAAAGTTGTTACCTTGATGATCCAGCTCTCTTATTGGCAGCATGTGATAAGAGCTACTTATCTACTGCTTTCAAACCTTCATAAATGTCATTGGAAACTCCAAGGGAAACACACTATTAGATAGATCTTTTTAAAGGCTCAAGAGCAGATGGACTTGCAGCAGAGAATACTGCAGTCTTCATTCACAGTCGGCAGAAGTAGGCTCCAGCCACAGCTTCTTTGATTCTCTATCTGGAAGACCATATAAGAAATTTAAAGTTAGACACCAAAAAATGTTCCCATCTGCCTTCCTCCCTTCCATCCATCAAATACAGAGTGCCTACATAGTCACTGGCTGGCTATCACAGATCATTGAGAGGCAGCTGTTGAAGACTCTATCTACACAAAAGATAAATATTCTATTCATTAAGCATCCCTGTAATGAATGCCCTATTACGGCATCTTCCAAGAGACTCTAGATTAACTGAAAGAAATAAAGTACTTCGTGTTGAATTAACAGCTGGTTATGATACTTACCAGTATCAGCTGACAGTCTAGAGACGTGCATTTCATCAAGAAGCTTTCACTCCTACACATCATTTAAACATAAGTTGGGTTTTGCAAACTTTTTGCCTGTAAACTAAAGTTCGCTACATTTGAATAGTACAGTCCTTTTAGGTAGCAACCATTTTTTCCAAGTGCCGTAGCTGTCCTGTCAAAGCTTTACCCAGAAGAAACCACAAGGAATACTGTGCACACCACAGCATTGCACGTCTAAGTGAAAGGACAAACAAATCATTCTGCACATGAAGTAATTTCATTTCCATTTTAGCCAGGAATGCACTAAATAATGCATCATACCACAGCTACTCAAAAGGTCACCTTCTGGTCTATGAGCAGCTGCAGCAGCTGCGTTCACCCAAGTCCCTACTGTGAGCACAGAACAAAGTGTGAGAGATAAGAAGCTCAGGGATGCAGGTATGGGACCGGCCTCCAGAGGCATCCCAGTAGTCCAGCTGTGAACCATCATCAAATTGCTGCTCAATCCCAAATAGCCTCCTTCTTTACCCTCCTCTTTCTAAGTAAATTAATGATATACATAATATGAGAAAATAAACAGCCAACTCATATTTTGACACCATGCAGAGAGAAGTATCCATGGAGATTAGGGACCTCTTATTCATTATTGATTTCTCATCATATTTTACAGGAAGGTACAACAGAGAGAATAAAATAGCCCCCAGGAAGGCACCCCATGAGGCTGAGTTCAGCTTAGTGGCTGCTGAGTCTTGTTCCCAAACCATAATACGAGCAAACTGACAAAAATACATACTCTGTAGAAACATCTTACCCACAGGTGGTCTAGATAAATCCCTAATATTTGAGCCTTTCATCTGTAGTGAAACTGGATGAAAGACACCAGTGGCTTCTTAGATGTCATCTCACTATTAGGAAACCAGAAATGAGGTTTGGAACTGGGAATCCATGCAGCTTTCTAGACCAGGGTGTTAAAGGTCTTTTCCAACCCAGATGATTCTATAATTCTATACAGACCTTAGTTCAGAAGGAAGGAGTTTCAAGGTGAAAGAAAATCAACATGGATTATTGTTTAGTCCAGAATCTACATCGTGAATGGGAAATCAGGGTGGTACACAGAAGACACCCTGCCCAGACCTTGCTTCAATGGGGTGGTGGTTGAAGCAGCATGCTGTTCTTTTAAGATTTCCTCATTGATCTTTTCCACAGACCTAATCCTGTTCCATTTTGTGAACACTTAAATCAAAATTTCCTACAAACACAATGGCTTTTATTTCAAATTAAATCAAACAAGGGGAGAAATAACAACTACACAAGAGAGAAACAAGTGAGTAACTCACTGTAAGGGCCATCTTGCACTGATGCATAGCAATCCCTCCTAGACAGCAGCCTGGGGAGCACTTTATTTTTAAAGATCCAGCACACAATAACAGAATCCTAGTAGACATTCATCTAACCGTCTGCACCACTCATATCTTTCCTTACTCAGAAAAACAAATGAACCTTAAAAAAAAAAAAAAAAAAAAAAAGATAGGGAAAAATCCTAATGTACAAGCAGCAAATTAAATATAATACAAATAAGTAAATAAATAAATAAAAATAAATCCTTGTGCATATGTATTCCTCGGCCCATCCAGATCTGCTTTCATCTCATCCAGTCACTCACACATCAAGACTGCAGCAGGCCTCCATGAAAACACCCTGAGCTCTGGGTGCTATTTATATTCTTTAAAAAAGAATATTACAGAGTAACCAACTTTGTCATAAATCACTCTTTACAGCAAACATCAGTTACAGTACCAACTGGACTCATCATTCATTAGGTACTCCAAATGGTGCTGGAATACGGCTGGCATTGCTTAGCTCCTCTAGCCAAGCTCAAGTCTGCACCAGCCTGCACAAAACAGAATTAAGAAAATCAAGTCTGTTAGCAGCAGGCTTAAATTTGTTCAGCAGCAGCACACACCTCCTTTGCAAAACATCTATGAGCCTGAACAGTATAAAAGGCTAAAGACAGAGATCATGCTTAGTTACACCCCATTTCTTTAAAATGTGTGGTTCTGGAAAAACTGAGGCACATTTTTAGCTAGAAACCCAAGCCAGAAAATGATGGCAGCTGCTGGCCTGTTGACAATCCAGGGTTTAGTATAGGACCAGCACAGCAAAACAAATGTTCTTCCTAACACCAGGAGAAACAGGACTTTGAAAAACCTACCAAACCCTGCTTGTCTATGCTTCAAAGTCCCACACTTTTGGGTTCTCTAATGATATTTTGGAGTCTTTGATGCATTCTGAGATTGCCAAGGATCTTGGCATCACTATCATTACTCTACATCAATCCTTGCTCTGGCCTGACCCTGAAAAAGCCACCTTTCCTCCAATGACCACACCTGCAGCCTGGTGAGAGGAAACTTCCAGTTCAGCCCTCTGCACAAGGTGCTTCAAGTCTAGCAGTGACCACACTGCTCCTACCCACCACCTTTCCATTCCTGTTCTTCCCTCCCTGGCTAATGAGATGATTTTCAGCAAAGCAAACCATACCCAACACAGAAGAACAGCTGCCAGACTGGAGCAAGAACGTGTCTGTGCTCCCAGACCTGTGTGAGCAAAGCAGCCATTTCCTAGCTTCACAGTGGATACAACCAAGGTAACTTTTTTCTCTCTGGGCTTATTTTTGGAGCTCTCCCCTTTCACATACATAGTTAACAGGCTGCAATCCAGTTAACACATGTGCACACACTCACAGACACACGCACACAAAGCTGATTATGTACAGCTTTCCTTAGAGTTCTGATAATCTGGATAATTTATTCAGGTTGGCAAAGTTTGAGTGTTGTTTTTTTTTTTTTTTTTTTTGTGTGTGTGTGTGTGTGTGTTTTTTCACTTCCTCTGCAGAAGGGGAGCAATGTGATTGTTGCTGTGGTGATCCTTCCCTTAATATTTTTAGCCATGATCTGGCTTAAAGTCATGACTGGCTCTGGAAAGTGTTATTTTATTGCAGAATAATATTAAAACATCGGTGAATAGCCTTTTATTCTTTGCACTGAATATATATATACCCCTTGAAATCCGCATTTCATTCTAAGAGCATTTAAAAATGAAAACGTGCAGATATTCCTTTATTGTTAACAGAGCTGGGTCTAGCCTTTGTTCTAGAAGTGGAACCACCCCCAGCCCCATTGTCCTCCATCTCCTTGGCATCAATTTGCACAGTGGGAACTTCCGCTTGCCAGAGTTACGTTTTTAGGAAGGTACACACTTGCTCAGAAAAATCACTGCTAACATTAATAGTAGTTGTATCTGTAATTCCCAAGGAACATAATTTTTAAAAGCTACCTCCTTCCCCCTTAAAAAGGTTACTGACTGCTCTGCAGAATGGGAACAATGTGATTTCATCTATTTTTTTCATTTGTGAGGTTGCAGTGCCAGCATTCCTCTCTCTAAGGAGAGGACAGCAAATGTCAGCTCCCTACCTTCATTTATACCTTGATCAATGAAACTGTTGACGGAGAAAACTGTTACACGCAGTAAGAAAGCAAGTACAAAACTTCTCCTACTGATGGAAATGGCTGAGGGCAAGCAATTCCCATTTGTAGCCCGAGCACATCCTTGCACGGCTCTACCGTAATAAGGGTGGCAGCACCACCATCACCACCATCCCCAAACCTAAAGCTCTGCCATTGCATGGCAGCAGCACACAGCACACAAGGAGGAGCTGATGGGGGGTGGAGGCCCAGCACCTGAGCATCCTGCGCTTGTCCCTTTCACCCTGTTTGAACAGCAAATGGTAGCATCCTGAGAATGGCTGTGTTTTTAAGAGCTGCAAACCTTCTTTCATTAGACCAGTTTCCCATAACCTGCTTCACACTGCATTCTCTTTTGGAATTAATCATGGCAAAGGATACCATGCAGTATAGATGAAAACAAAATAATCTGGGACAATGGAAAGCTGTCCTCTCATTTAGTCATGATTTTATGAAAATGATTATGCTTGAAATGAGATTTTGTTTGTCTAGTTTAAAATCCAGGATTAATCATTCAGGAAAGTTGACAATTCCGTTTTTCCATTTTGCATATCCTACGGGTGTTTTCCAGTGTTTAGAACAATTTACAGGTTATTATTTTTTTGAGGTGGGAACAAACAAGGGGGTTGTTTATTTTGCATTCAGGCAAATAAATAGTGACATTCCAAAGGTTTACAAATCCCATAATTGCAACCAAATGTGTTTGAAGTATCTGAATAAACCTGATTCAGATATCTGTTCTTCAGATGCACTAACAGCAGCTACCACAAAATTTCTTTTTTTACAATGGGTTGCAAATACAGGTGATATGAAACTATACATTCTATTCATGCTAATAAGAAAATCTAAGAGTAGTAAGTAGAGAAAATGCTCAACAAAGAGATGTGTATATATTTACACATAGACTTACACACATTTACTAGGAACTGGGTCAAACATGATGACAGAATACCAATGCGTGAATGTGCCTGTGTCTTTCGTTTCTGACTCCTTCTCTAGACATTTCAGGATTTTTTGACTTCAAGTTTTCAGCAAGTGGTAGAAACTCATGCATTCCAAAAAAAAAAAGTAAAAAACAACCCTCTGTAGTCTTAGCACTCTCTACATAGTCCCTGGTAGACCCTGCAGCCTGCTGTTGCAGCAAACTGCATTGAGGTGAGAAAAAAAAAAAGCCAATGACACACAGGTGGAATTAGGATACGGCTTCCTTCCATCCCTCCAATCCTTTCCCAGCATCAATGGTTTGATGAGGGCACTCAGACTGTGTCTTCCCACTGATCCCTACAGGTGACAGACAGAGATGACACCACTGTGTGCCTATGCCACCCTCTGCATTGCATTTTGGGGATGCCTTGGATCTTACACAGTGGATGAACAAAGACATGGTGCTTGTACTTGTCCAAACCTGAGGCCAGCCCCAAAAGAGCTGCATGTAGCCCTGTGACAGAAAGCAGGATAAGCAGCACTGAGGAAAGGGAAAACCATGCCACAGCTCCTTGCGACACGGTGCCAGCAGGCCTCCCACAGCTGCAGCCTCCACACCACCGCCTCATGGCAGGGCACAACCCAGCCCATTTCCTTAACATGGCATGCAGAGGGCAGGATTTTGCAGCAGGTTTACTTTCACCTTGGCCCTTTCCATGCCATATCCCATAATGAGATACCACCACTGCCCAGTAATCTGCAGGCATGTGTTTATATGTATTGTGCGTGTGTATTTTTTGTATAAATAACAGAATTCTGCAAGGAAACAAAGTGACAACCCTGTGAGTTGAGAAAAAGCATGCTGGGTCTTCTGAAGCCCTTTCTGGGTAATGTTAAGAGTTGGATTTCACTGCCCATATTTACCCTAATTTAAACCAAGTCCCATTGTAACAGAAACAACACCAAAGCAAGGCAGACTGTGCTGGATGGAACCCAGACTGCCTGGAGCTACTTTGCCTTCCTCTCATTAGTTATAAATGCCAGGTCTTTCTTCTCACGCTCAGCTGAAGGTGTTGCATATTGGCTCACCTCCCCTTTGCGTGCACCAAGCCCAACCTAGCTGCAGCTTCACAGGACCAGACTGCGCCTTCAAATTCCCGCTCTGTCGCACTCAGCTCCATTTCCAAGCAAACACCCTACATTAAGGCAACCTTCTGACAGACATTCCAAGCAGTTACAAGCTTCCTACCTGCTGTAACGCAGCCCTATTGTGAATATATATTATAGCATTGCTGTAGTGTGTTATTCCACACTCGCGTTGCTGCCTCTGCTGCAGGGGGCTGAGCTACAGCCCCTGCGGGAGCCATGAACTGTGCATTTGCAAGCAGAATGTGGGTTTCTGTTCTATTTCTGAAGCTCTGCCATTCACTTCCTGCCTTGCACGCGGACTGGAGTTTTGCTTAGATGCAAAGCTCAGATTGAGCTGTCAGTCACAATATACTTCTCTTTTTCCCATTTTAGAAAAGGGATTTATATCTGTAAAGGATGCACTCAGCTCAAAACTGTGCAGCCTTAACTACATTGGCTATAGAGCAAAATTTCAGAGAGAGATGAGGGTACGTGAGAGAACTAAACCTGTACTATAACACAAGAGTAACTCATGTCCAAATCCCAGCCTTACTGAAGGAAGAACAGTGGTCTGTTTTGGCTGTACTGAACTTTGAATCAAATCCCCACAGAGCTGGATAAGAAGCTGTCCAGGTAAAAACAAACAGAATTTTTAAACAGTGTATTTCTGAGCAATTTCAATGATTCCTGCTGACAGCTTTGTTTTAAGGACCAAATTCTCAGACACTAACTCATGACCCAGTTCTGAAGCCAAGACAACAGTTCACAGATAATTTTTCTCATACATCCCTCAGCAATTTTGGACAGAAAAGATGCTAAAAGAAGGCCATAGTAAGCACAAATGAGACAAAAACAGTTGGCCAGATATTAAAACCAGATAAACTTTAGTTAGTAATAAATATAGATTTTCAGCAGCAGTTTTTGCAAACCCGTAGACAGGAACATAGTGGCTTCCAAGTCACTGCAGGTAAGAAGTTGGAGAGACATCACTAGGTACCATCTTATCACACACACACCACCTGCTCAACTCCACCCCACGTGAAATGAAAACAAAATGTAACTTACTTCTAACTCTCCACCGAATGCCTTCCATTCTGACTGTTTTCCTCTCTCCTTCCCCACACTAAAAGGTATTAAGATGTTTACATATGTTTAATCAAATCAGTATCAAAAAAAGACGGAGAGAGCTTAATTTTGCAAAAAAGCACGACCAGGATATTTACCGCCTCACCTTTCCCCAGAGCTTACTTTTGAATTAGCTTTGCGACTTGGCTAATTAGCCTACACACCGATATTTTTAAATGATGATTAATTTTTCCAGCTCTTTAGAATACAGGCTTAATTCTAGTAATTGCAGCTGCTCATAGCTCCAGCATGTTAATGCTTATTTAATCTTTGAGGCCCCAACTCAGAGCCTCCATCTCTGGATACCTTTGAGAAGGGGTTAGACACATCTGTCAGGGATGATGTTGATATAGTTGCACTTGCCTTCCAAAGGAAAAATGGTTTAATGTTCTCTAAAGATCCTGTTCAGGACTAATTTTCCATGGAAGAGTCCCACCATAACACAACTGAATTACCTTATTTCAAGAGAAACATACCCCATCCCAGTGCCTCGCCCTACCCTCCCACTTCTGTCGTGTTTTAATAAATTGATTTTCTGCAGTGCAGTTTGGCCATAAGAGAAGCATGAAGCAAAACTTTCAGAAACTTCCCCTAGGCCAGATAAACAACTTTCAGGGGGCAGATGTGGACACATCAGCCCTATCTTCCTATTCTATTGCCTGTTCTACGTGCCATAGAACTAGGATATTCAACACTGGGAGGGCTAGAATAGAGTCTCCCACATCAGCCACACATTCTGTATCTCACCACCATCAGACAGTACAAGTTTGATCTGAATTGGACCTGAGCAGAAGACTGCATTTCCATCAACCTTGTCACAGTACATGAGATATCTGCTCTGGCACAAAATTTCTCATTGCCATTTTCAATCTCAGGCAGTCTTTGGACATTTGAACCATACCTGGAGATGCCTGAATGGCATCTGTAGCACCAGTGCTTTGCATTATGTGTCCACTATTTCTTTAAAACATTCCTATGGGCATTTCTATTGGGTTTTCTCTATTGCCAGATTCCAGTCCAAAAAGAAATTAGTTTCTCGGGCCCCTGACATTTCAGGACATTTTGAGAAAGGTTCTCTAACAATTGTGAAGCAGTTCACAACCTAAGCGTGCATATTTTAAGCGTAAAATATTGCAGGAATTCCTGGTGTATTCTCTACTATTTCTTACCTTCTATGCTGCTCCTTTTCCTTCCTTTTCTTATTTCCACTCTTTCACCACTTTCATAAAGATCAAAAGTCATTTTATTGTTCTGTTTGATGGATGAAATCCCTCTAGACTCATCTCTGCAATGGTACACAGACCCGCAGGCATATTTTTCTGGAAAAAGTTAAAAAACATTTGAGTATCATTCAGTATATTATAATATTTTGTCTGTTCATTTTTTAATTGCCTCTGGAGTGAGGCTTTATGTTTTTCATTTGAACACAAAGGGGTCTTTTATGCCTGAGATGAAAATTAGCAGTGGGCAAAGCATTCCAAAAAGAGAAAAGAGGGGCTGAACATTTCACCTCACATCAGGAAAGAATTAACCCATGCTGAGTTGTGGAGGACATATGCCCCCAGCTGAGGCCTTCTCTATCTTTTGTCTCCCTCCTGTGAATTGACATAGACCCAAGTCTACCCACCTCACACAAAACCCCCTTTCAAGTGCTCTGGTCCCAGAACCTGAGAAACGTACAACAATTTGGAGACCAGCACAGAAGCTTTAAGACTCTCATGCTCAAACCCAGCCTTCCCATTTACTTCTTTGCCAAAATCATCTGACAGGGTTTCAGTGGCAGTTGTCTACAGATGCTGTATTCCAAGTTGGGCTGTACAACATGGCAAGCCACGCTAGCAAGCAACTGAAGGCATTTAACCTCCTGTGTTTGTCCATAGAAAGGCGTATGGCAGGGGAGCGGGATGGTGGGGTGAGGAGAGACAAGATGGAGTTTGACAACTCTTAGCCTGAGAGGAATTACCAGAATGTTGGCAAAGACAGGATGAGTTGAAGGGGATGCTTGGAAAAGGCAGTTTGTAGTTTGTCAGCCAGCCCTGGGAGAGGGAGCAGAAGTTAAAGGAAGGAGGTTCCCTGGCTGCGGAGGAGAAAGAGAGCACTGGGTTATCAAAAGCACGTGGACATCAGGGAACCATCTGGATCTCTTTCTGCTGTTTGCAGCTAATTGCCAAATATTTAGTGGAACACTGCTCCCCATGGGTGCAAATGTTTGCTCATCCTTACAGTGGAAACAGTAACACACATTTAGAAGTATATTTTATAATACTGTATTGTTTACAAATGCACTGACAAGGAAGGATGAAACTTTGTTCTGTTTTAAGTGATTTTGGTATGTATTTTATTTATATAAAATTAACCACGGTAAACTTGAGTGCATCTGACTGCCAGATATAATAAATTCCTCCACTGTCTTCAAAACCTTAATGTCTGTCTCTAAACCAAACCAAACCAAAAAAAATAATCCTCTGAATCTGAATTTCAGTTCTCTCCTTTATAATCCTCTGGCTGCATTTGCCTCTGACTCCTTAGATTAAAAGAAAAGTCTGGTCCTCCACCATTGCCTGTATGCTTCCAAGAGACACTACATTGCTGAAGACTACAGCATTTCTCCCAGTGTGTATGACCAGTAGCAAAATCCGTCCAGGTGACCTCAGGAAGAGTTTTCTGAGTGGCATGTCTGTGCTGTATCTTGCTGTGGGGATCCACAAATCTCCCTACACTTTTGGTACAGCACTCCTGTAACACTGTCCCAGACAGATGCATGTTATAATGCTGTGCTGAGACTACCTACTATAGACAAGGTGATAGAGACAGGAAAGAGGTTGCAGACAATAACAATTTCCTTTTTCTGATCCTCTGACAGAGGCGCTGCCAGTACTCGGCTTTCCTTACTCAAGGAGGGGACCCACAACTAGTATATTGCTGGCCTCCCAGAAAGGTGGTCTTTGGAGAAGAGAATGGCAAGAGTCCACCCATCCCCAGCTTCCCTGCCACACTCCTGCCAGTACAGTGTTTTAAATTGTAAAGTCTTATTCTTAATATGCTTTGTAACCAGTCAAAAGCTCAATGCAAAAGCTCATTGAGCAAAGGCTCAATGTTTTCTACAAGCATCATTTCACCAAGATTTTTTTTCCCACATATGACACATTCCTTTACGGAATCCCTCTGATGGGATGTATCAATACTGCTGCACTAACAAACAATCATCATAGTTTTGCATAAGATCCTTAGTCTTGCTAGAACATTGTATGGTTTATGCTAAACCAGTGACTTCTTCATTCATTTAATGGGTATCACACCATTCTTCAGTTTTAAAATACTCCATGGTTTGTTTGGGAAGGGTTTTTATGCAATCATGTGCCCTTTCCTATTAGCTCTGCTCCAGCCTGAGGAGCTACATCTTTCCTGACATCGCACTGGTTGCACTAGAAAAAGATCCTGCATATCCCACCCTAAAAGCTGCAGTATTTCAATGCAGTGTGAAACCATTGTTGTGTACGTAACCCCCTCCCTCTGAGGACCTGAGGAATGGTGCTACTATATATATATATATATGTGTGTGTGTGTGTATATATATATATGTGTATATATATATATGTATATATATATATTAGTTGTACACCAGTTGAAAAAAAAAAAAAAAGAGACACCACAGGGGAAGTGTCATCACTGTGAACTGGATTTATAATACTGAAAGAACCAACAAGTGGATTGGTGATGTGAGGTACCTACAGACCCAGATGCTTGCTTCTCATGAGATGGAGTACTTTCTCTGAGTGCTGAAAACTGATCTCAATTATAGAAGAGCTAGTTTTACTCAGGCTTGACCACATACACACTTTCATCAGACAAGAAGTTACTGGATTTGTCAAACTTTTAAAGGAAACCAAATTCAGGAAGCTGGAGCAGGTAACCTAGTGGTGAGTTTCACAGCCTAACAACTGATGAGGAATCTGCTCTACACTGAAAAACAAGAGCAATCTTGTCAGGTCAAACTACAGATGGCTATCCTATGGGCCCACAACAGAAACTGCCATTGGGGGATCTCAGTTACAACCCTCTACAAAACAAAAAGAAAGATTTAATCAAGCGCATGTGTACTGAGATGCTATGTATTTCAGTAGGGAACAAACTACAGTATGGTTCAGCTGCAAATAAAAGCTAACTGCTCTTAACAGCATTCTGCAGAGCTGCTAAGGACCTATACACAGACAGCAGGATCAATAGGAGGTAAACTTGCATTTCATAGTTGGAATCAGAGCCACTTCATGCTGACAAAATAATAAAAGAGCAAAAGAACAATGAGACACTCTGGCACATGTGTACATTCTCTAAAGCCACACATAATGAAGGCTTTAGCAATGCAGAACTCTACTTCCCAGCTCAAAGTTTTATTGGCCATTATCTCGCTGGATTTAGAGCAACAGCTCTGAATGCAGTAAAAGATATTCATTTTTCACAATGTTTCCCTACCTAACTGACAAATTTATTATTGTCATAAAAAAGGACACAATATTGAAATCCTCAGAGTCCCTGACTTGTAATGATGCCAAATATGTTTTTCTTTTCATTAGCATTCAGGGATCACTATACCCAAATCACCCTCACCTACTTTTTCCACTCACACAGATGCATCCGACGTTGGATCACCATCCATCTCAGTTCTGGTCTGAAGGAGTAGCTTTGGACCAGAGCAATCAGAGATACTGGGAAGCTCTTTCCCAATTAGGATGGAAACGACTAGCTATCCAAAACATAGCCTTCCAATGGGCCATTTTAATATTGTATAAACTCTGAAAATCCTGTGCCTACTCCACCTCGCTGGTTGAGAATTACGGATACCTCTCTCTGTTTGTAGCATAACAAGGTAGATATATTCAGAAATAATAACAACAACAATAACAATAAATAATTAAAGGACACTCAAATGTTAGCTAACCTCTGGAATGTGTGTATTTTTCAACAGGCTTTGCACATCCTCCACCTCCAAGAAAATAAAGTGAATCAAATGGCAGCCCAGCATGTTCCAGGTGGCAGGTTCCAGGTTTGGCATTGCCTACGTCAGTTTTCTGTGCTTTCTCAGCAGTAAATGGAGATGGACAGCTCCAGACAGCCCTTCAACCCACCTTGTGGAGGGATGCTGGGGAGGTGGGAATGCATCACTTTTTAGAGAGCAGGAGACTAGACTGCAGATTCTAAGATGAGATGTCAAATGTTCAGATGACTACAGTTTGACAGTCACCCTTACAGCATGGGTAATAAAGAAAAACGGACCGGGACTGATCTAGCACTTCAGTCCTCTGGAAGCCCAGATGTTCTCTCCTTTCCGCTATCACTTTCAAACTGAGGGGTGGCAGGTGTTTTTTTCTGGTGTCAGCAGAAGGTTGTGAGGACTATAAAGGGCATATTCAGCACTGGTCTCTGGGCTGACATCAGTTCTGTGCAGCTTCATGCTCAGAGCAAGGTTATCATTTGGGTCAACAGCCCCAGATATTTTTTTTTCAAACTTCTTTTCAGACTCTGCATCAAGGTTAAGCCTAGTTCTCCACTATCCACATCAGTGTCCATTTAAGTCACGGAAAACAAAGGAAACAGTTCCTTTGAAACTACTAATGATTGAAGCCTTTTAATTCTTTTCCTGTTTGCCATTATTTCTGCCCCCATGAGTCTCAGAGCTTGCTGCTTTATCTTCTAAGCCTTAGAAGCCTTGTTTTCCTCAAGGACACCTTGGATTTATGAACATTTCTTCCTTTATTCACTATGCCCTTCCACTTTTTTTTTTTTTTTTTTTTTAAGATTCAGGAAGTCATTACAGCACCAGTTGATTCTCTCTCCCTGTCAAGTGAATCTTGAGGAGTTTGGAAAGCCGGTGTTTTCTGTATGCGGGGAATACTTTCTTGATCATTTTCTAAGTACTATGGTATGTCTACTATAAGAAAGAAATCTCTATGCTTACAAACACATAACATTAATTAAAAGAGATAAATCTAGATGATCCTCAGTTTCTCCACCCCAGTCTTCAAAACCATATATTTATATATATAATCTTCATCCAGTGAAAAGATTGTCTCTTTCATAAGACAACAAATTCACCTTTTCTCAAGCCTGGTTCTTCTTAATAATCTCTTATATTCTTCCCCCCACCCCCCTCACCTCCTTGCCTTGATTCTTCTCTCTATGCCCATTATCATTAGCAGTCCCATTCTTAACAAACATGTAAACGAGAGTCTTGAAGACTTTACTGATAGACACATCTTTAGTCTCATTTTTCCTTTATGTTCTTCCTTCTGAGTTCAACCTAAGCAACATACAGTTAAGTCAGGGACTGAATACCTTTATTGGCAGTGAGTCCTACTTACGGACACAAAAGAATTACAGCTGCTCTCATTACTGCACAAGTCTAAATAAAAAGATATTCCTTCAATTTAGGATATATCTGGATAACAGATTTAAAAGTCATTTCAGGTCTTTTAATTTCCCTTGCCAATTTTTGCAGCTTTTCAGGCAGACATTGTCCAAAACACAGCTCAAAATATTTTTCCCTGCTGTTGTGACAAACCCCATACAAATCAATAAATACCTAGCCAGCTGAGCAAACATGAAAAACAGTCAGTATGACAGACCACCAAAATATGTTGTCAGACTATCCATGCCAGCAGGGACAAAGTAAGTACTGAAATAATGAACCAGTGCTAGGCTGACTAACCATACATGGTTAAATTTTTAATTTAAAAATTTTTAAGCTGCCCTCCAATTTATATGCACAATCCAGATATGTAACTGGAAGAACTGTGCTAAGGAGGCTTTTTAGAGTATCATCTCTGTTTTACTGGGATGATTTCTGCAACATACTGTATATCTTACCTTCTCCACAGATCTTAGGAGCAAGAGGGCAATACACATACAAAAACAATAACAACAATAACAACAACAACAAAAAGAAAGCTAAAACAGTTCTTCATTTCAGAATCTTCTAGTGAGAAACAAAAACTGTACAGGATGTTGTAATGCTGGTAATCTCTCCTTTTCAGCAGTATTACATTTCCATTCCTAGCTCGTGCTCTGGATATTCATGGATTCTTCAGAGACTTAGCAGGTTTCAGACTGAGTAGAAATCAAGTATTTAATGGTGCAGGATAAGTGCATGTAATTACACAGCTCTGCATTTTAGTATTTCAGTATTATTAACACTTATAGAATACAAATATTTATGTATCACCATGTAGAATGACTTATTTTATCTAGAATTAACATGTATTCAAGTCCAGGGCAAAACAACACTGCTGTTTAACTACGCATAATCTTAGATCAGGAGGTCAAGAAGGGTATCACATTCAATTAATATTCCTTACAGTCTGAAAACGAAGGATGGAATTTTGTCACTTAGCTGGAGGGAGCACCATTATTCAAAAAAAAAAAAAAAGCCAGGAAATTTCCTCATTACAAATATAGCAAATTAAAAGATGAATTTTCCACCATGCAATAAATGCCAGGTTACCAGTATTTAGATTTTGAATTTTGAATCAAGGAAAAATAAAACAAAAACTTTTAAACCACTTTTAAAGTGGTTTAAAACTTACAAATAACTTACAAACTTACAAACTTACAAATATTTCATGAAACAAAGTCCCCTGTAAATATTTCATGTGAATGATTTTCAGAAAGCCTAACTGGACTGTTTGGATAAAATCATTATCTTTTTGACTTCCACAAAATTGAATGGAATATAGTAGATCTGGAATGAAAATGTCAATGGAGCCGATACCTGATTCTGTGAAACATTTCAGTTTGTCAACTGACCACTAAACAAAGTTTTCCACCACAAAGATATACAGGCAGGCATAAAAAAAAAAAAAATAATAATAAAAATAAAAAGATTTCCTGTAAGGCCATTATTTCCTGGAAAAAGTATTATGAGCTTAGAAACAGCAGTTGGACATACTTTTCACCAAAAGGCAGTGGAATCGAGGACACATGTTTGTGCCCTTCAAAAATTTCCTACTCTCGTTCCCCACCTGTTACTCCTCCCAAGCTTTCTTTGAGGGGATGAGAAGGTGCAGGAAGGTCACAGCCTTCCCGACAAGCTAGCATCAAGCCCAAGTCCACATGGCTCACGAGAGCTGAGATTCACAGGCCAAAAAGGCTGCCCAGCCAACAATGGCCAGACACCTTGTCTTGCTCTCTCCTGGAGTTCTCATTCCAAGTCACAACATCAATATTAAGTCAAAAGTTGTGAGAGACAAATTCCCACTTGTTTCAAAGACCTGTAGACAGAAAAGTTGTGGAAGAAAATGCTAACCCTGAAGAAGCAGCAGCCTATTTGAAATTAAATTTTTAAAGGAGAGTGAAGCATATTGATCTGAGCTTTTCCAGAATAAGACCCTTTCTTCACAACAATCACAAGCATCATATTGATTAAAAAAAAAAAAAAAAAAAAAAAGAGAGAGAGAGAGAGAAGAAAGTAATGTTATAAAACAATAAAGAAAATAGTATTTGCCCCACATGTTTTCCTAAAATATTTTGCAACAGAAAAAAAAAAAAAAGGCCTTTACTTCCTTTTCTTGAGAAAACATTTGTAAATCAAATCGGAATAAGGTCAGCAACAGTCCCTTGCAGATTTGCAGGAACCTTCCAGTTATATATTACATGACCTGTGCTACCATGTGAAGGTGATGTCCATTGGGTTAGCTGTGATCACAACACAATAAATTGTAGAGATTCTTAATAATTGAGTCTCTCTTGCAGCTTCCTCTGTCCTCTATCTAGTCATCCATCTCTCTGTGATTTATAGGATAACACATCCCAATCCTACAGGTAACTCCAAATACCAGCAGTTTATAAATCAACCTACCTCGTAACACTCCTCTCCTTCCTGTCCTAAATGAGCTGCCTACACTCCAAACCAAGTCTCAGGACATTGTCACTGTTTTATCTTCTCCTATTCTGCCAAAACCAAAACAGGAGCTCTGTGACAAAGGATATGGGGAATTACTGTTTTTTCCAGGGAAAAGAAAGGACTTAGTTGAAGGCCCAGAAAGTTCCAAGACTTTGTATTTAGTGTCTTGAGGTTATTTAACTTTTTCTGCGATTTTATGGTCACCTTTTAACTAAAAATAACCTGAGCTCTAACCAAAGCATCTGTCTTTATAAATAGATAAAAGCAGCTGCACTATATATTTCACAAATATGTCTAAAATATTTCTTGATTCTTTCTACTGAGGTATGTTCTAGGAAGATTAACATGGCTTACAAGTATGATTAGCAAAGCTGCAGCCAAATAATGTGTATAAACCTTTACCAACCACAGCACCATGCAGTTTCTGAGTTACTGTGAGCATGTTTTTTGGCACATACATGTGCAGGACAAAAGTACTGCAAGTATCAAAATTATTTCAATACAGATCACATGTGAACATGCTAGTGACTAACACACAGTGGCCACATCTCAGCTTCTCCTTACGAGTCCTCCAAAGAAATGTCAATGTGATGGTGCTCAGTGTGCAGGGTACACTCAACTGAACACCCAAAGAGAGCAGACACCTTCCTACAAAAATTTCAGTTGCCTATAGCTCTTTAACCAGACCAAATCTTTTGGTTTACATTTTTACTGAACCCTCACTTACACAAGTTCCCAAAGACATTTCTGTGGGAGTTTTTTCCTAAATGAAAGCTGGGTAAGAATCTGGCTTAGCCTAATTTGCAATTAAAAGAGCCATGAAACTACAACAGGAGAAACTGCTTTTGGAAGGACTGACAGGGAGCACTGATGCTGTTGCCAAGGTAAGAAAGATCATTCAAATATACTTGATAAAAATCAAATGTAACTCTAGCTGCTTGCATTTCACTGTGATATGGTCCATTACTCTCAGAGGAGAAAAGTCCCTGTGAATTAATCTATGTGACTAACATCTCAAGGGTGGGACTTAGGACAAACATGTCTCATAAGCAACACACTTTCTGTATCCCCATACTGGAAACATAAATTACGTTCTATTTAAAAGTTGATTTAAAAAATAAACATGAACCTGCCTCTAACTCTTAACATAAGACAGAACGTGTTCTAGAGTGCTAAGTAAAGAAAATTTTATGATAAGAGGAAGATTTCCTCACTGCTGAATTATTCAGGAGTTCTCCCTTCCTATTCCCTGGGGTTCTTTGAGACACATCAGAACTCTAGCACTTCAGGGCGCATGCAGAGCTCTGATTTTGATTTTGAGTATGGAAGGAGTTGAGTCACTTTATTCACAGCAAACGTCTGTGTCACCAACACAGGACCAATAACAACAGTATCAAAAGAATAACTTCATTTAGATCATCAGTTAAGGGATTAATTTTACCCTCTGAGCTGCATGGCTATTTCTGGAGTAAAACTTTGGCTGGTGCTTTCTTTCACAGAATTTCTAGGTTGGAAGAGACCTCAAGATCATCGAGTCCAACCTCTGACCTAACGCTAACAGTCCCCACTAAACCATATCCCTAAGCTCTACATCTAAACGTCTTTTGAAGACTTCCAGGGATGGTGACTCCACCACTTCCCTGGGCAGCCTGTTCCAATGCCTCACAACCCTTTCAGTAAAGAAGTTCTTCCTAACACCTAACCTAAAACTCCCCTGGCGCAACTTAAGCCCATTCCCCCTCGTCCTGTCACCAGGCACGTGGGAGAACAGGCCAACCCCCACCTCGCTACAGCCTCCCTTGAGGTACCTATAGAGAGCGATAAGGTCGCCCCTGAGCCTCCTCTTCTCCAGGCTGAACAAGCCCAGCTCCCTCAGCCGCTCCTCGTAGGACTTGTTCTCCAGGCCCCTCACCAGCTTTGTCGCCCTTCTCTGGACCCGCTCAAGCACCTCCATGTCCTTCTTGTAGCGAGGGGCCCAAAACTGAACACAGTACTCGAGGTGCGGCCTCACCAGAGCTGAGTACAGGGGGACGATCACCTCCCTAGCCCTGCTGGTCACACTGTTCCTGATACAAGCCAGGATGCCGTTGGCCTTCTTGGCCACCTGAGCACACTGCTGGCTCATATTCAGCCGACTATCCACCATCACTCCCAGGTCCTTCTCTGCCTGGCAGCTCTCCAACCATTCCTCTCCCAGCCTGTAGCTCTGCTTGGGGTTATTGCGCCCCAGGTGCAGGACCCGGCACTTGGCCTTGTTGAACTTCATGCAGTTGACATCAGCCCATCGGTGCAGCCTATCCAGATCCTCCTGCAGAGCTTTCCTACCCTTGAGCAGATCGACACACGCACCTAACTTGGTGTCATCTGCAAACTTACTGAGGGTGCACTCGATGCTCTCGTCCAGATCATCGATGAAGATATTAAAGAGGACCGGCCCCAGCACCGAGTCCTGGGGGACGCCACTAAAAAGCCATGAGGAAATCCATGGTTACCTGATCAGACTGTACAAAGTGCTGGGTGCCATCAAATATGATGGAAGGAAATGGCAAGCGGGACTGTTGCTCAGATGAAATTTTCTAAGTGGAAATTCCATTAGAATTGTTCTGCTTTCTGCTTGGTTCTACTGCAAGGCTTCTTGCTCAAGGGATCAACAAATTCAGTGAGCAGACCCAGTCCAAACCTGGTTAGCCACAGCAATAACCATTATGAATCAGCTGAAATTTTCAGCGGAAATTTCTATTACATTTCCAAGATCAGTGTAAGAAGCCACAAACATGTATTTATTATATTCAGATTTGCATTCAAATGATCCAGTTCACCTTGTGGATGTTCTGTCTACGTCTTCACAACTGGACTGGAGGTCATACTGATCACCTTCAGTGTAGCCAGGTAGCCAGCCTGCCAGAACCAAAAATGAGAACAGGCTTCAATGATGACACAACACAACTGAATCTTGACCTCAGGGCAACATTTTTTTCTGGTACAGCTAGAGATTTGTGAAATGAGCAATTACACAAGAGTTCTCAGAAGTCAGAGAGGAGAGTTCTCAGAAGTCAGGTTAAAGGAAAAACACAGAGGCATCTTCCAGAAATACATCAACCCTGTACCCTTGCAGGGATGCCAAACAAGAACTTTGACATCAGTTAATATCCTCTCTTGTGTAGCTGGACTGACTTTTTAATTTCTTAACCACCCATTGAGGGCTTTGCCCTTTAGGATTTGGGGGAAGGAGATTACAAGCATGTGTGAGTATGATGAAAGGGGGAAAAAAGATGGAGGGGATCATTTCCAAAAAAGTGTGAGATGTGTTTGTTGTTGCTGTTGTTGTTGTTTTTTTAACTTACAAGAAATGTCTTTTTCAACAATTACAGTTCTCTTTCCTTATTTTTGCTATATCAGTGACGTACTGAAATACCACCACTTTGACACTGAAATTCTCTTTGGAATGGAAAGGTGGTAGTGAATGTATTGCCTGTGATTTCAGTTCATCCATTTGAGTATACTGGTTATTCCAACCAGTATGGGCTCCGTTGCCCATGTAGTTTTGAATATTTCTATTTCATGCATCCCCTCCCAGCATGATTTTCTAAGTGTCTGCAAAGTAATCACCTTCAGCTGTGATTCAGAAATGTCACAAAAATTGTTTATAAAGCACAGGAAACTTCCTCAGGTTTTGGGGTGTCTAGATGGCAACTAAGAATAATAAATCTGAAGTCACATGCTGGTTTTGGAGATCAGACTCATGATTTTATCAATGTCTGTCATGGCACTAACAGGTTGAAGAGTCCAAATCTATTTAGGTGCTGCTTGGACAGAAACTGGTTCATACCCTTGAACAGCTTGGTTTCTCCCTCCATACATTTCCTATTCCTCCCAAAATACCACTCTTGTGAGCTCTACAAGCCGCTACATAAATATTTCTCTCACTGTGTCCATGTTTTTTTTCTGGGATAGTGTCTTGAGTCCTACATCAGGAGCACTGAGCAAATCAGAACAGCTACTATTCAGGCAAGGACATATTCGAAGACTTTATCCCTTCAGTTGCACAATTTGAGAGCAGGCAGAGAAACAGTATCACACCATATAGATCCCCATTTGTAATACGATAGATTAACTGACCTGAGCTACTCTTTCTCAGTGTCTAGTCAAACTCTGGCTCTGCTCATTTCAACGGTCTTTTGAGCTGCTACTATCTCAAAGGATGTCACGCTGGCACCAAAGTCCTCTCCAGTTTGTGCCTGAAGTCTGGTTCTCCACTTCCCATCATAATCTAAGAAGAGCCTTTAAATCGCTTTCTCCTCTGGAGGGTTGCAGGCACATGTGAATTTCCAACTGCAAGATAATCTGAACAGAGAAATTTCAAAAGACACACTGAAATAATAAAGTGGTGATTTACACATAGTCTACAGTAGGGAAAGCTGGAGTATTTCTTTAGCACACTACTGAAACATCTCTCTTTTACTTTAGGATGAACATGTAATTTTGAATACCATCTTATGAGTCCATGTGTATGTGATAAATTCCTTCCTGATCTTCAGGGCTGAGGCCAGCTGCTCACCCCTCCTCTACAAGCAACAGAATTTTCCCAGATGCCATTCATCTGTGAAAGGCCTTTTTTCTGTCACTGATGACTGAGATCTAGTCCTAAACCAGCCCATGCTGTTTTTATAAAAATTCATCCTGAAAAAGTGCACTGGAGAACTGGGTACAGAGTTTTAATTTAACAAGCCTCCTTTAGGACACTCCATTAACATACATTTAATATTATGGATATCTTGCTAAAACATAACAGTAAATACATATACAATGAGCAAATCCACTGTTTTGTTTGTTTGTTTGTTTGTTTAAAAAAGGAGATGTTTGGTATTCACTAATCTAGATACTTTCATAGCCCTTTCTTCAAACCTGAGTAATTTTTGTTTTTTCAAGAAATATAAAATATTCAGTTCTCCCTTTGAAATTTGAACAAATACATTCGAAATAATAGAGTTTCCCACAGAACCAACATTTTATTTCCTAAGAAACCAGGTTTTAAAGTTTTGAATATCTGTTTTGCTTTTTTTTTATATTATTATTTAATAAGATCAGGTAATATTTAGATGAGATATTGGATAGTAGCTAACTACTATATTGACTATTTATTTTGTGCCAAAATAGTCAATATAACAATAGTTGAGGAATTGAAAATGATTATGAGGCCTACTGAAGGTAACTGAATTTTATATATTAATCTCCAACAAAAGTAATAGTATAAACCCAAAGATACCACAACCCAACTTTATCCCTTCAACTATTCAATTTTCAGAAAATACTGTCAAATAGCTGCTACTGGATTCTACAGAATTTGCAAAAGCAAGCTTTTGCAAAGATCTCTAGACCATAAAAATATTTCCTTAAAGGTTTTCATGAGCAAAAGTGGCATTAATAAAATTTCTGCCTGTCCCTATCTCCCTATCTTAATAAAGATCCTTTCAAATGGACATCATTCTGCCAAATGGGGGGGAGGGGCGGGGGGAGAGAGGGAGGAAGGCAACTGTTAAGAAAAAATTATTTGTGCTTATTTTTCCATTTATCATTTTGATATATGTGTATGCTTTTGGAACATGTGTATGTATAAAGAGGAGTGAGCAGGAAAAAAGGAAGGGAAAACAGGGATAGTTTTTAATAGTTTTCAAATTCAAAATGAAGTTTTTACAGAGAGACAGTTAATATTTTAGACTGTTCCTCAATGTAAATGTGTGAAGATATCTAGAAAGTAAAACATTTTAAAATAACCTTTTTTCTTTTCTTTTAGTCTATACTCCAACGTGCTGCATAAAATAGCATGAAATATTTTCAATTCACACTGTCAAATGCTTTTTCAAATTCTCTGTAAGTCTGCCCATGTAGACCATGACTAGAAATAGCTCCTTAATATAAGATAGGCCAATAAAAGTTCTGCCCTGTAACAGCATGTGTATTAAAGCACAAGTGCATGGCACAACTTCAACTGGTACAAACACAGAGACATGAGAGAGCTCTAACATGTGGCATGAAATTAGAGCCAAGGGTTTGTATTGACATGAAGGAAAGCAGTGACATATATGAAGACAAATATGAAGCAGTGACTATATGAATAAGGATGTTCTAGGAAAAAGACCTAGAACCTGCTGACAATAAGAGCGTGAGTCAAGGGAACAAATAGAGTCGCCAGATAGCACACAGTGTAGAGCGTAAAAGGAGGGAGGCGTGGACATAAGGAGACTTAATTCCTGAGCTAGCACCAGCCTCACATAATGTGGCTGAGGTTAAACTTTTAACTGCTCCTGGAAGTACAGTGGCTTGTGAAAAAAGACCAACATTTTTGTAATTGCACAGTGTTAGTAAAGTTTTGGGAAGTCTGCTGTGGTTACTGTCACATTGTCACCAGCTGGAACAGAAATCTGAATTGCGCAGTGGTACCTTTGCTCTTGTCAGGCATAACAACATCAGAAATAGATTTATCAAGTAAGTAATGGAGAGCTGCACAAAGAGATTTTGACAAATGGTGCTTAAAATTTAATGTTTAAGACACAAATGTTTCCTCAGAATTCCAGAAAACCTAAGCTAGTTTGTTCACCTCCACCTTATTTTCTTTCAGCTTTTAGAACCAAACAACTTCTCTGCCTGCGTGAGATTTTTATAAAATTACTTATCAGTCAGAAGAGGTAGTAGAAGGTTGTTTTTTCTTCTTTCAGCAATCCATGACAGTCATTTTTCTCCAGCTGTGGAACACTGTAATATTAAGCAACACAACCTCACTCATTGTGACAGCTACATTTTTTGTTTAATCTTTGAAGTCTGTTACTTTCTTCACTAAAAGGCCAAGAGATGCTATTTCTTTAAAGACAACAGTTTCCATTAGCAATAGCATTTGGTCAGCTAGGGACCTAGCACTACAAGGCCAGCCTTAACAAGCACAATTTGAATAATCTGGAGGCTCTCACTAACAGGTTATAACAAAAAAATTACCCAGTGACTGTGTATTTAAGAGAACTAAGATTTGACCTATTAGACAGACATATCTTCCTCATGTGAACCTCAAGTGTGATTGTTACTATCATTATAGTCATCCTTGTTCAAAAAGAAAAGTTTGAAGAAACACTTCAATGGTCAGCATCAGGACTTCAGGCTATTACGTTACTATCACACTAATAATTGGCCTAAGGCTGCTTTCTAACCTACATATACCACTCTGGAAAAACCATAAATGCTCTTGACTACATTTATGCAAGAAGAGGAAATTGAACGGGATATGCTCAGATATTTCAGATATACTTATTGCTGTTTATCAATTTTATATTTCTAAATTTGTCTCCTCAGAGAAAATGTCTCTATCTTAAGTCTGCTCCTCTCAAAATGATTTATAACCTTCATCTACAATAATGCCAGCATCTTTAAAAGATCTGAGACTTGAATTAGAAACCAGACACGATTGAATCATGGCTATTCCATAGAGCAATGCTGCATCGTATTGTTTGAAGATACATTCAGACCTTCCATGACTTGCACTACTTACAGACATGCTGCCAGGGTAGAACAAGAGAATCAGAAGCACGGTGATTTTTACTTATCTTCAGAGGTGAGGTAATGTTGGGATCACAAAGATATGCTATGGAATAAGTACAGGTTATCGCCTCTAACTTGTTCCAAAAGCATTCTGATCCATCCTTGCATTTCTAATCCCCTAGAACTGTTACTTGTATTCTGGTGCATGTCCGGTGCTCTCTACAAGCTATTCATAGTAGAGATCAACAAAAAGTTGCACAGAACAGCAACTTGTTATCTGAATGTACAAAATTGGTCATTAAAAAAATAAAAAATAAAAAATCATGGGAAAATGCCAATTCTGACAATATTGTCATCCGTGTTTCTCACTTGAGATTTCTTGACTTCCAGAGCAGCAGCTATTTGCTGATTTTCAGATGTCACCCAGAACATGAAAGAACACTAGAATAGAAACTTTACCATAGGTCTCCTTCACAAGCACTTTAGTGTCACACACAGATTTCAATATTTTGTCCAGCCATAGCGTATCTAAACATTCAATCAATTCTAAGTACAAATATGACTCAAAGATTGCCAATACAATTTGTTGGAAAGGAGTCATAGAATCATTCAGGCTGGAAAAAACTTCTAAAATAATCTAGTCCAGACTTTAACCTAGCACTTAAGTTCACCAATAAACTGTGATACCAAGTTCTAAATCTACACGTCTTGAAGACCTCCAGGGATGGTGACTCAACCACTTCCCTGGGCAGCCTATTCCAATGTTGCACAACCCTTTCAGTAAAGAAATTTCTCCTAAAACCCAATCTTAAACCTCCCCTGGCACAATTTGAGGTCATTTCCCCTCATATTATCACTTGGTGCTTGGGAGAAGAGCCCAATCCCCACCTCACTATAGCCTCCTTTAAGGTAATTGAGGTAACTGTTGAATGCAACAAGGTCTCTGAGCCTCCTTTGCTCCAAGCTAAACAACCCCAGTTCCCTCAGCCACTCCTCATAAGACATTTTCTAGACCCTTCACTATCTTTGTTGCCCTTCTTCAGACACACTCCAGCACCTCAATGTCTTTCTTGTGGTGAGGGGTCCAAAACTGAACACAGCATTCGAGGTGTGGTCTCAGCAGAGCAAGTACAAGGGAACACTCACTTCCCTGGTCCTGCTGGCCACACTGTTTCTTATACAAGCCAGGTTGCTGTTGGCCTTCTCGGCCACCCGAGCACACTGCTAACTCATGTTCAGCCAGCTATCGACCAATATCCCCAGGTCCCTTTCCCATGGGCACATTTCCTGCCACTCTTGCCCCATCCTGTAGCATTACATGGGGTTGTTGTGCCCCAAGTGCAGGATCTGGCACTTGGCCTTGCTGAACTTCATACAGTTGGTCTCGACCCATTGGTTCAGCCTATCTAGATCCCTCTGCAGAGCTCTCCTACCCTCAAGCAGATCAACACTAGTGCCTAACTTGGTGTCATCTACAGATTTACTGAGTCTGCATTCAATCCCATGTCCAGATCATTGATAAAGATATTAAGGAGAACTGGCCCTGGGGGACACCACTAGTGGACCGGCCTCCAGCTGTATTTAACTTCATTCACCACGACTCACTGGGCCTGGCCACACAACTAGATTTAACCCAACAAAGCATACACCCATCCAGACATTGAGCAGCCAGCTTCTTCAGGAGAATGCTGTGGAAAATGATGTCAAAAGCCTTACTGAAGTCTAGGTAGACCACATCCGTAGCCTTTCCCTTATCCATTGAGTGTGTCACCTTGTCATAGAAAGAGATAAGGTTCATCAAGCAGGATCTGTCTTTGATACACCCATGCTGACTGGGCCTAATCACCTGGTTGTATTGTGCGTGCTGTGTGACGGCACTCAAGACAAATTGCTCCATGAGCTTTACCAGCACTGAGGTCAGACTAACAAGCCTGTAGTTTCCTGGATCCTCCTTCTGTCTGTTCTTGTAGACAGACATCACATTTGCCAGCTACCAGTTGACTGGGACCTCCCCTGATAGCCAGGACTACTGATAAATGATGGAAAGTGGCTTGGTGAGCACTTCCAGCAGCTCCCTCAGTACCCTCAGGTTAATCCCATCTGGACCCCTAGACATGCGTACATCTGAGTAGCAGGTCATTAACCATTTCCTCATGGATTATGAGGGCTTCATTCTGCTCCCTATCCCTATCTACCAGCTCAAGGGACTGAGTACCCAGAGAACAACTGGTCTGACTGCTAAAGACTGAGGCAAAGAAGGCATTAAGTACCTTAGCCTTTTCTTCATCTCTGGTCTCTCTGTTTCCCTCCACATCCAACAAAGGATGATTCTCCTTAGTCCTCCTTTTCTTGTTTATTCATTTATAAAAAACATGTATTATTGTCTTTAACAGCAATAGTCAGACTGAGCTCAACCTGGGCTTTGGCCCTTCTAATTTTGCTCCTGTACAGCCTCACAACATCTTTATAGCCCTCCTGAGGGACTCACCTCTTCTTCCAAAGGTCATAAATCCTCTTTTTCTATATGAGTTCAGCCAGGCCAGTCTTCTTCTGTACCGGCTCATCTTTCAGCATGTGGGGATGGCCTGTTCCTGTGCCTTTAGGATTTCTTTCTAGAAGAGTGTACAGACTTCCTGGACTTCTTTGCCCTTCGGGACTGACTCCTAAGGGACTCCACCAGTTAGTCTTCTTAACAGGACAAAGTCTGCCCTCTGGAAGCCCAGGGTGGCAGTTCTGCTAATCCCCCTCCTTACTTTTCCAAGAATTGCAAACTCTACTAATTTGTTATCACTGTGCCCAAGATGGCCTCCAACCTTCACATTACCCATAAGTCCTTCTCTATTTACAAGCAAAATGTCCAGTGGGACACTGTCCCTAGGTGGCTTGTTCACCAGCTGTGTCACTAAATCATCTTTCACACACTCTAGAAAACTCCTAGAATACAACAAAGACCTTGGCACAGGCCTCAGGTTTCAAGAAAGTTTCAGATCAAGGAAATTTACATCATTGATTAACATTTTGGGATGTTAATCAATCTCCCATAACAAAATTGAAATTTACATCATTGATTGTAAGTAGACACCTTGAGAATAAGACCTGGCTTTGGGATTGGTTTGACCTCAAGTAGATTTGGATCCAAAAGAAGGAGATCCTATTATCCTGTAGGAAATAAATTCCTCTTTTTATAACCTCTTCTATTTAAGCTTCATTTTAGTAGAGTCTTCTTAAGTCTTTAAGTCATTGGCTGACTTTAGCATGACGTGTGAAGGACCAATGTAGAAAAACTGATGTGTGGTCAGAATCTAGTGGACCCCAGAGACCTCACAAAATCCCCAAATGAATCACGTTTTTACAGTGCTGATCCATTCTGCTCACCTCTGTCTTCTGTAACTCTCTTCTCCATGATTTACTTGCTTTAAAAACTTGATGCACTTTCACCCTGCATTTTTCTTCTCACTCTTCCATAACATATTTATCTCAGCTAATAGTGCCAAAACAGACACCAACACAGAGACGGCAACATGGAGAACTGAGCCATGAAACTGAGTCAAAACAGCAGGTGTTAAGATCATCCTTCTCCAGCAAAGAGGGTCGGTAAGAAATTCCCCAAAAATGAAGGCATTCCCCTGCACTTCACCCACTTGTTGAAGGTATTATGAAAAGAGTCTATAATTCAGCTCTGAAGATACCAATGCCACTAACTAGGAATCTTCATATTATTACAGTGCAAAGTGTCCTCCATTATGATGGCTATAAAATAGTTTGCCTTTACTATATTTCAACATTATGCCATTTTTGTTAAGTAGGCCGGATAACCAAAATGTGATTTTAAAAAGGACTTGACAATTACCATATTAGAGAGAGTCAGAAGACAGTCTGTGCTTCAGAAAGGAAAACCTCTCTTCATACATCTATCATATCAACATAAACTTTAGCAAAGGCTACAGATTCACAGTAAGGCCCCAAACCCATGTTTGTTTAGAAAGAAAGAGAGTATGTCCTTTTTAAAAATTCACCCTTTATCTGTTTCTCAAAGAAATAAAGTGTTTCTGAGTGACTGCAATAGCCTTACTGCCAAAAAAAGTCCAGCACAGCAGATTAAAGGAAAAGCTGTGCAGAGGCAGCAGTGTGTTGTACCACCCAGGGAGATCTTGGGTATGCATCAAATGAGACCGACCTTCAGTGTGTGGGTGTGCTGAGGTTTTAAAGAGATTTCCAGTCAAGGAGAAATAAGAGTCTCCATTTCAAGCTACGTGCAACATTCCACATGTGTTAAGCAAGATAAATTCCCCAATTTTAGGGAGCTGGCCCAGGAAGCAGCTAAGGTATTCAGACAGGTAAAAACTTCTCTCCATGCTACATTTAAAACACAATTAACTGGGACACTGAACTGCCACCCTGCTCCCTGTCCCTGACACAAGCAGCACAGCAGAGAGTCTACATGGTGGAAAAAAAAGGTAATGCAGGAAACCAGCCACTGCTCATCAGCATAGCTGGAAAAGCAGTGCTGGAAGTCATTTATTTATTTATTGGCCTCACTAATTAATTAGCCACAGGTGTAAAACCTGGCCTACCTTCTGGCATACACTCAAAGCCGTGCCTGGGCTCCTTGTCAGCTTCTTCCACCACCTCCCAGAGAGCCCTCACATCCACCCGCTGTGCAGCACTTGGCTGCGGTTCCTCTGCATGCATAAATGAATGCACAAGCTGAGAAGGGACACATACATATGAAAATCCCCAGACCTGGCTTGCTGCCCCATAGCTATATGATGCTCTGCCAGCTGAGACACCACACTGCAGCAAGGCTGAGAAAATCGTCCTGTGTGTATCCTCCCAGACCTCGGGGAAACTCAGCCCAGCCCTGCAGGCGGGGGGGAGAAATGGCAAAGCACCAGTTCTTATTTTTTTTTTATTTTTTTTTTACTCTGGAGCTGGGGGTGGCTTTATAGCATTACATCACAGTAAATAAAAACAGGAATGCTACTGACTTCAGATATGACACCCATGAAGATGCTTGACAAATCATTTTTTCCCTTATCACAGCACCATGCAGAAGATAAGAAGGGTAAGTGCTTACAAGCCCTCACTGACATACAAGGATGTGACAACTGTCTCCCATCTATCTAAGCTACCAAATTTTTGATTTGTAAAACCAAACCAGAGACCTTCTGAGGGCAATATAAAGGCTACCTAATTAAGTAAGATGAGCCAAATGAGACAGATGTTTCAGAGTTGAACAGAGCAGTACATGTGTGACTTCAAAACATAACTAAGGTGACAGAAACTTTGGCTCTTTTCATATAAGTACAGATATAATCTTCTAAACAATGTCTCCTAGTTCTCATTCATGACCAACCGATGCACCTGATCCTAAATATCAATGAGAAAATACTTGTGGACAAAACTGTTTGTTATCTTAAGACTATCTGTTACCTATTAACATGCTTAAGACATATCACAGGTCTGGATAAAGTTAGACTTTTTGCAGTAACCTTTCTTTGACTTCATTTTATCACATGGACTTTGCCCATCAGCTCTTCTCTTACCTCAGCAAGTACATGCAGCTTGTAGGTTTCTCTTTTCCTCAGAGTCAGAGGTTTCAGGCAGTAGCTGATTTCTTGTCAGGAAGATACCGTTTTTATTTGGCAACATTCGGATGGCAATCAGACTGGTAACAAAGCTGACTGAATTCATCATTCAGGCCTCCTCCTTGTCCCTATAGTGTATATATTTATAGTCCCTGTAGTGTATATATTTTATATACACTACGCTCCATCATCTGTTCCATTTCTCTTAGGTTTTGTTTTGTTTGTTTGTTTGTTTTTCCCAAAATCCAGAACTCTGGTGCCTCTATTTCCACACCCATGGAGGTTCCTCCCCATCCACCTCAGAAATGAATCCCAGAAAAAGGCTATATTTGGTGTTTCTGCAGACTGAATATGGGGCATCACCCGAGAAAGTTGCCTCCTGCATTTGCATGCTGCTCTAGCCTATGCCTGCAGTAACCAGGTGACTGAAGTCAAACACTACAATTTTGCACCTTTTGCAAGAATGTGCAGAAAAAAACACTAATGGAGGAAGACATTGCACTTAAAAAATCACATGAAAAAAAATGTATTTTTACCTAATAACAATAAAATTAAATCCTCTGAACTAAGCCACCTGGATGAACTGTCAATTATTTCATTTTAACAACTGGGGAAAAAAAAAAAAAAAAAAAAGCTATTAAAAAACTTGGTCTAAATAGTTGTTAGGAGATATAGAACATGGCACAAAATAAAAGAAAAACAAAACAAAAACAAACAAACAAACAAAAAACAATTAAAAATTACATTTGCTACCTTGCATCTTCATTTTGTATTTACTCGGAAACTTCCAAAAATTTAGACTGTAGTATGAGCTTAAGCACTACTTAATGACTTGGCTCCAGCTGAACGTATTCTCATTATGTAAATGTATCTTAATTTGTCCTGATTAAGTAACAGTCATTGCAATTCATTACTGTTAAGTGAAACACAATTCCTAGAATGGTCCCCAGTAAAACACATTCCAGATGAACATACTGTTCTCCCCTTACTTTGAAGCCAGGATGTCTGGGCATTGGTCTCCTTTAATGTCATCAAAGTGTTTAATCTGATACTATGATTAATTAGAAAAAGCACTAAACTGCCAATAATAACATCTCATGCCCAAAACAAGGGCCCCAGATGAAGGAAAAGAAACTTCTCAAAACTTCTGACATGGCACTGAATAAAGGGCATTAGAGAAAATATTTTCAAGACTGACAGGGATTTAATCCTCGTAAATCCCATTAAAAAACAGCAGGTAAATCCCTAGAAAGACTTCGAAAATTTTAGCCCAGACTATACGTCTCATAGCTCTTATGGAGGATAAGCCACAGGCCACGAAGGACAGCTCACCTGCATGAACAGACACTCCTGCCAGCCCTCTGTCCTGTAGGAGCTGCACTGCAGCTTCCACAATGCCATTATCTGGCACAATATTACTCAAAATGCAAGCTAAATACAGGTAATACATCATGGGATGAAGGCCTGGTATTAAACTGTCCAAGGAAGGAAACACCTCCCTCTGTGTTTCCAGAGTATCATGTAATTTACAGTCACTGTTGTGAGCTCTCTGGAAGAATATTAATGTCTCCCCTTCTCAGCCAGAAATATTAAAGAGTCATTATTAACATCTGAAAGTATAGTCTACAGGCTGAAAAGGGAGCTCTCTGCAAAGACACAGAGACATTATTTCCTGGCCAGGAGCTGAGTGTAATACACTTTTTCTTATGCTTTTACTGAAATGGGTTTCCATGCCAGATTTAGCCTCATCCTCGTACCTTATTCACAACTCTTAATCAAAGCACATGAATTTCCCTATTCATATTTAGAAGGGAACAAAGACAGTCTGAAATGATTTCAGAAAAACTATTTTGTTTACTTTTTTTTTAAAAAAAAAAAAGATATTTCTATACAAAATCTAAATTTCAAGGGCACAGATTTTTACCCACTATGAAATGGGAAATTTTAAGGTGATAGTAAGCAAAACATAAATGTACTAAGGAGGAAGTAAGGCTCACCAAAATTTTGAACAGACATTTCTACAAAAATATAAACCAATTATACTAGTTTGAAGTGTGGGGACTGTACCAGTCCTTGTACAGAGATGTTTCACATTAGCATGTTAATTCTTATCTTCTATCAGTAATGGACCAAACTGAGTCAAAAAATGCTGGTCTCACATGGAAAGATACTAAGAAATAGAGAACTCAGGCCACAAACTAATTTAGCATAAAAATATTTATATAGCAAGTATTTCTAGGAAGAGCTGGGAGTATAGAAGTGAGCCTGGAGCCTTGCTTGATGGAAACAACCTGAAAAACACTTCTGAGGAACTTCTGATGGAAGTAGAAGGTTGTTCAGAGAACAGCTAAGTGCATGCATGACCAAGGACAGTTTGTACAGTATGATTCAACATGTCTTACACAAGCTGTAATGGTCAATACAGTCTTGCATGAAGATAGTGGAATCTTCCAGAACTTCAAGAAGCTATGGTTAAGAACAAAAGACATGTTCTGGGCAGTCAGGAGCTTCACTGGTAGAATTAGTCACTTCTGAGTGCTTGACAGCTGCTTTGTAATAGACACAGAGGCTATGGCATTAACTGGGAAATGCAGAAGGACTCATATACACGCTGCTGCAAACTCAAACTTCTCACTGCCCATGCTCCAAGTTGGCTGGATATGAAACACTGGGGAACTTGCATAGTTCTCAGAGTGTGACAAAAGAAACTGAGGCTGCCAGCCCTTATTTATGTGGATGTACCCACAGACATTGCTTTGTTCACCATTTTACTCAAGGCAAGGTAAGGCAAGACAAGGGCATTAGAAAAATGGTGCTACGGTCATTTGTCCTTTAATTAAAAGTATGGTCATAAATCATTCAGCACTCTGAGATACTTGGCTCCTGATTCTTATGTATGTCTAAACCAATTGTAGCATTCTTGCAAGGCAAAAGGCCTTGTAAGTTGATGATGACACACCAGGTGAATAGAAATGGGTCTATGTACAAATAAGAATCAAGTCTGCAGGTCGTTATGGTCAGCCTTGCTTCCTGATCAGAGGTGAATGACCTATTTCTATTGTAGCAGTTTTGATATGAGAAAACAAATTCACAATAGATGATTGTGGCTATTCTTGTTGTGTACTTGGCAGCTTGGATCGAGGACAGAGCTGTCCAAGAAGCATATACCAACACAGAACATGAGACAAGCACTGTGAGTCTAACATACATGGGCAAAACTGTGAACAACAGCACTGGTTCTGCACATCTGCAGGGGACATGGTTCCAGGTTTCTACACAGTCTGCAGTCTTGTTGGAACTATTGTAGCTCATTTCTCTGGTGCAATTGCTTTTGATTCAACGAGGCTACAAAACCACTTAGAATCCTTGAAAAAATCTGGAGTCCTCAAATTCTGGGCACTAAAACCAACATAACTGAAGAACCTGAATGTAGGGCTATATTACCCAAGGGGTACATACAAGCATTAATCTAAAGAACTCACAACCCAGCTACATTTTTGTTTCTCCTCTCTGAACTAAATGACAGAACAGAAATCCCCAGTGACCTTCAGAAAGCACATCTACTTCAATGACTAAATCAAGATGCCCACCACTTGCAGTGGCTGATGGCAGGTGAAGCATATACTGAGCAAGAAATGAGAGTGTTAAAGATTTTTTGGCCTCAAGTTGGCAGTATTTGTTGTTATTGTTCTGAAGAGTCCTTTGTTGTTCCTACATGGCATAAGGTACCACTCATCAAATATGTTTAAAAGGACTGAAATTCAGAAAAGCTCCACAACTAAGATTTATTGCCCTTAATGTTCCTATTTAAAGTGTTCCTGCAGTGCAGAGAGTCACTTTGTAAACAAAGAACTTTCATTCAATGTGCATTTCCCCCTTCACTTTTATGTAAGCTTTGCTAAATTTTATAGGGCTAGAATTTCAGTTAACCCCCAGCATGGCAATTTCAGTGTGGCTTACAAAATCTAATCCAAAAAAATATATATTTTTTCTTCTTAGAAGTATTCTTACCTTCTTTAGAGACCATTCTGATAGCAGAAGAGAATTCCTAATTTGATATATAGCAATTAAACTTATTTGTATACAGAACAGCAAGGATGGGCTTAAAATGGTGAGCCAAGCAGAGCAGAGGGCTCGATAAACATGTCCAAAATTCACTCTTCAAGAAAAAGAAGCCTCCCTTGGCAATCACATTAACCTGAACACCCAAAGGGACGTTTTGCCTAGGCCTCAGGCTGTGGAATTTCATTTAGTTTTTACTCACCAAGTTCATCACCTGTTTTCAAGTTTGTGTTTGAAGTTACCTAACTCCATGTTTGGGCACACAAATAACTGGGAGGAATGACAGAAGCACTTAACCCTGCCACACTTTCAAAAGAGCCAGTGGGGTTAGGTACAATAAAAGCTGTAATGATGGAGTCTCAGCTGAAATATTCAAATATGAATTGAGGTACTTAATGACCATCTTAATTTTTCTGTAAGTGCTGAGTAGTCGCCTTAAGTAAAGCAGGCTCTTCTGAGAGCATAAGTTGAGCAACTGATATCACAGATGGTTTTTTAGCATGTTGGTCCATAGCCTGAAAAATGTAGTTTATATTTTTTAAAGCACGGATGTAACTAATGAACTTGTTTAAATATTAGGCAACACAGCAAACATGAGGTGGAAGTCACAGAGAAGATCATGATATGATACAAAATATAAACCCACGATGGGGATATACTCTGAGCCAACTCATATATTTTAGGCCAAAAATTAGCATTGCCTAAGAACGGAGTTTTTATTTAACTCATTATAAAGATTCATAATGCTACAAGCTTCACGGTCAGATATAACCTAGGAACTTCCAATGAATTAAGGGGGTGGCAGAATTTAGTTTCCAACCCAGGTCTCTCATGAACAAATTACATGTACAGTAAACATATATGCATTGTTACATATTCACTTTTCACAACTTTAGTTGCACCTTAAAGTAGGAGAATGCTTTAAAAATGCATTAAGCTTGACAGCTGGAGAAAAATGAGGCTGTTCTAACATATCAAAGTACAGAAGATTTTACTTCAACTGTAGAGAGATATTGAACTTCTGCCATGGGAGATCAAGACCATCATTGCCAAGAGATGGAAAAACTAGTAGACAAAAGCAGATTGTTTTTGAAATATTGATAGATTATTAAAATCTTAACTATAATTGACCCACATGCCACACAGCTCATATTTCTAGGTTCTACGCTTGCAAGAACAGTGCATTTTGCTTTAAACAGGGCTCAGCATTACCTTTCTCTTTGGGCTAGTAAATTGACTGCACTGTTTCAGTATGAAACAACTTTTGATGAAAAAGGAGTTTGAGATTTTTGGCCTTGCTGTCACTCCTGAAATGAGAAGTTTGCTCTCCCACCCACTGTGAACTATGCCAGCCACATCACTTCTCATGCTTCCAGGGAGATTTCCCCTCAAGGTTACAGCGTTTTGTCACTCTGTGGTGGGGCGATGCAGCAATCTTTTGCTGCAGCACAATTAAGGCATATACCCAGAATACAAGAATGTGGTGTAGCTGTGTCAACATCACAAAATAATTACTCATTCCCTGGGACAATTACCAAGAGATCTTAACCTCAGGAGGACTAGGACCAAACACTGGCAAGTAGGTTGTTGCTTTCTTCTGCTGCACAGCAGAAAATGTGCTTAGTAGATGTGGCCTGCCCCTTAGCCACTTGTCTCAAAGGCTGCACACAAACTAGTGCCACTCAAATATTCTGCTGTTCAAACTGGAGATAAGAAGATCAGAAGTATGGCCAAATTGAGATTGACTGAAAGAGCCTGAAAATGCACTCATACAACCTTTACCTCAGGTGCACTCACTTCCAAGCAAAATTATCAATCCCACAGGCAGCAATTTCAAAACATGCTTGAAAAGAATTCTAAATAGCAACATTACATCACGGCAGCTATTCCTGGGCTGTGAGATGTTAAAAGAACTAGAAATATCACCATCAAGCCTATTCACTGAAATGCCCTTTTCCTACCTCACCACGCTGTTCCACTTGGGATTAACACAGTGAGGTTGACAGGATTAGGACACTCACTGGGAACACGACTATCCTGTTAGAGCAAACACCATGAGGTGTTCATTCCCTTTATCTCACGCAGTTTCTTGGCATGCGTCTTGGATACAAGTCTGCTGTTTTTCACATCATTGTCGAGCAGGAGTAAACTCACTGAAATGCAGGCATCCCATTTTCAGTTCTCTAGCCCATATAAGACTCTCAAAACATAGGCTTTATTGCACTACTGTAGCTTGCTGATTTCATATGCTACCGTACCTGCAAGTACCACGTAGATGCTCTGAAGCCATGGGCTCACATAAAAGGATGCAAGTTGCTTCTAAGCTTGGTAAATGGCTTTTTGGTTTTGGACTGTTCCAGTTCCAAAGTAAACCACAGGAACATGCTAAAGGTATCCCACTCTACTCCTCAGCACAGCATCCAAAACAGCACAAGTGACCAGGATTTTGCATCAGATGGGGCATGTGGCATGGTTAGTTGCTGCAGCTCCAGGGGGGAAAGCAACTGATTTGTGAAAACTTAATTCTTTTACATCTTGTAAGCACACCGTCAAGCTGGCTAACAGTGCCAGGAGAAGCAGTGCTGGCAGCTGGGAACAGCCAAAGCTCCAAAAGACTTTGCCCTTACACCTACAGCCAACACCGTATTGTGTGATTTGGAAGCAGCACACAGAGATGAGGTCAATATTCCCTATTCCTTCACTGTGAGGCTGGGTTGATCTTAATGAACCAGAAGGGGTGAGGAAGGCATACCATTCAGCAGAGAACTGGGCCCAATCATGCCTTCTATAAACTGGAGAATCACTGCATCTTTATCTGTTTGTGACTAGTAATACAGACACTTTCCTGAGAAAACACCTTCTGGTGGTGAGCAGACAGCTTACTGCAGTCATCTGCATGAGCTGATTTTAAAAAGTACATGGGTCCCTTCCAGTGTCACTAGGATTTTAGATCCTCGCATTTGCTATTTAACAGGTCTTCACGACACATCTTCTCTACATGTCTGTAACACATACACTCTGGTTCCACATTTCTTTTTGCTTTCAGTTGCCATCAAACAGCCCTTTCTCCACACCTCCAAAAAAATAAAAATAACAAAGCCAACCCCACTTACTTTAAATGGCAACTTCATGCAAGGTTTCAACCCAAGGTTATTTTTTTCTACCAGTTGTTTCTTGAAGAACAGATGGCATTTGCAATGGTTCAGGATATATCCTATTTTTAAGTGTCATCTGTTTTTACTCTTCTGCAGTGGACTTAGCAATCAGAGGAAAATGCCATGAGACTTTTGGTTTTTTACATGCTGAACAAACCACACTGTTTCAAGCCACTCTGGACATTATCTCCCATTGCAAACGCCCAGCAGCCACCCTGCTCTGTGTGCCTTCTGATGCAATGTTTCCTGTCAGCACGCGTTACGGAACAATCTGCTTCCGGCAGTGCCAACTCAGCAGAGCACTAAAACATGGACATAACAGAAATGGCAACGAGAAAGCTCAACTTTAAGTCGCACGCAATAGCGTGATCTTTCATACACGACTTTGCAGGGAAGGGTCCCCTGTTCCAGCACAAAATTCAATACAATGGGAACATCACATATCTTGCTTGTTTTTCTCTTTGGTGTCTTCTCCCTACACTTTGTATTCAGAAAATGTAGCAGCTCCCCTGAACAGGAGAAGCAATGAAAAAGGGAGTCAGGAACTGATATGCTATTTAGGTTTGTTGGGTTTTATACTGCAAATTCATAGGATAAACTCAGCCTTACTTTGTAAGTAACTGCAAGCTCAGTCTGCCTCTATTTTGATCCATCTGCACAGGAACCCACTCTTATAATGGAAAGCCAGCTAGAAAAATCTGAGCTTGAGCTTTTAAACCCTGCCAGAGAGATCAGGCCAGCTTTTGTACCATGCTAACATGGCTCCTGGGTCAAAGCTGGCTTCTATCCAGAGAAGCAGAGAGAGTTCCTACAGATTTCCAAAAGCCCACATAGATGTAGTGTCTAAAGTTAGCATTTGGAAGGAGTCATATGAACAGGGAAAAAAATGCTGTTGTGAATGCTTAAAAAGGGAAGATGCAGAGCCACAGTGGCTTGTTCCAAAGAGGCACCAAAGAAACACACAGCTGACATCTCTAATCCCCTGCCAAAGGCCTCTGGCTTGCCTCTTCCACCAGTACCAGGAGCACCTTCACTTTGGTTCATGCTCCGATTCACTTCCATTTTGTTTCTCTGTCAGGCTAAGAGCTGACGTGGCAGCAGCTCAAAAGTACAGTTTTTTAAGGCAGTTCTGGCTCACTCCCCCACTGTCACCCCCTCGGGGCTTAGCAAGCCCTGCAAGGAGCTGAGCTGAAATGGGTTGTGTCAGCTGCTTGAGGAAGTAATACTCAATTAATTTGGGATAGGTGCACCTCAAAAAGACTTTGAACTTCAGGAGAAATGAAAACAGAATGAATCTGGAATCAGACTCCATATTCAAATCCAAGCAGGAGGAATCTGAAAATGAGAAAGGAGATGTTTTCACACATGTGCTTCACACCACACCAGCGGGGAGGGGTAAGTCTGTTTTCCACTAGCTCCAGCAGTGAAGACATTCATCTGGGACACTGAAGACCCATGTCCTCCTCTTTCTAATTAAATAGGAGCAAGATTTGATCTTCTTAAAAGAATTTCCTATATACCAAACTGTTCTGAAGGAACCTGTCATGGCTATAGCTGTTCCTCTTCTTCTAACATACTTAAGCCAGGTGTCTCTGTTCCCCCCTAAGAGCCCTAGCTGATATATCAAGTTATTCTCGGTCACCTTGGCCCCATGCATATGTATTAATTGCCAAACCCACAAACTGATCTTCAACTCTGTTTTCATTCTGTCTCCCAGAACAATCTGAGATACTAGATGCCTATAACATTTGGATAAACAGAATTGAAACATTTCAGAGAAATTTACTGTTTGTTTATTTCTGAATAGTTTCTTTAAACCAATACTTCTCATAACATAGAATTCTCAGAAGGAATTGAAATAAGATGTATTCCTAGAAATCTGAAGCTGCTTCACCATAAATATCATAGGCAAAAATAATAAAATTGCTTGGGTAACCTTCCAACCAAGTTATACAGTCCATTCCCTTAATGCCAAGGTTTAATGTTTCTGCCATTAGGCTGAGTCCCCAGGGCACATCACAATAAGCTTGAGTGAGTGCATATGAGAAATGCTAGCAGGATAAATGGCCTTCTGGTCTCACATACACTTATTTTCTTGCTATTTCTCTACAGCACTTTAAACAGCCAGTCTTGCAAGATACTGATCTCCATACGAGCACTGTTTTGTAGCACATTGCTTTGAACTTGTGAGGCTACTTGTCAAGGAAGATGCTATTCAGTTCAGAGATAAAGTCAGTCTTTATCACACAACCACAGGGAGCAAACAACTGAACCAAAGACCCATTTTCAGACAGTCTGCAGAGACTAGTTCTGTCCCTGTAAGATAGACCAGGCTCATCGTCCATATCCCTCAGTGCAAAGAAACCATTTTGCAAATCTAACATCCACAAGTCAGGAGGTGCCTGTGCAAACCCTAATACATTCCCAGGGACTGCATACAGCAGAATCCAATGCTCAGTTATACAGTATTTTCTCACACTTTCCACATTCATTCAGTGTGTATGATGAACTGTACTTTAGACACAAAGGGGGCATATTACAGAGGACTCTGTCCAACAGGGCTCACAATTGCAAAAGTTGGGTTACATATGCTTGTGCTTCCCTTTGATGATAAACCTGGAGGTATAGGGGCTTTATGCATGAAAAGTATGGATTGCCTTCCCAAATACCCACAAAGGAGCTGAAAACTTCACAGTACAGGGGAAGAGCCCCTCTTCTTGCCCTAACTTTCCTCCTGCAAGGTCATTAAGACAGTTTGACAGAGGAGGAAGGAAAAACTGCCCCTGTGCCAAGCCCTGAGGGTGGGATCCTCTGGGGATGACTATGAAAGGCAAGTCCACATGGAAGTTATAGAAATGCTCAATGTTTTGCAGAGGACTTTCTCATGTTCAGGCCCAGAGGTCCTCATCCTCAAACTCAGGAGCAGTAAAAAGTGCCCACGAGGTCATCCTCAGAGAGGGGAGCACAGTCCAGGCTGCTGACTCAAGACCAGCTGTAATTTCAGCAGCAGGCTTGACTGAAAGAAGCTGAGATATCTCCCAGATTGCCTTGAAAATGTGGGTTTGTAGTTGCAGCAATTCTGTGCCACCCTGAAAACCAGTATTTCTACCCTTCTCTGGCACAGCTTTCCTACATCACATTTTCTTAAGACCACGCCCTCAGAGGCCTAAACATGCCTAGACTTTCCAGGTCCAGTTTGGGATCCATTTGATACATGGGTAATGCAGGAGAATCCTCGGCTTCCACTGAAGTTCAACAGGAGACATGCTTTAAATGTAAATACAAGAAAAGAACGAAATGCTAAGCATCTCAGATACAGAATCCAAAAATGAGTAGACATATCAGGCAGTGATGGCTTTAAAAGCTGCATCCCAGAAGCTCACGTGTGAAATGGGACTAACATTAGCTCACCTCACTAGTGGCAAGGCAGACCTACAGCAGAAACCTACCCATGTTCATAAAGAGCTCAGAAACTATGATCAGAGCATTTGCAGTCCCTGAGGATAGCCTGTATTCAGTGCAGGGTTCAGAGATGTGTATTAAGGAGAAATGTAAAGAAAGAAAAAAAAAAAAAAAAAAAAAGGAAAGGAAAGGAAAAACACCATCTATCTTGACTAAGGTGAGAAGTCCACAGTGGGGAAAAATACAGCGTGATCACCTACTTGAAGAAAATGTTAATGCAAACATACAGAGAGCACGGAAGGATGGGCGGACAAATATGCATTTGAACAGCTGAATTTAGATCAGGTACATCTAAACATTTAGCTTTCAGTGCACAGACATACCAACACATGCACACCTATGTTGAAAACTGGCCCAGACACCCCCTGCTGTCACACCAGAAATAAAATATATATTTATATGCTACCAAGCTTGCAACCCAGGTTACTTTAACCTTAGCTTCTCTCCCCTGTGGACATAACTCATACATGGTATACTTAAATAGCCCTAGGCAGTGAATTAAAGATAGTGTTTTATTTACAATTCTGTAGCAAATTATTCACTGTAGTTCTACGTCAAGCTTTTCATTAAGTATTCATTATTCAGTGGTTTGTTCCTGCTTCTATAAGGCAATGCAGCAGCAATAGCAGTGCTTAAATGCCAGTGACAACTATCTTAGAATCACTGAGTGCCTTGCTTTGCAATGAGGCAATAAATTGCAACTTATCTGCCAGGAATACGCATTTTGAAAAGCACCTGATTTTTGCTTTAAGCAGCATCCCCACTTTGACCTAATTAAAGAAGCCTTTTAGCTGCCACAGTCATCTAGTTTGCTCCTAGGATCAGCCAGGTTTCAATCCGCAGCACTCCAAAGTGTTTGTTGGCACTGAGTACCTTCACCAGCAGTACACAGATGTTTTCAGAGCAGGCATCCCTTTTTTCAAGAAGCCATTTTGGGCCAGATACTGATGCCCTACCATAAAACACTTGCACATTTAAAAATAATTATGACACTACCTTGTGTATCTTAATCCCAAATTTTGAAAAGTAACAGGTCAAATATGCTCCTTTTTCTGTAAAAAAAAAAAAAAAGTGTGGATAAGAACCTACACTGCCTTACTACATACTGAAGTACCAGTAAATGCATACATTTTGTAGACTTTCAGTGGAAGATACTGCTTTTGTGCTGGACTTGGAGCTAACCATGTAGTTGCAGAGCGTACAAACATTTCTGCCAAGTTTTACTTATTCTACAGAGAGATTTTTTTCCCAATCTTCTCCTCTTTTTGCCTGTGGGACATGCTCAATCATACCTAAAAATAGGGAGTTGAATTCTGTGGAGAAAAACTGAACAAAGTCTTACTTAGGAGCTTGAAAACAACCATCATGAAGCAGTCATATCTGAAATCTCACTGCAATCAACAGCAGAGCCGCAGTGACTTGGATTTTTCTCCTCAGATATGAAGTGCCACACAAGGGTTATTACATGGGGGACATGGAACAGTTTACGCTAACGTGTTTTCTTTAGCAGTTGGGATAGGTTACTGCAAAGGCATGAGTTTAGCAGCCACAGCTCAGCTAACTGGTGGTGGCAGCTCACTTGGTCAGCCACAATCAACTAATCATTTGCAACTGTACAGAAATACTTCTAAAAGCAAAATCAAAGCAGGGATTAATGTGCAAATAAAAGCAGATACATATGAAGGCTAAAGACAATGCTGTTTTCAATGCTTCCTCAAAGAACAGCAAAGGTGAAGCATTCACCTTTTCTGGTTACTAGAAGAATTCACTTATAACCCTGAATTTGCCAGTCAGTGGTATGCTGCCCCCACTTTCTGTAAGTGAAACCACTGTGGTGCTGTCAAATGGCTGTTGTGGTGTTAGTGAGCAGAATCTGAATCAACATGGTTAACACATTCCCCCACCACTTCTTTAATCATGGAGGAAGAAACCGGAGTTGTGTTTAGAAAGATTAGCACCTATGCAGGTCTTGTCTGGGATGTTTGTTTCAAGCAGGTCACTCTGCCCTGCACTGCTTCTCTCAGAAGGAGCAATGTCCATCCTACACCCAAGTGCAAAATGATTCCTGGCTTTCAAACTCTCAAGGAAATACTTTCTGTTCTGTTCCTTAAAAACAATCAATATTGCAGTATCTACAACTGTGTCTAATGCAGCTGCCTGAACTACACCAATGTGCAGGCACTAGGAAGGATTGCCAGAAAATGATATCTTTGCAGCTGCAACACAACATTTGCTGCCCAGTTCTCAAGTTTAGCCCTTTGCTTCAGTCTCTGAGTACACTGCTGAGACTGCATCTCTGATTCACTAAGAGTCCTTATTGAAGAGAGAAGTCATTAAATGAGATCATGAAAGATGGACGTGTCCCTCAGAAAGCCTCTCCGAACTGATGCTTATGCTCTGCAGATGGTTCTGTCTCCAGAAACCAAGAGGTTTCCCTTACTGTAGCTTGTCTTGCAGCCCCAGTTGTGTGGAAGATCATGGACCCCAGAATCTCAGATTCATGTCTTCAGGCTTCAGCTTCTAATAAAGGTTTCAACAACACAAATTCTATACACTGTAATAAAATGTATTTTACCTCTACTTCAAAATTCACTATAGAAGGTTGTGACAGTATCCATACATCCATGTGCTGGAAAATACAACCACCCAGGAAAGCCAGGCACTCCTACAAAGTACAGCTCAGAATACAGGAAGGCTTATGGCCTCCAGATGGACTATGCCATGGGCTGGTGGCAGGGACATAGCAGAGAGACTACCCATTCTCATGAAGGCTGCAAATCCTACAGGATTTAAGCAGGCCAGCATGGCTGGTAAGGAACATCTCAGTGTTCACCAGGAGAAAAAGCAGCCCCTTAAATCAAGACTGTGCATCTCATCTCAGGCAGCTCCTGCTGCCAGAAGGGAAATCACCGGGCAGGAGTAGTGACTGCTGCAAGCAGCTGGCCCCCATCTCACACATTCTGATCCCTGCCCTGGCAGCGGCAGCAAACCTGATTTCCCCGGGCACTGGCAAAGGCAGAGTAAGTGATGAAGACATGACCATTTTGCTGTGCCCTTGGCAGCCTGCTGCTGCCCAAGGCAACAACCTACATCACCTATGCTCCCAGCTGACCCTGTTTTGCAGTCTGTTCTCTGTTATGTGTTCAAACGACTCTATTAGCACCTCGAAATAAGTCATTTGGGTCCCACCTAAGGTTTGGAGAGATTTTACCAGTTGCCTTGACTCAGGAATGTACGGATTAATTGCAAATACCATCCCGGAACGTTAAAGCCCACATTCAATTGTGACAATTGTAATATTATTGCTTAGAACAGTGCTCACTTGAGTCACGTTATAATTCAGTCATTATGATTTTCATGGAAAAAGGCATATTTTTCCCCAAACCCATTTCACAGAGTGAAAAGCACACAGGTAGGATTTGTCCCACATAAAAATAAATTGCTATTTGCATGTCAGAAAATGGCTGTAGAAAACAGGAAAACATTAATTATTTAGGGCAGCAAATAAACTAAAAGGCAATTTTCCCAATTTTTTAAAAGAAATGTTAACTGCAAGCAACGGGTCCATTTTTTTTTCCATTCACAAAGCAATTGCTATATCCTCCTCTGTATGTAGAATACGTGTCAAGTCTGACACACTGGTTTAATTACTGCAAGAATGAGCAAAACAATGAGCTTTTACAGCCAAAGAGCCTCGACTTCTAACAGATGCCAATTCAACCTGTAGAGATATTCCATTGTGCCTTTGAAAATTTACCACACACACACCAAAAAAAAAAAAAAAAAAAAGAGAGAGAGAGAGAGAGAGAGAGAGAAAATAGTCTTCCACATTTTTTTTTCAAGAGAATAGAGGTTTTCCTTTTTAATCAGTGACCTGAAGAAGACATCTGCGCTCTTACACATTAATGTGCCATTAGTACACGAGTGCAACGCAATTATTTTGGTGATTGTGACCAGACACGATCTAAGACACCAGTGAAAAGGAAGCCTATAAATCTCATTGCTAAATTATTTATATCGCTGTTGCAGCCAGACGTGCCCTTTGGGCAGAGATGAGAGCGCTGCCACACTGCCTGCATGCTGGGATTGTGAACATGGGTCAGCATCTCTACCCCTCTGCCTTCTCCACCATGTTTTCCCGACATGAGCTAGGACAAATAGCCCAGCCCACACCACAGACACCCACTGATTTCCCTCTTGCACAGAGCAGGGTCCAGCCACACTCCCAGTCTCCACTGGGAAGAGCAAGAGTCTCCCTCCTCCTGAGCTCACTGTACATTTAGCTCATTTTTCCTTGTTCTGGCAGGTTTTAATGAGTCGGGAAAAAATAGTTAGCATAGATGATGAAAATGATGCTTTGTGCAGAGAGTTAGTTCAGTATTAGCTTGACTGAGGGATGAAATTGCAGACTGCTGATGGTGTTTTTTTCTGCTTCATCATCTATTTTTCTTAAGATGGCAAACAGCTAGCAAAGTGCTCATTAATGGATAGTGACAAGTAGTTTCCTGTGGTCTTAAAACAAACCATCAATTACAGAAAGTGTTTTCAGTTCTTGAGGCTAAAAAACATTCAATACCATTCATCTGTTTGTGTGTTTTATCAAGTGATGAGAAATCCAAGTGAGAAACATATACAAAAAGAGAAGAGAGACGCTGCTGTGCCTTCTTCAGACCAGGGTGCTTCAAAATAGCCTTCAGGTGAGGCTAAGATATTCAGTGCCCCTACAAAACAAATGGCTCTCTGAAAGACTATATGCTGATCTTCATTTGAACCGATCACATTTTTTCAGTGAATTGGTAAATGCTGAAATCCCATAAATCTACATTAAAATTATATAGTTATAATTCTATAATTATTTTATATATATTGCATAAAAAGCAAAGCACAGAGTAGGAAGAAAAGCAGGCTATAGTTTTAATGGATACTGACAAGAAGGTTAATTCTTACTACTTTTTCTTTCTATTCCAGCCTTTGTGCACTGACGGGTCAAGAAAGAGGATACTTCAAACCAGCTGCAAAAATTCACATGTGAAAGGCAAGAACAACTTCTGCTTCTAGAGTGTCAGAGAACTCCTAAATCAACCCATTTTTCTTTCATTCGTGTCCAGTTTGAAATGATCTCTCCTGAAAAAAACAAACAAACAAACAAACAAAAACAAACAAACAAACAAAAAAACAAACAGGAACAGCATTGGAACAGCATTGGCAAACGTTACAAGACCAATTTTTCATTACTATACACAGAAAAAGGAATCAGTTGCATCACTGGAAACATGAGAAATAGCAACAACGTAAAGGTGTGTAACAAAACAGAGCATTGGACCTTACAGGCCTGTTTATATCATCAAAAATAAACAAAAACATTCTCTTAGATGTCCTTACAGGAAATGTACGGGATCTCAGAAATACAGCTACTGTATTTAAAGTGGTGACAAAAGTGTGCTTCTGAGCTGTGGACATCCTGTGAACCACTTTGATGTTTAAGTATACATCTATACCTTTTTTTACAATAGACATGAGAAAAAGTGGTTCTAAAAAGTACCAGGTGATATTTGAACAAGGTCTGGAATTACAAGCTGTATGGAGCATTTCCAATGCAAGAACAAGTTCTGAGTCTCCATTCATAAGTAGGTTTCAGCACATTATACAGCTGGTCAGAGAGGCCTCTGCATTACGTGTCAGTGTCCTGTGGTTCACAAAAAAAATGACTGCATGACTGGATTTTGTGCATCCATCCTGTAAGCCCAGTGTTAGAGTTGCCATTAGTCACAAGCCAATATGGGACTCAGACTTTTTTCAGTTTCATAGGCTTTGGATCCAGAGGTTCAGTTTAAGATCAACCTCTCCTCAACTGTCTCTTCCTTCACCAAGAGACTATGCATCAGATTTGCAAAGGGTGAGCAGTATAACTGTAATCTAAACTAATATAAAGAGGGTTCAACAACAAAAACAGAAAAGCTTCAAGCAAGAAAGCTTTTTCTGCACAATAATAATGTAGATATCTTCCTTTCAAATGTACTTCATTCATCTCCGGCTGGACAGCCCTTGCACACATCCTGGGGGCACAGGAACAAAAGTCCTGCCCATTTACAGCCAAGTGCCACATGGCGATTACTCACTGTTATGCTGGCACAAAATAGTCAGGGTCCAGCCATGACTACTGTTGGCAAGTCTTATAAGAGGCAGCTCATCATTCATGAAAGCATACACTGCTCCTGTAGGGCTACATCAGGGACTGATTTACTCTTTGCATATGTATACATCCAGAACCTACAGGAAATGTGGAAGCAATTGGAACATATGGAAAGGTGGCTTTCTGCAAGTGGAAAGCTCTCTCCAGACACCCAACTTCTCATAATGATGGAGGTGTTTGTTTGCTTGTGCTGTTGTGCATCCGCTACATGCCAAAATGATCCCCCCTGATCCCAGTTGTGTGCTCATGCCATAAGCAATAAAATAAGGCCTGACAAGCCATTTCAGATTCAGACCATTCTCATTATTCACCCCAGCGGATATTGTCTCAGTTAGATAGGCCAGCGGTTTCACAGGAACTGCATGGGTTATCTTGCTATAGTATAACCACATTTCTAACCACAAAGAAAATATTTCCATCCATATAAATATTTAATACAAGCAATATCTTCATGTAGAAGAGAGGATATCAGGGATCCCTTTGTGACCATCCTGCTAACTGCATCCAGGCTAACTGCAACAACTCACCAACTCACTTCAGTAGAGCCAAGAACTATCAATATAAGTTTTACAACCTTACTCAGGGTAAGTTTACTGAAGTCAGAAAAAAAAAAGATATAAGAACTCCTATTAGCATGACCTATCCGCATCTTGGGTCAGATCCCAGGAAAAAAAAAAAAAAAAAAAAAAAAAAAAAAACAAACACTCGTCCTCCCTTTTCAGCCATAAATTATGTGCTTAATTATCCAAATGTCAAACTGTGCTTGCAAATAACGAGGAAGGTCAGATCAGAGTGAGTTAGTTGTTTAAAAGCCAGTTTCAGGGGCCAGCCCTTTCCACAGCAGACATGCAACAGCATTACAGTTAGAACTCACCATCATGCTTTGCAAGTTGCTTCCACAAGAGCCACAAACAAGAAATGAACTGCTCTTCCCACTTCGAGCAGGTAGGGGGTCTCTGACAGCATGCTAGGCACTTACAGGAAGACAGGTTTTCAATTCCAGGGTTTCCCTGTGGGAACATTGAAACATATTGAGTCAAGAGTGTTGGACTCTATTGTTATGGAGAACTGTTTGGACTCCACATGACTATTTACACTTAGGACAATCTCAGCCTCCAGCAAATCCAACAGCATGAGATGAAGGACACAATCATGTCCATTTTTTTTTCTTTTAAGTATTAGCCACAGTAGGATATTACTACTACAATATTGAATTGCTTCAGGGAAGGACTACAGGCCAAATTACCATGTCTGTAAGCAGAGATACTCTGAATGAAATTAATTATGGGAACAAGTATTAGAGTGCAAGTCAGCTGCACCTTGAATGTGGCCCTTTGGTCTTTCCAAGTATGTGGTTACCAACAGGCTAGGTCCATCTCCTCCACCTCAAAATAATCCTACTGCCTTCAGCATGATTCAGGTAGAGCACAAGGTGTTTATAAAATGACATTAACCAACAACAGGCAAATGTGCAGGTATACTAACTTCTCCTGTTTGCATGATGAGCATGGAAGCAAGTCAGAAGGGAAAATACTAACAAGACACGTTGGTTTTGGCAGCTGGCAGGCAGCCATTACCTGAAGTAAGGCTGGGCAACTGGGACTGCTCTGTGCATGCTGCTTGGGCACCCAGCACAGCTGACCTGTGGAGCGGCTGGGCCACTACTAGGGCAGAGATCAGGTACACTCTACCACAGGGCTGCCAAAAATCCCCAGGTCTTCCACACAACTTTCACGTTTGTTTACTGGGCGGGCCAGACTTAAGTGAACGCCATGAAGCCCATCAGGTCATAACAGAAAGGCATACAGCTTCCTAACCCTGATACCACCAGAAGATACTGCATTCTTTGCCTGTATTCAAACAAGCCAACCAGTCCTGCAGCAAACTGCTTTATCTATCTAAAAATATCAGGTGCCATCTCCTGTCTGTCCAATGCAGCTCTTGGTCTGCTCCTTGCCAGAAGCAGCACTCCTGGTCCTTCCAGCAGCATGAGTTTCTTCTGCTCTCTCCCATACCAGGTCATACCATGACAATTGCCACACCTATAATGGTCCACTGATTTTCTCTGCAACTCTCATTCTCTCCGGGCTTTTCTTGCTCTCACTGAACTCAAACACAACCCTTTTTTGACAGCAAGCGTAGCAGCATGGCCCAGCTGCCTTGGGCCAAATACTAGCTGACCCAGCACATCTGTGTTCCTAAAATAACCACTGAGCTTTGCATGCCATCACGCAACCCATGCCCAGGAACATGGGTTGCCTCTGCAGACCAGATTTGGTTTTGGCACCCTGAAGAGGAACCGTGCTGAGGCCAACTCTCCTCCTGTATAGGCCCCTCTCACCCCACCCAGAAAGAGGAAATCATGTGAGGTCTCAGTGAGCCTAAATCAAACATCCCATTTCCCAGGATGCTTTAAGGGACCACAGAATTGAAGGGATTTCCTCCTGACTAAAAGTAAGAATAACATGATTTCACTAAGGAAAAGGCACTACCTTCTAGCATTTCATGTGTAAATAGTTGCTTCCTTTGCCTCCACCAAACCTCTAAGCTAATTACAGCTTAAATGCTAACCCATGAGAAAAATACAGAACACTGAAACGTGGCATGGAAACATTGCAGCTCTAATCCTTTATAGCATTATCTTGTTTAAACTTGATGAGATAGAAGGGAAAACAAAGGAGACACATGAAAAGATACCTGGTTACGTCACCTCAGCAGTTCCATGAGTGTGTTTTCTTGTACTTTTTTCTTCCAATTTTTTTTAACATGCCTAGGGATCTCAAGTGAGTCAAAGTGCCCTTTACTCTCTCACGCATAAGAGAAGCTGCAAAACATGTCACCGAAGTTACATCTTTGAAGAGCCAGACAAAAAAAAAAAAAAAAAAAAAAAAAAAAAAAAAAAAAAATCTACTGCAGCATTAAACATAAATTACACACAAACCCTGAGCTTTCCCCTAGAGCTAGCATCTCGCTTTTCTTTTCCAAACATGCTAGCAACACCTGGATGGGTTTTGTGCACCCCATCATCCATTCTCCAGGTTAAAAACACAAACAAATTAACAAAAAAAAAATAACAAAAACAATGAAACACACACACTTTAGGATAAAATGTTCATTTAACATGAGGGAGAGAAGGAACCTAGTCAGAAACATTACTGTCAGATATAGGAAAATGAGAAACCAAAAGGGAAGTACTGTGCAAAGCACTTCGGGTATGTAGGAACAGGGGAGGAAAGTTGTGCAAGACAGCCCAAAAAGCAGGAAGAAACATGTAGTTGTTAAGTGTGCATGTATTAAAAGAGGAAACAGATGATCTCAAAAGACACAAATGAAAAATTTTGTCAAGAAAGAAAGACGTGAACTATTTATTATCTTTTCATCTGTTATAGCTTCTCATTTTCCCTCCGCACCACAAGCTTTTGTATGTGTTTGACTAGGTCACCCAGACCAGAAGGCAGACCTGCATGCTGACAGCTCACATCTTTGCACAGGTGACCTCCTTTTCATAAAAGGTGAATACAACTTTCCCCAGAAATAGGCAAAGATGCAGGTGTTCACCACATGTAAAACCATTGCTTTTCCAGTTGAACTGAATGTAGAACTGAATCAGAACCCACACAGTAGGTGCTCACCTTTGAAAATTTTACCTTTGGGCCTTCATTCCACCTCCCAACCCTGACAATAAAACGGATACAATGAAGAGTTTCTTCAGGGCAGAGTGCATCAGTGAAGAGCAAAAAAGCTGAATTTATCACATCATTCTTCACTTTTTAATTAGGGGAAACATTGAAGAAAGACTGTGGAAGCAAAATCAATTTGCTGGTCTTGATTTGGCTTTTTGTTTAGTGACAATTTGACTCCTAAGACCAAATTCTCTCTGGGGAAATAATTCCACTCACTTCAAGGCAATTGCTTCAATAGGCAAGTTGCTTAACTTTCTTTCTCAGGTCTATGTGCTTTCCCCCTTTGTTCTCTGAACCTGAAAATATCCTAAAAGTCAGGGCATTTCTCCACCACCCCTTCCAAAGATACCTTCAAAGTGATAAACATTTTCTCTACACAGCTAAGCCTTTTTTCATATCTACAAGTCTTAAAAGAAATTAGAAATTACTTTAACTGTAAAATACCAGAGGGAAGAAATTTTGGAATATTCATCATTGTGATTAGAAGAAAAAGCAAGTCAGACTCTCTGATGGATGTGAGGTCTGTGGGATAGGAAAAAAACGACCTTTTGTTAGTCCCATAATTCATGAATGCAGGTTCCCCACCTCCCATCTGTAAGCTAGTCATATTGCTGAGTATACTGTGCATATTTAAGCACTCTGAATTCAAATTGTGATAGAAAAACTGTCATTTACTTCTTTGCCATGACTTTTACCTTTATTTGGAACATATAATCAAAATAAATGTTGAGGAACCTGACTGTGGGTTTAGTTGAATCTAAACTCTATGGAATTTATGTTCTACTTCTTGTTTTCAGCCCCAGTATTTCTTTGTAAGATATTTCACAGGGAAGTAACCAGAAACCATTTCCTTTTTTCCCCTTTTTTTTTTTTTTTTTTTTTTTTATCTTAAAAGTCACATAAGAAAGATGAAATGACCATCAATAGTTCCCAGGGGATGTCTGGAAATAGAGGAGATTCATGAGTAGTGCTTAATGCATTAGCTTTTCTCACACATTCTAAACCCACATGAAAATCAGAACTCACATGGTAAAAGCCCTTATGATCTTGTGCACCACTTAAAAATTTAAACAGTGTTCTAATGGAAAAAGATAACCTATTAAAGACAACAAAGACAACAGTGCCCATCTACCAACATAATGTTCATGCTGCTAAGCCTGCTGGAGCTCTCTATTCTGCTATTAAAGCTCTTCCTACCTCTTTTTTTTTTTTTTTTTTTTTTTTTTTTTTTTTTTTTTTTTTTGTGTAGCACCAACCAAGGTGGAAGCCTAACAAAGGTGTGTTTTCCCCGGAGGGATCTCCATTCTCCTGCATGGATTTGCTTCTTTGTCTGCTTGTACTGAGGGAACTGGGAGACACCTGGATATAGCTGCTAGGTAATGGGGATGAAATGCTGATAGCAGGGCAAGATTAATGTGATCTGATCCACTGGTGTTATCTTTCACATCTCTGCAGACTTTTGCAATTTGAATTTGTAAATCCAATTTTCCTCTTTCAACACTGGCAGTTCTCCTCTTCATTTTTTCTCTAACCAGTGTCACCTCAAGGCTAACCATGAAGCAATCACTATCCAAAACCTCAAGGTCTGTAGACAGACAAAAATATATTTTTCTTTCTCTCCTGAGACACAGTGTAAGGCCCAAATCCACATCTCTGTTTACCTGGAGAAATCTCCTAAAGGAATAAACCCATCCATACCATGGGGATACACCACTACAAGAGAGTAATTGCCATAAGAGTGTCCCTCATCCTGATGAAATGCAATTCGAGAGACAGCAGGATCATTCATCTCACCTGAGCCTTCGGAAAAGTATCTTTATGTGAATTTCTATTTCTACTTTTGATTCCTGGGACATGCTGAGAGTTCACATACGGTGAGCTGCTATGGCTCAAGTAATGCACGATTCAGGCTCAGTGCAGAAACAGCACAGGGTGGCTGAGCCCATCCAACATCGCGCCACCGATGCTGAAAGGGGAAGTTGTACACCCCCTATATCACTCTTGTACACACTTTTTTGCTTACCTTGCACAAGCTCTGGTGCTTGTCAGGAGCCTCCAAGAATGAATACAAGCCACTAATCCAGCTGCAGATTATCTCACAAAAAGAAACTGAGTTTTCTGCCAGGATAGGAGCAAAGTTGACTCAGTAAAAAGTTTTACAAGCTACAGAGCCAACACAAGAATGCAGAGCTGAGAGAGAGGGCATGGGTAGGGAGGACAAGCTGCAATAGGATCACAGCCTTTGGCAGCTGTAAGACTCAGCCATAATGCACAACTTCACCTTTGGGACCATGCAGATGTTGCCTCCTATCACTATGAAGCCATCCAAGCAGAATGGTGAGGTAGGAAAGAGTAAAAATTCTTAAGAAACAAACTCTGGCAGAAAAAAGAAAAATGCATGTGGATAGAGTTGTCTGAAAATATTTTTACAGAGGAAAATTGCAGGATAAGTATTTCAGTAGAGAATATATATATATATATATATATATATATATTTAACAGCTGTTTAACATCAATCACTAACAAACATTCAGCATAAAAGATATCCTTGTTAATGATTCAGTGCCTTGCTTCTTCCAGTGAGAGGAAGCACTTAAATCCAACATATAGAGGCTGGATAACAAGTTATTAAACAGTAACTGGGAAAATTCCTAACCTTTTGAAGGAGGAATGGCAAAGAGGAAGGGAAAGTGAGAGGGAAAGTGAAGGGGAAGGAACAAACACATATATACCACAAAAAGTAGATCACAATTTTCTCTTTTCTTTTTTTTCTTTTTTTTTTTTTTTAGTCCTTTGAAGGCTGTTTTTCAAGTAAAATACATTACTTTTTAAAAGCCTGTAACAACACCACTTTGCACTTTTAATAAAGAGTTCTTAAAGCCATTAACTTCCATGTAGCCCACAATCTTTTCATATGGGAGAGACCTGAAATGGCTGTTCTGGCAGCTACTGCTGCTCTCACAGCCAAACAGCTCCTCCTTTTATCCATGCATAGCTGAGTGCTTACCCAGCAGCAGTGCAACAGTGTCCTCACCACACGACTGCTCCTCTTGTTAGTGGGGTCAGTGAGGCATAGACAACCAGCAGCTGCTACCACCACACCAGCAAAGCCCTCAAAAGAAGCCCCTAAGCTGAAAAACAGATCCACATGGGTAGAAACTGCATCGTGCAAGAGTACACACCTACACATGATCAGGAAAAAAATCAGCACAGTAACAGCTCAGAGTAATAAACAGAGACAGGCAGCCAAAAGTTTCTTTGTGAACACCTACTTCATAGGTTTATGTTATTACAGGATCTCCTCCTCTCATGGACGGAAGATGAGTTCTGCAACATTGCACCAAGTGCCCACGGTGGCCTGCAGGTATTTATTATTTACTGCGGTCTCAGGAGGTCCACACTAAAAGCAGCCTGGGGAAGCAGGCTATGTTTTATCCACCACATGACCCAGTTTTCAGCAGCTCTGTCAAGCACTTCTGTCACTACTGACAGGGCTGAGTAATGTTCAGTGAAGTAGGTGATGAGTTACGTGAAACTAGCTTCCAGAGGAAATTAATTTCCACGGAGAGGCTCTGGCTACTTGAACTTTGTTTTAAAAAGCTGTGTTTTATTGCAGTCTAAGTTAATGAAGAAAGGTAGCTGACAGGCTGCTGTGCCATCTGTGTTATCTTTCAGCCACCTTTCTTCCAGTAGCAGCAGCAGCCAAATAGGAATATCCACTGACATAGCTTCTATTTAAACTCATTTTACTGCCTCTCCACTATCACCATGATAAATAATCAGGCCTACTTTTAATAGAATGCACTACATATGGCATCTCCACCAAGACCCTTCTTGAGCAGAGAACTGATTGCAAGAAGTACTGCACACTCAAGTCTTCTTCCTGGGAAGCTCTGTTGGGATACCATCTGTATCCTCCTAACCTTAGGAGCACTTGATTTTCCAAAAATACGATTTTTCTGCTCTTAAGTTGTCAGACTTACCACAGTGAGCACTCCACAGAGTATCCACCCCTTGGTCCCACACTTGACCTAATCTTTGTGTGTTGGAAGATTTGGGGGACCCTCAACTGAGGCCCTATTCCAGATAGTAGGATAAAGTAAAGGATAGTAGGATAGTTAAGTCCATCAATCACAAGAATGAATTCTCCATGAATTGCTTCAGACTGTCTTTCTACACTACAAAATTTACCCTAAAATTAAGGATAAACTAGTCTGTGCAACCTGTGTACAGTACGTACCACATTCACACCTGGGTAGGTTACTGCTTCTAACAATGCTTACCCCAAACATATTTGGAAGTATGGCTGTCTACATTTCAGAGAAACATAGATATGTGGGAAAAATATAAAAGAGTCATCTATTGTGGAGAGGCTGCTAGTCCATGTTGTCAATCTGAACACAAAAAGCAGGTACATTTATCTCTGCTTGGGATCCTTTGCATTAATATTGCTGGAAAACACACTTTGATGTAATCAGATGCTTCATAGTAGTTCTTCACCAAACGTATCTGGAAACAGCAAATGGGTTGAAGCAGACTTCACAAGGTGGGATTTCCTTGTGGTATTTTCTACTGGTATTTTGAAGAAAAATGACAACAACAACAACAAGGAAAGAAAGAAAAAAAAAAAAAAAGAAAAAAAAAAGAATAAAAGAATAAGAAAAAAAAAATTAAAAAAAATAAAATAAACTTGAAGAAGCTTTAGTTTACATGCCTTTGACACTGTGTGCTTGCAAAAGTATCAGGTGAAAGCATGTGCAAATTCTAAAAAGAATTTTAAAAAGCAGCACTCAAAAATACCAGAAACTCAGAGCTGTATAGGCCTTAGCCTAGACACAGTCCCAGGCAAGAAAAAAAGGAGATGTCTCACCTCACTATTTAGCTGCCCCAAGAAATGTAGGTACAATGCTAATTTCTTCTTCTCCATCTTCACCTCTCCTGTATGGTATTTTACAAGCTTGGCTAGACACTATGAAGATATCTCACATGCTTCACTAGCTGAAAAGATTCTCAATAGCATAACAGGTTTTCCTACAATAAAACCTAAATGTGCAGCAGCTTTCCTTAACATTTATAGATCTATTCTGATAGTATTAAATACATATATCACATATATATATATATATCATACATATTATCAAATAAATACATGTAATTCTGATCAGCATTAAACTCAGCCATGTCTGATTCACTGCAGCACGTACCCAACCTTCTCACCAGTACTTGCCAGCCATTAGAATTCAAGAATAAGTGAATCAGGTCCTCATCAGACTGTCTTAGAAACAGAACAGTTTTTTAAATAATTATGAATTCCAAGGAGATTTGTCTTCACATTTTTGATGTTGATGAGTTTATGTTCTCAAACAGTGCTATGTAGCCATCAGCATTAGAATCTTGCTTTTTAAAAATAGTCATATGAAAGTGATATGAAATAGCATGACTCCAGAAGTCAAGGATCAATCAGTGAAAATAAATGCATGAAGCTTGGCGGCTTTATTTAACTTCACAAGCTTTGTGGACAATGTAGAGCAAAAACCAGCCATGGGAAGTCCTTGTTTTTTTGGAGGGACATGAAGCAGCAATGAAGTGCAGGGCCTCTACCCTCTAGGGAAAACATCATGTAATGGTGAAAATGTGACTCTTTGCATGAACTCACTGAGCTGCAGGGGACAGCCTGCAACTCTTGTGACTATGGCATGAAGTCAGTAAGATATATACTTGGTCCCTAAACTTCAGTTGCAACTGCCACTGCTAGAAGTCTCTCTAAATGAGAGCCAAGATTTTGATTGTCTTCTTGAAGCGTAGGAACTGGAATCATACAGGTGTAAAATCCTGATGTGCCACAAAATGCACAGGTAATAAAACTACCATATATAAAGTATCTTCAGATCTTAGGGAACCTTAAGATGCTGTTCTTCCAAGAATATATTCACACCAAATAATTTATTCCTGTTCTAAGCTATTTTAGCTGCTAAAAAGCCAGAGGGTAGCATACACCAAAGCTTGTTTTATACACACACACACATATATATATACATATATATATATATATATAAGAATTTTCTTTTTCCATTCAGCTTCTAACTAGAAATATCTGGCCAGTGTTGTTCCAACTAGACTATATTTACTTCCAGGAATAAGAGCAAGTTAAGAGATTTTCACTGGCAACATAAATGGTCTCAAAAAAATGTGTGAGTGAAAAAATTAAAAATAAAAAGCCCAAAGGACACAAAATTAGAATGAAAATGTTTACACCACTTCAGCCTTTGAAGTTTTTCCTTTCTTTCTGCAGGTACTTCTCATTTCTCTCAGCATTTCATAATTGCCGTTAAGCTGGTACCTGTTATGCAGGAAAACAGTAACATGGCAGAGATAATTCCCAAGGCTTTAGTATCTGATTTGAGGTGTGCTCTTCTCCAGCTCTAATGGGGGCCAGGCTATATTCCTGCAGCCTGCCTTGTTTTTCTACAGAGCTGTGGCAAGACAGCTTGCACGAGGCAAAATAATTCCCTTTGAGGACTGTAATCAGGTGGGTTGCCAGGACAAAATGCTGAAGCAGCATCCCCAAGAAGAGCAATGAACAAAAACCCTTCTGCCACCTGGATAGGTCAGGAGTCTTGTCTGTTACCAGGAGGTGAAAGCCCACTGTCAGCCGGTATGTGGAACAGTCATCAGAAATCAACATATGTCCTAAAAAATAAATTCCCTCTTGTAACTAACCCAATAAAAGTGCTTGCACGTGTCTGCATGCTTATAATCCTACCTGCATCTTGGCACTGCACATTGGTTATATACAGTCTGCACAGCGGGGCAGGTCACATAGACAAAAGCCCTGACATCTTTCCACTCCTTATGAAAGTCATCATCCATGCAGAGACCATGACAGCTGCTGGGCCGACAGCTCCACAGCAGCACGTTGCTGCAGGTCAGAGCAGCTGCACATGGTGAGCAGTGCTGTGTGGTCCCCCTGTACCAGCCTGATGCAAAGGGACCACAGTGGGGAGCAGAGAGGGAGTTGGACTCACAGTCAGTGTCTTTTTGGCTTCTCTGCTGCTAGGTGCCAAGTTTAATTAATTTTATGCAGGTTCTCCCTTCCGGGCAGGGCAGGATCCATGCCTTTGTGTTGCCAGCTGGTAAGCAGGCTCTGTGAATTTGTACCAACAGTCAGAAAGTTAAAAGGCAGATTGTGCTCTCCACTGCACGGGTAGAGGAGAGCCCTGCATTTGACCTGGATGCTCTCCAGCAAGCAGCTGCAGCCTGTCCCCTCTGATTCAGGCAGTTCAGAGCCTTTTCCACTGAGACAAACATTTCATTTGCATTTCCCTTTCCCACCTCGGATAATGGGAACATACTGCTGATGGCGGTCACAGAGGCCGTACATCACACACCACTTCAGAGATCTCCCGTTGTGCAGTTCACTCCTCAGACAATAAAAATACCATGAAAATCCACAGTGGCACAAGTTATCCTTCAAGTCACAGCATTTGCTAAATGAAGAGAAACATGCAAGGCATCATGTCATACCCAGTGCAGCTCTGACTGCATGCTGGAAGCTTCATCAGCACAGTAATTGGTAACACTTGAGGTTTTTACTAAGTGTTTAAACCACAGTGTAAGTGAAACACAACCTCTAGCAGAGATGTAATACATTTTTTAAAATAGACTATGCATTACTGAATATGCCACCATTTTTCTAGTACCCCTTGAAAGGCAAATGAAAGAAAGGGTCAGCCTTCCTAATCTAGCAGGCAAGCCACATAGCACAACCTTCATGTAGGATGTACCAGCCTCCTACTTCTCACTCTGCCTCCCCCAGCCAGGGCTTCACTCCCAAACACCTCTGGGTCTGACAGCCAGGATCCATCCCCAAACCTCTCTGCATCTGAGGGCCTGGAGAGCCCCAGCTCTCCTCAGCTTTTACCCAAGGTGCTGCCAGTCCCTCCAAAAGCCAGCAGAGGAGCCACGCTTTGCTTTTGCACAAGGCAGAAGCTCCTGTGCTGTGCAGAACAGCTGAACTTCAATGACTTGCAAAACCCAGGATGCCCAGAAATAGCGCCATGGCCGCCTCTGGGTTAAATGCCATTAAAAATAAGCATGGACTGTGCCCCCTCTTTTCTTTGCACAGGCACAGGTTTGATTCTTGCTGTCTTCTCATTTGCCAACTCAGAAATCACCCCATCACTTTGCAACCTAATGGAGAAACTATGTGAGAACACAAATGTCGCATATCTCCTAATATAACCTGCTAGTTAGAAAGGAATTGGAGCAAATGAGATCTCCTGGGCCCAGGAACCTGTGCCTGGTGAACAAACCAAGCAAGCTACTTCCCAAAGGGCCCTTTGGATATAACTTGGAAAGGATTGGGCTGAAAATCAGCATAGGCAGAGGAATCTTTTTTTCAGAATAGTCCTTCGTTTGTGAAGAACTAAAGATACACTTTCAGAAGTACTGTTGTGGCTTAATCTTGCTAAATACCATTCTGCTGGAGGCCAGACACCCTGCATTTTTAAAGAGATTTTATGGACTGTTTATCTTAATATAATCTCCCACAAACGTTTATGGGGAGCGTTTTATTTAAAGCAGTCTGTGATCGGTATAAACATCACCATGGTATTAGGCTAACCAAGCTCTGAGCCGAACTGGAAGTTGTGTGGGAGCTTTATTTGGGATATTAAAGTAGCACAGCTCAATATATGATTTTATTTGCAGTAGACTGCTGGGAATTAGAGATTAGTCATGTGGGGATTTTAACAGTTGTGAAGTTATAGAAGGCTGACTCAATGGTTTTCGTCTTGTAAAATGTCACCCAACTGTCTTGTTACTTCAGATTACAAGATTAAGAAGTTAAATACTCAAATCCCCAGAGAAAGGTTTGAATTTTGGGGTGGGAGGGCAGGAGAGAAGCACAGAAGGAGGAGAGAAGTAGGAAGGTATCCGCAAGCACAGTCCCATAGTGTTCTCACAAGTGACTAGAAAAATGGCACTGGCGCTTCCAAATTTAATTTTCTCTCCATGACCCTATGTCAGATTCATTCAGTTTACAAGTCGATTTCATATTATTAATTGTCAGCCTTGAAAACTCCGCTTGGGATCCACAAATCAAGTTGTGTCTCTTTAAGCCTCCTAAATCACCAGTAATGAAGATTCTGCCCTTTGTAATTTACCTGTCAGTGCTTTGGAGATCCAGACCCAAATCCATCTTGCTCAGCCCTGCAGTGCCTGAATATGTAGCTCTGGATCTTTTCTGAAGCAGCACTGTTGTTTCAACGTGGAGGAGACTAAGACAGGCGTTCCCCAGGCCTCCTCACTTTTTTCTTCACTCTATTTGTTATACACGTATTGCTGGGATGCTGAGAGGATGCAAGAAAATGGGTCTTAAGATACTGGAAAAAATGCACTAAGTGAAGGATCAGATAGGATTACCTGCTGCTCTGCCCTGAGCTGTATGTTGACATTGTCAGTAGCAGGATAGGCTGAAAAGAGGATGAAAAAAGAGAAGAACGTGGCCTGCCTGACTGCCATAGCAGAGAATTTTGATATACCCTTTGTTCACTAGGTTTTATTTTGCACATGCAGGAATCCAGGTTTCTGTGACATCTAAATTCTTGGCCTTTTGCCACCCATATCAGTAACTAACATTTGTTATTAGTAAGAGAGCTCCTGTCCTATTAGAAGTCCATCCTTCTTCACATTCTGTACTTGCTATTGATTACATTTACACAATCATACAGTCTATTTAAGCTTGTACTTTGAGGAAAGTGATAGTGCTTTACATTAGGAAGTGTCACTTGCTAGATTCACATATGGCAGTTGCATGGTGAGTTGAAAAAGAAGCAATCAAGGGCTGTGTGTGGGAGTTTCTGATTTGTGCCTCGGAGTTACTGCCTCTCTGCCAGGTATAAAGGCAGAGCCAGAACAAACTCTTCTAGAAAAAATAACACTATTTTTGCTGCTAACACATAACGAAGATCAGGGATCAGATTTCTTATGTCAGTCATGTTATCTTTTTAGCCAACTCCAGACTGTGTATTGCAGGCCATCTGATTTTTGCTGCCTGCAGTCCAGCTTCTGGTAATTGCTCTGCCCCAGAATGAGCATTCTGCTGAGCAGAAACAATCTGATCCCAGAGCCTTTGTATTTACTCCCCCAAACATGAAAACAACTCCAAAATCCATGTATGAAAAGCTTATAACTTTGCCTCATACCACTTCAGAGCATGGAAAATGCTGATGATCCATGATTTTCACTTCATTCATTCATCAAATTCTTGGGATAGTGCATCCAGGAAGAAGAAAATCATCATGTCACAATTAAATGCCACGGAAAACTACCTGCACAGGAGTTAGCTACACAAGACTTCAACAAATACTGAGTGTAGTTCATTCTCTACTGAACCAAGAATCTCTTTGTAAAAACACCTTCTCCTTAGTAAGTTGCTTGAAAGGAAACCTTATCCAGGATATTTAAACAGCTGCTGAATTGAAGCCTTATATGCATTCCTATGAACTTGGCTGTATCTCATTTTTTCCCTGCCCTTATTTCCAATTTACAGGGATTTAAAATAGTCACTGTAATAGATTAAACAAAGCAATCCTGATGTAACTTTCATCTCAGGAATTCCCTAAACACCTGATGGTGTGATGAAGGGGAGGTATGTCAGGGTAGGCATCAATCTCTGACACACTATGGCAGTTCTCATTTTCCTACAGACTTTCCAAAATTGGTACAGTTATGATGCAACTCTTCCTCTGAGAGACCAAGTGAACAAGTACATCTCAGCCAGTAATGTTTTACGCTTTAGCTTAAGAACCTACACTGTGTAAACTGTTATTTTTGCCATCACAGATAGAGTCATCTTAGTACCTAAACGGACAAAGGACAATAATGTCTTATTTTGCCTTTAAGATGAATAATGCATCCTTTACCTCCTGATTTCCACACACTAAACTCCTTAATCATTGCTAAGCTACTATCAGGGTTATTACCTTCATCCACATCATCTAATCCCATTTTGATGCCTTTTGGTCTTGCTCACATGCTGTAGCAATGAGCTTCACTAACTTTCCAATCACCACAAGATAGGTTATTGCCTGAAGACCGTTAAACCTTCTCCCCAGTGAATTTCACTGGATAATCTTGTGTTGTGGCTGCCCATGGCAGTTTCTCATACACTTTATCCATGTTCTCCACAGCAGACCTCCGTGGCACCACACACCTGTCTCTCCATAGCCATTTTCCCCCCCTAGACTGAAGAATGCGATTTATTCTCCTGCTATAAAAACTACATCTATCATGTTTTTTGCCCTTCTCTGAGCTTTTTCTAATCCTACTGTGTCCTGGTTGAGAGTGTGTTCAGAACTGCATAGATTTATATAGGGACACAATGTTTAACCTCCATTCCTTTTCTGCTCTTGTCTAGTCTTCCATCATGAGGGAACTGAAACAATATTTATTATGCAGAGATGGTATCTTCCATATCCTGGATGAAACAGTTTTGGTTACTGAGGATCCAGGCTCAGATGAATGAGAGGATACAACCAATAAAAAAAAGAATGAAATAAAATTAGGCAATCAGGTTAGAAATTAAAGGAAATAATAGTGTGATAATAAAAAATAAAAATAAAAATAAAAAAAAGCAAAATTTATAGAAGTTTTCATAGCACAGTATTTGGGAGGGACAAAAAAAAAAAAAAATCATATTTTTTTGCTGAGCTGTGGTTTGAAAAAGTGTCGCCGAGGTAACCATACCAGGAATTTAGGGTATGTCTATGCTGCACACTGATAATTTATCCAGTCAACCTCTGTGCTAATGCAACTATACTGCTTATAATACTTACAAGCTAACTAGTTTAGGGCTCTCTCTGAAACCCCTTCAACCAAATTGCACTGTGCAATAGAAATTAATAAATAAATAAATAAATAAATAAATAAATAAATAAAAAGTGTTCAGCACTGCAGGACACCTTGAAAAGGAAAGTAACACAATTATCTCCTTTATACCAATGGAATAGCAGCTATGGTGTCTTTACAGTCATGGGGTGTTGAATAAACCTTGCAGAAGACCTGAGCCAGGCCAACCTATGCAGCCTTACTCTGCATAGATGAAGATGCCTGCTGACTCCAACAGAAGTGCTCCCAGGCACAAAATTAAATCCAGGCATATGGGTCTTTTGCAGCAGTAGGCCTAAAATTGGTAACCCCCCCACGCACAGAAAGCTATCTCTGCAATAGAGCCTGTGCAAGATGATATGTTATCAGGGCGACAGGGCCTGACACACAGGGGTGCTGTACCTAAGATGCAGCAGTTACTACACACTTGAACTCACCTAACTCTAAACAGGATCAAAATTTAAGAGACTGTGTCTCAGACAAAAATGCAACTGGAGCATGAGGAAGGCCTTACTCCGTTAGCTTTGGTCTGTTATTTCTGCCCGTAACAGAAAACACCAGTTTGTGCACAGAGGGGGGTGCTCACTGAGGGCACAGACTTCTCTCCAGAGAGGAGTCACACACTGGTACAATGTCCTTTCTGTTTCTAAAGCCCTTGGCCACAAGTAAGCCCCACCTGCCTTGCACAGGCCAATTGATGTGCCCCTACATTCACAAGGAACAGAAAACCCCGGGTTGCCAAGTCCCCTCTGAGAGTGCAGTGATGATCAGAGTCGAGGGACGCATTTGAACATTTCCAAGGAGCTCCTCACTGAAACAGGCACAGAGTAATCATACCTTCTGGACGCAGGCATAGCTATCCCGACAGGCCAGCCTGGGAGAAACGTGGTATTAAATTAACAGCTACCCATGACACACAGAACTGACATGATGGCTGATGTATTTTTGGCCTGATTTCCTGTCTGTCAGCTCCCTTTAGTGAATTTTTTCTTCAGCTAATTTTAACCAATTTTGAAAGAAGGGCTGAAGTCTCACAGATAATTATATTTTTATAAGTTTCAAGGATCTGGCAGCTGGAGAGAGAAGAAAGACCAAAATTAGTGCTTTCCATTAAGGAAAGGCAGGCAAAACTCAGCCACTATATATACGCCAGCGAGCCTGAGACAGCTAACGAACCCGTACGCATACAGCTGCAGACTAGCATCATCTGTGTTCTCTCTTGTCCAATAAAGCTGGTAAGAAGGACATGGAGATGCAGTAGCAGTTTTGCACTGGTGTACGTGTTAGGACACAAAAAAAATTTAAATAAATTCTGCTGTTCTCATAACAGTTCCCGTGGTTTTGTTGATGTACTGGTAATCACACACACAGAATTTCTAGGTTGGAAGAGACCTCAAGATCATCGAGTCCAACCTCTGACCTAACGCTAACAGTCCCCACTAAACCATATCCCTAAGCTCTACATCTAAACGTCTTTTGAAGACTTCCAGGGATGGTGACTCCACCACTTCCCTGGGCAGCCTGTTCCAATGTCTAACAACCCTTTCAGTAAAGAAGTTCTTCCTAACATCTAACCTAAAACTCCCCTGGCGCAACTTAAGCCCATTCCCCCTTGTCCTGTCACCAGGCACGTGGGAGAACAGACCAACCCCCACCTCACTACAGCCTCCCTTGAGGTACCTATAGAGAGCAATAAGGTCGCCAATAGCAGAGTATCTACTGAAATTAAGATTATTTGTGAAGATGCAGTCAAAAATATCTACATTATTGTAGAAAACTATAATTATTGCATCTCATTAATGACTTTTATTCATGATCATTCTGTTTTCAACTGTTAATCCCACAGTTATTAGATCATAATATTGGACCATGAATTTTGTAATTATTAAAAAGAAATTCAAAGTTTCTCAGGCCAATTTTCTGTTGTGTCAAATTAAGGGAAATTGTGGTTTGTCTTTAAATTAAAACCAAAAAGAAAAACAATGCTTCAGAAATAAAAATGTCATTGTTCAAGGAAGAGTAATAAAGTATGAATGCTTCTCCTTCATCAGACTTTTATAAATGAGCAAGAACACTGAAGCCAATAAATTACCATTACCCAAGCTTCATAAATCCTCAGTGGTTGGTTTTTACCATGTAGTTTAAGTGTAGTGTAGTAAGATCTCAGAAGAGGCTAAGAAAGATTCATTTGGTGGATTTATAGGTAGAGAAGAGGTCTCTGCACTTTCTCAACCATTACTTGCAAAGTCAATATGGAAAAAGTTGCCCATTATGAAAATTGGTGGTTCTATAAGACAGCTCTCTGTAAGTGAAACTTTAAGAAAAGGCCTACAGTTACGCAGTAGAATGAGTAGGTTTTATCTGCCCATTTTTCAAGCACAGCTTTGCTAGCGGGTTAGCTAGAACAGGGAATCAAAACAACAATAACAAAAATAAAAGTAAGGTCAGCATACATACAAATATGAAACATCACTGAAACTTGGAACACAATTTAAAAAGTGAAAAGTGGAGGAGTTGACCAAAACAAGAGGCAAAATAGGTTGCATGAATCGTACAGGGAGTTACCCAAGGAAGAGTGACAGGGAACACAGATGGGTTCCTCCTGTACCGATTCAGCTCCTTGATGTAACAACACCCAGAACCACAAAGTATATACACCAGCACAGTTTGAAAGTGGAAAGTCAGAGAAAATAAATAGAATGTCTAGTCTATAAATATGAAATGAAACCATTGCTGAAAAGGGCTTTGTGCCTTGTGGAAGGCAAGTGTAAGCTTGTCTGCACTGTCCTACAATTGGAGTGTGGGAGAAATGTCTACATTTGGGTACAGCAAAAAATTCAAGTTTAGGTCTCAGTGAAATCTGGGCTTCTAAGTATCCCAATTTCCTTAAATTTGGAACCTGTGTTACTTACATGCTTCTGATGATTTTTACCTTTGAGTGAAATTGTAAACCCAACAGGCTGGAGACTGTCTCACATTTATTTCCTTAGCTGATCGCAAAATACAGATTGTAGCTTGCCATACATTTCTAAGAAGAACAAAAAGACAGACCTCTCCAGCAATGGGCAAATAAGAGAAAGCCAGCATGCCTGAGCTCCGAGCCAGACCCAGGGGAGGAGAGGGGCTGTTGGAAAGCTGTTGATTAAACTTTGCTTCTACTAAAGTAGGCTGATGGAGGGCATCATTATCAATAGGAAACATGTACTTCAGTTAAAATTAAAAAAAAAATAAAATTGTTTCTTGTACTCATATAACAAGGAAGTCATTTGAGTGCATCAGATTAAGAGTATTATTATGTGCTGTCACAGGGCGTCCTTGAAGGCAACCCATGAGATGAACAACATGCAGTATGTGATAGCATTCAGAGCACAGCTTTTACTATTCCATGCCTTTGAACGGCACTTGGTGACCTTGAATATTCTGAGCAGGGACATGGGAGGGCTGTATTAAGAAGGAATTATTAAATATTGATTTTTTCTCTCCTGGCATTGGGCATCAAGATAAATGCCAGAAATTCATCTATCCTGTTGAAGCTCACCCAGAAAAGGTGCTTCATCAAGTTCTGGTGCATAGAAAAGGAGACAGGGACAAAGAAACAAGAAACTTTTGCAGCTTTTCAAAAAAAAAAAAAAAAAAAAAAAAAAAAAGTCTTTGTCAGGCTTCTGAGCAGACCCTTAAAAAAGCTTCTGCAACCAGTATTAGCTCAGTTACCAAACTGCTCTCCTGTTACACTCCCATCACAGATTTATTCACTTACTCATGGAAGTGATCCTAATACTAAGACCACAAAAATTATGAGACTTTCAGAGGGAAATTTGCAAGTGCTTATGCCATGCTCAGGAACTTTGCTGATCCAAAACTTGGTAGTTGTCTCGCTTCCTCCTGAGCACAGTCTGTGAACTTTCAGACCAGGGAATCCTGGGTCAAACTCAATATAACTTGCGGCACCTTGACGCTAAGCTAACACATGCTGCAATGCTTATGGTTAATTTCACACTTAAAATATCTTTTCAGGAGTTCTCAAGACAGAAATCCTGAACTTCATTATTTTATTAACTGCCAGCAAGGGAGTGCCTTCATTGATTCTTTCATTCACTCTAAAATAATGATAAAATAATATGTTGCCACAGAGTTCAGCTGTGGATTTTAAGGCCAGCATGACTTTGTCCAGAACTGGATGAATTCCAGGGCTGAAGGAAAGGAGAGAGCCAGAACTTGTGACTGCATCAGAGCTCAGCTGCAATTCGAACTAGGATAGTCTTTCTGGCACCTTCAGTGCTACTGGATCCACTTTACAAAAGGAAAGCTGGAGGACATTTTAATGATTTATTCAAGCCATAGTCAGGTTGCTCACAGTTCTCTGCTGACAATGCAACATGTTCCTTTGAACCAGGGCTTCAGCTTACTGACATTTTTCCAGAAAATTGGAACAATTGACCTCCTTGGAAGAGTCACAGCTCAAAGAGGTGGTGCAGTTTTTGCTCTTTGGAGTTTTAAGAACCCAACTGGATAAAGCCCTGAGTAACCTGGTCTAACATCATTGTCTGTCCTACTTTGAGCCTGAGGTGGGATTAGAGATGTCCCAAGATCACTTCCAACCTAATTTATCCTATGATCCTGTGACAATGTTCAAGACTTGCAAACAAAGTCCTCTGTAATTTGTTCTCCCAAATAGGGGATTATTTTTTTTTTTTCCAAAAATTAAATTAATGAAAAATTCCTATTTGCTCTGTATCCTATTCAGATATGCCGGTATGGATGAAACGGCATTTGGTTGATCTCAAAGAATGGATGCTCACTTCATCCTCTTGAGACCCAAGCCAAGTTCTCTGTTTCATTTTAAATGTTGACACAGTGGTTATTTGCAGTCTGTTTAAGCCTAGTGGGCTGAAACCTTAAGAAAAAATTGAGGAGAGAGTTCATCAATAACATCTGCTGGTGAAAAGAGCGAAGAACCCTTCCTCACAAGTCCCTCAGTGAGACTTGCCAGAGCTTTCTATAAGAATCTGCTGAAGAGGACAGGGAGCACCTTGGAAGCACAGGGCTAAGGTAGGCCTAATCTTCATGTGCAGTTTATACCAATTCAGGCTCTTTGTAAAAGCAGATGTTTTCAGCTAGAGATGAATCCAATAGCCATTGTCCCATATTGGAAAACACAGGCAAAGAAAATGCTGAGTGTGTATGGGGTGAGGAGTGGCAGCTTGCAGAGTTTTGGCAAAGATTTTTGTGGTATGAAGAGTCCTGAGGGATTTTTGTTTCTGAAAGCAATGGAAAAGACTTGCCTGGAAGTCATTCTGGGGCATTACAGAGGCAGTACAGACTGCATAAAACACTCCTTGAATTCCCTCACAAAGTCATGAAGCCATGAAATAATTGAAGTAAAAAGGGACTTCTGGAGGTTACTTAGTCCAACTTCCAAGCTGAATATCTCCAAACATAGAGATTCCACAGTCTTTCTGGGCAACCTCTTCCAATGCTTGACTGCCCCCCTGTGAAGATCATCCCTCTACCTGGCTGGACTTTCTCAGGCTGTGACTTGTGTATGTTGCCTCTCGCCCTTTTGCTGTGGACATCTGGCTACATCTTCTCTATAATTTCCTATTATTCAGCTGCAGGCAGCAATTAGACGCCCCACACCTTCTCCAGGATGAAGAAAGCACTACATCCTGCTTCTCCTTGTACATCATATGCCCCAGACCCCTACCTGTCCTAGAGGACTCACTCCAATTTCCAATACCCCTTTTGTGCTAGGGACTCAGAACTGGGCACAGTGCAGTAGATATGGCCTAACAAGTGCAGCACAGAGGGGAAAATCCACCTCCCTAGGCTTCATAGCAAAGATCCTGCTAACACAGCTTAGTCTGCAGTTGAACTTCAGTGCCACCAAATGCATGGCTGCTGGAGACAGGAGTAGCCAAGCAGTTCCATGTGGGCTGGTAATAGGAAGAGAAAAACAGGGAATTAATTTTTTTTCCTTTCCCTCCAGGTTTCTCCACGCTTCATACCAGCCTGCCTGCCCAGCCATTAGCCTGGAAACAATTAGGAAAAGTTGTGGGGCTCAAAACAGATTATACCAAGGTCCCAAACACATTTTATGGTTCTCACAGTCCAGGCTTACATAAGAGGTAGACAAGCAAAAACATCAACCAAAAGATGGGCTGACAGAGCATGCATCATCTGTGTCTGGTGAGAAAAATGACTAATGGAGTACAGTAAAAAAACTAAAATCTGTGCTATTTACTCTTTTGTGCAATATCTGAACTTTACTCAGTACTTAACTCAGAGTACTGTTAAACTGTAGCATGACAAAAATTGTAAATGTAAACTATGATGCTGAGAAAACCAACCCTGAATCAAAATTTGGACATCTTGCCTCAAATAGTAATTTTCATTGTAATTCCTCTCCCTTCACCAATTTTTTCTAGAATGATATTATTCTTTTTTTCAGAGAGCATAATGTAAGTTTGTTCATTCACGCTTAACTTTGGAAACTGTTATTAAAAACTACATTTTTTTTCCTTCTTCAGGTACAGTTTCTATCACATGTATTTGTAGTAAGTCATGTTTTGCCCTATGACTAGTCCTGTTTATTTCTGGGATGACAGAAGTGGCAAATTTTGGCCCATAATATCTGTATGCATCAGAAAGAGTGAAAGAGAGACAGAAAGAAGTGGTTAGAGTACCATGTATTCTCAGTAACCACCCACATATGCCTGCATACCCACAGAAGTCTCTCTCTACAAAAAGTTATTAATTATATTTTAAAGATCTAGAGGTTTAATCAAGCTGCTTTGGAAGAGCTGATTACAGAATAAGTTTAATTCCCTCATTACAATTGGTCAAATAAAAAAAAAAAAATCCAGTTATAGAGAAAAAAGATCTACTAAGAAGCCTAATAAAGACTATTAAAGACTATGATGGAGTCTAACGTGCCTTCACCTTTTTTTTTTTTTTTCCCCACACTGTCTGCTTTTATTTCTTTCATCAGTACTGACATAAAGTTCCCAGACATCTAACTTCCAGGCTTCCATATTATCCTTTTACAAGCTAGTCTGTCTGTTATCATTTTTCAGTGAGCACTTTGCATTGTAGGGTACCAGCCCCAAAAAAACCCTGAAGACATTAGTTAAATTTAAAAATCAAGCAAACAAAATCCCTTCAAAACCTACTTGCAAAAGTAGAGATTAAACACGGAAAAGTTAACAGGAGTCCAAAAGGTTGATTTTCCAAGAGATGTGTGAAGCTAGCTGGATGGAGATTAAAGTACCTGGGCGGAACCAGCGCCAGACCTCTGTTTGGGGTGCTTCCAGAAACTACACCAAAACACACAATAAGAAAAAACACAATACATGTATATACATATGTATATATATATACACACATACAGATACATGCAGACTTGACTAGAACAGCAGTGGACTGTCCATGCAATACAGACTTCACAGAATTCTAATAACAAAATAACACGCTGTATTTGAGGTCTCTTCTAACCTGAATGATTCTATGATTCAGACCACATCTCCTTCCAAGCAGTTAGATGCTGAGGGCCAGTTCTTGTACCATGAGTACAAGGTCAGCCCCTTTGCCTGTGGAAGACTAGATAGTGTCACCAGCATGAAACTCCTGCTCAGTCTCAGGAACGCCAGCCTGCTGGTGAAGCAAACTCTAATTCCATATCTTCACATCCGCCCAGTTTCCAGATCCAGTCTGTTCTGCCCAGTTCATGGCACAAGCTTCCCACAAAACAGGGTACCCAACTGGGCTTGCCACTTGGACCTTACCTGTAACGCAGCATGCACTAGCCTGTTGCATAATGGCAAGACAAAGGTCAGTAGGGAGAGCTGTGAACTGCATAGTGTAGACCAGGCTAAGATGGGAAAGTGGAAAGAGCCTCTCTCACTTGTCCATACCCAGTTAATCTCCTCCATTCTTCTGCCTTCCAAACTACACCAACCTTTCTCCTCCTCATTTGAGTTAAGATCACCCACCAATTCCTACAGAGCTACCAAATTTGATATATCACAGCTTATATATCTCTGAAACAGCAGATGACCAGACAGCAGCAGTAAATGAGAAGCCAGCACATTTTGCAGCCCATCCCTGTTGTCTGAGCAGCAGAGAAATTTCTGAGCATGCAGGCAACTGGGTGACTTCCAGGCACATGTGGCCTTGTCTCCCTTTTCCATGTTTGACACATTCACATTTACTTTTGTTACTGGCAGACCCCTGTAACTTGACTTCAACACCACCAAGAGAGAGGGCTGGAGAAGCTCGGACCACTACAGAAGCTCTTTGGTTGGATTATTTTCTCACTAGTGAAACACACTGTGTCTTAACGCTCCCCATAGCACAAGTTATCAGAGTGAAACATCTTTCACCATGAAATAAATATAGCCCAGAAAATCCAGAAGAGTGTTACACAGACTATTTTACAGTGGCATGCAACATTACCGTGAAAATACCTTCCTACTGGCTTTTCCCATGTCAGCAAGTGAGGCATTGCCACTGGCACACCTGTAGAAATCCAGCACGCAGCTGGGACTTTCTGCTGCCATGGTACAGCAACATCTTCCCTCCCAGCAGGTAGCTGAGAGGTAAACTGCTTGTATAGACCCCTGCTTTCAACCTTGGTATTCTATCCCAGCCCATTTCCTTCAGCTGGCTCAGCAATAAAATACCTAATGATGCTGCTGCCTGAATCATCACTGGACTCTGGAGATAAATGGCCTGGATCCCCCTCTGCAGAACCATTGCTCCAGGCTCTTTGCAGTCTCAAGTAAGCATTAACACCAGCATGTGTCCCCTGCATACAGTGCCCCGCTTCCACTCGGGTGTTTTGCAGAGAGATAAATTGGTTCCACCACCTACTCTGCTGCAAGTGCTCAAACATCCTAGCTCTTAAGAGGGACTCTGAGTCCAGTAGAGCCTCCCTCCTGGAGGTGTGGCACCACGGGAAGGGAAGCCAGCCTGGGTATTGCTCTTAGAGCGATCATTAAGGGATGTCTGCTCTTGTGATTTCATTAGAAGAGCCTCTTCCCCCAGCAGCAGTGCTTCCAGGAATATTTAAGTAGAATCAAGGAGTGATAAAGACTATTATTATATTAATACATATTTATTCCTTCTCCTCCCATCAACTTCCCCTCCTCAACGTCAGCAATTAGCACATCTGATGAGAGATGCAGCGAGGAAACAATTTCAGGTTAAGCACATCACGTACTGACTCACTGCCACGAAGCACCAGCCTTCGACAGAATTCCTGGTGAACGACAATGAAATATTCATCAGCCCATATTTGTAAATGGCCCAGCAACACACTGAGTAAATGACCTCTGATGAAGCGCCTCACATTAAAATGGAACGGCAGCCAGCTGAAGCGAGGGAGCTACAAACTACGCATGTTTTGTCAGCACAGACAAGCAGCAAACACAAACAGAAAGGAATCTAGTTGGACTCATCATCCTGACGGGGAGAAACAAATGAGAAGCCAGCCTGTTTACTTCAGAGAGACCCAGTGGTAGTGCTTGCCTGAGGCCGGAGTGGCTGGGCTACATTTTACTCCCCAGCTGCTGGCCAGCATCAGTCACCCCTGGTCCCTTGCACCTCCACTGAAGCATCAGTGCTACTGGTCCTTAACCAAGGGACCTGGTCCCTAAGATTGCACACATAAGCCTGTGCCCTTCCGAGCAAACAGGGTGCCCAGCACTGGGCAGAAGCAGCCCCACAGTTTGCATTTCTTGCCTTACCCACGCATTTCAACGTGAGCCCCTGGGAGGGGGCTGTGAGGCAGGCAGGTTGTGGGCACGGGGTGTGCCCAAGCACTGCTCTTTGCCTGGGGTGTTATGGCGCAGTGATGGTTTCGGGAGCAGAAGGGTGGATTTTCTGTCCTGCTTTCAGCTCTCATCGTTATTCAGGACGCGTGATTTCCAGGGAGGTTGCCAGCGCTGCACTGCACCGCTTGTGACGGTTAATCCTCGTACGGGAAAGCTCCACAATGGAAATTGTGAGGAGAATGCAAAATAAATTAGGAAAACCTAGCAAGCCATCGCCAGCCTCCACAAAACGCAGAGGCATGCAGGCTCTGCCTCCCCCAGACCTTTTCCAAAGCGCTTTCTTGAAATCGAGCTTAAAAATACCCATCAGTTATTGCCCCGGGGCCTTGCAGAAAGGTGAGCTCCTACCGCCAGAGCCCGGCTGGAGACGCAGACACGTTTTTAGCATGTATGTACTAATTAAACGCGCGGCGATGAGGCAGATCCCCGTTCAGGCCCAGAGGCCCGCAAGGAGCAGAGCAGGCAGCGCGTCCAGGAACTTGGGCAGACAGCACCATCAGGTGGCTCCTGTGGAAAGCGGTGGGCAGAGACACACAGGGCTGCCAACGTAGCCAGCAGCACCCTGCCACCCTCTTGGCCATCCCTGGCCTCTCCTCATCCCCTTCCAGGTTCTGGGAGAGCACAGGGGTCCTCCTGGAAGGATCACTGTGGGTCCAAAATTACACAGAAAGCTTTGATGGCAGCAAGGCACAGCCAGAAGGGAAAGCTTCCCTTTCTCCCACTGTGCAGATCCTCAGATCCCTTGTCTTGTCCTTTTTATTGCTGAGAAGTGTACGTATCTCAGCTTTACTATATAGTTTAACTAACACGTTAACAGACTACCTGCTCATGGCCACCAGAGTGCTGGTCTGAGCCAAGTCTCCATCCTTCCCTTCAGCCTCTTCAAATCTGGGGGGCACTGGCAAATTAAAGTTTTCACTTTGAAAACTATCCCCAGTGTGCAAATCCCTGTGAAGCCACCTCCACCTGCCTCTCTAGGGCAGATGAAGGATACCCTGTTCAGCCTCAAGCAGGTGCTCTTTCACCAAAGACTGCCTTTTAAACAGCAGCTGCTTCAACATCTTTGCTGCCTGCCCTTGTTGCTCACATATTTAGTGAGTGTAAACTGGGAGCAGGAGCATTGACCACATTCTGGAGTCACAGAGCAGATATGGCCCCAAGACGTGTGGTGTTTAGGAGCTGGAAGAGCATAAACATAATGAACAGCAATTGAGCTCTTCGACTTCAGACCTCGAGTATGCTGCAGCCTCTGCCCCCAGCCTCGCACCTGTAGTTCTTACCTGACCCCAAAAAGACAGGAGAGCATTGGATGCAAGAATCTGAAGGAAAAAGAAACACTATTTCACCTACAGTTGTGCAATGACAACCATACCCACCACATTGTGCTGCCAAGGGAGAGACCCATCCAGTCTTAGTCGCTTTTCTTATACATGGACATTAAGAGATTTTTCTTCATAGTGTTCTCCACTCCAATGAATAATTATTTCTAATTGACTCCTAGGAGCACTTAGGTAACCTAATTAGAAATATTTATAAATATACTTACTTGGTTGTGTCTTTGTTTATGAATGTAAGATATATAAATAAATACATCAATACACATACAGATTTATGCATTCACAAATTTAAAGGAAAACTATTCAGACGTGGTTACTCAGCTCCTTTAGGAAACACCACAACTCAGAGTTTCAACCTTGAATGCACACAGTTAGATCCTATCCCAGCTGCTTGAAAATCAGGACTTTTCATAGCTACATTTGTGCTTATGCTTACAGAAGGGTTGATTTAGGTACCTAATTTCGGGCCCCTAATTTTCAAAAATTTGTGGCCTAAGCAGGAAGTCCTGTGTTTCCAGTTATAGTGCCCCAAGGGGCACTTCTGTGCGAAGTGCATCATCCAGTCACCTTGAAGGGATGTTAAAGCATTGAAAGTTGTTGACAGCCCATCTCAAAATCTCTGCCTCCTGTAATAAAGAGACCTCCAATTCCCAGATATGTTCAATGCAATAAAATTTCTGAACATCCCACATAAAGATGATAACGGAGCACCTAACACAAAAGATGAAAGAAAGTGGAAATGAGATTATATTTCCCATCATGGCATCCACATTAAGCTCAATAGCTGCTTATTTCTGCTATAATTGTGCCAGAGTCATTTTGAATTTCGTTTTCGTTATGCACCTTGCTCCAAAGCTGAGATATTTGGGGAAAAACAATACACAAAACAGCACTTAAATGCACATGGCAACGTCTCACCAGTTGCTGCTAATGATGTCAGAGGAGGTCAGGTGGGCATAGAAGTATGAATTATCCCTACTTTTGTACATTTTTGAGTGACTAAACAGTACCCAGGAGAACTAAAGTCTTCCTAGGACAGCAGGAGCACAGAAAGCTAAGGAGGAAGAATGCCTTTTTTCCTGCCACCTTAATTCTCTTTGCTTGCAAGCCCCTCCTCAGCCCTTGCCTTTGGTTTTACTGTAAAAAGAGAATGTGGTGCTAAGGAAAATCAGCTTGCAGCAGCGTTGGTTCATGGGAAATCCTGCAGAAGCCACCTCCAGGCACTTCTGCAAGTACATTTCTATGCTGGGCTGTCAGTTGTGCTGCTCTATTCTAAGAGTAGAGCCATGGAGCAAGATGCTTGGGGTGGATTTGTTGGCAGATCAGTAGGGACTCATAATATTCCTGCCAAATTCATTTTCTCATGTGACCTGAGCTTGACTTGGAACATGGATTTCCTACAGAGACAAGTTTGAGCAGTGCCAGGAATCTGAAGGCCAGGTGGTCTGCAAAGCTTCTCCCCAGGCTCTGCGATCTTATTTCCTCACGTCATTCTTTCCAGCCAGCACAGAGCTCGGGCTGGGGTGCTCACATCAAACCGAGTCCTAAAAACCAATGCAATCATTCCTTCCCACCACCACCTATCCTCTGGAAGAGATTGCAACAGAAGTAGGAGGAAAGAGGAGCACGTTTCTGCTAGGAAACAGATTCAGACAGGCTTTGACCAAGACTGCTAGTGAAACTTTTCTCTGCCAGAGGAAACTCGAAAGAAATCCCACTTTTTCATCTCAGCCACATCCAAATTGGGCTTAGCTAGTGCAAACTGTCATGTCCTTGCTAACTTAGAAAGCCTGTATTTACTTCCTACCCGGGAAGGAAAGCTATCATGCAAAGACAGATAGATGGGCTTTTCTGAAGAAAGCTATCCACAGCCATGCCGGTCTCTTGGGACAAGATGGCCCATATATTAATTTTAGATCTCTGGCAATCCATATACTAGAAATAACTTGTGGCTCTGATCCATACTGACTTCTATTAAGGAAAGAGATGCTAGAATGAGCTGGAAGCTCTCCCAGATGATGCTCTCTGAACATCCATTGAGAAAAAGCAGCCTACCCTAATACACTACTCTGTTCTAACCCTAAGAAACTCTTATGAAAGAAAGCAAGTTTAGCTTTCTGAATAGGCTCAATGACACTGTCAGAATTATAAGGTGATATCAGGCCAGGACCTGGACCAAAGATGGTGCTTTTCTCACTATTTTGCCTCAGCAGCAACCAGGGGTAATACACAGTTGTCTTGTCTCCTTCTGGACTTTTTAATCTTCTCGTACCACTAAGGAAGGATCCCTGCTGTCCAGCCCCTGACACGGAGCAGGACAAGCAGTCTCATCCTAAAATGGCTCCTGTCATTCTTTCTGGAAATGATAAGAGAAGTCGAAGTGGCCCTTTGCACGTATAATCCCATATCTATAATTGCTGCCTTGTTGGCAAATCCCAGTCACAGATTGCACTCAGCTCTATCCCACCCTCACATCAGATGCAATCCGCACCAACCTGTGCCTGTCAGAGTGCCTGGCTGAGGTAGCTGGGCGGAGGAGAGCTCACTGCGCTTGCTCCCCCAGGAGACTGAGCAAAGATTTCAGCAAGCCTGAAAAATCCCTCTCAGCTGAAACCATCCCTGCACCAGCTCTGTCCTATGTTTCTGAGGAAGGGATGTAGTACCTCCTTCCTCCCAGCTAGGAGAGAGAAGATGGTACTAGACCATACTCCCTTCTGTCAGATTTAGATTTGGTTGCAGCAGCTGAGCTCCCCCTGCACAATTACAATAATGCTCAATACATAGGGAGGCGTATCTTCCACTGAAGCAGTATTTGAAATAACAAGCCAACCAAGAAACTGACCTCCATGCGTTCTCTTCATTGGCATCATGCTGAAGAAAAGTTTCAAAAATCCTGTGTTTCTACAGTTTGAGACCTGCTGGATTAATTCAGGAATTGCTTCATGGGGAGCATCTGCAAACTGCCTTACCAGACACCACTTCTGCTGGAAGAACGTAACTGGAAGAACGTCAGTAGCAGCTATCAAATTCATTTGCATCAGAAACTTTTTGGCAGTAGGCTGACCAATCTGAAATTCAGCCTCTGAATCCATTAGAATCCAGTTTAAACTTAATCTTCCCTGAGCTCTAGTTCCTTCGCCCCCGTTTCCAGGCATTCAAACAAACCCAACTTCACCAACCATCAATCAGAAAGAATAAATATAGGATAGCAAACACTTGGGTATCAAAATGCAGCCTCTGCAAGTGGCAAAGTAGGTTGATGAAATCCAGAATTATTGCCTAATTTAAAAGCCCTACTTTCTTGTCTGGAAGGGTTGAGCAGGTTGTTTTCAATGTCTGTTGTTGGTGAGAGACCTCTGCCTCCATTTTGCAGTGTTACTGGAGCACACGCTTCCTTCCATGCCTGCCAGCATTTCATTACAAGAACATTTTTAAAGATTTCATGTCATGCCTGTGTGGAAGTCAATTTAATCATTTTAGGAGAGAGAAACTATCCATGATAGGTGATCCAGAAGTAGAAGGTCAGCTATTTTGGACATTCTTCCCTGCTTGTGGATCATTATTTAAGCCAAAACTGTACTGAGGTTCCAAGTTCTTGTGTGGCTGTGAAGTTCCACTGTGTGCATTTTTCATTTTGATATCTATGGATTCCACTTCCTGTCCCTGTATTGGAATCACCTACAAACACAATTAACCTGTAATGCCAGAAACTCAAACCTCAACCGGTGCCTTGCTAGGTCTGCTCTGTCAGAAGTCCCCGGGCTGTATTATGAGAGGAATGCCTGGACACCACTGAGCATTTCCAGGCAGTGAAGTGAGCTTATTCCACCAAGTCGCTTCCCCGTGAACACAGGAAACTCCATTAGCCAGGATGGAGAAATGCTCGTTTTCAACAGACTTCCAACAGCCAACACCACGCCCCAGTCCATCTGTCCCAGGCGTGGGTGGCTGCTGTTCCTTGCTGCCTAACCAGCACCGATCTGCATCAATCCAAAGTTGTGCATTGGCATTGCAGTGCTGGCAAACAAATTCACTCCATCCGGGAGGACTAGAGGTTTTGATGCAGACCACTGGCCCCATTGCAATCCTGATCCCAACAGCAAGGTAGACATAATGCCTGGCCAAACAGCTGCTCGTGAGCACAGCCACAAAGCAGCACAGAAGAGAGTGACTTCAGATATAACTATACCTGCCAAGCTCATGCAGAGCCAGAGGCTGTTTTCTTAACTACATAAGGTTTCCCACCAGAGCAGTTTTTCACCACGTTGCTGTCACTGCCATGCACTGAGAGGCAGTCCACATTCTGGGGGGCAGCACAACAGCACAAAACACCCTCTCACCCCTTTGAAGTTTGAGGTTTCAAAGCTGCTACCATCTTTGGACTTCATCTGAAAAAAACAGAGGACATCCTGTGGTAGCTCAGAGTTTGTTAGCCAAGTATAAAAGTGGATACAAGTCCCTGCTTTGAATTCCAGCCTCACAAAAAAAGTTTACCAGCCCATATAGGCTATTGTGGAACAAGTTAGCAGAGAACTCTGTTAACTCTGTTCTCTGCTAACCACAACACATATTGCCATTACTGAGAAAGCTCCCCTTCTAGTATGCACGTTTCCACCAAATTGTACCATAAGAAGTTTTGGACTCAGTGAAGTGGTATTTTCTGAGAGAAGTATTCACTAGAAAATTTCCACCCACCTCAAAACCTGCCTGTCACAGTAACAGCTCCACGCAGCTCCTGAGATGGGCTGGTGGAAGCGAGGAGGGGAGATGCAGAAGCAGATGAATGCTTTTCTCTTTGCACCAAAGCTGTTTCCACTGCTTTCACCCCTGCTACAGTTGGAGAGACCACATGGCTCAAAGGACAGAATTTCTTTTTAGCCTTAGGCTCGTGTTCATTTGCATCCGAAACAGGCAATGCAAACACGAGTACATGTATACATGTACCACTGCTTCTGCTCTGAGCAGTGCTAAGCCTGCCTCCCTCCTTCCCATTCCCGTATTCCAAGGCACATGCTGCAGGAGGAATGGGCACACTCGGCAGCACTCATCCAAGACAAATGGCACAGCCACTTCACACATATGTCTATCCTCTTCAGAGAGCACCAGAACAAACTTGTCTTACATTTCTTTCCCACATGCAAATGAAGGGCAGGGGAATATTACACAGGTACCACCTTCCTGCCCCAATCCTACCACGGACAAGTACCAAGTCCTCACACACTTTTCCTCCTGGAAGAAAGGTGAGAGAAGAGTCCAGGCAGAACACAACCTAGTTCTTTGCTTGGGGTTTAGCACTGAGTTTGCATTGCTAGAAGGGTCCCTGGTACAGCAGGGCAAACACAAAGGCAGTAAAAGAATATAATGATAAATGAAAGCTGGAACCCAGACAAGCACTCTTGCCTGTGTACTACCCATTGGCTTCATAACTATGTTTCAAATGCTTCTGCTACTGACAGTAGAAGTCTACAAGCCCGAAAATCAGGTTTTATTCATCTTAACTTCCAGCAATTTAGAAAGGAGTTAAATAGAGCTTTAACAAATATTCTGTGTTCTTATATGAAGACACTATATAATCACAGCACAGGAATTGCATACATCTTTCAAATATTGGATTTTGTAAATGTAAGGATTCAAGTGTTAAAATCTATAAGTATTCAGCATGCTTCCTTCATGACAGCAGCTTAATTTTGTCCTTTCTCTATGACTGGCCATCAATTTTTTCCTGGAAAAGCTTTGTTATTAACCAGAAGGAAGCTGTGTAAGGCTTTGGTTTTACATGTACCTATTACAGCTGCATGGCCTTCACTGTAGGTTGAATCAATGTACACCTTCTCACTTTGTAGCAGACAAACCAGTCTGTGTCTCAGAGTGTAGACTCCAGGTGAGTACTGAAAAGTCCTAACAACGTACAACCTTAATATAGTTTTCTGAACACTTAATGTAAATGATACGAAGGAGAATGTCCTTAACTTTTCTCCATACCACTGAGTAATTCCTTCTCCTGAAAGCTTTGATTTTTAAAAAGAACAACCAAATTTAGCACGACACCTAAAATAGTGCTCCACTACTATTTAAGGTGACAAAGTAATTAGAACCTGACCTGTATAAAGCCACATGGGCTCATGCCATACACCAACCAGCAGTGGGTACTGCTGAGAAGCAGCCCAACCCCAGACAGCCAACAGAAGGCTTGTGCTGAGAGCCTGCCAGGGCTGAGCAAAACTCAGCTTCATGGTGCCCAGAGAAAGCACACAACAGCAGCCCCATCTGCGAGCCTTGCTTTTATAAAACTTTTATAAAATTTTGTTGCTCTGCTCATTGTCTTAGCCTCTGACTCTCGCCTTGCTCCCGGAGCACTTGCGAGGACAGCGGGTGCTCACAGGTTGCTGCGGTGACAGCTAAGAGGGCCAGCAGGTCCCAGAAGCCTTCCCACATGTGAGCCCAGTCCGCACACTGCTGGCAGTGCTGCAGCTCAAACACCCCCCTAGCACCATGCAAAACTCACCTTTGCTTCGGAACAGTTGGAAAGGGAGAGGGGGTGGAGCATTAGCTTTTGTTGAGGACAAATGAAATACTGTTTTTGCTTTTCTAAGCCATGCTGTATTTTAACTAAAACATTAGAAACCTTAGTGACAGTACACTAGGAAAAGCTGACTTTTGCAGTTAGTGAAGGTAATTCCTCTGAAAATCTCATTTATCTTGTCATCTTTTACTCATGGGAGACCCACACGGAGACATCTGAAGAAGAAAGCTTTGGTTCAGAGGGAATTGCAAGAGAAAATAAATTAGCAAAATTTTTAGTGCAAAGTTTTATCTGTAAAAATATTTCATTGTACGATAGAGGAGTACCCAAAGATACCAAAGGCAAGAAGAAATAATTTTGTTTGAAAGAACAAACGTAAACTTTGTTTAGAACTCACCTTACACTGGACTTGCACATTGCAGTAAAAATTCTTTAAAGAAGAGAAACTCAAGGGGAAAACCAGTTGCAGAGATGAGGTGAAGTGCTATCCAGGCCTACATTTGGAAAAGTTTTGTAAACACAACTGCCTGGCTAAGAGTAAATAAAAAAAAACATACCCATAACTATTCTGCAAAATTTGGAGTGCAGGTACAGTTGTATGTATGCAAGAAAGAGGCCCCACAAGAGGCATCGGGTCTCATGACCAGCTAAGCCTCTGCAGGGAACCCAGAGAGTAATTAAAGCAATTCAAGGGCAAGGATGCTGTGTGAGCACAAAACAGAGCATGAAAAATATGTAGCTTTGTTGTCCTGGTATGCAGGCTATGCCTTGGATATGAAACTACTTGCATTAATTGGAGGCAGGTAAAAGAATCAAGGCTAGAGGAAGATAATTTGCCTTAGTGAGTGTATGAAATCTGGAGAAATAAGAAAAAAAAAAGGCATTGTCAGTATCAACTAGATAATTGTAGGGGAGCTTTAAGGATACAGTCTTCAGATCTTAGGAGGCTACCTTTACCTAAGCAACTGTACCAGTAACACTACATAAGGCCAAGACGTGAATAAAAGTATTGGAAACACCAAATTTGAGAATGGAAGTAGCAGAATCGGGGACAACAATGAAAAAAAAAATGAGGTGAATTGCATATTTGCAAGGAGTTTGGGTAAAGAAAGAAAAGTGGTAAAAACAGCAAAAAAGGCAGGTTCCGCAATGTAAAAAGGGGGGAGAAAGGCATAAAATCAGGCAAAGGGCAAAAGAGGGTGGGATCTTCTGACAACGGGAGCTCAGACACCTACAAACATTAGCAAAGCTACCTGCATACCCAAGCCCACCAGGATGCTAGAGAGAGCCCCCATGGATAATTCATACAACTGTTCATCAATGGTCCCTGTCCAAAAGACTCAGTGGAGAGAATAAAGAGGGACAGGCTCACGCCCTGGCACCAAGTGGGTGGAAAGAAAGGGTGACAGAATGATAATAGCATAGTTGGGTTAATCTTAAAAGATTTGAGAATTATACTTAGTAGTTTTGTAGTTATAACTGCAAAATAATACAATTGTAAATTAATGATAGCAGCATCTGTATTCATAATATCTATCATTAGGCTACTTAATAGTATGTTGTTTAATCAATATTGCTGTCTATTAAAAGTTATGACTCAAGCTTCCCTAAAAGGGAAGAGGTGGACCTGAAGTAATGAGGAAAAACAAGAAAAAAGTCTCTTTATTGCTATGCTTTCTCCAAGGAGCTGCTACTGGTTATTGTTAAGAGGTTAGAGATGTGAGAGGCTAGTGGTAAAAGCTACTGGTAAGAGAGGATTTGCTCACATAACAATCCTGTATCACTAAAACCAAGAAATAGTTACAGACATTGACAGAACATTTACCTGCTTACTAGTCTCTCTTTGTACTTTTTGCTCTTTCCATTTATATTACAGATGTAATTTCCTTGTTAAGGTAACAAGCATTTTCACTCCTTAATACTGCAGAAGCACCCAAATAAGGTGAAAAGTGCTCTAGAGAGACAAAGCCACTTCCTCTCCTCAAGTAAATAGTTTTCTTTACTAGCATTTTGTGCTGCTTATCTCCATGGTCAAAGCCTCCAATCAGATAAAGAAACATGCTTGTTGGCCAGCTAAGCAAGCTGCCAAAACAGAATTCCCACTGCCAGCACTGATACCACTTCATTTAGATGTAGTTTCTCATCCCACAGGCTTCGGCTGTTTGAAGGGAAAGCAGTTCTCAGAACAGATGGAGTTGGTAATAAAGCACTTTCTAGGAGATACAGGGATTACACAGGGAATGAAATGGCGAAACAGTGTCTGGAGTACACGTTGTAAACTAAAACCACCCAAAGTATAATTCTCTTCCCACTGAGAACAACATGGTGGAGAAAACTGGAAGCAGCAGCACAGCTTTCCAAAATGTTCGCCATCATGGCTGCTTCCCCTCAGAAGGGCGGCTATTGAAACTACTTGAGACACGTTCCAACCTCGCACCCACAAAAAAATCTTGTGATTTGTCATTTCGAGTCAGTGTCAGGAGCACTGCCAAAAAAAAAGGATGAAGTAGCTTTCTCAAAAGAGCAAGAGAGAGTCTATGCAACAGACGGGGAAACAGTGCAGGCACTTGTCTGTGTATAACAGCACTTCTGGACTCATCTACAAAGTCACATTTGATTTCTGCTAGGACATCTACACCAACTGTCCTGCTTTCAGTGAAGCAGGAAAACCCATATCCTGAAAGTCCACTGATGTTCTGCTCTCCCAGGCTCGTGCTTAGACTGAAATCTCTGCAAAGCACAGCCTAGACTTTTGGACGTGAAGAGAACAGCCACCACAGGGCTTCCATGAAGAAGAAAAGCTGCTTTAAGTCAGCACTTCAGCAGTCACTGACGCTGGAAACACAGTGCCGGCAGGATGGGGTAGAGAGAGGCAAGGAGGGTAATGTTTACAATGTCCAGATAAACCATTTTGGTCCAGACCAAGGCTCCATTCTGCTCAGTAACCTGCCACAGTGCTGTCTATGATCAGGCATGCAGAGAAGAGTAAGAGTAGGGCAAGCATCTATAGTCTTTCTCCCACATTTTCCCCTCTTCCAATGATTTTCATCTTACAAGAGGTCTTAAGCCTAATATGGTTTATTAGTTGACACCCCCCCACAGTGGGTCTCTCTTTCAAGTATTTGCCCTATTATTTGGTTTTCTTTGTTCATTATTATTGAGCATCATACTGATGTTTCAAAGGAAGAACCATGACAATGTCACTCATGATAATAATAATAATAATAATAATAATAATAATAATAATAATAATAATAATAATAATAATAATAATAAAACAGAGGTTATGTTATGTTCTCATTTCTGACTTGCAGTGCTTTGCATTTTGTAAGGAGTCACTACATCCAGTTCTCATTTTCTTCATAGATCTTAGTGGAAAGGGACTTTTACTCTACATGATTCAAGTTTAAATGCATGATAACAATCCTGGACATTGTCTCTGCTTATGGAATTGTGCTAGCTCTCATCAGCTATCAGCTGGGTATCACCAGAAGTCCAGTCAAACCAGACAGATCTGTAACTCAAATCTTTTTTTGTATGACCTGTACACATGTGTTATGCCTAAAGACAGTTGCCTGGATTCTCACCCTGGCCCTGGATATATAACTCACTATTATGATAGCAACCAAAACCATGAAGCAGACCTGAAGCTCATTATTCAAAGCAAGCAAGGTTTATTGGACTGCATTAAACTGGTTTTTCAATTTAATACATCCTGGCTGAAATATTGGCCCCCTCTTTAATCTATGGGATTACTTTCGTTACCTTCATTCAGGCTAGGATTTCACCTCAGGAACAACTCTACTGTGTATCATTATTTTATAATTATCTTGTCAGGTGCTCTCCTGTTTGCTGAAGTACATAGGCTTTCCCCTCCTCAAATTTACTCAGTGACAGAGCAAATGATACTTGTAGCCTTTGGAGCAAGAAAGACTGAGATGACCAAAGCAATCTTTTATTCGACTCTGTCATGCTACAGAGCCAATTTCTCCTCATCTCCAGCTCCGAGAACACTATTCCAGACTTTTGCTTTATGGCTGAGTTTAGCTTGTAGATTTTTTCCAGTTAATACTTTGTCCAGGAAAGTCCTTTTTGGCAACTGGGTTTTGAAATGCTGTTCCAAATCCTGGATCTCAAACTGAATCAGAGAATTTTACTGGGGATGAGGCAACACTCCCTCCTTTCCTTACTGATCATTCCTTGCCATCTGCAACAGCCACCATTATTTATTTTTTTTTAAAGCTGTGCTTCATGCAAAAGCTAGCATGAATAACAAATGCAGTGTCAGTACTGGATGGTTAAATAATCAGGAAGACAGAAGGAAAAAAGTAATGTCTGCATTTACCTGACTGGGTTTACAATTAAGTAGTATATTCCTAAGAACCATTGAACAAAATGAACAAAAACGCAGCCTTCAGCACAGTCAAGCAGAGAGGATTCCTAAAAGGTTCAAGGCTTGGTTATCTGGTGTGTCAGCTGTGTCAGACAAATCTCTCTTCCCTCTAGCAGAGTGATTTTATTTTCTTTTTAACCAAGAAAAACACAGAAACCAAACTGGCCACCTTGCAAAATTTAGTCTGACTTTGTGCAATTAAGATGGGGTGATTTGGATCAAAATGTTTTGCAGCCAGGGGGCCTAAATAAGTTTGTCTGAAGTCTGGACCCAAATGCTTTGACTTCAAGAGAAGAAACTGGCAGTAAGAAGAAAAATAAACAGTTTGCTGCATTGTTCCAGCAGGCATCAAGGCAGGGCTATGCAGTGCAGCAAGTAGGTGTGATTAGCTCATTTGTCATTAGTTTAAACTAACATGAAGCAGAAAGCAGAAGTCTGAGCACACGGAAACAGCACCCTCCAATTCCGATTAGCCTCTTGTTTATACCACGTTGTGGTAAGCTGGAGGCTGCCTTGGCTCACTTAACCTTTCTGCAGGCGTGAACGTAGTAACTCCTGTCTCCCTCAGAGAAGGGAACAGCTCCCTCCAGAGAGGGTTAGCAAGAGACAGAGAGAACTGATCCTGCAAACTGCCACTGTCACCATGAAGACATCAAATGCTCTCGTTCTCATCTTAGTCCTGCTTTCCATCAGAGCCAGCACAGAATGGCCTACGCACACAGTCTGCAAAGAGGACAACTTGGAAATTCATTACAAAAGCTGCGGTGAGATTCTTAACATTTCCATTTTCCTTTTAGCTGAGCAACAAAGTTGTTCTTAGGCAGTGAGAGAAGCCTATAAACCAGGCAGTGAATGGAAGGGTTACATTCTCAGGCCAGCACTGGGTTTTGCAGCTGGAATGTTTTTAGTTTTTCAAATATAATGGGGTTGGTTCTCACACACACAAATCTAACTGGTTTTAGATGGAATATAATAGGAAATAATGTAACCTAATTCAGATTGTTAAATAGCTGCCAAAAATTCAGTTCAGCATGAAAGACAATTAGGATTTTTAACTTGAAGCTCAGTTACAAAAAACAGGAAGACCCTAAATCTTTATCCTTTTTTTTACCTCTGACACAGACTCTTCAACACACCAATGTGCTGTTTTCTTACCGTGTGGTTAGGCTGTGGTGATGTGCTTTCTGTCCTCCCACTTGGAGTGACAAGGGACCTGGTGTGACAGTGGGAAGGAGTTGCATTCTCAGCAGTTGCCACCATGCTTAGCAAGACCTCAGCAGCAGCACTTAACAGAGGCATTTCCCAGGGACCTCAGGGTTTGTTTGTTCTTTAAATCTGTAGAGAAGAAAAGGAGCAAGTGGCACAGGGATGACTGAAAATGAATTCACTGAATGGTGCCTGCTTTCCACCTCTTGCTTTGCTGGCCTTGTGCCTCTCCTATTGTGCTGATCGGCTTTACAACTGGGACAAAGGGAATTAGATTCACAGACGCCTCATTCATTTTCCGCACGTGATGTGAAAAGTGATTCATGGCAAATGAGCACCCTAGAGTTTGTTTTTCCAATTCATCCAGATACAAAGGCTTTCCTGGGGGGCTTTTTCTCCCCTGTAGCTTTCATGCAGTTTTGCACACCCATTAAAATAAAACCAGTGAGGGACAAGGGAAGTAAATAAATATTTGTAATGCAATTCTTCACTGGCCTGCTCCCAGGAGAACAAAGTCAGGCTTCACATATTATAAATGGGTATACTGCATTAGGAAAATATATAATTAGATATTGAATACGAGCACTGGTATTACCTTTATTTTAAGAATTCGTTGTATAAACAAATTCTGTTCCCTCTACAGGTCTCAGTTAGCATGAGATGCCTTGACACAGGGGCACGGGCTACAGTTTGAGTTGATTCAAACGATGATGAAATTTGTCTGCTGGGCACGTGTCAGTCAGGCATTGCTTCTTACTATGCACACCACTGGACTGACAAACAAAATGCATTTGTTTAGAGCATACATATCACTTGTTTGGTTTGCCACACACAGAAAGGTAACAGGAGGAGTTCATGAGGAGTTCACAGCTTGAGAAGCACAAGCCAGAGATCTCAAGTCAGGTCCCAACACGAGAGTGATTTTCTGTTCTCCTAGCCACAGCTATGGGAGATGAGAGGATTACACAGACATGGAAGCAATGCAAGAATTAAATCAGATTCCTTGTTTGAAGCCTGATTCTTTGCCCCTTATAGCTCAGGCAGATTCAGTTGTGGCAGCACTCACAACTGCTCTCAAAGTGTTCTGCCCTGCCTTTTTCCACAAGCTACCTGTACCTGTAGCACCAGACCAGGAAGCACCATTGGCATCTTAGCTGATCTATCTCATAGTCTGGTAGCTTGCATGAAACAAAACAAACGAAAAAAAGTCTTTTGGGATGAGCCCAAAAATCTATAGAAAGCCTGCTAGATGGGGAGGATAAATCAGAATACAGTCTGCGTTCCCTTTCTTCAGAGAAGATACTGCTCTTCCTGAACTCACTGGCCAGCTTGCAACAGTGATCAACCTTTCAGGAGGAGGGAAGCTTTGTCTGCACTTCATTTCACTCTTAACCATCATTTGATGTAAAGAACATAGCTTTTTTCTTTAGCTATGTCCCATCAGCTATTCTCACCCAGGAAGGAAAAGACATGCTAGTGCCTGGATTTGACAAGACCCTCTCCCAACCAACCCTCTCATGAAAACTTTGTAATGTCAGCAGGCACAGCATCAATGCTAGGCAGCTGCCCATACACTTCAGGTGTTTCAAGGGAAGGAGTACCCCAAAACCATAGGGTTGCTCATCCTTCAACGTGTTAGTGTGAGATTAAAAAAAAGTGGAAGCAGCTTCCTGGCTCACAGACCAGAGCTGGGAAAAAGGGACTATGATAACACATCCTAGCAGCCACAGAAGGCATCCCAACAAACTACTGAAGAACATTAATATGTTGCAAAACTAAAACCACACTTATTTTAAGCTGACTCCCCACGCAGGGCACCCAATCCCCAAATCAATGTTAGCCCCCCTCCATGAAACTTTCCCCCCTGCATGTCCTCTTCATTCTGATACATCCTCAAGGTATCTCCTGATCCACTGAAGATGCCAGAGAATGAGACATTTTGGGATACAATATCTACAGGGAAGTTTCTAGTATGAAATATTGGGTAAAAAAATCCCTGATCATTTCAAGAGGGTCAGGATTTCACCACTATTACGGTTACAATGAATTCTATGATGATATCAGTACACCAGGGCTGAATCAAGTAAAATCTAAGAAGGTCGGGAGAATTTTAACCAAGTACTTCACAACTTTATTTCTCAAACTCTATCAGCAGATTAATAGAGTTCAGTCTGAGAGCTTAAAATGGAGGTGTGTGTTCATTTATGCTTTGCAGTTTATCAGATCTTCTCCTATAAGGCAGCAAAATCTGATTAAAGCCAAAAGTAAGAGTTAATATACCAGTGATAAGCGTAGCAGAGAAGCTTAGCTGGCTAACTGAAGATAGAGAAAGAATAGCAGTCTTCTATACCCAGGAGCAAGTCCCAGTTCCCTGTTGAAAGCACTTGACCTAGCTGCAACCTGCCTCTATAGTGCGGTAGTTTACAGGCATGCATCAGTGCATGCCTGTATGCCTCAGTGTTACCCCGTATTCTGGATCCTACAGAAAGCATCCCCATTCACACCCAGCAGCATCAGACTAAGCAGTCCAAAAACAGGACCCTAAGGCATGTATCAAAAGAAAGGGCTGGATAAAACCCCAGTGATCAATGTCACTCACTTGGGGCGAAAAAAAAACTAAAGGAAATCAGAAGAAAATTCTCAGCAGTAAGACCATTGCAAGAAATTCAGGCTGAGAGATGGGTGGTCTAGAAGTAAATAGGCAGTACGCTGCCTCCTCCACATAACCGCAGGAGACATAACACCGAGACAGTCTATAAATAGCAAGACATTTCCCATCAGTGCCACTCTTCCTCCCAGGAAGAAGTGACAAAAACGAAGGAAGATCTCAAATGACCATAAATCACTTTAGAAACCTGGGCAGGGATCCTGAGATAAAAGCCACACAGGTTAACATCTCCAGCTGAGAAAAGAGAACCGTAATTGGCAAGTCTATGCAGAGACGTGAAAAGAATCTGCTACACAAATGGCTGATTCCTATCCCTTTTAATTTCACAGTGATTTTTACAGCAACAATGCTTTTGATCTTTCTAGCTACATTTTAAAAGGCAATTCTGTGGGAAGGGAAAGGCAGCAAGGCAGCAGTAACAGAGTGCCCTGAGCAGATTCCAATGGTACTTGATTGTCAGGCATCTAGCTGAAAGTGCAAAGTGCAATGCAGTCAGAAACTACAAAATGTAACTCTTCAATGCATCTACCAGCACCTGCCTCTAGACCATTCACATAAGCTTGTGCCAATTAGCCATGAAAACATTCTTACGAGGTACTGTTCAAATGGGACTCTCTCCATAGGGTAAAGCAGGTGACTGCTACTACAGGTGCATGAAAAGAATTTTACAAGCATTTTTACAGCTCTTTCTTAAAACTTGAGTTGGGCCTGTGTCAACAAATCAGTATTCCAGAACAGCTGTTTTTATTTCAGCCAGCATGCCCAGACCAGGGTTCCCAGTGATGAAAAAAGCTCTGTGTGAAGGTTAGGACCTTGAAGACTTCCGAACTTCTGCTGCCTGAAAATGGAGACTTCTTGACAATGCAGAAAAGGCTACTATTAAGGTAGAAGGGTCCTAAAAAGGGTCTGGAGAGAGCGGACCATTAAGGACTTTGTTTCCTAAGCACAGGAGTAAATAACACAGAATTTCAGAGAGCTTCAGGCCAGCAAAAGCTAAGTCTTGAAGGATATTCCCCAGGCTTTATAAAATGCTGTTCGGAGCATATGGGATTTTTGACTATCAGGCAGAGATGAGCAGATTTCCCAAGTCACGTTTGACTTTTTTTCATCTGAAGCCACTAGCTGAAGTTTTGAGAGGAGGAGGAATCAATCACCATTCATTTCAAACTCCAGAACCTAAACAGAAAACTGACTGTACCCTGTCTTTACAATTTTATCTATCTACAAATTTAAAAACAAACATGCAAACAAATAACAACACTCAGTGATATGGGCAACCATTTGCTATAATTAATGCCTTCTGCTAGACATAGCAGCAGCCTCTCTCGTCCCCTTCAGGGAATTATTTTTACATGCCAATGCCTCTTCCTAAAGAGAGCAGTTAGACTGAACATGTGTTGTCCACTGAGATCCACGACTGCTTGCATAGTTCTATGTCACACTTCAAGCAGGGTTATTTTTATGAAGATTTTTCCTGCCCTACACTGATAGAGTAAAAGAGAGCAGCACTGCCTGCTTTGGTGTGAGCTTGCACTGGATTGCATTTACTGGTAGAGAAAAATCTCATTTGTATTGTTTTTTAAACTTGCAAGCTCAGATTTGGATCTTGCCGGAAAAAGCCCCTTGAAGTCAACAGGGTTGTCCTGGTGCAGAATCTGCCTTGCTCAGATAAACTGTTAACCCTCCTGTTAAACTCCACTTCAAGGGAACTTCTCAGTGTTGGTTTTTATTTGTTTTGGGAAGGAGGAAGGTTGCTTGTTTGTTAGTTTTAAAAGTGAAGACTGATAGGCTGGTTAGATTACATTATCCCGATGATTTGTCTGTCTGTGCTAATAGTTTTGGTCTTATTGGTGTCCCCCTCACACACTCAGGCCCATCACATCCTTTCTCCTACATACAGAGATCAAATACACTTTCTTTTAAAAATCCTTTTTTCCTTATTTTCTTTTTCTAATAGACAACCTAACAGCCATCCTGCTAAATCAACAATACCAACTTGTAAGCAATCCTGCTATGTTGTCATTGCTGCAGCACTAATTTCACAGCATATCCCTTTCTGCTCCTACGTCAACCAAGGCTGCTGGTCCCTTCCTCCCTGGCCACAAACACATGCATCCTTTAGTTAAAGGACAACAGTAATCCGATAGCTTCAGCCGGCAAAGAAATGTCTGCAAAAACTCTCACCTCATGCATCTTCAGGGCAAATGTTCTGCTAGATGCTTGGTGAAGGAAGGCTCTTTTTCCATTATTCTTTGTTTTTTTTGGCAGACAGATTGAGCCAGATGCTTCCCTTGGACTTATTTATTTATTTCCCTCAAGCAGTCTCCAGCAATTGCTTCTGCTTCTAAATTATTTAAAGCCACATGACACCAACTCCCCTCTGATCTTTTGTTGCATAGATTGCTAATGGGCAAACAATCAAAGAACTTAAGAATTTCACTTGAAAACATTTTTTTATTTGCTCTGTCCAAGCCATCTTATTGTCATAGCCTGGCTGCTGCACTCATCTGGTATAGCTTACTTATTCCAGGGGGAAGGCCAGATGTTGACAGGCATATTTCTGGCACTGAATCCTAACAGACTGAAGCTACCATCAGAATCAAGGTAGAATGGATGTGAGTACACATGTAAATTTGCTTTAATTTTGCACATGTAAAACTTTTTAAAAAATTTTGATCCTTCCATGAACTGAAATTTCTGAGTGTGTTTCTTTCTCCACTTCATTAGAAAGGATTAAAACTTTCTTTCCCTATGTGACCTATGTTTCCCTATGTTAGATGGTTCTAACTTAATTTTACCTCATTTCAGAGAGAAAAGGGTATTTTGTAAGTTTTAAAATGTAAACAGTAAGGAGGAACAGGATACAATTTCACACCTCTGTGGTACTTTGGAAAAAAAAAAATAGGTTCAGCATGTAGACTTTGAACCATTTAGCAAAATCAATATTAATGCTTTCAATGAGACTAGTTGTGGAGAAAATTAACCTCAGCTGAACTTTTGCCACCTTGCTTTAAATTTTCCCATCTAATTTAGTTCTCAGAGATTTCCTCATGGTGCCCATTTTTTTCCCATCAAATCAATGAAGGTCCTGCATCACATACTGCAAAAGAAGGTTGTTTGTGACAGCCCATCCTGCTCATCTGCAGCTGCTAAATCTAAAATAACAGATACATTTTCCACCTATTGACTTTTACCATGTCTTCAGTTGTTGTAGCCACTGAGTCACTAAGCTATCACAAGCAGAAGGGGTAACAAAAATGTGCTCTTCTCTTTGGGAGCAAAGAGGAAAACAGGAGAGATGCATATTAAAAAAAAAAAAAAAAAAAAAAAAAAGGTGCATTTCACTACAGTTAAAAAGTACTGTGGGCAAGGCAGAACCACCATTTGCTACTGCATGCAGAATTTGAGTCTGTATGTTAACACAGCTTTGTTAGCAATGTGATAAAACTGAGATTAACTTCCTGGGTTATATAAAGTCAAAATTATCAAAAGGCACATTCACTGCATCAAGTTAGGAACAAGAACAAGCTCATAAGTGCTCCAGGGCAAAGCTTTCTGTGTAAGTGTATGAAGCATCGCTAGGCTTTCTGGGCATGGCCACATCACCTCATTTAGAGCTGCCATGAAAGCCCCAAAAAAAGCTCTGTACCCTACAATACCTACAATTTACCAAAGAAAATAGGAAAGAGGTAGGAGGTTTCGCCCAGAGAAGGTGTGGATGCCCCATCCCTGGAAGCATTTAGGGCCAGGCTTTGTACAGGTCTGGTGGGAGGTGTCTCTGCCCATGACAGGGGGTTGGAACTGGATCACCCTTAAGGGCCCTTCCAACCCAAACCAGTCTGTGATTCTATGATCAGCTTCTTGCAGCAATTTAACATCCACCAGCAAAAATACCTAGAATAATCCAAGAAAAATGAAAGTACACCTCAAAAATGCCAAAATGACTTCTGCATTATTATGTTGGTGTCACTGCAGCAACCTGAAGGGAGCTTATGGCAAACTAACATTTGAAAGGAACAGTAACAACAAGGGACAAGATGCCCAAACACTCTGCAAAGAACCACCATATACCAAACCCCAAACCTCTGATCTGTCATAAATGCTGCTTTTAGACTCAGGAGAGCTGCCGCTTGCCAAAACTAGGATCTTGAAAACTACCACAAGTTAATTCAATGCACCAGTTTCCTCTTCACCTGAAGATGGATGACTCCTGTCAAACGATCCAGTGGCGATTGGGCAGGCGGGAACCCTGCTAGTTTCCTTAGCAGAGGGAGCATGCCATTCTAATTATAGCTTACTGCCACACTCCTGTGGTGGACTTCAACCCATCCTGGGAAAATGGGAACATTCAGTCCATTTATATGCTGCTGATTACTGTTCTGTATAATCAGCAGTGAAGCCTGCTATCCCAGAGCATGGCATGTGTCTAACAGCAGGGCAGCTGCTGGTAATGTTTGGTTCTATTTCTGACACAGGCCTGCAAGTCTGTTGTGAATCCTCAGTCCTAGAGGCAAGCCCTGATACCCAGAGATCTGTCTCAAGCAGAACAATATAAAAAATGATAAAGAAGCACGTGAAGAAAGAAGAGACAGATCTGATTAGGAATACAGGCAGTTACCGTATGCATCTTACTCATGCAGTGCATGGCATTTTCTTACCAACAGAACAGAAGAACAAAGACTTTCTCTCTAATACATTCCCTGCTGGGCCTAAATTAATGCAGTTCTTTTTTTTTTTTTTTTTTTTTTGTTAGACTGCTGTAGCTGAAGCCTGCCCTGCCTCCCTTTCTCTCTCAGGCTAACTAGGACAAATCAGGATTATCAAATACAAATGCAGATCCGTGTGTGCTGTCTCTCAAAGCCAGCATCTCTCAGTTTTGCCTTCTTAAACAGGCTTAGACAAAGCTTTGTCATACCACTCAAAGCACAGCAATATCTCCCCACCCACACCTTTCCAAATATCACCACTGGCAAAAGCAAGGAAAGCCTTCATGAACCCTGAGACACTGGGCCCCCCCTCAAGCCCTTGCAAATAGCTTTAACAAGTCTGCTGTCAAGAAAGGTGGTTTGGGCAGGAAAAAGCAGGGAAAATTGAGTTAAGTTTTTGGCAGGGCTGATTTTGGTGCAAGGTAATGACACTCTCATCCCCAGACATAGCCCCAGGCTGTAGAGAGCCCCTCACCTACATTGCCTTTAGAGGCTTCCACCCAGCTCACCACCAGCTCTTTGGCTTGATACTGGGCACATCTCTTCCTCTCTTTGCTATCTGCCACACATCTTTGCTCATGGGCTGAGCCCTCCATCCCACATCTGGTCCTCACACTGCAAATGCTGTTAATATTGCAGTTATTGCCCCAGCAACACATTTGGAGGTCACCAGCCTTCTGAGTTAGTTTCTGAACATCTGCAAATCTGGGCATCAGTCATACTCTGCAATGAGCTGTATTTGAATTAGTAAGAGACAAAGCCTTAGTCCTTCATTGAAATTATTTCATAAAATGCTGGAATTACCTGGCTCCAAAACTAGGGCCATAAAAACAGGCCAGTAATGCCTTTGCCTTAATCTAACAAAACTGTAATTGCTATTTGCATTACCAGTGTTCAGTATTCTTGAGAGAGGAGTGGAAATTATTTAAATATTGCATGAACATTTTTTAACCATATTCTACATTTCTCTTTCTAGTCTTGTAGGGGGTTTTTAGATTACAGACTGTACTGAGACTGATCTTCAGACTCCACTCTACTGCCACATATGTCTTATCAGAAAGGAAGCAGAGTTATTGACTGTTAGCCACCTCAAAGAGCTTCAGGTTTAAGCAGATCTCAGAGACCACAAGTTGATAGGACTATAGGCAGTGGGGAATTCCTATGGTCTGTAGCTCCCAGGATGTTAAAGATACATCAACTGTGATTTTCCTGTTCCTTAACCTCCACGTTGCCTAATCATGTCAGAAACATACAGGAGATAAACCATACCATGGCTTCTGCAAAGGAAACCAGTGTGCCTATCTGAACTAAGAAAAAGCCTGGGCGAGTGCTTTGAAAATAAGTATCCTTATGATTAAGTAGCCACAACTGACATGATTCTCAAAATTTATTCTGCTCCACACTGAACAGAGGGTCCCTCTGCTCTTCCCAGCCACGTATGAACATGGCTGCAGCACACAGTGAAGGCAGACCTGAAGGGAAGTTCATTAAACTGAAGGTACTCAGGGAAATCTAGACATAGAACTAGAAATCTAATTCAGCTGGTGCTTCTTCCTCAGTACCTCGTAAGTAGATTCCACAGTGTCAAATATAACCTTGAGCATTCAGGTTAATTTATTTAAATAGACATTAAAGGGAAAATGTTGAGTGAATACAGAGTGAGATCCCAAACAGTTCCTCATTCTTTCCCCCCCTTTCATCACCTTGAATGTTGTAAGGACTAATGATTTAATTTTATTAAGAGCTTTGAAGGTGAGGAGTGTTGGGTAATTACTAAATGTTTCTTCCTTGTGCTTATTTCCAGCTCTTCTAGCATCAGTCTGTCCTTGTATGACCCTAACCAAGCCCAGCTATGTCATTCCACTCAATTGTACATCTTTTGTCCTAGAAGTACAATTTCTAAAGACCCAAAGCTTACTAATTTGGAGAGGCTTCTCACCTCTGCAAGAGTTACAGATGTGCTCTCCTGCAAGAAAAGCTTGAATGCTTGCTGCTCTTGGTTCGGTCATGCCACTTATTTTCGTATTCATATAAGAACAATGGGATTTAAGAGCAAGTTCAGATAAGAGTAAAGCCAGCAGAGGATAGCTAACAGGATGGTGGGGAGAAAGATAAGATAAGACAGGCTGTTCTAGAGTAGCCCAGTAAAATTCCCATAACAGGTGCTTCCCATCTGATCACGCAGTTTCTGTAATCCCCTGTTAGTGGTCTGCTAATAGCTCTGGCTCTGAAGGACACAGCTGTAGCAGGTTAAGACATTATCATTCCCAGCTGTCCACTTCATCTCCCTGATGAAGATCAACTCCCAGAGAACAGGAGACCGAACAGACATGTGGGGCACATGGACAGCCACAGCTCGCAGCCCTGTGTCCTGGTGCACACCCGTGTTCAGCAGGAGGGTGAGCTGGTGGCCCTGCAGCTGCAGTAACTGAGGCATGAAAGCGTGCCCCTGTCTCTGTCAAAGGTACAATGCCTGCAGCCAGGAGGGTCACGTAGATATACCACTGTAAGTCTGCCTGAGCTAACTTACCTAGGACATGACCTTCTGCTAAGAAAAGGAGTAGGAAAAGGAGTTCCTGAACTTTTCTTCCTAGAATTTATCTGAGCTTCTAAGCAGTACTAACTGTGTCTGCTCAGTGATCTAGAAATGCCCAGCCAACTTCACCACTGCAAGCACCTCAGAATATTAAGCCAGGCTAAAATTGTGAACTATGGTGCCACACTACAGGTTGTACATGAGGAAAACCATATACCAAGTCAATATTGCAATCAATCTCCAACATAGTACTTGGGAAAGAGTAAAACAAGAGGTATGATACAGGGGTCAGCTGTCACTCCACCTTGTAACTGATGATCAGATACATCCCAAAGTTACCTCCCACAAAGCAGGACTGTACTGCAGAAAATGCTATTTAATAAAAGCTGTACATTCAGTGTGAGATAAAGCTGAAGGCCCAGCATTAGGCATGGCATTGAGTTCAAACAGCAGGCCTAAGAGATCTTACAATGCTTCAGATCTTCAGACTGTTTACAAAGGACAAAGATTCACATCTTTCTGAAGGCAGTTGCTTGAAAGGTTTAGAACTGTCTATAGAGAAACTTCAGCCAAATCCTGTTCCTGGGCACCTTCATGATAGCCGAAAATGTTGTAACCCAAGTCTTTCTCACACAGATGTACAGAGAAATAAAAAACACAAAAAATATTCCCCACCTTCCCCCCAATAAGCAGATTTTTACTAATAAACCTCTACATGTTTGCAAAATTTCCAGCAACGTTTAAGTTTTGGTAGTATATCAAAGCTGAACTGGAAAAGCAAAACTCCGCATTCAGTTGAAGAGTTTCTAGCTTTAATTATGGAAGAGGGAGCAGATTGAAGGGAGTGGGTGGAGGGAAGTCTGGGAACATACAGTACTGTGCACTATGAAATGTTGCAGGGAAGTAGAAGGCTGAAGGGCAGCCCCACGTATTTTAGAGATTTAATGATAAATGTTATTGCTCTGCACATGTGAAAGACATAACTTGTAGTTTTTCAGTCTAACCAGCTCACTTCAGATTGAGGCAACAAGGAAGAGTAAGAATTAAACCTCCGTAAGAGAGAGACAGTGACTCACAGTTGTGCAACAGAGAAATGGCAATGGCCTTGAGTTGCTTTTGTCACACATGAGGGACTCCTCTACATTTGAAGAAAGGAGTAAGGCACACTACCTTAGTTCACAGCACACAGCTCAATCCACAAACATCTCTGCATATCAAGTAGTGTGTTTTGTTTTTTGTTTTTTTTTTTTTTTTTTTTTTTTAAAAAAAAAGTATTTCCTTTAATTTCCTTTTAGCAGCATCCTTTAGCAACAAAGCCATCCTTTCAATTGATGTCAGCAGGAGTCTGCCATGTACACTATAGTAACCAAGATGTTGGATTGCAAAGTCATCACCTGAATTTCCACAGGGAGATGGTCAGAAAATTAATTGGAGTTTAATTCACCAGTAGAAAAGTTTGTTTCACAGCAAAATAGTACCAACACAAAATCTGAGTGCTCTAATTCACGAATTTTGCTGGACTACCTCATGTGAGTGTTTTCACACACACTTCCTCACTGGGGATCAGGCAACACGTGCCTCAACACACAAGTGTCCCTCTGTGCTGCACCACTTGTGGTGGAATATGGGACACCATGGTTATGTTGCACCATGAAATAATTCACCTGGCAAAAAAGCTCAGCTCATGTACTAAACTTAAACAGCTCTGAGGTGGAGTTCCTTGTGAGAAATACATGTTTTCCAGGGAGGCTTGGTTTCATGAGCACCTTCTTTCCATCCAAGCAGTTATGGAAGATAAATTTTCAGCTAAAAACAAAAACAAAACAAACAAACAAAAAAATCTAACCCTAATACCTAATACTAATAAATAAATATTTAATTTGTTGACTAAAGCACAGCCTCTTTCTCTTGAAAACAAAAGAGTATTCATTGCAGTGCCATCTTTGATCACGTTCCCCTCTGAAAATTAAGGAACTGGCAATTTTTGTCGTTTGACAACCAGTACAGTTTGTAGGCAACAGTACCCAACGTGCTCAGGATCTGAGCAGCTGCTTCCTGAAACTTATCCATGTACCACACACCAAAAACAGAAATGAGAGGGGCTCTTGCAGAAGTCCAGAAGAAAGCGGAAACCAAGCCCTGAGAGGTGGCAGAGACCAGAGGGGAAGCAGGCATAACAGTCCTGGAGAAAAAAAAAGGAGAAGTTTGACACTCTTTCCATCTGGAGCTGGAAACTGCTCTCCTACCTGATTGCAACAACTTCTGAAGCTGCAATAACAAAGCAAAAACTGACAGGAACATGGAAAAAGAGGAAAGACCCCCTTCTGACCCCTGTCACACTTGAGTAACCAATGAACACTCACTCGCCTGTCCCAAGCAGGTCATATAACTGTAGAGACTGGTTTAGTGATGTGGAAGGAAAAAAAAAAAAATCATAGGGATACAGAGCTGTGGGAAATGACTGTGACTTTTACATATAACAAACAGTTATTTTAAATTGTCATAAGCTAGGACCTGGGAGATCCTTTTGGACCACACTGACAATCCACATGCTGCAGATTCTGGCTTGAAGATGCCAGGTCCTCCCAGTGCTTTCATTCTTTTCACGCTCGCCTAATAGACAAACAAGCTTTGGTCACCCAGGCTGGTTCCCTGTCAGCTGCTACAGCTGTGGAGCACTGCTGCAAAAATAGGGTCAGACTAGGAGCAAAAAAGATGACAGACACATTAGCTCAGACTCGCAGAAGTCACTCATGACTCAAGTTTCACCACAGCACCAAAGTAAAATTCTCCCAACCCATAATTTTCCATTCAGTAAGATGATCACCTCAAAGCACAAGCAATAATAAGTTAGAAACAGGATTCAATTCTCAAGTCTATAATTTGTCACCAACAGCTCTGTGTAAACCATAGAGCCTACAGCTGCTTCTGTGTGTGCTGCAGTTGTGCCTGGGTCCACGCCCACAGCTTCTTGGTTTTCCACAGAAGCCACCGTGAGGGCCAAGTACGCCTTGAGGCTCTCCTACAGCATACATCCATGAGTTAGATGACATCCAGCCAAACTGGCCACATCTTCTACCTCCAGCCACAGCTCTGGAAACCTCTTGCACGTGCTGCTCATTGCAGCCATGCCAGCAGCAACTGAGCTGTCAGTTGTTGCTGCTGGCTGTCACCAGAAAGTGACACATCAGCAAGCCTTCAGGCATAGTGCATAGCCTGGGGAAGGAAGGAAGAAGGTGGAAGCAGGAGGAAAGCAGTTGTGTTTGTTCAAGAGTTTTGGAGTCTTGTGCTGAGGAAGGGGTACCATGGAAAGCAGCAAGAAACACATACATCCAATGTTGGTAAGCAGCTTTACGGCTCCTTCTGCCCTCAGCTCTGCTAAGGTCTCCAAGAGAAGAAACAAGTTAGAAATATCACACAATAACAGACCCAGCATGGACCACTACAGGATCTCAGCAACAAAATTTTGCTTTTGTCTTTGGACCTTCTAATTAAATTCAGGATACAGGTTTCCAGACAATCACCAAGCGATCCTGTGACACAAATTCATTAAAAAACAGTCATCGTAATCAATTTTTTGTTTGTGCTGATGAAGGAATGGTGACACACACAACCTACGAACAGCAGTGCTAGGACTTCAGTGTCAAATGAGTACAGCCAACCCACCTCTAAGAGGAATTTGCTTTCCCTGAACTTGGTTAAATTTTCCACCCAGCAGGTTGTAGCCACATCTGAACGTGTTTCAGATTGAAGTGGCAGGAAGGACAGACAGAAGTAGCTAGTAAACATGGCATGTAGGAGCTTTGAGCCCATCTTGGAACATTTCTAGGAAATCTGTAATGCTTTTGTTGTTGTTGTTGTTGTTGTTGTTTTGTGTGTGTGTTTTTTTTTTTTTTTAAAGCACTTTGTAGTTTTATTGCTCTTGTTACCCATTGCTTTCTATTTCCTGACAGATCCCCAGCAAGACTTTGCTTTCAGCATTGACCGTTGTTCTGATGTCGCAACCCACACCTTTAACATCAGAGCTGCCATGGTCCTAAGTAAGTGAATCACTATTTCCTTGTGCCAAAAGCAGGTAATTCACCTGTAAGTGCTGATATTAAGTAAGCTAGGGCGACAACCTCCGATAAAATAAAAATGGGCTTCATTTTTGAGAAGTTTCAAAACCTGCTTGAGGCTAGAGAAATGGCAGTTCTGTTACCAGCTCTGCCTCAGACAATGTATTCAGCCCTCAGCCCCTATCCCTCTCCTACCCTTCATCTGTACATATGAGCCGCCAAGGTGGGGGCTGGCTCTAGAGCTTTTCTTCACAAAGAAATCATTTGGGGAAAGTCCTGCTGAATGAGATGGCTACAGCACCCACAATCTCGTGTCAGCACCCGCAGCGCTTCCCAAATTGCCAAGGCTTACCCTTGCACCTTCTTGCAGCCCCGTTGGCCCCAAGTTCACCTTGAACCTCTACTGCTACAACAAATATGAGACTGTGCTGCTGTATACTCCTTCTCTGAACAGGAGTTTGTGTGCCAAGCATCTTTTAACACTTAGGAATGCTTCCTTACATGTAAAGGTCATCCTCCTGACGGATGTGCTGCCCTTTTCCCTGGAGCACCTGTTATCAGATGGCTGCAAAGTTAAACAAGCCTGCGCACCACATTATAGGCGTTTGCAAATACCTTTCCACCTGTCGTGGTTTAACCTGGCTGGCAGCTAAACACCACGCAGCCATTCGCTCACCCTCCCCCCTCCCTCTCTGGGACGGGGGAGAGAAATGGAAAGTGAAGCCCGTGAGTTGAGATAAAGACAGTTTAATAAGACAGGAAAATAATAACAAAATAATAATAACAATAATAATAATAATGTTACAATGGTGATAATAGGAAAATAATAATAACATGTACAAACAAGTGATGCACAATGCAATTGCTCACCACCCGCTGACCGATGCCCAGCCTAACCCCGAGCAGTCCGGCCCCCTCCCCCCGGCTAGCCACCCCTATATATTGTTTAGCATGACGTCAGATGGTATGGAATACCCCTTTGGCTAGTTTGGGTCACCTGTCCTGGGTCTGTCCCCTCCCAGCTCTTACTGCACCCCCAGCCTGCCTGTTGGCAGGACAGAGCAAAAGGCTGAGATGTCCTTGGCTTGGTATAAGCACTGCTCTGCAACAATTAAAACATCGGGGTGTTATCAGCACTCTTCTCATCCTAAGCCAAAACACAGCATTCCACCAGCTACTAGGAAGAAAATTAATTCTGTTCTAACTAAAACCAGGACACCACCAAATCAGATTACAGGGCCTCCCTCTAGATCTGGTAGCCTCCTAGCACTACTTATCTGCCATGCTGGTCCCTGACACAGGGCAACCATCCCAAGCCAGATATTCAGCCACAGGCTGCTCCAGGGGGCACACTGGACATGGCCACGCTGCTAGGGACAGAAGGGAAAAAAGAGTTTAGGTGCGTGGACACATGCTTTCCTATGCCACTTGATCTCAGGATCAGAGAATTGTCATGGGCATAATTTACAATAAAAATATAAGCTATGCCTCTCGTTATATCTACCTTGAGAAACTTGGAGACCTGCTCCTGAAACATGTATTTCTAAGTATCAAGAATCCTCAGTGAAGAGAAAATGTTTAATGGCTTAAAAACTGGAGGGGAGGATGGGGTGAATGGAAAATAAATTAAAGCTGTTTACTCTTGCACTTTTTCTGAACACTCCATCCTTCTTTCTGTGTAGGACACAGCATTAAGGAACTGTACGTCAAGGCTGATCTGATCATAGGTGGGAAGACCGTTCTAAGCTACTCAGACACACTTTGCGAGCCTGGTCATTCTCAGCTTATTTTCTGTGGAAAGAAGAAAGGAGGTAATTTAGGTAGCACTCTGAAATGTTTGATGGCTACTGAATACTCCAACCAGGATGCACCTGCTGTGCTGCTGAACGTACCAATACATCATAATGTTCTGTTTACTTCAACAGCATGTTAATGGATGACAGAAACACAGTAGGAAAGAGATGTTTTAATTTTAGAGCCTGCATTTCCTTAACCTGTTTGCTTGCTTTTCTTTTAATCACAGAATATTGCGCACACATGGGATTTCACATCCATAAAAAATAAGTTTAGTAATGTGTCCACATCCAACTGCAGAGAGGTTCATAAGCCCTATTTATAGCCACATGGTTGTCATGTGAGCAAAAAGTACTACGGAACTAGCCTTTATTTTTGTCAGAGGAAGGGCTGAGCAAACAAACAAGGCATTCTGAACACATTCTTTACTATTAAGCAAATAACACATCCTGTCCTTAAAGGCAGTTTCTAACACACTTTAAGGACTATGCTTGAATAAGGATCTTTGGATCAAGATAGTATTTGATACCATCTCTGCTTTGCACCTTGTTTCTGCCTACTGTGTGACTATGCTGCAGTTGGATGAATACAGCTCATGCCAGTCAAGCTGCCAGCCAGCAGCTGCCAGCCTCACACTAGTTGGTTTACAGCAGCATTAGCTGACCGCAAAAAACAGGCATTGTTGTTTTCATGGGGGCCTGTGCACCTCAAGGTCCTTCTGCCATGATCCAGGCCAGGTAGTGCAAAGCTAGCCACAATATGTCCAGAAAGAGCTATGGTCATGTCTCTGGACTGTAAAATTCACATATCATAAACAGTCATTTTGAAATCCCTCTTACATCATGAGTGTCCTCTATGTTGATTTTAAAACAAAGAGGTGGAACTGTAGGGAAGTCTGCCACAGAGCTCTTAGAGAATCAGTTAGTTTCAGGAGCTCCACTTTCCTTGCATTCATTTGCATCTTCATCATGATAATGCTGCAACAATTCATGTGCAAGGGCTATGAGTCTGACAATCAAGCGCAACACTATTGCTATGACTGCCCCTGGAAAATTACTAAAACATTTCATGCAGTATAGAAATATCACAAAGAATAATAGAGAAATGCTGCATGAGCAACCAATTATGTAAATCCCATAAGCCAGATAGACACACACACACACAAAAAGAAAGTTTTAGAGGTTTCTTCAATTGTGTATTAAATTATAAGAAAAAAATAACTACCACAGACCTCGTGAAAAACTACCTTGTTTTCATGAAGTACTTAATAACGTCCTTTAGAGAACACATTAAGAAGTGGAGCCAGTCCTGAGTAGAGCACAAACTGCCCTTCACACATTAAGCTACAAAGCCAAAACCTCCTGGGGTTTCCAATTCTCTTAATCTTAGACTGACAGGTGATTGTTTCTACTAATTGAAGCACACAATGATATAAAGCCATAGTTGACTGGTGAAATAATATTACGTATCTTTGTTTAGAAGCATCCCTAAGTTGATTTGAGGACCTCTGCACCCCTACCGTGTTCAGTAGCTATTTTTATTTAGTAATTAAATCACAGTGGGAAAGAAGTGAACTTTCTCAGACTAAGGTTCAAACTGAAAGCATGGTATTTCTTAATTAGTTGACATTTGATTCTAACCCATGTTTTAGAAAGTGTGCTCAATACCTGTTTGAGGCAATTCAGCACAACCATATTTTGACCATATTAGCACAACTGTAAATCTGACCACAAAAGACAATATTGTGAATAGTCAAGTATGCAGCCTAGCAAAAGTGTAGGGTAGATGACTCTTAACAATGGAAGCTTTGCGTGCAGAGCCGTGTTTCCATGTTGTATGGACAGCATTTCCAACATTAGTCAAATCCGACATGAGCTTAAATACAGTTCTACACACAGCATGCTTGCCTACCACAAGAAGGACAAAAATTACCTCTGCCTCCCTCTTCCAAAGTGACAAATAACATAAAATAAAAGTTCTATTGCAGATTTTGTTGGTCCACTGGCATGCACAAGCAGAGAGGAAGTTACAAGGAAGAGAGATTTGTAAGAGATGGATTTGGCAAAGTTTTGGATGTTGCCTCCCTCCAAGTATAATAATTATATACCATATATACAGTATATAATACCTAGTATGGCTGCAGGTTTCATGTTCATCATAATCATAGTATTTACTATTTATGTTAAACAAACCTCACATCTGGCACAGCTCACCGGGAATCCCAAAAAGGATTGAAGGTTTTTGTTTGAGTTATATCCCTGTTGAGAAGTTGCAAGCTCAAAGGTTGCAAGGAAATAGGCCATTGTTCACTTAAGAACAGCAATAACAAAAAAAGAAAAACAACTGCTAAATTCTTTGTGGTATAACACGAGCTCAGCTCTTCCTTTATTTTAATAGAAAGTGGTTATTCTCCACTTCCTCTAAAGAAAATAGTTACATAAGATTTAACAGATTTCTCAATGCAATCACTAAAATCAGAAAAAGAGACCTAGCGTGGTAATATTTAGCAGTGTGCCAACCACAACTTGCAGGCTTCAACAAAACTTCTTGGTGAAAGATGCTAGCATACTCTGCAAGTTTGCAACTTTTCTTTCAGCCCCAACTGAAGAAAGCACCAGAGAACTGGCACAATTCCCTGTGCGCACTCTCAAAACAATACAAAAACACCCCTGACTTTAGACCTCCACTCTACGCATTATTGCTTCTTCTGCTAGGTTTTACAGTGAGTGTTTCCAAAAAAGTATTTATGAATAAAAATAGAGAACGAGGCATAAATTACAGAACTGGGTATCACTTTGGGAGTTTAGATACATTTTTTTTTCCAAAAAAGCAGCTACACCACAAAGCTAGGTCTTGTACTGATATACAATGCCATCTTGCTTAGCCCCTTCATATCACTTTTTCATCCCCAGTAAAGAGAGTGAATGTTTCTCATCCAGCTATGTATTTATATACATTTTTCTCACTCAACTGTATATCTATAGCTGGCAGTTATTCAGATCATTCCTGCATCCCTGAAACTCACAAAAGTTTTGTGTCAATTGCATGGGTGCAAGATCGTGTCCTAGAAGAACTCCAACATGGAGCATTTAAGTTCTAAAAAGATTTAAAACATAGAAAAAGAAGAGGTGGGTGCAGATGTACAGGGCCTTTATATAGTACAAGAGTGTGAGAACGTTTAAGATTTTCAGTGCAAGGAAGATTTGAGAAAGAGGAGTGAGAATTTCATTATAGGTGTTTTGTCAGGAATGAGAAGCATCTTCGTGGTAAATGGTAACTAGTAAGTTGAAGTAATTCTCGGGAAGTTCTTACACATTTGAAAACTCTGCGTCAAACTGGAAGCTACCAGAGGCCTTTTCACTGACAGGGAAAAGGACTAAGTTACTTTTGGTAGAAATAGTAGAGGAAAGCTAATACAAATACAGTAATATTACCTTGAATCAATGGTGGATTAGAAATGTTTCCCAGGATGCTCTATAGAAATCACATTCAGTTAAGTCTTTAAGGAGAAGAGCTGAACATGGAAGGCAGGCTAAAAGCACATCACTGATGACAGCACACGTTATAGGTGCTATAACTTACCAGACTAATAATGACATAGGGGACCTTTAATTAGGAAAAATGTAGTCATGATTTATGCTGTTCCCAATAATGTAAATATACAGTCATGCATTTGTGCAACTACAAAAGCATCTGGGCTTGCTCTGTGAAGACCACAGAATTCTTTCAATGAGCTTGGCTCAGTGTTTGTGACAGTTACAGCCACTGAAACAGATGTGTTCATCCTCTTTCAATGTAGGAATGCAAAAGAGTATATGAGTATATGAAGGATGCTGTGATAAACTACAGCCCTTAAAGCCTTGGAGAATGTTTACACTTCTGGAACTGTAGCAGAAATCTCCATGTGAGAGGAACACGGAATGGGCTGTGAGAAGCCTGATCCAGACAATTTAGGCACCAAGAAGATTGCTATAGTCAGAAATGAGTATGAACAATAAAATTCACAGATCTACGATTCTATATTATTTCATAGCAGGTCTCAACTAAATGAAAAGTAAAGCTGCTTTTGCTTTCCTATCAGAATATACATGCAAAGCAGCACAGTCCTTTTTCACAGTTACTTAAGCAAGGAGGGTCACAGGAGCTTTGTGTGGGCCTGCTACAGAACCACACAATGGTTGATGCTGGAAGGGACCTCTGGAGATCATCTAGTCCAATCCCCCTGCTCAAGCAAGTTGCCCATGACCACATCCAGGTAGCTTTAGAATGTCCCACAGGATGGAGACTCTGCAACCTCTCTGGGCAGCCTGTGCCAGAGGTCAGTCACTCTCACAGCACAGAAGTGCTTCCTGATGTTCAGACAGCACCTCCTCTGTTTCAGGTTGTGCCCATTGCTTCTTGTCCTGTCACTGGACACCACTGGAAAGAGCCTGGCTCTCTCCCATGTTTGTTACGGAACAAATATGGAGCTACCACAAGTCAGAGCAATCAAAGAAAACAGGGAGAGGTGAGGCAGAGCCCTGAGTCTGCCTTCATCTAACTGATGTAATCATTACTTTGTCATAGCAAAGAGGGACAAAACGGCTTCTGCCTGTAGCAAAAGAGAGATCAGCGTTGCCATCCTTTCAGAAAAAAAAAAAACATATGGCCTGATGACTTCTATTTCATTTTGACATATAGGTTTTGCAGAGCTTGGATACTGTTTCTCTGCATTTAGAATCTGGACAGCTTTCCAACAGCCTAGGTGAGACACTAAAGAACTACATGATCCAAGCCGAGTTTCCATATCCCAGAGGAAAAGGATTTCAGGGAAAGGCGATTGTTCACAGCCCAGTTTACTCTCTCTCCTCCTCTGCTGTCATCTAAGATGTGCTAAATTCAGAGATGACTGAAGGAGGGACAGATAAGGCCCATTTTAGGCCCTCTACTGAAAGCAAGTGCATATAAACCATGAGCCATTCCAATGCAGGGTCCGCACCACTCTGGGGGTGCAGCTCACAACATGCCTTAGCTCACATCCACACACGTACATGTACATCCCAAGTCCCAAGAGAGTCACTCATCACATAAGTCGTGCAGTAAGCAATGCCTTTAACTCCTATTTAGGCTCTAGTAAGTTGTGAACTGAGAAGTGGGCTGTGCTGTATTTTTAAGATTCTTGAGTCACCACTCTCTGCCGCGGAGATGTGTCAGACTCCAGGGCTTTCTTCATGCACAGAAGCAAGCAGTGATGGCAACTGCTCTTTGAATAAAAGACTTCTTGGTGTCTGGGTGAGGTGGCCAGGGAAGCAGAGGGGAAGGAAAACAGTCTGAGTGCTATAATGCAGTTGATCAGTTTTGGAGTGAGAAGCCAGAATGTACTGATTCTATTCAATTTGGGTATTATTTTTTTTCAGGGAGACACTGGGAAGTCCTGCTTTTCTCCACCTCCCAGAATCATCAGGGCATTACATTTAACAAACTTCTCATTAATACAAAGCTGTGGGACACTGGTGATGTCTCAGGTTTCTGCTACTCATTTCCTAGTGCATATTATAGTTACGATTCTTTAATTTAAGTTTGTTAAATGAAGGCATTGACTAGAAGACATTCTGTACACTTGTTTCCATTTCAGATACCTATCGCATGGTGGGATGGACCATATGACAATCATGTGACAAATCTTTTGTCCACCCTTTAACAAGGAACAGTTAAAGCAACGCAGAGATACTGGACTAAAACAACTTTTTAGGATTGACAAGCATCAAAATGCCAGCACATGCTCAAACACGATGAAACACTTACTCCTCTGTCACTGTCAAAGTGAAGAATATTTCATGACACCTACAAAAGAGAATCCTTAAACAGTTCTTAGTTTTCCATGACTTCTGTAGGGCAAGTTGTGCAAGAAATTCTGTACCAAAACATCTACGAATTTTATTTTCAGTCAAGTCTACACAGTTTGGCCCAGTAAGCTATGAAAAAGTAGGAGGAACTGCAGAACAGCTTGTGAATTCTGTCCATTAATGCTAAAGTTGCCCTTTCTTCCACAGTGAAGAGCAAGCATGTCTTGCAATTAAGGAGATGGAGATTGGAAGGTGCAACTCCTGGGCTCCATTCCAGTCACCGACACAACTCACGATGGCTTTAGCACATCATGTAACTTCTTGGTGAATGCTCTTTCAGTGAGATAGACATGTTCTTATTACTTTAAGGTCATGTTCAGCAAGCAGTCAGAACTCTACACCTACAGAAACACTCAGCTCAGATTTACCATTCTGCTAATTCTAAGCAAAAAGTACAGCTCAACTGTTGAATCCCCAGGTGTTTAACAGATCATGCTAAAGGGCTCATGTCTAGCAATTTCCTGCTCCCCTTTCATTTCCCCATTTGCAGGATGCATACTGACATACGGACACCCACCTGGTTGTGCAAAGCCGGGGCCCCCTCCTTTATCTTCTTGAGCCCAGGCTCTGCCTTCCCCATAAGGCAGTACACGTCCTGACATTTCTTTCAAGAGGGTTGTTGCAAGACTGTGTATTGAGCACTTTGCAGTTCTGTAACACTTGTCACTGGAGCACTTTGAAGTGCTATTACCAAAAAAAAAAAAAAAAAAAAAATGTCTATCAGAGGCTTGTTTCCTTCATGTGCTATGTGGTGTCTAACCACCCCTCATTTCTGCTTTTCAGAACACCTCTACTATGAGGGACCTGTCACACTGGGGATCAAAGAAATCCCACAGGTAAGATTGCCATAGATGTGCTCTCAAGCAGAAGGGCTTTCTGGATGAGGTGTAGTCCTCTGACCATAAGCAACAGCAGCAGCATATTACAAGCTTCCCCAGCTGGCACACTGCATCATGGCTAATCTTTGTCAACATGAAATTAAGAGGCTTTGTTTAAAAAGCAACAAAGACACCATTATCCAGAGACAGCCAGGCTTTCTTCAAATAGGAGATCCCCTCTACCAGCACTAACTCACACAGACATACAGTTCTTTAGTAGACTTTTCTTCTATTTATCTTAAACTGGCAACAAACAATGCAGCTTCAAGTGACTCCTGAGAGACTAAAGCTGCAGTTCAACTCACTCCTTGCTGTGCTGAATAATTTGGAGAGTCTCATTCATCCTCACAGACTATAAAGGCAATTTGGATAACTATTGCAATTGCATGCATTTCATTGTACGTATATAGTTTTAGGTAGTGACAGATTTCTTCTAAGTTACAAATAAAAGTCCAAGTTATGAGACCAAGAGCACTTTAAGGTTCCACGAGGCCAGAGGATAAGAGATGAATTTCTCAGAAGGCTGAGAAAGCAGGCAGTGCTTAGGCATTGCTCTTACTGAGTTGCTTGGTTGTCCATTATAGATGCTCTTTACAAGCAGTCTTCTTCACACTCAGCTAGGTCTCCTTCCTAAACCTCAACCAAATCACATTGCAAAGCTAGATAGGTTTTAAATGCTGAAAGCAATATGGTCTGTCGTAACCAGGCACAACTTGAAGCGATATTTTATGGTCAAAAACAAATGATTTCTAGCCAGATACCTGAAAAATGGGACTGAAGGGGAGAAGGCTAGATCTGGATCATCAAGAGATCTGTTTGAGTACATGGGGAGGAAGGAACCACAGTCACCACTGTGAAAGCATGCAGCTCAAGTGGTCAGTCAAACACCCCTTAGATTTACTGGCACAGAGAAGTACACCATGAGCTCTCAGTTCTACAACAGCTGACATAAAAATTTATGCCTCAGCCTCAAAAATGGGGATCTGGGGCCTAATCAGCACTGGATTGGTCCAGGCACAAGAAAAGATGACAGGATCAGAATAGGGATAGAGGACAAGGACACACGTCCTGGAGAGCTAAGCTTGCCAGGTCCTGCACAGGTTAGAAGAATGATAGCTGGGTTTGGGGAGATCAAGCCTCCATAAAAGCAGCTATCATCTCAGCCTTCCTCCGCTGATAGCTGCAACCATAGCCTTCACTTTCCAGGCTCTCCTACAGGGAGCTGAGCTCCCTTACGCAGGCTGTTATCCCTGTTATCCCATCCTTACATCCCAGGCTTCCCTAAATGCCATGCCTAGAGATACCATGCCAATGCCTAACGTGTATTCCCCCCACCACAGCACAGAGAAATACCCAAGCTTGGATCACTCAGCATCCTGCTCCAAGAGCAGCTTTTCTAACATACTGATGACACTTCTGTAGTAAAGGCTCTAAAGAAACTTAGACACAGGTCTCCAGACAAGGAGAAAGCCTTGAAAACATCCACACAGAGCAGCAGAACTCCAATCATGGGCAAATTAGCTGAATTTGGAGCCAGAAACATTAAGACTGTTCGCTATCTTGTTTTAATAACAATTTTTACCCATGAGGAAATTATTATTCTGGAGAATGAAAAAAATCTAGTCATTAATGAGCAATGGAAATGAGTTATTAAAAACTCACTTCCATGAATAAAACTATAAACTTTTGGAGAATTAACATGCTTGTGAGAAAGGGAATAGGAAGCCTTCACTGTTAATTAATTGATCAGGCAAATAATGCCATTCTTCCATGCAGCAATCAGCTTCTGCTCATTACAGAGAAGTCTCATCTGACCAGCCCAAGGGACCCTTAGACAATCTGTACAGCAATTACAACAAGGCTGTATTCTCATGAGCATGTTGCCATTGGGCCTCTCTCTAAATTTGGATGTTACACTTAGCTTGATACTCTCTGTGAGGAAAGATGGCAGATATTGCCTTTGAAATCCCATGGTAAAAGGAGAATGGCAAGGAGCACAATTAATTCTAGCTGTACCTCTTTCTGCTTCACAACCAGAGAAGTCCTGAGCAGGGCAAGAACTTCCTATGGTTCAAGGCCAGGAGGCCACTGATGCCAAGTTCTCCTCTTCTGCTGGTTTGCCTACCCCAGGTTTTACTCCCTTACAAACTCCAGAGAAAACAAATGCCACAATGCTAGCAACCCAGCGTCACAGAACAGTTGAGGTTGGAAGGGGCCTCTGGACATCTTGTCTCAGACTGATCCCCTCCTCAAGCATGGTCACCTAAAGCACATCACACAGGATCACATCCAGGTGGGTTTTGAATATTTCCAGAGAAGGAGACTCCACACACTCTCCATGCAACTTGTTCCAGTGCTCTGCCATGCTCACAGTAAAGAAGTTTTTTTTCAAGAGGATGAAATTTCATTCACCTCTTCTGAACCTCATAAGTGAGCCTTGACACCTCCCTGCCCACTGCACCTCCAGACACCTGGAGAGAGCAGTTATGACCAACACAAAAAAAGCCATGGCACCTTTAAGGCTGAGATTTTTGCCCTTCGACAATACAAGTTCTGTCCCTAAAAAAAAGATACTAGTGTTTGCCTCACAATTTGAAGTTAAACTACCACTTGTTTTACTGAATAAGAGTTCATCACAGTTTGACTCATCTATACACACATCCCCAAGATGCCATCTTTTATAGAAATTCATATGCATCAATAACAGTGTACACGGTGAACAAGATCCAAGAAAGAAGGGCCAGACAGACAACTGAGCACCTCCTCTCCTTCCAGTTACTAAACAGCACAGGCCATACTGTGCTTGCTCACAAGAAACATGAGAAACAATACAGATTTAAATGGAATTTTTATGCATCAAAACATTTCATTCCCCCCATTGTTTTAATTTTGAACTTGTGCTGTCAGCATTGATATTTCTGAAGAGCATATTTTGGCAGAAACTATGGGCAACTCCTTTACCAGCTGAAACATTTGGACAGGAAACATTTCAGAGAAACTTGATGGGAAAAGTATTATTTTGTTTCTAGGAAAATGACTCGCTCATAGAAACTGAAGCAATTATTTACTACTCGTGGACTAATCTCTCGCTTTGTGTTTGTTTCATACAGGGAGAGTACACTGTTTCAGCAAGGCTGACTAATGAAGATCATGCCACTGTTGCTTGTGCTGATTTTACTGTGAAAAATTATTTAGATTATTATTAGCAACTAAAATAACGTACCCAGACCAATTTCATTAAAGCTACAGATTACCAAAACTATTCAAGCCAATTGAATTGCTTGCATGCTGCAATAATTCTGAAGGAAATAATTCCCATATGGTGGTTCTGATGCTGTTCCTCTTTATAATTCAGTTTTCAAGAAGTCAGTAGACCCTCTAGTGGTAATTTTATCTCTAAATGCACACTGTAGCCCACTTTTTGCTTTTAATACATACAGCTGCAAATAGAAAGCATTTGATACCAACATTCTCATCTCACGATGAAAATAGGATGAGGCAGAACAGGCGAGAGCCAAAACAGTTTTTGCAGTAAGCTATGGAGGTATCCATTTCTAACACAGGCTAAAGAAGATTTTCATATGTATTATGTAGTTACACCCCTCAATGCTTTCAATCTTCCCTGAGGCCTGTCTGGAGCCTCTGATTGTATAGATTTTGTTATAACTACAGAACAAAAACATGATGAATGTGCCTCTTTTCAGCACTCCATGTCCAGTCATGGTATTGATATTACGTCAGGCTTCAGGACTCTACATGCATTTGTTTGTTCATCAATGTTTTTGTGATATGCAAATTGTTCTATTTCTAATCTATGTGCTTGTCTTGCTTCTTGATCAATTTGTAATAAAAGAAAATTTTCCTCATGATTCTGGGATTGTTCCAAAACTCAAAAGGGGGAAAAAAAACTACCCACAAACTTGGGAGGGAAAGAGTAACCAAGGGGGAATATTGAAGGAAATAATTTGAATGAGCATGTTCCTTTATTATTTTTTTTTTAAATATGAAACATGAGTTATGCTGATACACATTTTATGTCAGCAGAGGACAGACTGTTCTTTGCTTTGAGCAACGAGCAGTATGAGAAGTAAACACAACTTATACTACCAGCCACAGCACACCCCCAAACTTCTCATTCCAGGAGCCTCTGCAGCTGGCATAGCTGACGGGTAGGTCGATAGCCAAGCATAGGGAAAACACCTGGGCTCAGGAGCTTGGATTGGAGAATGTGGACCTGGAAACCTGTTTAGGGGACTGGAGAAGTAGGAGAAGGATCAAGAGTGGGTTTGAATGTTCATTTTGAGAGGTAGGGACATGAATCAGAGCCACAGGAGGGTGCTGGAGCTGAGCACAGGTTCACGAGGTAATGAGCATGGTGCTGCATGCCTCACCTTGGCACGCTTCGCCAAGGGCAGCAGGGGCTGTGGCTCACAGCTGGCCACACAGGAGCTCTGACACACATGGTCTCTGTCCTACTCACCCACATGCTTGTGTCACAAATAAATTCCTGAGCAGCAAGAGCATCCCTGCTGCACAGATAACCAACACTGCAGAGCAGCCAACAGCTGGCAGGCAAGGGATAGTCCCTTGCTTCCCTCCTGCACAGTGAAACTCTCACCTGCCATCCCAAAGGTGAGCAAGTCCTTGAGGCCTAACTTGTGTTAGGCAGGCTCGCCTCTGCTGAACATGAACCAGCAAGCGCCACAATATGGGATAAGACAGAACAACATCCTGTGGTTTCAGCCCATTTTTATTAAAGCCTGATTTGGAGAGGGGAAAAAAATGCTGGAAGTTCCCATTACAGCTTTGTTCACCACTTCCCAGATAAGGATTCAGCTCTAATACACTGATACTCCTTTAGAAATAGTTTGTCCAAGTCACCACAGTTGCTACGTTTTATGTTTTCATAACTAATAATACTGTACCACAACACAGATACAAGCTCAGTTTCTCTTCACCTCAGTAGTTTAGGTTCACCTCTCCCTATGATTCCCATATCAGAAGAGACAGACCTTAAGATGATATGAACAAAGCTGCATTTAACAGTAGTACTTGCACAAGAGTCTGCTTGCTCAGCTCCCTTCCACTGCAACTCCAGAACAAAAGCCTGAGTAAAACCCAAATGCCAGCCACCGAGCCTCTTGGTCTTTTTATCTGATGAAAGATTCACCAGGTGGAAAACAAACCTGCACTATTTTAAATGCTTATGCTTTAAAAAAAAATAAAATCCCATAATAACCAAGTTCCTCTTAGTCAAATGTGCCATGCTCTGTACACTCCAGAGCAAGCCCAGCCAAACACAGCAAACAAACCAGCCTTCGCCTCCACACGGTGCTCCCCTGGAACCAATGCAGCAAAAGCAGGAGGTCTCAGCTGCCCAGAAACTGGTAATTTCAACTGGAAGCATCACACTTCTGCCCTTGAGATCTTCTGTCACTGACCCTTTGATGCCTGAATTACTCAAACCCATTACAGAGCCTCAATTCTGGCAGCAGCTGAACAACTTTTGCCCCTCCAGCCTCAGCTTGAATTCCTGTTTCTCATCAGCAACCATTGTGCATGGTCAAGCAACAAAAAAAAACACAGGGTTTATCTTCCTTGATCCCAGAACGGCTAATGAGCTCCTTGCTATCCCAGCAGGCTTGTGCTGTAGTCACACTGTCACACCTGAATTCAAACACACTTGACAGTCACTGCAGTTACCTTTTCTGAAATAGCCTCAAAAAGCTTAATAAGGGCACTGCAGCAACATCCAGATACTGAATATAGCTCAGCTGTGCAAGGGTGAGATATCCTCCAGGGGTTTGCAGCCCAAGCAAGTAGGCAGCTGAGTTTTGCAGAAACAAGCACCCGAGTACTTCTAGCCAGTTCTCCTTGAGGACACAGGGAAGGTAAAGCACAAAGTTATCTTTATTCTCATGTAGTGAACTATGACAAAGGATCTGCCTGGAATATGGACCTGTCTTTTTAGTGGATTCTTCTGAATTAGCCTTCCTCCCAGGACTGACAAATGCCTCAGTGAGAGGGAGAGGACAGGATCCTGAGCCCCAGGAGCTCCCACAGGGCTCAGGCAAACACAATGATCAGCATGCCACAAATATATTCAATAATCGGCTAAAGCCTAGATGAAACAGCTACCAGTGTTTCCACAAGTCACGCACAGCCTTGTCAGAGACTTCAGCCATGCTTGTACTTTCCAGAGCATCGTAGCAGGCAAAGTTCAGGGTTGTCAGACATGAATAGAGCACCCAGCACTCTAAGAGAGCATACCCATAGGTGAGCAGAAAGGTCTACCCATAACTCTAGCTCTCACCCACCCAGCCTCATTACGTGGCTGTACACTGCAGAAACCCCCCTTCCTGCACAGCAGGAGGGCGGGATGCCCCTCCAGGAAAGCCCTCTGCCAGACTTGGAGCACGTGTCAGTGTTCAAGCAGCCGTGAACAGGAAAACCTCATGTGATGGATGCAGCATCTTCCTCACATGACAAGAGCTGGCTGTGGAAGATAAGAGGACAGAAAGTCACATGCAGTCCCCTGGGACAAAGAGGTTTCCCTCTATGCTCTGCCAGCCTTCCAGACTGCTGTATTCCCCCACTCCAATACCCACACCTCCAAGAAGGTCCCCCCAGAATATTATTACCCTGACCTAGCTCTGTCTAGGTGACATAAAGCCATTTAAAAATAAGAATTGTTCAAATGTGCATTATACATGTAATGCAATCCTCTACAGACCAACACTTACAGGGCTAACTCTTCCCTTAGCACTCCCCTGCTCTCTTCTTTGGGACAGGGACTACACGGCTCTCGAGGGCTGTCCTGCCCCAGTGAGAAAAGCCATCACATGAGCAGATATTCTCAGCCCAGCTCCCCCATCTGTCTCTCAGCACTCTCTGATTTAAACATACGAGGAGCTGGCCTTAAACTGGACCTGATCTGAAGCATATCAGTATCAACAACTTCCCCAAGAGCATGCAAGGAAAAAGATACAGAAGGAATAAAAATAGTGAGAAAACAAACAGCAACAGAAGTCAGAAATAAAGCTGCCTTTGTTCTGCTCTTAAACCTATACAGTGAAACAAAATATTTGCATAGAAAGATCCTGCTCATGAGGCCTTAAAACTTTTTCCTCCTTCTGTTTCCATACCATTACAGTGCTTTTCACCCATGTCAGCTGCTCCCAGAAGTTCATTAAAAATTTCCCCAACAAGTGAGACTGAGAGCCCCCCCCCCCAGTCACAGGACACCAACCAAGGAGCCTGACAGGGTCACGGAGGAGCAGATAGCCTCAGCCAGGAGACATCGCTAAGAGGGATTCAAGCATCTCCAGTTGGGGCAAAGTCTGAACAAAGAGATTGGACAGAAGAAGAGGCTCTCAAAGAGCCCTGCCTGAGGCTCTGGGGGATTTCTGCCAGCGGGGTATTTTGATGATAAGGGTTGCAGAGCTTCTCAGTCTGCCAGGCATGAGCTTGCAAGATGGTAAAGCATCCCGTTGGCCCTATGATAATGCCTGTACTATCTAGTTAAGCAATAAGCCTTAGGTTGTTTTCCTAACCCAGGCAGCGGCTGGCAAAGCTAAAATAAGCTACTGTTGTCTCACACTGCAGTACAACAGCCTCACACACATTTTCCTTCTCCCTACCATATCTTCCCTCTTCCACTCAGCTGCACAGAGCATACTGATGCCATCACTGCAGGAGCAAGGCACTCCCAAACCAAGCAGGGAACAACTTAAGAGGTTCAAACTTCAGCCGCTTTGATCGGGAGAGTGGCTCCACCAGAGCCAAAATAAATGTTTGCTGATAATCCCGTGCCCTCTGTTTGCTTGTGTGGCTCCCATTTTATTAGCTTTCTTACGGCAAGTTTTACAGCTGAGGTCAGAGTGATAAAATGCACAGATTGTTCTTCACCATGCTGATTTGTTTCTTCAGAGTTAGATGCAGCCATACCTTGAAAAATGAGATACTTTGATCTAGGGTGCTCTCTTGTCCCTTGCAAAGCTTCACCTCCTTAGCCAATTGACAAACAGAAAACCTGTTCCAGGACAGGAGGAGAGCAAGTCATAATCTTTTCCTACTGAATGCTCGAGATGCCTTTTACTGAAATACCCAAATCCTAAAGTATGATCAAATCAATCAAATGACGGTGCTTTACCTCCCTGCAAGGAGCGCTCTCTGCCTGTTGCCCCGGAGAACCCCTTGGGTAACTGCAGGACCACATCAGATCACAAGATGTGAATCACCACCCCATCATCTCCGAAATGTCAGGGTCTGTGCAATAGCTTTTAATTCAGCCCAGAACACAATGCTACAGCTTTCATCTGTTCTCCCGACTTGATTTATTCAAGTTATGCTCCCGCTAACCCATTTGGTTTTCCCATTCTGAAAGCCAAGAGAAAAATCAAAGAAGGAAAAAAGGGTTTTGTTTTTCCTTTATTTTTTCAAATTCACACTACTCAGGTTGGGAACTAAACCAGGCTGCATCAGTCAGCTGGAGACATCCTTGTTGTCTCTAGATAAAAATCAAAGTTGAACCAATTTACCTATTAACAGTGGCATAGCAAAAGCTGAAGAAGCCATCAGAAGCTTTCTGGTCCCAAGATGGAGTTCCTGTTGTTTTTCAACATGCTTAGAAATTACTACTCAGCCTTTACTGAATTTTATGAATGGAAAGCAGTTTTGCCCCAGAGCTTGTATTTATTATTCATAGCTTGGTTTGTTCTCCCTGTATGTTAGGGAACTGTAGATCCAGATCAGGAATACACAATATTTTCCATCTCTATTTCTTTCATCAACACCTCTAAAGGTAAACACACAACAGAAGACATGTTTATAAACATATTGTTACCTTCTGGATGATGCGTACAACCAAACGAGCAGGCCTGAAGCCACTGCTAAGATGAGCTTTGCTTCTGCAGTTGCAGAATATGGCAAGGAAACAACATTGCAGAGTTTTTATCTTCCACACCACTGCTGCTTGTTCACACAAGTCTCTCAATCTTGTCTGAATAGCAAACCGCTCTGACACTGGCATTTGCTGGCCAGCAAGAAAGAGCAAAACGGATGCAAATCCCCAAAACAACCAAGATAATAAGCTTTAATTCAAGTAGACCCTGAAGTACCTCAAACTTTAAATCACACCTGAGTACCCCGTGGCACACACACACACACAAAGGCACAACACATCACGTCCAGCCCCCCAGTCCATCTGTGAGGCAGTTCAGGGAAATTTTTCTGCATTGTTTTGACTGCAATCACAGTCTCTTCGGGCAGACCTTCACACAACTGTGATCTCTATCAGGGTTATGAAGCACATTCTCTGCAGATTTTCTGTGTTGTTTCTCTCTGGTTCTTCTGTTTTGTTTTTTAACCTCCTACTTAAAATAAAACCCCAAACACTGATGAGACAGAGCTAACAACAGAAGAATATTAAGGTGTGAAACATCTTCTGCTCAACCTAAAATGAAGCAGCCAGACCAAGCAAAGCAGTTTGTCTGGAGAGCAGTTTGCTGTCTAAAAGATAAAATAAGTGGAGAGGCCTCCTAGACACAGACTTGTGGTCACACAGCAGAAAGGGCTGGTAGGAAGACTCAATCTAATTTGAAGGAAGCCCAACACTTCAGTTGCATTCTGCTGCTGTGAGTCCTTCAGCAGCAGAACTGGCTGAAGGAGCTCCTGGTCCTGTCAACACACAGGAGTTGTGCTGTGGTTTTATTTGCTTATTTCAGGCTCAGTTAGTTCCCTGGCCTGCTTCCTACCACAAATCCTTCCTCGCAGCTGAAGGGTCAAAGTCCCAGAGGCTGCATTCCTTGTGATTAAAGCACTGCTGAGGTTTCCGTATCGCCCCGCTGCCGGCTGAAGTGCCATTCAGGAGGCTCTATCACACTACCAGGCTTTTCTGACAAAGTAATTTCAAGAAGTTTCTGCCGCTCCAGGTTGCTCATTCCTGCTTCCTACATAGCGACTGTACCCACAGAAAACACCGTAGGATGGACAAAAGTGAGGAGGTAGGGAGGGAACACTGCCAAAGTGGTACAACAGAGGGAAAAAATCAGACAAATGCTCTGCTACATTGCATAAGTGAGAGTCTCTGCAAAGATAAATTGTCTCTTTCGAGAGGGAAGATAGGTTAGGACCCATAAGGTCCTAACCATCTCTAGGTGCTCTTGAGAGCATGCTGAAGCAGCTGGTGTACCCCAGAAAATCCACCCTGGGCCTGAGCATCTGCCTTGGCTGCTCACAGACACAGCACCCACGGTAGAGCAAAGCTCCCAGACAGAGGTTTCCAGAGCTGGGGCCACATCCTGCTGGCTTCCCAGGGATGGCCTTTTCCTCACTGCCCCAAGCCCCAGCTCCTCAGTGGAAGACACAGCAGAGCTGATGCCCCATTGAGGAGGGGCCACACTGCCCTAACACCATCCTGGCTCAGGATGCATTCGTAGCAGCACTGAGCACCCTGGATTCATTGGTGTTAATAGGGAAGTTAGGAGCCCAAAGGACAAGGCAGCGGGTAACCCCTTCACACCAGTAAACCCTTGCACCTTTTCCTCAGCTGTGAGCCCAACGTGTCCCTACAGCTTGTTGGGAAGAGCTTGTTAGAAAAAAATGCTGTGCTGAAAAACTCTTCAGAGGATCACCCCCTTCATGAGAAATTAACAAAAAACCTGAAACGCTTTGATGTCAAAACTTCCTGGACCAGTGTTATAGGACGAGGTTTTTAATTTTAAAATAGCTTCCTACCTTGTGTTTAGTTATCACTTTTTGATAATTAATCATAAATAATGCTTAAATATCAGAAAAACTGATCTGACCTTACCAAAGAGGAGCTCCCCTGCCCCCTCCCCATGAAGCAAAGTGTTTCATAATGCAAGCCCTCCATCTCTTGGAGGGAGGGTGAGATCAGGGCAGACCCCCCCCCCCCCCTAATGAAAAAATACCGAAGTCTTGTGGATATTTTTTCATTAAGTGGAACTATCCTGCCTGTAAGGTGCATATACCTATAAGGTATAAGCTGCAGCCGATTTCCCCAGGCTGCTCAGCACTCTGCAGGAGCCCCGAGGCGCTGTGTGCGTGGGACCCGCTGTCCTGCTGGCAGCTCCTGGGCGGGGGACACGTCAGGGCACAGCCTGTCCCGGGCAGGGGACATCCCTGCCTCTCACGGCATCCAGGAGGTGGCACTGTTCAACTACTGAGGCTTGCCACAAGCCGTCTGTTTTCCCTTCCACCTCCTCGCCAGTCGTGTTGTGGTGTTTTGTTTTGTTTTGTTGTTTTTTCCTGCCTTGAGGATGGCGATAGACCATCGCAAAAAGCTGGGCTGAATTAAGAATAAAGACTCCTTAGGACAGACGATGGCTGTATGATTGCACGAGTGTTTCTCTCCCACATCAGAGCGGTAAAGGACTGGCTAAGGCAGAGAGGTTTGCCCTGTGCAAGGTGATGTTATACAACTCTCTCCCTCCAGCAACTACCGGAACTGCTCTGTTTTAACCCTTTGGCACCTGGCCCCAGCCCATTCAAAGTCCCTTTTAATTAATTTATTTTGAACAGCCTACACCCTCAGCGCACTGCGAGGCAGAACACCTACCTGGCTCTGACCGAGCGGGCAAACAACAAGAGCCCTTTATCAGGAGGGAGGCGTTATCGCAGCCCAGCGCCCCGACTCCTGCTCCCTGAGCAAACAGCAGTGGTGGATGGGGACAGCCACAATCCTTCACAGCAGCTCACCTGCCCTGTGCCTGCCACGCAGGCTCCCAGGCAGGGAAATGGCACACACCTACCTTCCCTCAGCAGTTCGCACCGAGACTTGCTGAGCTGGGGGGACATACTCGCTCCTGCTGGGACTCGACGGGTCCGTAATCTCCAGGGAGGAGGTAGCAGCGCTGCAAGACTTAACAAAACTCCTGTTGGCACTTTCATGTCCCAGCACGGCCCCACAGGAACATGGCTTGTGGAGGTGACTGAACAAGCTACTGCAGTTCACAGCAGTGCTTTGACTCTCAGTGAATTTGGAATAAAGTACAAAGTGGAAAAAACTTGGCTGAAACATCCTGAAGTTATCTCCACTCACATCAGTAATGCAGGCAACAGCTTTCCTTGTAGACCCTCCCCAGCCCCTTTGCAACACTCACTGCAGCACAAAAACCCTATCATCCAGGAATCACTGATACTCTTGCAACTATTTCATTAGTTGTTTGCAGGAGAAAGATAACCACGAGGAAACATCTGCTGGATTTTAACTTCTTAGACTTGCTCAGTAGCAGTGGAAGCAACAGGTGGGAAGAAAGCAGCCAGCCATGACCTGCTAGCTTCTCCTGAAGCTGCATCTGGCAGTGGTTGGAGGGAAATCAGTGGTCAGAGGCTCAGCATGGGAACCACTCACCTACACCAATTCTGCTTTCAGGACTTCAGTGAGTTCACAAATGAGTACTGTTCCCCTTGAGCAAGGAGGTCTACAACTGCTCATCAGACTGTCTCTTTCAAATAACAGCCCAGATGAGTCATAGCAAAGACTGCAGTGCTTGTGTCTTTTTTTAGTGATTTAAAAGTTCTCATGGCCATTTTTTTTCCTCCCTGAAACTTGGCCTTTCTCTGCCACAGTTGCAGAAACTACCAGCAAATGAGGCTTTGCAAACTATGTGCTCCAGGACAGTGGTGTCCAATTTTCCAGCCAGATAGGCCACAAGTTCTTCTCACCGTATGCAAGTGCTACACATCTGATCCTCCCTGAACATAGCACAGCATGCCCAGGTGGAAGAACTAACCTGTGTACATGCAATTTGCTCAACACCTCTCAGAAATGCTACCTGTGCAGCAAGCATGCATGCAAGCCTGCATCTACCCTGCTTCCCACCAAGGCTACCAGGAGAGGGGTCCTGGGCTATGAGCAATGGCTCATGAGCAAGCCATTTTCTGTGAGTTCCTTGAATTTAGTAGAGGAGCTACCCACAAGCACTGATTGTCTGGCAACCAGCCCAATTAGCAGTTTTTCTGAGGACCTGGCAGCTCCTCCTCTCCCCTAACAAGGGCTCACACCTGGACTCTGTTACAGGAAAGGCCATCATGAAACAAAAAATGTGCCCCAGGCACCGCCTCTGCCATCACCTGCAGGGTAGGAGTGGCTGGCTCTGAACATCCTTCCAAAGGAAAAGAAGAAAGACAAAGCAATGACCAAGCTATGAGCTGTGTGAACTGTCCTGCTGGGCCTTTGCTTGTTGGTGTAGCTAGGGTCACACACCAACACCAGGCAAGTGGCATGAGAACAGAAAGCTTCCAGTTAAACAATCCTCTTGACTTGTACCAAAGCCACCTTCCTAGCACTTTAACACTTCAGCAATAAATGTCTCCTCACACACTAATGACTTAAATATCATGTGTCCATAGAGGGAGACGATTTCAACCTGTGTCAAGAAGGCCGAGCTCTCTCCTCAGTAACTAGGACAAACGCTAACTCCAGCACAGCACTGCTGTTATCCCATCTGACCTCAGCAGCCAGCCAAAAATGTAGGGAGCGGCAAGTTTCCGTTACAAGCCGTTTTGGTAGCTGAATAAGGTGTTCCCTCCATCCCTCACCAAGAATGCATAAATTCCTTTTTTCTCCCCCCCCCGCGAGCACAAAGATCAAACAACGCAAAGCGATGTATTTGCTCATATTCTCGTGTCCCTTTTTGAAGCTCATGCTCCTTTTGAAAGCCTCTTCAGATCTTGACGGCAGCTCTGGCTACTCCTGCTGCAGGACTCAAGGGTGCTGCCAGCTTCGGTGACCTCCCCTACAGAGGGGAGAGCTGCCCATGGCAGGTACCTGCACCCCAGCCACCTCTGTTGACAGGACGGCGTGCCAGCAAACTTGTCAACACCACACATTAACGCAGCTGCCTATACCCCACGGCAGATGCATAGCCTGTTCATTAACAGCTTCAGCTGCCAGCACAAGGTTCAGCAGACTTTTTCCTGAGAATCACCCTCAGAGTGGTGCCTCTTTCCTTCTCACAAGCCCCATCCACAGCTGTGCTTCTCCCTCAGGGCAGCACAATCATCCCTGCCACCCCAAAGCAAGAGGGTTGAGCAAGCTGATCCTGCTAGAGAAAAAAAAAAAAAAAAAAAAAAGAAAGAAATACTGTTTGGGGTGTGAGAGGCATAGGGTTAACTTTTGGTTCCCTCTGGTTTGTTTCAGAGTCAGGGACAAGGAAGAGAGGCAAAAGGAGAGTCAGTGTGTTCAGCAGCAATTAAACGTTAGGACGGCCTTCCTCCATTGCACCGTAATTTCACTGACTCTTCCCAGTCCTTGCATATTTGAAAAGTCAATAGCCAGCAGAAGCCCATGCTGCCTGTCAGGAGCATGTTCTTGGACCTGGGGCTCAAGTATTTGCACCTCTTGATTTCCATTGGAAACCTTTTCCTTATTCACATCATAAATGGGCAGCAGAGCCCCTCTCTACCACCTGTCTCAGCAAGGTTTAGTCTATTTGCAATTTCACTCCAGTTTATTAGCATCTGCTGCAGCACTCACCAAAATCAATAGGAAAGAGCCCATTTCATTGATTAAGGTGGGAATTAAATTCCTTCTCTTTCCAAGCAGCCTTGAAGTATTGCTCTCTCTTTAACACTGCTGAGTCCTACAAGCAGGGACTGAATCAGCCCTTTCTTCTTCAGCTCACATCCATAAAAATGAAAATGGGGGAGACTGAGTCTGATCTGAAGACTGTACTCCTACCTGGGTCTCCCTAGATAAAGCCAAGGTGACGTATTCAGGAGTTGAACTCTGCCATCTTTTGCTTAGCTTAAAATCATCATTATCAAATTGGTTTTCTGCTCTTTTTCCGAGAGGTTCAGGAGGAAAACCTAGGCTCCTTGCCCCCCATGAGGAGGGTGGGAGACAGGAGCAGGAGGAAGAAGCCTGGTTCCTTTCAGGGCTATTTCCCCTCCTCCCCCCTACTGTAGGATTATGGAGATGGCTAAATACAGCCTTCTGTTTTTGTAGAGAATTAAAAGGGTTTTTTTTTTTAGGGCTGAGTACTGTTGTGCTTCTTGTGACAAGTAAGAGTACTGAATGCTTCGAAAAGCACCTCTCCTAAACGCTGGGCACCAGAATCACTCCCTGCACCAGTTTCCCCATTGCCAGGATGCCTTTTTTGATGCTGGTCAAAACCCACATGCTAACGTTTAGTAACAAGGGCCTGTTCAGTGCATCGTAACAAAGATGTGGGGAACACCCTTTTCTTTTTCCTGTGACTATGATACCAAAACATTTTAAGATCTTCACAGTGCTCATTTTCACCCTGCACTAACAGCTGGCATAGAAGACCCTGAACTAGTTTATCAATTGACGGGAGCTCCGTGAAAGAAAACAAACTGCGTGATGGGAAGTCTGCTAGATCCCCAGATTGTTTCCATTTTAGTAAGTGCTATTGCTGGAAATAAAACCACAAAACAAATGATAGTGCCATGAATACTCCCTTAAGTAGCATTCAGTATTCCAGACCTGGAACTTTGTGATAGAGTAATTATTAGCCCCACTTTGTTTCCAAGGGAAACTGAGGCCAGTAGCACAGCAGGGAATTTCTTACGCTTCTGCATTCCCAGCCCAGCATCCCCTCCAGAAGCCAGCTGTCCCTTCCCATGGCTCACATCTGCCTGGATCCTGCACTGAGAAGCAGCAAGCTGCCCCCGGAGCGAGTGACTCAGCTGCCCCCAGCCGAGTTTCACCCATCTCCCTTCTCCGGCGGGGAAGGAGAGGGACCGTGCCAGCTCCCCACCCGCGCAGGCTGGGGCAACACGAGACCTCGAAGCTGTGCAAGCTCGCAGGACTGCTTGCGGCTGAGCCCAGGTGAGCCACGGGCACGCTGTCAGGGGGCTATGCCAGGAAACACCAAGCATCTTTCCCAACTGCTGCCGGAGCAGACGGCACCAGGTGTGCTATTTAACCAGCCCGGGTGCGGCTCTTATCCATTACAGCCAGTCCCCAAGATACTTTGCCTTGAGTCAGTCGCTGGCGGGGCTCCCAGGGAAGCAGTCTGCTCTGCATCTCCCACCTCTGGGCAGCCCTGGCAGCAGGGAGAGGATGGGCACATGGCCGTGCACCTCTGTGCTGGGAGAGCCTCACATCTTCTTTTTGAAAACATATGGTTTTGCAGGAGGGAGTAAACTGGGTCTAGAAGCACTTGAATAAAAACAGGGCTTGAACTGCTTGGCTAAACACGCACGAGCCCATATGAATGCACTTACGCGAGCTGACAACCGGTTTTTATCTGGTTAGCGCTCATCAATTAATTACAGACCAGCGTGTCCACACCATGGTTTCTCTGTGATTTAGCCAAGTCAATTTTCCAAAACAATTTTAACTAACCCAGTCACAGCTGAGCTGTAGACGCGTATTTCAGTATCTGGGACGCCGAAGCACAGTCAGGACTCTCGGGCACTCAGTGCACGTAAATGCAGTTTTCCAGACCCATTACAGAAACTTGCTGTGCCTGCCTGCAGTGTCCATGCCCACCCCAGCCCTCCCACGTAACGCTGGGGAGAGGGGCCCGTGCCTGTTTCTTATTTACTTCAGTTCCTAATGCAGTCCACTGAGCCTAAGCTGCTGAGGAAGGTTTGTGCTAAGGCCCCAGCCTGCAAAAAGAAGGTAACAGACAGCTGAGGAGCAGTAGCATCTTAAACAGCTGCAGCTGTTTCCCCAGTGAACGTGATTCAGAGCCTCAGCACTCGCAAGCTGAAGCTCAGAACATAGCAACAATTCTTGCAAAATATTTTGCTTCTTGTCTTTTTTTTTTTTTCCCCTCCTCCTCCCCCACACAACTTTTTAACCTCTTGGTGCCTATGCCGAGTCCCTACCTAAAATAGGTCCCAGGGTGGAACATACTTGCCACTTGATCCGTGGCTTGCTAAATTTAGCCAAACACAGCCTGCCCGTACAAGATGGTTCTCTTGAAATGTCAGTAGCCACACACAAGGTTGCCAATGTCATCCAGGAAGTGGGACACCACGGCAGTTATATTTTTTACTTAAAATAATAGTAAAAGAAACTGTCGCGCTCTGTGGAGAGGCAACCATAAATTTGATTCAAAAAAAAAAAAAAAAAAAAAAAAGAGGAGGAGGGAAAAGGGAGGGAAGGACAGACTTTTGCAAAGCAGCACTTGAGCCAGAAGAGAAGCTTTGTATTTAGCATATGTAGAATAGATTAACTCTTTGACTGGAGTCAAAGAAAGCTGAAAAAGAGAACAACCTACTTTAAATGATTTTTGGCAGCAGAGAGTTAAAGTGGAAAACAGACTTTTAATCTAGAGGAAGGGAAGACATGGAGGAAAAGAGAAGGATACACCAGCATAACATAATTCCATCTCCTTAAGTTACCAAGTGTTTGATGTCAGCATCTGACTTTGTAAATATGCGACTTCTGAAGACGTATCAAATACACAACTGCTCCTCCATGCAACAAGGCACCGTGATCCACAGAAAAATCTTCCCTGGTATTGTTGCAGTGGAGACACCAGCAACTAGTAAAGAAGAAAAACAACAAGCAAAACACCCTCCTTTTCTCTGGTACTCCATAGGCAACTGCTGCTCCCTGCCCTCCTTGCAGCATCGCTGAGAACCACCACCTCATTTTGACCATCAGCTGAGCTCTGAATGTTTCTGTACGGCCTTTCTTGGTTTTTAGGAAGAAGAAAAAAAAAAAAAGAAAAAGAAAAAGAAAAAGAAAAAGAAAAAAGAAAAGCAGTTGTCTTTGAACTTAAACCCATAGTTATAGAATTTAAAGCAAATTACATACTTTTTTTAAGAATTTATCTAGAAATAGCACCCTCAGGTTGAGAAAAGCAACAAGAGGAGAGAAGAAGCTCCTGAAGACAAACAGTACGTCAGCTCTTTATCTCTCCATGAGAGAGAGAGGAGGAACCTGCACTAGGAGCAGCATTTCCAGCCATCCTGTCCTTTCTAAAGGAAGGGCAAAAGCTACCCCTGACCCCCAACTCTGAATTTGCTTCTTGCCTCCAGGAGGGCCAAATGTAACGGTAATGAAAATGGTGATTTGCACCAGCTGCTTCTTCATCACTTGACTAAAAGCAGGTGAGCAAGCTGGGACAGCCCTAAAGGCAAGGGAGTGCGGGGTTAACCCCATTAGCTCCACTTTGCAAATCCCCCCTGCCTACCCAGGCAAGCAGCCTGCCCAGGCTCTGTTGTGCCCTGTAGCCTTGAAATTATGCCTCATCGCTACCAGCACGTAAAACCAGTCACCTGCTGCTATACGTTCAGGCACAGGATGAACCCAGTGCTCTGAGCTCAGCCAAGCTAGGGGGAGGAGGCATCTAAAAGCAGATGCAATTAAGGGCATGTTAGCGTGTAAAATCATCACGGTTCCCACCCAAAGCCGATGGCAAAGCTGAGCAGGAGCAGGACTAGGCTGGTCCTGGGGTGCTGCGGTTGTTGTCCCAGGATGTGCACAGAAATGGGGGGCCCAAAACCCAGGGGGAGGTGGCTGTGGGGCCCGGAGGGAAAGCCGGGCTGTAGGTACGTCTGGGCTGGAGAACTAGCTCTCTGTGTTGGCACAGGCAGGACCTCGTGTCTGACTGATCCTGCAGTCAGCAAAATGTGATACTGCGCCCTCTTATACACAGCCCCCAGCCCTAACGATGCCTCTGCGGAGTAACCTGTTGCATCTCAAATCTAGCTAATTGTCTGGGCAGCAAAGAGCTGTTTTCAAGGCTAAGATGCCTGAACTTTTCCTCTCAGAGAGTGAGGAAAAGGAATGAGGGATTAACTGTGAAAAATGCATGCGTATGTAGAAACAGAGCTGTTATTCAATATCGTGCAACGTCTTCCTATTTGAGGAGCTGCCTGACCCTTCAGATAGATAAGCTTTTGGCTGTGATGGGATGGCTGTGGCGGGGGATAATGCAAGGCTTTTGACAGCAGTGGGACAAGAAAGTATTCACTTTGCAACCAGCGGTACAGATGCTGCAGTGTTTTATCATCGGTATTTTGCAGAACTCTCCATAAACTAAACTGCTGTCCTACTTGCCTAAAGTCACGGGTAATTATCTTCATATCCAATATAAATTAGCAAGATGTGGGTGTCACTGATACTGGGACAGTGCAACTTGCATCATTTCTGGCATTCAGTGATCTGCAAAATAATTCTAACTACATGTAGAAAATGATTACAGCAGGAAAAGGGGAAGATGTATGATTAAACAGATGGGTGGAGCTTCCAGCACCAAAATCGTGCTGAATCATCTTCTCCATATTTTACGTTTTACACTTAGGCTGTTTCCCCCCCCCCCCACTGGATATCCTTGGGGTCAGCTGAAGATCCCACAGGTATATAGTTTCATGTGCCACCAAGGCAGCTACATGGTAACATTCACTTTTTTTTTTTTTTTTTTTTTTTTTCCATTTTACTCAGAACTGATGGAGTCCAAAAAACTGTTGCACAAATCAGAAAACTCAAATGAGTCCCACAGAGATGCTCACAAGTGTAAAAACTGCACACAAAAATGGAAGCAGGGCCTTTATTCTTAATTAATTCTTATTTAACTCAAATATCTAGCAATCAGTTGGACGAAAATCTCTCTTTGTTTAACATTAAACAGCTGCTGTTCCATTAATGCCTGAGTAAGCTACTAATCTACGTTCCCCAAGAAAGACCTCCAGCAAGAAAAAATCTAAAATATCAGATCTTAAAATCTATGACTTTTTTCTTCTATAAGAGGTGGGAGGGAGGAGGTAGGGGACTCAGGAACATTTTCCTTTCTGAAGCTTTAAGGGGTTTGCACAGTCACGCACTCTTCAAATTGAGAATTCTTGGCTGGGGGCTTCCCCTTTTCACAGCCAAATGCAGCAACAAGCTGTAAGGATACACAAATTTCCCAAGCCGCGTGCAGGAGTACACCCAGCATGGAGTTACTGTTCCAGGTCTTAGCTGTTGCTGTCAGATTTGTGGGCCTGAAAACATCCCTTCATAAGAAATGGACCTGAAGCATCATCCTGGACCAGGGCTCCCCTGGGTGTTAGCAGTCTTGAAACCTGAGGCAGAGCCTTTGACTTTAAGGCTCCTGTTCCTGGTGTAAATCTCCCTGTCTGTCAAGAAGAGAGAGAAGTGTCCAAGCCATGACAGCATTAGTCAGGTTGCACTACTGTCTTGGCCGACAGTGGGGTAAAACAACCATCATTTAGTCCAGTGCAAATGTTATCCTCATTAAGCCTGTGCCAAGAGATTTGCTAGTTCAGCTAATCTGAATTGGCTGTGGGTATCCGAATGCAAAATAAGCACTTTCCCCTCTTTAATTATAGTCTTTATGTTTCATGATTTAGGTTGCTCCTGTCATTGTTTGCAAGAGGATGGGGTTGCATAACAGTGTGTAACACGATACAGCTGCAGACGGAGCTGCTCAACCAGTGCAAGCCCAAATAGAAAACAGCTTCTTCTGTTAACCGGCAGCTGAACGAACAGCAGGGAAATCTCACCCGTCCCTTTACACTGGTAGGGGCAAGGGAAGTCCTGTGGGCTGTCCCTTTGCCCTGTTTATATCCAATTTATTGCAGCCACCAGCACCTTGGCAAGATTCGACAGAATTCTCTCTGGTGGGTCCTGACTAAGAGACGAAGACAAAGTGGTTCTGTTCAGAGCGTTGTTTTCGATGGGAGTGTTGGCATCTTTATTTTAAGGAAATGGGAAACTCACCCCAACTACATGTATTTCACTTTTCATTCACCAAGTGTCAAACCTTGTAGGTCTCCCTCAAGCAAAAATCCAACCTGTGTCAGCAGGACTATTGGGTTTGTCCTTTTTTTTTTCTCTCTCTTTTTTTTTTTTTTTTTTTTTTTAACAAGGCCTGTAGGATCCAGTCCAGCAACTCTTCAGCCATCATGTTCAGGTTCAGGATTAGTCTGTACTTGACCGGATTCTCATGCTTCTGAGGCATATTCTGTGCAAAGAAGATAAAGTGCTGCACCAAACAAGTATAAATGCTTGCTTTATACCCTTCTGGGGCCTACGTGAGCTTTGGTCAGAGCCTGGGACCAAATTTTCTTCTTGCATTCTTCAGCGTAGTTCCTCTGAAGTCACTGCTACCAGATAAGCTATGTAGCATAGCACAACCTTATGTGGCCACTTGGACTGAGTGGCTTATTTTTAGCTCAAACCTCTACCTTGAGAGATGCCTGCTCTAATAATGCAGTACAGCCTTCGTGGTACCAGTGTAACTTTCCCTACAGAACATGCTTGGTTGGTACACGATTACACTGAAACAATTTAAAATCACACAACCTCTTTCAAGTGTCACAGACTTCTGCGGATGTTCAGATTAGTTTGTCTGGCACATTGCATCCTCAGGGGTGTTTTAGGGAATGAAGCTGCATAGCTGTAACCATTTTTAAAATCAGTGCAAATACTGGGGTAAAAGCTACACTGCCACTTACTGGCTTCACTGTTCTACCCCAAACAGAAATTTTAAGTATGTTGACTTATCCTGGAATATGAGGTGCAGGATTTGTCAAATGAAATGAACAGCTGCACATGCTCTTGGCTGTGCAGAAACAGACTGGGGAATGTAGAAGCTGATGAGTGCTACTAGATATAGAAAGACCACCTGAAAACCCCATGGGTGCTAATTCACGGTTACAAAAGTGTGACCTAGAAAACCTCACACATGGCTCAGTGTTGCACTGACCTGTAATGGCAGCTTACAAAAAGCAACTCGCCTAACAGAGCAGTTTTTCACCCAGTGCATGCCCAAACCTGATCCAAGCACATCCCATAGTGCCTTGGCTACCAGATGTGGATTGCTATTAAACCAACTGCTGCCTACATTAGTCAGGAACATTGCTTACTAAGTATGTTCAGACTTCAGGTTGTCTTGCACCCAGCTATTATCTGATCTTAAAAAGCTACCCAGCATTCCCCTGCCGTTGAAGGCAATGCAGATGGCTCCGCATCAGGATTGCAGCTTTCTGCAGATCGGGTTGATCCGCAGCACATCACTCTCAGTTCGGGCAGTGAGAGAGGAGATGGAGAACATGAAAAAGCATCTAAAACACAGCCAGCTAAGCACATGACTTCTATACCAGTTCAATTTCCTTGGGACTTTCCCAGCATTTTTACCCCAACTGTTTGCAATAGCGAAAAAAATGTTGAGATTCAAGATCTCTTTTTCTGGCCCAGGCATCTTAATAGCTCTTCAGCCTGGCTGCAAAACTACATAAACAAGGATGAAATTCTGGCCCATGCAAATCATGGCAAAACTCCCACTGATCTGAATGAAGCCAGACTTTCACCCCCACCTTCCACAATGTACAAACCCAGATTTAAAATACATTTTAAAAATAGTGCTCTAAAACTGTTCTTTCCAGAGCTAGATAGAAGAGGGAACATCAAAGGGTGCAGCCTTGCTGTTTTCATTAAACTCTCACCAAGTTTGGCTAACTACGATGAAACAACAACGGTCGTGATCCCGCGTTCTCATTGAGATCGTTATCAAAATTAGCAAAAGCAGTTAAGTCAAAAGAGTGAGAAAACTGTGAATGAAGTTCAGCTCCAGCAGCTGGAACTTTCCTCCAGTACTGCTTGTTTGTCTGCCTAACTGCAATTCATCTTTCATTTTCCCCTGTCGCTTATGGCCTCCAGTCCTCAGTAGGATGCTAGATTCCTTGGCAAAGAGATGCAGGCTGTTTCGGTACCATTCTTCATGCTCCGCTGATCATTAACTCATCTGCAAAATTCCTTCCAGATATCTTACTTCTTCCTTTCTGCTGCTGCAATACAGCAGTGTACCTCCAGACAGTCTTTAAGATTTTCTTTTCGTGGAGAAAACCATAGGAACTTCACAACACGTGATGAGCATCAAGCTTTCCAGAGAGCCCATGCTGTTTGAGGAAATGCTCTTGAGGGAGCAGCAGGCTGTACCTTGCCCATAGATAAGCAGCAGCAAGCAGTTCAGCAGTAAACCGCACGGTCTCCACTCAGTAAGAAACGTAATCCCTCTAAGTCAACAAGGCAGGCAGGGCACCGATAGCTTTCTCAGAACAGAACAGACATTATTACACTTCTGGTAATAAACTAGCAGAAGTTGACAGTACATGTCTCTGGTACCACAGTAAAGCCTTTCACAAATACAGCCGTCTGCATTCTCTCCAAGTGTTTGGTAAATCCAGTGTCTCCCTGACAATGTTCTGGAGGTCTCTTGTGGTCTGCAGAAAGCTGATGGAGTTCAATGGATGCACTGTTGTTTTCTTTCTTTGTTCATCCTCTGAACAGTTAAAGAAATTAGGACAGGCAAGTACTTTCCTAACAGGATTTAAGCAGGATGAGATGTGGCAGAAGCAAGTGGTGCTAAGGAAGGGTTTTGAAGTGAGTGAGGGGAAAAGGAAGAGACATGTTATACCACCAGGAGTGATGAAGAGATCTGTCCAGACTTTCTCTACAGAGATTTGTCCCATGCTATGAAATTGCTGGAAAAAACCTCTGAGCTAAGCTGGTTCCTTGCACTGAACGCACAAAAACCATGCTGTCACAGTGCTCATAGAGACAGTTAGCCATAAGAGGGCAGCAGGTATCTAATACAAACAGAAAAGCGTCCCTTTCTGGTACAGGATGTCCCAACAAGCTAAACTCATTGGGCAAAGCAAGAGAAGAGGTATTTAAAAAACTATATTAAATCTCCCCTTAAAGAAGCACTGTTAGCCAAGCAACTAGCCACAGGCAGTACAGCCACATACCGTCTTATGCCAGGAAGAAAAGTGTTGTAATGTCTCATCCTGAATGAGCCATCCTCCATCCTGCCCAGCTTTTATCCTGGAGATATATGAAAGAATTACATTTCTGGCAAACTTCCTGACTTAACAGCTGAATGGAAGTCCTTTGTGAAATATGCATTCCATGGCTTGCCCTCAGCCTCACGTAATGAAAATAGAGAAGGAGGGGAAAAAAGGCCCTGAAACACACAAGCCAGGACACTTGTGACTGCAGTGCGGAGCCATGAAAGCCAACCCTGCCACCTCAACGTGGTCTTCATGGCTCTGCATGACCCGGTCCTCAGGTCAACTGCCTGACCGCGGAGCAGCCATGTGCCCAAAGCCCTGCGCTGGCACAGCGTCCTGAAAGCAAAAGGCAGCATTTTCCCTGGGGGAAAAGGCGGCTTGGCCACTCCTGCCTCTGCTGAGCCCTTCAGAAGGAGACAAAGGCTCATGCTGATGCAGGACGGGCAGCGCCTCTCCATCCTGCTGGTCTGGAGGTGAAATCTCCTCACGCTGTGAGCGTGTGACCCAGGGTGGAAATAAAACGGGACTGGCAAGCCACCAGTGACTCTGCTCCCATCACCGAGAGCAACTTAGGCTCACGCTGCCAACATTTTTAGGCAGCGAGATCTGAGGAGAAGTCAGATCCTCAATGCACAACACGATGCGAGTGATTTCAAGTGACACACACCCAGAGGGATCTTCTCGGGGCTGAATCCAGAGGCCAACCGTGCTTTGTGCCAGGGACAAAATGTGCACAGTTTCCTGGGGACATGCCGGCTGGCCAGCCAAGGCCACACACTGCTGCCCATGGTGCTGCTGGTGCTCCCCATCCCAGCCCCACCATGAGGCCAGCAGCAGGCCAGGCAGCATCTCCTTCCACAGCCCCAAATCCCGTGTCCAAAGGGAAGCCTCTCCTCCCCCAGCCACAGAACAAAGCTGGCCTCTCGCACGTGGGGTTTCCTTCTTCTCCAGGCAGGACTGAGGCTGCGATGGCTGCAGCCAACGGGCTGGTGAAAGCCCTGTGCGGAGGCAGCCCACGCCTGGCAGGCACCCAGCCATCCTCCACAGGAGGGCGCAGGAGGAGACAACATGGCCGGCTGGCAGGGCCCTGCCTGTCCCACAGCCCCTGCAGGCCCTGGTGAGGGGCTGGAGCAGATCACCCAGAGATGTTGTGGATGCCCCAGCACTGAAAGCATTCAAAATTGGGTTGGATGGGGCTTAGAGCAACCTGGCCTGGTGGAAGATGACCCTGCCTGTAGGTGATCTCTGTGGGTCCCTTCCAGCCCAAACCATTCTGTGATCCCATGATTTATGGAGGACAAGTCCATTATGCCTGCTTGCTTTTGTGTCAGCATTGTCCTTTAACTTAAATAGCTCCTCTTCCTCCTTAGCGTTAACCTCCAGGATGTATTTATAGAGAGCGATCATATCCCTCTCTCAGCCTTCATGGTGCTGGACTGAATAAGCCAAGCTCTTTCCATCTACTTTTATAACACCAGCTCTCCAATGCCCTAATCCTCCCGCAGCCTTTCTTTGCACCTGTTCCAGTGTGAATCAATCTTTTTTGAACGTGAATGACCATAACTGCCCAGCATTGTGCAGATGGCATGTCACATTGCTTTTTACAACAGAATTAGTATTTCCCTCTCTCAAGCACAGATACTTTGCATCAGGCAGCCAGGGATTTCACTTGGCTCTTTCCTACCATGACATGCTGGGGTGAAATATCACTTGCTCACAATGGTAATGAAGCACGAGATAAACCCAGAAGCATCATAGTTAAACAACTACAAAAATTATTTGGGAGCAATGCTGTAGACAAGATTTTTAAATGTTCAAGAGCCAGAAAAAAAAAAAAAAATCTTTTTCTGTGACAATCTTACACTTAAAAACTGTCAAATTTAATATGGAAAAAATAATTGTGGAAGGGCTGTGTGGAAAAGGAGTGTCATGAAAACTGTTCACAGATGGTAAAATTATTCTTACAATGGTAGAGTGAAGTAAGATGTGTGCTATAAAGAGCAAATGATGGCCACTGTCCCACATGCCTTTTGCAGCACCCCTATGTGCCTGTGTCACTGTTCCAGCATTGCTGCTGTGCTTCTTTATCTTCCAGCAGGCCTTCTGACACCCATCATGATCACTCCCAGCACTGCCATCTTTGATCCCTTCACTCGCCGGCTGGTGAAGGGAGCCATTTTTTTCTCCGTACGTGTTAGATCCTGAACATGTAAATACCGTTACTTATAGCAGGCTTCTTTGTGCTCCAGTTCTCTGTGGTGACCAGCTTTGGGTCCCAGCCACAGCCCAGATGCATCATGCTGGAGCTCGTATCACATCTGTCCAGACAGCTCCGTTCCTTTCCGAGCCCCCCAAACACCAGATGCCTGCACTGATAAAGGAGGATGACTGTTCCACATGTTTTCAGCTGCTTTCTTTTTTTAATATCCACTAGGATGTTTCAAAGGGCTGGAGAAACCCTGCAATGTATGGACCCTGTACTGCAGCAGAGATGGGAAAGAGATGGGAAAGGAACTTCAACGAGCTTCCTTGAGACCTCCCTGCCCTAGGAAATGATCTTAGTGACACCAAAAAAAAAAAAAAAAAAGCTTAAAGGTAACGCAAAGCCACAAATCTTCAGGCCCTTCAGTTGTATCAACCCAAGCATTTCTCTTCCATTTGTTTTCAGTGCTGGATGGATCTCGTTTGTTTGCAGAAGGCGACCCTGGGGGAGTGCATGCTGACCTGCTGAGAGGATGCCATGCAGTGGTCCATGCCCAGCCCGCCCCGCTTCTGGTCACTAGGGGCCACTCTCAGAGCTGTTGAGGAGAGACCAGCAGCTGTGTCTTGTCACTGTCCTCCCCTCCCACCCCTGCCTGCTGCCCTGCTCGCTGGAGCTGAGCTGGGAACCAGCAGGGAGAGCTGGGAGGGAGGCACGGTCAGCTGGCAGGGAAGAGGAGCAAGGCTGGTGCTGAGTGGGGAGGGTAGGGAAGGAGGGGAGCTGAGGCTGGGAGAGGAAGAAGAACAACATGCTGCTGCAAGTCCTTCCCCCACGATGACTGGAGAGAAGAAAGCTGATTGCTGACGAGGAAGATTAGGAGGCCCTCCCTTGCCCGTGCCAGCCCATCCCTGCAGAAAACTGCTGCCTCGGTCCTGCCCCAAGACCCATGGTGGAGCAGAGAGCTGGACCAGGGGCGTGGGAATGAGGGGGGCCTTTGGCTTGCTTGAACACAGGTGGGGCGCAGGCGTTGTACAACCAGGTGTCATCTTCCTCCAAATTCCAGGCGGAGGTAGCAGCCTCAGGGCCTTCAGCAAGGGAGGATCCATCAGGAAGAAAGAAAACGGCAGAAAAGGAGGAGGTGCCGGGGAAAGCAGAGAGCAAGTGAGGCCAAGATAGGCCCTTGCCCTCAGCGCGTCCCAGCAGACAATTCTGAGACACTCGCCTTAATATAGCACCATCTGCCCAGCTATTTTCTCCTCTGGCTCACGTACAGTGATCTCCACATTGCAATCAGCATGGCTGGCATACTTGAGCTAGCTGCAGCCTAGCGAGGTCAGGCAGGGAGCAGTCGCTGCGTACACACAGAAGCGAGGACTTCAGCCCCAGCTCTCCAGGTCCCTGAGCAGTTTTTGCCGAAGCCCATGCCGTTCCCTCTCCCCTGCTTTGACCCGTACTGGCTAGGTCAGCCAGCATGTGCTGCCCTGCTCTGATCGCAAAGCAGTCTGGTCCTTAGGGAGGGTGGATTTGTGTAGCAGGGGCTGGTTGGTACCTCGGATAAAGAAAAAAAACAAGTACACACGGGCACTGAGCTGAGAAATAGTTTGGCAGGTCTCATGTTTTTGTCCAAAGTCCCAGTAGTTTGTATTTTTCATCACACCTTAGAGACAAGAGCTTCACTCTTCTGCACCAATATCATCTTGCAAAAGAAGCAAGTAAGAAGAATGCCACATGTGTGGTTTGCTGTTTATTTATCGCTCTAAGCCTTGCGGTTTTGAAGGTAAACTCATTTTTCTCTGATTCAGAATGGTGGTAGAAGGAATACTAAAAGGAACACAAAAACACAACACTTGTCTGTTCTCAGAGGGTGTGCTCTCCTACATCTTTTTTGTCTTTTTATTTGTTTTGTCTATGGAGACTTTGTGCTCTCTGGTGCAGAACTAGGACTTCACCTGTTTCTGTGTTTACCCTGTATCTCACAAAGTTTGAGCTGCCATGCAAATAATAAATACAACCATTTATATGGCTGAGCAAAAGCCTTTTTTTTTTTTTTTTTTTCCTAAAATGGGTGTGACACAGGCACAGACTGGGCAAAGTTTGCGAAACACTTTGTACTCTGTGCTGATTGCTCCATCTTTTATACCAAGCTGGGGCTCCCAAGAAGAGAGGGAATTAGCCGGGGTAGTTCCAGCGAGGATCGAGAGCTTGCGCTGCACAGCAGAGGCCCACGTGTTCCCTGCAAAGATAGCGTGATGTCCATCTACTTACCCTGAAACCAAACCCTACGATACATTTCCTCTCATATGAAGTAATCCTACAGCACAAATCAAGATTAATTGACATCTCGTGTCTACCACAGCTGCACAAATGGTCGGTACAGCACAAGTGGGGCCTGTTCGCTAATGGTGAAGTAGCTAAGAGCAGACCTTGGATTACTGTGGCCTATAGTAATATATCACTTTCCATAAAAAGAAAGGAACATTGTGCTCTCTTTCTCAACACTGTTTCACCCCAGCTCATCAGTTGCCCAGCAATCGCCCTCCTCTCCCAACACTTGCATGGCAAAAGGAGGGGGTTTTAATCCCAGAGAAATTCTGCTGCACTCAACTGAAGCAAAAGGAGCAGGGATGAGCGGGTGGGGGAAGAAGCTGTTAACAGCAGCAAAAAACTCCAGCACGAGGGGAGTTTCCAGGCTATCAGAAGTCTAAAGGCCAGTCTTTCCTTTCTAATGGCGCCAGTGTGCTCTGCCCTGGCTGACCGGAGACTGCCTGACAGGCGAGAGCAGCCTCTTGTCTCTGCAGAAGAATTTCATCTCTCGCTGAACAGTCAAACCTGCTGTTGAGTTACAGCTCCATTTCAGTTACAGCAGCCTTTTAAAGCACATACGTTAAGTTCTCATATTGTGAAACCAGTCATTTCGCAAACTGGCTAAAGTTTTCAGTCATTTTGCAAAATGCCAGGAGGTAGTAGGTATGCACATGAAATCCTCACCCTCTGGCTATTACTAACTCACTAACTCAAAGAGAGATGTAAAACTATTCTTACGTTCACTTCTACAACCAGACAATCTTTTGTAATTACTTCTAAAGTCAGTCAGCAACACCCATCCCTTGACAGAGCTAACTAGTATTTTCACAACAGTGTATTGTAACATCAGCCCTTACATTTCAATCTCACACGTAACATCTGCCTCTGTCTTGTGGAGCTTTGGCCCGCTGCAACTCCATTACCCAAGCCAACCTCCCCAAATTAATATTGATCATCTGTCTGAATCCATCATAAAAGTTTCTTTCCATTACCAGCCTCACCGCCAGGAAAACTGAAGAAATGGTCACAGAAAAAGAGAACGCGTTTCACATGTCCCAAGAACACGGTGCCATACACTGGGAGAAATACCTAAGTTCCCAAGATACAGGATGGGATGTTTAGATTGGATATTGGGAAGAATTTCTTCATGGAGAGGATGGTCAAGCATTGGAACAGGCTGCGCAGGGAAGTAGTGGATGTAGCACTAAGGGGCATGGTCTAGTGATGGGACTTGGTAGGTCAGGTTGATGGTTGGACCTGGTGATCCTGAAGGTCTTTTCCAACCTAAATGATGCTGTGATTGTATGGAGACACCACTGGCTAGGTACATGTTCTGCAGGGCAGGATCAGAGTCATACACTGAATGTCATCCAGCCCTGCAACACCATTGTGAAAAAGGCAAACAACACGCTGGATGTATAAACAAGAGAAAATCCCTCAGGACAAGTGAAGTAATACCTCCATCCTGGGCTAGCCAGGCCTAAGCTGGACTGCCATTCAGTTTTGGATGCAATGTTTCAAAACCAACCAACTGGAAAGAGTCCAGGAAAGAAAAATGAGATAGATCAGAGGTCTAGAAAACACAGTCAGTGATGAAGGACTGGAAGAACTGCATCTATCCAATAATATCCCAATCGATATAAAATTGCTGGAAGTACAGTCACCCACAGAAGTCTATTTTTGATAGCTGCAGTGCACCAGGATGCCCAGCGTGCCAGCATTCACACAAGTAGTGTGACGACAATGCCAGGCAGTTTGTGAATGTCTCCAACTTTCAGTCACTTTGTGTGGCAACTGAGAAGAGAAATCAAGCAGTGAGATAAAATGTCTGTGATTCTTGTCACCAAATGTCCAAACTTTCAGTCATTTCATGAGTAAAACGTTTTGCGAAGTTAAAGAAAACTGCACTCATTCCACAAAATTACTTTACAGGATGACTAACCCACATATGAAAATACTTTTAAAAATTATTCTAACCAATTTTTTGTATTACTCTCTCATACTACCTGGGGAGCTTGCAATTGCAGAACCCCGTGGAGACTAAGGAAGGCAGCATGCTTGCTTTGCAAAAGGGCAGAAGGCACTAGAAGCTAGTTAACATGATTTGACCACAGAAACCACAGGAGCCTTTGGCCAAACTGAGATCCAAAATGAAATCTTCTGAGTTCAAGCCTACTGCCCTCTCCATCACCACCTACACACATTCCCACCCTCCATACTGTTCTTTTTTACCCGTCAGTATGTATAGCTACGTGTATGCGTAACTATAAGTACACATTGCACAGCACAGCATCATATGGGATATAACACCGGTTACCCACCAAAACAGGACTAAATTTAGTCACCTTGCAGGGAAATTGGGATTCAGAGTCCAAGTTGGGGGCTGAAGTCACCTCCCACCACAGCACCCACAATCTGCTTCAGATTGGGGATTGCCTTTCCTTACTGCCTCACCTGGCATGTAGGCACAAAACAGGCATGGGAAAAGAAAAAAAGAAAAAAAAAAAAAAAAGAAAAGCAATACCAAGAAAAACTTCCAGTTATCACATCACGGGGCAGAAAAGGCCTGGTTGCTCTCTGTTCAAATCCTTGTTTGGCTGGAGGCATGTGTGTGCACCACTTTCATTTCCTCTCCTCCTCTCTCTCTTGCTCTCTCCTTCACACACACACATACATCTCCCTGCAGCAGGCTGCCTGGCACTCCTCATTTTCTGCCTACAGCAAGCAGCCTCTCTGATACTAAAAAAGAAAAAAGAAAAAAAAAAAAAAAAAAAGGAGTCAACTGGAGTCAGACTTTCCCTGGCAGCTCTCCTTTGGTGCCAGCCAGTCCCTGTGACCAGAGCCACTGCCTGCAGTTTGGCGGTGCGCAGGCCGAGTGCCGTCAGTGCCGGGGACGGTGCGGCACCCAGGCTGGGGAGGATAAAGTTAACTCAGTTCCTTCAGCACAGCCTGCAGGGTAGATGGATTGCTGTGCAGACGCATCCCAAATTTCTAAGCCTGCCAGTCAGCCTCAGGATTCTCCACTGACGGATCCCCAGAGAAATCTGAAAAAATAACTGATCTCATGAAAGTAGCCTATTGGTGCTAACTTCCAAAAGGCTTATTGCTCTGTTCATGCTGACAAATGCAAAGGCTCTCCCCACAGCCATCGCGACAGTCTTGCCCCTTCAGGACCCTGGGGCTGCTGAGGTGGAGGTGCGGATTTATGGCACTGGCTTTTTCAGGGTATAATGCTGAGGCTCAGGGATCAAGGGTTATGACATTTTTATGGCCTCTCCTCTCCCCCCCATATGAATATGAAGCAACCGTAAGGAAAAACATCTGGTTTCACTTTTCTTTTCTCCACCACTGTTCCCATCTGACAAAACCTTAAAAACTTGCCAGTGCTCTAGTGAGCTGTGTGTGCCAGCAGTCTGCAAGGAGCCAAGGCTTTTTTGGTGTCATCACAGCGAGCATACACTGCCCTGGAAGGAACAGCTCCATGGTTGCTTGAAGGCAAGACTAACCGGACCTGGTCCCACTGTCAAGTGTGCTGGCAGCCCTCCTCCGATGCTCGAGCAGGATGAAGGGCTGCTACAAGGCTGCCCTCCATCTTGATCTCATTAGAGGCTGCATCTCCAGAGGGAAGCGCAGGCCACAGTGAGGAACACAGTGAGAGGAAGTGACCCCTGCTAAGCCCAGGGAAAAACAGCAGCGAGGAGGAGAAGCCCTGCCGCCCTGCTCACTTTGGGTTTCATCTGTTGCAGATGCTCCTCAAGAGGCGTGGGCCCAAAAATCCATGTGGAGGCCTCCAACTCATGGGACCTGCCTGGACCGCTGCTTGTGCCACGGGCTCCAAGGCCGGTCTGGCAAAGGTGGCCAAGAGCAGTGTCCACAGGTGGACACTCAGTAACACTGACACTGCGTAATCGCTTCCCTCAGGTTATCCTATTTATCTGAGGAAAGACAAAATCAAAATATTTCAAGGAATTTGAAAGCCTTTCTCCCTTACCTAAAGGAGGGGAAGGCATAATGCAACAGGCAAAGGGCAGTGCACCAGCTCTGGAAAACCTCCAGAAATCATCTCGCTTTCAGCTTCCCATCTCAGGGTTCAAACTCCCCGAGGAAGCCAGGTGGACTATACCGGGTAATACATACCCTATATGTTAGGATACACCTAGTAAAAGAGGGACAACTTAAAAGAAGCACCATGTGCTGTCCCCCAGATATGTGGTGTCGAGTACCGCCAGCTGCTGAGGAGGCCATGGGACATGAGGGATGCGGTGTTCCAGGGCTGCATGGCAATGAAGACCTCAGGTCAGGCATCAGAAACAAATTTTAGAAACACTGGGGCACCTGAATAATGAAACTGGCCTCCAAGGAAGGTCCCTGAGGGACAGGGACCACAAGGGTTCACAGAGAAGGATTTTGACTATCAGGATGCATGAAGAAAATTTCTGGGCTGCAAGAGAAGACCCAGGGCATTGTTTTCCATTTTCTTGCTCTCATTTTGACTGCCCTTCTTGAGTATGCCAACACCACTCCCTCCTCTTATTCTTTTTCTTTGTTTACTTAACTTTTTCTCCTCGTAGCAACTGCATAAAGATGAAGCCATCTGATATTTCCAAGTAACCAAGACCATTATTCACTGAAGGCACTGGCCTGGATCCTAATTACTGCTGGTCTCAACACAAGAGTAGCACACAGCTGTAAATACCTCTGTACAGTATTCCTCTTGTGTCAGGCTGACCCTAATTCTTACAAGGCCCCTGGGGTAACAAATAAAACTTTGACACCGTGCTACCAGAGAAAATTGGTGTGCTAGGTACATTTTGGAAGGAAAAACAACAGCAAGAGAGGAGACAGGGTGGAAATACAGTTTTGCACCCTCTTCCAAGGCATGCGGAGGGGAAGCAGGTGAAAGGAGTCAGAAGTCACTAGTATCTGCAGGCCACATGACAGGATGGAAACCTTACAGCTCAGTGACATGAGGACAATGAGGACTTTCCGGATCATGTCCCAGTGCCCTGCGAATGTTTGTTGAAGAGGCTGGACCATTCCCTTCTCACATCACCCTTCCAAGCATTTGCTCCAGGCATGCTGTTCTTCTGGCATTACATGATTTCTTCACCTTATTTCCCTCTATTCACACAAAGAGCCTGTGTTTCATACGGACCTTTGTTTGAGGCTAAAGAGCAAAAGAATTGCCAGGTAACAGCACTTCACTACGCAGGTGATGGGGTCAGTGTAAAGCCCTGCTAAGGAGGAGGAGAGTGCTGTGCTTTTCTTCTCTCTTTGCCAGAGGTACAGAAAGGAGAAAAAGACAGGGTAGCAAAGCATGTGACAAAACACAAAGTGTGGTGCTTTTGTTTTTAATATCCAGAGCAATGCAAGCATAGTGTAAGATCCTGACTATTTCACAATGATAAAGACAGTCACTAAAATATCCTTTTTACTTCTTTTCAAAACACAATTCCCATCAGACATGCTGGGAAAAGAGTTCAGTTTGCCACCAGGTCCCCAGAGGGTTAGGCACTTGTAACACTCCCTCGTCTTTTATTGTCCTTATTCTTCAAACCCTGCCCATCGCCTGGGTGATTTTACACTGCCCTTCTGCTCTCCTTCCCATCCATCACAGGGTATTTCCCTTTCTCTCTTGCTTCCTCCTCTTCTCTGGTCTGCTCTTGCATTCCAGCTCCCCCCGCTCACCCCCAAAGTTTGTTGGGAGAGCAGCATTCCTCCCGTGCCTTTGGTCCCTCAGCCCACGTGGCCGCCTGCGTCCGGCCAGCAGCTCCCACCCTGGCAGCAGGGCTGCAGGAGCCTAAACCTGCTGCTTCTGGCAGCTGGGCCAATTTAGCTGAGCAGAAGAGCCGAAACTTTGGCAAGAGGTTTCAGCCTAACAAGGGGAGGCGAAGAAGGCACAGTGCAAAAGTCCACTGCTGCATACCAGGAGGTAGAAATCAGTACAGCTGGTACCGTGTGCTCAGCTCTCAGCCAAAGTCCTTTCTCTCAAGGTTGTGCTGGCAGACTGCAAAAACAACGACTGAAAGCTCAGCATGGGAGTGAGCAAAGGGGAACTTGCCCCAGAAGAAAGAATTTGTGAGGAGGAAAGCTTAGCATATTTTGTTTAGAAGTCGAGCCCTTGGCAGGAACTTGTGAAGAGGAAGAATGTTGATCCAATATACACCTAATGTTCTTCAATGCATGTGTGTATTTCTCCCAGCACAAAAGTGCTCGCTTCAGGACTCAGTTCTTAATGAGTGGCAGTGTGGAAAGACACCCTCATCTGCTTCAAGACAGACTATATGCTGTGAATTAAGACATATTGCAAGATGATTTTTACCAGGAACAAATATTTCCCACTACTCTGGGTGGCTGCTATGCCACACTGAATTCTCCCTGGCACACTAGAGCAGATAACTATTCCCAAGAATAAGGCTTGTGAGCCTTGGGTCCTTGTTTCTTCTTGGCAAGGGGGCGTCCCAATCCTGGGTAGGACTGTGTGTGCACGACTGGCTTCTCATGTGCTGGCCAGAGCAAAGAGCTACAGGGTCATATAAATAATAGTTATTAGAAAGTGACGGGCAGCCAACACAGTGAAGCCTGCATCCAGGACTGCAGACACATCCCCTGTGCTAACTAGCTGCCTCTTAAGATGGCTCAAGATTTCCACGGCCATGCCGTTTGATCTCTCGTTCAAGTGCCACGTCTACGGGGCAAACACATTCCCTCCGTTCCCGGATGCCAAGTTTCACTCCAGCATGTCCAAACCACTGCCCGGCGCTGCAGCACTCTTTTCCAAGGGAACTCTTTCCCCCTCCCTCCTTTCCTCCCTTCCTCCCTCCCTCCTGCAGGTCCTGCTGGTGGCAGCTCGAGGCTGTCTAACGCCACCCTCCCTGCTTGATAACAGCAAGAACCAGGATTTCCTGGTATGCCAGAAGCGGGTTTGCCACTCCTGCCTGTGTGAAAGGGGTGGGACAGGAGGTGAGGCAGCCACCGGGTGTTAGGCTCTGGGTCGTGTCTGTGCACCTTGACATCCTGCCAGGCTATAATAGGAGAGACCTGCAGGGAGCAACGTGTGTCAAAGTTGGTAATTTTCCTTCCTGCCTTCGCTCCTCGAAACCGCCTGGACTGGATAAGCGCCCGCCCTGTTCCTTCTTTGGACAGCCAACGAAGCATGCACACCGCACACGCGGCTGCCAGCTCTGCTGGAAAATGTACAGACCGAAAGATCACCTGTGACTGCGCAGCCTTGGCGTGAGCCCTTCTGCACGTCTGCAGCTTGACGCTGCTGCTGCGGCTTTTTTTGCTCGCCGTGCACGCAGCCAGAGGCGCCTCTGGAAACGCTCCCTGCAGCAGGGCGGGTGGCCCCAGTGCTTGCAGCAGCCTGATCCTCCCTGCACTTCTAAGCCCAACTGTGCTAGTAGTGCCTCCTCTCCCCTTCCCTCCCCCAGCGATTTCCAGCTTCCCCAGCCCGCCACGGTGTCAGTCCGCAGCTGCAAAGGGCATCCCCGGATCATTTGCAGCTGGATCCAAGCCAGATGCGGCAAAGGCTGGAAAGCTCCCTTGTGCTCACAGCGAGACCACAGGTGGCTGCGGCTTGCGCCTACCTACTCCTGCCCCTGTGCCACGCCAGCGTCTCAGCCCAGACGCAGCCTTGCACATGGGGAGCCGGGCTTGGAGAGCTAACTTGTGCCCTTTTTTGTGTGGCCCCCCAAGCAGGATTACCAAAAATTGCACAAAAGAGCCCCAGTCTCTTCAGGTTTGCGGAGGAGGATGCAAAGCACCCAGGTTAATTGACTCTTTGTCCTCCTTGGACAAAATTCAGGTGCCACGTCATCTAAGGCTGTCCCACCCCTAGCTGGGGCCAAGCTGGCTCAAGTTTTCATGCAAAGAAAACTGATAAGCTCGCCTGGCTGGCAATCGTTGAGCTCCCAGAGTTGCCAGAGCAGATCTGCTGTGCCCGTCCTCCTGCCTCCCCCAGCCCTACATGCTGCCGTCTCCTCTCCAGCTACTCACAGATGCGTGTGGCCAATTTTCCACTTTCTAAGCCCCTACACAAACGTAGGTTTTATTCAGTTTATTCACCTGACTTTTAATTCCAGGGAAAATGGGGCACATCGGTGGTGTCAGCACGTTCCTGGTTTCAGGTTTTCTGCTCACAGCGGTGCTTGCCACTGGGCTGGTTTGAGAGCTGGGAGCCGGGTGCCTGGTGGTCCCCTGGCAGCAGCAGGGAGGACCACGTATTGCTACCAACTAATTCAGCCAATTTATTTTAAAACGCTGTATCAAGACGGGCACAGCGTGAACAGAGAAGTGCAAACCCGCGGAGATCGAGACGGCACTCCAAGCTGGGCATTGCTTTATTCTTCTGTCTGCCTCTGTTGTCTGTGTGGGTGATTCAGAAAACCCTGTTTAATAAGACTCAGCTCCTGCCATCTGTTAAGTGAGGCGCTATAGGGACTGGGTATTGTAATGCATTGCACAACAGAATTGCCTGTGATTTAGTGTACTTTGTGCAACATGTCCCGTTGCCATCGCTCACAGGGATCAGGGTGAGGCTTGAAGGATCCTTTTCTCTTTGGGGCGTAGTGACTCACTGCGGTGGATGAGTGGGCCACGTCGACCCTTCGCATCCCCCCAGCTCTGAGTCAGAGGCTCTGATTACAGGGACATGTTTAGGATTACAGACAAGCACTTGCCCAGAAACCTCCTTCTCTCCTTGGTCTGCCAGCATCGCTGCTAGCGGAGCTCTTGTGCTCTCTCAGATGAAGCGGAAAGGATGGAAATTCAGGCACCCTCCGGATGGCCTGCAACCGTACACCCAGATGTCAGATCAAAGGTACCAATCGATCAGCTGGGCCGGTGACACCCAGGCACATAGTGACGGGATGACATAATCACATCCTTTCTCACGCCAGGAAATCTTCATAGTAAAACACAAATATGTACCGGCAGTTCATGTAGGTGGGTGTTTTGCAAGATGTCTGGCTGTGCGGCATGGGCCCTCCCGGTGGCAGGGAGCAGAGGCATCTTTTTACAAACCTTTGGAGACAATGTGCTTTGCGCTTTTTGGGGCAGTCGTGTGTCTGGCTGTTGTGGTGAGACGGCAGCCTTATTTCTTGAGAGCATCACTCCTGCCCTTTTCCACCTGCTGCATCAAAGGCCGCATCTGGCAGCGCAAGAAGAGCCTGAGTGACGGGCTGGCACAGGACCTCCCAGACCCTCGTGGCTGAACTCCTCCTGGTGCTGGAAATTAGGGGTGGTGGGAACAGAGCTGGCTGAGCCCCTGCCCCTGGCAAGGTGTTTTCGCTCACCTCCTCAAAATGTGTGGGACAAAATCCCCGGCTAACTGGTCCCTGCCATTTTGGAAGACCATCTGCAGTGTCCCTGGGGGAAGCATGCCCTGCTCTGCGCGGGAAGCACATCCCTTGTGTTTCAGCATGCCATCCGGGCTGCTGCTGCTGAAATACCTGACCTGGTTTCACAGGGATGGATACAGTCACACACAAGCATCAGCGTTTGGGAGGTGACTCAGAAAGTCAGCTATAGGCACTAATGAAATGCATTTAAAAAAAAAAAAAAAAAAAAGATAGAGGAAGGGCTGACACCAAAGTGAGCAACGGAGGACCCAGAAACCAATGGGTTTAACACTTGGTCGACAGAACTAATTATGGGGAAGGAGCTGTGAGCGTGTTTCCATGCAGCTGCTCCTCCCGCACAGCTGGAAGCTCAGGCGTTGCGGAGGCCCCGGTTGCACCACACCTCTCCGCCTCTTGCTCAAGCTCCCCAGGTGAGCGCCTGGCTGAGGTTCCCGCAGCGCCGTGCTGTGTGAGCGAGCATCCGCCAGGGACAGGCGTGTTGGTGCCTGCTGCCAGCCCGCTGCCTTCGCCTCCCCGCAGGGGGAAGAGGGGAGGAAGAGGAGGAATTGCTGGGCTTGCATTGCACAGCTGCCCACCTGACCCACGTCGCTGTGCCCGTCCCAGGGCTCGGCCTCTCAGGCACAGCATGGGAAGCACGGGGGAGCACCCACGCAGCCACCCCAGTGACGGCGAGGGCCAGTTTGTAGCGGGAGAGGAAGTTTACTTTCAGGGAGTTCAGCTTTCCAGCACCAGCATCAGGCATGGCTGAAAAACAAAAGGCCAGAGGGTGGGAGGAAACACATTTAAGAAGCTTCCTATGTGCAAAACCGGCCCAGCTTTCTCAGTCAACAGGAGATGCTGCATCCCTCTCCCCTTGGTCAAAGGCATGCTGCGGTCTGGCAGATGCCTGTGCCAGAGCGTTATCTCCCATCTCTCGCAGATGCCTGCGAGCAGGCAGCTGTAAATCAGGGTAACTTGGAGCCGTGCTCCCAGGAGTACTGCTGTGCTGGCACCCTGGTGCTCTAAGCACAGGACCGATGCCCAGAGCGTGCTCGCTGGATATGCAGAGGTTGTCTGCAGGCTCTCACCACGTCCCTCGTGGCTGGGAGAAATAACAGGCGCCATTCCTTCTGGTGTGGAGGTAAAAGAGCAGATGTGCAGGGACGTGGATTTTTTTTTTTTTCTGAACTTACTATCCTGAGGCTTACTCTGCATCTGTGCTGCCAGTGGTACTCTGACCAAATCTGAGAGAAATGACAGCTGTGTCTAGGGAAACACCCTCTTTCCAAACATTGGCATCTTCCCCAGACGTCTCCGCTTGATCTCCATGGCTCCTTGTTTTGTTGCATCTTGCTACAGAAGGCACCGAGATGGCAGCCCAAGAGCTGAAAGAGTTTGTCAGCTGTTGCTGTAGCAGCGAGCTAGTGTTGGAGTGCTGTCACCCTGGGGAATTGTGTTTTCTCAGGGAAAGAAGCAATAAACATAGCATCTCCACAGCCATGAGGGAAAACAGACCGTGTCCTGAAGCCGTTCTCTCCCCAGCAGTTCCCATCACTGGGTCTGAAGCAGCAGAAGAGAGAGGGCTCATCTGGGCACTGAGGGACAAGGGATGCTTTACAAGTAGGTCCATCCCCAGCCAAACCACCCCACTGGCCACAGACCGGGAAAAGAGGCACAAAACATGCCAAGCTCCCCAGCTGAGCTCACCACTGGACATCACAGACCTGGGTGTGTGAGTGGTACCTCACACACACCTGTGCTGTGCTGGCAGAGCATAGAGCAAATAGTGTGGGGTGAGAAAGCGCGTGCTTGCCAAAGGACCAAGCTCAGCAAAGAGGCAGCGAGGCATTGCCCCGAGGAAGAAGGAGGGATAAGGATGGGTGCGGGGAGGAAAAAAAGCAGAAAGATACAGCAAAGCAGCATCACGGAGAAGCACCAAGTCCAAGGAGGAAAGAGGGAACAGTGACACCACGAGGCATGGTGCAGGAGAAAGGAGAACCACATGGATGGGAAGGAGTGAGCCATAGCTGAGGCTTCCAGAAAACAAAGTGAGAAAAAGAGAGAAAGGATGATGAAAATGAGTGTGGGTGCAGCACGGGGGCCAGCAGTTAAGTCTGTGGAGATGAGAAAGGTCACTTTGTGGGGTGAAAGAATTCACCTGGCCATATGAAGATGTCAGATCCACTCAAGAAACTGAAGTACTGAAGGTGCAGTTCATCTCATCCCAAAGCAGATGTCAGCTACTTCACGCATCTGCTTTTCTCTGAGAAGAGGATCTACAGTAACGATGCCATAAAAAATCAACTGCACTGCAGAGATCAAATTCCAGGGGATGAATCCTTCTGTCTAACAACTCCCTGCTCTTGGGTGGCAAGCAGAAGGGCAGAGCTTTGGGATGAGGGTTGCATGTGCATGTTTGAGGGTGATCTCCTGGGAAATTTTCCCCAGGCCTGGGTGTTGCCCAAGGAAACATGAGTAGGTTTCTGTGCTGCTTCACTCCCAAACTCGTCAGTGGGGAGGGCTCTCCCGAGAAAACTCCACAGGTGGGTTTCACTTTTGCTGGCAGCATCCATCTTGCACATGTCCCTCCACAGGCAGTGGGTGCATGTGGCATCAGTGATGTCCAGCAGGACAAACCGTGAGGGACAGCAGTACGTCACCCAGCCCACGGCTGCAGCACAGCAGTGATGCCCACGGGAGTGGGATTAGCCCTCTGTGTGCCCATGAGAAGTGGGCTCGGGCACCTCTCAAACAGGCTGCCATCTAGGCCCTGGCTTGGGAAGCCTGCTGAGATAACTGCTGCCATCGTCCTCTCCTCCCTGCTCTGCGTGCGGGTGAGTCAGGGCAGCATGGGCAGCAGCCGCTGTTCTTGGGGCCACCTGAGTCCCACACAGCCTGCTGCGGGCCCTGCTCACAGGACAGTCCGTCCTGATCTCCTTACGGCGATTAACCACAGCCCTTCACATGCCTTGAGGTCACAGGGAGCCTTTCCCCAGGCTTGGCCCCAGCCCTAGGGCAGCAAGATGTGCTTCCCACTCTTTTTCCCACGTTAGTGCAAAGGGAGATTCACCCCTCTGCCCTGGGCTCGGTCCCACGTCTCCCCCAGCTCCCCACGCTGTACAGCCCCCGCACAGCACAAAGGGATGCTGCAATATCAGCTGAACCAGGCCACCTAACAGGGAAAAAAAGGAGGACACCCAGGTGACTGAGACAGCAGCAATGCACACAGCAGCAGCTTGAAACCTCGGCATGGCTCTTTGGAAAGATTACAAGGGGGTGGGAGGTGGAGGAAGTGTTTTCAACATTCCTTTATTAATAATATATGAAGAAAAATACCCTGAAATAATATGGTTGAGATCGGCAGCAGTTCTGGGGAGCTTGCCAGCTCCTCCTCCTGATCCTTCTGACCGATAGCAGCTGGAGGCAATGGGGACAACATCTCAGCCATGGTGACTTCTGAGTTATGCTTGGTGCTGTCAGGAGAGAGAGCGCAGGAGAGGGCTTAGATTTCAAGGCACGTAGCAAGTTCGGTTCAAGATGGGCTTAAATCTTGGCAAGGCTGGGATCTTTCAGTCCAGGTCCTGGATGTATGCAGAGGCCTCTGTGAAGCCCCAACTAAGGTAGAGATTTAATCCAGCTCCCAAGATGTTGCATAAAGGTACAAAAATGTGAGCTTTGGTACTGGCTCACCATCTGCCTCTAGGTACATGTAACAACACAGTAAATACCACTTGCATGTATTTGCAGATTTATTGGTCAGATAAGTGGTAAGAATGGTATGGAAAAGGTCTGTTTAGGAACAAGCAATGTTAAAAACAGGCATCTCCATCTTTGCTACTACCACTACTTTGTAAGGGAAATAATGCTTCCATTGTTTAGGCCGTAAACAATGTCACCACAGAGGGTAAAAATAATTAGGGAGGACTTAATAGGAGGAGTCTTATTTATCTTTATAATGTTTCTACAGTCTCGCCTGTGCTCAGGTGTTGCCACTACACCCACCTCAGAGGATGTTAGCTACAAGAGAAAGAAGAGATTACAAAGAGAGATGACAAAAATGGTGTGGAAAGAGTTGGAAAGGACTTATGGGATTTTACACCACAGGCCATCTCCCATGGCTTGTTATAGAAGACTTAACACACTCAAGACTAGAGGAGGTGAAAACAGACAGCTCTACAGAAAAGGCTAGTAAAATATTTCTCTTTGTCAATTTCTTATGGCCCAGAGACAACTTCGCCAGCCTTAACTGTTTTTCTTAGATTGCACGGACAACCTGCCCCAAGATACACCTCATGCCACAGGCTTAGGACCCAGCATGGGGCATCATGTGCAGATGGACCGTTGTGTCTTTGCCAGTTAGACATGAGCCCTCAGGTTTCATAATATGGCACCAGACACTGCACAATGGTTAGGAAGAAGGTCCCCCTCCAGGCAACCAGACCCTTAAGTGTCTGATATGAAGCTTTTTGTCTTGGCCTGAAAGCCCTGGGGTGCTCAGCACTGCCCAAAACAGGCTGCTTGCTGCTGCCTTAATCCAGCACAGCACTTCTGCTCTTCCTCAGACATCACACAGGAACAAAACAGACTGTTCACTTTGCCCACGCTGGTATGTCCCTTTACCTTCAGCCTGGGCTTTTACTTCTGTTTTCTGAGAGATGCAATTTTCTGAGATGTGCAAGTCAATTTTCCACAACCATCTCAGCATTTGCAGTCTGAGACAGCTTTCAAAAAGGTGGTCAGGCACTGGCAAAGCACCTGAAGGAGTACAGGCTGAAGAGCTGGCTATGAGCACCACAGTAGGATCTGGCAGAGGGCGAATTCCTTTAGAAGTGCAGCAGCATCAGCCCGCTCAGAATAAAAGGCAGAGCCTCAAAATGAGTCATGTTTGAGACACTGGATGGGAGACGAGGAGAGTTATGTTTCAATGTCTTTGATGTGGGAGTGTGGACAACACTTCCCTGTGATGGCAAGGACAGTTTTCCTGACTTCTGCTTAAAACAAGAGACATGGAGTCAAGGACCATGACTGAGACTTATCTGTATCGCAGTATCACCTAGGCTGTTAACCGCAATAATTACTGCTCGTCTTTCTAGAAAAAATTCTCTGCATACAGAAAGGTTTTCTTATGTGGCAGCATATGATAGATCATACACTCTCAAGATGTGCTTCTCCTCTAGATGTAGCCAAATCCTCAGGGACAGTTTTGTTCATCCTTTGTATTGCTGCGGGGGCTGTCACTGGTGCCTGGTTCTTCCTGCCCCTGGAATCGATCACTTCTTTTTGCAGCTTGCTTGTGACTGCTTCCCTTTACTCCTGGCTTAGCCTAGCTCACAAATACAGGGGACCATTTCCCTTTCTGCTGGGGGACAGTTCCACTTTCTCACTCTCATGTGCTGGCAAATTCTGGTTGCATTTAGGTTCCCAGTCCTGCACAGGGACAAGGTTTTCAGATTATAAAATGTCCCCATGGAAGCTTCACCACGTTCGAGAGGGCGTTAGTATTCATACAAGTCAGGGAAGCCCTTACTGGGAAAGGAAAAACAACCACACTTTTGTTCCTACTTCTTGACAGTGTCCCTTTAACAGCACTCAACAGCTGTTAAATGGGATAATCGCCTGTTATCCTCATGTCACTAATTCAAATGCTAATGGCTCTCAGTGCATAAGAGGTTATTCAGCCATCCGGCACCCCAGGTACACCGTGCATGAGGAGGATGCTGAAGTGATTAAGCTTCCTTCTGGGACTCTAGGCACATTTAAAAGAAATGCTTCCAGATGAACTTGGAGAAGAGATAATGGCCAAGACGGAAAGGAAAACTGGGCCATGAGGATGCTGGCAGGAAGGATTTGCACGTTTTGATGCCTCCAGGGTGCTCCATTCGTCCCCATGGAGAGAGACCCCGCGCCTGCTCCAGCCTGTGTGCACCCCCCTCTGCCAGCAGATTTAACCAAGGCTGAATTTGATTTCCAAATGCATAACCACTACTCATGCGGTGGTAGAGCTCAGAAAAGGGTCATCATTTCCCCGTCCTGGATAAACCGCTGTCCCAGCAGCACAACGCTTGCTATCAATCCGGAAAGAGAGATGTCTCTTTCCAATGGCTGGCTCGCTATTAGCAGGTGACAACAGGCTCAGCGTACCTCCAGCCACCCGACGCAGAGTGACACGTCGCAGGGCAAACAGCCTGCTGCTGCTTACCTCTGTAGCAGGAAAGAGGCAGCAGCAAATCCTTAAAATCAACACCAATGTTATGGAGCAGAGGTTGGAACTGGATCTGCACGTGTGTATACCAAACGCAGTTCGGTGCATGCATTGATATGTCAAGTCTACAATCTCCCAGGGAGTGAGAGAAGCTACAAAGATATATAGCATCTTCAACACAGTAATAGCCACATATTATGTAGACACACTGTTAAACAGGTCACACTAGTGCCTGTCAAGGGCCTACTCAGCTCAAGAGTAGAGACAGAATTAAGCCTGAAACTCTCCTGTGGTGAAGCTGCCAATACTACAGGACCTGCGAGGCAGTAGGCCGCTGGTGTCTGCTATTGCCTTTAGTAAAGACTGTTACCTGTGATGCGGAAGGAAAGAAACAGCAGTGGATTTGCTTTCTGCCACAGGGGCTGTCAATGTGCCTCACCAGAACCTCTTGATTTCCGAGGAGGGTGCCCAGATCCTAGAAATTGCTGTAATTTACCTAGAAAGTGGCACGGAGGAGGAGAAAAAGGGAATTAACGGATGAATGTAATACCCTGGACAAGGAGATATGGAAGGTGAGGAGGGTAAATGGCTGGAAAAGAGGACAGCTGTTCCACTGCTCAGCCAGCCTCGCCTGAAAGGCGTGTGACCACATTCTCCACGTGTGTCAATAATCAATGAGCACTCCAGCCTATTTTTCTTTTGAAAAATCTACTTTGGTATCAAAACAGTGGCACACTTCTAATCATGGTCTTAAACCCATGCAGACCACTATTTTTAAAGGAAATTCACTGGCCTAAGCACCTTCCGTTCTCTGCTTTAACTTAGAAGGGATCCTGCATTTAGGCCTGTAGGCCTGAGCTGGCCTTGCGTCGCCAGCCCCTCAGTGCTTTGTTCCTGGCTGTTCTGACTCCACATCTTCTCTGACAAGTTACTTATGGCCAGGAAAAGTTGTTCTCCTTGCACTTTCAAATATATATATATATATATGGATATATAAATATATCTGTTGCCATGGCAGTGGTGCAGATTACAACCAACAATTTTGGGCACACAAAGTTGAAAATGGTGACCAAGTTACAACTCGGTTAACTCCTTGGCTAACAACTCCTTTGTTTCCTCCCAGGACACAAGGAAGGAATGCGGCCAGCTAGCTGGCGAGCACTGGAAGGCCTCTGCTCCGCAGGCTTGGGGGTGACGACCATGCCACCGCGGCACGTCCCCTCCGAGCGGCTGCAGGCCTGACCCAGTTTCTCCTCGGAGCTGTCATGGCAACCTGCACGGTCGCGCTCACACGGTGAAACTTGGATTGCTCACAGCATGGAAACGGGACCCCAAAAAGTGTGTGGGGATGGGCGGGAGGGGTCTCAGCTTTTTGCTCTGCTTCTTGCATAGCACCTTCTCCTCGGCAGTCAGCAAAGCCTGGCTTGATACCGTAGCAAAGAGGTTGGATGAAGGAGAAGATGCAGGAGAAAGAGAGAGCTGCCACTTATCATGCTGCTGTTTTTCCCCCGGGAGGAAGCATGGTTAGCCTGGATTTATACAGAAATGAGGCATATTCAGCTGTTTCATATAGCTTGAGGTGGAGGCCGCCTCTCCTTCCCTTCCATCCTCATGGACGCAAGGCCATTGCCCACCCAGACCAAATGCAGCAGCCTCACAGCCATGAAACCCATCAGAAAAAGGGCAAGCAGGACTTTACCCCAAAAACCTCATCAACCTGAGCGGGAGGGAAAAATGCTCTGCACCATGGGCCAGATGCCCCCCAAAAATCTCTCCGTTGTCACAGGGAGTAGGAAAAAAAAAAAGAAAAAGAAAAAAGAAAAAAAAAAAAGACTGGCTGAGAGGTTTGATTTATAAAGGGAAATGAGCTGTAAGATAGCGTGCCCAGCCTGGCTAAGCAACGGCGAGTGCAAGAAAAGCGAGCAGCAGCCAGCAAGCACCGGAAGGGCCCCGGCAGCAGGGAGAAAGGCACCAGTGTGCTCAGAGGCAGCGAGAAACGCAGAAAGCGCACGCAAAGTAGGAGTGCTGGGATGACATTTGAAAAGGGGAAAAATTCAGCGGAGCAGCAGGAAAAGCTTCCTGACAGCGAGATGTATGTGCTGGAGCCGTCCCTCAGGAGCAGCCCTGGAAGCCTCATCACTTGGCATCCGACAAGCGAGCCGGAGGAAAGCTGCAAGTCCTGGAAAGGCCTCATCCGAAGCTCGCTGAAGGCAACAGCCAGGCTTGCATTAACTACAGGAGGTTTGGCTCAGAGACCAGCTCTACTGCTAGGGACAAGCCTGCAGGGAAGAGAGGAGCTTAGGGAGGTGACCGGGTGGCCCTGGGTCCAGGACAAGTGGTCTCCTCCCAGCGGGAGCCAGGAAGCAAACAGGGTTGGGGAAAGAAAGCATCCCTTCTCCTTTAAGGCAGCGTATCTGCCAGCAAGGAGCTGCTCCGCTCTGGCCACAGCGCAGAGTCAGGGCTCAGGCTTCTGTTAGCCTGGGCCCCTGGGAAGGCCTGCTGCCAAAAAAAGAAAAAAAAAAGGGCAATTTTGCTTTAGTCAGGGGGTAGAGCATGGGTGGATGGGATGGAAAAGTGAGGGATAGAGGGGGTGAAAACACACAAGAGAGAAAACATATGCACCGTGTCTCTGGATGCTGCGCAGCAAGAAGCCAGGCAGGAAAGAGCTCGGGTCTGGGGGAGGAGGCAATGGATGCAGGCAGGAGCCACATCCAGAGCAGCTCCAGGGAAAATGCTGCTTCCCTCCAAGCAAGGAAGAGCCTTCCCCTGAAAAAAAAAAATTGTCAAAGATATCCCCAGAGCTTGCTAGGTCACCAGCCCTTCCCACCACAACATGTTTCTCTGATGGGAAAAATCTGTGCTCAGATTGCCCTTACTCAGGACTGGCATCCCAGCATCTCCTCCACAGCCTGACACCAAATTCCAGTTTCTCATCTTGTCCACAAACAAAAGCACCTGTGCATGAAGGGCAGCCATGCATTGATGTAGTGAATGGCCAGGTGTGAACAATTAAAGAAGTAACTGAGCTGTATGCACAGCAGCCCTGAAAGTGCTCGGTGGTGTTTCTACCCATCACTGCTTTTATTGCTGTATCCCTTTATTCTGATACACTGTCCTGTCCATCCAAACTGCAGACTCCACAGGGCAGGAAATGACAGCCTGTGCTATGACCAAGCCAACAGAAATAAATGGATTTAAAGTGGAAAGCCTAATTTAAGAGGAAAGAACATCATAGAGAGGTTGCACATATTTCCAGATGAGGCATCACAAACCCAGGGAAATCAGAGTTGAAGTTATGCCTAAAGTAAATTCAAACTTGTTGAAGTGTGGCAATGTGCAACTGAGGCATACAAGCAGCCTGAATTCTGCCCTGCAGTGACACATAGCCATATGATTGTGATTAAAATGTTTTAGTACTTGTCCTCCCAGACTAGATTACCCTGATAAATACAACATTTTTTCATATTCCCTTCTCTTGCCCCTCCTCCAGCAAGCCTGTGCCCCAGGTAGTGACACCAGCACCAATTTCACTGCCTACCAGGAAAAATAATACATGTCATGGGCCTGTTACATCTGTGATGGGAGCCCCAGGCTAAGCCTTGTCTCAGAAATCGTGTCCCTGCTGCCACCAGGCCCCCAGGCACTGGGAGAGGAGCTGCACCCTGCATCAGGGCAGTGCTCACTGCTGCTGAGGAGAAGGGAAGGCTTTCCCTCACGCCTTGTATACCGCTGTAATCGACACCCACGTATTTATTTTACGAGCTCATTAAAACCTAGGTTTTAAAGTGCCGAGAAAATAAAAGGGAGACAAAGAAAAATCATCTGGATAAACAATTACGGCTTTTTGTCAAGGACTCAGGAGCTAATCGAGTCCAGATCTGTTCCACACTCACATTTACATGCAAAATTGTACTTACTGAGCTAGAAAAAAAAGTCCAGTTAGCATCAAGAGCCAGCTCTGCCCACAGCTAGGTGCACGCAAGTCCCGAGGAGCAAGCAGGGGCTCCCTGGGCTAGCAGAAGGCAATGCCTGGCCCCCGATGCCTGCACCGGCCACGTAAGGGCCAGTTTTGCCCTGACTTCCCCCAGGTCCGCTCTGAAATGACTCTGCAGAAGTCGTATTTACATAGGAGTGTGGGTGGCCTGAATTGTCCTCGTGTGTTTAAATATTGGGCACTAAGTCACAGCAGTCCCCTTGTTTGCACTTTGGCTGCTGGACAGCAGGAACACCCCAGCATTAGTCAGAAGCAGAAGCATTAATGAGCGAGCAGATATTTCGTAGTTTACAGCTTATCATTCTTTTGTTCACATAAATACACACGCTCACACCCTGTCTCTGCTTCTTCCCCCCTGTTGACTTCCTACAGGTTATTTTATTTGGCCTTTGTCAATGGCCTTACAAAGTTTTCTGCTGTGTGGACGTGCACCTTGCCACCAGCAGGCTTTCTGTACATTGCGCTGAATCCCAAGGAGACTGATCTGGCCCTGGAGCAGCTGCTCTGCCCAAGCCAACAGCCTTTCTCTGCATGTGATGATCCCAAGTAAATGTGCAACCAACAACAGCTGCCAGCAGAGACCTCTGCAGCAGGAAAATATGTACAAATCGCATCAGATGGAGGAAAGCACCGTCATCTTTGCTGTGTGGAAAGGCATGATGCCGAAGCCGGTGATCAGCAAGGTAATCTGTGACACAAAAGGAACAACTCCTTTTCTCTGGGTTAAGGCTCCCACTTCTCCTTCATCCCACTTCTCCACTGCCGGCGACATTTACAGATCACAGTTCATGATTTAATGACTCACAGACGGACCATGTCCAGTACAGGAGAACCTCCCTTGTGGTACCAGCTCTTTGTGATCTGTATGCCTAACGGATGCTAATTGTGAATCGTGAATACTTTTTCTTAAACAAAACTCTAGGGCTTTTAGGAGTATAATGCTCTACAGTGGACTCAATGGGAGCCAGTTTGGATGTCATTTTTGTGTGCGAATAAAACGGTTTTTCATTTAAAAAAAAAGAAGAAAAAAAAAAAAAAAAAGCTTATTTGCTGACACTGAAGTTTCTTGTGGGAATACATCACTTTTTTAATTAAATTTTCATCTGGAAGATTTTTCGGGTCAAAAATGGAATTTCTGGTCAAAACCATAGCGGGGAAGAACACACAGGAAGCCAGGCTGTGAGGCGAGTCGAGCAGAGCCTCGCGTCCCAGCAGCCGGCTGCACGGCGGAGCCAACGGTGGCTCTGCCACATGGCCACCCCTCGCTCGGCGACACTCAGGGCACCGGGAGCATCCCCAAGCAGGGGACACAGCAAGGAGCCACCAGGGCAGGGTCTGGCAGGAAGCAGCCACTCTCACCCCTGCAATGGGATCCGGGGGAAGATGCCTGGTCCTTATCTGCCTTGCCCTCCGTATCAGCAGGAAGCACCTTCAGCAGGAGCATCAGTGCATGCCCTGGGTGGCCGCAGGGCTTTATCAGCTCCCGTGCCCCACCACGAGCTCCTCTGCACGGCACGGCTCAGCCGGGATGCTGCAGCAGAGGTGGGGATGTGGTGGCAACCACAGACAGGCTGCTCCTCGGCTCACCTCAGAGGGTAGGTCACAAGCACTGCAGCTCCATCACTGCAGCCAAAGGAGTATGAAACGTTGTCAGAAGGGATCGAAATCAGGCCTGGCACATGTGTGTGTGTGTGTGCATGGTTTCACAACACCTCCCTCTCCGCCCCACCAGCCACACCAGTTTTCCTCAAAGAAAAGCAGAACAGTGGAGCACAGACCCAAAGCTACGCGGCCGATGTATTAAAGCCTTGTTTTTCCCACTGCTTGAAGGACTGACCCAGCCCCCTCAAATGTTCCCAGCATATTTGAATTGTGAGTCAGAGACCACAATGGAGATACTTGCCTGGCTTGACAAAGTTTAAGCATCTCCTGCCAAATAGTAATCGCTGATTTTGCTCCATCACTCGTGAGCCCTGTTTCTGCCGCCCTAGCCATGCAGAACACGCTGCCTCACTGAGAAGGCCAGCATTACTCCTCGGATGCTTACCTGCAGCTTCTCCAGCTCCTCACAGCCCGCTTTGTGCAGAGCACTACTCACACACGGGATGGGAACATGCAGGTACTGACAGCCCCTGCACCTCTACCCATGGTCAAGGCAACGAAGAGAGAAGATAGAAAGAAAGAACAGCAGCAATACTGGAAACTGAGGCCAGAAAAGGCTTCATCTTTGTGGGCAGGGTCTAACATTCAAAATAAAAAAGTCAAGACAGAGATATTCATGGACTGGACCAGCAGCCCACTTGGTGAAACATGTAAGGCCTTAGAGTTAATCTATGAGGGACCAACACACCCTCTGCTTGGCCACCACTACCAGCTCTGCAGTAACCTCTGGCTAAAGGGAGCAGCCAGGAGCAGGAAGCATTAACTGTGTCATTTGCCACAGCTAAAGCCACCTGCTGCCATGAGTTAGCATCCAAAGTAGCAAAATTTTCATTGCTCTTTGCCCTGCAGATGCAGCAGGGCTGCAGCTGTGAGTAAGCCTCCCCTCCCAGCCGCAATGGGCTGTGGCACTGCTGGTCATCACACAGGCATGCCAGGTCGCTCTGCCTTCCAACACCTTAACCTGGCAGTACCCAAAAGCCTCATCTGCCCCTGCTTTTTTTTTTTTTTTTTTTTTTTCCCCCTGAGCAATTTTCCCTTGCTGCACCAGTAGAAATGCTGCCATCCAGGGGCAGAGCTGAGAGCAAACACGGGCCAAGGCAGCCTGGCCTCCCCTGGCCTGGGCAGCGGGGAGCTGAAGCGCGTGCCCTGTGCAGCCTCGAGTGCCAAAGGGCAACTCGAAGGCCACTGCTGCTGCTTCAGCTGCTGCACCATCAGGCCGCTCCCGAGCAGTTTAACCAATGCACCAGTTCACATTCCTCAAGACTGCTAGCATCAAGCAAGGTTTTAAAGAGTTCCAAAAGCATTTGCTGTTTAACTTTCAAGTTGAAGACCAGGATGTTATCTGCAACACACTTTCAGTTATTATTTGGCTACAGGTCACACGCATTTCCCATTTTAAATTTCTCTGTACACTCGTGAGTGCTTGAGTCTCTCTCTTTTTTTTTTTTTTTTAATTAGTTTTTTTCTCTTTTTCTTACATCGAAAGCCAAGATTCCCAGGTGATCTCAGCACTCTGGCAGGGAGACACAAGGGCTTCAAGGAAATCCCCACCTATCGCCCTGCAAGGCTCGAGCTGGCAGCGCCACGTTGCTCCTCAGCACCCCAGCAGTGGAGCCATGTCGGGAGGACTGAATGCTGAGAGAAAAACTCAGACACAACCAAACCCTCCAGCACTGCACCAGTCTGAGTCTTGTGTGTGTGTGTGTGCTCGCTTCCTTGCTTGATATTCCTCTTCTTTCGCAGCTAGGGTTAATATTTCTTCAGTGGATTCATGCTCCTACTTGCACCTAGAGATCCTCCCCACTATCTCCTCCATCGCCCCGGCTGCAGCGCAACGAGCAGCCGGCTGCTATCCACCCCTGCTGCCTGTGGTTTCAGACAGCTGGGCTGCAAGCCGGGCGAGATGTGGGAGTTTCCGGGTTCTGGGTTGCACGCGGAGGAAAGAGGTGACTTTGGGTGCTTCTCGTCTTGCTCCGCAGGGGCGCTGACTTTCGCCTCTGCAACACCTGCCGTGGGGAGCCTGGGGGTGGGACACGGAGGCAGCAAGAAGAAAAACTTCGAGCAAGATTTGCTCACTTCCTTATTAGTTACCCTTGAAAAAAAAAAAGAAAAAAGAAAAAAAATGTTATGAGAAGGCAGGAGGTTGAACAGGTCTGAGTGGACTTCATGTAATAAATGCAAACACTGCACTTTGACATCTCTCTGCTTTTAGGAAGGGGGAGTGTTTGACTGGAGGCACTGCTAAAGCCCGAGACAGAGACCCAGGAGCTCTGCAATTTCCTTCCCAGCTCTGCCTCAGGCTTTAAGTTTCAGGACTGTGGTGTCTTGCTGACAAATCTGAGCCGTGCTAAAATGAAGATAAAATATGAATGATCCCTCCAAACTTCCCACCCCCCGAGCACGCGCTGCCCTGAGCCGTGCACATGCGCTCGCCTCCCCCATCGCAGTGCTGGCAACGCGGCGATGCCCAGACCTGCGCCCTCCAAACGCTGCTCCTTAGCACGGGGCCAGATCCTGAAGGTGTGTAAGAAAAAACGAGCAAGAAAAATCAGCTGAACTCTGCAATATGCGAGAACACCAGGCTGGATCCCAAGCCCATTCAAATCGATGAGAGGGTTTCCAAAGCACAGTCTGAAAACAGTAAAAGCAGTGTTAAGTGTTGTGGCAGCAGGAACAGATTTTTCAGTCCTGGCTGATGGGTCAAAGCTGGGCAGAGCACTGAAATAACCCACAGGGGGGATTGCTCCATGGCAGCCACGCTGGGAAAGCCATGGGGGAGCTCGTTTAGCCACTGCCCAGATTACTTCATATGTCCACATCCGTCAGTCTGGCATCATCCATGAGCAATAAGATGTGCCCATGAAAAGCTACCTACACCACCATTGATCAGAGGCAGACCAAAACAGGAGGCAAACGGGGGTACTGTAAGATTGGAGCAAGGGGTCTCAAAGCTCCTTGCCTCACATGGTTCAGATGAGGCCAAGCCAACCAAGCCTGGAAGGAGAACTGCCCTTGCGAAGGGGTCTTCTGCAGCCATCTGCATGAGACCACCGCCATCTGAGCTGAAAGGAAAGCCTCGTCGTACAGGCACGGTGAAAGGCTGGGCCAGCTACGGCAGGGGGGCTGCAGTGTGTTTTTAGAGCATGCTATTCTGGGCAACAAGATTTGGAAAGTGTGTCTGGAGGCTGAGCCAGCCGCACGGTGCTGGCCCTGAAAACGTGCCTTTCTTGAAAAAGTCGTTTTGAAGAAATTTGGAATTCAGTCCGAATGTAAGCAGCTTTCTGCTCTCCATCCTGCCTCAGAGGCAATGCAGGAACAAGAAATCCAAGGGGCATACACTGGCTCTGAAAGAGCCTCAGCCCAAGGCTCAGGCTTCCTCCTTAAGCCAGAGAGAAAGCAGGCAGCAGCAAAACCACTGCATATTCACACAGAGATCTTCTGGTGCTGTTTGCAGGAGCAGTGGCTGCAAAGTCCCCTCACGGATGACGCACCTCCACTGTGCTGGGCAGTGAGGTGGTCAGCTGTGCCTTGGCCGTCCAGATGACTCCTATTACAAAATCTGGAAGGGAGAGGGAAGCTGAAACCAGAGAAGCTGCAAACAAGGCCTAGCAGCCTCCCGCAGCAGAGCAGGAAAGGCTGCCCACAGAGAGAAATGCTGGCACTTGGGAGAGGACAGTGTTTTAGCGGTAGGCACCCAGGAAACACGGGTGAGCACGCAGTGTGCAATGAGCCTCACTGTCTGACGCTCAGAAATGAGGCTGGTAGGGGCCTGAAGCAAAAGAAGCACCACTCTCCTGCCCTGCGAACCCACAGCAGTTACAACAGCAATTGTTCCCCTCCAAAGCACTGCTGTCACATCCATCCCCCAGCTATCTGCAACAGCGCTACGCCCTCACGGACGGGTTTGGCGCAGCAGCTTCCCCAGCCAAAGTTTTGTATCAGGGGCTAAAGATCAAACCCTATCTCTCCGAACACACCTTTGTTAGTTTTGGCTGCACCCTTTCAGGTATCACCTGCCTCCCCAGGCAAACACGTTCCTGTTCTGATCTCCACTGGCCTCGTGCACTCCTCTGAGGGCTGATTTCGCCCGGCAGGTACCTTACCTCTGCACACACCGCATCCGCAGCGAGCAGCCGGGGAGGGAGAGCCCTCAGACCACAGTGGCTGCAGTGAGCATGGTGCAGGAGGAGAGGGAAGGAGCTGGAAGCAGCTTCACCATCAGGCTGAGGCTGGGCTTTGCTGGAAACGGGATGGAAAACTGGCAGCGACGTCTTGCCGCTCCAACAAACAATGCATTCATATGCAGAGCTACAGAGCAAACGATATGCCGGTTGTTCATCTGGAGAACAGGTTTCGCCAGCCTGGATTAAATGATTACATTGCCACAGCATGTGCTGTTTGCTGCTTTGGGAGATAAAGGAAGTACAGCGAGAGAGAGGTCTGACCCCAAAACCCAGCTCCAAACTCCTCTACGCTCGCAGAAAGCGTGGGCCCACAGTGGGCACAGAGCGGGTGCCGTTTAAAAGGAAGCATTTCAGTGCTGATGCACTAATTGCTAATGCAGGGGAAAAAAAAGAAAAAAAAAAAAAGTTTGAATTACAGGAGGCATATACTTTGACTCAAGTTACTGCCTCCAGATGTGCAGCAGGCTGAGCCTGTTCCCGAGCCTTCTGCTCCCCGTTCCCACAAGCACACACAAAGCTGAAGGCTGGGTAAGTGCACTTGGAGGTCCAAAAGCACATGTGCAGCAGTGACAGACTCCACCAAACTCTGCGTCCCGCATGCACAAAGCCCCCGTTGAGCAACTCCCTGAGGATGTAATTGCAGTCGGCTTCATTCCAGGCTGTGAGCACAAGTCTGGCCGTGGACGTTACTGCTAGCGCACAAGGAGGAAAGGAAACGTACAGGAGAAAGTGCAAAACAACACTCTGGCAATCCACACACACTTAGGTTAAAGGTTTTTTCCTCTATAGCAGAAGTTTACTTGGCTACCTTTGGCAGTCCTGTCAGCTTCCCCACATCAGTCTTTTGCAAGGCAGAAAGGCTCAGGCCTGCGTAAGCCTCCAACCCACTGCACTGCACCAAACCCACAGCCCCTGGCAGCACCCCTGGAGCCCTCCAGGGCCCTCGTGGGCAAAAAGAGGATGCCCAAGGAGCCGACCCAGCAGCTTTGGGTCTCCCAGGCCTCAGGCAAGCTGAACCCTGGTGCCAGGAGCCCACAGCATCCTTCCTACCCCACGCTCACCGACCTCGCAGCCTGCCCCATCCCTCAGGGGAGGATGCAGCTGCTATGGGGGAGGCAAACTGTGCAGGGGCACGGCCAGAGCTACCGCCCTCTCCCCCGCCGCATGTCGCAATGCGAGCGGCAGCGACACTATCGCTTTCACATTTGCCTTTTTGGTTGTTCAGGATGGGCAAAGCCACGTGTCGGTCCATAGCTCATGCATGGGAGTGATGCAAGCAGGCATCACAGCAAGCTTTCAGCCCGAGCAGTTGCACTCCATCAGATTTCTTAGCCATCAAAAGCCAGGTCATATCAATGGGATATGGGAAGTGTCAGGCAGGCTTAAGCAACACCGAGCTGCCATCCCCACACACAGTAGCCATGAGCACACACACGACGTGTCCGGTTGGGCTGGCTTCCACTCGGGCATTTACACTTGCGACTCATGGGTGACTCTTCACAAATATATCCGCCAGATACACGCCAAGGTACACTTCCATCCACAAGCACATGACCGAAGAGGTGGGTTTGAGCTAAAGTGACTCAGCCTCCCAGTTACAGGAACAAAATTAGCAACCACTCGTAGACGTCTTAAGTCTGAGATGGGGCTAGATGGCACTGTAAGTTAGTGAATGCACAAGCCCTTCACGTCAGGAGATTTCACTTTGGCGTTATTATCAGTGGAAAGCCAGGAAAGCCAGTGCTCCCTGAGGTATATTTTCTAGAACTGGGCTAGTAATGCACGTGAACAGACTGATCCAGCACATTTCCTTGGTACCTAGTTAGGAGCTGATCCAATGATTTAGTCATTCTCTGGAATTTACTTTTTCTTTTTTTTCAGCAAATAATTCTTGGCTCGCAAGCATTTAAACATGTAATGTTTATTATAAAACATATGTTTTTCCCCAATACAGTTTTTTGCCTACAGTTTCCCTGTTTTAATTTATCCCATTTCTCCTGATTAACCCCTGCCCCCCACCCCCGTTGTTCCCATGCTGGATGCCTCTACCTCTCCCAGGAGAACAATGATGAAATGACATTCGCCTCACAGGCTTCCTGGCACATCACCCCAAATCACCAGGATCAGCTCTGCGAGGCAGAGAGCCCTCTGGCCCTGAGCCCCTGAATCACTTAAAGAAGCACGGCTGAAACAGAGCAAGACGTGGCCATGGAGGTGACAGCTGCAGCTGTGCTCAGCTCGGGGAATGCAGGTCCCTGCAGCCTCCAGCCTCCCCGTGGGCTGATTACAAGAGGAACGAGCAAGGACCTGCCGTAATCTCAAGGCCAGACCTTCAACGACTGCCCCTGCGCTCCCTCCTCAAGCGAGCATGCCTGCCACGTGCACGGGGTGGGAGCGGGATGTACCGTCTTGCCGCAGCCTCCCGGGCTGGGAGGAGGATGGCCGCCTCTCTAATGGAGGCCACATCGGCAGCATCTCGCCCTCCGATGAGTATCTCTCTCCCGTCATTTAACAAGGGGACCAGCCCTCTGAAAAAACTTTTCCCAGCAGTGAATCCCATCGGCTTCCTGACAGGCTGGGTCATTCCAGCCTGTGAAAACGCCTTCCCCGTTCCTCAAGTAACAGATTAGTCACGTACATTTGCAATGGCAGCGAATCTGCCAAGAAGCTGGGGAGCAGGGCAGGAGGAGGAGAGCAGCAGCATGACAAGCACAGGCAGAGGAGCAGAGAGGAGAAACTAAACTTTTCTTCCTCTTCTCCCATGCTCTTCAGTTTTGAACAGCACTTGCAAGCTCAAGCTGCAAAACAGCTGCATCACATGCGGGAGGTGAAATCCAGGCACTACCAGGGAGCCCTGAGCATCCCTGCCTCTCCTCTACTGCCTGATGGAAAACCCTGCAGCAAGAACTGACAGCTTTTCTGAGGCTAGGACCAGAAGCCTCCCTAAATACGGATGGCATTTGGCAACAGGGAAAAACTCCCACTTAAGCTCCCATCTTCCAAGTGACTGACAAATGCCAGACCTCGGCAGGGCTGACAAAGGCTCAGAGCCTCAAAGCATCCTGGTTAGAGGCGAGCAGCTCCGAGAGGAACACAAGCATTCAAAAGGCCCCAGAAATCCAGCTCCTGCTTAATACGTGGCTTACTGGAAACAGCTACTTCCTTCTTCCAGTATCTTGCATGAAAAATCATTGTCGTCATTAGAGCAGCGGTGCATGGAGCCTGCAAGCAGGTCAGCCTGCGCCTCGGTGCTGAGTGCTGCACACGTGGATGTCAAGCTGCCCCGGGGCCACACTGCCGGCTAAAAACACCCCAGAAGTAAGAAAGGGAGAGTCAAAGTGGGAGTACCTGAGAGATCTAGCAACAGGAGGAAAAAAAAAATAAAAAATAATAAAAAAAAAAAGAGCTGTTTCAGGTCATGTGAGGTGTGCACACATTCCCAGACGTTCAGTCTGTCCCCTGTAGCTCGGGGAAATGCTTAATGGGCAGCATGGCCTGGAGAAATCATGTAGGGGGCAGAGCAGGCGAGTGCCTGGGGGGAGGCAGATGGGCAGGTTTTCAAGACAAGTGCTGCTACTGCAGAAACTGATAGGGAAATGTGTAGGCGGTCCTTGTCCTGGTAATGAGTAACAGCTACAAAACTCTTAGTATCACTGAAATACACATTGGTTCTGCCAGTACGGTCACCACAAAACTACCTGTCGCGTGTTAGCGCTGCGGTATTCATTTCACGTGTTCCGGAGAGAGCCAGAAAACGTTGCAGGCCAGTCCCTTAGGGGGCAGCGCTGAAAAAGGAGCATAAAGCACGAGCACGGCTACTGAGACAGAAACCTCCCCATCAGGAGAAATACCAGAGGAAGCCTCAGAAACGTCCAAGGTTTCCTTCCGGGGAACAAGTGGGCATGTGGCTGTGCACAAGCACAGAGGCTGCTGCACCCACCCAGCGCCAAACACGAGCCCGGCCCTGTTCGGGACGGGCCACGTCCTGATGCAAATTGCAGGCTTCACCCCCCCCCGATCCTCTCACCATCCCATGTCTCCAAGGGGCTTTGCTGCACAGCTGGCCCTGTATTGGAGGGAGATGTGCTGCCTGTGTTGCGCCAGGAGAGTGACTAGGCTGGTGGATCACCTCATTTGCTATCTCACAGTAATAATCTATTTATGATATTTGTGCTGAAGCACTTGAGGCACTAAGTCTGGTTTTAATGCTAACTGGGACGGTCCTGACCCAAACAACCACCCTCTGTAGGGAAGCTGTGTATTTTGGGAGGATTTTTTTTGGTTGGCTGTTTCCAGAACTGTACTAGAATACTGTTTAGCTTAGGTTTTTACTTCAACATATATTTTTTGTCTGTTTACTTTGCAATCTCAGAGAAAAAATGCAGAGCAGTAAGCACTGCTGCACATACTTGCCATGCAACACGTGTTTATCCTTCCAGTTCACCCATGTCTTATTCCTGTTCTGGGTATTTATTTTTGTCCTCCTGCGAGGGCTTGGACATTCAGGAAAGATGCCATTTTTAGAATTACTGGACCTCAGGCACTGGAGGTACATAAACAAGCAGTGTGCTGAGGCACGAGGGTGCTGACAGCTTTCCTAGGTGGTTGGCTATCTCACATAGCCAGGAGATGGGGATAAGATGGCTTCAGGAGCGAGCGGCCCAAGCACATCTCTGAGGGAGTTTTGTGCTCTGTAGTGGTGCTTTTCATACACAAGACGGGACACTGGAGAGAATTTCTTTCCCCCCATTTGCACTGTTAATGTCTCCCATATTGTATGAAGGTGTTGGGTGTACACAAGCTCTTCTCTGCCACATACTGAACAAAGCCACAGGAAAAAAAAAAAATGATGCAGCCACTGCTCTGGCCATGTCAACTTGAGCAATAAAAACACAGCACTGAAAAATAAACCACACTGCTTCAAAAAGCCCTCAGGAGGCTATCTTCAATGGTATCATTTTTTCTGCTTCTTTCTGATCCTTTTTTTACTGTTGAAGCTGACATCTTTTCCTCTTGCTGAACCAGCATTTCCTGACAGCAAACCATTGTCAGAAATTTTCCATCCAGCTCTCGAGTGGATTTCAACACTCGATCTCCGCATACATATGAGAAGAGGTTAATGTCAATCTCAGAAAATTATCTACAGGATGTGCTCAAGGGTACCACCAGTAAGGAGCAGCACGTTCGTTTGGAGAAGTTCAGAAACTGGCCAGTTTCTTTGCCTCAGAGCTGGGGTCAGCTTTTCTCTGCTCAATTACAGCTATAATGGTGATCCTCTCTCAGCTGTTTACTGCCTAACTGACCTGTCATTTGGAAAAAATCTTTCCATGGGGAACACTGCCTTTCGTGACACAGTAAAGCCCCTTTCAAAAGCCCTGGGACATTCTGATGGTTTTGAAACAAAACATCTTGGAGAAGAGCACTGCTCTCCCAGTAAACAGCAGCATAGGCTGGCCTCAGAAGCTAAACAAGCAAGGCAGGAGTTTGTGGGGGGAGCTGGTAACAAATGCAGCAGTGAGCTTCTTAATCACAAAATGTGATCACTGCCTGTGGGGCATGAGGACAATTACCTTGTCACAGCTGCCCTCTGAATAGTGGTGACGGGACATGTCTCCACATTTGGAGAACTTTAACCAGCAAAATCTCACCAAAGATAACAATGCACTGAAAGTGTAAGCATGCTCAAACAACATTTTAAAGAAATTAAAAAGGAAAAATCCCCTGCATTATCACAGAGCTGTCAGGCACGATGCAACCCAGGAATGGCAGCCTCTGTCTATAGTGGTTACACTCCAGGGGTAGGGGCAGAAACCCCAGTTCCTGGGGCTTTTTTGGGACCGGCCTGACCCAATTCAGATTTTTGCCTGAAGGGCACTCCAGCCAAAGGTGCCTTAATATGCACGCTCACGGGGAGGGGTACTGAGCATCCCAGCAGCACATCCAGGAGACATCACCTTTTCTAAAGGACATGGCTGATTCATCGCTCTGCTTAAGTATGGAGAGAGTCCCAGCTGCGGAGGCCAGACCTGTTTGGCAGCAGCCAGCCAGCATCAGCTGCCGCCTGGAAAAGGAAAGAAAAAAAAAAAAAAAAAAAAAGCTTTGAAATGAGAGAGTGAGCAGAGGAATGGAGGGGAAAAATGGGTGGAGGAATGGAGGAGGTGGACTTGCGGTCTCTGGTTGGGTAACAAGCTAATTCCCCCCTGCTCCCTGCCTGCGACTCCATCTAATTACCCTGTTTCCTCTGAGCTGATTGGAAAGCGGCCTTGTGTCTGGAAAAGGCCATAAGCATCTTATGTGCATCTGTTCCCCCTAATCCCCAACAACCAGTGCCTGTGTGCTGGGAGAGGCAGCAGGGGAGCCACACACAGCGGCTGCCACCGTGCCCCATCACCGTGCCCCGTTCCTACGCTCATGCCCCATCACTCTTGCTGGGGTTGGGGGCTTTCAGGGAACTGCGATTGTTCCTCTTCTGCCCATTTCACAACCCAGAGGCCCTCTTTCCTCCTTCCCCTTGCAAGAAAAAAAAAAAAAAAAAAAAAAAAAGTCTGCAAGGGGAGGGGAGAAGGACCCGTTTTGCTGAGCCCTGCTGCAGTTTGGAGCTGTTTAAGCCACTCATTTTCCCCTTGCCCTAATCCTGCATTATCCTTCAGGAATGACATTCAATTCCTGAAGGGGGGGGGGTGGGAGGGGGTGGGGGGTCAAAAAAGTGCTCTCCAGGGCCCTGCATGGTTTGCCCAGGAATTTGGATTGCACTTCTCATGTGTGGCTCCGGGAAGGGGCAGAGGCACAATTAGGCAGCCATTTGGTAGCATGCAGGCACATTTTCAGCAGGCTCTTAATAGTGGGAGCTAATTCAATGCGAGGAGAGCACGGGGATAAACAGCTCCCTTTGCCAGCAGCAGGATTGTCACATCTGGAGTTTACACAAGTTACGAGGAGCCAGGAGCCACTATTTTGTTTCACCCGCACTGCATCATAAAACATGTTAGCACGTTTAAAGCGCCGCAGCACCGACGCACGCAGGGTTGCATGCGTGTGAGGGGACATCTCTGCCTCGCAGCCCCACTGTGTCCTCACCCCACCACCTTCACAAGCCATCCATCTGCTGGGCTAGGCCCTGTGTCTTGCTTAATGCCCTCAACTTTGCTCCAGGCCCCGGGATGGGAGGGTTTTGGCCTCCAGCAGGGCCTGGTGCTGGCCCCGGTGCTGGCCCCGTGTTGTTCCTCCACACTGACTGCCTCGTGTGGGACGCCAGCAGGCCCCTGCAGCCCGATGGCCGCCCCCCGGCCTAACCCAGGTGGAGGCCAATTGTTTTAAATGGATTTTGGAAAGGTTGTCTGTGCCTCTGTGGGGCATTTATTTCCAAGCACCTCCTGTGTTTACCCAGCCGGCTTCCTGCTGTTTTGCTTTGGGATTTCTGCAGCTGCAATGCTGGGGACTCCTCCAGTGACAGCCTCCTTTCTTGTCCCTCAGCACACCAGCAGAGGTGGTAACGAGCCCTGTGGACTCGGCCACATCTGGTCTCCATAGGAAGCCCTTGTCCTCAGCCCAACCAAAATGCTGGGCACCACTCGCACTCAAGTGGCGAGATACGGCCGGCCACAGGCCGGGCCCATCCTGGAGCTCCTCCCGGCCCCAACCCTCCTTACTGACTAAACGCTGACTGTAGTCAGCTCTGGGCTTCTTGGCCAAATTCTGCTCCTGGGAAAGTGACCAAGTTTCCAGTGTGAAAAAAGCTGAAGTCAACGGCTTTAGCTAAATTTTACATCTTTGGAGCTTCACACCTGCACATAATGTAAGGATGAAGAAGGCAAAACCCACCTTCCCCAATTCATTTTTTTTTCCCCATTTTGTGTCAGCAAGCACAAACTAACCAAGAAATCTGCTGCCTCCTGACAGCAGATCTGACATGTCCTCCCATGATTTGGGGTCAGATCCAGGCACAATACAACCTGCACTGCCCTTCCCCTCCAGCAGCTCTGGTCAGGGCTCTTGAGATGAGACCCATGGGGTGGGAAGTGGGGAAACCTCCACTTTCACACAGATGTGGATGTCCACAAACCCCATGTTGGGGTCAGAGTCATGAACTGTATTCACAGCAGAGATATACGTTGCAGATGGTTTGGAGCAATGGACTTTGGTGAAGGATCAGGCTGGCCTGAGTGGGTAAGCAACCAGGAACACAAAAGCCACCTCTCCGCCCACTGCAGGGGTTGCAAAACCTTGCACAGAGGTAAAGACCTGGAGGTTACTGTGTGGGAAGCGGGCTGTGAGTTATTGCTTCACCTCATCCTCCCACCAAGGGACAAAGGGCTGCCTCTGGGAGACATACCTCACGCTGCAGAGGACTGTGATGCCTCTTGGTCCACCTCGCCCACCAAGCAGCGGTCTCGCTGCCCCAAGTCCCACCGGCACTCCTGCTGCCCGTGGAGGACGATGTGAAGTGGGGAGAGTTGGCTGCCCTCTGCTCCAGCGCTCGTGACTGGCCCGAAAAGTGAAGTGAAAGACAGTTATGGGAAGCTGCAAGGTTGCACTTCGCCTTTAATGCTGTCCTCCCAGTTCACAGACTTTATTTATGTGTTACATCTTTTTTTTTTTTTTTTTACCTCATAAATGTTATCTTTATGAGAAAGATGCACTGGTTTAACTTCAGCTTTGCTAGTGTGATGCAAACACTCACATCACTTAAACTAAAATGTGAAGTCCCTCAATGTAAATTAATGCAAATTTCCCCATGAGATTAGCAGCTGGGAAAAAAAAAAAAAAAAAAAAAAAAGTGTCTCTAAAACCTTCATCTTTAGGTACCTAATAAGTGGCATAAACTTTGAAAGTACCCAGACTGGCCAGAAGTTTTCAGTTAATTCAGCCTGCAGCGCTGTGAAACAGGAGGTGCATCTGATCGTATTCCTGTGGAGCTGCAAAGACAATTTTGCTCAATGCTTTGGAAAGCCAGACCATGTAACCAGAGCCTTAAGAAGTCACTGCAGAGTCTGGTTTGATCCTTTATTTTCCCCTGTTCTTAAAAGAAATAAAACAAAGCCTGAATCTTCAGCCCTGATGTTACAGAGGCATGCTTGAAACTGATGGTGTTTGAGGATGGAAAAACAAAAAGAAACAGAGAAAAGATGTGTACTCCTTCTCCAAGTTCCCAAAACCACACCTCTCTGTTGTGCACACTCTCCTGCAAACCCTCTCGTTCACAGAGCTTTTCGTTCACATTTAGGGCCAGAGGTTGTGCTTACAATTGCAATGGCAGTCTCACACCTTCCTCTTCAATACCCAGGTAGGATGTGACCAGCCGTGCCACTAGCCAGAAGGTCTCCAGTCCCTTCAACATCCCCTTCCACAGCCGGGCAAACTCCCACTTATCCCCCTCAGGTAAAAAAAAAAAAAAAAAAAAAAAAAAGCTAACCAAGCTGTTTCTCAGAAGCCCCACTGACATGAACTCTGTCCCCAATTACATCTCTGAATGAGCAAAGCTATAGAGGTGAGTGAAAAGAAAGTTTGGCTTTAACAGATTTTCTCTGTTAAGGAATCAGCACAGCCAGTCATTTACTTGCATCAGGACTCCTATTACCTGGTATTTTCCATGTTGCAACTCAGTGGTGCAAAAGATAGGTGAAGTCTGCAGTCAAGGGCTTGCTGTATTTCAGGCTCAGAGCAATCCAGGATCTCAAAACACTCTAAAACAGCTTTCTGCAGCAAACCTCAACCCGTCTGAGCGCAGGAGATGGGACAAGCTGAAAAGAGAGTGTGGGCTTGGCTGGCCACAGGTAATTAGTCCTCTGGCTGCTCTCAGCACCTCTGATGTTTTGTCTCTAGTGGAGAGCTGTGATAACTGAGCCAGCTTTTCATGAACTATCTCAGATGGAAGAGCAGTCTAGCTACAGCAACACAAACCTGAGTGTGCGCTCCTTTCCCACGGAGGCAAGACAAGTAAAATCCACTGCTTTGTAATGCTGCAGCAAAGAGGTTTTGAGGAACTCATGCCTGCTAATCTGACTAGTCTAAATGACTAGCTCAGGAAACACTGCTTTGCTGCAGTCACAGCACTCAGAGCTTTTAGAATCAGGTCCTATGACCGCATCCCCCAAGCTATATAAATCAGTGGATGGGAAAAAAAAAAAAAAAAAAGGAAAAAGAAAAAATAAAGAAAGCACACCACACAAACTAGGTATCCAGATACTTTTGAAGATCCAGGTCTGCAGAGCTGATAAAAAATCACACAGCAATTATTGCAGAGCTAGGAAGAGACCATTCAGGTACTATGATCTATGCTTCCCACAGTAAGTGTCTGTAGCAAGAATAAGTGACCACAACACAGGAGTCATGGCTGCCCGCCCTGTGCTCTATGCAGAGATCTGCAGTTAGTCCCTCAATGTCTTTCATTCTTTGAGACTCCTTTCAAATCTCTTATAAGGGTATTTCGAAGAAAACAGAAGTCTTCGCATGACAAATTCCACACACTGTGTGTACACAGGCATGTGATGGGAAGAATCACATTCTGTGATGCTAAAGAAATAAATTCACTGTATCCCAATTCATTCTCTGCATATGGCCCAAGGATCCCAGCCTAGATGTGTGGAAAAACAAACAAACAAACAATAGCTATATTGTATGATAGAGCTAAGCATAAAGAGGCCCTCTATTTTCTACTCCGTTGTCACTGAGGTCCTGTCTTTCCAGGACAAAACCTCTGTGAATATTCAAGTTTTGGATACTGAACAGATTTATTTTGACGCCCTTTTCTGGGGAAAGTATGCAGCTTCCAAAAAGCAGGCAGTGAGAGCAGTGTCAAGACAGCCGTGGGCCAGTGAAGGGCAGTCATCATCCTTTCCCACTGTGCTGACTGATCCTCAAAAGCAATGGCATATTTTAATTGTCTGCAATTTGTTACGGCAAGACCTAATCCCCCAACTGCATTGGAAACCATTCCCTCTAACTCTTGGAGCTGTTTTTTTCAGCTTTTATTTATTTATTTATTGGTCTTTTGGTCTTGTACTCATTGCACCAAGTCAGATACTGCAGACCATGTTGGGAAAACCTGTATCTGTAGGTGCTTTTCTTGACTAGGGGAAGACCTGATCTAATGGAAGATGGCCTTACTTTGAAGTTGTCCTTCCAGTAGTCCTTTCCAATCTGTATCTCTCTGAGACTTATTATGCAACTTGACAAGGGAGAAGCAAAGCCAAAGTTGTATGAAGACAGCCTGACCCAGATTTTGGCTGGGGCACCAGGCACCCCATGAGCCTAGAGATGGGTTACGTGGGGGCACATTGAGTGGTTGGAAATCCGCTGTCTCCTTGGGGCAGTCGATAGTCAGCAAGGTGACCACTCTCGAAGATTTTAGCTGAAAGAATTCACCCAAGGCTACACAGAAGCACAAAGTGAGCCTCCATCTTCCCAGTTCCCTGGTCACTTCTTTAGCCACAGACTCTGTGGTAAAAACTTAACTGCTACAACTTTATATAATTGTGTCACCACTGCATTTCAGAAAGCACCTGCAAAACCCAATAAACTTACCAAAAAAAAAAAAAAAGCAATTGAAAAGATAAGGCAATGGCATTATATTGTCAAGTGTACAGCTTTTACAGTTTTTATTTTAATATAAACTGCTGGTTAAGCTATTAACTGAACTATAATGCAAATCCTTGAGAACTTTACCTAATATTCTGCAATGGGAAAATGTAAATGAGAAATTTCTAAAGCAGATAACGAACTGCTTTTGCAAATGATGGAAGATTTTTAGCTCACACCACAAACATTATAGGCTGCCCAGCTGAGGTACTGAGTAGACACAAACCCTACATGTTTCCATTTCTGTATGAGCTGGTGCAAATGAAGAATAATTTAATTGATCATTAGCGCAACAGAGGTCTGGGTTTTCACTCTGGCTGTAGCTTATTCAACTATGACTTTATATTTAAATGTTTTTACAGTATCTTTCACACTGGGGCTTGGGGGCTCCCAGGCAGTAAGCGATACATTGAGATAAAAGGGCAATTTAAGGGCTATTTGAGTTTTCATCCTTACTTCTTCCTGCCTTGCTTTTGTGGGTTTAAAACATAACCTTTTTACTAATTAAATACATATGAATATTCTGTTGCCCGCACAGTGAATATATAATTAGACTCAGGAGAAAGATTATGTGCTCTCAAGCTGATACTAACACTTCAGCATAAAGGTACCCAAGACACCAGTAAAAGTAACCTATGAGCTTCTGCTAATAACACGCTGCCTCAGATCTCTGGAGGATTATTTTACTCTGGAGCTCTTATAGGAGTAGTATATTGAAAGGGGCCTGAAACAGATACCCTATAATTTATGTCCCTGCTTAGAGCCTTGGTGAGAAAGAAGTGGCCTTTGCACTAAATTGTGATGGTTTCTTTCCTTCTCTTTTTTTTGGGCTGAAGTTAGCACACACGATTTTTGGAGAGCAGGAAGCTGCAAGGAACCTTTGGGTAGCTTCAAAGAAAAAACAAAATATATTCTGCTGTCCAAGTTCCATCCTTTTTCCCTGTCCAGAACCACTTTTCCCCCTTAAAAATGCAGGGAAACTTCTTAAGTAAATCATATTAGGCAGGGCCCTTTCTCTAGCTCCAAAACTGAGGACGTATGTCTGCTGCTTTACGCTCATGAAGCACATACTTGGGAAGCTGTGCTACCTCCCAGTGCTATTATTTGCTATACCTCATAAATATCACAGTCCTTTTCCTTTCCTCTCCTTGGCACTCTTCCCATTGTTTTCAGGTGGCTGGTTTTGTTTTTGTTGTTGTTTTTTAACAGAGGTTACCCTCCCAGCCCTCACATGATAATGCTTTTTTTTTTTTTTTTTTTTTTTTTTTTTTCCTCCTGTGGTTTAACCAGCTCAGGCAACTAGATAAATACTGTGGGGAGCTGGCCCTTAAATATCAGGTTTGGCCTGTACTTTTCACGGAGGTCCTTATTTCTTTAAATCGTAGGTGGTCTCCTTAAGACAGCATGGAGACAAAGCTGTTGTAGCAAAAGGGGGAAAAAAAAAAAATCCCCTCAGGACATTTCTTGTGGTAAAATGGGCTAAGGAATATTTCAGGGCAGTTCCAGACAAATGCAAAACCAAATCTCTGTGAGGTTCAGTGAACTCTGCAAATTGTGTGTTTCCTCCAAAACCCCAAACCAGGCAACTTGAACTTAATTCTGGAATGAGTAGTGGGGATGCTGGCATTTCTGTGCCCTTTGGCAGTTGTGAAGAGGGTTGGTTTGTTGTTTTTTTGTTGTTGTTGTTTTGTTTTGTTTTTTAAGATGTGTATTTTCAGAGCAAAGTTTGCTTAAAGAAAGCAGTGGGTTAGCTGCTGAAAATCAGCCTATATCAACTAGCATCAACCAAAAATTTAGACCAGGGAAAGGAAGTTCATGTACTAGAAGTAACATCTCGGTGCAAGCAACCCTCAAATTTCCTCTCATCTTAAAAAGAAAATGATACCTGGACACCTTAGAGAAAGGCCAAGAAATAACAAGAGAGATGCAGTCTCAATGTCAGCAGTACTGGTGATATTACTAGCATTATCTTCAAGTTAGTACAATGTAATCTTGATGTAAGGAAGTAGTTTCTAACACAGCACAGTTCCACCATGAAAAACAAACTTTCAGTCCATTTGGAATTGCAGTTTGCAAAACCATATCCCTGCAAACTCAAAAATGCAGCCATTTTACTCTTTTATAGGGGAACAGGCCTCTGTTCACCACCTTCATGCATGTAAAATTATTGGCTGGTCAAGCCCAGGAAATCTCAGGGTAACACACAGTGTTTGGACATTTTTCCATAGGATCTAACTCCTTCAATAAGTTCCTTCTGCAGGAGACTGGCTGACTTTTTAATGTTTCCATTGTCAGTAAAACATGTCCTCTGGTGCCATAGCTTGACATGAGTTTAGGTATGGATATGAAACTCTGAAGTTGAGTAAGGGGTCAAGAGTGAGGCATGTTTCTCCTTCACAGCCCCAAACCAGGCAGCTTGGTAAGTGTTGAGATGAAACAGGTACTGCCTGGCTAGAGAGCTCTGTGTGCTGGCCCTATCTTATGTCAACTAACACAAAGAAAAGCCCCTAGCCCTGGCGGAGCCGCTCCATGCCCCACGATGCTACAAGGACTTGATGATTGCAGGTACTGGCTTGTGTCCGCCTATGCATCCGGGACCATTCATTCACTTTTCCTGAAACTCTTTCGTTTTGGGAAGGAAAACCCAAAGTGTCTGCCTGCCCACATGGAAACATACTGCATATTTCAGTCAGAGCTGTTGAGACAGATTGCTAAATTTAATTACCAGTTCCAAGGGCTGAGGCTGTGAATGACAGGTCAATTCATGCAGTGAGTTAGCAAAGATTGCTGATAAATGCTTTCTAATTGAAAGGATGATAAAACACCTATTACTCACTGAGGATCTTGAAGGATGAGTTAGTCCTGGGGATTTCTTACACCATGAAGATCAAGAAGTGCTAATCTCATCAGCACTCTGCCATCATTTCCTACCCGCCTCGTCACTCACAAGACTCAGGAAGGATTTTGCAGGGGGCTGCCCTGTCGCTGCTCCCTCACTCCTATTACGGAGATGAATAGAAACAGGCAGGAGCGGCATGGCTGAGGTCTATTGTACTCTGGAGAATATCTGACATTTTTCTGAGCTAGGAAAACAACAAAGAACAAAAATAACCTCTCACAGCTCCCTTGGAAAACTGACTGCATTAACAACGTCGTATCCTTCGCACAGCATCTTTTAGCCCAAAGTGGTGTGCGCAGGCTAGTGGGCATTACCTACAGCTACTCAGTGACCTGTTGAGCACAAGCAGTTTGGACCTGGAAAGCGGGACTTTGCCCTAGAAAGACCACTATGCAGGCACATGTGCCTTTTTTCACTGACCAGGGCATTAGGACAGTAACTCTGGCAGTAGGGTGTAGCAGTCATACAGGAAGAGAAATGCCCTTACATTGTGACAGTCACAGCAGGAAAAGTCCTGCACATAGATCTTACCCAAAAGTTAGCTTCTGCAGCACTGAGTGACACAGCACTTGCTGCTGGGAAGGCACGAAAACAGCCACCACCCAGGAGCAGAAGCCTCTGTTGCCTTGCTTCCATGCTGCGTGACCCTGGATGTATTTTCTCATTTCTCCCTCTCTTTCTCTTTCCCTTTTCCTTCCTGCTCTTTTTGCTGGACTTTTTAGAGCATAAGATCTTCAGAGTTAGGTATGTATTTGCACGGTGCCTAACACAATGGGGTACAGTCCTAGCTTAATCTTCTGGATTCTGCTGTCATATAAATAATAACTCATGCAGGATAGGTGACATACAGCCACACTAGAGCTAAGGCTGGGACAGGGCCAAGTGACACAAGCCCCAGAGCACATATAAAGTGCAGTTTTGTCACGGACGGAAAGTCAAGCCAATTTCAAGTCCTTGGGCAGCAGACATCGACTTACCTGTTAGGATGCGTTACTTTTCCCTTTCTCCCCCACTAACGTATACACATAGTTTTTGCTACACATTATTTAACATTTACATCCTGAAGCCCAAGGTTTTCCGGGAGGTTGCAGCACTCTTGAAATTGTGCTTTACACGTTTAACTGGTGACAGATTTACTGTCTCTACATCCACAAAAATACTTTACACAAAGAAGAGCATTTCCCATGGAAATGAGTGCTCTAGGCTGGAAGTCTGACCAGACATTGGCATGAGGAGAGAAAGAAAATAGTTTAATTAATGTAAGAAAGTGGTCCAGTGACAGCATGATTCATGGTGCTTGTATTTACAGAATCAAATAGTGTACAAGCTTGTAAAACTGTTAGACCCTTTTCTTTTAACTTCAGACTGCTCAGACTCTTCAAAGTCTAGAATGGTCTTGGTCAGCTCACTCCTGTACTCAGTATGATTTCCCCCAAGCCAAAAGCCTCAGGCTGTGGGCAGACACCCTTTTTGATGGTCAGATGTACAGGTAGATTTGTGACTGAAATGCATGAGGTAGATCAGATAATCATCTCCATCAGTAAATCTTAGAGAAGTAACTTGCAGAAAAAGGACAGTGATAAGCCACCGTGGGCAAAAACTTCTTCCAGCAGCTGGATCCGGGTGACATTGTAGTGCCTACAACATTGCACTGATGCTTAAAACAGTTTCATTTAGTGCCCTACCATGGACAAAGGTCATCTCATGCCACTTGCTTTAGGCACACGTCTTGACCCTGCTTTCCACGCACTCTTCATATGTTATAATTGTGTACCAAATATAGGTGGATACTACTATATATACATTTTTAATTGATGTAGGCTCTAAGAGTACTGTCCCTGCTATGCAGGTACCTATGCTGGTATAAAACTGCCTTTCCCTGATGAAGTATATTGTCTTTCTAACTTGGGAATAAGCCCTCCCTCTTTACATGCATATAAAGTGCCATGCTCACATTCTCACTGAAGGTTTTTATTTGGGAAAGTACCCCTGCTGAAGCAGGCCAGTCCATAGTTGTGGTGAAACACAACTTCAGTAAAGGCGTCCCCAGACATTTTCACGCGTACTCTGGCATAAATGACATGTATCTCTGTGAAACAGAAACTCCTCTCCTTCCCTCCATGTTCTTATCATCAGTGAGCATCCTTCCGAGCAAAGACTGTTGTTGGATCTCAAGAAAAGGCTAAAAGTTACTCTTACGGCTTCCTGTTCTCTCCCCTTTCCTACGTTGCAGTGCGCTGCTTAGGCATTTGCTCCTACAACTATTCATGGGGCTGCACTGTAAATCAAATCAGGCAACCGTTCCTTTTCTATTTTTTTTTTTTTTAATAAAAATATCTTTCATTCTTCAGGGTGTTTTTTTTTTTTTCTTAAAACACTTTCTCAATCCAGATGCAGCTGCAGCCTCCATCTCGTCAAACCACAGCCTGAATTAGCATCCATTCAAACAAATAGGACAGATATCCCAAGTTTTATATTTCATGCTTACTGCAAAGCTGAGCAGATGTGAAGCATGTTTACAAATGCAGAGACATTTTGGGAGTTGCCCTGTTTGATGTCTGGACTTGTTTTGTACACACTCCTTATACTTCTGCAAGTACTTGGAGGAGGATCCTTCCATGGTGACTTTACTAAATGAAATAAAATGAAGCCTCCTTCTGTTTGAGCCAAAGGGAACTTGGCTTAAAGCTTTTTTTTTTTTTTTTTCAGTTGCAAGATAGCTCTTCAGCTTATATCTTACTGTGTCATCAGTAATTAGGCATGTACAGGAAATCAATCTCAACAGGGATGTAAGATTCAAAACCTGCCAGTAAGCGTTAGATAACAATTCTTTTTAAATACAAGCTCTTTAAATGGATGCTTATTAGTGAAATACAGTGCCTGAGTCAAACTCCTAGATAACCTGACGATAATTAATTTTGTTCAAAGAATATGCCTAAGCTGTTTTGGTGACCATAGAGATAGAGACCACTAAGATAAAACCTCTCCATGGCTCCTCTAGGCTGGGAAGTATGAACAGGCAGTGTAACAATTGCTAGGAGGGATGCCAATGTAAAAACAAACTCTTAACTGAAATTTAGACCTGGAAAATGAATGTCAGCCTGTAAAGAACTGTTCCTGTTAGCCTGGAGATTCAGGATGTACTTACCCGGTAGAAACCACAAGGGCATTTGTTTCCTCTGATGATTATTTGCGTCAAAAAGCTTTCTTGGATAGTTATTGTAGCTAAGATTTCCCACCTAGGTACACAGGAAAAGACAGTAAAGCATAGATATTTTCTGCTTATAGATATACTTCCATATCTCTATACTCACACTACGAACACACACAAGTAAGCAGAAGGTCAAAGGTACTGAGCTGCAAGGCGGCAGTGTCACTCCAGTAATTACATGTCTACACACGTAACACCAGGTTCAAACACTGAGAAGATGTAAACTGAAGATGCTGTGTGTAAGTCAGCAGCGTTAGGCCACTTGATGCTGATCCAAAATACCTGCTTTAAGTATACAGGTAGGACATGCCCTCTTAAATCCAAGCAGATCCACTGAGTCAGAGACAGTTTACAGAGAGCCAGATCTGTCCTTTTTTTCTTCCAATTGCAGCCTATTAATCCATGAAAGTTGCAAAATAATGAAGACCCATTCAAGTTTATAATTATATCTAAAAACTCCTGCAGACCATTGGATTACTTGCAGGAGTTATGCTAGTGAGGTTGCTCTAGCAACACAGTTCTTGAGATGCAGTCAGCAAACCAGGACTGAAAAAACAAAGAACCCACAAATCAAGCCCAAAAGGACACACAGCTTGTTTCATTGCCTCTGACAGCAAGGTAGTTTAAGCAATGCTTTCCTTTAGGTATGTGTCCCTAGTGATTTTGTAACTGGGAAGGACCTATTAGTTATGTTGAATTGGGGTACTGCCAGTAGCTATTGCTTTCAAGACCTTTACGCACTGAGATGGGAAGAATGTGTCCATGAAATAGATACTAGACCATGTGTGTTTGTGCATGTGTGTGTCAGCCTCAGAACCAGAAAGGCCTGAATGAGTTAGATCTGTAAACTTAGCTCCCTCTGGGAAAACTCCTCCTTCAGAAACCTTCTACTTTTTCAGAAAATACACATTCTTGTTATTCCAGCTCTCCTCATCTTATATACTATGTAATTCCAACATGCAGTGAGATCAATGTTTACACTGGCATAAAGGATTCCTGCAATTATGGCATGAATGAGGAATATAACAGCAAGACCATCCTACAGATACACAAACTGATCTATAGGAATCCGTTTGATCTATAGGCTTAACATTCATGAGTAGCACTGCACAGGTACCTGAATGCATCTTCACCCTTGCTCATAAGAGTTTTCCCTTAATGACTCCATTTAGTCAAAACTCTTCTATAACCCAGATAGAGGCACTGGCAGACGCTTTGAAGTTGAACAGACAATGATGTGCCTCTCTGTTTCCATCTTGCATCCATATCCTGTGGTTTTACTCCCACCTCAAAGCTGGAAAGAGACAGGACTCAAGGGGAAAATAAACCAGCAGTTCCTCTGCACAGTCACTGTTTTGGGGAGAGAAAGATGTGGGTGGGATGGAGAGCAGTTCAAAAGAAGCATAGCCGACCACTGGGGTCCCTCTGCACTGCCCACTGCACCCCTCAACTCTGTGCCACTTCCAAACTTTAGGGGCTCTTTCATCAGACCTGACTTCCAGCGACAGTCTGTCTTTATGATTTTAGAGCTACCTGCTAGCTCCACAGCTAAGTGGCTGGAGCAATAGGCCAGTCCTTTCCCCCCACCCACCTGCAAATCTCTCTGGACTAGAGTACGAGAAGGGAAGAGCTCCTACCCCGTGTCCAGCCATGGCAGCTGAGATTAGCTGGGAGGCGCCTGCAGCCAGCGCTGAGGTTCGACCCCTCCATGTCCAGCAGTGGGGATTTCTCAGATGAGTGCTCCTGCGCTGGAGCTCGCTCCCCTTGGCAGCCGCTCAGACCTTGAGTCTAATGACCTTCGGGGCACCGTGCAAGCCTCATTCGTTTTGTTTAACATTCGATTAACTGTTTCTGGGTTTCTCCTGTAACTTAATGCAAGATTGAGGCCTCCACGGCAAAGAGGAATGAGAAAAAATGTTACTTCTTAAATTTTTCTACAAAACACTGCATGACAGCACAATAAATACGATTTACTCAGTGCAATCTAAAACAAAAATAAAAATAAAAAATGCATACAACAAAACAACCCTAAAATTGACAAACCTAAACACACTGTCAGAGGTCTGCAAAAAGTTGGCTGGCTCTACTCTTCTCCTGGCAGAGCAAACAGTTCAGACACAGAGCAGAGATGCAGCAAAAGGCCAAATGAAAATGCACAATTAGTCTTTTTTGTAGAAACACCTGCTATACTAAGGATGCATGAAATGTTTTTCTATTTCATTTCTCTCTGAGCAATTGCTAGAGCTGCTACGGAGCTATTTTGCAATTGCAAGTACAAAAGGAGGTGGTTTATCTGGCAGTCAAGATGTGGTTCGCATGATGAAAGAGTCTGAGGACTCTTGTGTTGGCATGCACATACCAGCTACTCCCTCATGAGATCCTCGGAGCTGCAGCTCACCAATACTCCATTTTTCTTCCAGGTCAAGACTTCGTCCTAAAGTTTCTGAACTCCTTGCCCAGGGCTTCAGATCTTCTCCAACCACAAACAGACTGTATCAAGGAATGACAGGTTAGCCACAGGCTCATGTCCTAGTTCCTAATAACAAAGATGGGAAAGCAGGGAGAGGAGGAGAGATTTAAGGGATTTTAAGTGTTACCTATAATTTGACAGTTATTAATCATGTTCCAGCTCTCTAAGTGCCTGCAGTTCCTTCATAATTCAGTATGTACCTGCAGAACCACAAGGGTTTCCATGGAGCTGCATAAGGTGAAAAGAAAAAGAAAAAAAAAAAAAGTACTTCCCAACATACTCCAAAATTCATTGGGTAGATTATGCTGTTGAGGTTGGTTGAGCTTTTCCAATAGTCCTTACAATTCACATAGACCAAAACAGGGCAGGGCTGGCTTTCAGAGTCAGCAGGGTTGGAGCACATTGCATTTCCTCCAAGATAAGAAAGAGGGTCATTTCACGCTTTGCCTGGATTTGCAGTAACAGAAGTTTTCTCTTCCTGGGCAGACAGCAAAACACAGATCAAAGGTACTCATTCTCCAGGGGTTGGACCTGGTGAGACCCAGAAAAAGGAAGACATAAGTACTATACTGTATGTGCCTCAGCCATACAAAAGGACAATCCATCGCATTGCTAGGTCCTGTTAACCCCACAGTTAATGCTGTGTGCATTGGGCTTTCAGCTGTGAAGATTTTCAGTTTGATTCCTGTTATGGCAAGATTCAGCACACATAATATCCCATTGTTTTGGGGACCCCATGCAAAACGCTGCACCTTTGAAATCTACCTCTGCATCCATATTTTGTAGCTGTTGCCCAGACATGCTTTTCGTTAATATTTTTGGAAAATACAAGAAATTCAAATCAAAAGCTTCCTATTCTGCATGATGAATGGATGATGAAACTCGGGTACTCAGCTACCCTACTGTTCCTCAAAACAAGTTGCTAGGCATAAAAATTTCACCCAGCTGAAAGCAAATACATACCCCTACTCTAAGGCAGCAGTTCCAGACAGACATCAAATGAAGAACAGAACTTAAATGAAGAACAGAAGCAAATGATGAACTTGAGCATGAGTAGGCAAACTGTTAAGGAGAAGAAGGGAGAGGAGAAACCATTTTGCAAGACCATGTGGAGGGAATTTGAGTGACTCACAGGAGTAGCAGCTTTCACTCGTTCCAACCATTGCAATATACCCTTGATCCCCACACCCCAGTGTCTCCACGCTTACAGTAGATATCTTGATGCTCAAGTGGCAGGCCCATGGGACTTTTCTCTGTCCTTTCAATTCACTGGCACAGCAGCAAGAACCACAGGATTCTGGGGGGGCTTGTGCTGATGTGAGGGGCTGCCTGCATCCCCCCTGCTTTGGGACCGGCTGGTGTGGGGTGACTCAGGGGCGTGCTCCCTTAGGGTACAGTGGCCGCGGCATCAGGTCCTCTGTGTTGCTGTAAAAACAACTTTGATCTTCTTTTGTCTTCTGGCAGAAGCATGGCAGTGGGAAGGACAAAGAGGGAAGAGGAGATCACAGAGTATGCAAGCACCCACCACCTGGAAATCCCCCAAATGTGGGAGAGGGCTTCCTTTGCCAGAAAACTCAGCCAGCTGTTTTCCCAAAGGGCTCTTAGGGGCTACAGATATCTATGCATAACAAGGAGCATCTTTTAGCTTGCTCTGCTTTTTATTAAAAAATCAACAAGCACTCTCTTAATTCACTTAATGACATCTTTCATTCACTTCCCACACCCAGTCATGCGCTGAAATCAGACTGACCTTAGCAAACCTGTATCACTCTTTTCCTGGAAAAGCTTGGCATTATTTCCTAGTAATAACTGCAGAAACCTTATGGAAGAATCCAATTAAGTAATAAAGTACAATAAAGTACAAACTATTATGCTAACATAACAATTCACACCTACGGTATTGCTACTAGATTCACACCTGCAGTGTTACGTAAAACCAAAAGCCGGGAACTATTAAAACAAGCTAGCCAATTTAATATTACAATATAATTTGTGCCTGGGGATACACTGCAGAAATTATAAAATATTGATATGTATTTTTATTTGAGTGTGAACAAATACCTGAATTTTAATAGGGAAGTGGTTTAAGAGGTAAATCAGATGTAGCCTGACCCACTTAAAACTATACAAGGCAAAATGCTGAAAAGCAGCCTGTGGGCTGGGAGCCTGCAGGAGGAGTGGAAAGGTGTGGATGAGGTGACACCACAGTGTCTCACATCTGCCCTGTGGCCCACTCTGACAGGGCAGGTACTCGACTGACCTTAGATGGAGTATCTAATTGAAGCCAACAGAGCTATTATGTACGTAGGGCCAGCTGCTGGGATGGAAGCACTTTGATAGAAAAAAATTCAGTGCTTAGTCACAGTATCTAGCATGCATTCTCTTTGAAACATCCCCCAGTGATAGTTATCATAATTATACTTCCTTACTCAGATTAGTTACAAAGCAATTAGACTCTGTCGTCTGTTCTTGCTCTGTGAATAGTTTCTGTTGGGTTGAAGGCACGGGACATGGCACTACACAGCTGTGTCAGCAGCTGGCTACCCCATCCGAAAGCACTTCCAAACAAGGAAGAACTAAAATCAACAAATCCAGAGTCTGCCAGAACTCCCTTCCTTATCCCCAAATTCTTCAGAAAACAAGAAAATGACATTGTCTTATACTTTACTTATGCACGGGGCTGGACCTTCACATTTCCTTTGATGTTGACCCTAACTGAACCAGTTGCAGAATACTAACGAGGCAGTTGAGTGATAATATTCAACTTGGGTACCTGGGACTTACCTTTCCCATCTAAAATGGTGGCAAGCCAGAGAGCAGAAGCAGCCTCCTAGTGCTCTAATGCCTCTTAGGTACAGGGGGCATGGGGGAGCTGCATGCTGCCATGCAGGAGTTCGCTGGTAGCGCACCTGTAACTCAGCGCCTGAAGGCAAACGTGGCCTCGCAGGCAAACTAAGGTGCCCATGCTCATGCAACATCTAAGTAAGCACAAGTATTAGTGATGGCTCCTTTGACAGGCTGGGCCCTTAACTAACGAGCCCCATAGCTTCTGTGTCTCCTCATGGACCTGCCTGCCTGAGGCGGGTTGCCTCCACTTGGCTACTGCATCCTTCTCTTGCCTGACCCCCTCTGTGTCCTCTTCCCCATCTGCCTAACAAGCTGCCATGAAAATAATCTTCCCCTCCTGCTGCTCCGACCTTGTCCCCGGCTGCCCTTGGAGGCGAGGCATGCGCCAGAGGCCGCAGCTACCTTGGCCGGTGACACTTTAACTGCAAGCAGCCAGGCGGGCAGGCCAGAGGTCAGGGTGGTCCCCGGGCATCGCCTCTGCTCCCCGAGTCCAATTCTCCAGCGTGTCCCTGCTCCTGCAGCCGGCCTCCTCGCACTGTTGTAAAACACCATGACTCCCTCCCCATTAATCCTGCCCTGGCCCTGGCCAGCCCGGGCGGGGGGCTTCAGTGGTGCTTTTGGCCTCAGGTGGGCCCCTCGGAGATCTCCAGATCTTGCCAGGTGCCTCCAGGGGTCCAAGCGCTAAAAGGTCCAGGCCCACCCTCTCCACAGAGGGCTGAGCACAAACAGATGAAGAACCTGGTGGGAACCCCACAAATTAACGCCCACAGAGTTGCTCAGGACTACACTAATTAGTTCAATAAAATCTCACCGGCTGGGATTTCTATGGAAACCCAGCAGTCCCTGCCCCCACCAGGGGTGACACCATCCAACTGCTTCAGCAAAGGTGCTGGGAAGTTATCAGGGACACTTGGCTCAAAACTGAGTTGTCTTACAACATTTTTCTGAAGTGCTGTTTGCTTTGGCCTGTGGATTCTCTGAGGAAAACAAACAACAGCAACCAAAACACAGCAAACACCACAAACAAGTAGATAATTTCTAGGAACAAACTAATGGCTTTAGGGATAAAGTCTGTGAAGAGGAAAAAAAAAAAAGAAAGAAAAAAAAAAGGCGAATGCAGTGGAAGCTGCTAAACTTCAGAAGTGTCTGGAGCATGCCCAAGGCTTGTATTAAAATTAAAGGGGGTGAAAATGGGTCGGATCTTTTTATTTTGCATTTGTATTCTACCTGTTCAAGGGGCTCCTTGAGACCTTGTAATGACTGAAAGTGTATTTCATAACTCTGAAAACAGAAGAGAAGTAAAAGCAATCACTTCTTTCTCTGCCTTTTCTGTGAAACAACATCCCTTTAGAAACACACAGCACTCTATTCAGTACCCAAACTGTGTTATTAAACTACCAGACATACACACAACTCTAAAACCTAGAAATACAGAGTGGGGGGACACTATTTTTTTTTTAAAGAAGCCATTCCTAACGATGTGGCAAGGAAAAAAAAAAAAAAAAAGGCGGAAAGACACATTTTATATTAGGACCAGATGTGGAAAGGGGGAAAAAAATTAAGTTTGTGCCAGCCAGCATCGAGGAGGATTTTTATGCTTCAGCTTCGGAGCTGAGCCTGCAGCACGCCGTACCACATGCTGGTATCAGTCAGTCTAAGGGCTACAGCATATTAGCAGCGTAACGCTCTTGCCAGCAGAGAGCAGGGAGCTGGTAAACTAACAGCAACCTCTTCTCCCTGTCTAGTACTTGCAGCCTTTCGGAAAGTTAGTGAAAGCCTGTTCAAACTCTGCTGCAGTCCAAACTTCAAGCCCATTGAAAAGCTTGCTCTGGCCCCAGTCCAAAGTCCAGTGTTTTATTACCAGTCTCATGTCTTTCTGTCCTTGGTCTTCTATTATCCACTTATTTTCTTAGCTTTTTAGAGAAAAATAATAATAAAGCATCCTTATAGTACAACAACTATCTTAACAAATTCTGGTACATGCCGTGGACCTCGTTAATTGATTCCACATCCAAAGCACAAGACTTTGGGCTATTTTTGTTGTTCAGAGCTGTACATTGGCCAACATCCTCTGCATATAATTAACCCCCTATTTCCATGGAATCTCTGCATTAACTTATTACAGGCTCAGCTGGTAATGAACTCCCAGGAGAAGTCCGCATACAAACACTGGCCATTGGCTTTGCTGCCCACGTGGATTAAACAAAAATTAATCTCATCTATTTGGTTATTCATTTGGTGTCTTTAAATTGGAGGCGTTTTTCTGCTTCGTTTGATGCACACAAAGAAAGAGGGATCTGGCTACTGAACTTTATCCAGAAACATCCATGTGTGGAGCAGATTAATGGGAACTTTTCATACCCATAATAGCTTTACAGCAGCAAAGTAGAACACGCAGTTCTCCCCGGGTGACTATAGTGCTCTGGGAGACAGGGAAAACAAATGTGGCTAGAAGATAGTAATGTTTTGCTCATCAAGCACTGCGTAGTTTAGACATCATTAAAGTGACATGTTTAGAACCAAGCCTGGGAGGAAACTCAGCTACTATGGTGTATGTTTTTTTTTTTTTTTAATGCTTTTTTTTTTTTTTTTTTTTTTTTGTGACACTCTGAAGCTTTTGGACACTGCAATAAAAGGAAGGATGTGACAGACAGAGATGTCCCAAAGCAGCTGCTGGTATCAAGTGACCATATGTAAAATGGTAAAAGGGAACTGACAGGAGGACTAGCAAGGAAAAGCAGCAGTAGCAGAGCTTACCAATTTTCCCCCTCTACCTGCCTCCCTTCGCAAATTAGTCTTCATAAATTAAGATATCAGATCAGCTATTTTTATACCACTTATAACTTAACATGTAGCGAGCACCTGGCTGGGACCCAAAAGATGAAGGTCCTTCTCCAGGCTTTGCACTGACCACAGAAAAGTCACTGTACTGTTCCGTGCCTCAGTTTCCCCATTGGTACAGCTGGAATAACAATAACTGCATCCCTTGGAAAATGCTCTGAGAAGTACCAGGGAAAAGACTGTAGGAGAGTAACTCTAAGTGAACTCATTTCTCCCCTGCTTCCTTAGCATCTCATCAAACCTCTCCTCAAAAAAGGGGTGGCTCTTGGGCTTTCGGGTTGAATATACCATAAGTGGTGATTGGGTGGGTGGCACTTCATCTACCAGCTTGCATGTCATTGTCTGTGCTGTTCTTACACCTCCAGAGAACACAGTGCAGAGATCCTCCTGCAGTTTTTGACGGTACATTTCCTTATATTGTATGGACATCTCTCTGGTCCATCAGACTTGCATGGAGGTTTCCTGAACAGATGTCATGGGGCCTCCTGGTCTTCCCTCTGCCACAGCCACAGAAGCTGCTTCTTGGCATAATTTACTTCCATGCATTAAAACATGAAGTAAATCCAGCTATCCTGAAGAGCTTCCTCAACTTGAGCCTTCCAAATACTTGGTCTACCTTTAGTGGACGGTACTAGACACAGTTCTCACTGGAAGTCCTGGCATAGCAGACCTGCCATTCCTCTAAACATCCCCTCCCCACTTGTGGGGAAAAACTCATTACTTCGAAAGGTATTTACACAAACTTTCAGTTGGCAGAGGGGGTCCACGTGCTGTTAAATCCCACAGTCCAGTTTAAGTCCCCTCCTTGTACGACATCCCTGTTGTTGTAGGGCTTTCTGGAAGAGGAGCAGAACTGGAAATATGCTTTGGGGATTCTCCTGGTACAGACGAGCACTGCTATTCTTGCAAGTCAAGGATGTAACCCATCAGAGACCAGGACCTTGAGCTGACCTTGGAGGTGGCCTGAGCAACCTGAAGGACCATAAGCAGAGTGGAGTGAAGGGGGCTATGCATACACCTGCTGCCCTACAACCTGGCTAAGACAGGACACCCAGTCCCAACCCCACTGCCTTTACACTTGCAAACAGGGGTAACAAGGACAAAAAGGCTGCAGCTCTGCCTTTTTCAGGGTGAGCTTTCCAGACTCACGTGGCAGCACGGGGACTCGCTCAGGTGGTTAAAGGCTGGGGCAGCGATTCCCAGCTGGTCGGCACCCGAGCCAGCTGGATTACAGCCTACGTGCCTCAAAGCCTCCCACCGCCGTGCAGACGTTGCCCTTGACAAGCAGGGGCAGATGGGTTTGGGGAACAGCGAGTGCAGTGGCCCAGCTCATTCTCTGAGGCATCCCTCCCTGCCTGCCCCCCACCTTCCTCAACAGCATCTCCTGTGTGTAGCGGGGCCGGGGGAACAGCTGGCTGTTCCTCAGCAGCTGCTCCTCCTGGCCACCTCCATGCCCCACTGGTGCTGCTGGTTACGTAGGAGAACAAGCAGCCGGGGTTTTGCTGGGGTATGTCGAGAAGCAAGAACAGCCGTCATGCCACCTCCGTGGTTGCGGGAAGCCACAGCAGGTCTCTGCAGGCCTGCATGGGTGAAGGCCCTCATGGAAGAGTGACAGGAGCCTTGTAGCCCTGTGCTACCTATTCCAAACTCTGAACTGAAAACATTAAAAACTGCTGAAGGACTCAGGAAGAACAGCTTCCGAGAGAGGGCACAGATCTGTTGCCTTAAGCATCCTACATCTGAAAACCACCAACCTGCCCCCAGGCCACACCACCACAGGTCTAACTGCAGAGCATCCAGTGTGCTGTGCCCTGGGGTGCCACCATCACTCGTCTCCTCGTGGTTTTCCCTCAGACTGACAGACTAGTGACAGGATCGTGACTGGATGTCTTGTGCCTTCTGCAAGGTTTTAGGTCTGGGCAGAAAACTGCAGGCTTTGTTTGTCTGACAGAGGTCTCTATTCACTTGCGAATGCCTACCACAACCAGCTGGCTGGCATCTGCCAAACAAGCAGAAGAGCAGGAAGCAAAGCGTGTCCACAAGACGGAAACCAGGCTTGAGAGCTTGACACAAAAGCAAGTGGGGAGGTGTCTGGGACCCACCCACTTCTTCAGAGCAGCTTTTCAAGCTGCTGCACCACTAGTATTTAGCCGGTCGACCAGTTCATCTAGTCAGCAGCATCAGCTAACAGCTCCACTTAAACTGTGCTGCTGGTACACTCTGGTCCCCCATGGAGCTGCTGCCAGGACATCAGCGCTGCTCGGGCACAGCTGGAAACTCACCCACCAGCTCAGGGACTGAGGCCATGCAAACGTGCAGTGAGGCACATGGATGAACCAGCCACTGGAGGGCTGACTCAGTTTCTCCAACAGAGCCTCCCCACTTGCCTTTTTCCAGATCCAAAGCGTCTCTGCCTGGTAACAGCAAGAGGAGTACAGCTACGAACAGCCTAGGGCAGAGCAAGAAGACAAAGCAAAGCAGAACTGGCACTTCTGTTTACTTCATCAAAGTCAACACTGGAAGGACATTGCTATAGTTGACTGTAAACAGTACAAGATGGTTTCTGCAGGCAAACAAATTGGTTGAACGTGTCCAGACCCGTGTTCATTACTAGTGTGGAGATGAAGCTGGTGGGATTCTTGTGGTGCTGAATTATTTGGCTTGGTACAAGTACACATTCTCACATATGAGTTTTGTACCAAAGTACAAAAAACGGTGTATGAGAATTGGTACTCTACGAGCAGGATTGTATCTAATCTAGCACTCTTAATTTCTGTTAAAATTCCCATGAGAACAACAGTGCGACTGCCCTTTCTTCAATATTTGCTAATGCTTCCAAAATACTGGGAAGAATTTTGCTAATCATCCATTTCCTTACACTTTGCAAAGCAGCTAAAATAAAACCCTAAAAACTACAAGACATGAAACAACTAGTGGCGGTTTGTAAGCAGCACCAGTTAAAAAACCAGCCAGAAGATTACAGCACAAAACATTTTTCAAAGGAAACTCAATAGCAGAGCATTGTCGAGGATGTGATGAATGAAGATTGCTGAGTTGTCTTTGAGGATGGATTTCGCTTCCACTGAAGTCAATTAGACCCTAGGGGAGAGATTTAAGGAATTCATTTCTCATTCAACCTGAAGCCTTCTCAAAGGAACTTGCATATCCACGCTGATATCCAAAACCTCCAGCTCAAGCACCCAAAACTCAGACCACCCACAGCTGTCGTGCATGTTCAGGTCTCCCCAGCAGAGTGAAGGGGAGCCTAGCAGATCACCAGCTGCCCCGTTCCCTACTTCTCATATTCCCTGACCCATGGAAACCACCTTCAGAAATGGAGGGTGGTGACCATCACACACCTCCAAATCAGGTATCCCATGATCTTCATCCCTTTTTAGCTTATTCTCCTCATGGTGCATGGGGTGAAACATATCAATCCGTCTGTAATTGCACAAAAAGTGCTACAGAAGAGTCCTGATAAGCTGCTAAGACACAGTTATTGTTATAAATCACATTTGCTGTTTAAATTCAGGGAATAAAGAAAGAAAATCCGTCTATGGTAAAAGCAGATGATGCTATCTCTTGAAAGGCTAGAACTTCCTGATCCTTAAAACATTTATCAGAAGAGTGTCAGCTAGGTTTTTAAAACACAATCTCTCTGTGTCAAAAATGTAAATTTACAACAGACGCAGGTACTTTTCCAAAGTTTTACCCATACATTTGCAAGGCCTCATGCTGACACAGTGAGGAAGTTCTACCAGCTCAACAAATAGCAGGATTTTTGAGGTGAGTTATTCAGGCCAACTCAGGCTCTGTGACCATTTACTTAGCTTTTGGTTTATTTTGGTCTAGCCTAAAATTGACTTCAAGATCAATTATTCTGGTTTAAAACAAAGTTGTCCACGCACAGCTTTGTAATAATTTTAAACTTTGCTTTCAGTCATGGGAAGCAACTTTCCCACATAGCAGAGGACAGGACAAGTTTTAATTCACACCCTTATTTATTTTAGAATTCCTGTGTGGAGCTATTCTTATTTTGGAATAAAAGCACTCATGCACAGACTCAAGTAACTAGGGAGTCAGAACCCGTGTAATTATTTCTGAACATTTTGTGTGTACACCAGCATTGTATCAAAATGCCTGTTCTGTATGCCAATTCTGATGTAATGACATCACTCGCTGTAATAGATTATTTGGGAATTAAAACCAAAATAAACAGGTATTATAAGGAAAAAATATTGCCACATGAGGGCATGCTTCATCTCTTTCAAAAGCCTGCCTTTTAGTCTCGGATATTTAAGGCAAGCTACATTTCAAGACCTAGTTTTAAGAAAAAGAAAACTCAGTTTTTAAATATGATTTACTAGGTTTCTAAGGTACAAATTAATTGAATTTATTACAAACTTTAAGAAATATTCATTGCTCCCATCCATGAATATACTACTTTTCTAGGCTGATAGGAGCACATGCTTTGGTCTTAGGGCAGGGGATGAGCTACCTGAATGCATAATACTCAAGTTTTGTACAGTTTGGTTCCTTGCAGTAACCATAGCAAACTAAAACACAGAGCTACGGGGGATATAAATTTCACCTTTTGCCCAATGGGAACGGTTTCCTGGTTGATCGGACACACCATGGGGAATAAGGGCAAAGGTTGCCATCTCCTACAGTCTGCTTGCAAAAAAGGGCAGGGTTGAGGGGTTCCCCAGCTTTAAATTTATCTGTATCTGTCTCTTCCTGGACATGACCACACAAGATTCAGTGCACCCACAGGGTCCTCAAATCACAAAATCAGTACCAAACTGGCACATCACCTTTAAAGAGTCTTGTAGAGACGTGCAGTAATCCCAGCAAAGCCCAAGTGACCTGTGCTGCCACTGTTTAGGCAAAACTTTCCACCCTTTAGGCAAAAAAAGTCCACCTTTTAGGTAAAACTGCCACCAACAGGCTTCTGGAGCCTTGGGCTACTGACGCATTTATTGTAAGAGCCCCAAAATGAATTAGACTGTCCTGATGAGAGGTTAATCTCTCCATCCAGAGAGCTGCACCAGAGCCGGGAGGATCCTTGAGACTGCCAACTTTTTCCAGTCTCCGAAGCAGGATTTTGGACCCATGGTAGAGTACAGAGATAAACTAAGAAATAACAGCATCCAAGCCTTTGAGTCACTAGAAGTAATTTTTCACTGGTGAGTCACAGTATCTGCACATCCTTGCTTCCTGGAAACTTAGGGTACTTAAATACGTAATATCTCATGAGTATCATGGCTGTATCATGGAGACAGTTCTACAAAGTGTGAGGTTTCTCCTGCTACCTTTCAGCTCTAGCCAGTGTCCATGGATGCTAAACATGCTAAAGGACCCGGCCTCAGGATTACTTGTTAAAATCAAATGGGAGGGGTTTTAGTAACTTCCAGAGGAACAAGGACATGCATTCAGTTTCAGACACTTGACACTCATCTGACCTGTGCTCAGCCATCTCTGGCAGCGAACAGCAGCTCCTAGAGGATTCATCCTCAGCTTAATCCAGGGAACCAGGAAGCTGCAGAAGCTGTGGCTATGACAGCACACAACTTCGCAATTTTGGCAGTCTGGGCTTGTGCTGACTAAGGTGCTAACACTGACAATAAGAGACAGCTTATTGGGGAATCTTTCTTCAGCTTCTTCTTCTATCCCAGAGATGTAAATCCACCACACTCGTCTTTCACCACCGCACCCATGCTCCAAGATGATTTCATCTGGCCACAGAAAAGACAGATGAAACACGAATGCTCCAGCACTTGTGGAAACAGGTGCAAGAAAAGACATAGGTGGAGGAATAAACAAATTGATAGATGTTTTTTAATCCTTTGACCTCAACAGTATTAAATTCCCTGATATTTTTGTTGTTGTGAATGTGTTTCCATCATAAAATTAGAAAGTGACAGGCTTTATGGCTTCATCTTAAAATATCAAAGGAAAAGGCACTGTAATGTTGGATGAGAGCATCAGTCAGCCTCCTGGGTTAACGATGACTAAAATTTTGCTCTTCCTTCTGAGATTTTACCAAGAGTAGTTTTGAGTTGCTTCATCAATACCAAAGTAAATGGATATTTATAGCATCCATGGGGCTAGACACATCACTCCCTTGGATGAGCAGAGCCAAAGGAACAAGAACCCTGGTGGCGCAGAGAGGTCACCCTGATGGATGCCGGGTGCTGGCCGTGGAGGCCGCAAAGGGCTCTCCCCTCCCTGCACCAGGCCCACACGGGCAGGAGGGCAGGTGCCACACCACCGCCATTTTGTAGGCAGCCTTGTTTGGGTGTCAGCAGGAGCCCTGCACTGCCCCAGGCAGAGCAGGGAGATGAAGGAGCAGGGCAGATTTGGAGGAGGGAAGCCCTTCCTTGTCCTGGTTAAGCAGGATGGGGACACCTGATGTCACGGCCTATCAAGGTGCTTGTCACCCAGCATAAAACCTCTAGGGAAGGCAGCAGGGCACAGAAGATGTCCGCCTTCCCAGGCTAGTGACAGCTGAGGCATCAGCTGGCTTACCAGCTTCCCCCAGGGGCAGCAGCAGGGCTGCCGAGAGGAGCCTCTGAAGTGGCTCACACTGCACCTCCAGGCAGAGTGCCTTGTCGCTGTGCTGATACGCTCCAAAATCCCTGAGCTGCTGATGGCAGCTGGGTTAGGGCAGCTTCTTAACTGGCTCTCGCTTCAGCAGGTAACAATCCGCCTTGTAGGCCACTGCCTGCATGTGGAAATCTCTCTCACTTTTATTTAATCTTGGGAGATTCCCTAGTGACTGGAGAGGAAGGGAAATTACAGCGTCCCAAAGGCCTGAAAGGCAAAACTTAAGCACAAGCTGGATACTGAAGTTCCTTATGCACGGCTGCAAACCCCAGCCAAAGCCCTCAGGCACAGTGCAGGTAGGTTAAACCAGATCACTAGATGAGTATGCCCTTACGCAGGCACCGTCGTCAATAGGATTTCTGCCCCACTCACAACAATGAGCCTTTTTATAAAGCCCCGGCTTCCTGATCCACCTTCACTGCCAGTGCTGGAAACGCTGACAAGCCAGCTCCAGCTCATCGAAGTGCTGTGGCCACGGCGAAGCCACCCCCTTCCTCCTTGCCTCCCCAGACACAGGAGAGCCGGCCACAACCCTGGCTGTGTCACGAGCTCTCAAGAAATTGGCAGGCTTGGCCTTGCCGCTGCTGAGGTGTGAGCACGTGTTTCGTTTGCCTGGTAAGCCGTGGTAGAGCGGCGGTGAACATCTGGGTTGAGAAAGCCGCCGCTGCCACTTGCCAAGCATAGGTGAGTCAAAGCCCTGACAATGGGGATGTAAATGCAAAGCATTTACAGACAGAACAGGAATAAAAACCTCACGCTGTACTGAGAAGCACAAGGCAAAAATCACTGGTGACTGTAAAAAATAAATAAAAAAGCTAGGCTTTCAGTGGGGTCAGAGCTAAGCATGAGCTCTTGCTTCAGCCCAGGGACAACTGTGTCCAGCCTCTGTGGAGGAGAATCCCTCTTTGACTGGGGAAGAACACAGGCAGCAGGCACAAGAGAGCAGCACATGGCAGCAATCATGAGAGAGTGGCAAACAGCCATCCTGACTGGTGGTCACAAAGCTGTCCAGCAGCTGCACAGGGGGAAAATAATAAATAAATAAATAAACAGCAAGAGAGAGATGGAGTGAAGGAGGAGGGGAGGAAGTTTTAAAGACAAACAGATTGAGAGCAGCCTCTCAGACAAGTCACAATTCACGGAGACAAGCACGTTCCTCCTCTGAGAAAAGTACCAATAAAGCAGGAGGCATCTGTGAATGGATTAAAAAAAAAAATAAAGGAATAAAACCTGGACAAGTAGGAAGCTGCAGTCAATCAGCTTCATACATATTTAACAGGGATGTTCATCCGAATAGAGGCCTGCCTGTAGTGCACTAGAAATGAGTCTGTTGCCCAGAAGGAACACACAGAAAGCCTCGCTCACAGCCAGCATGGGACGGAAAGGCAGAGGATGGCTCAGTATTGTTGGGGAAGACAGGAAAAAAAGCAGCCCTGATGGAAATGGAAGAGATGGTCGGAGGGATCGGGCAGCCCCTGCTCCTGTGCTGATAAGATATCCAGGGAAGGACATTCTCTCCAGTCCCTGACCCAGGGAAGACAGGAGAGGCCATGGTCTGCTTTGCAATGGAAATCTCACTCCTGGCACTGGCTGCAGGGGACAAGCAGTGCTGCTGTCTGTGAAGCCGGAGAGGTTGAACCGTGGCCCAAGAAACAGCACAGTTGTCCAGGCTGCGATAGCCCCAGGAAAAAAAAAAAAAAAAAAGAAAAAAAAAAAGCTTTAGCTCTTGTTTTCTGGTTCAAAGTTCCTGCTCTCAGTGCAGCAGAATAGCTTTGACAAGCCAGAGAAAGCCAGAGGAACATGTGCCAGGATCATGACTGATCTCAGGAGGATGTGGGGTAGAGGGATCGCATCTACATTAGTCTCTCTAGCAATGGCCTGGGTCCAGGCATAGACTTGGGTTATAAACCTCTTGACACACACCTCAGTGGGCTCTTTCAGACCCACATTAGCAAGGATTCAAGCCTGACAGAAACATGCTGCACTGAACCACCTTGCTTGTGCTCCACCTCCACCTTGGCTGAACCGACGCCTCTGCAAAGACAACGTGTCCTGTACCAGAGATAATCTACAGGCAGCCTTCTGCAACCCCTTGACACAGGACATCACTCAACAGATGTATTAATATACACTGGGCTTGCCCCTAATGGTACAAAAATAGGAAACCCACCTTAGTCTACTAGCTTGGGAAATGTCATTGCAGGATTCCCCCTGATTATTGTCCTCCAGCGGCATCCCTATGAAACACAAAGACAATTCCTACCAAGACCTATTTCCTCTCTACCCAGCACAGCCTGTAATAGGAGTTCTGCAACCCCAGCTATGTCCTCGCTGACACCTGCTCAGCCTCAGAGCCCTCCAGGGGTTTGCACAAACACGACTGGCTGAACTTTACGGCAAGGCACGGGAAAACAGACAGTCTCATCCCATGGGATGCTATGACCCTGTTGACACAGCTCACAGTGGCTGCTAAATGGTGTTTCCAGAGCAGACTTCCCTCTCTTCAAGATGCAGAGGCTCTCTCTGGGGCAGAAACAAAGGCTCCAGCCTGCCCTGTTACCTGTGGCAAACGAGCATCAGCTAGCCAAGGAGAGGCTCTCACCTGGCAGACGGGAAGCAGAATGTAGCTGAAGAAAAAGAGGAGCACACCTACAGCACATGACAGTAGTACGTGATATGTTCCAGAGATACGTGAAAATGACGGTTATGAAAGAGACGGGAGGGGAAAAAAAAAAAAAAAAAAGAACGAAAAAAGTTTCTTGGCTCATGTCCAGAGGGAAAGGTTCATTTCTGTCATCAGACTTAATGGCTGAGCCTAGGGAGAAATGCAAATGCTATCAGGTCCTCCCTTCCCAGGGAGAGAGCAGGGTCAAAGGCAGCCCCACCTCTCCTCCCCGCATGCATGCCATCTGCCTCCGCCTGACCCGAGGCTGGCGGTTGTCCTGAACTGCCATTGTAGCCGGGTTTAAGGGGAGCAGCAGCAGCCTGGTGATTACTGCATCATGCAGGGAATCAGAAGTACTTTTGCCTCAGGCACCACGGTAAGCTCAACGGGAACCCGTTTTCATGCGTCAGATGTATTACATGGATGCCACACATCCCATTTGGCAACTCCCTCAAGTATTGCAAGCTTCTGGACAAAGGGACTCCCAAACTCCCTGGATCTGGCACAGCACTCACCGACTTGAATTTAGACTCGCATTCTTGGCCAGAAGCCCCGAGCGAGCGCTGTGAAGGAAGCGCCCTCGTCCCCCCTCTCCCTCCTTCCCCTCCTACCCCCGGACGGAAGGCATGTTGAATCGCTCCTCTTCACGGGCCAGGGAGTGCTCTTCTTCTGGAACAAAACCCTCCGCACGGGGAGCTCTGCTGCTCCTGCTCTTCTCAGTCCATCAGAAGAAATGCTGCTGGGATCCTGCTCTGCTGCAGCCAAAACGCATCGCAAAATCCAGCTAGTTTCGCCAGGATTTTGTTTAGGAAGAAAACCAGGAAAACAAAGCGTTCCAGCAGTGTTGAAACATTTATTTTCAGCATGTTTGCAGAGCAACATAGCTTTTTTTAAAAATAATAATAATAATTAAAAAAAAAAAAACAACAACTTAAACACTACTGTCATTTTGATTTTCTGTTTGTATTGCATCAGATAAGCTGCAAAACTCAAAATCAAAACTTTCAATTGACCCAAAGCAAATAAAGGAGTTGGGTGTAAAAAAAATAAAATAAAATCTGAAAGCCATCCTCTATAAAACTGAACTGAAAACTGAATTTTCAGCTTCTGTACAAATGTCAGAAATTATTTTAATTCATTTCTCAATCTACAAAAATCTCCTGGTGGAGATAAGCTTTTACCAGTAGGTAGGATGGGACAAGTGCTGTGTTGTGTAAAATGCTGTTATAAAAGTGTTTTAACTCCAGTAAGGTGATCTAGTAGTACAGCGTCTAAAATTTGAAATTAAAGAAAGTGAAATTCCCTTCACCTATAAAAGCATAGCACCAGGAGATAAGCTGTCTATACATCAGGATTTTACAGATTCAGGAATTATGTGACCTTAAATGGCATTTCCGAGCATCAGTCCTCAATGTGACTTTTCAAACTGGTGAGATGACTTCAGCATCCTATTAGTTGTGTTCTCGTGTGCATGTATGCACCTCCACTGGTCTTACAGTTGTAAGTTAGGACAGGATTTGGGCCATGATATCCATAGGGCAAATGGCAAATCCTTAGAGGAGAGGGAAAAAAGAGACAGTAACCCTAGAACAATTAGTGAAGTTAAAGACAAGAAAATTTAATAATGTCAATAGAAGCAACGCCATGAGTTAAGTCTAAGTAAAACATTTGGACTTTAGATACCATCTAGGTTAAGGACTCTGTAGGAATCACTGAACTGAGCACTAAAAGAAAGCCCCTTTGGAGGAGGCAGCAGCTTTAAATCTACAGAAAGCAGCTTTACCTACCGACTGCAGGCAGAGAGCACAGAACACTATGCTTGAGCAGCAACTGCAGGAAGCACGTGGGTGGCAGCAGCCATCCTCCTCACCAGCATTGGGTGGAGGACACTGCGACCATTCCTCTGGCTGGTTCCTCTGGGAAAGCTCTGCTCCGCAGCAGCATCCACCGCCAAGGTGCACCCCACTTTCCAGGGGCCTGCAGCTGGTTTCAGGATGAGCCTCCTGGAATTGCCAGGGATGGACGCAGAACAGCCAGAAATAAAACTTGAGATCTTGGACCTAATACAATAGGTCTTGGAGGCTGTACAAGAGTCACAGAGATCAGATGTCACCCAGTGATTAGGAGAGGGAGGGATAATATCAAAGAGAAGGCAGGCCAGCTACGTTAAGAGGAAGAAAACTCCTTCGATTCAAGCCAAGACCTATGAGTCAGAAGCTCTAGTTTATACCTTTGGCAGAGCCGAAAACTTCCTGTGACATCTTCAGCAAATCCACTGTGCTCCTCAATACAACAGTACAATAATTCAGAAGGATCAGAGCTTTAAATTAACTGAAGTTTACAGCCTGCTTGGAGCTGCCAAGGTGAAAAGCGCTCTTACCTTACAACCCAGCAGCAAAACCCTCCTGCCACCCATCTGCTGCGCACAGCACGAGCACTCCCAGTAGGATACCATCCACAGCAATACTCACGCTGATGTAAAACATGCTTTAGCACTTGCTGCTTACTGTACTGCCATTAACAATAATGGCCCAGCATACTGCTTCCTCCTGTGCTTCCTGCACCTTAAAGCCAGCTATATCCCACTGCGTTCTTCATGAAGCGAAACTACTCCTATCATTATACCAGGCATATCCAAGTAACAGGAAAAGACAGAAGATTTGTTATCAGGTGCCATGGGAAGGGAGGAGGATGGCGATTGGCAGTTTTGGCAGCTATGTAAATGGTGCCAGGTATGGCTGTTTTGTTAACCACCTCCTTGTCAAGACAGCCAGATCCATGGGGATTCATATTTGGAGAAGTCTTTCCAACACACTGTTAGCTCTTATCTTGAGCTGACATTACATGCTGTTCACCACAGGCCATGACAGAAGTTTTAGCAGCAGCCACCAGAGTAGCAGAATATTCTCTGGGAGAAAATAATAATAATATTAAAAAAAAATACCTTGAATAATATCAGTTGTTCTACAGCTTCTGCCTTCCAGTTGGGGATATTTGGCTCTGAGCTGATGAAAGCACTTTCAGAGTATCAGCTGGAAGGAGTAAGGCATCCAGATGTATTTAACAGAAGTAAAAACCTATGTATGCCCTACGTTTCTTGTCTGAAAGTCACCACCCAAAAATAACTTGTGATCAAGTTATTTTTATTTAGAGAAGAGCCTGTGCCTTGAGTTTGGATCCGAGTCCAAATTCCACTACAGTTTTGGACTGTTGTTAAGGTAGGATGCTCCGTTCTGGCCCAGTTCAGAAATGGGATGACCAGTAAGGGTGACCAGTATTCTTGCTTGCTCTGTTTTGTCTGTGTACATGTCAAGGGTCCTTTTGACGGTTCTGTATTTTTGGATCTGGAAATCCTGAAGGATCCTTAAAAAACACGTGCACATTTTCTTCCTGCTTTCTCACATTTCTGAACGAACCCTTGAGCCCAGGAGCTTTCTTGTTTGCCCCAACTGGATATTCTCAAACATTTTATTACAACTTTTTGGTTCAGCTTTAACCACAGTGGTATTAACATAATAATTAACATAAATGTCTTGTAAAATCACTGTTAGTAAATTTGGATAATAACAAACTCTTAGGTATCTGGGTTTTTGCTGCACTGGGTACCCATTCTAGAGCTCTTGTTTATGCAGGAGGGTGACACAGCTCCACACACACCGTTCCAGTGGCTCATGTAAGAAGTGAGCATTTTACACGTATTTTACACACATGCTTTGTACAAAATATCCAAGTATGTATTCACCCCCCAAAAAAACAAACCTGAAACAGCAGCAACGTTATCTGTCCCCGTAGATGTATCCAGACCCACACGCATGCATTGCCTGTCTTCAGACCTGTAGGAGGCAATGCAGGAGCTGCCTGAGGCTGCAGACATGTTCTGTGGGAAAGGCTGAAGCCTTCTTTTCTCCCTGTCCCTCCTTACTAAAGCCCATGGTAATGCAAATGCTCCCTCTTAAAGGTAAAGCAATGTCAGCTGGGTCAACTAACACCATCTTTGTCAGCACTGAAAGCTATCTGACAGACTTCACCTGACAGATTAGGAAGACCTTGGACCACCTTTTCTAACAGCAGAGCAGCGGGTACGGGAGCCATCAGCAGAGGGTTGGTAGCAAGCATCTGGAATGGCTGCAAGACCTCCAACCAGCTCAGCTGTTTGAAAATTAATGTCTGTCCGCAGTCCTGTGGCACTGAGCTGGTACATCTTCAGACATCCTTACATAAATCTCCAGTGCACTCAAGAGATTTATGATAAACACTTGCTCTTTCCTTAGCCTCCAGAACCTTTTCCACCTGCTGAATAACGTAAGATTCCTTCCCCTCAGCCAGCCTGTTCAATATCTATATAAAGCCTGTAGAGAAGATTCGGTGGCACCATGGACTGACTTGTCAGCAGTACACACATGACACCCATCTCTACATCATCTTCACCTCCCATGCAAATAACACCATTACCCAGCTCTTCAAGGGCTTGGCTGAGATCAGCAAATGAATGAAGAGATGTTGGCAGAAGCTGAATTGTCACAAGAGCCTGGGCTGAGGATGGTAGAGGAAAGTATTTCACATTTCCATAATATCATTCATTCTCCATCACTGGCATTAAGACTAACTGGAGATTTAATGTTCATCTGAACTCATTCCTCCTGGAAACTCCGATAGCTGCTGCAGCAAAATCCTCTGTCCTTCACTACTATTTCTGATCAGATGACTTGTTAGTTTGAATTTGGCCCTTATGCTTGATTTCTAAAAACATTTAGAAAAGATACCCTGTGCAAAAATGTGTCGGTCTATTTATTCAGCAACACAAGACCACCAAGCAAGCTTGAGCTGAGCTCTCTGCTCTGCTCGCCACTCAGTCCCAGTTTAAATCAAAGGTCTTATTTTCACAGCCTTCATCACCTTAGCAAAAAAAAAACATGGTGTAAGGACAGCCACAGTTATGTTGGAATCTGACAGTTACATTGCTCTGTAACAAAATAAATACTCAGTTTGAAGGATACGCCCACCAGGGACAGAGGTTCCCTGGTGCCTAGGACACAACTACAGAGTCCTGACCAAATGCAGGAGAAAACCATAAATCTCAGAAGTCCAGAACAAAAAGGAAACTCCAGTTTTTCAGCCCAGCCTTCCCTTCTCTATTCTAATTGTACCAAAACCACCAGTACAAAACTACCGGTAGTCCATGACTGGCAGGCATGATGAAGTCTGATTTCCAAGGGCACACTCCAGTGCAGGTTCCCCGGTGCCTGACAAAAGGTGACCTGAGCTGACAGCATCGTGATGTTTCTAGCACAAACAAGCTCTCTCTTGTGCCTCTTCTTTTTAAAATGTTATAGGAACTTCAGTTTGAAATCTCTGTTCTTTTGCCAAATTCAGCTGAAACTGACCAGCAGGCCCACACTTTTGGGGATGGGGGGAGTTAGGGCACAATGGATTCACATGCACAGACACACACACAGCATGAATTAGAGAGATTGTTTTATTAGGAACCAAAGCTGGCACACCTAAAAAGTGCCCTATGTAAGATGTAGGAGAGAAAAAGAGAAACAAATGTTGATGGTGCTTTGTGTTTGTTTTCAAGAGCTTGTAAAATAATTAGAGGCAGATACATAAAGTCACACATAAGCCTTTCAATAGAACAGCAACAGTTAGGCAATGAAAAACTTGAGAAAATCACAAATAAATAAATAAATAAATAAATAAAATTAAATAAATCCACACCACAGTGCCCTAGGTAATCAGGTCTGAAACAACAACAACAACAAACTAAAATAAACACAAAAGCAGCTTTTCAATTGTATGAAATGCAAGATAAGTCGACAAGTCTAGAAAATACCCTGAAATGCACCTGAATCTGTGTCCTTAAGTTCTGTTTAATTCAGCACAAAAATTAGCTCTGAAGAATACGTCAGATATTTATTTCTGACAACAACTGGCAATACTTGTGTGTGTTTCAAATGCAAGTCCGAGAACCTTTTGAATTGTTAAAAGGTGTGTGAAGGTTGTAAAGCTCAGAAGTCTTGCCAAGGATGATACAACTTTGCTGAATTTGTTAGCCTTACATTCCCATGAATTTTTCACAGTCACCATTCAACGTGACATCTGCCTAAGTCTGTCCAAATCTTTGGGTTCATGTGACAGGGAAGAAGTGACCAGGCAAAACAGCAGAAGAAACGTGGAATCACCAAAGAGGCCCAGTCAAAACCTGTGCCACTGTGGGCTTATATCTCGCCAGGCTCTCCTGGTGATTGATTCCAGCAGCAACATTTGGGTTGGCACACAGTACCAGTGAGTCAGCATTTTTAAGTTACAACTGAGAAAACAAGAAAAAAAAAATAGTTTCGTTATTTGGTAAGGCAAGGAGCATCATAATGTGCTCAAGCTTTAGTGCAAAGCAACCTCCTCCCCGTTCCCTCCCCAAAGCCTGCCTTATTTTCCTAAACTGTCGATTCATAAACCAGGAAGGGTGCTGCTGCTTTCTGCTTCGTATCCTCCGTCCTGCTTGCACATGTGCTCAGCCAGTAACAGGCACCCAGAGCGAAACAGGATTACGTTCCTCTGGTTTGGAGCGTGAGCACAGCCCTGGGTGGGGCTGCCGGAGGATCAGCTCTTAATAAGGTGTCCAATTTATAATCTAGCAGGGTGAGGAGCAACTGGCTCTCACAATGAATAGCTCTTCTGTCTTACCATCTCCTGAGGCTGGCTGCCTGGCCAGCCTGCCTCATCCCTTTCTTTCTCTCTCTCTCTCTCTCTCTCTCCCACAGATGTTGCTCTTTTACTAACTTTTTGCTGTTTCCCAGGCTGGAAATATAAAGAGGAAGGAAAACAAGCAGCATCCACCCGCATCTCGTTGGAGACTGCAAACCGCGGCAGAACGAGCAAACTATCTGCTAGCTAGCTGAATAGGAAATAACCCCCAGCTAGTCACTTATTCCAAGGAGGCTGAATTTCATCTTATGGTCCTGCTCCCGGGGTGCCCAGAGATGCCTGCACCAGGCAGGCTCTGCGGCCCCGACACCCTTCCCCTCACAGCTCAACATGGCCACAAGCCTTCTCTTCAGGGGGGAGCCGGGGCTGGCCAGGCAGCGGTAGCTCTCCCGCAGGACCAGCAAACCGAGCAGCCCCTGCAGCCACAGCCGGCTGCTTTCTGCTGCCAGGAGGGCTGGGAGCCGGGGCTGGCTCCCGAGGGGGACCGGGGAGCCTCTCGCTGCCCTGGGCCCCCGCCGCCCCCCGGCCGGGCCCGGCCCGGCGCAGCACCCTCTGGCGGCACCCGGCGGCCGGGCTCGGGAGCTGGGCCCCGGCCTCCCCTTCCTCCGTGGCGACACCTGCTACACACGGCGCCTGGGCAGGGAAAAAGCACAAATCCACCACGGCCTGCCTTCAGGAAATACACCTCTGCCTCCAGGCACCTATAGGCCCCCTTTCCGTGCACAACGACTTGTTTCCCTCCACAGCGCTTAAACAAAAATTAACTACATCGCCACCTGGAAAGCCACCATCGCCCTGTGCTGCTCCCCTTGCCAAAGAGCAGTGAAAGGTGATACCGGCAGCCACCTGATCAGGCCTTGTCAGGGTAGGGGGCATCTGGCTCCCGCAGGATTTTTTATACAAGCAGTCTGTTTCCAGGACCGCCGCTGCTTCTGTAGCAGGATGCTGTTTTCAGGATGTGATTTAAGCTGAACTAACGACCACAGAAAAAGAAGAAGCAGGGAGCGTGCACTCGGCTTCCTGGAAAAGACACCCGAGCCGATCCGATGGCCTCCTGCAACCACAGCCCATCCTCTGCAGCTCATCCCAGCCAGCACTGTGGGCTCAGGGGTCGTGGCGAGCCGTCCGCAGCTGGCCAGGGAGCCTGCCGAGTTTGAGCAGTGAAATGCACAGTGTTTTCAATTAACAGCCTGCTCGACAGCCACGTCACGGGCTGTGAGAAATGCTAAGTGTCTGAGGCAGCTTCTTGGTCCAGGCTGTTTGGGGGGGCCGCCGTTCTGCCCCCATCCTCATGGGCTGCATCTGGGAGCGGTGCAGGAGATGGAGAGCACAAAGGGACAAGCTTAGCTGCAGTACCCGTTATGCCATTGAAAGAAAAAAATAAAGTAAAAAATAAGATGTCAACAACTTCTACAGGCCTAATTGTTTCTTCTTAAACAGATTGTTAGCTTATGTGAATCAGGGTAGCTCTGCTGAGTAAACCAAAGAATGGAAAGGGGGAGGGGGATAGCCTTGGGTTCAGAAAGACACAATATGGGTCTTTATCCACAGCAAGCCCCTTGCTGCTGGGTCCTGAGTAACATTAACTTACTGCCACCACCCCCACCACCAAGAGATAGTGGCAGTAAGGCAAAGAGACACAGGGTGGCAAATGGTAAGACCACATTCCTGCAACCACCTCCATGCGAGGCCACCTGAAGAATCGGGCCTTGGCTCCCTGCAGCTTCTGTTCTTGCCCTGCTGCTAAGCCCTGTCACGAAACCGAACCACATAAAACAAGGCTGATGAAAACCCAGAAACTGTTATTTTCTGAGCCAGATTCCTTCCTTGCTCTGGTCCACCCTACAGCCACGTGCACCCTGGACTAGATAAAAGGGAACAGGTATAAAGAAAACATGACTGCTTCTTTCAGCATCAGTGCCAGCTTGGAGTGTTCATCCAACGGCAGCCTTGTGAAATGCTGGGAAATCCCACTGTGAGCAAAAGAGAAAAAGCTGTGCTTTAATTTCAGCAAAACACTGCATACAGACAAAGAACAGGCGGTGAGTGAGTGATGCAAACGCACCTAGCCAGATTTCTCCACTGGACCTTCAAGAGAAAAAGAGGTAAAACATCAAGCACAAAGGGCAGCCTGAGTTCTCCAAACACAAAATCAGGACAAGCCAAATCCTGTCCAATTGCACAACATTAAAGAGTGATTCTGTGCTCTCTTACCTTGTGTTAAGGCAATAGCAATGTTCTGACCTGCAATGATTTATGTGTAGTAAATTCATGCTCATAAACAAGTGAGAGGAACCAAAATCTCATGCCCTAATCCTTCGAAGCAAAACCAACCTCTTTATGGGCATGTAACATTTAGCTGAGCTTGCTGCGAAGGAGGTAATGTTTATCCTTATTTGAATCCAATAAAAGACCAAAACAGGAGCAACAATGCTCAAAGAGCTCTTCTCCTTTACATGTGCAAGTAATGCTAAAAAAATATATAAAAAGAATAATCGCTTTACATCCTTTACTAAAGTTAATTAATTTAGCCTTATGTCTCCCCAGCTGGACAGGTGTTATCCCCACTAAACGTATGAGCAAGCTGAGTAAGACAAACCTGGCCCTGTTTTTCTCAGTAGCATCTAATTTTCAGTGCACTTCTGTGTACAGGCAGCTTCTGTTAATTCTGGCTGGAGCTGTAAGTGATTAATACATGTGCAAGACAGATTCTGGGTATCTTGAGCTACAGGGCTAAAATTAAAGCCCAAGCCTGAATATGTGAACCTAAAGGACTTACCCATGGCTGGGCAAGACAGGAAATCTGTTGCAGGATCAGGAAAATAAGCCAAGTCTTCAGATTCCTTGGGGCTTGCCTCCACAAGAAACATAGGGAAGAAATGTAAAATTACAGCACGCCAACAACTGACTCCCCAGGTGGACCCTTCAGTGCTCACTGCTTTTAAAGAGCAAATTTTAACCCCTCTGTAAATTCATCCCTACACACACACACGCAGGCCGAGTTCTCGCTTACTGCTGAATGCTGTGGCTCATTGCCACTTTCTAAACTGAAAGGTGGTGGTGACAAGAGAAGGATGTGGTGACTCAGGAGGTAGCAATAAGAAAGCCAAGGGTAAAGTTTCACTTTGATTTCAGCAGCAAAGCTCCCTGTGAAGATGCTCTTGGTTTGCAATCAGCCAAGCAGCAGCTCACCTGAGTTTCACAGAGGGGTAAGCCACCTCATGCTTGGCATACACAAAGATTATGTCTCACCTAGTTTTAAGGCAGATGTGGACAAACCAAGTTGCTGTCCCCATTAGCAGGAGCACAATGGCAGCCCAAAGGAGGAGCTGCATGGTTTTGTGCTAGAAATAAGCAGCAGGTCTCTTTGCAATCATCTCCCTAGAGATAATCTAACAAAGTCCACACAGGGGGCTGGGCTACAGATGCATGTCCTCCCAAGCTAAGTGCTGGTAGAAAAGGTTATCCTCCCAGCCTGTGGTTACAATCCCTTCAGATCTGCTTTGTTGAACTGTACTTGAATGCTTCACACATTTTTTTTTCAGCCTGAATGGGGGCAGGTTAGCAGCAACGTAGTATTTTCATTTTACAAGCTACCCCCTCCGTGCATGAGGAGAAGCTCTCAGCCCACAGCCTGCACCCTGGACCTGAAAGCAAAGCAGCAGAAACCCCCAGCACTAGGGAAGAGCCAGTGATGGTAACTTCTGCCACAGCCTGCATGCATAACTGCTGCCTACGTGCAGGGTGACAGTGTCCAAGGCGTTCATACTCAGGCTTGTCACACGCTGGCTTTCACGTGGAGATAAGCCTGCTGCTAACACATCCAGCTTGGCTAACATTTTATGTATTGCAGGCATAGCTTTGCCATTTTTTAAATTCTCAAATTGGTGTGATGTAGATTCACTGGCAAAAATCAGTATAGAGGTGACCTGCCAAAACTGGTGGGTCCAAAGGAAGATATTCAACACATCCCAAGCTGAGCTAAGCATACGCAGGCCAGGATTTCTGGGTGCCAGCCCATCTGTACAAAGGAACAATTGCAGTTGCTGTTGCAAGCGGCAGCATGCAGTGAGGGTGCCAGCCGACCACAAAGTGACCACCCAGGAGATGCATACTGTACACAGGCAGGCGTAAGGTCGCTTTATTGTCTGCTGACTTCAGAGGAGTAGGAAGACCAGAACAGACGTAACACAAAAACACATTTTTGCCATTTCAAGTTGCAGACATCCATCTGTTCAAGCTGAAGTGGAGCCCCACAGTATCACTGCCCTTCATCCCTCCCACACCCCCAGAGACTTATACCCGCAGTCCCATGACGCTGAATCAAGTGTTGGTGTAGCTCCACTCTAAAGATTTTTTTAAGGACTTTTGGGTTAAGAAAAAAAAAAAAAAAAAACCTCCATACATCCTCCCTAAAAATCACTTATTTTCTTTTAAGTGGATCATTTCACAGACCCGGCTTAAAGGGCAGCTAGACAGACAGCTGAATCAGCACAGCCGATGAAGCAGTAACCTGGGGCCACCGAAAAGAAACCGACCAGCACTGCTGCCTCACTAAGCTGCAAGCTACAGCAGGACACCTGACTGTGGCCTAGCTCCTCCACTACTTTCCAAAGCATGTGTTTTTGTTTTGTTTTTGTTTTGTTTTGTTTTCTTTATGTTTCCTAAGGAAAAAAGGTTTATGCAATTGCTCTGTCTGTCAGCCTTCCTGCAATCCCTTCCAAATCTTCTGCCCAATCTCAGGCAAATCTGAAAGTGTCTTGAACGTGCAATGTCTCTTTAAACCACCAGCGTCTGTGTAGAAGCCCAAGCTGGTGTCTCTCTGCAGGGAGAAATGCAAGAAAAACTCAGCTGCCAGCCAGTGCTCCTGATGAGCCAACACAAGAGTCTGGCCTACAAATTTCAGAGGGACACAGAGGGTGCCGAGATGGTGAACTGGACACTCACCCTAGGAAGGATGGCTTTATCATTTTGATTGTTCATGCACAGCCCGATTTAATCCTGAGCTGGAAACTTTGAGCATGGAGAATTTAGCGTGTGCTGAGGTTTTAAAATGCAGCATCCTCTCCGAAGTTCCTTCTGGAAACTGTTGAGATGTGGTTAGTGCTCTTAGCTCTGTTCAGTTATTTCTGTATCAGACTATCATAAGATTAATTGTCTGAACAACACCAGTATTACAGCCATCTTTAGCGCGCACACACACACACACACACACACACACACACACACAAAAGTGATATTTTCTTCAATGCAAGGACTCAGATGTACCATTTGCACAATATGATGCCTGATGCTGTATTTATATTGCTTAAATGTGTTTTCTGAGGGGAGCTCAAGACAAAGATGAATTCCATCTAACATGAGAGGAAAGAAATAACTTGCTATCCAGATAGGTTGTTCACTGAGCTATAAATCACAGAGAATAACCATGCATACTGTATTCCTGCCTATTCCCACAGCCTCCCTCTTGTCATCACAGAGGTCTTTAGTATCCTGAAATACAGCTTGACAATAAAAATTAATTGAAAGTGTGCTAGAATCATTGACTTTTGGAGTTTCACAGTTTGCCCATCCTTAAATAACTCTGGTTATAAAATCCTGTTTGTGCTACAATTCCTTGGCTCTCTGCCATGTAGCATGTACAGAAATCAGCAGTGTGTGCAGCAGGGACTTAGCCGGCTATATGAGTGCACATAATGGACTTTCTTCTTTAGCTCAGCAGCAAAATACTGAGTCAGATCTAGAGACCGGTTATAGTCCCAGTGGTGTTTACTCCATGTAATTAGCAGTATCAAGTGTGTTGTCTTTTGGGTAGTCTGATTGTTTCCATATGCACAAGTACCTTCGGTGAATGCACACAGGGCAAAAGACAGACAACGCTCAAAGCACACACAGTGCTATGGGAAGCACATATGTTTTAAATATATTATCTCTGCAATTAAAAGGAGATTATAAATTGGTCATATAAATCTTCAAGAACAGGGTCAGCGGAGAAAGGAAAAGATCTCCTTTCTAAGCATGCACTACGCCTAGGTAAGAGCTCGCACTGCAGGTCCTGTGATGGGCCAGACATTTCCTCGCTTGCCTACTGGCAAGTGGCATGGATCAGCAGCTCAGGCCAAGCTGGAAACCTTGCTCCCGAGCTGGGGCGCGTTGCTGCGGGCAGAAGGCTGCTGGTGCTGTGCTGGGGCCCGGAGGAAGATCATCCGTGTTTGTGGCGGGGCGTGCCTGGGAATGCTGCGCAACATTAATCTTAGGGGCAGGTACTTGTTGAAATTCCAGTTCGGAGGGAGATGTCTGAGGCAGAGCTGGGCCTTGCCTTCACAGCTGAAAGAGGTGTGCTTTTTAACCTCAGGGTAATGTTTCTGACCTATCCCGAGGTAAAAGCGGTGAAGCCAAGGAGCTTCAGCTCTCCTGTGAGGCAAACGAGGCAAGGTCAGCACCCCAAATGGGGGTATGCTGCTGGCCTACTTCACCACAGCAGCAGCAGTTACAGCAAGGTTAATAAATAAATAAATAAATAAAATCCTTGAGAGCAGGAAAGACAGGCCCTAACATCTGTTTCGAAATTAAGGGCATAAAAGGTGTTTTGTCTGTTTTCTTTTTTCTTTTTTTTCCCTCTTGTTCTCCCTCTCCCTTCTCACGCTCCCCCACATTGCTCCATCCTCCCCAGCCATGCTCCCTCGCCCTGGCTCCCAGCCCTGCGCCCCGCGGCTGGCTGTGCTGCTGGGGGACATGGGGAAGGAGGAGAGGCAGGCAGAGTGATTCCTGCCGTGGCCTGGCTGCTCTCGCACTGTGCTGCCCTTCGTGGCTCTCCTCAGGGTGCTCCCGGCGCCGCTCACCGGGGCAGGGCTGCTCCAGGCCTCACCCATAATGGCAGCACACCTCGCACTGTTCTAGGCTGCTCCTTCATATGCCTGCTTTTACGGCCATTTTGCGGGGGGGGAGTCTGAAGAAAGGTGATCTTAGGTAACAGCCTCAGGATGCTCCCCAGTTCCTGCCCTTAGTGCACCCCAGGCTGTGTGCTGTCCCTCGTGCCACCTTGCCAGACTGGGGCTGCCTGCTGGCTGCTTTCCTCCAATCCTCCCAAAACCTGCTCAATATGTGCCCATTCTGCAAATGGTATTTTAGTACTGTCCCATAGCGAACCACTGTTTATAAAAAGGACTCGTCAACGAAGTGTTCTTGGCCAGGATATTACAACTTGAGACTTCATTGCAGCAGATACGGTAAAGATCTCACCTTAAAATGTGCTTTACAATACAGAAAGAACACCTTCAAACTTGAGCAATTGTAGCTACATTTACTGTCTGTACCAACCTGCATCATACAATTTCACTCTTCAAGCTCTAGGAACTAGCACAAAAAGCTCTCAAAACATGCTCTTTAGTTAATAAATCCTCATGATAAATTACTACAAAGCAATATTTTATATATTTTATATATTAGTTATTATATTATTATATACCTAGATATGTTAGCTATTGTAGCTGATATATAGCTATTTTCTATAGTTCTTCTTGGAAATATCATGCAGTTGCCGATTTGGACAGGATTTTTGTATATTTAGTCAGAAGCAGAGATTCTTTATAGGAAAGGGTTTACACTGATCATTGAATACATTTCATTAAACAGCCTAGCAATTTGTTTTGGTCATGTCTTCTGACATTAGGGATGGGGATGTTAGTATTTCAATAATAAACTATCAAACCATATTGCAAATTGTCACTGTTCAGTAATTTCTTGAGAAGTTTGACTAGATGGAAAAAGGTATTTGTAGCACTGCTGCTACTGCCTAATCGGAAGCGTATTTGATCTCAAACACGAGATTTGGTTATCTCAGTGAAAAATACAGCATCACAAATCAAAGTTTAGTAGTTTTTACACCTATCACTATTGTCTCTATGTTTCATATTTTCTTGTTTTTCTCCCATCCTTTTCTAATTACTCTTTGCCCATTTCCACTTCAGTGTTTTTCAGTGACAACTGAATGTCATGTCATGCAGTGCTGTCATGGTCACAGCAGATGAAGGGAAGCCCACTTTATTTACTCGACCTGAAAAAAACATCACTGGGGAGCACAAGAGCATTGGTACAGTCTTTTATCATTGTTAACACCCCTGCAGGTGGAGAACTTTTCCCTAGCACACAGTGAGCTTTGAGAGTGAACTTGCCCTAACGCAGAAATACCTGAGGAAGGTTTAAATATGATGCTTCAGGTACTACTGCCAGTTTAGTATTGGCCGTACACAGCACAGCACAGGCTAATTTAAAGCTTAGGTAAACAATAGTTAGATGTGTTTTAGGGCCCTTTTATGTGTGAAACATTAGGTTAATGAGAAGTATGAACATTTAGTTCAAATTTAATAAGTCAAAAGACAAATGTACTACATGTTCAGTATCTAGAACTCTGTTATATTCACATTTATAGAGAGAATCTGGAAAACCACCTTTTTCATGGTGCTGGAAATAATATACTGCTTGTGTGTCATGTTATTTTGAATCATTATTAATCTATTACTCAACTATCTTTGTTAATTTGGTCCAGCTCTGAAGATTTAGGGTGATGTTGAAGATTAAGGCCCCCAAGTCCACGGAGGCAAGCATGTGTGTACCATGTGCTCAAGCACTTACAGGAGTGGAGCAGAAGTATGTATCAAGTCCAAACTTGAAAACAGGTGGTTTTAAGTTATACAAGCACAAAGAGCAGCGAACTTTTTTTTTTTTTTCTTGAGCAGCAGCTTTTATTTTTTTGCGTTCAGAAATTGAACAGCTATTTTTATTTCTGTTTCAAAAATAAAAAAAAAAAAAAAGATGATGATGAAGAAGAAGAAATAAACAAATAACAGCAACAAGATAGCAGGCTGAGAAAGAATCTCGTGAAGTCTAGAGGCAGCTGTACAACTGAGGCTGTCCCCACCACACGCTAGCAGCGAATCAAGGCCTTTGGCCCTGGCCAGGCCGTGCTGTGGCTCCCGGGGAGAGCTCTGCAGCCCACTGGCATTGGCAGCAGGTATTTTGAAGTAACAGAACAACAACAACAAAGGCGTTCATTAGCATCTCTCGTGGAAGAAAATCCTCTTTAAAAATAAATAAATAAATAAATAAAAGGGCCATCCCACCGCTAAGCAGCGCTTCTTAACAACGCCATGCTCTGAGGGGAGCAACGCTTCCCAGTTCTGCAGTGGGGGACAGGAGGGGACAAGATGGGGCCAGGCAGCACCCTGCCCTCCCCTCCTGCCAGCCTCCCTGGCAGGGCATCCCACAGCGTGGTGTGTCCTGGTGGTGGGGCTGAAGACAGGCCCTCACCAGCTCCTGCTGAGACCCAACACCCCTGGGGGGGTTGCAGGCTGCCTTTGTCACCCCTATACACACGTTTAGCCACCCCCAGGCCTCACGAGGCTTCTGCACCTCCAGCCTGGGTGCAGTCACCAATCCTCACCCGCACGCCCCCATCCTGAGCTTGTCTGCACACCCTGCAAGCATACGGGGCTCTACATGGCCTCAAAAGGCACAGGGCAGGCTGTGGAACAAGGCCGGGGATGTGTGGGGTGCCCTGATGGTGGGGCAAGGGGAGGTGGGGTTTGGGGGTTCACGTCTGCCCCAAGATGGGGTGAAATCCCTCGTGACTGTGGGGAAAGAGAGTGTCGCTCGCAGGGTAACAAATGGGTGCCGCGAGCAGCCGTCAGGATGCAGAACCTGCCCTCCTCTTACTCACCTACCTGCCTGCCACGGGTGGGGGGAGGTTTTGCAATATCTGGGGAAAGGGACGAGCCCCGGGAGGATAAGAGTGGGAGAGGAATGGCGAGGTTACATAAAGGAGGTGGGTGAGAGCAGGGCAGTCAGACGTGCACACTGAGGCTAATCCAGAGATGAGGGGATGGCAGAATAGGTATTGGGAGAGGAAATGAAACACACTCCTAGCCTTTCACGTCCCCACCAGGGAGAGGAGGGAAGGGGGACAGCCTTGCGCTGTATTTGGTGAGGGTGCATGAAAGGCCAGGACAAAAGAAAGAAGCACCATCACTGCACGTACAGGGCAGGGAGAGGGAAGTTGTCCCCTCCAGGCCTCACTTGCAGTGGAGGTTTGCTGTTCCCTCCGCGCGCGCTGCTGGGCAAACCTGCGCTTCTGCTGCTTGCTAGGAGACAGCACACAGCTCAGTGGCTACGGGTGTTACAAGGCTTGCTAAATGGAGACTCCTGCTGCCCTGTTGGTTGCTGCTGTGCTCTCCGAGGGAGGAGGAGATGGAGGAGGGAGGGATGTGAAAGTGGGTCAGGAATGTAACTAGACTCTGCCCCCCTTGTTGCAGGCACAGGCGGCGCTGCCTTAGCGATGGAAAGCAGGCATTTCACTGTTGATGTTCCCCAGTCATACGGCTGACGGTTACTAGGGGATCCTGAAGGATGTGTTTCCCTGTGACCCTTTGAGAAGAAAAACTTAGTTGCCGCAGTAACCAAGTTTGGCTTGGATGCAATGATGCAGTAAATATCATAGGTGAGCCTTGCTAATGGAGGAGGAGGAAGCTGGAGCTGCATAGGCTGGATAACTCTCGCAGGCAGCTCAGAAAACATTTAAAAAATGTCCCAACAAGCTGTATTACTTAAGTACATGGCTTGCATTTCCTGCTGCAGTAGAATGTTCAGATCGTATCCCCTCTGTATTGTAGACTACTAAGAAAACAGAGAGAGAAATAAACTGCCTTACTGATGTAGCAGGAGGTGCAGAGCTCACTCACAACTCTGTAGTAGCACAGCTCTTTTGCAGAATTGGGATGCAAGTAATTTTTGTTTGATGGCCTTAATTTTTTTGAAAGTAAAGGGGTATGAAGGAAGATGAATGCTGACTGAAAAAGATTTGCATTCTGCTTCTTTCAGCATCACTACTTTAGATTAAGAATTTTCAGTATTGTTACTTAGATTAACAGAGAGAATTCTTCAACCCTGCTCTTAAAGGAGATCTTCAAACTAAGTACTTTCAAAGTGGAAAACAAACTAAAAGAACAAGCGAAAAATAATTCGGCTTGAGGCCCAGTCACACAGCATTCGTCTCTATTCCCTCCCAACTTTTGTTGCCTGATTTCCATCTTCCTTTTACAGAGAAACAGGCATTTATTCACAGGGGTGGGGAATTGCTTTTCAGAGTGAGAAATAAGAACTGAAAAGAAACACAGAAGGCAGATACTGTGATATATCGTTTTCTTCTTTAACTGTTTTCTGGAGTTGTGCTTTTTTCTGAAGCACTGGTCTTCTGAAGAAAATCTGTCTTGCTGTATGATGGGGCCAGTCCTGCTGGCAGCCTGAGCATCAACAGGGGAGAACAGAGCTGGCAGACCCGCAGATGCATCAAGAGCTAGAGACACACCAAATATGTCATTGTAGGCCATGCAGCACATAGGTATGCACCCTGCCGATGGATGAGGGTATGCGTGTACATTTCTATGGGAACAAAGTCACCGGAGTAAACTGCGCTGCTATTCCTTTGTTACCTCTTTGAATTATTTGTCGAGGAGGTATTGCTATAAATAAAACAAACACCCCTTTAGCTTCATTAATCTCTGAAAGCTGTTCAGTTTTTAAAAGCATCTATACCCTATAATTTGTGGACATTCAAGGATGCACAGTGAATCTTACTGTTTCACTTTTTATGTGGGATAACTTGTGAAGTTGATTTCCCAAATAAATTGCTACTGGAAGCTACATTTAATAATGGAAGTTATATAGAAGTAAGCAAAATGTGGTGAGATATGACTACTTTAATGTAACATTACTCCTGCTTTAAGAAAACAGTAGGAACCGATAATGATTGAAGTGCTGTGGGGCACAAAGCTCTTAAAAAAACTCAGTGGTCAGCCTGGGTGATACATCACAGATGAATGTAGCCTATTGCCTCCAGTCATGGAAAATATTTAGGCAATCTTTATCCAGTTTTACAATCAATAGTTGTTTTGGTATTTTATGCTTTTTTTTTTTTTTTTTTTTTTTTTTTTTTTTTTTTTCTTGTGGACAAACATTATCTGTTTTTGTCAACTCCCCTGGCAATGTAGAAGAGTCAGTGGACACAGTCTTTCATGCCATCTGTCTGCACAGGCCCCTGCTTCTGTGCAGTCTTGCAGATACAGGCAGGGGAATCCCACAAGGATCCCTCATTACTGGAGAAAAACACAAGGTTAGAAAGTTTAATCTTTTGGGACTGCAAGACAACATCTTGATGGTCCTACCTACTACCAGCAAATTTCCACGTGTTGAGGCAACCTAGCGAGCTGGGAAAACTAAACATGATGGGGAAGAAATGCTTGTCTTAGCAAGCATTCCTTCACTTACTGGTAGGGAGGGCCTGATTTCATTGTTTTGCTGGGCCTTTTTTATGCCCCTCTAGACAAGCAAAAGGCATGTTAAGCCTTATGGAAACAGTCACGAGAAAATCCTCCTGTGCTCAGTGTGGGAGCATGGTCCTTCCTATCTTTTTCCCTGCACCCCTTTCTGTAGGGATGCATGGTGCGGTGTGAGGAGGGAGGTGTGGCCAGCAACTTGGTGATTTCTAGTTATTCTTGGCTTTGGTAAAGGCCTTTCAATTCAAGGGTAAATAGCAGGGACCTTGACGCTGCTCTAAATCTGCATTGCTGTCTTAGTGATCCCCAGAAGGACTGGATAAAATTGCAGGGCTCGACACACAGTTTAGGTATAACAGAGAATTAGGCCTTTGAACGGGAGTTGGTTGTGGCATCTAAGAGTAGTTCTTCACTGGTAAACTTTGTGCATGGGCCTAGTCTGCCATGAGAGGCTTGTTAATGCAGAAGGATGGAAAAGGAAATACGGAGAAGTTTTGGGTCTGCTGTCTGAGTTCATCTGCAGAAGTATTTTTGCTTTGTTTTTGCTTTAACTTTAATACTGAAAATTTAGGAGGAAAAAAATCCTGTTTAAATAGGCCTTTTTCTAGCGGTGTTCAATCAAGTCTCCTGGTTATTACAGGGAAAAGAGATGTATGAAGTTTTACCAAATCATGTTAACAGGCTAGTGTGCATAGTTATACTTCTTTTCTCAGTAATTTTAGCATGTTTGGGCTTCTAAAACCATCATTTCCAACACAAATGATAATAATAACGAAAGTTGTTAGCTTGTCTTGTTTCCACCTTGCAGGGGAACTATTTTGCATCCTACTAAAGTGTCTGACTGGTTTCAGGGAGAGAATAGATCGGGCCCTACTAAAATAGATTTAAAGATTTGGCCACGTGCTATTTTTGGAGCTTTATTTCCTTGGTTAATATCTTGTTCTTACCAGACTGGATTGCAGAAACTTCTTTGTAAGTGGGATGAAACAGTAACAGCAAAGGTACAATCCCACACCATGCTGAATAGGGACCTCAGAGCCTATTACCATTTTAATGATGGCATTGTTAAGCAAAGTAGTCTTGAGATGAAACCGTTTACTTCATTAAGAAAAACATGCTATTTGTTGGGTGTTGTACCTTTAGCTACCAAAATACAGCAGTGTCTATCTTTCTTTTGAAACTCACTCATGCTGTTTCAAAGCTTTTTGCAGCTGAAGATTGTCAGCCGCTCACTGTACTTACAAAACAGGTTTAAAAGCAGACACAGTTAACAGGATGTGACATAGACTCTCTTCAGAGCACTATGTGACACATCCCTGTACTTTTCTAATACCTTTGAAAGAGTCTGTTTAAGCATGTAATGCAACAACTCTCCTTAAAGCTTGGGTTCAGCAAGAAAGTCTTAATGAAGGTATATTCCATATGTATCTTATTCGGAATTATTTCAGCGAACTTCTGCTTATCAGTACTGAAAAGATGTGTTAAAACCAGTCCGACAACTTTTTTTTCTTTTTTTTTTTTTCGTAACGCCATGTGCTGGAGGGCCTTGAGAAAACAGTTTTGAAACAATATCAGAGCTGAACTAGTGAAATGCTTTGAACAAGAAGAATGTTCATTAAACACATTTCCCTGATTTTTGTAGTGTCCCAAACAACAAAAGTCAGGTATTGAATGATTTATAGCCCCTTTTCCAGTCAGATGCTTCAGAAGGAGCTCAGAAGATTTGCATCTTGCAAGTAAGAACATGGTGGACTTAAAATGTTTAACCTACCCAATTTTTTCAAAACTTTAGCCATGAATTTACTGGATCCTGTTTCAAAACATGCATATAAAAGTCTTAATTACCCACCCAGCTCCCCTTATCTTAATTCACTGTAATTCAGCCAACACCCACGGGAGAGGCTATGTAGTGACTGGACCACGGGAAACGTAGGTTTTCGTACTTCATCAGAAACAGTCAATCCTCCTTTCTCTGAGTTCTCATTAACTAGAACTCCTTGAAGTGAAAATAGGTTTCATTGCCCAAGGTTGTACTCTTTGCTCTCCCGCAAAAGGGCTGTACTTCAGGTCACAGGGCTATGCATAGGTCCTCCCACACCAGCCCCGAGCAAATGAGTGCCTGGCAGATCAGCTCCTCTGCAGCCACCTGGCAGTGCTCGCTCTGCTCTGTAGGGTTGAGGAGGAAGGACACAGGTGGATAAGGCCTTTGCAAAGCGTGCTAGCTTCCTATTTGCTTCCCCTTTTCCAAATGCAAAGTTCTCAGTACTTCTCATCACCCCTTTTTGATGGGTAGCAAAGCATTTCAGGTCAGAATGAGTTACTCAGCACCTCTGAAAGACATAGTCACACTGTACGTGGCTTGCTCTGAAAAATAAGAACTGAGTGGAATAGAAAAGTAAAACAGGATTTAGAAGAAGTTGCATACGTCAGTTTTCAGGATAGGTACATGAAAAATGATGCAAACAAGCAGTAGCATCATGTCAGAGCATGGGGAGCTGGGTTTAATTTAGTCTGAAGCATACCAGCTCAGACTAAAAAAAAAGTTTTCCTAAAGGTGGAAGGCCTTCCAGTGCGATCAGTCAGTAGTACAAAAATAAAAATAAAAAATAATGTAAAAAGTAAAAAAATCAAGGCATTGAGAGAAATGTACACCTTGTGTTATTATAAAAGTATAGGGCCCAACTCTGGAAATGTACATCTTGTGTTATTATATAGCGCCCAACTCTGGAAACATGCATGAGTCACTGGAGATGCTTCCTGAAGTAGCTAGCCGGCAGGGAACAGTAAAGGAAGAATCTTCTTTACATCCAGGGCTGTGTTTTGAAGAGCTGCAGTTGATGGTGCTTCCTCCTAAGCATTCCCAGGAGCTGTGTCTATGTCTGCTTTGGTAAGTAGAGAATAGATGGTGGATCCTGGTATTGACACGATCATTTGCACATGCATCTTGGTATTTTCTTTGAAGTCTTAGGTAATAGCAAACACGAGTCTCTGTAGAGATGACTTTTGCAACACAGGAAACACCTGTACACCCTCTTCAAATTATTTCTCTGTGTAACAAACGCACACCAGAGCTGCTGTGTCACAGGGCCTTCTCACCCTAAAAGCTGGGGTCAGGAGCTACCTCAAGGAAAAACATCGGATGAGGCAAAATCTTTTCCCTAAGCCTTCCCTCCTCTCATCTCCCACTTTGTTTTAAGTTCTGACTCTCTGCTTTTTTCTTCTGTATTCCTCAACCCCCAGCTTGCTTTCATAAAAGCATCAATCCATCACTCCCTATATTTATTTCTGTATGTATTCCTGAGTGGCCAGGGAACAGAAGATTCTTCTTTATTACCAGTGTGTGCAGACTCCAGCTACAGTCTGGTTTGCATTCAAAAGCTGTAAAAGTAGAACTGCATCAGTCAATGATGTGACTTCTGTAATTTCTAAGGTTTTATCTTTTTTTTCTTTTTTTTTTTCTTTTTTCTTTTTCTTTTTTTTTTAATTTTAACATGGCTATATGGCTGACAGCTCTCTTCCTCATTTAATGACAGCCAGTTCTATTTCCTGTGCTAAAATGAGCGCTATTGATATAAGCAGGCCGGGAGCTGGAAGAGGTGGCTCTTATTCCTGGCCTTTCTACATCTTGTTGATTAGTTCCCCTCTCATTGCTTCAGTTCCTTCAGCTGCAGAACGAGGCTCACAAAACTGTCCTTTTTATTGTAACGTACTTTAAGATTCATCACGAAGAACATGACATGAAATTAGGCAGCAATAGCGGCTGCAAAAGTATTAACACACCATTGTCACTGCATGAGGGAGTTCTGGCACATTGTATTAGTATACATGAAGCAGCAAAACTTTTTTCACAGTTAGCATCTTCTACTCTTCAACCTGGCAAGGGTACAATAGCATCTTAGATAAGAAAATGTTTGTGCAGTGTGATATCATTACTGTGGTCTTCTTAAGATCTTGTCAGGATCCTGGCAGAAGTGAGCATCAGGTATTTGCAATAAGGCCAAAAAAAAAAAAAAAAAAAAGCAATTTCTCTTTTAACCAGTTATTAACCTTGAGACAGTCTATATTTACAGGGAGGTAGTTTAGTGTCTTAAGCATAGTATCTCTTCCTTTGATCTGTGAAATCAGTGTGGTTTCTAATCATTTCAGTGTTGTTATTTTATTACGAAGTGCTACTGTATTTCTTTCAGTGTTTTACAAAAAACTGATATTAAGTGAACTACACAGTTCTGGAATTCCTTACAGTTGGGAATGTCAGCATTTCTACAACTTCATGTGCTGCAGAGCAGGACTAAGAAACTGCTCTTGGAGGATGTAGCTATCATTAGGTGATTCAGTAATGGTTTGATAAGCATTTAGACCTCTCAGCCACACAGCCTGATTTTCTCTCTGAAGAAGCTCAATGCCCAGCTTGCCATTGAGTTTGTTTTATGATAAGCTCAAAGTAACTTGGAGTGAGAATCATCCAACTAAAAATAAATGAATAAATTTGTTGCACTGAATCGTGGGCCAGTACAAAACTTTGATACCAAAGGCTCTGTTCCTTAATCTGATGAAATCTTAATGAAAAATCTTTCATTTTGTTTTCAAAGTAACTAAAACGCATGTGCGTGTTTAGGGTTGGTATTTTTCTGGAAGGAAAGTAATTGCATTGCACCTTCATCCTCCCCCAACCCATCCCTTAAAAAAAAAAAAAAAAATCCACCGAAGCAGCAGGCTGTACAAGCTGTGCAATGATTGTATATGTTGTATGTTTATTAATCTGACAGTGAGCCTCTTCATCCTTGGAGCATTTTGTCCCCAGGTCCTGTAACTGCCTCGCACTGGGTCAGACACCCGTTTTGTAAAGAATGCCCCAGAAAGCACTGTGTGGGTGATGCTATAATGCTGCATATTCCTACAATGGAGCAGTGTGTCTGCGTAATGGTATCAGGAATTTTGCTTTGGAGAGTTAATGTGAATGCCAAATGATAAATAAAATGCTGAAATGAAAAATAGGCCCTAAAGAATGGAAAGCATTGTAATAAGACAACATTTATCTTTCTAACCGTGGGCCCTCTGAAGTCTGCAGAAAGGGTTTATGGATGAGACATGACCAGCAGAGAGCACGCGGGATCATTGTTAAGAGCAGATCGCCGGAGTTCTGTAGAGACCCTGTCACAAAACACAAGGCTATTTAATGTTCAAGTTAATAATTCATAAAGCATGGATTGTGATATTCAGAAGCATTTGGCAAACATCGTCTAATATTACTGGATTGTTTAAAGATGTTTGCAGGTCACGTTCATAAGCAGATGTCTGATCTGGTATGTTTTATACGCAGTATTTTTAACAACTCTTTTGGCTGTTACCTGTGCACTACCTCCTTCCCTTCATAGATAGCTAACTCCATCCTCTCATTTTTCTTGCATAATGGCTGTCGCGAACAGCCTTTTGGGGAGGTCATTTTGTTATCCTGTTTGCAAATCCTTATCATAGGTGCCTGATAATCAAAGTAAAAACTTACTAACCATATGTGTTTTGAAATTATCTAAATAAATAGCTCTTACCTCGTGCCACTCTTCTTTAAAGTTCAACCCATTTCTTCATTATATTATTTGCATTCCTTAAAGCCTTTTCTTTCGTGTTCATGGTAACCTTCCTATCTCCCATTAATTGCAGTGGCCTCCATCACTTCTCCCAACCGTTTAGAATTTGTTGGGAAGAATTCATCTTGTTTTCTTATTGTAATAGTTTTTCAAGTGTTTCAACGTGCTGCAGCACATTGGACAAATTGTAGAGGATTCTCAATGAACACTTCTTCCCAAGCTTCATCTTTAAATTAACCTCCTGGTATTATTATGATAAGTAGATTTGCTTTGGATTTTTTTCTGCAAACTTTTGAGATACAATTCTCTCACATCCCAAATTTTTCACTTAAATGTCTGAGCGCTGATCAAGCCCTTCTTGCAAGGATTTCTTTGAGTCAAAGGTGGCTCATTCAATATCCCAGGAGCTTGGCCAGTTACCTGAGATGCAGAAGAATGTTTCCATTCATTTTCATTCCAGTTTTCATCAGAGATCACACAACTAGTTATATGTGTTATGCCATTAAACTTTTAAATGGAATGACCATAGTTCAGCATCTAACTCATACTCATATGCTTAAGTTTAAGGGTTGTTCAGAAGCCATTTAAGTAACGAATGCGCTCAGTATCTCTGAAAAGCAGGCTATGTAGGCACCTAGGAAACATAGAATCAAATATCTAACTGCAGGCATCCTACCTGGAAAAAAAAAAATGTTTGCCTTTTATTTTCTAATTAATTGAATATGGCTGAAGTATTGGTTCCCAGCAGAAGCACAGTACATGACTTAATGGATCTCTTGCTCATTCAGATATGGTAAATCTGATACATAGGTCTATGTTGTCCAGCAAATTTTGCGTCTTTTCTATTCCAAAGCTAAAAAGTGGTTACTGAATTCTGTAGTCTGATTTTCAACATATTTGTTTCATTTTCTAAATTATAAAAAAAATCTGTTATATTTTGTAGAATTTGGGGAGAACTGGCAGTGTGTGTTGTGCCATGATGTATTTTACTGATCCTGAAAGCTTAGTGTAGGCCCTCCTAATTACATGAAGTTCCCTCTTCTCACGTAGCCCTGGGATAATTGGGTGGTATGGCAGCCTAAAGCCTTTGGGATGCTAAAATAATCATGCATTAACCCTATAAACATGCTCTTCCTTTGATGTTATCACCACTAGCTGCTAGCTGAATAATTACAGTTCCCTTGTGATCAACTTTCATATGATAAGCGTGATAGCAATGGTTTAAATAAAAGAAAAAAGTGAAAAAAATGCAAGACACTCGACGTGTTTTTAGTTTATATGATGAAAGTATATCAATTTATAGAAACTGATGTGGAGGGTGCCATGTAATTAAAGCTTTTGGTCCCCATTTTGTTACTGCAGGCAAACAGGGCTTGCGCTCCATGGTGGGGAGCAGCCACGGGAACTGGTTGTGGCTCTCTGGCTGAGATAAGTTTATGCCGTTCCCTTTGGCAAATCATTGTCTTTTAAATTCCTCAACGCTTTGTTCAAAGTACAGCTGTGTTTCAATAATAACTTATTTCTGTATAATTCCAATTCGGTGGTTTTTATTACATATGCTGCTAACATTTTCACACGAGTACTCCAGCTGTATACCAGTTCTCTGCAGTCTGCACTACCCCAAAATCATGCCAGGAACTGTCTCTATTAGTTTCCATGTTACTAAACTTTTGTATGCTGAACTGTACACTGCTCTCATTTCATTTTCATCATTCCACTGTTGTCCTGGCCCTCCAAACCTCTTTTTTTTTTTTTTTTTTTTCATGTTTAGGCTGTTTGCTGCCACAAGCTTTTGCTGCAGTTCCTATTTACACACAGCATTATCCAGGTAACAAGCTTTAAAAGAACTGTCCATTTCCAAATATGAAATCTGAGCCCGCTCTTTTCTTTCCCAGCGTGGTCAGGTAATGTGGTGTTCGTAATAGGACGGGACTAATGATACCAGCTCTACTTAATCACCGCATGCAAGTAAGCACAGTGTGTATTTCCTCTGCTTTGCTGTGTCAGTAACCAGGAGTCTAGACCAGAAACATCATCTGCAGATCTGTCTTCAAGATTAAGCCAAGAAAAGTGTGCAGACTGTGGTGAATCGTGCCCGTTGGCTGGTGGGTTGAGGGTTTAACAACTAACACAAAAACAAGTATTTCTATTGATTAAGTCTGTGCCCAGAGAACGATGGAGAAGATCTTCTGAGGTGAATCATCGCCACTTATAGCAGAAACCACAGTTCAGAATTTCATGTCTTTATCTGCTCTTTATTACATGTAACTATAACCATAGCAAAGCCCCAATAAATACCAAGGAAAAATGAGCAGGAAACGAAAAGCAGGGTTACTTTTCAGTTTGAGAGACCTTAAATGCAACTTTCTAGCTGTGTGTGTGCATGTATAGGATAAGCAGTGGTGGAGGACATCGGTGTCCTTCAACAGATGGTATTTTTACATGTGGACATGTGGACATGTGGACTGCTCAGAAGACAGTAGGGAGAGTTCATCAGATTCATTTCTATGTGTACTTTAAGTCATCCGTGTCTCTAGAGGTAGAAAGCCAGTGCTCCAATCCATTGTGCTACTGGGTGCATTACTAGTGTTCTCCTCAGTCCTTCCCTTGGGTTGTCTTCTATACGACGCTTCTTTTAGTGGTTAGGCTCCACCCTCAGGCCTTTTCTTGTTTCTTTCTTTGCATTTTACCATTTTTTTCAATAATTTTGCTGAACTATTCAGACTATTCATTTGCACTCTATATTTTCAGTTACTTCTGAGGGCAGGATGGTATTGAGTAAAAGAGACAGCTTAATCAAACAAATTTGGAAGGTCACTGTGAACTGAGTACATAAGACTGTTCATAAAATTATTAAAGAAAGACTTTTTGCAGTTGCCATCTAATCAAAAGTAATATCTGTGAAGACTATTTCACCAGTGAAATTAGGGAGCCACAGCAGTGTATTATCAGTTCACAACAGGTTGCAGGAAAAAATTTGTATGACTGTTAGGACTTCAGGATGTTCATGTAGGTATTAATCACAATTTACTCCTTTGCTGTAGGCACGTGGGCCACTGGCTGCAAGCTGAAAATGTGGACTTCAAATGTCTTCTGCCCTTCGTAGTTACTCGGAATTCTGTAGAAGGCACAGATGTCTGTGCACTGTGCTTAGAAAACATTTCTTTCAAGAGTCGAGATTTCCATACAGTGAATCATTTCAGGTAGCAGCTTTCTTACGCTCATTTTAATAATAGTGGTTTGGGTTTTTTTTTTTTCCTTTTCAAGTTTCAGTTTAGATAGAGCACAGTCCCGTCTGACCACCAATGTAATTGTAATGGGGAAAAAAAAAACGTTTAGTAGCATATCTACCAAATCTAGCTTCTACCAAATCTTTGCTCTCTAGATGCTCATTAAGAGAGCTTTCACCTCTGTAGCTCTCTGTAGCTCACAGAAGGAAAACAAGATTATGAACATTATCTATCATACAGGCTGAAGACAGGAACAACGCAAAAATCTCAACTCAAATCCTCTTAGCCATGTTTTCTTAATATTCAGACACTTCGCAAGCATTGAGTCTTCTTTTTGTGGAAGCAAGTATTTTCCTATATGAAAGCTCCAGCAATGATCTAAAACACTTCATATCTGATGGCCCTGAGGTCTACAAGCCTGCATTGTTCTACGAGGAGAAACCTTCTGCTGACAGTTTTTGCTATAGCCTGGAAGCAATTTTATTATATCAGTAGAAGTCCTTTTACCTGTCTTAATCATGTCTGTGTTACGGACAGTCTGCTAACTGTGTGAGTGTGACTGTTTTGACAAGCAAAGAGCTCTTCCAGCGTAGTTACACCTCGGTATGCTGTAGCAGAGGTATATCTACCATAGATACAACTTGCATCAGCAAAACTGTGCTTTTGCCAGTGTGGCTTATCTTATCGTTGTCCGAATGACACAAGATGTGCTGGTGAAAGTATAGTTCTGCCTGCATAACTGTGAACATTAGCTGCTTTGGGGAGTGTGGCTCAGTTTTAACCTCAGTTGCAAATCATACCCCTTTGTATATCTGACTAGCATAAGTAGGCCTGCACAACTTTACAGCAAAGACCTGGCCCGAGGCAATTTTGCCTCTGGTTTAAGGAGGCACACAGATTTAAGTAAGTACAAAGCTCAGGGGGCAATTTTCATGCTCATTTACCTGATGTTTTTTCTGCTCCCCATTGCTTCTTTGTTTATCACATCCTCCGGCCATTTCTTCCCTGATAGTTCTGTTCCTCTGTTCTTTTCCCCAAATCCTGTCACTGCATCCTCCCCTGAGTTACATTAATCTCTGCCCTTGAAAGTCGTCCTGCTTTTTCCTTCCCTGCAGGGTTGCTGCTCCCTTGCATACTTTCTTCATGACTGCTGCTTCACTTCCTATTTCTTCACTTCTCTGCTGTTTCCTGGCCCTCTCTGCCTGGTTTCTCCTGCTCTGTGGGTGCATCTCGAAGCGCTGCCTACCATGTTTCCCTGAGCTGGCTGGGCTTTCCTTCTCCCCCGCCCAGTTTTCTACTTGCAGTCTGTCAGCTATAATTAGCTATGACATGAAGTTAGGAAAATACAAATGTAGGCTGGAAAAATCAAGGAAAACATCCCAACAGCGAAGTCTGAAAGAGTATGGAGCAAGATCCCAAGGGAAGCTGTTGAAAAATCCATAATTGAGGATGTTTAAAACTAAACTAAGATAGTTCTGAAAAAAATATATTGTGTAGAGCTATACTGTGGCAGCCTCAGATGATGAACAGCAGGTATTTTTCATCTGCCTGTGACACCAACGGATAGTAAATACTGCTTTAGGTGGATATCGTTGCCTTCCTTCAGCTCCTGATGTCTCTGTTGGTGCTCCTGAACAACTAAACATGAAAAAGTTGCTGTTAAAAAAAAAAAAAAAAAAAAAAAAAAAAAAGGATTGTGGGAATTTATTTTGTTTGTCAGAGGTTTCAGAATCAGCTCTCCATAACAAATTGGACATGGGGAAACATGCAGCTGGCTTACTGCTTGCCTTCACTGGGGAAAATAATCACATTTATACTAACGACCAATTAGGTGTGAGAGGCTGGGTGGTCAATAAGATTGAAACCTGTCGTATGCAGTACCAAAGCACAAGCTGGGCATTAAACACTAACTTTTTTTTCACGCATGTGTTTTTTGCATTACCTGGCAACAAAAGCTTCTCGGCAAAAATGCAGAGCTTTAAAAGAAGCAAAAATATTGCAGTGGGTGGTTTTGCTTACCGCTGTTCTTTTTCCTGCTCTGTCTCTACACACAGCACATGGGCTATACAACCTGTTTCTGAAACTGTACATTAGTGATCAGAGAACTGTTTGAGAACGTAAATGTCAAACATCTGCTTGTTAGGTTTTCACGCTATGTTTTTTGAACAGTTTGGGCAATAAGTAGGCTGTGCTGTTCCAAAATTTGCTAAGTAATTAAGTATGCGTGAGTAGGTCTTACTTGGTTGTATCCAGTTGAAACATACTGTTTTTTTAAACCCTCCTCTTTCAAGAATTTCAGTTATTAGAATTGTAATAGCCCTCTTTTGTGCGCCTGCTCTTTGCTTCACTTATGAGGCTCGAGGACGTGCTAGTTGCTTGCACATCACTGCAGCCGTTCTCTGCAGTTACCGCTGTATATAGGATATAAACCTCCAAGTCTCCTCAAAGAATAGGTTTTGGTTGTTATCTTTCCCAGAAATGATTTAGAAACATTGGCCACTGCTAAGGTAGTTCTGTGGGAGAGTTTATGCTACCTTTTATACCCTGAAAATCAGGGCTGGGGAGGGGACTTGTTCATCAAGCTGGTCCAGTCCCTGGGCTGCTCTGCATTGCATCTGCTGGAGACTCCCACAGTGAAAGGAGAGGAGATGGGGGCAGCAGCTGTGGCAGACAGAGGCTTCAACCGGTCCTGCAGTATGCCCTACACTCAGTGATCTATGGGGAAAAAAGCGATGTGGGTTTCACACTGTCTTCGTGTTGCCAGATGAGTCTTGAGACAGGAGGTACTCTTAGCGGGCCAGGTGAGCCAGCAGCAGGTCTCCTTTGCACTGCTGGAATGGCTTGAAGCAAGCAGGGAGTAAAACTTAAACATTCAATCTCTAATTTTTGCTGTGTGTACTCAGTAAAATACTGTATGCTGAGGATAGGACATAAACCAGTGGGGATGGCTTAGTACCTGAAGAACCACTCCAGGATTTCGAGGGAAAGCTGGGTTTTATTTCCTGCTCTACAGCTGCTCTCCCATTGAGATGTCAGGCAAATTGCTGAAGTGCTCTGTGCTACCTCTGGTTTTCTTTCACTCACTAAAGGCTAATGTGAAGATAAATTTGGACTGAAATGTAGGTCTTGGCTTTCTGATCATCCAAAGCTGCCCTTGGAGATTAATGGGTGGGGTGGCTGCAGGAGCAAGTTCCACCCCTGTGCACCCTAGCTGCAGGATTTCCAGAGGCCAGGAGAGCAGAGCATGGCAGTGCATCACATTAACCCAGGTACCGAAAATGGGAACGTTGTATGGTACTGTGTTATCTGACAAATGCTGGGAGACTCTGCTCCTGCTATTACACCAAGTGCCATTCTGTGTTGTTTTCCTCTGCTGGAATTCATTAACTTTAGCTTTCCCAACATTTTGTTGGAAATATATTTAATTGACCATGCCACCTTTTATTCTGTATAATTACCCTGCCTGTATAGCGGCCACTGTTGACAGTTCTGGTTCTCGAATGGAGTTTTTGATCCAAGAATTGTTGGAGAAGAAACCCCTCACAAACAAATCAAAACAAAACCCCGGCCCCAGAGGAGACCCAGCAGTGGCATGTTCATTCATTTAAAGAAATGCTTGGTTGATATGTAAAGGAAATTCTAGAATTTCTTTTGGTCTTAGGTATTACAAAGACTTATTTCTCAAAGCCCTCGGGGCAGTGTTCTCTGATCCTTCGAGTACGCTTTTCCCCGTGTTAGTATGTCAGCTGGATTTTGCCTCTCGGCATGAGCGAGGACATCAGAAGTAGGACGGAGGCTGAGGGGACAAGGGGATGCCAGTTTTGTTGCACCAGATGCTGTACAGGCGTAAGCTCAAGCGGCACACAGGGCCTCTGATACTCGTAATCTCCTCTGCAGCTGGACAGGGTGAGGGAGCTGGCCTCGCCCAGCCTTCATCGCAGCCTAGAAAGCCAGGGCTAGAAAGTCAGGGGCCACCGCTGGCTCCCCAGTGTGTAAAACACTCCTGGCTAGTAGAACTGACTTACCAAAACTGCTTTGGTGGAAACGGAAGTGTAAGCATTGGAAGAAATTGAAGTTACTTCTAAATGCTATGCTCTGAAGCAGAGAATACTGGTGATGTCTAATAAGAGAAGGAAAACAAAATATTTTCTAGCTAATCTTTACCTCTTCTTTTAATGCCATTGTTTGCTCTGGTCTCTTCACTTTAAGACATCATTGTATCCTCAAGCTGTGGCCTTTATATAAGCTACATATCCTGTTTTTCTTCTCCCCTTGAATACCTTTAATCAGCATCTCTGATATTTGAATTGTGGGTGGGGGCAGAGTTGTCCTTTCCTTGGGACCGCAGCAGGTGATGTTTATGTCACCAATACGGCTACATCGCCCACTGTTTTTAATGAAATTAAGACCACACAAAATATCATCACAGAACAATTTATTGTGTCTGTACTACTGTTAAATGTATTTAACAACACCGTGTAGGATCAGAGAGGTGTGTGAGGGTTATATGGGAGACGGAGGAAGTCTTCTTGCTCCTTAGCATGCTTACCATCACTTCTGAGTGCTGATGTCACAATTCCAAAAAGCGTACAAGCCGCATGCACTCCTAGGCAAACAGTGACGTGACGCTTCAGTTGTCACACGCACGGTGATCAGAGGAGATGGGACGAAGCACAGGAATGGAAATGGAAGAAAACTGAGAAAGAAAAGGAGATCTGTATCATTTAAGCAATGTAGCAACATTCTGGGGGAGTCGTTTTATTCATAGTAGTGGTTTCTATCAGGCGAAATTATATCTACTTTCCCTTTCACTGAAATACAAAAAAAATGAAACCATTTGCTTGAGATTTCACATTCAGCCTGCGACCACAGTGGGTTTTGACCTCTGCAACAGATAATAAAATTTCAAGTGAGGGGAAGTTTGAAAACTGAGTTATTTTAATTTCTCTTGCCCTGCGATAGCCCGGAGTTAAATCCTAAACCGTTAAAGACATATCAATCTTTTGACACTTTCATAAACCTTGGTAGTTAATTTTTTTTTAGTTATTATATCGCATTTTTACTTTTTTTATTATTATTATTATTTACAGTATTAACATAACATAATATATACTGATTTACCCTTCATTATTACATCTGTCTGTAAGAGTAGGGATGCTTAAACCATAAAAATATAAATGCAATTAAAAAAATGATCTACCTATTTTCCCCAAACAATAAAATCCTCTGATTTTTTCCAGCGAGAGGTTTACAGTACCTACATTACTTGCATTTCCATGTTTCCAGAGTAGGTTTCAAATGCTGAACTGATCAGAGCTGGTTTCCTACACTATCAATGCCCTGGCTAAATTTCCTGTGCTGGGCTGCTGAAGGACCTCTGAAGCTGGAAAGTCTGGGGAGGGTGGATCAGAAACTTCACCAAGAGGTGGTCCAAAAATCCCCGAGGAGTATTTGACAGAGATTAGCAGCAGGTGAATTAGGCACGAGTTGCCAGCCTCTAAAGAACTTGCACCAGTTTAAACGAGAGCAGTTTATGTAAATGTCTGTGCAAACGAGGCCTTAGGTTGTAAACTCTCAGGCCTAATCTACAGCCAGCTTGTATGGATGTGCCATGCAGGCTGAAATCATCGCAGTCTGCTCATGCGAATAAAAACATGTCGAAGGCTGAGCCTGAAGTGGACAACTGTTCCGTTTCTGGTTTGAGGGGATGCCTGTCAGCAAGAGATACTCAAGTAAAGAGGTAAGGTGGCTACACTGCTACTCCATTTACCAACAGCCTTATCACTGTGGGTTGGCAGTCAGGACAGCGGCAGAGATAGTTAAAGGCACCTTACAATTAATTAATTTTCGGTGACTTCCCTCGATTATTTTTTTGTTTGCTTGCTTTTTGCAAAACAAGAACCTTGTAGGAGAACAGCTGGAATGCACTTTCTAACGTTGGCTGTCTTGCGGGGACAGCTTTTTAGAGCTGTTCTGTCAGTCAGCATCCCGGTTTTAACAGACCTCGTTGGCACTGAAATTTATACACAAAACTCACATGTAGTACCGCACAAAGCTCAGCTGACAAAAACTCAGGTTGCAGAAACCACTGCGGCAAACACATGTATGTTAAAGCTGATGTTTTGTGTTGTGGATACACGTGTGAGCCTTTCAGCCTTGTGGTTGTGGCCTTCCCAGGTCCCCGATCACCAGAACTGCAGATGTTTTACTTGGAGGCTGGAAGGGAAGATGGTTATTCCTGGCCCAAGACACAGCTGATGGCCTTGGGATGGGTTCTGTCTCTTCCCAACATGATGAAGCCTTCATCCAGCGTGTGCAAAGAGCGGTGCTTAGACAAACTTAACGAGGGCACCTTGCAGGCAAAAGGCTCGCTGTCACCTGCCTGGAATGCAGCCCTCCTTTCCATGTGATGAATCCCTTTTCAGGACAGAGCTAGGACACCACACCGTGTGGGCTGGTGCAAGCCGCCTGCCTCCAGGCCAGATCTCAACTTCTTCACACGCCAGCCTGCGACTTCAGGTTCCACCTCGCAAGGAACCGCTGCGAAAGGCCTGCCTGTATGCGCTCAGAAACAGCGCAAATACCCATTTCCTTGAAGACTAACCCAGTTCCTCCTAGAGCCACGACCTCACTCCTCCCATCCAGTTTTACTCTTCTCCCCCGTCCAGCTCCGAGTGCTCGGTTTCCACGCGCTCTTCCCACTCACCACAGGGCGAGTGTGAATCCCTGCTGCCAAGGGGCATCCCTGCGCCTCCCCCCAGCTCCCTGCGTCCCGCCAGGAGCCCTCCCCAGCTCCCCAGCTCCAGGAGGGTGCACCCCCCGCAGCCTTGCTCCCAGCCGCTGCCGGTGCCGGTGCCGGCGCCGCTCCGACCCCGCAGGTAGCGGCAGCCCGCGGGGGACGGGGCGGGCTGCAGCCCCGGCACCTGGCGGCCCCCCGCCGAGATGGGATGGGATGGGATGGGATGGGGTCGGGTCGGGTGGGATGGGATGGGATGCGATGGGGCGGGACGGGATCCCAGCCCAGCCGCGGATGCTGCCGAGCGGCAGCGGCGCGCCCCCGGCCGGAGGCGGCCTCCCCGTCCCCGTGAGGCGGCGCCTGCCCGGGCCGCGGGGCTGCGCGGGGGCGGGCCGGGGGCGGGCGGGCCGCGGAGCGCGCCGGGGTCCCGCCGCGCGCCCATCGCTCCCCTGCGGGGCGGCGCGGGCGGACGGCGACTTTAGCGCCGACTTGATGAACTTTGCACAGCCACACAAACGCCATTTTGAGCGCTTTCCTTTCTTTTTTTTTTTTTTTTTTTTTTTTTTTTTTTTTCTTCTTCTTCTTCTCCTCTCCGGGAGCGAGGCCGCGCAGCCTCCTCCCCTCCCCTCCCCTCCCCTCCGTGCCCCCTCCCTCCCTCTCCCCAAGTGGTGCCCCCCCCCCCCCCCCGCCCCGGCTCCTCCCGGCATGTCGCGCCGCAAGCAGCCCAGCCCCAGCAAAGTCCGGCGTAAGTACCGCGCACAAAGGGCAGCCCCGGGACCCCCCCGGAGGGAGGAGGGCTCTTTCCGGACCCGGGGAGGGAGGTGGTGGTGGTGGAAAGAAAATTAAAAAAAAAAAAAAAAGAAAAGGAAAAACTTGCTTGCTTGCTGGGGGGGGGGGGGGGGGGGGGGGGTGAGGAGGTCGCGGCGTGCTGTCGGCCGGCCGGGAGAGCGGCGAAAAAAAGCGAAACGCTCGTCCGGGGGGAAGGAAGGAAAAAGTTTCCTTGCGAAAAAAAAAAAAAAAAAAAAAAAAAGGGGGAGGAAAAAAGTTTGGCTGGCAGCGGTGGAGATGATGATGAGTTCGTGCAGCCTCCCTCTTCCCTTCCCCCGCTCCTCCCTCTCCTCTCCTCCCTCCGCGGCTCCTGTTTTTTTTTTTTTTTTTCTCTTTCTCTTTTTTTTTTTTTTTTTCCTCTCCCCCTTCCCTGTTGCAGACTTTCTACCAACCAGCGGCACCAGCCGCGGCGTTTTGCCTCCAGGACCTGATGCTCATCCATATTAAACCGTCTGAGCTCAGGAATCCGGCCAGCTCATCCCCCCCCTCCCGCTGCAAAGTTTATTTTTAACCAGCCACAATTTGGATGGGGCTGCGAGGAAGCCACATCTTCTAGCCCAGCTCCGGCAGCCCCCCCGGCCCGGAGCCTTTTCCCTTTTCCCTTCTTTTTTTGCCCCGGGGCTCGGTGCCCCCCCCATTGCTCGGGGGGGCCGGCGGTGGGAGCGGGGCCCGGCCGGGAGGCCCCCGCCGAGCGACGGAGCCGGGATGAAGGCGCCCCTCCGCAGGTAGACCGGGCATCCCCCCGACACACCGCCGCCCCCCTCCTCTCCTGCCTTCCCTCCGCTGCCCCGTCCCTCTTTTCTCCTGCTTTTTCAGGGCTTTTTCTCTTTTTTTCCCCCCTCTCTTTTCCTCCCCCCCCCCCCCCCCCCCTCCTCTCCCGGGACGTGCGTGTCCTTTCCCCTCCCGGCCTGCGCGGCGGGGCGGGGAGGTTTGGGATGGGGGGGGGGGTTATGGGGGTAAGGGGGGCAGGGGGACGCGGCCCCGACCCTGGGGGTGTCCCCCGGCCCTGGGGGTGTCCCCTGCCCCCGGGGTGTCCCCCAGCCCCGCCGCCTTTGTGCGCCGCTACAGGAAGGAGCCGGGCAGCATCCGAGGAGAGAGGGGGGGGGGGGTCCCTGTTTCTTCTCCCCCATCCCCGTGCCCCCATCCCGTCCCCTTCTCGGAGAGCCCCCAAATCCGGCTGCCCCGGGGCTGGAAACCAACTTTTGCCCCCCCCCCCCCCCCCCCCAAACTCTCTCCTCCGCGGCCAGCCTGGGGGGGATGCGGCGTGCGGAGCCGGACCGGGGGGGGCCGGGTTTGGGGTACCGGGGGGCTCCGCTGCCGTGCCCCCCGCCCCGGCACGCTGCTGGGGGGCAGCGCAGGGCGGCGGGGAGCGCCGAGATGCTGCTGCAGCCCCACGGGCTGCTTTTCTCTGCCGAGAGCAGAGGAGGGAGGGCGGTGGATTGAACTTTGTCATGTCGCAGATAAGTTTCCTCTGGCTTCTTCTCCCTGCGCTTCTCCCCCCGCCTCCCCTCCGCACGCACGCGGGGTTGGTTGTGTTGTGTTGGTTTTTTTTTTTCGTATTTTTTTTTTCTGCTTTCTTTTTTTTTTGTTTAGTCTTTTTTTTTTTTTTTTTCACCCTAAAACGAGCCAACTTTCCCTCGTTTCACCTCTCGGCTGCGATATCCTTGTCTGCTCGGCATCCTCGGCCGGGAGGAGCGAGCAGGGCGCTTCCCCTGGCTCAGCACATTTCCCTTCCCGGCCCACCGAGCCCCCCCCAGCTCCTCCAGCCCAGGCTGGGGCTGATGCTGCCTTGGTGCCGGCCGCCCAGCAGCCAGCATCCTGCCGGGGAGCCGCCGAGCTGATCCCCGGAGGGAAGCAAACCAGGAGAGCTTGAAGCCCTCGCAGGCAGGCAGGCAGCCGAGCCGTGCCCCGTGTGCTCAGCCACAGGGCAGGCTGCAGGTTTCGCAGGGGCACCGAGGGCTGCTAGCGCGGTTCCTGTTTTCCACAGGGTCAGCCTGCCCGAAGTGCAGGGATGCAGGGGCTCGGGGTCAGGCCAGCCATATTTGTTTTAGGTCCTGGGTTTCCCTTTGAAGGCTGGAGGGTGTGCAGCCTCTTCTCGGCGCGCCTGCATAATGCCCAGCAGCCCTAACGGGGGTTAGGTACGTCCAGGGAAGAATGGGGCCTTTTGTCTGCTAGAAACCCAGAACCAGTGTGAGCCCAGCACCCAGTCAGCCCCAGTACCGGGGCTCTCCCTCACCTGCCTGCCTTCTGGCTGCGGGGCAGCTTTGCTCAGCCTGGTGTGGCCTCTTTCGCTGCCTCACCTTCCTCCTCCCAGCATCCGTCTCCGGAGCGGAATTTGCATCGTGCAGTTGGAAAAACACCGTCCCGTAGGTGCAGTTGAGTAAACTTTTCTGTTGCTCCTACTTCGCAGGAAGCTTCTAATTGTCAGGCTGCCGTTTGTCCGTCAGGAGTGGCTATTTTTGTCGCCACTATTTCACATTTCCTTTAATAACTGACGACCCTAAAAAATACATATGTGTATATATGTATCATTTATTTACTATATACATATAGATATCATGCATGTATGTATACGTGTGTATATATTCCTATTTTTTTAAACAATATTAATTATTAAGACAATATAACAGGGTGTTTGCTGACTGTTTTGTTCTTTTTTTTTTTTTTCCTCCTCACCCAATCCTGGGCTTTGGAGCTTCGTTTGCTTGCAGATTTCGGTGTAGTGGAGCATCTTACTGCACCTCTGCTTACTCAGGTCGTGCACCCCTTAACTCCTTGCTGTGTTTGCTGGCCCTCTGACCAAATGGCTTTTGGCTGTGATTTTGAGGGTTCAGGAGATGCTCGAAGTTTCAAAACTGGGAAAGCTGAATGTCTTAATTATCTGTGAGTAATATCTGCAATCGCCATCGGTACCAAAGGCAAGTGTGGTGTTTCCCAAGGCATACAGACAGTGACTTCTGTAGTGCTTTTCTCAGTCCTTAAGGATGTTATCGCTTTGTCTACATTGAAGTCACAGGGCAATCATAACAAAAGCTTGACTTTAGCCAAAGCAAGTTTCTTCTTAAGCAGAAATGCAGTTTGGATTGCCCTCGGTTGGATTTCTTATTTAAATAAAAACTGTTCCTGTACTTACATTGTGTAGATTAAAAACATATAGATAAATCCCTTTGGTTATATTCATTATCCCTTGTAAAAGTAGGTGGTGCTTAGAAGGTCATAGGATAAGTGTTGCTAAGCAGCTAAACAGAAGGATGCTAAAATTAACCTGAGTGTTTTTGTAAGGGATTCACTTTTTAAGTTGCAGTGGTCTTTTAATTGACGTAAAATGCAAGTTTCTGATAGTAAGACATCTGAAAAAAAAATGTTTAGATGTGTGAATAAAGCTTTCCAGAGGACTGTGCTGAGCAGTCAAGTTGTCTAAGCAGAGAAGTAATTCCAGCCTCCCCCAGTATGCCTAAATGTTACCAGGATCGGGCCCTCCATTTGTGCCCTTTGCAAATGTCCTTCCAGAGTTATCTGTTGCTCACTTCTCCGAGAGCATCTGATGTGTATTGGATAGCAGCCTGTAGGGACGGTCTTGGAAAAAAAAAGAAACTGCAAAGGCTCCCCAGGAGCAAGCAGAAAACAAGTAAATCCTGTTAGTCTCAAATCTATGCAAGTGCAGAAAAAAAGCCCCTTTTAACTTTTTGATGGATGATGCCTGAGATTGGAAATCTGTGTTTTAGGTGTACGCTCCTGCAACGTGTGAAGTCATGTCTGCTGCTTCCCGTGCAGCAGAGGCTGCTGCGAAGGGAGCGTGCTGTCGGACCGTGCTGGTAGCAGTTCGAGACGGCTGCCTTGATGATGTGGTAGTTTCTTTCCTGGGAGGTAATCGTCTTCAGAGGAGGACGGCAGCGCTGCTTGCAGCTCTCGGGAGGCAGGGAGAATGCCTGTTGCTCCGTGTCCTTTTCTTTTACCTCTTTTGTGAGTTCAAGCAGAACGGCCGGTCGTGGGATTACAGCTTTAAAATATGCTTTTTCAGGAGTATTCTGCGCGTTGGAAAGGGGCCAGGAACTGCTTTGCTTCATCGTGGATGTAGTGCTCAGGTACCCGGCAACTTTTTTGAGAAGTGTCTGGAGGAGCAAACGTAAACTTGTGGGGGTGAGAAGGAATTGCCTCCTGAGACTGTGCGATGATTTAAACAGCCTTGTTTCTGGCTTTGAGGTGGGAGGTTTGACTTGCCGTGTTGTTGTCCAGAAGTTACAGCAGATTTTCTTTGGGGAGGCGCAAGATGAGCCCTTCCTGTGTGTGGTGGTTTGTAATATCCTACGTGAAACGGCAGCTGTGGGAGCTGCCCCCTGCCTTCCATTTAGAGGTACCTTTATAGGCAGCTGGTCCTCTGGAGCCGGGGAGGGCTCAAAAGTTGCCGAGCTTTGCCGGGTCCGGTTTGGTTATCAGCCTGTGGTTACAAATGAAAGGAGGTGAGCTCGGCTGAGCTGCAAAGTGCTGGCTCTGCTCTGGGGTACTTGTGGAGAGGAATTGTCCTGAAACTGTCCTCTTGTTTTGAGGGCCAGCGGCTCAGAAATGAGCGCGGGGCAGCAGTACCAGAGCATCTCAGTCACCTTCCCTTGGCGTGTTGCTCAGAGCAGGGTGTGACAAAACTTACCTAGAGCTCACGCTAACGTTTTATGGGGAAAGGTGAAAAGTGCAGGTAATTGCCAGCTGGGCCATATGCTGTGGACTCCTGTTGGGTGGCTCGTTTGGCTTGTGCTGCACTACCCCAGTGGTGGAAAAGGGTCGGAACAAGAAAAAGGGCCTGGACAAAAGGGAGAAGAGTCAGTGGGATACTTGGCTCACAGCTGTGCCAGCAGTAAAGCTGTTACAGATGCCTGCTGGAGTCAGAAGTGAATTGCTTGATGTAACCGAACAGCACCTGGACCCGTGTTTCCTTCAGAAATGACACAGGCACTTCTGGTGTATCCTACTTTTTTTTTTTTTTTTTTTTTTTTAGTAGTAGTAGTATTTCAGCCTTCAGGTTGGCCAGCCTAGGAATCAGTAAAGGTGCTTGCCTTTGAATAGGTGCTTTACACAAAAGAAGTAGTTGATGGGTGGAGACTGTTTATTCAGAGTGATTCAACTAAGTAATGCTAAGAGAATCTGAATACCTCTTTAGAGATGTAGGGAAAGGCAGCTGTTTTAACAACAGGATTCACCTGCAGAGTCCGCAGAGATGCTAGAGCAAGGGAAAAGAAAAGCTGTCAATATCCCCCAGGGGCGTTGTTAGGCTCCTGGCCTGAAATAGGTATTCAAGGACCATTAGAGAGAGAGGCCTTTAACGCCTTGATTGCCTCCCCCATCTCCTTTGCTGGTGTCCCTGCAGGAGCACCTGGAATGCAACTTTCACATTCCGCTGACTTCCTGCATCTAACCTTACTCACCAAAACCACCTTGTGCTTAATCTTATTTGCTTAGCAACTTGAAAGATTTTTTCCTTGTGAAGAAGACATTGCCTGCCTTGGCCTGGTGTCTGATGTTGCTCTGAAGATGGGTTTGCACCAGGGATGTTACTTCGTGCAGAACACGCAACAAGTGTTGGGAGAGCTGATCACACACTGACTTACCAGCACAATCACTGGCAGCTTCAAAAAATTAAATTTTGGCTTTTCAGTGGCTTTGAGTAAAAACTACATTAAGCCATCCTAGAAGTTTTCTATGCTGGTATGCCTGGGCGACTTGCTAATTTGCCGCTGAAAATAAATGTATTTTGTGGTTAATGATGGAAGTGTCAGCCCCTGATACATGTAAGACTTCTCCGGTTGGCATCTCCTGGTGGAGATTTTAAAGCATGCTTTCTTGATACAGCACAAACTGACTTGTAGGTGTTGTAGGAATGGGTGGCCTGCATCACCCCTCCTTTGAAAACTGAGGATGATCAACTGCTGACAAACTTTTTTTTTTTAGTTAATTTAGGTATGTATCTCCTCTGTAAAGGTGAGAGGAATGAAATGTTCACGTTGAAGTGTAGCTGGCCTTTGCTTTTACCGTGTGTGATGAGCTGGTGTTAGCAGGAGCCCTTGTTAGTCCCGCTCCTTACGGCAGGTGATGTCAGTGCTCAGATGTATCAGCGCCTGGGAGTGTTTTGCTTGCAGTACTTGCATCACAGCAATAAATCCATTCCTGTGTTGAGGCCGTGCTCCTTCACACTGCTGGTGCTGCAGCTCAGGCAAGGGAGAACTGCTTTGGATTTTGCAGTAATCAGCAGCAGTACTTCCTTTTGCTTCCTTTGGGGAGCAACATCACTGTTAATTTGGACCACTCGCAGCTTTGGGTAGGGGAAAGAGCCTAGTTTAAGTTCCTCTCCTTGTTCTATTACACAAAATGCATTTTCCTCCTCAAATTAAGTTTATTGTGTCTCATTGCTCTTAGGGTTTTGAGCACATGAGAAGCGGCCAGGACATGAATACCCATGTACTGTTCTTCATCCAAGTGCACGTGTTTTTCTGCTGCTCATGCAGTTGCCTGTGTATTGAGGACAACAGGTGGCTGTGGCGTCTTGGGCATGTGCTTGCTGGCTTTGTCCTCTTCTTCTCCCCAAAAGCCTTAAGGGATCCTGAACTGGTGTGCACTTGGATAACTTGTGGCACCGCTCAGATGTTCTGCAGTCTGAGCGTCCTGATCTTTTTGGATAGAAGGAAGGAAAGCTGCAGCAGGAGGCTCACTTTTTAGGTGAGACTCTGAAGGTCCAGGAGGTGGATCTGCGTGCTGCAGAAGACAGTTGTGGACGAGATGGAGCTGGGTTACTGGGGGCTTCTGTTTATGAGCTTTGACTCTACTTTCCAGGCAAGGAAGTATGAGTGCAATTACAAGTGCTTCTCAGTGGAGGTGTAACTTATGCCTTGCGTTTAGTTGATTTGGAGGACACATTTCTTTTGTTCTCTTTCTCTAGCAGCTGCAGGTATCAGTGGTTCTTCTTCCTTATCAGACGGCCCAGCCAGGTGCCAGCTAGTACCTCTTACCACGTTTCCAAGTAAGGTTCAAAGCTCTGGTCCTTGGCAGCTTCTGGAACAAGTCTTAGATCAGCTTCCAGCTTTCACAGCAGATAGGTGGCTTTTCTGCTTGGGAAGATCTCTTAGCAGTGTTTGAACTGGCAGGAGCCCGACTGTCGTGTTGCGAAATGGTAGAGAGAGCTGTATCACCGTGCCCCTAATTCCCTGATGTAAACTTAGTTTATTGTTGGAAACCGTGCTTCTCTTTAAACTGCAAGGAATTTCTCATTTTCATATCAGTGTCACCTACATTTTGAAGTAGAAGCCTTCTTGGTCCTCTGTCTCCATTCCTCCTTTTTGGGAAGCATCAGTGTTGTTTTGCTGCGTGTGAAGTGACTGGGAGTGGCTGCTGCATTTTGCCTACCCAGAGGGTGAATTCCTAGGGGTGGGCGAAGTGATCGATACCTCAGAGTGGATGCCAGTTACCCCAGAAGGAAGCCATGCAGATCATAAACTCTGCAGGAAGGAACTGGTGGATTCTGTACGCTTGGTAGCCCTGTTAACTGCACCTCAAGCCGTTCCCAGTCTGTACTTTCAAAGCTCTTGGAACTTTTAAGCTCTTTAAATCTAGTGACTCAGGATTTTCCATGGCTCCCTTTTCCCTTGAGAAAGAAAAAAAAAAAAGATTGGAATAAGTGGTAAGGTTTCTCATCTTAAGTGCTCCATAGTCAGCGAATGCGTTCACGGAGCTGCTAAGTGGGCCAAGCTGAACACAGATTGTGTCTCATTACGGTTGCTTTTACGTGTTTAATAAATCAATAGATGTGTAAATAGTATGTAGAAGTGGAAAACATGGCTTCACTCAAATCAACAGCAAAATTCTTTCAGACTTCACTGGACTGAGGTTTTATGTGGGGTATGTACAGCTGAAAGCTCTTGAGCATTCATAGCATGAAAGACGCCAGGAAACTTTAAAAAACTGAAACACTAATGGTGCCTTTGTATTTTTCTGCTGCTTGAAATTCCTACAGGTGTAGTTACAAATTCAGTGTATCTATTTTAGGAGCTTGTTCGATAAACAACAAACTGAATTTGAGCTATAATAGCCTATTTGACTAAATTCTCTTCCATCCTGGGTTTGGGCAATGCTGAAACAGCGTGGGCATCCCTTTTCTAAATCGTAGAGGCTATGCTCTAGCTTTCGTGAGTATATTCCCTCTGCTGAGTGGGAGGAGGACTTGTCCTTCCCAAGCCTGTTGTTCCCTGCAGGAAAAGGAGAATGCAGAGAATTCTCCCCAAGGATGGATCTGGGGCAGAGATGGCCCCTGCGTCTTTGGGGATGGAGTTTTTATTTACACCCTTGCGTAACCCTTAATCTCCATAGGAAAAGATGTGGGCTAGTAGATTTGGACTGCCGCAGGCTTGCATGTGGCTGTGGTCTGCCCAACGGCTGACGTGTGCTGGTGTGGCATAGTGAAAAGTCCTGCTGCCTGCCTGGGGTCGTCCAGCGAGGCACCCCCTGCAGAAGGATCTGCTGGTGCCTGACTTTTGGCCTGGTGCGTTGGCAGCCTCTGTCTTGCCTGCGCTTGACTTGCAGTAAATGCTTCCGTCTGTGTGCTCACTGTCTTTCTTTTCCAAATGATCACTAAAAAGTGTGTGGGCCAAAAATAATTTACGTTGGACAAGAGGATGCCAGCAGCACGTACAAACGGCGCGCTGTATTTGCTGTCCCGGCGGGTGATTCGAACAGGGCTGCGCAACTCGGTAGCACAGATGTGGATTAAGAAAGTCCAGATTGCTGATGTAAAAATTCCCCCTCTTTCTGGTAATGGATGTTTATACGAGCTGCCTAGTCCACAGACCCGAGAAAAGAGCTGGTGGTGGTCTTTGTTTAATTCCCACTATACAGATGCCAAGTGTTAGGCTTTGATTTCCTACACTGTAAACTCTTCGGGGCAGGGATCAGCATTCAATTACTGAGTTTTGAAAAGCCACCTAACACACTGTGGAACTGACCTGCTCGGCACTACCTCAGTATAAATGTTTAATTATAACTATCTCCTTACCCCGTGGTGGAGTCTTTCCAGATATCAAGGTTGAGGCATGCTGGGAACCTGCGCTGCTGCTGCGGACGTGTCCGTGTATAAACAGAGAGCTTTGGTTGCAAGGCACAATTTGGGTAGCTCTCCTGAATGCCTAGGTTGCACACGAGGGACAAGGATTCGGGTGGTTTTTTTCTAGGTAATAGTGCAAGAATATGCACATGTTCAGGGGGCTGCGTGGTGCTTGGTTTAGAAGGAGATACGCTCCTCAATTTAATACTAGTTTGAAAACATCGGTCAGAATGCATCCTCTCTCGCTTTTGCTTTAGGTCTGAATGTAAAAATGACAAATATTAAAGTTATGAAACGCAGAAATTAGAAGAAACTGGGATTAGAAAGGTATCACCCCTCGACACGTCCTGTTCCCAGGACTGAAACGAAGTGCAGTTGCTGGCTCGTGCCGTTCAGAACATAATCTAATTCTCTTGCCTTGAGTGACTTGCATTGTAGCTTTAAAATGAGTTCTTAAATCACCCCAACAGTGATGTATGTATCATTCGTTATGTTTATACAACATGAAAGCATATGGAGTAATGGAAACATCTAGAAATTAGACCTCCGGAGAAGACTCCCATTTTAATCAGGTTACTTACTTGGATTAAACCAAACCAAATTTAAAACATGTGGGCTCATGTACTAACCTAGTTGTGTTTTCAGCACTCCGGGGGTCCGTCTGGGAGTTTATCGGTGCGCTGTCGTAGGCTGTTGCAGCCGCCTTTATAGGAGCAGTTTGGTGTTACTAAGGTTGGAATAAGCTGATGTCAGATTTTTGTCCACAGTGCATAGCAAGTAGAGGTCAAACGCTTGCACAGCCGGTGATACTATGACTTGTTAAGAATGTACGCAGCAGGTCGCTTTTCAAAACATCTTTTGAAAAGCAGCCTGTGAGAGCGGTGCCACGTATAAGAGACATGCATCTTCCTCTGGCATCAGCAAATGGATGCATCCTATCAAATTGGACTGCTGAGCGTGTTTAGTCATGTTGCTGTAATAAGCTCTGGGAACAGGAATGGGTTTTACCCTACTGCACTTCGTGAAGATTTGAATGAATTTGACTGGTTTGTTCCAGAGAAACTCGTGTTTGTTATCTGCCACTTTTGTGCTGGGTATACAGAAGGAAGGAGTCAGTTTTGTTTCTTGGCTGAAGGGGGTTTCTTTGCAGAGGAGGATTGCTAAGATTACTGCACTCAGTTGGACCTCTTCTAAGGAATAATAACTTTTAACAAAATCCCAAGCGATTCCTGGAAGGGTCAGTGTGTCTGGAGCTGGTGGTGTATGTGGCTGCTCGATCTTGAGACTCACCTTTGCCCTGATAAACCAAGTGGTGGGGACCCTCCTCTTGCTTCCCGCTGTAGCTTTCAGGCGCCTCTACTTCTCCTGTCCCGATGTCTTGTCCTACAACATGCACAGATGTAAAATTTGCTGTGCTGGGTGTTACCATCTTTACCTTTTTCTTCTTGTCTTATCGCAGCTTGGCCTGATGGCTCTCACGGTATTTTTAAAATTTGCCTCTGTGTGTATGTCGGAGGCAAGCCTAGATCATGCCAAGCACTGATCCCGCAGACACTTCAAACATAGATACAATTCTGCTTCAGGAGGCTGTTCCATTTAAGTTAAAATGCTGGCATGGGTGAAGTTAAGGGAAGTGTTTCAGGACTGGGGCCTGTGTTTAACTTGCAGAAAAAGTATTCGTGACACAAGCCAGAATCTTTAACCCATTTGAGCTGTGTCTCTGAATGCATCTTGCTGCCTTCCATTTCTGACCTACTTGAGGAAGCAGTGCTGAGCTCACGGAGGTGCAGCTGGTCTCGTGGCCTGAGAAGAGCCAGCCTTGAGGAGACGCAGCGCTAGACGTGGCTGCAAAGCCAAACTCCTGCGGCACACGGTGTCTGCAAGAGTTAAAGCAAAGCGCTCCAGCAGCTCATGTGTTCTCTGTGTGTGCATACTTTCCTAATCTTGACATGGGGTCTGAGCTGCAGGCTCCGAGGCTGTACGTGAAGTTGGCTTGGCTGCCACCTTTTCGCTCCCCGAGTCTGGCTGCGGCTCAGCGGAGGGATGCTCTCTGCCGCTGGGATTACTGCAGGCAGCCAGCTGCCGAAAACTTGCGCCCGTGGGGCCGGCCGGACCAAAAGGTGTCCTGGCACAGCTCACACGTCCTCGCGCTGCCTGGTGCCTTTGCAGGGAGCAGCAGAGGGAAGGAAAAGTCCCACAGTGGCCCCTTCGCTGCTTCTGGAAGACATCTCACACCCGCCTTGCGCTCTCGGGTTGGTCTGGGCGAGCTTTCTGCTGCTCTGCTATCATCATTTGGCTGGAGAACAGCTGCCTCCGAGGATGGGGGTCTGTTTTAAAACAGGGGAACAGCTGTACAGAGCGGGGCCTGCGGGCTGGCAGGCAGTCCCCGCGTCTGGGCAGGGGGAGGACAGAGCACGTGTCTTTCTCCTCTAGGTGACAAAGTCCTCAGGGCAACGTGGGCCCTGCCTGTCCGGGAAGAAGAACTGCAGTTCCTTCACCCCACAGCCCGGCTGTCAAAAGTTACTGAATGCTTCTGACCAGAGGCTGGAAATGAAAACAGCCTTTTTTTTTTTTTTTTTTTTTTTTTTTTTTTTTTTTTTTTTTTTTGCTAAGGTTTCCTTGGAAAGGCTGCCAGTGGCCACCTCGCCCCACCCTGCAGACGTGTGGGCGGGAGTGGGGGTAGCCGGCAGGAGGGAACATCACCAAAAAGGCAGAGCGACTTGGCTCCCGGCCACGAACAGGAGCAGGAACAGCTGCCTGGATGGCCCCCGGAGCCTCACTGATGTCAGCACAGCCAGCGCTCCTTAAAACCCCGCACCGTGTGTGGGGGGCGCAGGGGGGCACGGCTGGGAGCAGGTTCGAGGGGGGAAAGCAGTGCATAAAAAAAATGCTTTTTTTTTTTTTTTTTCTTTCCCCCCTGTGTTTGCTCTTCGAAGCAAACCTCTGTTTTCTGTAGCAATGGGAAGGTTTTGGATGAGTGAGTGTGAGTTACAAGAAATTCGTAAAAGCCGAACGAGTTTCCAAAAGCAAGGAGCAGAAAGAATAAGCGTTGTAAAGTTTGTGTGTGTCTGCGGTGTGTCTGTTTGCTTGCCTTTTTCCTCTTAAGAGAAGCGTGGCTAAGAACAGTTGGGTGCTGCTGGAGAAATCTGTCAGTGCCATTCCCTTCTCTCTCTCCTGTGTTGTCTCTGAGAACTTGTCATACTGTGACAGATCATACTGTCAAACATCATACTGTGTTTGAAAAGTATCTGGCTTGCCTTGGGGAGCCACATGAAGTACGGCAGGATGTGGCATCCTGCAGTCAGCGTGTAGCGTAGGCTCACTTTGCCTCCTGCGCTGGCTTGAGCAGGGGCAGGGAGCGCACATAAGAGCAGCGTTGTCTGTGCTCCCTTCTGCTGATCCAGAGAGACGGCACCCGCCTCACCCTGTGGTTTACTGAAGCTGTGTTTCCCCGTACGTGGATAGCCGGAGTCCCTCTGTGAATAAGGGCTGTGGGGGTGTCTGTGTAGCCGCCCTGATGTGGGGTTCACAGTGCAGAATTACCCTCGGCTGATACTGAACCAAATGAATGCGAGTTCCTCTCAGGCCTGAGACGGCTTCTTCCTATTAAACACGAGTGCAGTAGTTTCCAAAAGTCACAGGAGAATCTGACGTGTGGCTTGCAGTGCTGAGGGAAGAGGATACCAGCTTTTCCAGAACTGTACAGCTCGATCGCAGAACGAGGTTGGACTGGACATGAAACTGGATTCCAGGGTGACGTGGTGATTGCAGTCTCCGCCGGCTCTGCTTCTTCCCACAGCTGGGGAGTTGATTTTCCCAGTAGGCCTGTGCCAGCATGGTCCTGCTGCTAGTCTTGTGGTGTTTCCCCAACACAGAAGTCGTGCTTGAATTGCTTGCAAGTGGTGTGCAGCGCACAAATCTAGGCGACAGGGGTAAGCCAACCTATCCAGGCTTGTTGCAAAGCTGAATTTGCAAAATGCTGTCTCCATCAAGGCCAGTGTAATAATAAGTTGCAGAGAGTCTGTCTTGAAAAACAAACAGCGTGACACAGGCGTTCAGGGAGGAGGTCGTTGTGCTCTTGTGTAAGGCTGATGCTTTTTGTTAACTTTACAAGTCGGGTTAACGTCTCCTGTATCGTTGCAGAATTCTTGTAGCAATTAGCAGAAACGACACAGGGTCACAGAAGTTGTACAGGCCAGGATAAGCATCTGTTCGTGTGCTTTTCGATCCGGAGAGTGGCATGAAAAATATGTTTGCTGAAGGTGACAGAGAGGCAGGAACAGAGTCAGGGAAAGAACCCACACACTCTAAATCCTGCCCCGTGTCTTCACCATTAGATCCTGCTTCCTGTCTAGGCAGATGAACCCACATAAAACCCCTGGTTCACAAACAGATGACTTTCAAGTACTACCAACACTGGAAAATACAGCTAGGGCTAATATATTTGTCCTGACTTTCATCTTGAGTGCCTGGTGGAACACCTGTAAGTATTTACATTTTAACACGAGCTTTTGTGCTTGTGAAAGCAGACAGTTTGACAGCAATGACCTCTCGCACAAAAGCCTGAATAAGTGATGAACTTCCAACAAATCCATGACCTGAACTCTGCTGGATGCATATTGAAGGCGACAAGTTAATATGGCCCGTGGCAGTACCAACAGGAGGCCTGGCTCTATGCTGGGCTCTTCTGCTGGAGGTGGTCTGCCTCTCGCCACCCTCCATGCCTGCCCAAAGGCCTGCATGTAAGTCCTGGGAAATACGGGTGCCTGTGCTCGCTGCCTAGGTGAGGGCCTCAGGCACATGTTTGCTGCAGATTTGACTTCAGTGTTCCTGGAGGTTTCTCGTCCTGCTGCTCTGCTCAGACGCTGGGTGAAGGGCTTGGTTTGAGTAGCTGAGAAGGGAGGAGGGTGGATGCGTCTGGGGCCTCCTAAGTGCTGCACTTCAGAGTTTGCTGTGCTTAAATTGAATTGAGAGATAGTTAAGACTTCAATTATGGGCAGCCCTGGTGTTGGACACGTCTCTGCTGCAAGCGTGGTAACCTCTGGCTGTCAGACAGGGAAGACAGCTGTGGTATGGTAACCTCTGAATTCACTCTGACCTAAATCACGCTGAAGCTGCGGTTCCAGGGATGTTTCCCAGTTCTGCCCTGCCCTGGAATAAGCAGTTCCTGGTACCTGCTTCTCCACTGAAACTTTGGGTCACAGCAGGGAATGCCTTTTCGAGCTGGCACTGCTGCTGTAAGAAATGCCTCTGGATCTCTGGCTGGAGGTTTTTCAGACCCATGGAGTACGTCATGCTGCATTTTTCAACTGCAAACCTGAAAACTCAAGTGAATGCTATTTGTGTCTAATACCAAGTCAGACCTAAAGCCCATCTAGCCCAGGTTGCCAGTTGATGTGAGTTTATCAAGACAGAGTATAGCAAAAGGGCATCTGCTGCTGATGCTTTTCCTAGTGAAGTCTTCCAGGATTTTGTAGCCTCTGGAATCTCTTCAGCCAAAGGGTTCAGTATTTAGGTTCAGGAATCCTGTTTCCTGAGCTTGCCCAGTGGCTCTTTGAACCTGTACAGGCACTTGGCATGTGTCTCACAGTTTCACTACATGCTTTGTTGGAGGGAAGGTGAAAAAAACAACTTTGTAGACCTGCCATTTGATGCTTCCACTTGGTACGATATAGGACGTGGGCTATGGGAAGTAATGCGTGATTGACCACTACTGACCGTCCTCATGTCTTTTGGGGTTGTGTGGACCTCTGTCGTATCCCATCTGTGGCCTTCCTCCCAGGCTGGAGCCCCGGTCTGATATCAGTGGTTATGCAGAAGCTGTTCCATGCTCTTGATTACGTTGTTCACTGAACACTTGTTAAAGCCATGGTTTGCCTTGTTAACATCTATCACAGACACATGCCAAAAGTACTTTATTTGCCTACATATTTATTGCTGTAAGACATATACTTGGAGAGGCTTAAAGATTTCCAGGTGCTGCCAGGATTCTCCTCTTCAGCAGCTTTTTTAGTGGAACTTTCTCTGTATTGGCAGGTTACAGGCAGGAGATGCTGACTGGTGAGGGTGTTTGCAGATCTGGCTCAGCTGCTGAGCTCCTGATTACTTGAGAACTGCTTGTTTAGATGGTGCTTAGCTCTCTGCCTTCCTCCCTTCTGGTATACTACTGGTTTCTAAGAGCAGTGTCCGGGTATCCCTCCACTTAATATCTTTTTTCCCCCTACAGATGGCAGCCTGAAGCACGCCCTGCACATCTGAAACCTTAGTGAGTGGAATTTAGTCAGAGACAATGGGCATCTGTCCTTGCCAGCTGTGGGGGTATTTCTTTGAGCTCCGTCCGAGCCAAGTGATACTGCCCACAAAAAAGTTAGCCTCCTTTCTTCATCTGCACTGCTCACATGGGATGGTAACTGGGATTTGCCCATCTGTACGGTCTCAGCAGCTGTCAGAGGAATTGTTTTGAGCTCCTTGAAGTGAAATGCTTATTGATGTAACTCTCTTATGTTTGTATCCCCTTGTCCACTTGTAGGACTGCTGCATGTTGCTGAACTTGGTGATTTTAGCTTCTTGCAACCGAAGGAATGTTGCTTCAGCACTACCATACTGCTGGTATTTAATTACGTTAGATCACTCCCAGGCTGCTTCACAAATCAATGCCTACAATACTTACTGAAACGCAGATACTTGTGAAGTGCAGAGTGAGAACGGGGAGCTGTAGATCAGGTCATGCTAACCCCTTTCTCTGTGTAAAGTGCTGCACATTCTTCAGTACTGACATAGCCTAAAAAGGAACCGTGGCTTTTAAAGCCCTACCTTACTTAACCTGTGTAACAAATGATGTGTGCTACTTGATTCGCCTTTAGTTGGTGTAAAACTTTATTCTGACTTGCCAGAACAGGGAACTTGGTTCCAAGTAATATGAATGGTGACAATAGTGATTCCAAACCTTTTGGTAAAGAAAGCATTTCACAAACAGAACTCAAATTTATCTAGGTTACTTATTTCCTTTATTAAGCATGTGAAGATTTATGAAATATAGCGGTCTTATGAGAAACAAACCCTGCTTGTCGTGTAGTACTGGTTTATAATGATAATCTTTCAATGTAGCTGTGTATAAAACCATTCTAATAAGCCGTTGAGCACTTAGTCCTGCACTCTGTGGGCCCTGTGATTTATGTAGTGTTTGGAAGTAGCTAGCATATCTGTTCGCAGAAGGGAGGCTGGGGCTGTCCTTTGAAACTATCAAGCTGTGTCTGTAGTTCTTATAGTTGAATTCGGAGCTCGTCTTGCAGCGCGCTGCTGCTGCCCTGTGCATTTAGTATCCTACATTTAAATTTAGTATCTTAAGGGTCGCACAAGGACCAAGGAATGTAGCTCTAGCATGGCATTCGCTTTGCAACTCTCTCTCTGCTGTTGGGTGTCGGACCGGGAAAAACTAAAAGCTAACATGGAGTCACTGTGTATGTGTAAACAGTAGGGCACATCTTTGTTGCTTTAATTAGAAGTATTTTCATTACTGCCTTTTTTCTTAGGGTACATATCTGAAATATTAAAGGTCTTAAATTTCTTAAAGGTACATCTTACAGTGCTAGACCAAGAGGCTGATAAGGATGTTTTTTTACTTGTTCCTCTGCCTTCCAAAAGAAGTTTAAACTTGGCTGGACAATTCTCTAATCTGACTTGCTGTGCAGCTGATGTAGCTGTGCTGGCACAAGGAGGCCGTGGAGAAGACATAGCAGAAGAGGACAGGACTTCTGATTGCGACACAGACAGGAGAGATTTAAAATGACCGTGCAACCAGCATTAAAAAGACCAGTGCTCAAGCCATCAAAACCACCACATCCTTGTAGCAAAGCAAGGGCCAGGAGGAAAAGTGGAGGAACTGCATGGAATGCCTTTTTGCCAGTTCATCTTTGCTGGGGCCTCAAATCAACCTTAGATGAACCAGAAGGCATTGTTTGCTAGGATGGATCCTAGACTCCATGCAGCTATGCTGCTGGGTTGATTAATTCCTGCTCACAGAGCCTAATCCAAGCTCTGCTCCATGGGTGGGGGGTCGTTAGCAATGTCTGTTGTATCTGTCCTGGTGTATAGGAACTGCATCTGCTCTGTTCCTGTTGGGCTTAGGATATTTGCCGGCTTGGAGTTGCAATGTTGAAAAAACAGCATGGCCTGTTTTTTTTTTTTTTGGGGGTGCTTTATTTTTAATTTTAGTATCTTCTTACCTGCATTCTGGCTTCCATAGTCACTGAGGGTAAGTGTGAGCATCCAGTCCATGGTTGCTTTTAGTTCAGAGGCATCTTTGTACCATGATGAGAGCAAAGTACTGAAAGAGTGGCATGCTTATGTTAATAGAGTCACTTTCCTCCTTCTTCCCCCTTTTCCTTTTCCTACTTGTCCCTGTCTTTCAGGTACAGTTGTGGTATTTGCCTTCAAAGGTTGTGTTTAACACCACTTGTGTTTAATGCTTTTTCCTCCCACCACTTCAAGGCAAGTATTCTTCCAGGTATGTGACTACAAACAATGCAAAGGGAAAATCTCAATGGAGATCTGTGCGTGATGTTTGTTATCTCTTTGAAGCTGCCTTTTTCTTAAGCGTCTTTTGATATTTAGGTATTTCCTTCCATCTTTCCCTTCTGGTGTGTTTTTACCTGGATAATTAAAAAAATTCGTAGTGATGTCAAATTACTGACCTCGGAATGGTTTTGTTGGCAACCTAAATGTGTGTTTGGCATCAGAGCACGAAGAAGCAGTTTACAATCTACAACAAAAACAGCTTTGGAGGGTTTTTTGTTATTGTTTTCCATAATTTGTTTACCCCCTCTCCTCTAGCCATTCACTCCTGCCTCCTTTCCAGAGGTGCTGATACAAGTGTTTGTGGGGTTTCCCTCTAAGCCTTATCACTAAAGTGATCCAGGTCGCCAGTCCTCCTCCATTTTTTTCTTTCTTTAAACAGTCACACCCTGCAAAGTTCTGTTTTGTTCACTGAAAGGGAAGCAAACTGTAGGCTTTCCCTGACAGGGGAATGAGCATCTGGAGGAAGGGGAAGAGCTTCTGGAGAGGTGTTGACCCTAAGTGCAGGCATCACAAAACTACATGCTGTTTGTGTAAATAGGTTTTAGAGTTTCAGCTGTGAAGATAGACTCGTCTTCCCACCTTACCACACATTTGCTGGCTGCTCTCTTGATGCAAATAACTTCATTGTATTAGCTGTGCAAAAAATCTGTTGCTTCTGTAAATTGTGTTGTCTTCAGCTGTTCTTTCTGCTCCCAAAGTAATTTCCATCTTACGAGAGTATCTTTCTTAATTACGCTTGATATTGTGTAAGGAGGTCATGTTTCATCATGTCAGACTGTGGTCCAGGTTTTGTTCTGGCTGAACTGGTACAAATCGGGTGCACCTTTGCCAATGCTGGTGCAGTGTCTTCTGTGGGAGAAGTTGGTTTGTGTAGCCAGGAGCAGAGTATCAATCACTGCATGGAGATACCGGGTTAACTGAAATAATAGTGAGAACGGATGGAGATTTTATTTGAATGGCAAGGTTTCTGCTATAAGACAAATAATTAAATATATGGTAAAGGCCAAGTAAGAACTGCAACAGCACATTTCTACGAAAACTGTCCTGTTAAAAATGAACATGGATTGTGAAGGGGCTTTGTGGCATATGCAGGCTTGATGCAGGCTCTATCAGCAGCTATCATCACTTACAATAGTCCATTTGTTTTTAGATTTCTGAAGTTACTTCGTACTGTTTCGGGGAGTAGCATGTAAAACAGGACGGCCTGTAGAAATCTAAAACGCCAGCCAAAAGACACCTCCTTTTTGTGTCTACGTGTTGCAGCTGTCTATCTCTTGGCAGCAGGCAGCGTGGTGTAGAATGTGAGGTTTCAGTGCTGAAGCATGAAAGAGTGAAATAAGGCAGTGCAGGACTTAAAATGCTTTTCTTTTCTAGGGAATTTCAGTCTTCACCGTTGCTTAGTTATTTGGGAACTATTTGTAGAGTTTGTTTTTTGTTTTTTTTCTGACGGTAACTCCTTGCATTCACAAGATGAGAAACTGAGACAGGTCGCTCTTTAATTTTCTCAGTTATTCTGCAGTTTAGTAATCAGATGAATTGTAGTCAGTTGCATTGATACCAAGCTGGGAGGAAATGGAGCACGTGTGTATTTCTTACAGGGAGGAGGGGAGGAAAGGGGAGACTGAACTTTTTTTTTCCATTAAATAGACTCTTGTATACGCCAAATGACGTTTTCATTTAGGAACATCAGCACTGGTAATATCATTTTGGTTTGGATCACATTGTTTCTGGATAAACTCTGGGCGGCATTGTAGCACCTTTTAATCTCCCGTAGTTCAACCTGGCAAAGCAGGGGATTTTGCAAAATGAGCCACCATAGATTCCCTCAGCTTGCCAACGTGACATTGCGAGCCTTTGTGTTCCGGGGTATGTAGGTGCACAGTTTCATACTGTGCATGTGCAGGAGATGTGGGATGATAGGCTGTGAGGTTTCCTGGTGAAAGCTGTTTTTGCAAGCACGCCGTGCGTTCGGTTAGGCGGGTGTTCTCGGAACGTCGCATGGACACAGTGTCCGGGGGCTCGGAGCCCGGTGCTCCTGCACACGGTGTTTGGGGGATGACTCCAGTCCCTGGTAGCATTTAGTATTGGACCTTGCCTTTTGCAGAGGCTTTTCGTTATTCCAGCCTCGCCTGGGACACAGTTTCCCTTTTGGCTGATGGGTTTGTAGTAGTGCAGTTGCTGTGCCTGCACTGGGTGGGCTGAGAAGGCAGTCGGGGGCTGCTTGGTGTGCCTGTCATGCTGTCCCCATGCTAGCCAGGGTTGTGCAATGCTGCCTTGAAGAGGTACGGTTATGATCGCTCAGTCTCTGTGTGTGTGGATGAAGCCTGACTTTTCTCTCCCTGAAACGCAAGTTAAAGGCTGTGTGGTGTTTTGGAAGTCTTGGGCATTCTTTTACCTTTTTTTTTTTCCCCTCTTTGCTTCTAACTTCCACATGGTTTTTGAGCCTTTCGAGAGGCTGGCATTCGGGGGACTGGAAGTCATCTCAGGGAGAGGAAAAGGACGAGCTAACCTTGGCACCTGGGGCCTGGCTATTACGTTGCACTTCCCTCGCGCGGCGCGCGGGGCCAGCCCCGGTGATGTTCTCGCAGCAAATGGAGGAAGTGGCGCTGGCGGCGGCCTCCTCGCGCCAGGGGGATGGGGCTGGTGGGCTGGATGCGGGCCGCACACAGCACCGAGGGGGGGGAGAGGCAGGAAAAACCCAAACCACTTGGCTATGGGCGAAGCGAGGCCAACTTTTCCAGAACTCCTCGTCCCTGGGGGCAGAGATTGTTTCCCCGGGCGGGAGGGCGGTGGGGAAGGTACCACGGGAAGGAGCTGGGGAAGGATGGAGGGGGGGCGGCCGCTCCTCTGCCTGCTTGCTGACTAAACAGTTATGTCAGCTGGCAGCCGGCGCAGCCTGGGGATTTGTGATAGCTCCTGCAGGGTGGGGGCGGCTGCGCGGGGGGAAGGGAGGGGAAGGGAAGGGCCGGCCATGCTACAGCGCCAACTGCTGCTCCGGCCTCCCTTGGCGCAGGGGGCAGAGGCCAGGCCTGCGGCTGCACGCTCCTGTCCGGCACTGGGAAGCTTTTGTGGCGATGTCCCAGCTCAGGGGACGAGCCATCCTTGCTGGCTAAGATGCCACACAGCAGCCCGCTGGAAAGCCGTCCGGTGGGGGAAGGCCTCCCAGCCTCTCCTGCAGTGCTGGAGCCCACACACCAGGGTGTGAGGAGCAAGTGCTGGGTGCTGCTGCCAGCTGCTCGGGGTCAGAGCTGCCCCTTGGTCCCCCGGTGGCCCCAAGCCCTGTTAGCGAGGCTTTGTCACTGCTACCTGCTGGCCTGCCACGGGGAGGGCCCTCCCTGTGCAAGCACAGCCCGAAAGGAAAGTGGATGGCGAATCCTGGCTACTGTTCAAGTTTAATGTTTCCTCCTTGGCCTTGAAGGCAGATGGAGCCCGAGGTAGCCTTTAGACAGAGCAGGAGCAGTTTGTAATGATTCCTGCAAGTCGAAAGTGTTCAAATCCCATTTTTTCTGTGCTTCTCGTTTTGTTTTCCGTAAATCGGATGCTGTAAAGCTGGAACAGCCTTGGAGCAGCTGTGGCTTTTTGCCCATGTGCTTCCCTCCCCTCCACCCCCCATTAGGAGTATGCGAAGGATGGGTTACTTGTGAATCACCTCCATACCTACCTAACTTCTCCTGTCCCAGCAGCAAGACAGAGAAGGACCCTGTCCTGACAGGCAAAAAGGGTGTGTGTCTCAATTGTTTGAGGTCAACTGAGTTAGCTGAACACAATAATAAAAAAAAACAGCCCTCTTGATGCTCCTTAAGGTACAGCCTGCCATGTCCGAAGCCATGTTTGTGGCTGCGTGAGACCAGTTAATGTGTTAACCTGCATCTTAATGAACATTCAGACGGATTTTTAGTAATGTTAGTCTGACTCAGCTGAGCTGACACGACTGCAGTCGTGAGTGAACCTGTCTAGCCCACTTGGACAAGCTTGCTTAAGTTAGCAATACAGCACCAGTGGTTCTAATGGCCTAGTTAAGATGATTTGCTTTAATTTTTTTTTTTTTTTTTTTTTTTTGACAAACACGGAGCAAGGTGAGCGAAGGCTGTAGAAAAATGTTTATATTTGCGATGTGGAAATCTACAGATCTCAACCAGGAGTTGCTTTGTTTTACCTTTGTGCAGCTCTCATCGCCTCAGCGCAGTTCTCAAATGGGTGTGTTGTGCCTGGCACTCCTTCACAGCACACCTGAATGCTATTTTATGTGCGAGTCAAATGGTAGCATGATTTCATAGGGCCTTGCAATCCTTTGCTGAATGGCCTTACAGATGAGCTGGGCAGTTGGGCTTCTGGCAGTTTGTTCAAAACCATCTAGGAGTTTTTTAGTTGCTGTGGGAAGGTTAAAAAGCACTGAAATACCTACGTGACACCTCAGTCTCCCTTTTGTTTTAAATGTTCCACTTAGAACAATCCAGGAGAACGAGCACTTCGTGAGAGGGTGTTAAAGCTGATAAAATTTGAATCCCTAAATCGTCCCTAAATCCATCTAGTTCTTTTTTTCCTGCTGGATGTAGGTAAAAAGGCTTGGTTGTGGTTTGGTTTGGTTTTTAAGCAGGGGGAAAAGTCTCCTGGAGATAGGAAACCATTCAGAAGTTACTGTTGAGGCAGCTGTATATTATCTGTGTTTTAAAGCAGTCAGATGGTCTGTGGTTGTATGAAAATGGGATTATTTTGAAACAAGAAGGGTATGTAACTGCTTGAGTACTTAGATGTAGGGTCTGAAATGCTGAATAACTGCAATCGCAGCTAACTTCTCAAGGAACGCTTCTGGAAACTGCTCTTGATGCACTGGGTACAAAGCACTACAAGTGCGGGTAAATAGATCTCTAAAATATTTTGGCACACTGAGAAAACTTCAGTGAGTGCTACTTGGAAGCCGAGCACTTGACTTTTTGTGGCTAAGATCAGTTTAAATAGGTGGGTTTTTCTTCCTTCTGTGTGTAGGAGAGAGGGGAACAGAAGGGCAAGTAAAAAAATCAGAGGAAAGACCTCACTGCTGACTTGGGAGACGTGTTTGACCTTCTTAGCCTTATGCGCTTGTCTGTGGTTTCCAGCCAAAGGCTCTCACTTTGAGAGAGCCTTGCTTCTTGTGCTGAACTATTTTTTGACGCAGTGAATGAATGCAATATGTTAACACTCCTGTAAGTCCCAGAATTGCTTGGCTGCCCCTTGCCCTGCCTGCCTCATACTGGCTGAAAAGGTACCATTGTTTGTTCTGCAAACAGTGGGTGATGTTTGTTTCCAAGGTGACTGTGGCTCTGTTGCTGCCCTCTAGTACAAAAAAGAAAAAAAATAATTAAAAAATTGGTTTTAAACACCTGAGAGCATCCCACTGTCACCAGAGATGGTGGGAGGGTATAGCTCTCTGGGCTGTTTATTAGAACAAAGACAAAGAAAATGACAGTAATCTAAGAAGTGGTGATGCATATGTTTGCTTTGTGCTATGAAACATTATTCCTAAATAGTACACAGGTATCACTGTTGAGACACTTGATTATTTCTAAGGACATATAAAATTTCTATTTCTATGTATGTCTTCAAGGAGAAGAAGTTAATATGAATTTAAGGTCTCTCAAACATCTTGGTCAAATGTTAGCTGTAGGTTCAGTTTACAGCAGTAATGCTACGCTTTGTCAGTTATTTAAATGAGAGGATATTTTGAAGACTTTGCTCAAGCAAGGATGTATGAACTTCCTAATAGGAAAGCTGGAAGGGAAAAATCAGTAGTTCTGCTAAACTTGTAGGTTTTCAGATTGTTTTGGAAAACTGTTATTTGGCAATAAAATATGCATCCCCGAGGAAGAAAACTCCAATAATCGGTTCTCTCATTCCTTTTGTGTATTCTTGGATTCCGTGGTTCTACGTATATGATACTCAGCGTAGTGCTTTAAGTGTTTAGGTAGATGGATTGGAAGCATTTTGAAGTGCTTCCCCTCTGCTGCTTGCCCATCTACTGATGTCTGCTTTAGTATGGAGGGAATGAGTTGGAGAAAAACAAGACAAAACTTTTTTTTTAAGCTGGTCATGGATGCTGCTAGCAGAACTTTGCCTTCCTCCCCATCGGGTTTAGTACAGTTCATACGCAGGTTTCAGTAAACATTAACTACTTTTATCAGAGCTCGCAGCATGTTGAATGGTTAGCAAAGAGCATGTACCGAGAGAGACAGAGAAAATGAACAAGTCCAAGGTCAAAAGGATGGTAGATTTTCCTTTACTAAAATACGGGGTGAAGAAGGTTGACACCACTTTGTGGAAAAAGGTCTGTGAAAAATCCAGTTCTTGTCCTTCAGCTTTCCTCAGGGTGAAAGCACTTGGGGCCACTGCCAGGAGGATGTGCATTGTAAGTGTTTTTCTGCTGTAGTGAGACGATCAGAAGACATCAGCTCTTTCACACTCACACCGGCTGGCAACGTGAACTCCTCCTGACTTGGATCAAATCAGAGCAGGGTATGATCTTTGTTATCGCTGTCACATCTTTATGTGGCCTGCTCCTGCCCAGCATCACCAGAACTCCCGTTGACTTCAGCAGTGCACAGCCGAGCACGGGCAGCAAGAGATCGTAATTTCCTCCCTGCCGTGCCTGCATGAAGCGATGATACAAAGCCATCCTGATTAAGAAGAGTTGGTTAAGAAACTGTATGGTTTAGCAACTTGCCTCACCTTTCTTTCTTCTGGGTGGCATGGATGTTTCTTTAATACTTTTGAGGGGTGCAGTGCTACTAATTTTGATGCAAAGTGATATGCTGTAGCGATTAAAAAAGAGTTGATCAGCTTACGAAGGAAAAGGGGGAAAAATGCAGTTAGTTAATTTTAAGTTGAGGTGTGAAAAGGAGCATTTTGAAAAGAGCGTGCAACCTGCCTTAAAGAACTCTGTAGAAACATCCGATGCTACAGTTCAAATTCTAAGTTATTTTTAATTGTGCAAATCAACATATCCTGTCCCTCCTAATTCCAGTCAAATAACGTTTTGCAAAAGAAGGAAGCAGCAGTGTTCACCTGTGTGTTTCCTAGAAGCTAGAATTATTGAAAGGTTGTACCTCACTGGAAAAACACAGATTTACTTAAATGACACATCAAACACACAAGAAATCCAAACAGTCTGTGGATGATCTGACAGTAGTTTGAGAAACACCCTCTGCTGCATGCCCCTCAAATAAGAAACGTGTGCGCACAGTTAAAAATCTCATCTTTGTGGTGACACAGATGATTCAGTGCAGGAAACGAGAGGAATCTCATTCAGCAGCTAAGCATTTGTGGGGCGGGGGTGTGAGGAGGTCATGGTGTTCAGCACCCAGCTAGAAAGCTTTGGGCTCCTTTCTCTCTTGAATTTTCTGCTGATTTGAATCAGCTTCGGCGCGAGATGCAAATCCCTTCCTGTTCGTTCTACCTGGAGCAGCTGAGAGATCAAAGAAAGACAAGACGGGAATCTCCTGCTGGTGCTTTTTTTAACTTTAACTACAGATATTAGCCATCCTGCTCGAAGCTGTGCCCTGCAACAGGAGGTGCAGGGGCACAAGTGCCTGCACCCTTGCCACAGCCGAGCTGCGGGGTGGCCAGCCCGGCAAATGGAGGAGGCCAGCGCTGCAGCCCTGCTGGTGGCCTGAGCCCTTCCTCCTGCTGTGGCTGCACATCCTGCTGGGGGTGGCAGTGGGAGAGGAGCTTGAAGTGCAGGCTAGCAGTTGTTGCAGCCTCTTGGAAGATGCCACCATTCGTCTAAATATAAAATACGGACTGTGGTTTCGGTCTTAAATATTTGTGGGATTTTAGCAAACCACTACAAACAAACAAACAGCAGCAAAAAGTGACACGTTTGAGGCAGGATTTATTTTTTATTTTTCTTTTGCAAGGTAATACGGAGGCTTGTATTCTGTGACTCAGTGTTCAAAGGGAAGACATTTCTCAATTTGAGAACTTCTTTGTTCATCTCTTATTCACAGACTTCCCTTAAAGAGCTTTATTTTACTTTTTTTTTTTTTTTTTTTTTCAGGAGGCTAGGATGTAATTTTCTTTTTAACTCTGATGATGTTCTTCCACAGCTTCCCAGGTGTTTTCGCCTCCCTCTGAAGCTTAGAAAAAAAAAACAAACAAAAAAAAAAAAAACAAAAAAAAAAAACAAAAAAAACTCCCTTCCTTTCCTAATAAGTAGATCATGTGTGGTATTAGCAGCCTTTATAAAGCCTGCAGAGGGAAAAAATCATGTGTTCAACTTGAACTCCAAAATATATTCATTTGGTACTAAGGGCAAGTTTAACTGGAATGTGGACAAAACATTACATGTGTGTTAACTTCTGTCTTGCCTGGAAACTGACCAAGGAATAAAGTAAGAAAAAAGATTTTTAGATTTTTTAATGTCTCCGCAAAGGCATTTGCAGTTATGTGGTTGCCGTAGGTCCTCCACTGATAAGCAGCATTAATGAAGCGGCTTTTCATGCAGTTTTATTGAAATTATGTATGCAAATACAGTGCAAACTTTATTGCAAGCACAGTTATTTACAATGCACAGTTGGTAAACAAAAGCATTGCCATTCATTCTCCAGTGCCTTGATAGCCTGTAGAAAGCCGGCTCACTTCTCTCCACTTTAGCTGGCCGTGTGTGCTCCCAGCTTTTATTCCTTGTCTCCAGCACACCCACAGGTTTTGTCAGCTCGTAGCACTGAGGTGCAGGAAGGGCTCACTCTTGAAGAACCGCTCATCCTGTTTTGCCTTTTTTTTTTTTTTTTTTAAAAAGCGCTGTGGAAAAATATGTGTGCTGTCAGTCTGTGAGACCACAGTCCTGTTCCCCTCTGAAACTGTTTCATGAGAGGTTCTCAAAGAAGAGCTAGGTACGCTGTGGGCAGGAAGAATTACATCTGTGTCCCCTTTTAGATACCCTTGCAGAGGCTTCAGTGCGCAAGCACTCTCTGAAATCTCTGATGTACCAAGTCTTTTGATAATGTCATGTAGAGACTCGCTCTGTCAACCATTACCAAAAATGTGTCCTCTCTCCTTCAGCTGGGCCTCCCCTGGCTGGGGAAGACATCTCTTTACCACGTAACTACTGTGTTCAGGCTCGACTTGTTGCAAAATCTTTGGTCTGATGGTGAGATGTGAGAGGCCTCCGTGCTGTGCAGGCACTCACAGAAGACACAGTGGATGCCCCACCACAGCCTTGGGGCAGCCAAGAGGGGTCGGTGTGACTTTTTTCATTTCCTATCGACGTGTAGGCAGGCCTCAGTGCATTTCTCCTCTTAGAGAAACTCTTGCTGGCTTTCCTGTTGATCTTTAGGTACAGTCTGTGACTTTGGGCTGGTTTTTAATGGCCAACCTTAGTAGAACAGAGGAGGTCATAAGTATTTATTAATACGTTGTACTTCTTCGCTGCCGTTTAGGATCCCTTCTCTGTTGACTTGCGTGGGTGCCTCACGTGTCCGAGGTTCAGGCAGGATTCCACCTCAGCGCTGCAGAGGGAGGCGATGGTGCCTGCTTCCTGGGCCGAGGGCTGACTGTAGGGCATGGCCCCATCCTGCAGCAGGACCTGGCCATCCACAGGCCCTGTCTGCACACAGGGATGTCCTGGGATTTTGGGCACTTGCTGGTTTCACCCACAGCTGGCGTCTGGCAGCCTTCTGTCCAGGAGCACCTCGGAGTGGGAAGTGGTAGAGCCCAAGATGAAGGCTGCCACCCCAACAGGGTTTCTGCATGCTGTGGCTTGTTAATGGACACCCAGGCGTGGGGTGTTGGCCTGGTGAATCCCCCATACGGGTACACAGGGCACTGAGCATCCCCATCATGAGGTGGTGGGCAGCCTGGGAGGTTCCCTGTTCACGCCGAAGCCCCCGGTCTGCCCAGCTGAAAAGCCTGGATTGTTTCAGTCCTGCAGCTCTGGTGCAGGGTCTTACATTCAAAGCACTAATGAGTTCCTCGTTAGGACCCAGACTCTTTAAATTTTTATTAAAGGGATTGTCTGTGCTGACATTTAGCTATTACCAGATGTTGGCTTTTAGTTACCAGTGTGGAGGTGGCATGGCTAATAAAGGCAAGGGTGAGAAACTTGTGTGAAGCTGACTGTCAGATGCGGCTTTGTGTACTGCAGCCTGCGTGATGTCTGTCGCGTCTTCATGGGCCAGTGTTCTAGAAGAAAGCCATTTTTTTTTTCTTCTTCCTTTTCTTCTATACTCTTGACTGGCCAAGTGTTTTCCAAGTGCTTGTCTTTTTCAGGTGGCGTCGCTCTTTTGTTAGAGTCTAGCTAATGCAGGAAGAGTGCAAAGGTAGCTCAATGGCAGCTTGTGTTTTTTTTTTTTTTCCTTATATTTCGGTACATAACTTTACTGTAGATCATACTTCTCCCCCTCAACCTCTTTTCGCCATACCCTCCCTCAGAAAATGTCAGCAACCGATTGTTTCCTTTGCAGAGCGTAGAGCCCCTAGACAGAGGCTTTTCCAGTTTTATGAATGCACCATTTGTTGCTGAGGGCACAACTGTTCGATATAACTGGCTGCATCCCACTCTGCTTGGGACCAGCATGCACTACAGCCAGTCTGTGCATAAACCAGATTTTTGTATTAAATGGCACCATTTTGTCCACAGCAGCAGTCTGTCTGTCTTTTGTGTGTGCGCGTGTGAGACTTGCAGCTTTCAGATGCAAAATATATAAAGAGCAGCAGTTTTGCAGAAGTATGTGTTTCTCAGTGAGCATACATTTCCATTTTAAGGTTTATTTTCCTAGGGAGTTCCTGATGAGTGATATTTCTTCGTTATTTTGTGTAGGCGGACCGAGGCAAAAACAAGTTTTTAAATATTTTATAAAATGGATGCAGGGTGTAACATTACCAATGTAGTAGTGTTATTGGGGGCACGCTCAACTATAACTTCAGTGAAAATGCATTTAGCATGTTGAAAGCGTATGTGCTCATTTATGTTTTATTCTCTGTCATCAACCCGCAGTATTCCCCCTCCTTATTTTGTTGAGTGCTGTAGGGTCGGTGACTGTATAGATGTACCAAATTAAAGATGCTCTGTGTTTCACATGTTCCAGCAGTATCTAAGAAGTGGCATGTGATGTGAAACCCGGTGCTTTTCCTCACTGCCTCCACCAGTTACCCCCTTTCCAAGGTCAGCACAAGTCATCAGTTTCGGACAACAACATGTGCGGGGCAGCTGGAGGGGCTGCATGGGCACCACTCCACACCGGCTGCATGTCTGCAGCCAGCATTTCATGTGTATAACGTGGCATCCGCAGCCTCCTGGCAGAAGGGAAGGTGCCACGATGGGGGCAGAGTTGGCCATGGGTGAGTGGGTACTGTGCTGTTTGTTTGCCTTCTCACCACCCTTCCCCTTCTCCCCTTAAACGCAGTTTCTGGAAGCGCAGCCCCCATGTGCAGTGCTGCGAGTGCAGGCTGCAAACCAGGGAGGCTGCGTGGGGCTCTGGCCCCAGCGGCTAAGTCACGGCTTAGTCCACGCTGCCTGCCTCGTTTGTCTCAGTGCCAGGAGTTTCTCCTCGGAAGCACAAGGTACTGCTTCCCCCGTCTCTCCACTTACATACCTGCTGAGTGTCCCCAGCACATAAAAACACCTCCAAAGCAACCCCGCTGCCTCAAAGATCGCCCACTTTTACATCAGTAAAAATGCTTTCCCTGCTCCGCCTTCATGGTATTTAAGAAATGGGGAAAGCTAGAAGCACCCCTAATATTCCTGCTTGTAAGAAGGCAGTGGTACAGAAGATGGGGATTCCCCACCTCACCCTCCTTTGGGTACCCAAACGACTGAGCATTGGGCAGGCTCGTCTGAAATGTAATAATCCCTCAGCTAAAGAGAAATAATAAAAAGTACAGCTTTGCAGCCTTTCTGTGGAGGTTTCCATTGCCCCCCTCTCACCACGTTCCTCTGTATATTCACTGCCCACATAATGTTGCCCACGGGATGAGGGCGGGAGGGGGAAGCTTGTTCTCTTTCATGTGACTGCAGCACAGTTAATAGTTGTAGCAGGCTTCAAGCGCTCCTGTGACCAAAGGGATCGATCAGATTCGTTTCTTGTAACTGGAGGGAAAATTTTCAGGCACATCTTCGTGTCTCGGCTTCCTAGCAGGTCCAGGGAAGGAGCCAGATCTGCCTTCTCTGTGATTGCTCATTTGTTAGGAGCTGGCTAGCGTATAGTGCGCAGAGACAAAGGCAGCCCTGGCCTGAAAAGCCCCCAAAGACAAGTAGTATCGTAAATACATCTGTAAAACTCTTCAACTTACAGGCTGCATGCATCTTGCTCTCGTGCTCCATTTCTCCCCCCACTGTCTTAAAAAAGGGATGGCAAAATAGTTTGATAAAACGCATCAAGTACTAAACTGTTGATACAATTTAAAAAAAAAAAAAAAAAAAAAAAAAGAGAGAGTCACAGCTCAAGCATATGTCTCCAGCACTTTAATCTTTTATGGGTTGCATACTTGCTGTGGGAGTGGAAGGGGATGTTGCAGGCTTACTTTCAGTGTACTTAGAAACCTTTCCCACAGCAAGAAAACTCCCCGGAAAACATGTGAAACAACTGACTGGAAACCAGGACATTTCTTATGCCCAGCACTCATTGCTCTGAGGGATTTGCTGTGCTCTGAAGGTCATTTAATAATCTTTCTTCTTTGTTGGTTTCTTTCAGCGTAGCTCACGCATGGTGCTGCTGCTATCGAGTTGTTCATGTGTTGCGGAGCTTTTAGGGGCCCTTGTTTCTCTACCATGTTTTTGCCCCTGGTTCTTTTGTTACGGTGCTCCCATGATTACTACAACTGTTGCTTAAAATGGCTACCGAGCAAAAACACGTTCTTGCCATCAGTAAGAAACTGCTTAGCCCGTGTCAAAACCACCCTGCAAAGCTTTGAGTTGATGCCTGCATTGCTTAGCTGGTATATTTCTGGTCTTCAGGCTATCCATTAACCCTGTGCGTACTGTTCACAAGGAAGAAATAAATCTGCTGCAGTGATGGAAGTGGGTCCTGATGCTGCGATCGCTGCTGCTGCCCCTCACCGCACTCTGGTTAGATTTTTGTGGCATGCAGTCCTTTGGGTGTGTGGTTTGGGGTTGTTTTTTTTGTTTGTTTCCCCACCCCTTACCGCTTCGCATAGTTTTTATTTTTGAGGTGCTGCAGAAGTTGCTAACGTAGAAAAGCAGCGACGAAGGCGGGAAGTCTGGCGCTGGAGGGCTGGCGGTCCTGACGAGTTGATAAGGAAGATCCAGTCCCCTATCATAAAGAGGCTGTGTGTCCAGTTTCAGCCTGCGACGGACTCGGCGTTTTGCTTTCTGGCGTCTCCTTTCCGTGGGCCGATGTTTGTGCTGGAGTGCGATGGAGTGTGAAAGGTGTCAGAGGAGAGAAGGGGCTGCAACCCAGCTCTGGCTGCCAAAAGAAAAAAACACAACCCAGACCAACAAAACGAGAGTTAAACGAAACATACCACAGAACAGGTTAGGCAGGACTCTGAAGCCAGATACGAACCTTCTCCTGCACTTTAAGGCATCTTTCGTACACCCTCCTCCCTCTACCCTTTCAGGATTTCCCCCATCCCCCGTTATGAAATAGTCCTGCGCGGACTCGTGGCTCGCATGCGGGGCAGGCGGGGAGTTGCAGTGCTTGCTCGCCTGCTGCCAGCTGTTTCTTAAGAAAGAGAGGGTGCACTTGTCTGTGCCCGTCATCCCGCGGCAGAGGCAGCGCTCCGCGCGGCATGCGCCCCTGTGTGCCTTGGTGCCCGCCGCCTGGCTGCCTTGCGGACGGCCCGAGCCGAAAAGTAGCGGGGGAGGAAGAGAAGCAAGGAGATGGGGAATGCTGGCGGGTGGAGCTTGCCGGGCTGATACTCCCCGTAGTTAATCATTACTTGCAGCATAACCTGTTCCTGTTTTCTAGAGGTTTCACTGGCACCCGCAGCCAGGAGCGTATGAGGAATATGTGACAAACTGCTCTCCGAGCGAGACAGCTCGCCTTGCAGCAGCAAGCCCGGCGTCTAATACGAGACATCCTTTCTCCTGTAACATGTTTATGCCTAATCGTTCAGTAAACATACCATATATAGTCTGGTTCGTGCTCGCTATAACACCCTGCCGCAAGGCGACTTCACCAGTACCGTGCAGATTCCTCAGCTCCTGGTAACCGGCTGACAAATAGGATGGTGCCATATGTAACATAAATATTCCTCACAACTGTTTTTTTTTATAGTCCTGCCCATAGAGCATAAAGCCTGTGGTGCTGACCATGACAGTCTTAAGTCTGGCGCTTTGAACAACGAAGAGGATTGCACAGAACAAGTTGCCTGTGGAAGGATGGGCTGGGTCCCATGCATGCACGGTTGTTGCAGAGCAAAGATGCTGCTCTTGCCATACATGTCAGACAAAGCTCATATTTATGAATCAGTGGTTCATCGACTCCTTTTTTTTTTTTTTTTTCTTTTTTCTCCTCTCTCCACTTCAAGTATCTGTTGCCTCCTATGGGTTGGGTCCCAAGCTCAAGCTATGATTCATTGAGAACTTTCTCTTTTCATTCTAGCATCTTTCGTAGAATTTCTGCCCTTCCTCTTTCTCTGTGCCCTCCTTTTGTTTACCCAGCACTAGCAGTGTACTCAGCGCAGCAGAGGACGTGAAAATCAGCATTGAGGTGGATTCACAGCTTTCTTAATCAGCTGTTATGTATGAATAGCCTACAGCTTTTTTCTTTTTATTTTTTTTAATGTTGTGAAATGACTTTCAGTAACGTTCTGACTCTTTTTGTGCTAGCAGAAGTGGTTTGGGAAAAGGAGATGAAGCCTGTCTACCTAGACTGGGGTAGGTTTTGTTTGCCTTTTGCTCCCTTCCCTGGTCTATGCGAAGACAGCACAGTGGTGCGGACCCAAGATAGCCTTGCACAAAGCTTTTCGTCTCTCTGCTTGGTAATGGCTGCTAGCACCTGGTTCCAGCAGTTTAGTGAGTGGAGATGCCTCCTACAGCACTGAGATGATTTCTGAATCGGAGAGGGTGCCCATTAGGTGCAGATGGATACAGGTGGATTTTCCTCCCGTGGCCTGCTCCTCATTTAGGCAGAGCTCCCAGAAGGGGAGCGCTTGCAGCAGGGGAATGTTTAGGTGTTACATAAATGGACAGGACATGCATTTCTCTGACTTGTCTCTCATTGGCCTCGTCAGAGTGAATTATGTCTGACTGCCTGGCAGTTAATTGGACCATCCTTCCCATTTCCTAAGCTGATAAGCCCCTCACTGTCTGCCTCAATCAGGCTTCTTTGTTTGAGAAGTTACTAATGCTCCAGAAGAAGAGAATAACTACTTTCCTATGTACTGTAACCAAGCGAGGTGCTCTGATCATTTAACTGCTGTGATAAGTCTGTGAAGATTCACCATCTCTCTTCAACAAAATCCTTTCATGAGAATTATTTGTACCGTAACACCGGCAGGAGTTGGCAGGCAGTGAAAGTAGGTACAGCTGGTGTATTTACTACATACCTTGTCACTTTTTGAAAGAATTGCATGTGTGCTTAAGGTATCCTGTGAGCAGCTTTATTCTGGCAGATCCTGGTAGCCGTGCGGTGTACTGCTGGTGTCTGTAGTGCTCTGCCCATCGGGATCGGGTCTCGTTTTTATGGCTCCCTTTTAGCGCAGAGCCGTCAGACTGGGGCCGTCTTCCTGATGAGTCTGGATGGTGCCTAGCTTAAAGTGGGTGTTGCCAGAAGGTGAGTAATAAATGATGATTAATCGTCTCTGCTCTATGGATGAGTTAGTATGAAAAAGCACTTGGCTAAAGGCTTCAAGCTCATCAAAATTAGCCATGCAGGAGACAGTAGCGCACCATCCTGAAGGCCTGATTCTTGCATCTCTGACTGGTTTTGTGTTGACTTCCGTGCACTTGCTGCTTCTGGTTGAGGGAGAAATGTGGCTCCTCTTGTCTCCTATGTAAAATGGTATCAGTACTACAGGTTGCAAATGGGTTGAGTGATACTGAATTGTATGTATTAAAAGAAAACAACCTTCAGTTAGATTGGTCAGTAACCTTTTTGATGCAGAGGTATGGTTATGAACCTTGCAGATACCCATCCTCGTGTTTGTACCATTGAGTCTGTGCTATGAATGCAAAGATCCTGTATCATATTGTGTCTTGAAGTTGAAAACTCATTTTATTCTATGGGAAATGATTCATCTTTTCCTGTCAAAACTGTAAATAAGTAGAAGGAGAAAACCTAAAGCCGTACCAATTTTTGAAAGAGTTTACATTTTGAGTTTTCATCTTGATTTGAGCAATGCATTACATCTGTTTGATTATACAATTAATTCTAAAACCTTTTGAAAAGGAGGATTCATCACAGAAATCTTTCTTCTCCCCCCATCCTTCAACTATTTCTGGCGGCTGACAGGGCCCTAAGCACACAAAGGGAGTATTGGAGGACTTGCTCCTTGCACAGAAGTTGGAAGGACTGGGCTTTTTTTGTTCTTTCTTTTCTTCCTTTTCTTAAAAAAAGCTTTCCGAGGACGTTAAAGTATGCAGAGAAAATAAATGTTTGCGCATTGCACTGTGTGCCTGCATTTGTAGGTACACTCTGACCTCGGGAAGTGACCACCGGTTTATTTCTTGCTGTAACTCTGAGTTTGTACTGTTGAGCCCCAGAATGTCTGTGGCATAGCCGGAGGAAGAGGAGAGGGCACACACACTGTCCATGCGAATTCAAGCCACTGTTAGTGGTGCTCAGTGGTAAGTCATTCATTAGGTCAAAGAGAGGTAAGGGCTGTGGTGAGCTGGACGTGGGGCCCAGCCAGCAGGACAAGGTCTTGTGGAGAAGCTAAGGGGGGCAGGTGTTCAGAAGCCCCATATATCCCACCAGTGGTGGCAGCGTCTCTGTCCTCTCCTCCCAAGGACTTGTCTTGAGCCTCCAGACAGCTAGCTGAGGACTTCTCTTACTGGGACATCCTTTACTAGCATTAATGTTGCCTGGCCTTCAGGACGATGGGCAGAGAATTTGCATTTGGGTTTCAAAGTTTTTGGAGGAGTGTGTGTGCTTTGTGTGTTGTCCAAACCTCAGTGAGGCTGGTAGCTAACAGCCGTTGAGTGGCACTCTGAAGGCCTTGCCATCTCCTAAGGGGGCCGCGAGCTGTGGTCGTGCTGAATGGAGGTGCTGAGGAGAGAGGGGGAAGAAGTGTCCATGTCCTGCAGGAGATGAAAAGGGAAAACTGGAAAATGAGCGACTTATCACTCAAAAGTTATTGGAAAGAAAGGTGCTGCAGATGTAGTACTTAGTGCAAATGGCACTTGCGTGCATGGAAATGCAGGCTGGCTCTGGTTTTTCAGAGGGCAAGTCGGGATGCTGTAGTGGCGTCACTGCAACAGTGAACTGAGAGAATTCGGAAGGCAGTCTGACTTCCCTGAAAGAGTTAAGGGAACATCAGGGATGGAGAAGTGTAAAAAGTGTTTAACCTCAAAATTAAGGCAACTTGAAAACAAATTAACTGCTGGGCCTGGAGTGATCTATGAATGTATAGGACCTTAAGCACAGAAAGTATTGGGGTGAATCTGGAAAGGGTCCACGTGTAAGGAATGTAGTTCTTCTGGCTTCTGAGATAGCTTTTTGTGTAGACAGCATGGAAAACGATTACAAAAACAAGTATTGCAAGACACTTAGATGGCAAACTGGCAGTGCTAAAGCCTATGGCTTTTGGAATCGAGTGATTGTGGGAGAAGTGCAGCTTTGCTCTGCTTTGTTTTTCCAAGCAAACATTTTCTGACTCGTGAATGACCATGAGTGGAGTTTACCCCATGGGCTTAAAGTCAGCAAGCACCAAAAATGCATTGAAAATCTCTCTTGGGCTGAGGGGCTATGACAGCGACTGGACTTGGGGAAAAAAGATATTTTTGATGTTTGATGGCAATTCCACCAGTGGAGTCCAAGATTTCACTTCATCTTTTGAGATGTTGAACTTGTCCACTTGTGCTGGTTAGGAATGGGGTTGACTGGGACTGACCTAACCAGTTTTTAGGGAGCTTAGTTAGCTTCCTAATTTCCAGGTATACTGGGAGAGCCATGAGGAACAGGAGAATGGTGGTAAATTCCTCTGCATGAAAGAAGCTGGGCTGCCGGGAGTATTTTCAATTGGAGATCACCAGGCAGCTTTATTATGAGCCCTGTTTTCACTTGCATACAGTTCTACCAAGCTTTAACCATTTGCACTGAAACAACACATTTCAGGTGTTTAGCTTCAGGCCACATTTGTTTTGTTTGAAAGAAAAACAAGTAATAATAATAAAAAAAAATCCTTCAGTCATTTCTAAGAATGCAACTAAGGGAAAAATAATTTCAGCTTTTGAATTCTCTTTTGTGACCTCTCTTTTCTTATTAGAAAGAAGACAAAACAAACCAAGAATAGCTAAAAAGGGGGAGAAAGCCTGACCTTTTTTCTAGTCCTTAAAGCACTACTGCGGGAGCACTGAGATTTGGGAAGGGGGTGGGAGGTTGCAGTTACAGCTAATGGTTGAATAAGCTAGCAGAGGTGTCAGCAGTGACGCTTAGTCTGGTGTGTTCTGTGCCTAACATCTGTCGTAATGTGTGTGGGGAAAAAGGGCTGATGAAAGCCAAGCATCCTCTAGTCCCTCTGACCCTGGACTGGATTAAGTTGGTTCAGCTCTGTGAATACTCACGTTGGCAACCTAGCCCCTTATCAAGTTAGCAGCCTCGTGTGCCTGTCTATTTGTGTGCTCTTTCACTAGCAAAAAGTGTGGTGAATGCCCAAATATTTCTCTTGCGCTGTGACATAGGGGTATAGACCTTCTGTTTGAGGGGTTTGCTGGTGTAAGATGGAAATGCTTCTTGTGGATGTGTTGAGCTTTATAGGCACTTCTGTTCCATATGGAGTAAGGGTAGCTTGAAAGTTGTCTGGCGAGATTTGCACACCTTGCCAAACACAGCTGGTCTCTTAAATTAAAACAGAGGCCCAGGAGTTCATAAATACCTGGGCACGTGACATAAATAAGCCTGATGATGCACGGGCCCTGTAGCCCTCCCTTGCAGACCACAGCTTGCCCAGGGACCTCTCAGCCATGCCGATTAGAAGCTTCTGTTGACGTTAATGGGTCTCTCCCGTAGAAGGAGCCTGTTGGTATGAATTCATTTGCAAGGCCGAGGCCTTGATTTGTGGTGAGCCCTGCAGTGTGGTTTGCAGTGGCCTGCCTGCATCTTCCCGAGCTGCTGTGGGTGTGAGAGGGAAACAGAGGAAGGCTGCAGAAGCCTTCACCACCTTCACTTCCAGCCAGGAGCACAAAGGAGCTGCGAGCGCAGAGGATGAGATTCCACCGGTGCTGCACGCACAGGGCATAGGCGGCCGCTGTCTGTAAAAATATGCATATGAAAACGGAACTGGAAGTGACTGCAAAGCTGCATTTGCAGGTATCGTAGTTTTTAGAAACTAGGTCTGAGGGGTTTAGCAGCAGAGAGTATTGCAGGACAGTCCCTGATCTGTTTCATTTGTTTTGCTGAAGCGTTAAAAGGACCCCTGGTTTCCATTGCTAAGGCTAGCAATTAATAAATCAGTTCAGGGTTTTACTTTATGTTTTTGTTTTGATTATATACGGTATATGTGTATAGTGTGTGTTTTAATATACACCTTAAAAATAACTCCTTTATTGCTTGATTATGGAGGCAGACACAACGGAAAGAGTATTTTGTACATTCTTTGACAAAACACGTGATTGAAGACATTTATTCTCGTTAACCACCCAGGAGCAGAATTGATTAGCTCTGTCCATCTCTGTTTTGAGAAACTCATCAAAACGAAAGAAAAATCACTTTTTTGTTTGCTTTCCAAGAGAGAAAAAAAAAAAAAAGAGTTTGAAGAGGGGTTAAATAGCGCTTTGTATTCCTTTTCTTGCAACCTCCTCCCTCCCCCCAAAAACCCTAACCACTCTTCCCCTCCGCCGTTGCCCACAGAATTACCATGCATCTAATTTTAGAGGTGGGTTTACATGTTTGTTCTAAAAAACGCTGTCGTCTCCCTCTCTGGTAATCCACCAGGTGGAAGCAAATGTGTAGAGTATTTGTATACGTATTTGTAAATCTGAGTTTGTGCAGGGCGGACTTCTGAGAGAGCAGCGTCCGCGGAAGGGCGAGGGAAGCCTCCCTCCTCGGTGCAATACCCTCGGTAAAGCAAAAACGTGCAGTTAACCACCGGCTCGGATCGTTGGTGGTTTTTGTTCATGTGGTAGGCCGGGTGACATTGTATTAGCCAATTCTTCTGATGGATGGTTAGAGATCAGTTGCCTGGTTGTTCTGAATTGCAGGAGGGAGCAGGCTGCCTGGGAGGGGATGGGGAGGATCGGATAGGAAGTGGTTTCTTAGAGATGGGTGCTTTTCTGGTGCTAACAGAAGTTCTGGTCTGTTAGCCACGAGTGTGCTTTTCTGACCTGCAAGGGTACGTTTGTAGCTTGCTGCTGTGCTTTTCCCTTCCTGCTGTCTTCCTGATAGCCACCTTGCATCTGGGTACATCTCTGCCCTTGCAAAAAATGGCAGCTTTGAAGTTTGGGGAGTATCCCTTTGCATTCAGCCCTCACAAGCATTTTGCTTTGAAGACACCTTTATCTAGAAGTGCTAACGGGCTTGTTCAGTTGTTTTGGTGAAAGGGGGAGTCCACGCTCAAATGGGGAGCTTTAAGTAGTTGTGAATATCTTGAAAGCATCCCTCTGGCCTGCAATTGTTTGGAAAGGGACCGTGCTATCAAGGTTGATGTTGCCTGTAACATTTCGTTTAACATAAACCCTTTGTCCGCATACTGCTGCAGGTTCTTGGTCTGCTTTAATACAATTTTTGTTGTTTCTCTGCTGACTTGTCGTACTATAATTAATGTCAAAGGGTGACAGATCGTGTTCTTAATAACTGAAGCTTCACTCGTAGGGCAAAGCCTGAACAGTAAGTCATGTTGAATAGGTATTGGTTTAAATCAGTTGTACAGTTTGGGCTTTGCTTTACTCTGAACACGTAAGAGTAACAATCCAATTGCTTAAAATTTAAGTGCTCCTTTCCAGCTGTACCAGTGAAGATATTTGCATTTTCAGTCCAGGGTTGCAAAACCTAGCCCTGTGCTTGTAGTTAGTGCATGTTAGGACAAAAATAAAATGGAGGAAGAGCTGAAAGAAACCGTTTGCATCACTTGAGGCCCATGGGAGCTGAGGGTCAGGATCACTCTGAAAATTAATCAGTTCACTAGAGAATATGATAATTCAAGGAAACGATGGTATTGCAATAAGGTTTTATTTTTTATATATATATATTTTTATTACTAGCAGAAACTTTAAAAATAAGATGAGAGCGAGAGAAAGCACGGGAGCAGAAGTGGCTTGAAGGGGAAATGACCAAGTCCCCTTTAGAAATGCAGAGCGTGATGGTTCAGGGGTACTGCTTTCTTCCTTAGAAACTCCTTTCTGTCTTGGGGAGGAGATCACAGCCCTGTGAAATCTGATTTCTTAATACTGTTTTGATTAAAGCAAAATAATTCTGGTCCCTCCACTTCTCTGGAGGATTGAGGACTTAAACAGGGTGTGCTGGGCCTGCAGAAAAGCGAGTGTAATCTCAAATCTGTAAGCGGTATGCAGCCCCTATTGTTATTTTTAACAAATTAAAACATCACAGAAATCTGCGCAGGCAAACTTTTGGTCCTCCTGTACCCCAGTGCAATAATTATAATGCAGAAACAGCTGATGGGTCACGTCTCCAGCCCTGCACAGCGTTATGACTTGCTACCTACATTCCATGTTTAGCTTTGAGCGATCAGATGGTGCAAGCAATGTGAGCTAGCAGCGCCTGAGGACATGCAGCCAGGCAACACGTCCTTTCTCAGTGCAGCTTTGGTTTCTTTTCTCCGCTTCTGTCCCACCCCATCCCCTTGAGGTGATGCACCGTACAATAAATGCCGCTCTCTGGAGGTGGTCAGCTGCTGGCGTGGGAGCATGTGTGCCATTCCCACCGCGCTGCATGTTAAGTCCAAGGGTCCAAGGTTTGTAAATATTGTTTCTAAAGTACCTGAGAACTCCAGGTGAGCCGTTTGCCCTACTTACCAGGTACTCTGTAGCTCTGGTTGAGACATGTGGTGGCACGTGGTGGCAGACTGTTTCAGCTTTGTTACTGATGTGGCTTAACAAAGCAAGAGTTGTACTTTTTTGGGAAGGGGATAACTTCATCTTTGTGCATGGGGAAGGGGTCATTTACAGAGGTTTACAAGCAAAAAAAGGTTGAAAATGCAGTTTTATTCAGCCCTGAAAAATTTGAGGGAGGCCAGAGGGAGATATTGTAGACTTCTGTTTGTTTTGTGCTTAGCACTGCACAAAAGGTACACCCAGTCCTTGATCTGGGAGAGATTGGACAGGCAAGTAGAAAATGGCTAACTGGCTGCCTGGGACTGCTCCTGCTCTCTTGCTGCCCTCTTCCAGGGATGCCTTGGAGAGATGCAGTGCAGACATTTTAATTGTTGTAGCTCATTTTATTGTGAGAGTCTTTTCACTGTGTTTAATTGGAGAGCTGAACTTCAGGTAGACTTTTAAGTGGAAGGAGTTTTCTTCAGTGGCAGAAGGACTGCAAACGAACTCCGAGCTGGAGCAAAGGGAGAGAGGAGGAGCAGGAGGAGGGACTGCAGATGGAGCTGGCAGTGAGTTCGTTCCCCGACATCTTTTCATCTTTCCCTGGTACTGCTGCACCGCAGGAATAGAGTTACAGACAACATTCTTGCTCAGGTCTCTCATCCCGCACTCAAATAGAGGGTGTAATTTGACGATGCTTCAGCTACCCTGTTTGAAGGCTGTTGATGAAACTGTATGTCTGTGCATATATAAAGAAAAACAACCCCCAAAAAACCACACATCCCAAAACAGTGTGACCAATTCCATGATCCCAGATCACTGTGCGGCTGTTCAAATGCCAGGACTGGCACAATGCTGGAGGGGGAAGGTGTAGCTGGAGCTGAGGGGTGAAGTGAGGACTGGCTTGTCTCTCCTTCTGAATGACAGCCGTGGCTTACATCAGGTTAAATCAGCCTGTACTCTGCAAGCTGAGGCAAAGCAGAATGGATTAAAAACGGTTTTCCACTTCTAACCTTGAGTTTCCTTGCAGCTGTAGCTCTAAATCAGCTTGTGTGGGGGACATGTATTCCTGCATCTCAGCAGAGAGACGTCTTCTTACAGGTCAGTTCTTGCAGTCGGTATTGGCTACAGTTTTTTTCTTATTGGCACGTCTGTGTTCACGACTTCCACAAATAGATTTTGAACTGGATTTGCATCTCCTCCTCCATCCGTATCGGCGGGTTAGCAGTGAGGCCTGCGGGGTGGCTGCATGGGTGGCCGCCTCGCGCCCTGCTTGGGCTGATGCAGATCTTCTCAGTTGGCCAAGGTTATCTTGCTGCTGACCTTGTAGCCAGAACTCAGGCTCTCAGAGGCACAGTAATTGTGAAAATGAGGGGTTTTGAAAGAATCTGCAAAGGCTGATTGTCCTTACTTGCTTTTGTAAAAGCCACGGTTTATTTTCAGCACCACGCTGAACTAGGAAAGAAAGCGACTTTGTGTTAAAGACACAAATTCTGAGAAGGTCCCGTTTGAAGATTCTTACTTCTGAAATCCACTGTGGAGACTTCTTAAATTTAGCATGACAAGAGGCTGCTTTACCACAGCTCAGCCTAAAAGCCTGCTTCTGGTGTACTTTCTTGGTTGTTTGCTGACGGGGCATTGATAGCTTGCTGTACGTGATACATGGCATCTGATTTCTTCCTAGCTGTGGCCTTTCATACCAGAATGTCTTTGCCTTGGTTGTATTTGGTTCAGTGTACTGAACTAAATATGTTTGCATGCTTTTGGGATGAAGAGGGACTTCTGTTAGCTGTGTGACAGAATGAGGCATGGGGATTAATGGGGGGAACGGCGAGAGAGGGAGGAGTTGTATGGGTTTTCTTTTTTTCTCGAGGCATCAGGCTCCTCCTGTAGCGAGGGAGAGCATAGTACATCGAACCTAAAGACCTTTAAAGTACATGCTGAAATGGATGCTGGGAAGATACAGTACAGTGCTTGGGCACAACTCCAAGGCTCCCAAGGCAAGTAATATTTAAACAAGCTGAACAGCCCCTTTAGGCAAGCAGCAGGAAATCCAGCACTGAGCTTTGTGTTGTTGCATGGTCAGCAGAAGATAAAAGCTCAGGCTATGCAGCTGGGGTTCCCTCCTATCACTGGATGGCAAACTGTTAAGAAAAGATAAAAGGACAGAAAAGAACAGGGGGTCGTCTTACTGAAAAGCATTCCTTCATATTGTAAGCTGTCGCAGTACTTTGAAATACACCGGGCCTGGTGTAAGTCAGAAGCATCGTCATTCTGGTGCTTGTTGGAGCTTTTACATCAGTTGGCAGGTGAAAGGCGACTTCGGCCCTCGGCTTCACCGGAGATCAATGTTTAACATGGGCAGGATCATGACACACATAGGTGCCTCGCAGCAAGCAGGAGCCTCCCACGTACGGCCTTTCCAGGTTCCGCTTTCTGCAGCTTATCCTTGATTGGGCACTATTTTAACAATGAGGAAAACAAATTTAACTGAATGAGATTACTATTTCAAGTCTTCTAATCACTATTTACTGTGTTCCTCCCCTCCATCCCTCCCCCTTTTTTCCTGCATCACAGCACTGGTGTCTTGGGAAAGAAAATGCTTCAGAGCATTTGTTACCAATTTAGCAGCAAGTACGTGCTCAAATTTGGGATTTCTAAGATCTGTGTGTGCCATATGTAGGCAAAATGTAATCTTTGCTAGTTCCAGTAGAAGGGAACAAACACAAATTTGCTGTTCTTCAGATAGAGATTCTTTAATCTAGTGAGACTTACATTTGTGCAGCCTTTTTGTTTTGGTAAGACAGTTAACTGCCCTCCCTGGGGTGCCTAATTGCTTATCATGAACTAATCAGTCCCCAGGGTATATGAAGGAATGAAATGCTGCCGAGATAGAGCCTCTGACTTCCCCCAGAGGTGTGATAACCCTCCCAACTACCCCACCCTTTCAGGAGCTTGCTTATTTTAAAGAGCTTGCTATTTCAGAAATTATCCATGCTTTGGTGTTTTCAGGGAGTTTTAAAGGGCTATATGTGCTGAGGAACTTTTGAAGTTGCCAGCTTTTTTTTTTTTTTTTTCTTTTTCTTTTTTTTTCTGTCAGATGTGTATTGAATAACATTTCAAGTTCGGTGTGAAATATGCTGAACATGTTGCTGCTGCTGCTTCTGTTTATGGAAGTGTCTACCTCCGTAGTCTCCATGTCATGCAAGACCCTAACAAATGAGGAAAGGCCTCCTTTCTGTCTTCAGCTGTCAGTAAGCTGGGCTGGTAAAATCTTCTAGCTTCAGAAACCCTGTTTGAAGTTCAGATGAACGAACAAGGGAAACAAATCTGGTGACTGTCTTCTAATTTTTGGTAGAATGGTACTTCCACATTACCATGTGTGAAATGAGTGGGTAGGCTGAGAAAAGTTTTTCACCTTACCGTGAAAAATTATTTATTTGGCTGGTGTTTTTTTTTCTTTCTCCTTTTAGTTTCTTGTTTTAACTCATTCAAATATGCACTTCTCTGCTCAACAGGTGAGACTGCTGCTAATTTCTCGATTTCTTCCCATGTACCTCTTTATACTGAACAGTTGAGCTTCAGAAGGCTTTGTAAAGCAATACAGAGCAATAATGTCTGAACTGGAAGTGGAAAATAGCTCCTGCTATTTAGTATCTGACTGAAAGTGTGAATTCTGGCATTGAAGTTTTCTTCATCCTTTACTTTTGCTTGGAATTAACATCCATTTTCTGTGAAGTTTGGAGGATGAGATCTGTCAGTTAGGTAGCAATACTGTTTGTGCCTTTAAAGAGTTGTACCCCATTCAGAGAACCACCTCCAATGATTATCGTTTCTTTTTTTTGGCTCTCTTAAAACACTTTTGTTCTTGTTTACCTCTTGTCATGGAATAGATCCTAAATGACCTCAGCAAGATTGGTGTAAACATGTATATATTGCCATAATATGGACTGGCTTATAACTGTAAAGCAAGGTGATTTCGTTTTTAGAATTAAAGGAAAATGGCTGTGTGGGTGTGTATGTATATGAACAAGAAAATGTTCATGTGAGAACATCACTCATGAAAATAAGTATGAATTTCAGTATCACAAGTTTGATTCTAATACTTTAGTGTTGCTTTGCTATGTGTGCACATGTGAAAGCAATTGGTCAGGGCTCCACTTAGCGAACTGTTGCTCTTCTGCTGTTGAATTGGGGTGGCCATGAGTGGATGCACAGGTCACTTGGTTGATATTTTTGTTTGCATGTGTTGTCGGTCATTTTTTTTCTATGGTTAACATCTGCAACTAGTAGAGAATCGGGTTGAACCTTTGCATAATTCATGCTACTTTGTTCCAGATTAATGTTTTGGTGTGCAATCTTACATGTCAATGGGAGTGAGCAGAAGGAAATAAGCTGCCCTTTTCATACATAAATTGTGGGAAGAATTGTCTGTGTCATCTGTTTGATGGTAATGTGTGAAGCGCTAGAAGTGAAATTGTTTTTTTGGAAGAGAAGAATGATTTTGGACCAGCAGCAGACGTTTTTGGCTGGAGGAATAGCAACTTGAAACTTCACTTAGTGAAGAAACCTGTTCACAATTTTGTCTGTTTTCCTTTTCTTTTTTTTTTTTTTTTTTTTCCCCCAGCTTTCCTGAAATAAACTTCCTACAATTCTTTGCAGTGTGCAGGTGTCCAGACTCCCCTTTACTCATACTCACTTGTGCAGCCCGTCAGCCAACTGAGGGCTGTGCCTAAAATTCTGCCTACGGGTCTACACTGCAGTGGTCTTGGCGGAGTTACAGTGGATACCTTGTGCACCTACAGGCTGCAGCATCCCTCTTAAGCTGAACAACTGAGTATTGCATTCCAGAAGTCTACACATGGGGAGCACTGCCCGTAATAAACAAAAGAAAGCTGCAGAGGTTGTAAACTGCTACTTAATCCCTGTGGCTGTGGTGCCGAGGAGCATCAAAACTTTGCTGGGTGGATCTGACAGCTTATTGTGGAATAGAGGGTCAGTCTTGCTGGTATTTGTAGTTACTAACCTTAGCGGATTTTTTTTGTTTGTTTACTTTGATTTTTTGTTTTTCTCTGCGTGTGTACGAGGCTTGTGGCCTTGCCACCGGAATGCTCGTGTTCAGAAAACTTAAGACTGTTCCCACTGAAGAGCTTTGAAGATCAGCAGGCGTTTCCTCCAGGGGCTACGGCATTGTTGGAGGAGCCAGTTGCTGCAGAAATCTTCAGGCCTATCCGCCCGACTTTGGTCATTCCTTACCTCACCACCTCACGTGGATTATGCTGTTTGCAGACTGTCTAAGCTCCATGATGACCTCCATGGATTCCTCATGAGCTTTTACAAGGCCGGGCCTGTGTACTTTGTAAAATCCTTTTGAAATGCCTGCTAGGCTTTTAAAGTCCCAGAGCAAAAGCTATATTACAAGGAACGTAGAAGGTCAGCAGCTGGATGTGGTTGTGGATGAAGGGGGATTTATGTTTGTGAGTGTGTAGGCAATTCTTGGTTTTAGTATGCATCTTTTTCAGATTAGATAGAGAGATGTCTTTTCTGAGGAGGCTTCTTGTACTCATCTGATAAAGCTGAGGGACTTCTGAATTCCATAAAAAACTGTAGATCTGGATTTCTGTGCTCTTGTTTGGCATGTGTGCTGCACTCTATGAAAATTGACAGATGCTGTTTCATTTTGTCAGTGTGCAGGAAGCACCTCCCACAGGTTAGTTTCACTGTGTTTACTTCAAAATAGAATGAAAACTCGTACTGAAGAATACCACTGACAAGTAGTTCTGCTGTTTAAAATTTCCCTGCTGGCTCTCCTGTGAGGATCTCAGCTTTGCCTGCTTGCCAGCACCGTCTACTGCTGTAACTAATTTACCTAACTAAAACAAGAAGCAAACAGTGTATTTCAGAATTTAGAGCTCCACAAACAACCCTGGAGGCTACCTGCCCAGCTGGTATAAGCCGGTGGGTGTGCGCACAGGGCTGCAGCAACTTGTTCATCAGCGATGGAGAGAGGTATTTTTCTTAAGGCTGGGTTCTTCCTTCACCTTCAGGAGGCAATAAGCCTCAGTTTGAGTGATTTCTGGTACTCCGGCATCTACGGCAAACATTGAATTAGAACACTCCAGGTAAAATTGAACACCTAGCTTGTATCTCTTGTCTCTGCTTGAAAATAGTGGGAGAACAGTATCCAATGGTCATCTAAACTTAGCATCACCTGGAGATGTAGATGGCATATATGTTTCTGGTCTTTAGCAGGCTGTAGGAGGTGGTTGACTTAAAACCTGTTGTGTCTCATGCAGTGCAGTGCAGGAGGGTGGCTTTGGCTCGTGGGTCCGTGCAGGGTCTGCCTGGTGTGGGGATACGAGGAGCACTACAGGTTGTCTTGATCATGAAAAAGCTGTGTAGTTGTGTTGGATATTGCACTGGAGGCTGACGTTAAAAAGAATGAGGTTTGTGCAAAACACTTCTGACTCCCTTTGCTCCAGCACATCTCTCTTTCCTCCTTGTGACATGTGGTTTTCCCTCCTATAATGTCAAACTAAAACCTTCTAATTAAAAATCTCTTTCAGTGTGTGTGTGTGTGTTTGAACATTTTAAATTGTCTTGGTTATAGATTTTTTTGTTTGTTTGTTTGGAAAGTGTGATAGAGGGAATAGTTCCTGTGCTGACCAGATACAGAAGACAGGAAGATAATGATGTTAACAAGGTGAGGGAGAAAAGGAGGTGTTTGTTTAGAAAAAGCCTAGTCACTAAAGCCTGTGGAGCAGAGAAACCCTGCTGATAACACAGATGAAATTGTCTGCCTTGCCTAACTTTAGAGGAGTGGAGCTTTGTAATAAATGGCTGCCATGTGGCAGCTGTCTCCCAGCTTCGTGAGCCTGGCAGTAGTTAATCCTGTCAGCAAGTCATGCTCCCTGGAAAAGAGCAGCAAGAAGAGCTGCAAACTCTTGAATCATTCTCTCTGCAAAACATTTGCATGTTGAATCCCTTTCTGCTTAAAACGAGTTTGGTAATTTGGTGGAGGCTCTCATCTTTAAGTAGCATTAGAGTGCAGCTGTGTTGGCTTTTAAATAAAAAGTTAGAAACGTGCCGAGATGTAGAGATTCTGTTCCCTCTTAAATAAATAAAAAAAAAAAAAAGAAAGAAAAAAAAAGCCATTTTAGTTTTGGAGGGTGTATGTTACAGGGTACAAACCACACTGTGCAAAGAAAAGACTCCATGTTGATATCTGTGTGTTAATTCAGGTTTAACATCTGAGGTCATGATTATCCTTAAAAACTTGAGCCTTTAAGATACAAAACCATTCACCTTGGTTTGTTTTTTATATTTTGTCGAGCATCTAATGTTTCTGACCTTTCTCCACAACCCGGAAAACTAGAACTTTTGCTTAAAAAAAAAAAAGTTTGAGATTCTTGTGCAGTAATGTAATACCATCAGATTTTTACAGGGCTCATGATAAAATCGTGATGGTTGACAACACCACCACCAGGAAATGAGTTTTAATCCCTGTAATTTCCGTCTTTCTTTTCACGTCGCGCATCATTTTACTGTGTTACCCTGTGAGGTGTAGAGTGCTTTGGCACGCTACCTGGTAAGGTGCTGCATGCGGAGTGTGCTGGCATCTCCCTCGCAACCAGCACTGTCGGGCTGCAAAGGATGCAGTAAGTGAGCTGATGCTGTCCCCTCTGGGCTTGCCTACACAAGGAACGTTGCTGCGTGTGGATGCACTTACAGTGGCAAAACTCCATGCAGGACATAGTGCAAAAGGAAAATGTCTTTTCCTGGTTTAGCATGCCCTGTTTTCAGAACACTTTTTGTAAACTCGCCTCAGTGAAGCCTTCTTTAAATCCGTCCCTGGAGGAAGAGGATCGTAACCAGGGTGCTGTGCAAGAAACAGGGCACTGGCACAGGAGATTTTCTGTGCCTTCCTCTGCGTGATTCATCCTGCCTCTCTAATCCTTTCCAAACCTGTCCTGCTGCACACGCACGGCTCCAGCAACGTGCAAAGAACAGGCGTGAAGGAGCGAAACATTTGCTCGTTTCTCCTAGCACTTTCCTCCAGAGCTTTGCCCGGGACCTTCGCCCAGAGCCGCGGGTCCGAGGCTGCCCTTGGCCAAGCTGTTGGCCATCAGGGCCACAGGGGCGAGGGCTGGGGCCGGGCCCCCCCTCCTGCCCCAACAGCTGCAGGCACCGATTGCCAGAGAGCGGCACAGTGGCGGCGTTTTGTGGCTTTTCTTCCTCTCACTGTTACTGTTCCTTCTTCTTTCTGTGATGCTGCGAGGAGGAACAACCAGACTGCTTGTCTCCCTGCCGGGTGTGTGCCTGGGCATCTGCACAGCCAGTTGGTAAGGCACAGAAGCCCCTGTTTTTTTAAGCGACACCAGGGGCTATTGATTGCAGGCTCGGGCTGTGCTGCTGCTGCACAGATGCTTGCTTTTGGCCCACCTTAAAAGGACAAGACATCCCGCGGTTTAGACTGGCCATATATTGTCGGGGATGCCAGCATCTCCGTCACAGCTACCCGGCAGAGTTGAGCGTCCCATTTTGCCCGCACCCTGTCCTTGCATCCTTTTCTTCATCGGAGTCGAGGGGTGCTGCAGTTTGCCTTGGCTGGAGGGGAGGTGGCTTTTATTTCGTACTCTGAAATGTTTTCCATCTGGCTTTCCCAAGTGCAGTCCATCTAGCTCACCCCTCAGACTCTTGGGCAAGCATCCCGTTCTCTCAGCACAGTGCTTGCTTAGCTGTCTAGGTTATGGCACATCAATGTGTAGCTTTTTTTGTTTGTTTGTTTCTTTCCCCCAGGGTTTTAAGTTTACTGGGTTTGGCTGTGTTGAGATTCTTCCTCTCAGCACAAGGCAAAAATGTAAAAAGAAAAAGAAAAACCCACAGGGCTTTCTACTTGCTTCGCTTCAGATTGTTTCCTCATTTTACATCCCTTGCCCCTCTCTCAGGCAGCAGCAGCAGCAGCGAGTGAGGTTTTGCTTCCCCAAGGGCTGCTGGAGGGGCTCAGCTCCCATCTCAGCAGGGGGACATGCAAGGCCGAGGGGTGCCTGCTGGTCACCATTTCGGGCTCCTGCACCGCTAAATTTTCCTGAGTTTTCCTCAGCTCCTTTTGGGTAGCATCTGTTGCAGCGGACGGTGCGGCACTGCGTGCCCGGCCTGCTCTCTCCTTCACGCCAGCCCGGCATCACTCATGCCTTCGGGGCTGGGTCCTCCAGGCCCTGGCGCTGCCAGGGGATCGCGGTCCTGGGCTCCCACGCTCTCCTGCACCACGTCCCACGGTGTTTCCTTGCCCAGCGGGACGTGAGCCAGTCCCGGCCCAAGGGAGGGCCGTGGTGGCTGGGCTGGGGAAGGTCCATCGGTCCGGGGAGAGACCCTGCGCCGTGTCTCAAGGCACGCCGCCGTCTTGTGGCTTGCCCGCCCGGGGGGATGCGAAGGGACTTTCTTGGGTCGCCACTTCATCTAAGGCAAATAAACTGGAGTCGAAGCCAAGAAACACATCAACTTCCTGGAACTCTGCGAGCCGTCCACACAGCTGTCCTAGCTTGCCGAACACATGCAAAGCAGAGCTTATAAGGACAGACAGTATTGCTTTTGTGTCCCTCCTCAGCACGCGGGGAGGGAGCAGGGGAGGGGACGCTCTGGGTAGTGCCGAAGGCCCGCCTTGCCTGGCGTGCTCCCTTGGCCGCATTTTGGGGAGCTGAATCCCTCCCCAGAGGCCTCTTTGCACCCTGATGGTGCACAGGGAGCTGGCAAGGATGAGGATGGAGGGGCGTTTGTACACGGGAAGGAGTGGAGGGACGTCTGTTTACAGCTGCTTGCATTACTTCGCTGTTTTCCCGACTTCAGTTTTTTGCATGTGTCTGAAACCGGCTATCGTGGCCCCAAGTTTGTTAAGCTGTCTTCAAATCTCAGTGTCCTTTTTGCCTGAACAAGTTCTCAAAGCTGACTGCAGTTTGGTGACAAAGGCTTCCTGGAGGGCCAGGTGCTAGCCCGCAAGCTGATACAAACGGTGAGGATGAGGAACAGCTTTTAGACACATCTTTGATATGGGGGAGGAGGGATAAGGCGTTAGGCAATCTCAAAATTTTTCAGCAGCTGGTCAGACAAAACAAGGGGGGGTTGCAGCTCCTGCAGGGCTGTGCGTGTTGTGTGGCATGGCCATCCTGGGCATGGTGATGCTGGAGAGGTGCTCGTGCAGGCTCAGACTGAACCCCTGGAGTTGCAGAGCATGCTGGCAGAGGACTAGGCTTTCCCATCAGGGGCCTGGGGGCTGTCAGATTTTGCTTTCACTCTCGAGCAGCATGTGCCTCGCTTCTCTTTTCTAGCCTAGCAAGACCACAGGCTGTTGTGTGAGCTGCGATTCCCACAGCACACAGCCATTGTGAAAGAAACAAATGGGGGGATGCTGTGTAAGTTAGAAAGCTGAGTGCAAGGCCAAGGAGACAGGTATGAATGCGTCTTATATTAATGCTGTCTAGTGTCTCCTTGTATTGCTGTAAACCAGTTGGAAAATACAGAAGCATTGCATCCAGGAAGCCTCTCTTTGCCAGTACAGCATCTGCCTGTTAGATTAGTGTAGCTTCCTTGTTTTCAGTGTGACTTTATCAGCACGGTACCAGGGTATCATGATGATTCAGAGCTGCAGTTCACTTAAGGCAGTAACAGAGTTCAAATTCCAGTGTGTTTTATGAGAGATGCTTTTGGTCAGCTAAGTCAAAGTCCTGAGGACCACTAACGTTCAATAAGGCATCCAGACATGGATTTCAAAACCTGCATATAAACTAAATACGCTTGCATATCTCATCGTGCTTGCAAAGGAATAAAACCAGAGGATTAAACATACTTGAATATTCAAAATTTAGGCTGGCAGTTAGGTGTTGTAACAACAGCGTGCAAAGTAATCTGTATACACAGGGGTCTTCTTGCTCCTTTGGTGCTTCCTCCCCTGCCCTGCCCTGCAAACAGGTGGTGCTCCCCAGCTCTGCTTTAAAGCATGTCCGTGAGCATGTGCTTCACTTGTTTATTCAGTGTCTGTGCATATCTGTCTGTGTCTGTGTTAAATAAGAAGAGGCATATGGCCATGGTGGGTCGTAGGGTTATTTTTCAGGGCAAGGTATGCTAACACAGGTAAAACAACTGTATCGGTAGTAGCGCCAAGAGGTTAAATAGGAAGATGAGCAATCTGTCTTTTAGTGCTCAGAGAGTGCCTTTCCAGAGATATAGCTCTCTTTGGTTGGTGTTTTTGAAGGTTTGTGGTCTTGGCTTCCCCTTGGTCCCCCCCAATGGTCCCCAGAAGAAGATTGTAGTTAGAGGTACAAGTTCAAAAACATTGGGGTAATATTCTTAGTGTCTGTTTTTTTCCAAATACTAAGCGAACAAACGACCACCAAATATTCCCGTGCCACTGTCTTTTTTTTTATGCTTGTCTTCCTTTCCCCGTAGGCTGCTCTGTACTGGTGCTCCAGCAGTGGTGACAGTGAGGTGACGCTGCCAGTATAATTCTCTACCGCTGGGGTGCCGAGTCAGCACCAACACTTCAGTAGCAAGGGCAGAGTTGGTATTAAAAAGGTCAGTTGGGAAAACTTTCTTCTTTTGGTTTTCCTTTGCCTTGAGGCAGTGGCTTTGAATACCATTAACCCTTTTTTCTTCCCACACAACGCATTTTCACCCTCTTTCCTTCCTGCCATCTTTGAAGCAAAATCACATTCAAAAAGTAGTTGGAGCGATGTGCACATCTCTGGGGGTGGGAGTAGCTGTTTGTGCTTGGGAGTGTCACCTCGTGCCCTGGGAAGAAAATCTGCTCCTCCGGGTAGAAACTTGGTGCGAGACCAGTGCATCAGAAACATTTTTGAAAGTGGTGTAGCAGTTCTCAGGTATTATAATCTCAAGGGTAAACCATAAACTTTTGTTTATTCAAATGTGATATCCCTCTTTGAAGTTCTGTTCTTGTCTAAATTTGTATACTAGAAGTTCTGGCCTTCATTTAAATGATCCTTGTGTTTTTTTCTACCACTAAGGGGAAAAAAAAAAAAAAAAAAAAAAACAGCGGGAAAGCCTTGAATAAGCTAATAGCATTGCTAAGATGGAAATGATGAGGAAGGCTCAGGATTCCTGTTTGGGCCTCATGGGAGAACGTGGTTTGAAATGCGTGTGTGTGGGGGGGTGCATTCCTCAAACTGTCATTTGTTTCCCCCGTTTCTCCTCCTCCCACCGTGTTCTGTACTACGTACTGCGGCATGTTTAATGAAACCAATAAAAGTATTTGGCGGAGAGTGTTAATCTTTCCCTGGCCCAATTAGTGCACGGCTTCTACTTTAACGTTGATGTGAACTGTTTTTTTAGGGCAGAACAATGAGCAGCTTTGTGCTACACGCAAGGTTTTCCCCCTCCTTGCCTGTATTGTGTATTTCTTCCTATCTATTCCGAAGGGAGAGCTCATGTGCAGGGACAGTGGAGCAAACTGGAGCAGAGACTTGTACCAGCTCCACGCTTGTATAGCCACCTCTGGCTGGCAAGTCAAGTGACTGTGACTCTGAAGACTCATCATCTCTTCTCCTTTCTTCTTCCTTCCCTTGTGGCCTGTGTTCTCCTTTTTGCTTCGTCTGTGATGCTCTTCACCAGAAGGAGAAGCAGATATAGCTGTTGAGAGTGGTCTTCAAACAAGAAAATTAAATATAAATAACTGCTGATGGGCTTAGTACAGTGGACACACTTTATCCCAGAGGAGGAAATAGGTCTAGCAAGTGTCTTCCTGTACAGACTGAATGGGAAGCAACAAGGCTTTTTTTTTTTTGGTGGTGAGCCCTCTGCTTTCTCGATGACTCTCCCATTAGCTGGTTATGTGCAGCATCAGGGGTGGGCCTCTGGCAGGAGGAGGAGCTGAAGGCCCCTCAGGTTTCTCAGTGGGATTGCAGTTGCCCCAGTTACATGGTTTTAGAAACAGCATCACGTGGAGGGAGCCAGGTCTCTTGATATGGCCGGCAAAGCGGGCTGTGGGGATTTTGTATTGTGTTTTTTTTGTTGTTGTTGTTGTTTGTTTTGTTTTTTCTCCTCACATGTCTTAGCACTCTCTGCTTTCATAAGAGAGGATGACTCGGGGGGGGGGGGGGGTTCATCAAAGTAGAAGATGACTTGAATGCTCATGACCACTTCCCTGTTTCCTAGAGGCTCTGGTCAGATGTTGAATGCAACCTGAGGCCGCACTGTTTGCCAGCCTGTTTCCTGTTTGTCCCTCTTTCCTGGAGGTCTTTGTTCTCTTTTGGGGAAAGGGAGGAAGGAGGCTCCATCAGCACGGCCTCTGCGCTGAGGCCTCGACTGTGAGCTGAGAAGGCTTGCGGTCCTGCAGGCAGCCTGGTGCAGGGCATCCATGCTGGTCGCTGCCTCACAGATTCCCTGGGTTTCTTAGGTCTGTGGAAAGAAAACATTTCCCCATCCTCAGTGATGCATTTATTAAAAAAAAAAAAAAATCTGCAAGAGAAACCTCTCAGTATGTTCCTGCCTGAAGGCTTTCTGCCATGGGTTTTCCCACAGGAAGGAGTGATTTGGCCCAGTATCCTTATTGTTCCTATATCCTATTGCAAATAGAAAGTTAGGCTTCTGAAATTGGTGCGTGCTGCTCATGCAGTTGTCTTTGTTTCAGAGGCACATTTTTATTTTGTGCAAGAAAATGGAAAATACATATGTAAATAAAAACATGCATAAATCTATTTTTTTTGGATAATTTAAGGATTTTTTCCAACTGCTTATAAATTAGGAAAATTTTAATGTATTGAAAACAATTTTAAAAACAAGGTCTGTTGTTTGCATTAGCAGTAAGATGTTTTAGATTCAGAAATAAAATAGCTGTTGATTCATAGAAATTGTGAAAGGCTGTAATAGCACAAATACATAATTTTCCTCCTGAAAGAAGAACAGAAAGCAGGCTGGCAGGTGTTTCAAAATCAGGAGGTAGGTTTCTTAATGTGTGCCTGTATGCCTGCCTCTTCTCTTTTTGATGAAAAAGTCACGTTTTCACTCTCGGTAAAACCAGCACTAGGAATTCGGACTCCAGTACTCTGGGAAGATCCTCAGCAATTTTAAAGTTACCTTCACTGACACAGCAGTCTTCACACTTATACAACAGATTAACTTTTTCCAGGATGTAACAGTGGTAATATTAATGTTATTGGTATCAACTGAAAGAGAAAAAAATAGGTCTACTTTGGAAGGAAGAGGGTTTTTTTGTTTTGGTTTTGTTTTTTTGGTTGGTTTGCTTGTTTGTTTTTAAGTGCTGAAACGCTTATTTGCATTAATTTTGACAGCAATCCCTCCAAATAATTTAAAATGGTGGTACTAAGCAGATATAGCAGCAACTTAGAATATTTATACCAGTCTTGAAAATAACTATAGTGTTTGTTCTATTCAAGATTAAGCCAGCTACCACATAAGCGGTTAAAAAGAACAAAAAAATAAATGACTGTGTTGCTCTGGAATAAGATGAACCTTTTTTAAAGACCCTAACAAATCAATAGCTCTTGTGCTTGCTGGAGAAAATACAGAAGGATGGATGCTTGGCTTCTCTTTGGATCAGGCAGTCCCTGCCATCATAGGGAACACTAGTGTTTTGCTTAGCAGAAAAATACAAAAATGACCAGGGAAAAATTAACTTAAATTGTTTAGGATAGCATCAAAATGGTATTTTTGTCAGTTTTTGGAGACTTTAACCAAAAATGCTGTTTTAAGAAGTTAATGTTATCTAGAGCCTTAGTCTAGCCTTAGTCAGGTCCTGCATTTTGGCTCTATCCTGTGCTGGTTCACTGTGTCAAACCATTCACCCGTGTGCAGCTCCCAAGAAGGTAGACAGTTAACTATAGGGAGCTTGAGCCTATTGCTTTTTCTTGTTGGGTGAAATAAGGATCTGCTTGACACAAGTCAAGAGAGCAGAAGCTGGGCCTTTTCTCTTTGTCTGCCTTTTGGTGTGCACTGTGAAGTGTTAACAGTTAGGATGCTGTGATTTCTTGTTTGCAAATGCTGTTCAGAAAGCATTTGGAAGTGTTATGTGAGTGACCGATTTGTATGTCACCCTAGAGAGCATGTTTTTTAAAAGGAAGAAACCCCGTCAACCCCAGTTTGAGACTGAAGGCCTGTGCTTTCTGAAAAAAAGGGAAATCTGTATTAAGTCTGCTGGATGCAATCTGGAAATCTGAGATGATGCAATGTCCACAGTGTGTTAATTTACGCAATGAACCATTTTGCTTGTAAAGTTATAAAGGTGTATTTCTCCATTAAAAATGTATTAGTATCTTTCAGTATTACAAATGACCTTTTTCAGAGGCTATCAACATGGGTGCCACAAGGCAAGAACTCCTCTCTTTCTCCTGTGCCGATCGTTCACCATCACCTCTCAAAATGGTGTTCAGCTGCCCTATCATTCTCCAGCCAGAACAGGCATCCTTCCTGAAACCCCAACGATAGCATGATAAGGTTGTGGTTTCAGAAAGGGGCGTGGAGAAGTTCTGTCAGCAAATATGGTGGTTGCTTATGTCTTCAGCTCACCTAAAGCCCTTGGGCAGTGGGTGTGAGGAATGTGCCAAATGGGCCCAGAAACCTCAGTAGTCATTTCACCGCTGCTGGAAGGAATAAGGTCACCATGAAGTCTTCTATTGGAGTAAATGTTAATCCTCCAAGAAGAGAAATAGGAGGGTGGGATATTCATGAATGAAAACAAATTACTTATTGTATCTTTAGCTGCAGAATGTTCTTCCAGCCTCCTAACCAGATATCACAACTGTCAGTGATGTGCTGGCTTGTTCTCTCCTTTGTTTCCTCCTCCTTTTTTTTCTGGATGAATACTGGGGACCATGTTGGGAGGGTTTCCTCGCTTTGTTTGCCTGGTTTCCAGCAGAGGCAGATCTATCTCGTGCAGCTGTATCTCGTGCCAGGCCACTCCTGGGGGCAGGCACTTGGCTGCGCTGTGCTGGCTGTTTACGTGCTTCCGTCATCAAACCTACGTACCCATTGGGAGAGCTCTCAAACTGAGGGATTGTAGTCTTACTTTGCTAAAACGTCTTCCAGCAAAACTTAATCCCTTTCTCTCTCTCTCCATCTCCATCACCTAGTGCTAGAGGGTGCTGCTGAAGAAGAGGCTGAAGAGCCTGACGCTACTAAACCTACTACACTAACTGAGGAGACCAGCAATCAAGAAGAGAGCCTCAGTCAATCAGGGGATAAAAATGAAGGTAACTGGTTTGACTAGCTCTGAGTAACTCTCTAATTTAGGACATTGATTAAAGCTTGTAGAAATATTTCTTACCCAATCCATAACCCTTATCTGTGTGAAGGGTGTAATACACATTGAGCAGAGGCACTGGTGCATACATTTCTCTCCCCATCCCTAACCTTTATCTGTGTGAAGAGTATATGCTGAGCAGAAGCATGGGCACATAAATTCTCAACTACCACTGCAGGCTTCCAAACTAAAATTTTCTTGGCTCCAAGTAACTTGGCACCACATTACTTAGCCTCAAAAAACACCTGTTTATAATGCTCAAGCTTATCTTTCAGAGACAGTATTATGCAGAGATCAAATGTTCACAAACATTTTCCTCCTTGTTCACCCTCACATCCTCTTGTGTTAGAGTGACTCTCACAACACACATTAAGATCCTGTGCTGTCCACCTGAGATGACAGAGCAGTAGACTCACAGGGTGTTTCTGTTCAGCTGGGAGACTCCTTTTCAGGGAAAGGAGCATTTAGGTTGAAAACATTCTGCTTTTCAAACTCCAAAAGAGGAGAGTGGAGGGCCTTACCTATATGTTTGATGCACTAAATAGAGAACATGATGGAGAAGTCTGAATCTGAACAGCTTTGCCTGCAAGGCAACATTAGTCGTGGATGTAATACATACTCCATGGACTGATAGGAGTTGGTAGACCAAAAAGAAAACAACTCTACATTGATGACAGCTGTGGCAGTAAAGAGGCATTTTAGGGGATTTGGGGTTGGATTTTTGCTAATTTAGTTTACTCATATGCAGAGCTGGCTTAAGCTATGCTAGGCTGAGAACCCAGTATCCTATGCTGTGTTACTAATGCCTTAATTGTGCAGTTCTGCTCAAAACACATGCTTGTTTGGATGACTGTGTTTGCCGGCGTGTGCATTCATCAGTACTGCTCTAATAGTTCATTGTGATCACTAGGTACCACAAATAATACCATTTTATAGCAAGAGAATTTAAGGTAAATCGCTCCATATGTGCCATACTCAATTAAGGTTGAAAATCAAGATAACATGGATGTTCTGTGAGAAGAAATGCACACCTTAACCTACACATTCCAGTATAAGAAACTTTTACAAGAAAACCTCCAATTATTATGGGCCATTGTGTATGGTCCATGAAGATCAAACAGTGTGGTGCAAGGTACAGGCAGCTGAAAATACTGTGAGGATTTGTTTTCTTTCAGATGACCTAGCAACTCCTGTGTGTGTTTTTGTTTTTAATTCCAGAGAAGCAGCTGGAAACCTTAAACAGTTACAAGGTATCACCAAGTTCACCAAACAGTTTGGACGGAGCGGACTTGTCCTCCATTGACGCCATGATGTCAGCAGTAATGAATGTGGGGAAGATAGCTGAAAATGGCGGGAACTCTCAAAATGTTAAATCCCCCTCCAAGTCTCCTGCACCAAATCGGATTGGCAGGAGGAATCAGGTATGTAAGCCCAAGTGCAGTGGACGAAGGGAATTCAGACAGCTGCATGGGAAGTGATAAAATGTAATTATGTTTTGTTGATGGTTTTGTCTGTTTTTCTTTCAGTGGGTATGCTTTGCCTCTGCCATTGCTCCTATATGGATGTTTTCTTGTGTCCCTCCATAACTTAACTTCAGAAAACTGGGGGTGGAAGGGGTCCACTTGCTTGGATTCACATGTAAAACATTGGAGCACACGCTCCCATATCATACAGTGGGCAAGCTGATCTGCCAGATGACAACAGCAGAGGCAAAGCCAAAATTGCCACATTTTCCCTGCCACATCTGTTATCCAGGCTCTTGCATTTGTGAGATTTGTTGGGAGACCAGTTTGTTCCATTAACCTAGGAGGAAAGAAGTAGCAGGAACTGAACTTGCTCAGAGAAGGAGCAGGGTGGTCTGGCAGGGGGCTGTGGGGCTTGGCTCAGCTGTTGTGGGGGTGGCTTCATGAGGTGTGTGATTGCTCCAGGGGAAGACCCAAGTGACTGAAGGTTAAAGGTGGTGCTGGAATGAAAGGTCCATCGGGGTGCTCAGTTCACACAGTTGTACTGTAAGGAGCCCTTACTTCATTGTTAATGGAAGTATGAAAAGCTATTGCAGAATGCTTTGTATAAATCTTAGGGAGCAAATATATGTAGTTTTTATCTTTTTTTTTTCAATTTACCAGTTGATGGCATCAGTTGATTGCAATAGTGGTCTAGAAAAGTGAGAGACTGTTAAAGCTGTGATTATTGATACCCATGTTCCTGTCCTGCTGTGTCAAGCCCTGCACATGCAGGTGCTACAGAACAGCAAGAAATACCCCAAATCCCTTTGCCCATTTGACTTCAAAGCTTATGGCAAAGCACAGAGAATTTGTAAATAAATCAAGATATAACAGGGACCAGAAAGGTTGAGAAGCATGACTCATGTGATGTTCCTATAGTAGTTTATTAATAGCTTGCAGAGTAGCTGCCCAGTTGACAGACTTATGACTTGTCTTGAATTTTTTTGCTTAAAAGGAGTTAAAAGCTGTTAACAGTAAATGAACGTGGGAATTCTTAAATAAAGAGCCTGGGCAGTGTACTGGCAACTGTATTTGTGGGGTCGTACTGTCTAGCGCCTGGCTTTGAGGTTTATTTGCAGTGTTCCCAGTTAAGGGCTGCCATGGTTCCTTGATTTCATCATGTGAAGTAAGGCACTGGAGTTCAGACGAGTCTCAGTGGCGGTGCTATTACACAGCTGTCTGCTGGTACACCATGTGGTTTGGCTTCAGGGAAGTTTATTAGCGTTGGTGACCTTTATTCCACCTGATATTTCGATGGGCATCGAATCAAAGGAAGCTCGAGAGTAAATGTGACAGGATTAAGAGGGATTCTTACAGTGTAAAAATAAATAAATACATTGAAAACATAGTAAATAGCCTATTTGTTTTTAGGCTGAAAGATTGTTACTGCCAGAGGGGCAAATGGCTACATTACTCAGAAAATAAAAGTGTGATGTGAAATATTAAGTGGGTATCAATCTGGTTAGCAACATCTAATACAGTGAATTTCCATTTTCAGAGTAGCGGAATGAAAGCACTGAATTGTTTCAGTGTGTAACAGCACACAGATCTCCAATTCTGATCAGAATGTGCCCCTTAGTACAATTGCAAGGATAATAACAGTCAGCTAGTTTTCTGGGTCTGACTGCTGTTTCCCATGAGTTGGCAGTGAAACATTTTGCCCTGAACCTTTGTCCCAAGTCTATGGTTCTCTTTATAATGCTGACTTTATCTTGGCTCTAGGCTACCCATAGTCTAACAAACGTGTTCTCACATCAACCTGCATCCATTTGAGCTTCTCATTTGCTTTGCTCTTGAAGAAAAGACAAGATGTGACAAAGGTCTTTCTTGAGCTGGAGAAAACCCTAATGCACAAATCTCGAAGCATTTGCCATCAGCTGAATGCAGAGCAGTCCTGCCAGGTTGACTAACTTGAGAGTAGCTAACAAATTAGCTGCTAATTTAATCTTTTAGTTCAGGAAGTGTGTTTTCACCAGCCTGGCTCCAGTGAAGTAGGCAAGTGCCATGTTTTACACTTGTGAGCCGGAGGGGGATGCTTTTACAGTAGGGATGCTAATGTTTTTTTGGTCTGGATTGAGTCAGTCAACAGCAGTCCAGTTGTAGCTACCCTTGATTTGCTTGAGCTGTGTTACGGTATGCAGCATGTACCCTGTGTGACCACTGGAGAAAGTTTGGGTTTTAGTTAATAATAAACCCCAGATTCAATAGTAATCAGCTCTGGCAGAGCTATAGTGTGTTTCTGATCTTTGCTTCAAGGTGAACCATTAATTACTCTATCTTCTGTTAATTTGCTGATGCAAAGAGCAGGCAGTCTAGAAAGCAGCCTCTGAAACAATTAATTGCATCATGTAGAACTGTATCGCACATTTAGAAGGGGGGCAAAATAAAGTAGTAGGTTGATAATTTCACAGAAATACCCTGGGGATTAAACACCATCTAAACTGTCAGCACAGCTGCAGGGATTTTCCTCGCAGCACAGTGTGTTTGTTCTCTGTCCTGAGCCAACTTTAACAGGGTTGCAGTATAATTGGAGCCGAACGTTACTCCACAGACTGGTTGCATATAGTGAAATTAAAGTTGTATAAGTAGGATGGAATGCATGTGTGTGAATTATATGTTTGTATATAAAAATGTGTGTGGGGGCCACTGGGATAATGCGTTTTAATTTTCTTGGTGTGTTCAGACTTCATAATGGCAGCCTTTCTTGCTTGCTTTCTAATGTTTTTTGAGTAACAGTGCAGTAGGCTTTGGCCCGTGTGCATGGCCTACAGTGATTAACTTCAGGATGGAGAGCCCTGAAAAACATTTGGAAAAATATCTGCAAGAGAAACAATACGGGGGAATGGGAGAGCGTAACTGATGTGATCCTGATACTTCTAGAAGTGAGGTCTGAAGTTTTGTTTACTTGAGGCAAAATGAGAAAGTAGCTCTTCATTCATCACTGAAGTTAACAGAAAAGTATCATGGAGCCTATGTTTGAAAAAATGTTAGATTTTAGATTTTAGCAGATTCTGTAGATTTTAGTTAGATTTCTCTATAGAATTTTTTCCCCAAAATGATGTGGAAAGCAACATTGCTTTATTAAGTCGAGACTTAAAAAAAAAAAAACTTGATCATTGTGTCAGCATCTTTCCTCACCAAATGCCCGAGGATTTGTCACAGGGGCTTGAGTCAGTCATTCTCAGTGTTCCCCACAAATGCCCATGTCTGACAATCCAGAAACAGTCCTTTCTCAACTGGTGACTTTTGGGACAGCGATAGGGAATAAGAGTTGTTTGGAGGGAGAGGAAATGGATAGACAGTCACTTCAACCCCCTCTCATTTCTGACTGAAAAGCTGCTTATGTTTTTTGTTTGTTTGGTTGGTTTTTGTTTGTTTGTTTTGTTTTGTTTTGACTAATGATACCTACAGTGGCCAGCAAAGAGATTCATTAGAATGCTTTCCTTTAGCATAAATATTGTCGTTTCCCGTCGGTCACACAGAGATGGTTTTTGGTACTCTCATAACCAGAAGCTGAGATAACAGGCGGTGGATCTCTCTAGCTGGTAAAGATGTGCATTATTCTACAGAAAACGAAGATTTAACTCAGTGCCAGACCTTCTTGCTTTGAGTCATACAGGCTTGAGTGCAGAAGCCTCATCTGGGCTTGTTAGCGAGATGGTGAAAATGCCCATATGTTACTCAGTAGTCATCCTTGCGGACAATTCAGGCAAATGCCTTTGGTTCCTGTGAGAGTGCCATTTCATCCTTGGCTGAAAGAGTGGCGGTTTTGCTCAGTGTCTCAAGGGCATACTTAAATCAGGCTGAGCTCTCCGGGTCGGCTGCACTGTTTGTACTCGTGGTTTGACCATGGTTACTCCTGATTCTCACCTGGGTGGAGAACAGCCGGGTTCATAATGTGTTCTTTTTGAGTCACGTACACTCCTGCGTTGTCACCTCTTTCTCGCTATGATCTCATCAGATCTTGCAAGCTTAAGAAGGGTTGGGCCTGGCCGGTGTTGCCTGGATGGGATGCTTCCAGGAGAAACACAGGATGCTCAGGGAAATGGTGCTGGTGATTCAGTAAATGCCGCTCTTCCTTCTGAGTCAGACGAGGAGCAGAACACACAGCTCTGAGAAAAGGGCACGGGGCTAGCGCCCTGCCACCAAGATGGGGTGGAAAACCCAAAATCCTGAAGACGTGTGCTTATTAAAGATCTTTTTGTAAGATTAGTGGTGTTTGCCCGCATAATCTGGCAGGTTTCCAGGCCGGGTAATTACTTTCTGCTCACCTAAATTCCTCCTGGCAGTTTGAGCTGGTCGCAATAATTGCCTTCACTTCCTGTCCTAAACTGCTACTGCTGAGTATCAGTGTGCTGTTAAAACAGCTGCTGTACTTCTGTGGTAGCTGAAATGGCCCCTATTTATAAATTCAGAAGTTTCTGAAACTTCCCTGAGGGATCTATCAGGATGATAAATGCACACAGACAAGTTGTTCTGTTAGCAGTAGCCTTTTGTACTTAGGATGGCTTCTATTTTTCCATCCCCAGCAGTAACAGCTTTCCAGTTCTTTTATATTGATACTCCTTCTGATTTTTGTTTTGTTTTGTTTTGTTCACAGGAAACAAAAGAAGAGAAGTCTTCCTATACCTGTCCTCTGTGTGAAAAGATTTGCACTACACAGCACCAGCTAACTATGCACATTCGTCAGGTACACGAAGTACAAGCTTGATTCTTTATTAATTGTGCCTGGTTTGTCAGTATGCATTTGCAATGGTGAAAAACAATTCCGTGTACAAATCAGAAATGCTTCATTATAACTTTTTTTTGCAATCGATTTGCTTTTATTTAAGCCCTCCCCTGCTATTTCTTTAAAACAACAACAACAACAACAACAACGGGGTAATTCTCCTCCCTTCCTCCCCTTCCTCTCCCCACCCCCCGAGTGGCTCAAACAAGGATGTGTGTCCTGTTCTGCATAGCTTAAGGTATCCTAAGGATCCGGAAAACCACTTCCATCATGAAGCATAAGTCCTGTTTTGTTATCCTGTTTGAATACAGTTCCCTTTACTGTTCATGCAAATTAAGAAGCAGGAAGACACAATTTTAAAATCATCTCAGCATTGAAGAACCTCTCTGTCCTTTACAGAGTGCAGCAATTTTGGGAGGCAGAATTAAAAATACACTTTACAAATATATGGTGCTTTTTTTTTTTTTCTGTCAGCTACAGGCTGCCTCCTGCTCCTCTTGAAATATATATGTATTTTATGAGGAGCTTTGGCCTTTTCTGTCAGAAAGTTCTACTTTAGTTGTTAGGTTGTGGTTCACCATTATGACTCCACTAGATACTACTTCAGTTTTCCCTTCTGTACTGTAGCTGTTACTTAATTTTTTTCCTAATTAAGCTGTAGCTGTTACTTAATTTTTTTCCAACAACACCTGCTTTGTTGTTGTTGTTGTTGTTTTCTCTCTTTTTTTTTTTTTTTTTTCTATGTGAAGAAAAAATCATTTATCTGAATGCAAGTAACAAAGAGTGGTACATATATCACAGGTAGTTAATAGCCATGTTTTGCCCTGTAATGCATTCATATGGCCATAGGAGCCTGCATGTGAATTCAGAAGCAGCTTCCTTCTGTTTTCTTACTACTCAGTTACTTCAAAATCAATATCCTTAAAGAGTATTTATTGTGAAGTGTCTTCTGCCATAAAGTTCATAATTACATCCTCTTTCTGTTTTCCCCCTTACCACTCACCCAACCCCAAACCACTGCATAACTTAAGGTATCCCAAGGTACCATTTGTCTGATGGGTTGTTGCTGGATCCCTTTCTGTACCCCTCTGTTGCACACCCAGGGGAAATGTGGTGGGCACTTCAGGCTGCACAAAGCAACTGCCTGTGCTGGTGCATGAAGGAGTTAAAGTGAAGGGTGAGGGTGGAGTTGAGGGGGGAGTGCTCAGGAAAAGAGAAGTTTATATGGGGCACACCTTGATACAAGGCATTGTGTTAAGTGGCTCTTCAAAGCTGCTTTTAAGATGTTTGTAAATGTCTCTGATACTTTACTGGCACTTTAGAAGGGGCATTCAATGAAAAAAAAATCATTGCTTTCTCTAGCATAACACTGACACTGGAGGAACAGACCATTCCTGCAGCATCTGTGGAAAGTCTCTGAGCTCAGCGAGCTCCCTTGATCGCCACATGCTGGTGCACTCAGGTGAAAGGCCTTATAAATGTTCAGTATGTGGACAGTCCTTCACCACCAATGGAAACATGCACAGGTGAGTGCTGATTCTGACCCAGGAGTTTGGAAAGCATTACAAGATAGGGGGCTGGTTTTGTTTCTGTGGAAGGACTTTGAAGCAGATTAAAGATCCTTACTTGGGCAGAAAGTACGGACTCTGGTATCAAATGTGGAGTGACACACATGCACACTCTACAGCTACAAGGATGCTTATGTTGTGGGAGGGCACCAGAATTGAGACAGGTCTCCTTGCTCTCTTCACATAGTACTGAGTTGTTGTGGATATCCAGAAGTATTGTGGGTTTTTTTGTTTGTTTTATTATTATTATTATTTTGACAAATGGGATGGATTTTTCTTGAAGGATAAAAATATATAGCTAAGCTGTAGAGGAGCTTCTGATTTCATAGCTTCAGTGTAGCAGATGCAAATGGTTGTACCAGGGCATCTTTGGTGTTGGAGGATGTTAGGAAGTGAGGTATCCAAGTGCCATCATGAAGATGTATCTTTAGTATAATTGCTCTTGGTTTTAGCTACACGCATCAGTACTTACTTGCACTGTAGACAACTTACTGCACTGTGGATCTGGAAAATTCTCTGTAACTGGAGTTGCCAAACATATTTCATATAGTTTCTTTAGTAAGAATAAAGCAATATGTACAGTTGTGAAGTGGGGAAACTGAATGTTAAACCACATGTATGTTCCTTCCCCCTCTCTCATCCCCCAATTCAGTATTCATTTATTTGCATGGGTGGAGCACCTCAGAGCTGATTAACAGTTTGTGAATTCCCACATAGCTTTAGTCCCCATATCAAAGAGTTTACAACCTACAAAGAAACTGTAAAACAGGTGGGGGAAAGGAACATAGCTTATAAGCAAAATGACAAGAGCAATGGTTACGGACTGGTTTTGTGTGGGAGGGAAGATACCTCGTTTCCTTGATTATTACCAATCATTTTCCAAGGAATATGCTTGGAAAGGGTGGAATGAAAGGCGTGATTTCATTCAGGCGTGACAATGGAAGAGATAACATACTCCTGCACAAAGAAAGCAGTACCTGCTTGCAGCTCTACCTTTTCTGTATCTTATTGAACAGTTTAAACAGTCACTTAAAAATGGAGGAGGAATGAGAGTGTGTGTGGTTTTGTAACTCTATTTGTTTAACCTGTACTTGATCAGAATTGGAGAGAAAAGCGTAAAATGGGAAGGGGAGGACATAAAGATGCTTGGAGGAGATAGTGGCCTTGGGCATTGAATAAATCACGTCTGACTCATCTGACCAGAAGGCAGAGATGTTGCGAGCCACATGTTCCCCAGACTGGGTCATTGCTTCATGTGCCATGAGGAAGGCAGGGCTGTTTCTGAGTTGCAGCTGATGCCACTGTTGGCATCAAGAGGGTGAAATCCAGCACCAGGAACCTTTTGTTGGACACCTTTGTGTCCTGTTCCTCAGCCCAGGCTGCTTGCTGAAGGATTGCATGTTCTGTGTAGTTTTTTGCTCCCTAGGCATCTCCTCATCGTCTCCCAGAAACTGGAAAGGGAGGCTTCCTGTGGCACTTTACTTCAGGCCTATCAGATGTTGACGTAATATCCTTTGCTTAGTGGAGTTTCCCTGTATAACAACCCTTATCATGCTTTAAGTAGTTCATCAGAGTTGCCAGGCTGACTGACTTGCCCAAAAGAAGTAACCATAGATTAAGACCTTCTAATGAGAAGATTGTTCATTTAAAATTTTTCCTCTTAATGAGATGCTACATGAAGTTTCCAGGATGGAGCGCCGTGTTTACTGCCCACACTAAGAAGGACCTGAGTTCATGCAAGGAAAAGATTCCTGTTAAAAGTTCTTTCACAGCTGTCAGTTCCTGTCTGCTTTGTAAAATTCCTTCTTGTGTAGGCCGACACTGCAGCAGCGTGGTGGGATATTGCAGAAAGCTCATTGACACTGCAGCAAGTGGCCCCAGACCTGGGACAGGCAAGATCCTGAGCCTACCTACAGAGGGTGGTTTTGCAAAAGGAGGGTAATGGTTGGCAGGACAGCACCAAAATACTTTTTTTTTTCAGCAAGTTAACCATTTCTTGATGCCGTAACAGACTATAAAAGTGAATCCTGATGCCGAGGTGGAAAATATGAATGTGCAAGTAGGCAGATGAAAATAAATACAAAGTGAAATTTTATTTGTTATCTGGTACTATGACACACTCACAAGGAAGATGCTCATTTTGCCCACCAGGTACTTCCTTCAGAAACAGGTATTTCTAGTCTAAGATGGTCTGAAAGAAATTCTTCTGTAGGCACCGCAGACCTAGCTAGCATCAGGTCCCATGGCCTGCCAGTGCTGTGGATGAACGCCTTTCGCATCCCATTCAAAACTGCTTCTGCCTCAGGATCCGGGGGCAAGGACCTGCTTGCCAGGTCCTGCCTTGTGTGCAATACCTGCAGGTCTTGCTTGTGGTGGTACCACGTCTGCTCTCCTGCGCCAGTTGGGTGATAACACCAGTGCATCTTTCTCTGCTTCTGCACACAGTTCCTTGATCTCTGGTTTTGTGCTCGGGTGTCTAAGTAGTGACAGATAGGTGTCCAAACCAGCAAAGAACAAGGTTCCTAATGTGCCTCTGGTATCCAGGGTTGCAGTCCCCATGGAGCATCACACAAAATGTGGGGTCAGAGAGAGAAGCCGTGGGTTTAGCAGAAAGTTGTGGATGTTCTGCTAAAGAATCAGCATAGCTCGTGGAGGTCCTGAAGGAGTCTTCCCATGTATTGCGGTATTTACACCAAATATGCTCAGTGCACAGGGCAGGACCAAGGGAGAATTTAGTCTGCTGGGATCTGAATGGGGGGGAGAAGGTGTATGCACATACTGCGTACGTTTTTCTCTTCTCTTTCTCCATCTGTGCCTTGTTCTCGCTCTTACTTAACTGCCTATGCTATTTTTTTGAATCAAGACTTTTTTTTTTAAAGACCTTTTAGGATTAAAAGCCCAATGAAATAGTTTTGTCAAGGGCAATGCTGTACTGTAGGAGTGTTTATTACTGTTCCGATAGAGGATGAAATTTGTGATCCATTTTTTTACCTCCTAGCAGCCAGGTCATTAGACATTTGGTAGAGAAGAGGAGGGAGGGAGACAAGTTCCAGTTGGTTTTCAGGGTTAGAAAATGTGTTCTTACACTCTGAGGTGCCTATCATCTCCGTGGAAAGTAATTTTTCTCTTCCCTCCCTTTCTTAACGGAGAAAAAAGAAAAAAAAAAAAAAAAACACCTCTAATATGGTGGTTTTTTTGCACGACGGCAAAACTTGGTTGCAGTACCCAAACTTTTTGGCAAGTGGGAGCACGATTTTCTGCCTGGCTCTCCTCCGGGTTAGTCTAGCTGTGCTGGGGTGTTGCTTGTACTCTTTACCTGTTAAATTGATGCTGCCCTTCCTGACTCCCACAATACAAGCAAACACTTCATTTGTAAATGAGTCAGAGCCTCTCACATAAGGTCCAGTTTCTTTTTGTTGTGCTCCTTGGCTCCTTGTCAACATGTCAAGTTGAATGGGCACAGCAAACGGAGGGGTGGAGAAGGAAGGCTCCCTTGTGCAGCACCATTCAGAAAAAGAGGTTAAAACCTGCTTCCTTTTCTGACCAGGGTGACTCTTGGCCAGGATTTTCAACAAAGAACTGTGAGCCCAGGGCATCCCCGAAAACTCTCCTGAAGCTGCCAGACTGCTCAGGAGTGGCCCCAGCCTCCTGTGGGGACAGTCACGGTTGGAGAGAGCAGAGGTCTCTGGAGATTGCTCAGCGTCTAGAGTGAAGAGCTAATTTTCTCATTCTTCTGAATGTGCTGTCAACCTAATTGCCTCTTTATCAGTGCCCAGGCTCCTGTTAGAGGGGGGTTGTTGCAGTCTGGTGTGATAACTGGGAAACCCGTCCGTGCCTGGGATCCCTATCAGGAACATGGATTGCTCAGGAGGAGGAGAGCTGGAGAGGGTGCTGCCTTTTTCTTTTCGAGCAGTTCCAGAAGGAGCAAGCCTTATAGTATAAGGGACCGGGACCGACGTGGGGTTTGAGGAGCTTGTATTGTTGCGGTTTGTAGGAATTCAGAGGAAGGGGTTAGATCATTGTAGTTTTGAGTTCAAAATTCCTGCAGCTGGAATGGAACTGTGATGATCAGGACGTAAGGAAAATGTACGTAACTCAGTACGTAAGAAATACAGCACATGGTAATCCTTCAGCTTCCGTGCTAGAGACACAGGCACTAGGGCTTTATCTCAGTTGCAGTAACTTGAAGTTGAATACTCTCAGATCTCCAGCAGAAGCGTAAACTATATGGAAAGAAGGTGTGTGCATATAAGAGTTTTCTGTGGCTCTGAAATAGCTGAGCATTTCCGAAGAAGCATCTAAAATCAGTAGATTGCAACTACTAAAGGCTTTCCATCTGTAGCTCTCTCGGGAGTTTATCTATGAATAGTGAGGAGCCCTTTTGGGTCTAGACTCTGCCACCAAATAGGAAGTTGCAAGCCTCTTCTTCCATCGCCCCCATTACATCTCCCCGAAATGTAGACAGAGGAGTTAGCCCGCTGCTGTGGGTTTTGATGGTGGTGTTGATTTGTGAGCTTTAGCAAGGGACCTTAAGGTAGAGAAAAGAGTTTGCTTGACTTACTGTGCTGCATTCCAGTAGAACATGCATCAGGCTTCAGTGGGAAGAGTGATGCCTCCACTTGCTCCAAAAGGGTTTCCTCCGGGGTAGGAGAGTTTGCCAACAACTCCTTTTCCATTTCTGTAGCTAAGGATGGTCTGTACCTATCACTTTAAAATCACATTTTCCTCCCTGCCAAAGACATGTTCTGCATGCAACTTGGAAATGTTAATAGAATATAAATGCCAGACAGGAGGCGAGAAATGACCTTCCTGCCAGTTTCCAGTGGGTAGCTATTAAAGGCTCTGTGGCAAGTCTGAAAAGAGTTAAGGGATAATATATGTATTTGAACCACAACTTCCCCAGTTTGGTAAACTAAGCTGCAGTGTCTACGGCTGGTGGTCGCCATGCTGTCTGTGAGTGTGACCGTGCAAATTAACTGAAGCGTTGTGAACCAGAATGGCACACGTATTGACCTTTTCTCCCCTTCCACTCCTTGCCCTCTGCCTGGCAAAATTCTTCATAAAGGCTTTTTAGTTGCATCCTGCTTAAGTACTCATAGGCTGTTTATGTACTGTCTCAGGAACAGGTCTCAAAGTTTGGGGATTTTTTTTTTTTGGCACATGCAAAACACCACATGCAACAACCACATGCAGAAGTCTTTGAAACTCAAATTGGAAGATCTGGATTGCAGAAGCTATGCTTTGAAGCATGCTTACAAAGGGTCCTATCAAAGAAGGTATTTCTTCTTTTAATTAAGAAGGCACTTTCATTCTCAATCCTATTCTCAGTGTTAGATAATTTTCCCAAACTTCTTTTTTTAACGTGCTTAGAGAGACAAACAGCTGTTTTTGTTATCAGTGCATGGTCCTGTTCTGCTATTCAGATTTTTTAAGCGATGCTTCGTGTGTATGTATATGTTGCCGAGTGCAGGTTTTTTGAGAAAGATGGAAAATGCATGTGCTGGAGGGGAACCTGTGAATTTTGTTGTTTCAGCCAGCCACCTTCACTGGCAAATGAAGAGCATACACTTAGTGAAGGCTGTAACTTACTGTTTGGATGGTGCATGTTGGATCCCCATAACGGCACAGGGATTGAGATGCATATGCTTCAACGATTTCCCAGCTCTCTTTAACATGGGTCTCTGTTTTATGGGCAGGCACGCATACAGGCTGCCTGTGACTTCTCAAACATCCAATACACAGAGTGTCTTCGAGATCTGGCTAAATCCATCCTCTCCCTGCGTTCCACCTGTGAATTTCTCCTATGTTATTTATGGCACTGGCCCGCTTCCAGTAAGTTGTGTGTGCTTTGTAGGGTGCAGTGCAGTAACAATGCCCAGCCTCGAAGTACAAATAGGATCTCTGCAGTCTAGCACATGCATTCAGTCTAGCATTTGCTTAAGATGGGAATTTTTGGAGGCAGAACATAGCTAAAAAGGCATGATGAGCTGTTGTTTCTTTTTTTTTTTTTTTTTGGGGGGGGGGAGGGATGGGAAGGTAACAGGAGGGGAGTTGCAGAAGGGGAGAGGAACTGTCTTGTTACAACAGTGTTTGGTTTATGGTGGTTTGCAAAGATGGCCAAGTGGAAATTTGGTATCGAATTTTGGGTAGCGTTGGAAGATTGAACACGTAAAACTTGAAACAAAAACAAGTACCCAAAGAACCTGCCACACTGAAAATGACTGACACTTCGTGTGCGTGAAAAGGCCATCGATTATTGTCTTGCACAACAGGAATGTCTCTTTGGTCTTCTCCTGAGGAGCTTTTATTTCAGTGCTCTTAAATATGAAGAAGCAGGATGCATACAGGCATCCATAAGGAATGCATTTCAAATGCATTCCTTATATGTGGGGAATGATTTAACCACTGTCACCGTGCTAGTAAAATATAAGCTTCAGCAAATACAAGTGCCCTAATTCTTGAGCGGGGATAACTAACACAAAGGACTAATTTCTGCTTCTGGTAATTGATAACTGTAGCTGTAGGAGACAAGTGAGATGTGATACCTGTTCTGGTTTTCTTTGCGGTTAAAAAATATTCCTTATGTTTTCACTAATACATTTTGTAAATAAAGGTGGGGAAACGGATGGAGAGAAATGTTTTTGGTCTCTCCTGTCAGCAGATATGTCCAGAGTAAATGTTGGGTACCCTGCTGGGACCTCCATGTTAAAAAAAGAAAGAAAGAAAAGGTCAGGACTTTTCAACAGCAGTGTATAGCAGAAGGAGTCTGTTTCTCTGTGTCTTTGATAAGAATTGGAGGAACAAAGTAATTTTAATAGTACCAGGCAGAAACTTCTGTCTGTCTCACTGTTGCTGAGTAGATTGGTCATCTTTGTAAAGATTTTACATAAACCATTATTTAATTCACATGATACATAAATAGGATGCTCAAAAAAAAACCCACCATGGATATCTTCAGCTGTAAGTGACCCTAAAGGAGCTCTTGTGTCACAGTACCACTGTGAGCCCTTGGAGCTGTAAGGAGATGCCATGATTTCAGATGTGTTGAGCACTGCTTGCAGCCTTGGACAGTATCCCCCTTCAGTTATCATTAAAGAACAGCAAAGGAAGTTAACACAAAAACACTAATGCTGAGATCTGATTAGAATCAAGCAAAGCAAGGAAGTGCAGAGTTAAGATTTATATGCTGACCTTAATTAGCTCCATTGTTCTTGAGAACCAAAGCGTACACAATGAGGAACATTATACTTGCATCTCCACAGCTCTTCGGTACCTAAACATAAGAACCACTTCCGTGAGCTTTTCAGCCCCAGATTTTGTGTGTGTGCGTGTCCTTTAATTAATACCTAAATCTGAGCTTGCACCTTGTAAGGTTGTGGGTTATTACGGTTTGGTTTTCTGCAGGCAAAGTGGGGACGCTCTGCCCTCAGTGGTCACTTCAGGTTTTGGGTATGAATCGTGCCGAGGGGAAGGTGGTCCGACATTGCTGGGTACTAACACCCTCCTCACAGGCAGTAACATAAATCTCCGTGTAACAGAGTGTATTCAGCATAGCTTAGTGCTGCTTTGTTACCCGTGTCACAGCTCAAATGAGCACAAGCCACTTGACAGATTAGACGCTAGTCGCAGAGCACATGGCTGCGGTGACCTTGATCTTTCAGCGTATGTACCCTTTCAGGAACATCACCTCCTCTAAAGGTTTAGTATTCCTGGGGATGTTACTTCCCCTTCTCACCTTGAAAGAGCCACAAAATAAATACAAGCTTTAACTTTGCAAGCACTAGAAAATCCAGGTGATCTTTGCAGCCAGTTGAGGGGCTGTTAGTCCTTTGCCATGAGCCTGACATTGTAGCGTGTCTTGTGGATATGTTGGCTCTCAAGGTTAACAAGCAGCGTGTCCAGATGGCATTCTGGTTTGTCTTCTAGGTCTGTACTTCACTGTGGGCAATTCTGCGTAGAAAATGCTGGTTGCTGAGAAAGTTTGCTGGGAAAGTTTGTCTGTTAGGGAAATCTTTGCTTAGCCTGTTGTGCGTGCATGTCAGAAATGCTTGCCTTGCTGCCCTAATGAGTGCGTGTTGAATGTTGTCTGAAGAGACTCCTGGGCCACGTACCAAAGAGAAGGAGGAAAAAGTCTATCTCAAACTGCATTTGTGGTTGCTGTCGTTCCACCTTTAATGTGTCTTCCAGCTTTACCTTTTCTCCCCCCAGTATCTAACCTGCTCGACCTGTTCTAGTTCAGCATGCTGCAACCAGCACACTGCAGTATGTGCCCCCTCTCGGGGTCAGCGGGTTTATTTTGCCTTTCTCTTTTCTCCCCTTTTAAAAATAAGCTCTTCATTCACTGGGGCCTTTCACTCGTGTTTTTGAGCTGTGATGTTCACCTGCACGATGCACAGCTTCAGAAAAAAAAAAAAAGAAAAAAAAAAGGTCTATAAAGCAGTAGCACCATGGTGCAGCTGGTGAATACCACCCAGAGTACAAGCGCTGCTTTCTCTTTCTTGAGGGCATCAATAGGTGTGCTGACTTTGTCAGGCTGCTCCCTTAGCTGAAGTTTTCTGAACAGTCTCGGTGATTTTTAGTAATTCCTCAGCACCAGCACTCCAGTGCTTTGTGTGGAAAGATGTCGTCAAGCAGAGGAGGTGTGCAGCTTCTGTGTGGGCCCAGCATCCTGAACTCCCCATGTCCTGCTGCAGTTTCTGCTGCCTCCTGTAAAGTAGCAGAAGTCGTGGGGGGACTGCAGTTTCCAGCGACTCTGCTGGACTAAAGCAGAGCCATGGAACGAGACGAGAAACCTTTTCCTGGTGCTGTGTGTGAGATCACCGCTGGTGAGGAAGGAGGACCACATGTTCAGGAACAGGAGAGGAAATGGCCTGAACACGTGAAGCCGGGCCTGCTAGGATGCCGTCTGCAGCGCTGGCAGGAGTTTGCACAACTTGTGTGTGCAGCGATAACCCTGACTTCCTTGCCCCTCGAGTCACTTGGTGACTGCAGATATCAGGGTTATGTGGAGACCCTGCTTTAACGAAGATGTGCTTGTTATCTGGCTCAGCTTCCTTGTTTGCAGGCCTGCGTGTGGGGGGGGAGGTACTGGGCTCCATCTGCGCAGCATCCCCAGCATGGCTGTGGCCCTGTGGCCGTCTATTTTTTCCTCCTTGAGCTGTGTGACGCAGCAAGTTGTTCTCTGCTCTGTGCCATCGGGATTGCTCAACACTGGAGTGTGACAGGGCAGCAACTGCACGAGGGCTCTGCCTGGTTCTGGGAAGTAGCTGAGGCTAATGTTTGCTTGGTTGTTAAAAGGGTGCGGTGTCGGGGGAGGCAGGACGTACCTGGGACTTCTTCAGCCTTGCTTGTTGTTACGGATAAGACCTTCTGACATCCCTTCTCTATTTTTTTTTTCTCTCTGATTTTTTTCCCTGATGCTAAAATTTAAAACAGCTTCAGTTGTCCTTACCATCTAGTCACACTTGTTTTACTGTGAACTTTAAAATCAATTCTGAATTTATTGATAAGCCTTTTATACCATGATAACTAAAGGAAGTGCCTGAAAACCACAAATTTCCAAAAAGATGAAAGAAAACAGCAGTTCAGAATGTCCCAGGCCAGGTTTTTCATACACTTTGAAAGCCTTTTTCCTGCTTAGTTTTACTGTTGTTAATAAACTTTTGTCTCCAAGCTTAAAGAAGCATGGGGGCCGCAGAGGGATCTTGTTTAATACTTATTAAAGAGTTTCTTACGGCTTAGAAGTCTCCATGCAGTATTTGGCAATGTTAATTTAGGTCTGCTCTGAATTTAATGCAGGCTGCAGGCAGGCAGTTTGGTGAAGTGATACTGGGAAGCTCAGACTGTATTTCTCGCCTCTTTTGCCCTCCCTTCTGCAAGGTTTGATGCAGTCGGCAAATGAATACTTTCTTTTGCTGTCCTTTGGTAAGCTTTGCTTTGGAGGCATGTTTTGAATCACTTCCCTGTCACAGCATCATCAGGCAAATATTTGTCTCCCTTTTTTTCCTTTGAGGTGTTCTGACAGCACTTCTGGTAGAGAGAACAGGAGTGACTGAGCCAAGCTGGGAATGCAGTTGTATCAATCCCAGCCTGTTACAACTTGCTGATTCTGCGTCGCAAGTAGTTGCTTAAATATCTGTGAATACAGCATAATTATTCAGAAATGGTACCTCCCCCCCACTTTTTGGATTTGTAGATCAGTATCTTTCCTCTCAGTCACGCTTGCAACTTGCCTTTATTCGGCAGCAAAGGAAAAATTTTATTCCAGGATAAAAATACAAAATACTTTGTGTGCATGCACATGTATCATATGTCTTTAGGTGTCACGTACTGGCAGCTGCATGGCACTGGTTAACTTTGCAGGCCAGCCTGGTAGTGCTGGAAGAGGTTTCTAGTCTGTTGTTTGAACCCAGTCACAGGTGGCTTTTGCCACCCTGGTGCTCCCAGGTAGTCTGGGCGGATCTAAATAATTACGCTCGTGTCACCCAAATGATGCTGCCTGCCACCCCGCTGAAAGGCTGGTTTTGCTGTGCCTCATGTCGCAGGGAGATGGACAGGCCCAGCAGCCCGCACTGGGCTCGGAGGGACACTGGCGGCACGTCTGCATGGCAGCACGTGGCTGCAGACACACGGCCAAAGTGAGTCAGTGCTTCCCCACCTGGTCCTCCCGGGACCTGTCTGCCCTGCCCGGGCTTTTCAGTGGAATCGCCTGCATTGCCATGGCGCTCAGCAGCTGAGCCCTGGAGATTGCAGGCTGTTCCCTTCGCCACAGGTTAGCATCCGTCACTGGCTAAGACTAGGCTGTTTGGTGGGGCTTGAAATCTGTTTTGAGATTGGTGTAAGAAAGCATTTCCCAAGTAGTTGAGTTTTTTGTGTTGTCACGCCTCTCAATTTGCTGTGAAGTGTGCTTGTGTGGCTTAGGGCTTTTGGGATCATTTTTGTAATTTTGAGGATAAAAGTAGCAAAGGAGCCATGGAGAAGAAAAACAGAAACTCATCCAAGTACAGATCAGGTTTGATTTGCAAAATTACCTGCATCTTTCTGGTTCCTGTGATTACAACTGGCAAGGGCTGAGTGAATTGCTCTCTTAAGTGGCTGCTGTTTGTAATTAGCACTGGAAATACATTGTCGATACAGATTCTGTACATGTTTTAACGAACAAACAACTGACTAAACTCTTTAACCCAAGGGTATAATGTTACTGTACTTTTGACTTAAGTTCCAGTCATATTCACGAGACACTAAGGAGAGGGTTAGCAGAAGTGTATTAAGTGATTGCTCCAAAAAATGCTGCTGCTTCACTTTCTGTTTGTTTAAGATTCATTTCCCATGCACGTCAAATAGCAGAAGCTTTGAAGCATAGTCCCCTGTGTTTTGCTACATTTCTGGACCATTTGGGCTGAAGTAAGATTTGTTAAGCAGAACAAAGCAACAGTGACAAAGCTGAGATGACATAGAAATTTCTCAGAGGAGACATTAGCAGTATAATTTTGAAGGCTGCCTTCTCTCGCTCTCTGAGACTTTTTTCATTTTGTGGGGTCCAAATAACATCATGGTCCAATTTGCATCCTGTGTGCACACTTCCTGCGCTCTTGTTGGTCCTGATATGGTGACACAAAGTTGAAACTTAGATAAAGCAAATGTTTGTTTGTTTGTTTGTTTTTAAACAGAAAGTTGCTCACATATTTAATGTTAGGTATGTTCTTTACTGCAGATTACTGAAAATATATATTTTTTGATTCTTCAGAAATTTTACTGTTATTTGAAAGTAGTAAAGTAAGTGAAAAATCTCAGGGTAGAAAACAGTGGAAGAAGTAAAGCAATTGTATCAACCAAATCATGCGTAGGGAATCTGACCAGCTCAGTCCTTCCCAGACTAGCCTGGTGAACTTGAGGAACTCTACTTCGGGAAAAAAATAATACAGTAGTATATTTTCAATAAGGTAAAGCCTAAAAAGCATTATTTTTTATTTTCATTCTGTGAGTGTCTTCAGATAAGTATCAGATGTGTGAGAATCATCCCCTAGATTTTGATACCAGACTGCTCAGAAGTCACAAGGGAGATGAGGAACAGCAATATGCAATTCAGTAGAGTATAGGGTACATCTAGTGGTAAAGTGGAGAAACTTAGAATAATATGTGGGATATGAAGCCAGAACCTGAACTTGATACTGTCAGATGATCTCTCTGGACTGATAATGCCCAGATTCATTGGCCTCCCCACTGTGTTTTCACAGAAGTGGAGATGTGAGGGAGGAGGAGGGTGTTTGTACATGCACTGGATCCTGTGCTCAAGAATTAATCTTGATTTAGATGCTGGGACTTTCCCAACCGGGCCCCAGTGAAATTGCTTGCTGCTCCCCCTCTGGACATGCTGCTCCTTCTAATCAGACCTACCTGGCATAAACCTCTTGACTGAAAGCCAGCAGTGCTTGTGCTGCCATGGTTATAAGGGAGAGGCTTTAACCCTGGACCCTGCTCAGAGGCTGTAGACCCACCCTTTTGTTCCACACCTTCCTTTTGCCTGGGCCTCTGGGGCAGGCATGCCCTTTTTCAGGGATGTGGAGCACATCGGCAGCCACGGAAACCTGGGGCGCACGGATGGTGCGGTTTTGCTCCCCAGAGACAGAGGTGAGGGATTCCCACACAAGCTGAGGCAGAGGGATGCTTCCTCCCCAAGAGCCAAAGTGGTGCTGCTCGGGTTATCTGCATGCAAAGCAGGAGCTCCTGGTTTTGTTCATAATTCAGCGGGACCCGGAGCTGGGAGCAGCTGTGTTGTGCAGTTGCCTCTTTCAGGATGCTTTGACTCCTGGTTCTAGCCTTGAGCCAGCCAGTCAAAACCTTCCCACGTTCTGGTTTTGGCACTGGAGATGTGGGCTGCCCTGTTTCGAGACCTCCAGAAAGCTTATATGATCAACATGCAAATCCCCTCTGCATTAAGAAAACGCAGCAACCCTTTTTGGAGACGCAGTAAAGATGGGGATGTGACCAATAGAAACTGCGTATCAGTTCAGTAGGGCACATGCTTCCCCCCCTCCCCGTGAGTCACCTCCCTTAGGCACTGATCCAACACCATCCAAGGAGAGAAAAAGGAGTAGGGCACTTGAGTTCTGCATTTGTTTGTTTTCACAAAAGTCTCTTCTTCAGTGAAAAGCAGTGAAGTATTCGCTTGCCACTGTTCTGGTCCAGTGTTCACCCTTCTGAAATCACGCTCTGCACTGCGCTGTTGGGACAAAGACTTACTGCCCATTTGTTTTTAGTTTTGTTTGTTTTTGTTAGTTTTTTTTTTTTTTTTTTTTTAGAAAAAAAAGAGCAGAAGTGAGGGGAATTCTTGTGCACTATCATCTTGGTCATTCTGTTCACGTGATGCTTGGGGGAAGAGGAAAGCTGTGGCACAAGAGGGGAAGCGGAAGGTGATTCTCCCAGGGAGGATGGAATTTTTCAGCTGCAGTGAAGCAGTTGAAAAATGTGGTTTTTTTGTGAGGGCCGACTGGCACACAGTCATAGCTCAGTTGGATCCTCTTGGCTCACCTGTGAAATTCTTTTTGTGAGGGGGAGGAAAGAGATTATGAGGAGAGCATTTTCACGTACAGCTGTGCTGTGAAAAGCAGAGCATGTAGTAAGTTATCTGCATTTTTTGCATAGCAATTCTTAAACGTTAAGAGTTCAGATCAGAGGTGGATCAGACCTTGTTTGGAAAATACTTGATTTCCTCTTGCCGTTTCAGGGTTATTCTTTGCAAATTCTTCTGGCTCTGTGTCTGGACTCATTCTAAATAGAGATCTATCACTTGCTCGGAGAGTTTAATCAAAGCCAACTAGCACATAGCGCTCAGAATCCTCGCTGGTATTAAGCACAGATTTTTGTCTCCTTCATTTCATCTTGTGAATCGTGGTTGCATTTTAGTGTTGCACGCCACAGAACTTGTCCAAGTGTGTGTGACCTACCTGCGTGCTGGGGGGGACTGATAACCACTGCATGCAGTGCAGTTTTCAGGACTCTGCGCCATCCTGAGCTTGTCTGCTGCTCGTGGGCTGCCCTGTAGGATGGCTCACAGCTACATTTCATTGATTTAAATTAGAAAAAAAGTAAAGTTCCCTCAGCTCTCCTGAGCCGAGGTAGTGGTCACTTCAGAGATGCTGGCAAGTGTTATTGTAAGCTGGTTCTGTGGCTGAACATGAGCATTTCCGTGCATGTCCTTATTTTGCCCTTCTTTTTTTTTTTCCTCACTTAAAGTGTTGAGTGTTTATCTTTATTTTTTAGAATTTATCAATGTCATATCATTTTCCTTTGTCACTGTAGATTCTGAAAGCCAGGCTGACTTATGAGCCGGACTTTCGCGTTCGAAGTATGCCAGTGTTGTCAGGCCAAAATATGTTGTTATAGTCACAATGGGAAAATAACTTCTAAGCACAGCTTTGTTCCTGTTCTTCTGGTGTCTTGGCAGGCTAAACAGTGAGGTCGAGCATTTTCAGTGTTACATGTAAGATCTAATCAAGGCAAACTCTTCTAAAGGAGAATAAGGCAACACTTCCCCCTCCCCCCCCCCCCCCCTTAGTTAGGAAACTTTTAAAGTAAAAGGAGCCTTGGTGAAGGGAACATCTAACTTTAAAAGAAAGTCTGTGGATGTGACTTGGCATCTTCTGCAGTTCAACCTAAGTTGGGTGATAAATGTTTTCTTGAGGCAGAATGACATCCATGTTGCAAGGTAAAAGAGGGAGATGAAGATTGTGTCTATCCTTTGTACTGCTCAGCTTTATCTTCACGCTTATCTTGGGTTGTAGCTCTAGTAATCTTTTTCCTCTCCACCCTTGACTCGATGTAGTGAAACTTGCTTAACCTGTCAAAGGAATAAACCTGCTTGCTGTAATGAAGAGGACAGGTTGCAACTCTCCTTGAGAACTCTGGAACCTGTTGCTTTGGTTTCAGATTTTTCTTTTTCCTTAATGATTGGATGCAGGGAGCTATCACAGTGTCTGTGATATTTGACCTACACAGTAAAAGTCAAAGGTGCAGTCAGGGTGTCTTCCTGTTTATAGCTCAATAGCTCAGGCTGCTTCCTTTCAAATATGCAAAGCTGAAACATGAAGGGATTACCGTATTCCCTGCTGGGGGTATGGATTCTGCTCATGCTTTTCGGGCATGGCAAAAGCGTGCATGGGAATGCAGGCAGGAGAACTGCAGGCTGGGGACAGCTGGTGACTTCAGCGCCAGGTGTAGTAGCAAAGCCCTGTCGCTGCGGTGCTGCACCCACATTAACAAGCCCTGCCTTATTAGCATGCATTATATTGCAAACACAGGTGGACTGCTTTTGGGACTTGCAGGAGCCGGTGTATTAGCATGGATTGTGTCAAGCCGGCCGGAGGTGCCAGGCTGGACTGGCACTCACCTGGAGGTCTCCACAGTTTCTCCTGTTGGTACACCCTGGATGTGCCATTGCACCCCTCTCACGTAGGAGCAGCTCTGTTGAAACAGGCAGAGTTAAGCAGATGGATGAACAGCAGGGAAAATAGCTCAGCCCTGAGGAAGCTGTTTTGCATGGGTAGCTACTAAACAGAAGTTCTGTATACTTGATACCAACAGAAAGAGACTTGGAAAGAAAATAGAAACAAAAAGTCCCACGCTTTAGGTATAGCAGTTTGTTGTTGTTGTTTGTTTTCTAAGTGAATGTGATTTAGCTCGACTGCTTTCACTCTCTACCTCTGTGAAAAGTTACTGGCCAAGTAATACTAGCTAGGTGTCAGCCAGGCTGCCAGAAGGGTGAGCGTGCAGGCTGTCTGTCTGTTTGGCTGGCTGGCTCTGTCTGGGGGGACAGGCACATGCAAAAGGGAGATCTCATCAAAACTAGAAAGCACTCTTTACCAAAAAAAAGAGAAAAAAAAAAAAAAAGGGCCAACAGACCACCTTCTGCATTTTGCTGTGCCTCTGGAATTGGATCCTTTGTTTTTGGCTGGTCGTTCCCAGTTTCTTTCCAGGTTTATCTGTAACCACTGTGGGCAGCTCTTGCTACCCAGCTGGCTGGACACATCTGCACACAGATGCTCTCTTCTTCTGGAGCCTCCCACACTGTGATCAACACATGTCACCAGCATCCATCCCCTGGTTATGTGACTGGTGAGGGTTACCAGGGGGCTCAGTCTGGTCCACCAAAAGGCTGGGAGCTGAAAGCTGGCAGCATCTGACCAGCCATGTTAATCTTGCAGTGGTTCTGATACATCCGGGGCTTTTGAATGCTGGCTGTTCCTACATAACACCCTCAGAAGCCCGGGTGTAGTTTGAGACAGTAATTTAGTTGGCTTTATCTAAACGTTCACAGATTGTGAAAGGAAACAAATAAAAAGCATTGTGCTGGGAGACAGTCATCCCAGCAGCTTCTGCCCGTGGGTCAGTTTGGTCCGGTGTGCTATCTTGCAGCATCATGCCCTTGGCATTCAAAACTAAAATTGATTTTATGTCATAACACCCAAGCAGTTATGAGGACATATGAGACTCGTTTAGATTACAACATTCTCTCATGTTTGAACATGATAGCGTGCAGTCAAGTGAAATGGCACTGTCCTGAGCTGAGTTGGTGGTGTGACTTCTGAAGGAGCGTGCCCAAATGCCATTAACATTGTCTCCCTTGTGCTGCTTTGAAGTCAGTCACACAGACAAAGGACACCTCTCTCCTACACTCCTATTTCTAACTATTAGAAGTGAGAATTTCCATCGCATATAGGAAGGTAGGAGCCTCAGTTAGATTATTTTTGAAAGCACTTGAGTACAGAAAATTTAAGGCCCAAGGCCCTACATCTGTTTTTTAAAAAAAGCGCTAGTTAAGCTTTGAGTACTCTGAAGAAGAAACGTAGGAGTAATACCTGTCATCTAACTGGGCGAGAGTACCTTCCTTGGGCTGCAAACACAGCAGACTGTGGGGCAAGTGGGGCAGGTGTGCAGATATTCGTGAGATTCCTTCCTGAGCCACTTCCTCCCTCGAGTTTATACACAGCATCAGGGAACCAAAGAGATGCACTAGATGTCTCTCGATCAGTCTGCTGGGGTTTAGAGACCCATCCTGCAGTGACGGTACTTGTAACCTGGGGCAAGGATGGATGGGCTCTGTGAAATCTTTTTTCCCTTTTTCAGTGCCTCTGTGACAAGAAATAGTCATGGTCCTTGGGGACAGGGGCTTGTGAACACATTTTGGCAATACTGAATTTCTCAAGCCATACCTGCTGCAGCTAAACAGTATTAGCAGATACATCCTGACTTCACATTTGCAGCTGAAATCTGATTTTGGGGTGCACCAGTATTCTGTGTTAAGGCTGAGAAGGAAATAGGAGTGCATGTAAGTGTCATTCTGACACTGGGGCATACCGATGCAATTTGGGGTATGGTCCGAAGCAGCAAAAAGGAGAGCCAGCTGAAGACAAGGCATTTCTTTTGCATTGAGAAAAGTGGGTGCTGAGCTGCAGGCTTTTACTTGCTTGACCACCACCAGACTGCGGCCAGATGTGTGGATCACCGCGTGGCTTTGGGCAGAAGCAGGGCCTCACGGGTGATGGGGGAGAGTTGCGGTGCTCCTGGGGCCAGGCGGTATCGGGGTGAGAGCCGTCCTGTGGGCTGGGGCACGGGGACAGATGCTGGGCTCTATGCCCACCACCCCGCACGCTCAGGGGCGCAGTAAAGAGCCCATGCTGGATCGTGCCCCAGCTCCCTTTCAGAAGCACGATGCAGTTTGTGGGATCTCTGCCGCGATCCTTTAAAGGCAAACCTTGGAGGAGTGTTGGCACTAAAATTTACGCGGACTTCCCGTCCCAATTATTTGCCCGCTGACAGTGTCGTCTTCCCCCTCCTGCTCAGGCACATGAAGATTCATGAGAAGGATCCAAACAGCACAGCGAGCACAACTCCCCCGTCTCCGCTGAAGCGCAGGCGATTGTCTTCGAAACGGAAACTTAGTCAAGATGCTGAGATGGACAGAGAGGAGAGGACGCCTGCAAAAAAGGTTCTTTACCAGGCATGCAGCGAAAGGCTTTCCTGGCTGCCTCCTAAACTTCCAGCTGCTGTGTTCATGCAGTCGGCATGGGAATACATAAATTTGGTCTTTGTTACAGCCCTGTACATTTTAAGATACCATGTTTTTCCTTTGTCGTCAGCACTGTTGTCTGAAATCAACAATGAATTTCTAATTTCAGAGACTGAAATAATTCCTTTTTTTTTTTCTTTCTATGCTGTTTATAAATTTCTGGTTTGCTTATGATTTGTATTAGCTGATGTTGAATGAGAAGAGGATGAACTATTCTTCTGCTACCATAGATTTTCCCCTATTTTTTCCCTTGTTTAATTATTAGTATTCTTGCAGGATAGTGACTGGAACTTTAAAAAAGAAACAGTGTTTACTTCAAAAGCTGAAAAAACTTAAGTGCATTTTTGTTTTGGTCTGGAGAAAAAAAATGTATAGCATGTTTCCCTTTTGCAGTAGCATAATCCTGCATTATTTGAGTTGCAAGAGCAACCAGAAAATATTTATTTGAAGGCTAGACATTTCCATTAGAGTTTTGTTTATGAAATATTTTATTGCATTTCAGTCATTTATACAAAATGTATGGTGACTGCCAAACTTAACTCAGCCCTTTCCACTTACAATCTCTAAATGGCGAACTAGTAGCAGCTCCATTTAGCTCAGTATCCCCTTGTTCCTGTGCAAGCTTTCTCCCTGTAATCAGAAGAGGGCTATAGAAAACATGCAGAAGTTCATTGCTTTTCCATGGACCACTTGAGTTAGCAGTTGGCAGTATTTCAGTGGCATAAATAATTTAGTCTGACAGCTCGCCTGGCTTTCTGAAGGGGGAGGAATGCTAGTTCAGTGGTATATAAACATAGGGGTTTATAAGTTGTTCCCATCACAGTTTCTCATTAGAACTGATATATCCGTGACTTAGCTGCACGCTTCATCTCTTGCTGAGCCTCCTTTTCTGTCGCGCGTATTCTCACATGTGCCTCTCACCCTCTTGCTGCTCCCGAAATGAGCCATTTCTGGTCACCTGCAGCAGAGTTGCTGGTGAAGCCCGCTGCTTTGTTTTTGAGAGGAGGACTTTGAATGGACTGCATATTGGGTTTGTTGCTTAAAATTCACTCTAGTGAGTTTTTTTTTCCTGTCTCTGAAGGTCGTCGAAGATGGTCAGTCAGGTGAAGGGGATAAGAAGGACGACGACGTTTATCACTGTCCAGTGTGTTTCAAAGATTTTTTTTGCAAGTATGCGCTAGAGTCCCACATGGAGACACATCCAGATAACTCGCTGAGGTAAGAAATAGGCCTGAGAGCATTTCTGGTCACCAGATGGTCTGAGGGAGCTTGCTGGGAAGGGGAGAGACCCAGGCGTCATTCAGACCTCTGCACTGTTAACTGTCCCCTGTTGTGATTTTGAGCTGTTTTTTAAACCCTTCTGCCTCATCTTATGTCACAAGGGTGCTGGAAGGCTTAATTTTTGGGGGGTAATTTTTTTTTTTTTTTAATACAGAAAATCTGCCAGTTAATAGCTGGGAATGTATTTAGAGGAAATTAAAGCACCCTTCCTCCCCTCCAAACTCATCACAGTTGTTATGTGAAACTGTAAAATGCCACCATCGCAAAATTTTAACAAGTTAAACTAAAGATGCTTAAAATAAAAGTGTTCAGGTAACAAACCTATGACATTTTTCTTCTTGAGGAAAAGAAGAAGACTGGATATAAAAGTTTTGTTGTTTGTCGTGGGAGTGAGTGAAGATAGATGAGTTTCTGGTTCCAAACTTTTTGTAAAATGTATTATGCTTTTCTGCCTGTTGAGGTTAGGGAATGTTTTGGATTTTGGCTTAAATCAGCATCTCTTAACAAGGAAAAATTAGTTATTAGTTGTCTGGGAAGGTGTTTCAGTTTAGTGTTTTCGTTCAAGTAATTGCTCCTGGGACTTCTGATACTTTTTTATTTCCTGTTTTTTACCATAGAAAAAAGTAGAGCCAGATACATGAAGATATAAAAGAGGTATTCCAAGTCTAGTTTAAACACGTAGAAAAGCTGCTATTTTATGAAACCAGATTATCCATTTGCAGAAGCTTGTCAGTGTTTTGGGCGTATTTTAGGACACTGGACTCTCCAGTGATCTTTCCAGAAGGTTGCAGAATTCAACATCTTGAAGTGTCAACATTCTTTCCTGAACACTTTGCCTTAGTACGATGGGATGGAGCAGACCTGAGGTTAACTTTTTTTTTTTTTTTTTTTTTTTTAAATCAGAAAGCCTTGGTAAATAAGTGCAAAACCATTTTTTAAACAGGCATTGTATGTATTGTAATTAACAGGGAAGGGATTTTAAAAGCTGTTTCTTAAACTTAGTCCAGCAAATAGTAGGTATTTAAATGAAGTTCACTGTTTCTGAAGTAAATCAAGTAAATTTTCATTGCAGGGCAAAACTAAAACAGTTGTTATTTAACCCCCACTGAAGAGTCAAGTGTATGGCAAAATTATCTCAGTGACATTTTAGAGAAAATGGTTGTATTATTAGGCTTAACCTGATGTTAGCCTCACTTTGAAGCTTCCATGAAGATACAACCTCGTTGCTAGGCCATATGCCATGAAGCTAAGTGGAGAGGTGTGTTCTGGCTTTGTGTGTTGGATAAAAGATAACAGAAGAGATGCCCTTCTAGCCTGGCAGCTTTACAGTCTGCTGCTGCAAGGCAGAAAGACACCGGCTGTGCAAACAGTGCTGTTCGTCTTCATGCAACTCTTCTGCTGGGATGGGGAGACTTGCTTTTCGGGAACTTTCTCCTGACATGGATTTTGTTACCCCTAGCTGTGTTGAGCAACAAAGGCTAGAATGTGTCCCTAAATCAAAGCCACGACTGTCGGTGTTGATTGTCAGGCTCTGTGGGCAACAGTTAAGGGTGGTGCTGGGATGCTGATCTTTATGGGCTTGTCTAGATGCTGGTAATGTTTTTTTTGTCAAATGTTTGGTTTAGCAATTTAAGACATTTCAGTGGAGATAGGACAAGACAAGGAAGCCAGGATTTCCCCTGATCAGCTAACGTACTCAGATGCAGCTTGCCCTGTCTATCTGGCTTAAAACACACCTTTTGTCCTGCTCTAGACAAGTCAAATGACACTGTCTGCTTGGCCCAACCTAGCAGAAAATCCTCTGGTAAGCAGTCAGGGCTGCTGTTAAGGTGACTCTTTCATCCCACAGAAGATGGGTTAAATCCTAGGCAGGCATGGGCTGCAATTCCCTGGTTCTGAGCTCTGCAAGACTGTAGGATTCAACAAAATATGCCAAATGTGGTGTGCCATTCTCAGCCCTGAGTTAGTGTGACTGAAATGATTCCTCTTGTGGGGCTTAGGGTTGTTTTTTTGAGTGAAAGAGATGAAGAAAACAAAAAACATGTTGCTAGAATAACAGAGCAGGAGGCATGTGTGTATGGGTGTGTTTGTGGCTGGGGAGCAAACTGCAAAGTGTTAGAAGGCATTCATCAAATCCTGGTGCTTCCTTATTGTAGAAGACAAGGAGGAAGAACTCTGCTTAAACAAAGTTCAAACAAACAAAAAAGCATACCGCCTGTGTTATGAGCAAAGGGCAGAGAGCAGAACATGCCCGGTCTCCTTTTATTGCCAGTATTGTAAAATTAGAGTCACTTGATCAGGACTTCTGCGAGGCAGGTATCAGATGTGCATCCCACAGCCGGATGCTCTGGGTCTGGCAGCTGGTTTGCGGCTACGGCCGTAGGTAGCCCAGCACAAACTGTTGTGTCACGGCCAAAAAATAAGCCGTGCTCTGTCAGCCTAGCCGTGCCTTTCCTGCTTGGACCACAGGGCAAACATCCTCTCTCCCGGAGCGAGGCATCTGTCTGTCCCTGTGGAGAAGCAGGAAAGGTAGGGCTGTCTGGCAGCCCCTGGGTGGGTGTGTGAGCAGCTAATTCACGGGGTGGGCCCGTACCCTTCCAGAGACCGTCAAATGAACAACCGGGAATCGCAGGGTTAGCTGTTCAAAGGCGGATGAAAAGACATCCCGCATTGTCCTCCCGAGGAGGGCTTTTTCATGTAAAGCCCCGAGCTGGGAGCACCTCATTGTTTACTCGCAGCAGAATAAACAATGCTTAATCCATCGATTGTGTGAGAGAGGCTCCCGCTTGGGAGAGTCTCTCTCGATTATGTAAAAGCCCAAATCGGGCATCTTTGTCTCCTAATGACGGTAAGAAGTGCCCTGCTCCAGGGAGCGAGAATAGGGCCCTTTGTCCCACAGACAGCGGGCTGCGGCACTGCATATCCTGCGCGCATTACCCCCCGGCCAGCCTCTGTCCCTTTGAAGCCCTGGGACCCGCACCCCAATTAGTGACACCAACTGGTCCCGGCGAGGCTGCCTGCATCCCTGTTAGCCAGGGGGAGCCGCACAGCGGTGCTTTCTGAGCCTCCCTACCTGGATTATTTAAAGCCGACAGCCATTTCCCTGCAGCCGGGGCCTCAGGACACCGTCTATTTTGGTGAGTTTGTATCTGAGCGTCGATATAATTAGCAGGGCGCTGAAACGCCGGGCAGCCAGTAGGGAAAATGAGAAACCTCGCGGAGCGGGGTAACTTCTCTGGAAACTTTTGTGGCTGAGGGTTGCTGTCAAACATGGTAATGTGCTTGTAAAGGTCGCCTGACAGGCAGCGCTGAGCACCATCAGCAGCCCGAGCGAAGGAGACGTGAGGATTTCCTGGGGAGAAGCCTCTCGAGGCGCTATGTGAGGTTTCTCTTCTTTCCCTTGGCAAGTACAATGGAACAGGCTTAAAGTAAAACGTGTGGCTTTTAAAAAAGTACATACACTGAAAAATTCCTCCGTTGGGTTTCTCTGTAACCAGAGCATACCCTTTTCATTTCCTCTCTCTCTCCTCCAGGAGGCTTCTTACAGTACTCTCTGTACCAGCAGCTGAGGTTTTTTTAATTTTCCTTCCTCAGCAGCAAGGAGACATTTACACTGCTCCTTGTGGCCGTGCATCTTTCCGCGGAGAGGAGGAGGGAGGTGGTGATAACATGGCAGTTCCCACCTTTCACAGAGGCATGTTTCAACATTAGCTCTCAGCAAGGACAGATTGTACAGTTTGAAATGTGGTAAAAGCCTGTGTCTTAATGAGCACTAGGTGGACTTTTTGATCACACTCCGTTAAGTGTGGTGTTGCTTACAATAACAGGATTTGTTTCTGCTGACTTTTTTTATAGGAACCAAGCAGACAGGAAAAGAAAAAAAAAAAAAAAAAGACATTGCAGGGTGTGAAAGACACTGCCTGCCTCAGTCACTGAGCTGACCTAGAGACCAGTACCAGTAGATGCCTGTTGCCATGAATGGATTCAGGGTAGATGAAGTTTTCTGACCTTTTACAGAGCATGTCCAAACAGTGATATGATCTATTAAGCTCCGTAACTTGCCAAATCCCAGGCATATTTTCACAAGAACAGCAAAAGCAGTTCTCTTGCTCCAGGGTAATGTACTTCTGTAAAACTTCCAAGCAAAGAACCAACAGCCATTCACAGTCTACCTTGTTCTTCAAACTAGCCTACCCAAGTTTTGCTGAAACTTGTAAAGTCAGATTGGCTGGAGGTGAACACCCCCATAGAAAGCTGTTGTTTTGAACAGTTAGATCAGTAAAAGATACAGCAACAGAGCAGCTCAGGACCTGGAATGAAAAGTGTCAGGACACCCTGACCATTGGAGTTTGTTGTCATCTGCCTGCAGTTTTGCCAGGGTAACCGCTGTGAGCTCAAGTTTCTGAAAACACTCCCAGGTAGGAAATGCTGCTGTGGTGGCCTGGTGTAACATGGCTTTGCTCAGAAGGAAGGTGTATAACTTCAGTGCTCTGAGAATGGTCTCCTTGACTCCGTGGGTAAATTGTTTCATGAGATGTTGCATGGAGCTTGTGATTCAGTCAGTCTCGTCACCAGGCTCCCCCCTTTGCCAGCACACCGCTGTTCTTCAGCGCATGGTGTCAGGTGGTCAGATGGTACTTGGACCTGCACCCCAATACCAGCCATTTTAGCTAATGCACATGAGCAGCCTATTTTAAGTAAAGTCAAAACCAAGTGGATTTTGAGTCAAAATTATTCCAGGTACTTAGAATGTTACATGTTCATTGCCCAGTTACCGTTCTTCACAGTGGTTCTCTACTTTGGTTTTGGGGAGATAAAATACCCAGGAAAATAAAACACTTATTTTAAAGTGTACTGAGATTATTATTTCATTCTTTGCCAGCGGTAGAAAAGACTAGTACAAGACTGAGTTGTGAACAGAGCAGCAATGTGACTGAGTAAAAGTACATTGTACAGGATGTAAAAACAAACAAACAAAAAACCACCCCCCCCAAAAAAAACACCAGAAAAAGCCCCTTAAGTTTCATTCCTGTTTTTGCCAATGCCTACTTAAGCAACTTTAGGAATTCACTTTCTCTCCTTATATAGTACAGAATAATCCTGCTGACTTCAATTTTGTGAAACACATTGCTTTCTACACACAGTCATCATTTTGTAGGAAGGGGGTGTTAGTGACACTGAAAAATTAAGAGTGAATGTGTTTGAAAACCAAATGTTGTATGCAATTTTTATTATTTGTGAGCCAAAACTACAGGTTTGTGGTGAGAAGAGAATTTTCTTCCTAGTAGTTGACATCACTGTTACTGGAAGCAACTTTGAGCATGAATGACAAGTAGTCTTCATGTGGCATTGTGAAATACCATACTTTTCCATCTTGATCACAAGCATTGGTGTGTGCATAGATAAGTCTCATTTGTTGTTTGCACTTCAAAATATGAAACTTGAGCTCTTACTATGCTGCTGGATAATTCTGAGGTTGTTGTAACCTGCACAGCTGTTGAATACAGAGAAAGAGAGAGAGGGGATGCTCTAGCATGGACGTGTCATGGACTCCTTGACCTTTGGTTTTGGCACTCTGTAGCCCTGACACTTCCCTTCTTAGTCATTGCTTTAGGTTCTACCAGCAAGGATAATTTATGTAGGAATGTTTGCTAGAGTTACCAAGTGCTAACTGCTCCAAGACTTCTTATAACCAAGGACAGAGACACAAGGGTCAGTTGTGTGGCATTGCCAGCTGGGCCAACTCTCCTGTGCTCAGAAAGCTGCTTGCTTGCTTGGTACCTGGCTGAGAAAAACTAGGAACTGAATCCTGATCTCTGTTCCAAGCATATTCAGTGCAGGAGCAACTCCATGAGCCAGCTGTTGGCAATAAAATCCAGCTCTGGTAAATAGTGGGATCAAAAATATGGCATGGTACAATGCAACTCTTAATGCCCATAAGGCAAAGGAGGGGGGGTGCAGGAAAGCTGGTGAGTGCATCCTTTTACTGAGCAAATAAAAAGGGGAAGTAAAATCTGTGGGTTGAGCATCTGTCTGTATGCTGTCTTGCAAAAGCAGACCAGAATTGCATTTTAAGTACTTTCTGAAGTTTCTGCTCAGAAGAGAGAGATGGGAACCATCTGAAGAGCTGCGCAAGTCCGGCTCCATCCCAGAAGTGGTCAGCTCACACCACGGAGCTCGTTGTGCCACAGGACTGGGAGTCCAGAGCAGCCGGGTAAAAATACCAGATAGTGAATGGACACAAGGAGTGACGCTCTCATGTGAAGCTGTGTGGTGTGTCACATGGTGGTGAATATCTTAGCTCGGTTACCAGAATAGAAAGTGGGTAAAATGCAAAGCTGACTGCAGAGGAAAGCTTCTCGTAAAAGGGAATACAGGAGGGAAAGAGGGCTGAGCCAAAGTGGGTTATTAGCATGCCTGTCTGGTCCCGATGGCCAGGGTTTGTTTATACGCACACTCTCTCCAAGTACTGGCTGCTGCTTATTGTGTTAACAGTCATGTCTGCGTGCTGAGCATAGCTTACCTGTGAATGTAGATAAGGGCAAGTGTGTTCAGTCCAGATTCGGCTGCGCCCATTTGTGAGCCCTGTTGTCACCAGTCGATGGTTGTAGGATAGCCAAGTGCCTGTAGATGTGTTTCTTCTTACGTGACTTGGTGAGGAGCGTTAGTTTTATTTTTTAAAAGCCTGTTGGGCATGCACAGACAGTTCATTACAGTGTTAGGGAAAAGTGAGATCTTTTTTTCTGATTCGTCTTTGCTCACACACAAAGGAAGTCGAAAGATGTCACAGATGGATATTTATGCCAAAAATGGCTCGTGCCTGCTTTCTAAACCGTCTGGTGGTCGACCCCACTTGAGGAGCTCTGGCAGTGGGAGTCACAACACCCCAGGACTGGTGCTGGGACTGGTGCTGACTGGTGCTGCGGCATGCTGACAGGTCTCTGAAGCACGGCAGCACCCCGCTTCATACCGGGCCCACATCGGCTCCTGCGCGATACTTTTCTCGCCTGGACCAAAGCGCGGCTGCAGGAATGCGCACAGCGTTGGGCATCCCCCTATAAATAGAAGGCCTGGCAGGGTGGTTTCAGCTTTTGCTACAGCCAGGCATGGCTTCTCTGGGGGAGAGGATGAAAGGGAGATACGGGGTATGCTGGGAGCAAAGTCAGACGCACAGTGGGGAGGCAGGAGATAGGACAAGTTAAAATAAGTCCCTCCTTCATGGGAGGCAGCAAGCCCTGCAGTTGTGGTCCCCTGTGCACCTCTTGGGAGCTGGCTCCCTGTGCTGTCGTGCAAACCCCATAGCACAGACCTGCAGCAGGGTTCCAGCGGGGTTTGCCCCTGTTCTGTGCTGGCGGGAGGGAGGAAGAGTTGTTGGGTGAGGAGGAGGCAGAAGAGCAGCAAATCCCTCGGGGCTGGACACGCTGTGATTCTGGGGGGACCCGCAGGGATCCCTGGGAGGGAGGCAGGAGCAGCGTTCACAGCGCTGCTGCTTTTCCATCACTCATCTGCAGCAAGTGGGGAGATTAGTGCAGCTGCTGGATGTTGTTTCCCAGGGCCCTGGGTGTGGAGGCCAGGAAGGGTTTTTCATCCAAAAAGAGATGAGTATCTGGACCTGGGTGGGGTTGCACAGGAGCAGAAACCAATTTGCTCTCTCTCATCTCCCTCCCCTTGCCTTGCCCCAAAAGAAGTGAGAGAGAAGTAAAGAAACCTTGCTCCTGAAGGGGAATACATCTGTAACCTGACATTTGAAAGCCCTTACGTGTTTAAAACCATCCCTTCTCCACCCCCATGCTCCTCATCAGTCTCCTCTGCAGCGCTTTGCTGGCGGTGGCGAGGCTGGGAGGCTGCTCCCATCCGTGGGGCAGGCAGCAGGCAGCTGGAGGCAGTTGCCCACCCTTCTCTCATGCCTACTTGTAGGCACATCCCTCCATGGATGGGAGCCCAGCTGTGTTCATTTTCGGTCAGGGTAGAGTTTCCTTTGCTCATAAGGAGAGCTGCGCTAATGTGAGGCAGAAAGGAGAATAATACACAACGAGGGTGGAAATTGATTTAGGGTGCCTATTAGAGATTTAAGAGGGAGGAGTTAGGTGATTTAACAACCTAACTGTGTATTAATGACTTCTGTCTCAGGATATGTTTCATCCTTGCTTTGTTTTCCTTGCTTCTGTTTGTGGCAGTTGCTAAAGAGCAGAGTCAGGAAAGGAAAAAGAGGTACCAAGCTTTTTATTTTAGATAAGGCCTAGAAGTTTATTTGGTTTTACTTGTTAATGCCCACAAAGTGTGCAACGCAGTGTTAGTGAGCTATATGGGTGAAGACTACAGGTTTTGGTCTACTCGTGAATGTTTTCAGATACCTAAGTACAAGAACACTACAGAGCACTTTTCCCACAAGTCTCAGATGAAGCTGAGTGTGCTACGTGTTTAATACCTTGGTGAGAATGATGGATATAACTATTTGGCATTTGAATCTTGACTACTGAAATGCAAAATCTGTAAGGATCAAATTAAAAGCCTTTGCTATTTGACTGCATCACCCGTGATAAAAACCAGGGCTGATGAATTTTGCTTGAAATTTGTCATTGGTCTCTGCATTTCCTTTCTAAAATGTCTTTCCTTTTCCTAAAAAAAAAAACAAAAAAAAAAAACAAGCTACTATTTTCATTGCTGGCAAATTGGAATTGGCCGAGAGGGGAGTGTAATGCAAGGCAACAGGCATTACTTATGTAAACTTTTCTTGCATAGGTGCCGCTTGTCCTAAGTGTAGCAAATCCTGGCTTGCCTCTTGAACAAGCTGCACAAAGGATTGACTATTTCTTAAAGCATGTTAAAATGCTTTTATATCCTAATTAGCATTACAGATTTCAAGAATATTAATTTATTTTAATGGAAAGCTCTTTAATGGTGTGTTTTTACATAGAAGCTTTGTCTGCATTTTCAAAAAAAAAAAAAAGTGCAACAGTGTAGTAATAATTAAACAGACTCGCCTGGTGTGATACGTGGACTGAGCACCAAGGTCAGTCTGGTCATTGCACTGTCATTGCAGTTGCCTTAGGCTTCTGCTTTTGTGTTTCAGCAGTTCTCTTTTTCTCAGCCACTTGATTTGTGCACCTCTGTCAGCAAGCTGGAGTCCTAGCGTTGCACTCGCTTCATACAGGTATGAATGACTGTAACGTAAAGGCTACTGAGAGTGGAGCTCACTGGAAAGCAGTCTTAGCTGCTAACAGCAGGTTTTGCTTATAATTGAATCTCTGTTTGGAACCGAACGGCTTTCCTCTCTGTTCTGTAATCATATTTATAGAAGAATGGAAAATGGTGGCCAATGCCAGCAATCACATGATAACACGACAGCTCTTACTTGGTACATCTGGAAACTTACCTTGCAAGTACGGTGCTTTTATCTGCACTCAGGTGTTGAGCCATTGCTCTGCCTGTTCTGCTAACACCCTCAGAACCTGTTCCCATCTCTGTTCTTTGCAGTCATACCATCCCTGTTTGACTTGGCACTACACGTGGGCAGACTTGTGAAACTGTAAGGAGAGGGGTTTTGTTTTGTTTAAGTTCATCATGAGCAAAGTATTACCATATGTTTCAGATGCTTTATTTGATATGCTGGACTTTTCAGACTTTCCACATTAATTCTCCATTTTTTAGAAAGCAGTTTAAGCAAGATGAAGAAAAATGTCCATATCACCTAGGATTCCTTTCTCTTTGCTTCTTAAACTGTGTTTCTGGATTTAAAAATATTGTAGGTATTGATACTACTTAAAGAAGGAAAATAGTACTGATGTCAAAACAGGCAAATTAATGGCTAGGCTTCCTTAAAAAAAATTAAAGCTGCCAGTCAATGCATTGTTAGGCATGGCAGCCTTCTCCAATTTAAATTAACACACGAGTTAGTCAATACAGCACAATGCTTGCCTTAACTAGTTCGGTTTTGAAGCTCCATACCTGTAAGTTTTCCTTGGAGGTGGTACACGTCCTTATCTACATCTGCAGTGCTAATTGTATTCAAAGCTTATTTAATGTCACTGGGGAGAAACTCAGATTCCCGTAGTCCCTGAGGTGCAGCAGGGGGAACTCAACAGAAAGGCACGAGAAAAAAAATTTAGTGCATGCGGCTGGGCGACTGGGCGCTGCGTCTGAATTAGCCAGCACCCATACTGGAATGACGAGCCCAAGTGAGGTCTGAAGGGCCTGAGGGACCTCCTGGGGCCAGCAGCTTGGTGGCACCCCATAGCACCAGGGGCAGCTTCACGGTGATGTCCTTCGTCCTCGGTGGGTGGCTGGGGCGCAAGGTGCCAGCCAGGGCACTGGAGCTCGCCTGCAGTGCCTGTCCCAGAGGGGCTGCCCCAATTGTTCCCCCTGAGGGCTTTCTCAGGCAGATTTTACTCCATCTCTCTGAACTCCTCACAAACAGGTGTTATTGGGGTTGGTGCTGGCATCTGGGAGGCATTAGGGCCAGGACCATGGAGGAAGGGGTACGCTTTCCCCCTGGGGTACGGGGATAGCAGGGGGTGTCCATGGCTCCAGTGTGGTTCCCTAAGCTGCAGCACCAGCCGAGCTGAGATGGGCAGCACTGATGCTCCCTGCAGTGCCTGCATCTTGAGATGACAGGCATGATTTATCTGCTTGTTTCTTTATTTTTTTAGCCAGGATCTTGGTTTCGGCCTAATGGGAAAAAAAAAAAAAAAAAGAGTTCAATCTTTTTTCCTGACTTTTTGCTTGATCCCAACAAGAAAGAAAAAAAGAAGACTAAGGAGGAAAGAGAAAAACCCAGAGGAGTATTTAATTGTATGCTTTATGGAAGAGAGAAGAACACGTATGCCTTTTTCAGAAATAAGGATTTTGTTTTGGGGGAGGGAGGGAGGTTCTTTTTGCATGAAAACACCATTTTTAAATTGCAGATTTTTACTCTCCTGAGACGTAATAGTTGATACAGGTGTACTGCGAAGGCCTTTCACACGCTCTGAAAAGATCTGGTCTCGGGTGCAGCTTTTGACGGGAGCCCTAGGTAAAGCAATGCTGAAAATCAGCCTGCCACAGCCAGTGCAGGGAGCGCGGTATGGACGAGGTGCCTGGGGGGCTGGCAGCTCGCCCAGCAGTGCTGGCTTCTGCTCAGCCCAACCCTTGGGGGCACTGTGGTGGGTGCTGTCTCTCCGGGAAGGGAGCTCTGCAGTCCCCTCCGCTGTAGCTGTGCCTGCCCTGTCACACGCAAGGGGACACGGCCAGCACAACGGGTCACCGGCCCAGGGGAGGCCAGGCACATCAGGGACCCCTGGAGCTGCCTCGAGGCTCCCAAGGAGAGGGCGAGGGTCTGTGTCCCTCCGTGGAGCAGCTGGGCTTGCTCATGGTCCACGTGCTGAGGTACCAGGAGGAGTGTGCCAGAAGCGCTGCTTGCTTTCACAGCGGGCTTTTTCGCCACCTCTAAAACAGGGTTTGTTCTGGCAGCACGCGAGTTCTTGAGGTGGCTGCCCTAACCCTGTGGTGCCCTCCTTCCCCCAGTGGTTTTGGTGGTTGTGTGTTATTGTTTTCCCCGAAGATGAAAGCTTTGCATCACGGAATAGGTACTGCCTGTTGGCGGTACTGCCAGGCGAGCTGTCCCGGTGCTCGAGCAGCGCTGCACGTTGGCATTGCCCCCACACCACCAGAGACGGCTGTCACATTTAGCAGGTCTCTTTAAGGGAACACTTGCCTTGTAAACGGCTGTGGCTCTGTGTTTAAAGGAATGCCAGCACTATGCTGGCAATGATTATAAAAAGGTAGGATGCGAGTGAATTGACAGGGGAGATAAAACAGATTAAACCTGCAGTGCATAATATTTATGTCCCAGCCTTCTGGGTACCGTGATAACAAAAGCAGTGGTACATATACTTCACACTTGCCTCTTTCACCACTCAGAGACTACGAGTCCGATTGCTTTGTGAGTGACTCGGTTATCTCTTCACTTTCAGGGAATAAAAGAGGTCTGTGGAAGTTTATGTAGTGATAAAAAGAACAACAATGGGAGTTTGTTAGGGACAGGACAGGGAGGGGGTTGTTTCAGGATTTTGTCAGAACTCATTTCTAATTGCAGGATGTTTTCTTAATGAGTAGGCACATGTCCTTTTCCTTGATGTGGAAGGCAAAGACAGTATGGGGAGAACTAAAGAGGGGAGAGACGTGAAAGACTCCTAGTGCAAATAATATTCTCAGTGACACAATCTGTCTGCTTCACATTCACTGGTACTCTCTTCCGTGAAACTCAAGCGTTGGTCGCAAGCTGGAGGTGTAACCACGAGGAGCCGTGTTGAGTGAAGCTGTGTGTCACTTGTTGGGTTCAGAGTGGACGCGCTCTGTCGTGCTGCGGGGCTCAAGCACCCGGTGTTTCAAAGTGCTTGTTTGCTGACACGTTGGCCAAATGTCGCTGCGTAGTCCTTGCTGCCTCGAGCATAGCTGCGTTTCCCGTACCTTTGATTGTTTCATGCAAGTCTACTGTGCACAGGAAACTTTTGTTTGGATGAATGTGTGAAGAGAAGTGAAGAAAAATCCTGTGTGGACAGGAGAAGATGTTTCTTCTGCATTTTGGGGGGCTCACGCTGTCTGCGATGGACATATATGAGTGTCAGAAGTCTTGAACGTGTTTCAGGTCTTCCTCCTGGCCCTCCTCCCCTTCAAGAAGCATGCATTTTTCTTTTATAGAAAGTTTATTTGTCGTAAAAGCTTTGAGAAGAATCAGTGGAAGTTTATGGAAAGGCAGTGCATTTGGGGAAAATTCACATGCAGGAATTTGAGTGGTATGCAGTAGCATGTTTTAAGTAGTAGTTAAAAAGGTGCTACCTAGACATTTGCAGCTGTGTGCTGTCTAGGTCTGTTTTAGCCTTTCCTTGTCACTAATGTTCTTTGTTGTTGTTTTTTATCTTAACAGTACTTTTAAGTAAAAACTTGGGGAAATGAAATGTATAAAGTCATCGAAATATTTTATGTTGGATAATGAGGAAAGTTGTCAGGAGGTTGTAATCGTAGCTGCCACTTTACTGTCTGCCCATGTGTGATGTTCAGTTCTCATTTGCTCTATTCTTTGAACTTCCAGTGAACTTAATGGCCAGAAGCTGGTAGAAAGTGACTGTGATTGAAATGGTCTTTCTGTGGCAATAGTTTTCTGACGTGCTGTGGCCTTGTTCTCCATTTAGCAGGTTCTTAGTACCATGGGGAAAGCGGAAGGAGGCCAGCCTAATGTGAGACGAATGCTAGTCCTTATGCTTGCAGCATTCCCTAAGTCATTTTTATTTTATTCCTTTCCTTTCCAGGTGTGACATCTGTTGCATTACCTTTCGTACTCATCGGGGCTTGCTGCGCCATAATGCAGTTATCCACAAGCAGCTTCCCAGAGATCCCACCGGAAAGCCTTTTATTCAGAACAACCCTTCAATTCCAGCAGGCTTCCATGACTTGGGATTCACGGACTTCTCCTGTAGGAAGTTCCCCCGCATTTCTCAGGTACACTTTGTTCTTAGTAGCTTAAGGTACCAGCTGATACTGTGCCTGTTTTCTGAATTCATTGAAAGACTTGACCTTGATCCACCAGAGGCTGGATATACCATACTCTGTGGAACCCACATTACTGCTGTCTGCCTAGGCTTCAGACACTTCCTTTCATTTTTCATCTAAAGAATATTCACCTCTTTCCTTCCTTCCTTCCTTCCTTCCTTCCTTCCTTCCTTCCTTCCTTCCTTCCTTCCTTCCTTCCTTCCTTCCTTCCTTCCTTCCTTCCTTCCTTCCTTCCTTCCTTCCTTCCTTCCTTTTCTTCCTTTTCTTCCTTTTCTTCCTTTCTTTCAGTATTCCAGTGGGTAACTATTGGTATGAAGATCTATACATGTATTTTAAAGGAAAATGGTGGTGGTGGTAGATCCTTGCCCTTCCCATCCTGCCTATTAGTTCTCTCCTTCCTCAAACCATTTCACATCTAAAATCAATAGGGAGGAGACATGGAAGGGAAGGCATTATTTATTTTAATTTACAGCAGCAAGGATGTAGTTGTGGTGTGAAATATTTTTATCATGAAAAACTTTGGGAAATCATCTTACTTACAAAAGGGTGACCTCTTCAGTGACTTCTTCATGAAACATCCACAAATACATTGCTACACATTTGTGCTACATTCCTTATATGAGGTTTGAACGTTTTGCACCTTTGAGGGGAAGAGACTAGGAAAAGGCATGGGGTAGCCTGTAAACATTTTTTCTGAGATCTTTAAAGCTTTCTATTAGATTATATTATTCCTCCTTCTTTCAAACTTTGCCTGTCTTAGTTATTGTGGGTCTAGATGAAGTTGCTTAACTACTTAAAAAAAAACAAAAATAGAAATCAACAGCACAATTCAGCAGGATCGTGCTTATTCGCAATCTGTACTTTTCTTACTCTCCTTGGATTAAAACATTGATTTCCAGCTCTCCTGGCTGCAAGGTGCTAGACCTGAAATTTGTCACCAGTCCAGGAGAACATGTACGTCATTCTGTAACTCTAGTAGAATTTTGATGTAAAAGTTGCGTATTGAGGAGGAGAGAGGACTTTGTAAGCAAATTGGTTTTATTTTATTTGTGGCAGTCATTTGAAGTTACTAATGGATTTGAATGTTGGGACTGCCGTTTTGAAATAGTTCTGATTGCACTGAGAGGCATGACCTACAAGTTAGCAGAACAAAGCATGTACAGTGTACATAAAGATCCTACCAGCCCTATACTTAAATTATCACTTGTGCTCTCCTTTGGCGTGGAACATTTGCCACATATGAGCCATCTGGGTAGCTTTCAAATATAACATTTACATTTATGATCATTTTCAAGGACAGGCGTAAAATCTATTTGTGAGTTTAGTATTTTTCGTGGGAGAATGAATGTAATCAGACTTGACTAACCAAAAGCCTGTTTGTTTTGGTTTTGTGTTTCATTGATTGGCTTTGAGGGATGTTATTTTATTTTTATTTTTTTCTGTTTTCCCTTCTTGGATGCTTTTTTTTTTTCCCTTCCAGTGTCTTTGTAGTAACAAAGCTAATGGAGGTGATTTTACTTCCCAACTTAGAGATGTTAACTGGATAGTCCCCTGAAGCTACCGTCCTGTCAATGAAGAGAGGGGATTTCTAGAAGGGCAGTTCAGGGTAGAAAGGTATTTGAGAGCCTCAGTAGCTCTCTGAAGGAGTTTGCCTCTATAGAAGGGAAATTTTGGAGAATCAGCCCCTAATGTAGATACACCACTTAGGTGTCTGAAGGCTGTGGAGTGGTAACGTTTCCATGCTAGCTAGGTGGTGGCTGCTCTAAACTCCTTAACTTGGACACTAGAAGAGAGTGTGAGCTGGTGTAGTTTTGCAGTAGCTTGTGGTGCCTTTGCCAGATGGAGGTGTCTACTCTAAATATTTCTGCGTGTCTTGCAGGTGTGGTGTGAAACGAATTTGCGAAGGTGCATCAGCGAATTCCATCGGTTTATTTGCGAGACGTGTAACAAGGCATTCCCCATGCTTTCGGCACTCAAACTGCACACAGAAACTCACGTGATGGATCAGGGAAGAGACAAGCACAAGCCACAGTCCGCGACCCCACCTGGCGAGAACCCAGACCAGAAAGCCTTCATGGCATCCTTGGGCCTACAGTACACCAAAGACATCAAGCCTGTCAAGCAGGAGGACGATACACAAGACGAGGTCCAAGAAATGCGGCTCAGAGCACTGAAGAGTAACCTACCTCAGGAACCCGGCAGCACCAGCCTGCTCAGCCTCTCTCCCCTGGAAGCTGCCTCTATGGGAGGGTCATTTTCAGTCCTCCCCCCTACAAAAGAGAACATAAAGCTGCTCTCACTGCAGCCTTTCCAGAAGGGTTTTATCATCCAGCCTGACAGCAGTATTGTGGTAAAACCCATCTCCAATGAGTCTGCCATCGAACTGGCAGACATTCAGCAGATCTTGAAGATGGCTTCCTCCGCTCCTCCTCAGATCAGTCTTCCTCCGCTTTCTAAGGCACCTTCTGTCCCCGTGCAGTCCATTTTCAAGCATATGCCGCCACTGAAGCCAAAGCCTTTGGTAACGCCCCGAACAGTTGTCGCAACTTCTACACCTCCTCCTCTCATCAGTGCCCAGCAAGCCTCCCCTGGCTGCATTAGCCCAAGCCTCCCACCGCCTCCTCTGAGGCTGATCAAGAACTCGGTGGAGTCCTCCTCCAACTCTCACCTCCCCCAGCCAGGAGCCAAATCAAGTCCTTCCTCGCAGTTGCTCCTCCAACCCAAAGTAGAGCCTTTAACTCAGCATGAGATGAAGACACAGCTGGAGCAGGACAGCATCATTGAAGCTCTCCTGCCCTTGAGCATGGAAGCCAAGATCAAGCAAGAGGTGACGGAAGGGGACCTCAAAGCCATCATCGCAGGGGCAGCAAACAAGAAAGCCCCAACGATGAGGAAAGTCTTGTACCCGTGCCGTTTCTGTGACCAGGTGTTTGCCTTCTCTGGTGTCCTGAGAGCTCATATCCGTTCTCACCTGGGTATTTCCCCATACCAGTGCAACATCTGTGACTACATTGCGGCTGACAAGGCAGCGCTGATCCGGCACCTGCGGACACACAGTGGGGAGAGGCCTTACATTTGCAAAATCTGCCACTACCCGTTCACAGTTAAAGCCAATTGTGAGAGACACCTGCGAAAGAAGCACCTCAAAGTGACCAGGAAGGATATAGAGAAGAACATTGAGTATGTCACCAGCAACGCCGCAGAGATGGTGGATGCCTTCTGCTCCCCGGACACGGTGTGCAAGCTGTGTGGTGAGGACCTGAAGCATTACCGGGCCCTCCGCATCCACATGAGGACGCACAGCGGCTGCCAGAAGAAGAAGCCGTTTGAGTGCAAGGAGTGTGGCACAGCCTTTTCAGCCAAGAGGAACTGCATTCACCATATCCTCAAGCAGCACTTGCACGTGCAGGAAAGGGAGATTGAGAATTACATCCTGGCGGTGGACTGCAGCGCCCAGGAGGGCCACGCAGATGCTCCTTTATTGGAGGACAGCACTTACATGGACCGCAAGCCCATCACGCCTTTCCTGGAGCCACAGAACGGCTTCTTGCTTGGGACATCATCTCACGTTCCCATCAAACTTGAACCTGCGGGCAACTTCCCGATGGATTTTGATGAGCCGCTGGATTTCTCTCAGAAGAACAAAAGCCTGAGTGCCGTGCAAGTGAAACAGGAGAACCTCTTTGGCTCTTCTCCCCTGTCCCTCTATGATTGTTCCATGGAGCCCATTGACCTGTCCATCCCCAAAGCCCTGAAGAAGGATAGCGATGTCCCAGGTGAAGCCAGGAATCAAGAGCTGTCTTCCTCTGGGAACAGTGACGCAGCCTATAACTGTCAGCAGTGTCCTCTGGCCTTCGGCACCAATGGGAACTCAGAGAAAAACAGGGCTGCCAGACATCCCCAGCCACTGAAAGGTTCATTGCATTTGACTGTCCCGATCATTTCCCCAGCTCTCCTTGGCAGTTCTGCCTTGCTGAGACCCTTGAGGCCTAAACCACCACCACAACCTCTCTTGCCAAAGCCTCCAGTAACTAAAGAGCTGCCACCGCTGGCTTCCATCGCACAGATCATTTCGTCTGTGTCTTCTGCTCCTGCTCTGCTGAAAACCGAGGCTGCGGATGCCAGTCCCAAGGCAGTGAGCAGCTCCACTGGGTGTGACAAATCAGGGAACGCCAAAGCAAAAGTGACAATCGTGACCGCCGTTCAGAGAGACTCCAGCCTTCCCAGTGACCTGACTCAGGTGTGTGACTCGGAGCAGTCTCCCATCGCCGACACTGGGCTGGCTAAGAAAAGAGGTAGAAAGAAAGGAACGAAAAATAAGCCTAAATTGGGCAGTGGTGTGGATCTGGAGTCAAGTGGGGAGTTTGCCAGCATAGAGAAGATGCTGGCTACCACAGACACTAATAAATTTAGCCCATTTCTGCAGTCCACTGACAATTTCAAGGAAGAAAGCGGCAGAAATGGAACAAGTGAGGACGAAAAGGAAACTGCCGAAGATAAGCTGCTGAGAGGGAAGAGGAATGCTTACTCAGACTGCCTTCAAAAAATCCCCTGTCCTTCCTGTCCTCGAGTCTTTTCATGGCCAAGTTCCCTGCAGCGGCACATGCTCACTCATACAGGTAAGAGTGCCTTATCCTGGAGGGGGCCTGTAGCCTGAGAATTTTCCTCATTAAAGGGTCTCCCCATGGAGGAATCCTCCTTTCTTGTCCTCTCTCTGATGTCTGAATCATGTTCTTCGTTATTCTGCAAAGCCTCAGCTGTTGCAGTTGCATTGTGGTGGTGGTAAATTTTTTAGTAATGGAATAATCTCTGTGGCTTTGAGTATCAAGGGGGCAAATTAAACTGCTAAACCCAGTTGACTTCAGCAGCGTAACTTAGCGTACATGGAAGAAGAATTTGGTTTCAGGTTTTCTATTATTACTGTCTCATCTTGACCGTGAACATGTGTGCTGAATATTTTATTGTGCCTTACGTGGTTTGTTTGGCCGCATCCAGTGGCTGTTTGTCTACTTCAGTAACGATAAAAACATCCCATCAAAACGAGAGCAAATAAATGCAGAATTGTGGCAGGAAAGGAAAATAACTTAGCGTTTAGCATTTCTTTTTCTTGCGGTGGCTTTTATTTGACAGATCAAAGGAAGTGAATGCAAGAAATATCATCCCAAACATTATGCAGCAGCTTGCCTCTAGGAGATGTTTCTTCTTAGTGTTGACACAAGTAAAGGTGGGCTTACACCCTGGGGCATGGAGGTGTGTATGGAATCTGTAGTATTGTGCTGGTGAGTAAGTAACCTCAAACCGAGGGGTAAACTAAAGGAGGACCTGGGGAGGAAGATTTGCTCTAGGTTTGGGGTCTTCTTCATTCTTCATTGTAATGGAAGTAGTGTGTTGAATGCTGTGTCAGTTTGAAGTCCACTCCTTTTTCCACTACGCTGTAATAATTAGATAACCCAACAGTAGATTCTCATCCTGCTTGGAGAGGAAGAGGACGAAGCTCCGCTTGCTGTTGCTCCCTTTGAAGTCAGTCACAGTTGTTGATATTGTTCTCTTCATTATGCAATCGCAACTCATGTTGTAAAGAGTAAAAGTTAGGAATATTTGTAAGAAGCTTCTGGGAATTGAGTACAGACTTTATTTTCTTTTTTGTTTTCCCCTGAAGTAGTTGAGTTTTCATGAAGCAACAGATTCATGTTGGTCCTAAATGGGAACCCTGGAGAGGTAAAGAGGTTAGCTAAGAGGTTTATAGGGAATCTGAGCTGTGGAGCAGCCCCTGTTACCGTTTGCTTTGAGTGACACAAGGACGTAACTTGCAAGGTATCTGTGCAACAGTGAGGCTATTGTTTTCTGGCCTGCACAGACCAAATTCTGTCATCTTACTTCGTATATATATGGTTTGCTTTCAGTGGTGAGGGAGAACTCTTTACTCGTATCAATTGTTTTCTAACACCCTGCCCTCCAAAAATAATACATCGTTACTGAAGAACTGTTCATGAGACAGAAAACAATGAAGGGAGGTTTTGCCCAGACTAAGGGGGTTGACCTGCTTATTGATGGCAGCCTTCCAAGGTAGCAGCACTGCTGTAAACCCTGAATGAAGACAGGAAAAATGCACTTGGCCGTGAGCTATACTGGTAAAACCTGCCTCCCCTACCATAACTGGGCTTGGAAGGAGACACCATCCTTTCAGAAAGCCTGTGCTGCAGTCCCCACAGGCAGGACACACAACTGCAGCAGTAGCAGGGTTGGGTCCTCGGTGCAGGTACAAGATTTTGGTGATGGCACAGCAGTGGCACTAATCAGATTCAAGCTGGTATGCGCTGGCACTGCTAATAGCGAGCTCTTTCTAATCATTGTCAGAGCAGTGCTGAGGGAGATTTGGTGCTGGAGAACCACTCTGCAGCTAGCTGTGGTCCTGGGGCATCTCCTTTCAGGTGACTCTAGCACTTTGTCTCTAAACTGGGAGTCCACAGCAGCTCCCCTGTGGCAGCAACGTAGATGAGACTGACAGGAGGGAAAGGGGAAAGGTAAGATAGGAAAGCAGAGGAGGTTTAGGCCTGGAAGGATGCATTTCTTCTGTCCCCACCTGTCGCACAAGCAGTGACTTGTTAGATAGCTCTGTTATTTAAAGGGAGCTGAGGAAAGATTTTGATCACTGATCTTACTGCAAAGAGAAGAAGTGAACTTTGTTGTTTGAACTGCTGCTCCCTAACCTGGGGAGGGAAGAGGCCAAGATAAGCTGATGCGAGTGTGCTAAGTGGGAGTCCTGGTGATCTGCTCCCAAAGCACGTGCGCTGGGTACCTGGTCTGTAGCGAAGCACTGCAGGCAGGCTGGTCTGTGCCCCAAGATTCCTGTGGTACGCTGCTGTGAGAAGGACAGCGCAGTCGTATGAGCTCAGAAGTGGCAACCAGCTCCATCCATTTGTAGGGAAGGTGATCTCAGGATAATTTGTGCCAGGGGCCTGAGCTAATGAGTGAGTGTGGCTGAGGAAGAGGTACATCATTTTGAGCATTTAAGCAGTATAGATATTACCAGTTCTACAATACTGTCTTTATAGTACGACATGAAAAAATTTTTACAAGCATGTCTTCCACGTTCAATAAAATTTCAGCATGGAGGACTCCTTCCATGTGGTGTCAAGGTTACATTTACCTTTTGTGAAAGGGCACAAACGCACATTGCTACCAGTAACCCGTATCCTCCACGCAGCCAAAAGTCTCTGATAAAAGCCTTCACACTGCTCAGTCTTGCCTCAACACCGCTATGTGTTTTTACTTCAAAAGCATTTCCCTGGGAAGCACACACCTTCTTTGTTGTTTTTGATTTTAATGCAAAGCTCACCAAGTGGGGCACTGGGAATTTGGCACAGCTTGTTTTTATACAGTGTTTAACATGGTACCTGTGTTTTGTTTGAACATGCTTGAACGCTTGCTTTTAATGCTTTCTTTCTCTTGATGTCGCCTTATTTAATTTTCTCTTCTATGTTCAACTCAGTTTGCCTTTCTGTCTTGCTTTTCTCTCCTGCTCTTGACTTTTTTCATTCTCAGAGCAGCAAATAGGATGTGCCCTGCAGATGATGCAGTTAATTTTGCTGCCTTTATGGTGTGTGAATCAGACTAGGTTCAATACAAAATGAAAGTAATGGTCCTTTTTGGCCATTAATTAGTTACAGATAACTTAGATCTATTTGCAGAGAATCACTTGAGGGTGTATTCAGAGCAATTGTGCCAGGCCATATTTGGCCCAGCATTGTTGTTTGTAGTAGGTAAGATGTAATGGCACAGGTGGTTCTTTTTTTTTTTAAAAAAAACAAAATAAAACAAAAACAACAGATAGCTATTGGCTTGCCAAGCATGCAAAATAAATACTTATCATAGAAATTAAATGGACAGAAAAATATCTATAAACAAAATAAATGAATAAATAAATAGTATACAGTTATGCCCAACCTGTGAGCTTGAATGTTTCCTGTTGATGGGCAGATGCAAGTTGTAAAATAGGATCAGAGGGGATTTTATTCCTTGCTTTTACAACTTAAGTCAAAATAGAATTGTAGACATCTTTTATTTGCAATATTGCAATGGCAATAATGCATTTCCACTAGTACAGCGGTGGGAGGAGATGTATTAATTAAGGAATGATCTTTTTACATTCTGTGATTGTTTAGATGACCTATTATTTTGAAAAAGACTGCCTTCAAATGAACGACTTCATGAAGTGTCCGGCCTAGAATAGGCTTGCTGTGCTGCTAAACAAGTTCTACAATCACTTCTGCATCAGTACACAGATGCAGATGTATTTTAATCCAACTCATGACCATTCTTATGTAAAAAGATAATAATAAGAAAAGCAAATCACATTGCATTTTAACCATAACTGCTTCGATTACCTTCCAGTAAGTTTATATATTTTATCAGAAGAGCAGGTGCCATTAAGGGACAATATGGGAAGCAAGGAATACTGCTTTTTTGATTTTTTTGTGTTCCTTTAAAGGTGACATTTTTGTAAAGCAGTGTAGTTTCCGTTTGGGAATAGGAATGTATTCTTGGGGGGGGGGGGGGATGTTTGCACAGTAAGCAGGGTATTTGTTTGGGTTTTGAGACCTCCAGTTGGGATGTTTGTGTGGAAGGAAGACTACCTTATCTGTTGTAGTTATTGGTCCATATGACAAATACTTGGTAGATACAAAAGTTTTCAAGTCTGAAAATATGAGAAAATTGTGACCTGGGATGCAGGTTGAGTTTCAAGCAATTAATCCCCAGCTAATCCTGTCATTGCATGCTTGAAAAAATATGTGGAAAGGAATTGGGCTATCATGAAGGAGAAGGATTTCTGCTGAACTTTGAAGTTCTGTTCTGTATTTGCATTGTGAATAAAGCCAAATAAAAAGTGCAGAAAGTGGTGGTATTCGTAGCCATAAATTTATGGTTGATTTAGCAGGCATATAAAAAGAAAGAGTGAGTGACTTGAAAGCCTGCAAAAAGCAGTGCCATGAAACTTCTAAAAAGTTGTGTTAACACTGCAAGAAAATGAAGAGAGAGAAACAACCTACATGAGTTGTCCGCAAGATACAGGGAATCCCTCGTTCAGGTTGAGATGTTAATTAGGACAGATCAAACTCGTGGAAGATTAAAGTGAGAAAAGTACCCACAAAGTCATATCAAAGAGGCTGCTGGTTGTATGTTTGCATGTGTGTGTGTGCACGTGCATGTCTGTGTTCAGGGGTTTGGTGTGAGAGGGGAAAGGTTTGGCAGGAGCAGATCTTTTTCTTTTAACCATCCTCAAAACCTCTTTCTTCATCACACAGACGTCTTGAAGGGCAACTTCCCTCGTTCCACTGTGTGATCCTGGCTTTTCTTCCAGACGGTCCTGTACTCAGTCCCTTCCCTTGTTTTAGTCATTTAAATGAATTGCAGACATGAAAAACTTTCTCCTGTAGGGAAGTAATTGATAGTTTATTCAATATACGGGGCTTGATTCCACTGAAGTCTATGGGAAGATGCCCAGTGGCTTTGATGGAAGTTGTGTAAAATTCAAACGTGATAAACATCTCGGGAGATGACCTGTTATTGAAAAGCTTGCAATGAGCTTGTTGTAGCAGGTCAACTTTGACTAGGGATTTTTTTTTTCCCCCCACAAGAGCAGAAGAGGATAAAATTTGGTTGCGAAAGGCTGGTCTCAGAGATTACTGACCAGGTGACTCAAGAAAGAAAGAGAGGGAGAAAGCAGTAAAGGGGAAAAATGAGAGAAAAAAAAAATAAAACAGAAAGAAAAACACAAGGAGATTTCTTACTACACGTTACAAGCACAGATAAGCACACTGTTTTCTTGTGTCAGGTCATGAGCCTCCATCCCATGTCAAAAATACGTTATCTTTTCTACCAAATCTCACAGAAGTTGCACAAACCTGCAGTTGCCATCTGCTCCCTGGGGAGAAACGGGCTTATTCCCCAGTGTGAGGAATGCTGGATCTCCCCCTAGAGCAGGCAGCTCGCCCAGGTTGTTCAGAGCGGCAAGACCGAGTTGTGTTAGTTGTACTGAGCGCGGTAGAAGAGCAAAGCGTAAAGATGGAAGAAACGTCCTGCTGCATTAGAGCAGTGGTCCATGCAGCCGTGTACTCTCTCTGATGGTATCAGTAGGATGTGCTATTTAGGGTGAGCTTGTGGGCCTGGCCACTTCCTGCAGTCTGTGCCTCTTGTGCTCTGCCAGCATCCGCAACCACTGCATTGGGGTTGCATCTGGGAGGGCACATCCCTGCCCACTCCCTTCACTACCTGTTAAGGGTCCGGCTTTCTGTCGTTCTCTCCGATTGCTTTCTGAACCTGCTGATGCTGTCTGCCTCTGACCTCACATACGTGGTGTCAAGCTCCAGAAGTTCAGTACCTGCTGTGTAAAGAAATATTTTTTTAAGCCGATCCCCTGCGAGCTTCAGAGAGCCTCCTTTTGTTCCAGCACTGCAGGATTCCAAGCTCTGTTGGTTGCTCTCTTTGCTGCCTTTGTAATTTGCAGACCTCAATCTTATCAGCTCCTTCTCTCTGCCAAAATTAGGATCTCGAGCCTTTCTGGTGTCTCCTCACAGGGCAGCTGCCCCATCGCTTGGATCAGGTTTGCTCTGCGCCTTCTGCATCCCAGCTATGTCCTTCTTGTGGCGCTGAGACCAGAACTACATGCACAACCTGAAATGAGGGCACACCAGGCCTTTACACCTCAGCAAAGGGACACCCTTTGTCTTGCTTTCAATACCCTTGCTTGTGATACCCAGCGTTTTTTGGCTTTATTTTGGCTGCTGATGCAGGCCAAGGCAATGATCCTGGGGAACTCTGAGAGATGGCTCTGAGACCTCCTGCCTAAGCATACTGCCTGTACCACCTTCAGCATCACGTAGGCATGGTTCAGGTTACTTTTTCTAGGTATTTTTTACTTTAAATTTGTCTGCACCAAAACTCACTTGTCATCTTTTGAGAGTTTTGCAATAAAGGAGACCACCTGTCAGATCACACAAGGCTTTTTGTTGTGGGCAGGTGAGTGGCATTCAGAAGAAGGGGTGAGCAGACATGAAGCCACGCTGGGTGCAGCAATTCAGTGTTCTTCTGTGCTGGCCAAATGGAATCGATGCACGGAGGAAGCTTGGCAGGAGGTGGTGCACGTCCCCTCCCTGGAAAGGGCCGGCACAAAGCAGCCACCTCCAAGAGAGGCAGGGCAGCGGTGTGTCGCTCTGGGTATGTTTCATGGAAGATTTGTTGAAGAAACAAATCTAAAAGCAGCAGGAAGTTTGTTCAGAAGAGCGTGCCGTCCTCACTGCCTCTCTCATCCTTTCTCTTCCTTTTGTTACGGCAGGTTGCATTGCAGTGATTCAGACGCAGTCTTTCAGGTCTCGGTGCTAGTCTGGCAGTAAAATCTGCCGTGCTGGAGGCATGTTGCGACGTGAATTGCTCCTGCCTAGCGCGAAGGACGAGGCTGTCTGGTTACCATGCTAACGGCCCGGCGCAGTTAGGGGCTGCTGGTGCAGCTCGGTATCCGGCTGTCACGTGGGCTGATCCTGCCCATGCAGACAACAGATGGTTGCAGCCTGGGAGAGGAAGACTCATGTTATAACACGATCCCCTCGCGGAACAAAAGCCTCCAGGAAGTGCTCTGCGACAATCTTAGCGGTGGGACGAAGCCGCAGCGCCCTAACGGGGTCTGGTGGGAGCTTCCCCTGTAGCCAGAGGGATGCTGACGGCAAGGAAAGCCTTCCTAAAGTTGCTCCGGCGAGCGCTGGGGTGACACGTAGGATGTGCAGGACGTTGGTGGAAGGTAAATGTTGTTCTTAGTGCTTGTGCAGGCGGCGCTGGGCTGGTCAGAGTGGTTCGACCTGCCCCCGGCAGACAGAGCCTTGGGCCACGGTTGGATAACACAAAGCACTTCTCGTAGGTACTGGCTCGACCTGTTCCCAACTGTTCATCCCCACAGCTGTAACTGACCCAGCTGCCCAAAAAAATGAAAAGGGCAAGGGGAGGGACCGGCAGTCGTGAGATCAGTTCCCGGATCCAGCTCGTGGTGCAGCCCTAAAAAGAGCACATTGATGCAGCCGAGGCGTGGAGCTGGCAGCATCTCCTGGGAGGCGCTGGGGATGGATACTGTTGAAATTGGCTTTGCCATCAAACGCTTTGTGTCTTCAAATAGCAGCTTCAGAAAGCAAGGAAGGAGCCCAGCTCATGTGCTGGTAGCGTTACCACGTGCACTTTGTAGCATGGCTGAATATTTCTAGCAGGCTTCACCAGCTGGTGTTTAATCATGGGCCAGAATCATTCAGCAGCTTTGGACCTGTGGTCTCCCTCCACTGTCCAAGCAAAATGGATTTCAGAGTCAGTGGAAGCAAATTACAATTTGATGCTGTGGCTCAGTTTAAAAGGGGCCATTTCTCTTTTTGTTCTGGGTGAGCAGTGTGGTTGGGAATCACAGGAGAAGCCCTGCGAAGGCTAGACCTGCATGTGAATCATAGTTCAGAATGCACTGTGTGCTGAAAGGAAAGGGAATGAAGGGAGATGCATTTGGTCTGCCCTAAAGGAAGCGGAGAGGAAAGCTTTAAGATGAGGTGTAAGACAGGAAGTGCAATTCAATAGAGTGTCATTGGGAACAAGTTTATAGAGGGCTTCTTTTGGTCTTGCTTTAAACTGAAAGGAAAAACAGGATGGTGGCTTTGAATAGGAGTCAGGCAATGTGTGTAAGCGATGGGGCTCATGTGTGTCCTTGCTTGGTGGAGCAGAAGGAGCAGCCTGACGACAGCTCCTGACACAGGAGGAGAACATCTAATCCAGGAGGGGCGGCTCGCAGCGCTCGGGCCAGGGCAGACTGCTACAGCTGCACGGTGGAGCAATTCAGTGAATCGCCCACTTTCATCACGTTAAAGCAAGCCTGCCCTCGCCTCCTTAGGGCTTTCTGAATGCTCCTTTCTTGCGACAAAATGTAGTCGATGGAGGCGAGATGTGGGATGGGAATGGGGTAAGGGATTATCCGTTACGTAATTCAGAAAGACACTTTCCTAAGGAAGGATCAATTTCTTTAAAGAGCTTGCTTCTGATGTGAGACAGTCAAAAACAACTGCTCTGTGCTAACTAGGCAAATATTTACGAAGTAAGTATGCTCAACAGTGAATTTTCCGATTAGCGTTTAGCAGAATTCATCTTTGCTCTAGAAATCTGCCACTCTGTGATCCCCACAGAAATCATGTGAGCCCTGGTTATAGTGGAGGACTTTTTGTTTTTCCAAACTGTTGTAGCTGTCTGTACCTCTGAACTACATTTGTGGTTATTTCCTAGAGGACAAAGGGCTTGAAACTGCATTTTCTGTCAGGCAAAGTTTAACAGCCACTCTGGAGCTGTGGCTCATGGCAAAGCAAGAGTTGCTTAGTGCAGGAGTAAGTGGCAAACAGAAGAGCCATGAAGTTGGACTGAATGCTAGAGCTGTTGTGTAGAAGATACTGAGGAGATGATATATAACTTCCTGAGTGTATTGCCAGCTCTGCATAAAACTGCCTTTCTGATAAACAGGAGAATTCAGCATGAACTGAAAGTCTCTGGCCTTTTTCCCCCCAGTTCAGTGCAGATTTCCACTTGCTAGGTGCAGTCAGATCTGGTCCTGAATGCCTTTGTTTGTGTTGGTGAGTTGAACTGCTCACTTGAAGGTAATGGGGGATCCCAGCTTGTGTGAAGGGCAAACAGCATCGTGCTCTTTATCTGTTCTCCAGAGTTTTAGTTTCAACCAGCTGTTTCATTTAATAACCCATTTCTTTTCCAGATTTGGTTCTCTCCTTTTTCCCCAGATGTGTTCAGTTCCCTTTACTTTAAAAAGTCCTTTTCTATCTTTAATGTTTTCATTTCCAAGAGGCATGCAGATATGACCGAAGATCCCTCAACCATGGACAAATTAAATATTTAACTTCGGGTATGATTTAAAGTGATGTAATGAAGGTGGCTAAATGTTAGAGTGTTTACAATAAAAATGGACAAAGATAGCCCCCATGTTTTTGCAAGTTGACTGCAGGTTGGAAAGATGTTCTCCGAACTGTGCGTAGAAGTAAGAGCAACACGGTGCGAATTCATAAAAGGTACCAAATTTACTAATCTGCTACCACCTAGTGGTGGCTGCGGCTATCGTAAAAAAAAAAAAAAAAAAAAAAAAAAAAGCTGGGGTTATTTCAGTTAACATAGGGAAAATAGTAAGTCATTGGCTCATCTGACTGGTAATGCCAGCTGCTTGTCCAACATTCATTTCCAGTGCTCTGTCTGCTCCAGTTTTCAGCATTATTTATGTGATGGGTTTGCTGACATTTCTCTTGGGATGTCAGGAGTGTTTGGCAATAAACACTTGCTTTAAAGTCCCCAAATCATTTCCACTACAACACCCTGTTTTATCTAATAGCTCCTCAGCATCTCAAGCTTCACTCTCTATTCCACCTTAGTTCCAAGGAAAAAAAACGCAGGAGAACAGAACCAAACCACCAGCCTCCCCGCCTTGATCTCTATCTGCTCTTTTATCTGAAACTTTCCATGTTCAGTGTCTCTCCTGATAATTTTGTTTGTGTATGCAGGAAAGCAGTTTACTCCTCGTTTTGTTTCTGCTTGCCATCTCTAAAAGATGAAGTGGACTGTTCTGACTAGGCCAACTTAAAATTGCAGCTTGAATTGTAAATAGACTTCAGCAAAACAGTCTTCTCTTGCCACAGTTTGAAGGAAAAAGTGATTTTGGCTACAACTATATAGTGGTTTCTTTCATGCAGTAGGAAAAGTTTTTGCATTCTCAGATGGAGTCCTTGAGGTTTTGCTTATGAATATATCTCCTGAGAAGTTTGTTTTTTCCCAGAAGCTGAAGAGGCAGCAGCCGAGCTGCAGCTTCACATGGCCGCCTCCTTACGGCCTCACCTCCCTGCCTGTCCCCTCCCTCTCCTATCTTCTTTGCCTCCAATCTTCTTTGGCTCCTGTGTCATGACTGACTCTGTGAAACTGTGCCGCCTTCATTGCCTCGCCTCAGAGAAGCAACACAAACGTGGTCAGTCAGGACAAGGTTGTGTGCTCTGCAGGGGCTTTTGCAAGGGCAGCTCTCTGCTCTTGTCCTCACCAGCTGTGAGTATCTGCAGGATAAAAAGTAGACTGGAAAGCATTTTACAGCCTTAGTGAATGGTGAATAGGAAAGGATGAAAGAAATAGCAGGCCTTTCCCATGCAACCTGCCTTTCTCTCTGCCTACATGTGGCTGCTCGGCACTGTAAATCAGCAAAACCCTGGAGCCACTGGTTCTGGAAATAGGAATGACCCGTCTGAGAGGAGCGCGGGCTTTTTGCAGGTGTGTTTGCCCAGATCTGAAGGCTCGGTCAAAATCCTTCCTTCTGTGTAAGATAGCCTAGCCTTCTGTGTGGCCAGCAAGGTTTTCTGTCACTAGCAGTATGCGTGTAAAGGGGGAAAGGCCATCAGCGTGGGCCAGGCCTCAGCTCTGCAGGAGCAGAGAGAGCAGTGCCTCTTGCACTGCCAGGAATCCCAGCCCAGGCGCCCAGCGAGGCTGTCCTCACGACAGTCGTCTCTCCCACACACCTGCCCGGCTCCTGTGCTGCTCTTCCAGTTTGTCTGCAGCGGAGCAGGGCTGATTTCTCACCCAGCCCCAAAGAGCCGGGTTTTGTGCAAAGCAGGTCACTTTTTCACCAGCTGCGAAACCAACCGCGCAGGTTGGGGGTAACCACAGAGCAGCTCGACTAGTCGGGAGCTGCCATTTTACGATATGCATGCAGTTTCGTAAGGGGCCTGTGAAACTCTTCCCTGACACGGAAAACAGCAGGTCTAGTTGGTGCAGGTAGGAAGGAAGAGCGCTCACCCAAACACGTACGCATGTTAACGTGATCCCGGCTCGGCCCGTACCTGAATTTTGAATGTGTTCGTTCAGTGGTGGTGAGCCAGTTTTGGAAGAGCGAGCACGTGTGTGCCTGTGCTGCCAGTGTCTCAAGTCTTCGCCCTTCCTGAATGTGTGGTGTTGAAACTTCACCTTCCTTTTCTCGGTGTCAGCCTCATCCGTCTGCCTGTGCTGGTAAGGCAGCGTGGCTTACCTGTGGCCTGCCTGTCCCTCAGAGCCTCTCTCTCCCACATGAAAATGTAACCGTGGGTCAGCCACACAAGAAGAGAATAACAGCTGAGAGGGGTACAAAGGCTAGAAAAATGAGATGGAGTAAGCAGGACAAGGAAAAGTTAGGGAAAATAAGGGGAAAAGTGGAAAATCATGCCTGATAAGCAAAATGCTGAACTTAAAAGTTGGTAAGGTTTCTGCATTTGAGGGATTTAAAAGAAAGCCTTCCAGTTTGAGCTTGCTCTTGCTTGAGTGCTACTGATGCATATTCCCCTCCTTAACATTGCTCCCAATATTTCCTGTCTGAAAAGTCAACTTATTCTGCACCCACTGTCTTGTGTTTGGTCAGCAAAGAGTTGCAAAGCATGGCTCCTGCCATGACAGAAGAGGAACTCCATCTATCTTGGTCTCCTCACGCTCTTTACCCATCTCCATCCTAACAGCCTTTCCTGCCCTGCTCCCCAGTAAAACCCTCCTCCTTGCTTTGCTTGCAGTTTTAATTCAGCCTAGTGCACATACCCTCAGGGGAGCGTCTCCTGACCTCGACCCGTGGACCTCACCTTGCTGAGGCCTGGAGCTGAGGCACCAGCACTGGGTGTGCAGCAGCCATTTGGGTGCTTTCCATTGGTATTGCTTCAGGATCTCCATGCCGCAGCCCACTTTGCCACACCAGTTTGTTGTTTTTTTTGTCCATCATTCATCAATATGTCTTGGTGGCAGTAGCAACCAAAGGCTGCTGGCAAGGAAGCTCCTTTCCTCCTTGTTTCCCTTCTCTCTTGGAGCAGTGGTTCTGGGGGTCACCTCAGTCCAACCTAAATCCATGTCGGTGAGGAAAAGACCCTGCTGACTGTGCAGTTCTGTGAGTGTTAGGATCACGTAAGGGTTGGGGCAGGAGTCGGTGGCCAGGGACAAGGACAAGGACCTTTTCAGCAGCATCATAGAGTCGCATTGCTCATCATTAATCCTTCCTTTCATCCAAACTCTTGGGCCAAGATGAGGGGTTCACAGGGATACACAGATGTCCTGTTCCTGCCCCCAAAATGCTGCGTCTGTAAGAAGGCAGCAGGCCAGGAACCCACAGAAGTGCTTCTTCCTCTGTTTTTTGTTTGTTTGTTTGTTTTTTGTTTTGTTTTGTTTTGGTTTTGTTTTTTGTTTTTAATCATTTTCCCTGTATGGACGTGGCCTGAGTTTGGGTTCTGGTTTTGCTCCCTTGCCTGCAGCATCAGCCACAAGATCCTGCTGCCTGCGCGGAACCAAGAATGCTTTGTGTGCCCCCTGCTTCTCATACGTGCCAGTCTCACATTTCTCTGCTTGTAAAGCAGTGCTGCCCCTTAATTATTATGCTTTGGGATTTCATCTGGATTTTTAGAAATTGCCTCTTGCAGTTTATAATAACTTTAATTTTTTGTCTTAATTTATCCAAACAAGAAGCAACGAGTCAAAACAGAATTCAAATGCAGGTTTGTAAGGCACTTGTAGGTGACCTTTGTTTTCAGGTGCACACATCCTCAAACTCTCCAGCATTATACACAGATTAGGGCTTAGTTGCAAGTTTTAATGGGTAGATAATTAGATGAGGAATGAATTTTGTCAAATGCTTTTGTGTAATCCACTGTCTATGTAAACTGATCTGTTTTGATTAAAAGGTAAGATTATTTTTTTGACAGATGACTTCTCCCCTTCAAACCCCCAAGAGAAAGTGTATCATGGATTATGCTGTATTAAGTGATAGTTCACATTCTGGAAATGTTGCTTAGCTTTGGCATTTGTTTAATAGCCATTGATTATCACTTTTGCAAGGAGATGGGGTCAATGCAAGTTACCCTGCAAAACTACATTTGGACTACTAAGTGGCTGAGAACTACCTTCATACCTTCTGCAATTACTCCTTGCTTATGAAAAAAGCCCCTAATGGGCAATCCATGCAATTTAGAGACAAGCACACATGATGCTGTGTCAAATGCAGGATTTAAGTCCACCTTGTAGATACTAAGTGGTTATTGGACTTGCAGATAAATGCTGAAATGACTGTTAAGTTGTGTGGTGCCTTGGCTGCATGCTGTCGACAAGAAGGAGGTGGGGGAATGACTTAAAACAAGGGAAGTTTCAACTTCCAGAAAGCATGACTTGCTAAGCTCATGTCCTGGAACGGCCGCTGGAAAGTGGCACAGGAGATGCAGTTACATGCCGTGCATCACTCAGCTTTAGCATCCAGATCCAGTCCAGCTTATTTCCTATTTACACGTACACTATTTGTATAGAGCTTGGGAGAGGTGCAGCTCTGCCCCTTTGTTAACCTTACCTGTGTTATATTTTTTGAACATGTTATGTCCTCAGCAATGGTAATGCTGCTGCAAACTGATAGGGTCATGGAGGATGTCATTAAGGTGGACATTTTAGGTGTGTTTTGGTTTTTAGTTGGGGGAATGAATGGTGAAACAGCAAAGGATGTCACCTATTAAGCCGTCTTGGCTTAATATTTCGATTCCAGGTGGTATCGATGTAACAACAAGCATGCATCAAATACCCACATGGAGACAAACTTCTGCAGCTTTTGCTTATATGATGTATACCCAATTTTTTAACTGTCCCCTGTGTTAATGCGTGTGATAATCTTTAACATTTAATTGTACAGATTGGTTGCATGAGGCCTTTACGTTCCCTTGGAAAAACATTTCTCACTACTTACAGTTTATCAGTTAGATTAATACATGTGTTACTTGTGTTAAATGTGCTAAATACATGGTGTTACTTCAGCCTATATCCATATTTCATACGTGAGTTTATAAATACTACCTCTGTGTGTCTCTGATACAGCGTATTTCTAACAGCAGTGACCTAAACTCATCCTCAGTGTCTCAGCGTTTTGTGTGCTCTTGTAAAAGCGATTACATCCCACTTCAAGAAACTGCCACGAATGCGTGTGTATTTTGGAAAAGAAAGCATCTTATTACAGATTTTTAATCGTCTTGTTAACTGGGTTCTGTGGTGTTTTGATCTCTTTTCAGCTGTAAGTTACTGGCCTGGGTCACAGATAAGAAAAGCAGATGTTGGGACACTTGATCAGCAGCCCTGCTCGTGGGTCCGTGTGAAGCCTTACTGCTGATAGCTGTGAGTCAGCGGAGGGCGTCCCACTGAAAGCTTCTCTCTGTTTGCTTGCAGACAACCAGTCCGATGCGGAGACACCCACCACAGGAAACGAAGTCTTGGACCTGACCTCCTGCGAGAAGGAACAGCCAGAGGAAGTAACAGAGCTACCAGGGAGTGAGTGCAGCCCCAAGGAGGAGCAAAAGGCTGAATCCCCTCCGGCAGAAGAGGACGCTGAAGAAAAAGCAGATGAATATGAAGAGGGCCCTGAAGAAGATTCTGTAAGTAACAAAAGTCTTGACCTCAATTTTGCCAGCAAATTAATGGACTTCAAGCTGGCAGAGAGTGACCAGAGCACAGGCAGCAGTTCTCAGACTGAAAAGAAACATGCCTGTGATGTTTGTGGCAAAACCTTCAAGTTTGCTGGCACTCTTAGCCGTCACAAAAAGGCCCACATTCGTGAGGACAGAAAAGATGAAAGGAGCAGTGAGGATGAAAGCAAAAGCATCCAGGATGATGCAGGTGCTCCCTTGATGCAGGACTCTGGTCTTGAGCAGGAAGAGTCTCCGATGGACTTGAAGGTAGTGGAGTCTCCTGTGGACTGTGAGGCAACAGGAAAGGAGAATGAAGAGAGCGAAAGCATCTCTGAGGGGGAAGGCACAGAGAGAAAGTCCACTGAGAAGAGCAGTGATGACAAAAAACCAAAGACTGATGGGGCTAAGAGTACTGCAAAAGCAGACAAAAGAAAGAAAGTCTGTACTGTGTGCAACAAGCGTTTCTGGTCCCTGCAAGATTTGACGCGACATATGCGGTCTCATACAGGTAAGAGGAGATTTCAAGGCAGAGCAGATTGCAAGCCAGTCTGCCACCAGACTGGTGCATCTGATCTGGAGGTGCACAATTACTGCTAGCACTCGAGGTTGGAGACACTGCTTTTAGTCCTGCAGGTAGCTGCAAGGTATCTTCTCTGCCCCAATCTCCATGCTGCATACAAAGCCTATTAAGGGAGCAGGAATAGTCACAACACTGCCTTACCTTCAGTTCCCAAACAGTTTTCCCCTATGCTTACTTAGAGTGTTCAGGGGTGAAGGCAGATATGGAGAGCTCCACACAATTGTTCTTGTCCAGCTTCTCACTCCCTTCTCACGGTGTGTGCATGGCTCTACCTCTTCCCAGTATTACTCTTCCCAGTATTTTGATGAGCAGTGAAGAAGCGTGGCAGTACATGATAAGACTTCTCTGAGCAGAAGTTGAAAGAAAGAGGGTTTTTGTCTGATTGTCAGACATGCTACTATGCTGATGATGTGCATGACCTGCTGCCTGAGTGAAAGGCACAGCTACAATTGGCACTCTGCTTTTCCTTCAAACTTGGGCAGAGAAAGTGGAATACAGGTAGTAAAGTCTTTGCCTCATGACTTGGCTCGGCAGTTAAAATACTTGAGATTGCTTTATGGGATAAATTTCAGTAGTGCATTGTGAAGGAGATGAAGTCATGAGCCAGCTCAAGGGTGAATTAATCACTCATCCTTATTAATTCATCCTTATTAATGATGTATTTTTACCTGTCAGTGAGCTGTTCCAATGTGGGAAAGGAAGCTGGTGCAGTTTGAAGTTTTGTGTCTTTTGAAGGCGCTTTCTGCTGAAGACAGTATCTTTGAGATTAACTTTGAGTACAAAATATTTGTGCTGTACTTGAAGGTAAAGGTTCAATAACCTACACCAAAGACCAGTGCCTTAACCAAACGTTTTACCTTCTGAACTGTAAATATTGACCTCTGAAGTGCAGAGATGACTTGTTTTTTTTCTGGCATCGAAGACTCAAATCTTGAGTGAAACAAGGGGTGGGCCCCATTCTCGTGCCTATTTTTATACTAATACAGAAGCTTTGGGAAGATTCTAGTATCTCAAACTCCGAGCTTTATACCCAAATGAGTGTAACACTGGTGTGTGTCTGTGGAGATCCCATAGTGTGTGTTTTAAATGTTTTCATTGCACACTGAGATAGGCAGACCTTGTTGACATGCCAATTTCTTTGCTGTTCATTTCTCTGTCTTATTTGACACTGAAGGATATTTCAACATAGACCAGCTGCTGAATAGAAACATGGGTCAGTGCTTTCTTCAAATAAATTTAAGTACCTACTGTTCAGATCAGTGCATTTTCAAGTGATGGTTTTGCCTCCATACTGCCAGTTGACTCTCCTCTTTCCTCTCTCCATCCCACTCACTCAGACATATTGGCAGAATGCTGTCTATGTAATATTGCCTACACTTTGGTTATAACTTTTTTTTTAAGATAAGTGTGGGAAGTTTTTGTAATTCTTTTACTCGAAAGAGGAGCACAGGGGCACACATAAGCGTGTAAGGGATCCCTGTTGCAGTGCCTGCCTATGGATGGAAATCAGGCTGAAAACAATTTCCCCAACCCAGTGCAGGCTGCCCCCTGGCACGTAGTTGTAGGGGGCTCTGGGGCACCCTTCCCAAGCGCAGGGTGAGCCATGGCACTGCAGTGTTTGCATCCAGGTGGTGGATGGGCAAAGGCTGCCGGCTGAAAAAGCTCCTGGCACGGGGCTGGAGCTCTGTCCCCTGACCTCTGTCAATAGCAGGTGCTTGAGCAGGGCACCAGGGAGAAACATTGCTCAGAAGTGTCACACCTCTCGGGGACAGCAGGAGCAGCTTGTACACAGCAGCCAGTCTTTGTAATTTATTTACATTACACTTTGTAATTTATTTACATTTTAATGATCCCAAGTGTTATAACAGAGAAATTAGCCTCAAAAGTGTTGTTCTGTGTGCTTGTTTGCACAAATTGGTGTCTTGGTGGAATTGCACTGCTGAGAAGTCTTTAATAGCTACAATCAAGCTGAATCCATCAGGGTGGGACCTTTGGTTCTTCAGCGTTGGTAGGGCAGCAGTGGCAGGTAGCACCTTGGGGCACTTTGCTTCATCAGGAGTTTGGGGGAATTTTATCAGTGGGGCTGTGGCTGTGTTGTTTTTCCATGAACTCATGCTCAGGAAACTCTTGAAGCATTTCAGGTGCAAAAAGCGGTTCTGGAAGCAGAGCAAACTGCCTGTCAATTACAGCACAGGAGCAGCTTTGCAGCTGCTCTGAGGCTTAAGGTTGCAAAGCAAGTGGAAGAATTTTGCCTGGAGAGTAACATTTCTTGCACAGGTGTAAAGAGGTTTTTTAGGGGCTTTCATTTGTTGCTCCTATCAGAGATCAGAGTAGAGCAGCAGGTTGAGGAATATCAACAGCGTTGTAAACAATATCCCAAGGCAGATGTTTTCCACTCGGTCAGTAAATGTTGATCACCTCTAACAGACACCTCTGGTGTCCTGTAAATGCCTGACAAATCTAGGCCCTGTAGCTGCTTATTCTTTCTTGAAACGCAGCGATGCCATCAGCCTGCTTCACAAAAAGAGTAGGGGTTGTTGTGTTGAGTAATTCACGACAGCTTCTCTTTGACTTAGCTAAGTAACTCGGGTATTACTCGCCTGCCAGCGTCTAAGAGAGGGAGATGTTTTTTCATTTTTAAGTCCTGTTGACCGCAGGTGGCTGGGCAATATCCCTACCCTTCCATCTCAAATCCCCTCTCTCTGCATATACCGGGGCCTGACCTGTAACATCGAGCACCCGTGGAGGGGGAGCTGCTGTAGCAGTGCAGGTGGCTGCTTTCACGAACGCATTTAAGCTCCATAGGGTGACTACAGAGTTCTTCCAGAAAAGTTGCTGGCTAACCTAGATGGGATGCTCACAGGCACCTGGGGCGTATGGTCTTCTTCCCTGCTTAGAGCGGGGCCATACCAAGTTTGTAGAAACCTCCAGACACCTAGGTTTTGGTTTTTCATTTGTGCCCCATGGCATTCGTCTGTATACCTGCTTGCATACCATGAGCTGGTTTGATGGTACGGAGGCAAAAACCTGCATAAATGTGGCACCCAAGTTCAATGAAGGTACTGAATCTGCAGGGTGTGGAGCATCTCATGCTGCTTGAAACAGGAGGGCGGTGCGTTTGTGACCTTACGGCTGACTTTGCACTTCCATTCTCTTGTAGGCGAGAGACCGTACAAGTGTCAAACCTGTGAGCGGACCTTCACTCTGAAACACAGCCTGGTTCGTCACCAGCGCATACACCAGAAAATCAAAAATACTCGAAACCACGGGAAGGAGAGCGACAAGGAGGAGACCCAGTCGAGGTGCGGAGAAGACAGCGAGAACGAGTCGAGCCACAGCGGCACCAACCCCATCTCAGAAAACGAGTGCGACTCCGCGGGGGGTGTTGGCAGCCACCCATCCACCTCGAGAAGCCGAAAAGAGTCCGTGGCTGGCACGGCCAAGGACTCCCCCGGCAGAGAGGAGAGGCCGAGCGGGCGAGGGGCTGGCGCCTGCCTCCCGGAGCCCACCAAGAGCGCACAGAAACAGACCGCAAAAGACCAGGAAGCTCGGGGTAGCTCCGAGCTCGAGAGACCGCCGGGTTTCATTCAAGACTTGCTGGAGATGCACAACAAGAAGTCTCCCATGAATCACATTCTTGCCTCTGCAGACAGTGCGCCTCAGCTCTTGGGGGTGGAATGAATTGCTAGGAGGTCGGACCCGTCCCAGCACACAAACTAAAGCCAGCAGAGCAAGGTTTCCAGGGTCTCGTTTTGGAAGAGCGACCTAGAGCTGTGGGGAGAGTATGGCAGACTGGATGCAGTGCCATATGCCTTTCAGTATAATAATGCAAGAGACTACAGTATATACTGATTTGAGTGCCTTACTACTTTATTAGATCTTTTGGTATCATAGATTTTTTTTTTTTTTCAAAAATGATTTTTTTTAATATTTTAATGAATTATTTGGAGAGGACCTTTTTCATTTAAGCATTAATGTTACCTTTTGTATTGGTGTGTGTGAGCTTGGTCTTGTATATCTGTGATAGTCGCTGTGTTTGTTCTCTGAGCTGGAAATGGGGCAGTGGGGTGGGAGGCCCTTGGATACCACAGCCAATAACTGGAAGAAAATTATGTGAATTTCATACAAAATAGTCAGAGGAAATGCAGATGAGATGTTGATTTTTTTTTTTTTTTCTCAGTAGATGTTCTTGCATTTGCCACAGGGTGGAGCATTAAGCCTGTTCCAGGCATTAACAACGTGGCAGTTGAAGGTGTTCAAAGTGGTTCGAGCCAAAAGCAGGAAACACAAAGAATTTCAACCTCATACTTGTTTCCACTTTTCAGCATTAGAAATGGTGTTGTAGTTACTAGGGTTTTTTTCTGGCCGTCGTGGACTGAGTGTGTATACAGAGAAGAGTTACATAGCAACGTAACCTATGGAAATTATGCACCCGCTGTTATATATGTTTGATTTGCTTCAATATATTATTATTATTATTTTATTATTATTTTATAAATTCATCAGTTCGCTTGTCTCTGCAGTCAGCAGAAACCAATGGGCAATATTTGCCCACGCAGATGTATAATGCAGCTTGGATCCCCTCTCTAAATGTTTTTGACTTCAAGCTTTCACCAACTCCTCTTCTTATGTTGCAGCTCTTCTACTGTACTTTAAATGAAACCCTTCCTCTGACCGGAGAGTCAAATGGAGGCCAGCAAATTACCATCACACCCGTACAGGGGAACATCTCACTCGTGGTGGGGTGTGCGTGAGCGTGTGTCGTGCGTGTGCGAGCGTGTGTGCGTGTGTGTGCTGGGGGGGGCACCTGGGAGAAGATGCCTGCGAGAAGGGGGTGGCCGAAGGACCCTCCGCGTGCGTGAGAAAGGCACTGCAAGCACGATGTGGGTCTCGTTGCAGTCACGTCGGTGACAGCGAGTGTTACTTAACGAGCAAAGTTTTTCAGTCTTCCAGTTGAAAGCAAGCAGGAGAGAAATGCGAGCCTTACCGTGATCTTGCTACTGTCATGTTCTAGAGCAAGAGAATACTACTGGTAATAAAACTACAGATATAAGACATGTTAAAAATAAATAAAGTAAATTAAAAAAAAAAATCTTCCTGAGATTTTGGGGTTGATGCTTGAAGACTTGAGGTGTGTGTCTAAATTTCATATCGATAATTTAACCCCTTTAATGCTGGGAGCTGGGATTTCTCCGAATGGCTCCTGTTGCCGGCAACAGGTGACACTCCAGCCACCAGGATTGAAGGGGTTAGGCAAAATGTCTCCTACTGTAGCTGTGCGCTTTTAGGAGCGCACAGTGTTTTTGTTGTTGTTGTTCTTGTTGTTCTTGTTCTTGTTGTTCTTGTCGTTGTTTGTTAATCGTCCTTCAGTCATGACCTCTGGGACAGACAGAGCCATAATAGCATTGCCGGAGCCTCACTGTGCTATTCCACCACTGCAGCCCCCCAAGCCCGCACTGTGATCCTCCCCACCCCTGCAGAATCGCTTTTCCTGCTTTCATCAGACATGGAGGAAGTGGGCCTCAGACCCGTTCTATATTATATAATATATATCTATATATATCTATATCTATATTAAAATTCTCCAAAAATTTCTGGAGACTGAAATCTAACTGTCCAGAATTCAAAGGAAGAGAAACCTTCTTGAGTAATATTCTTGCAAATAGAATAAGAAAAAATGGTTGAGGTATATGTGATTTCTATTTTGTTTTTGTTCTGTTTTGTTTTTAAATAGGGATGTATGAACCAGTTCAGAAACAAAGCTAATGCCAGATAGATAAATCAGTCAGAACCAATGATTCATGTAAAACTCTACCCAGGTGCATTCTACTTAATTAAAACCAGTTCACACATCCCTGAAATTGTTATTACTATTATAATTATAATAATAATTATTATTATTATTTTGGGTATTTTTTGGTTTTTATTGTTTGTTTTTTGTTCTTTTTTTTGTTGTTTTGTTTAGTTTTTTGTTTTTGTTTTTTGTTTTTTTTGCAACTCTCCACACTAAACTGCGCAATACTGTGGGGGAGAAGCCATTACTAAACTATATGCTGCAGAACAATGTAGCAAGTAATTAATTCCCAGCAGCCTGCCGGGACATCTGCTAGCAATAATCACTATTGATTTAAAGCTTTATTTAGCCTTTATCTATATCCTAGTAGAGTATAAGGTCTTGCCACATTTTATTGACATTTTTATTAGCTGAGTTTGACTGAGAACTGTTGCTGTTGTTGGGTTTTTTTGTTTCCCCCCCTCCCCCAATATTAAACTGTGAAATTTATAATGTGTTTAAACTATGGGTGAATCTTAGGCTTTAGTTTGCATGTTCAGCTAATTTGTCTCTATACGATTTTTGTTTGAATCTTTTTATTTTTTTCTTCTCTCAGGGCTTTTACAAAAAACAAAAAACAAACAAAAAAAGGATCTTCTGAAATTCTTTTGCCTGAGTTGCAATGGACTTAACTTGGAGATAATTCAATCACTACATTAAGCACTTGACTGTGAAAGCGCAAAAAAAAAAAAAAAAAAAAAAAAAAGGAAAAAAAAAGGAAAAAAAGATTTTTATTTGTTTTTTAATGAGAGAACCTTGTTTGAGGCTATTCTGAAATAACTTTTCGGGGCTATGTGACAGTCTGATTCCATTTTCAGAATGATTCATAATTTTCTCTCTTCTCTGTGTGTCTCCTTTCTTTCCTCTCTCTATCCACGAAGGAAGTTTAATCCTAGTGATTTCATCCCATGCAGGAAACAGTAATAAATGTGTAGAATTCATATTTTTCTAAAGGGAACTTAAACTGCTGCTACGAATTGTGTACAAGACTGGTTTATGCCACATGAACAGAGAATCACACATTTGTTTTGGTACTTTTATTCCTCTTTTTATTCAGTTGTACAGTACTTCCAAATTCAAAATAAAAGTAAAAGTTGTTCTGTATCAAACCATCTAAGCAATAAAATGTTATATTTAAAAATTATAGGTTACAAAATGGACGTGGCTCTTCTTGTGGGTTTGTTGTAACTTGCTTTCAAGCTTTTCTGTTAGAGGACAGCATGCAAACCAGAGCTGTCCTGCATAACTAGTAGTACTGTTTCTCTTCCTTCATTTGGACAGAGTTTGAACCAGCGGTAGCTGTAACACTTTGAAAATCCGTGTGCGTTTGTTCTCTGGTAGTTGAAACCCTTTGAAATGGTGCTCCTCTTTGGTGGCAGTTTCTTAAAATAGCAGCTGAAAGCAGAAGAAAATGACATTGGTGCTGATTTTCCTGTACAGGTGTTAACTCAGAGCTGCATGTCCTTTCGTTGTTAACCATAACCCCATGGTCACAAGGGAGCGTCCTTTCGGCGCGGTGTGGTGATGGAGAGCGTATTGATTGATTTCTGTGTAAAAGGAGCTTTCTGCCATCCTTGTTTTATTTTTGCGTATATGCATATGGCTGTGAAATCTTCGGGATGTATTGGAAAGCCACAAGCATGTGTCAAAAGAGAAAAATCCTTTGTTTTATCTTGTTGGAGCCGCCTTAGTTGCATTTTATATGCTTTCTTACAAATAAAATGCATTTCACAGGATGGTGAGCCGAAGAATCATCTGAGTTGCGTATCCAGTTCTGGAGGCCAGGGAACCATAGAGTATCGGAGCATCTGCATCCTAAGTCTTGGTGGGATGAGTCTTTCTGGTAGAGAAGTGAAACAAATTCAGCATCAGAGAGCCATACCCATGGACTACTGCATGCCCTGTTTCTGCTTTCCTTCTTCTAGCCTCTGGTGCCATCATGGCAGCTGCTAAGGCTCCCCACAGGGCTTTTTTTGGTGAGGATCCAATTCCTCACTGCTGAACAGGGAGAGGTTACAGTAAAACCAGTCAGCATTGCCTAAAACCAAGGAAATCTGATGAGGCAGGACTCTCTGAATTACCTCAAAGGGGGTGGCTGAAGGGATTGAAATGATTTCTGAGGGAGAACTACAGAAAATCTCATTTTCCCTCTGACACCTATTGGCATGAGACATCTCCCTTCCTCTTGCAAGCCTGTGAGGCTGATGGGAAACTCATGTACAAGCAGTGTCAGAAGGTGTTAAAAAAAAAAAAAAACAGTGGGATGAGCTTACATGGCTGGGAAGAGATCGTGAGCAATGATTTACGAAGTAGATGGCTTGGAAGCACTTGATATTGGCCACGGAAGGGCGGAAGGGCGCTAGCTGTCTGCCCAGCCCCTTGTTGTCTTCTAACTTTGTACCTGGTGTCCCTGGGTGGGGAATTTCCCTGTTCAGCGTGTTCAGCAGGGTAACACTGGGCTGGCCAGCTGAACCTTGCTCCTTGTTGGCGTTTTCCTCTCCTCCTCCCTCTGGTAGCAATACCCAGATCTGGCCTGAAGTATGGAGTTAACAGGGATGAGGTGAGGGGGGCTCCACAGCTCTCATCGAACTTGGTCCTTCCCTGCTTTATTCCCCAAAGCTTTTTTTCTCAGCTTTTTTAAAGGTGAAGCCGCAAGCTCGCACCCCTGATGTGGATGGAGAGCGTGGCCCAGCCGTGCGGCCTGTGTTGTGGGCCCGCCTCACCACGGTGCTGTGGGTGCGGAGTCCCTGTGCTCGTCCCAGGGCGCTAAGGTTTGCTTGGGGTAGAGCTGAGGCCTCTGCCACCGCTGGGCCACCTTGGTGGTGAGGCGCAGGGAGGTGCTGTGGCTTTCTCGTGGTGTGGAGTGTGGATCTGTGGGCACCTGGTCGGTGATGCTAGGCACTTCAGCTCTCCTTCCTAGGAGCTGCATGAGGTGCTTTCCCTCTCTAGTCCCTGTGCTGTGCCTGGCCTGGGGAGATGATCGGTTGGCTGCAGTGTGTGTACTGAAATTTGTTAGCACTCCTGTCACCTCTGGACTTTGGGTCCCAGGAGTGCTCTGGAGTTCCTGGCCTCCAGCCTCGCCCGCAGAGGGAGTGGGTGTGCAGCAGCCCTCTTCTGGCTCCATCTCCTCATGTGCTCACGCAGGAGAGACGGGAAACAAATGTCCAGAAGCAAAATGTTGTCACTGTCCCAAAACTGGTGACAACAGGTATCTGTGAATTTGTTGGCAGACAACAGTATTTCCCTAGTCTCAGGCAATTAGTGCCATGTTGGCTCACAGGACTACAGAAAGTGGCAACGTCCCTAAAATAACAGGAGGTTGAGCACAGCTGGGATTCCTGAGCTAATGGTGTGTACGGTCACAGTCTGGTCCTCTGGCTTTGAAGTAAAGACATTTAGCAGGACAAGGAACTTTTTTTTTTTTTTTTTTTTTTTTTAAATGCAGCCTCCTCCAGAGCCTAAAGCATGTCCTACAGATGTCCCAGCTTGTGCTCAGCAGCTCTGAGCCTTTCTCAACAAGGCCAAGCTGCTATCTCACTAACCACCTCAGCTGAAGGTTGTGTTATTAGGAGTGTGATTCTAGATGACTGAAACCCCTCTCACCAGTCCTGAAAGGATGGATCCATACCACACAAGCATGAGGCGTTTCTTCTACCTGTTGAGTAGGTAGCAGACACTGGTGGCACGTGCCTTTGTTCCTATGAAGTTAAGAGATTCATTTGTCCTGACGTGCACAAGTTTGGTTGGGACTTACTAGGGGACTGAGGGGGAGCACAGCAGAAAAAAGTACTCTGGAGAATTATTCCATGTTTTAAGGATCTCTCACCAAATGTAACTCTTCCAGGTGCGAGGGCTGCAAGGGCATCCCCAGGTGCTGCCAGGGCTCATCAGTGGATCACTACTTAAAGGAGGGGGTTGGTTGTGTGTGGGTGTAGTGCTTGCTGTTGAAGCAGTGGCAGGTGTTCTGTATTATAACAAGATCTTTATGAAACTGTTTTTCCAATAAGATTTTTTTCTTTTTCCTCAAAGAAACTAACTGGATTCTTCTTGTAATAGCACAGAGAACGCTCTGTGCTGTGTTCCCATCTCATGCTCTTATTAGTTTATTTTCACAAAGAAATTCTACAGCTTCTGAAGCCCAGGACACTGAAACCCTGTGAAGACAACCCTTCCCTGAACTTGCTCTACAGCTGTAATTGAGGGGCTTCCTGCTGCTTACAGAACAAGGCCTTATGCTCACCCAGAGCTCCTCCATCTTCTCTTTGCTGCTGTTTAGCATCTGTAATCCCAATGCTCAGCAGAAGTTTCTCCGAGGAGCCCAGCTCACAGTTTTTGCCTGCTTCAGCGGAAGGTGCTCCAGGAGCTTGGTATCAGCCGGGAGCCGAGCGGCTCGCCTTTGGCAGTGCTCTTTGGAGCAAGGCCTCCTGCTGCTGGGGGAACTGCAGGCGGCCCTAGGAGAAGGGCAGTGGAGAAGTCGGCCTGCTCAAGGACAGTAGTGAAAACCACGGGTTGATGGCAGGAGGCTGCACAGCCTGTGTGCTACGGGGCTGTCTGTCTACCTTGCTGTCGTGGGCTGCCTGCCACCTCAGGTAAGTGGCACAAACTGTGTACAGACGATAGTGTTGGTGGGGTGGCTAACAGAGGAGAAAGTTGGTTTTAATTTTCTAGGGAAATGCAAACATTTGGATATGCCTAGGAAGGGGGCCAAGATGCCTTCATTTCAGCATGCACCTGAAACCATCCCGTGGCGCTGACACTGAGTACAGATGGAGCTGAGAAGTACTGTTGAAGCTTTCCAACAATTCCAGTATTGCCTCCTACTTTCAGTCTTTTTTCAAGTCCCCTCTCTGCCTAAAAAAAATACATTGAAGGGCATTTCCTATTTTAAATAAGAGTAAGTTGGAAGACTTGGCTCACAGAGCCTGACCCTGAGTGTAACACTTCTCACGTTGGTGGAAAGGAAAATGTCAGTAATTGCCCCTCAGAATGGTGTAGTAACAATGGCACAGCATCCAGGAGAGGCCAGGCCACTGTGTAATGTGGTAGGAAGCCTTGTAGCAGTCTTAGTAGGAACTGAAAACAGCTTCCTCCTTTGTTGTGTTCGTTTATTTCTCCCCTGCCAGATTTGTTTCTTGGTCTTGCAGGGAAAACTGCCAGTAATGTATGAGGAAACCCTGTACAATGGGCGTTTGCAATACACTTTTGTGAAATCATTTGAACTTCTCCAGGGCCTTTCAACAAAGGGTTGTAAAGTAGTTTACAAACATCAGTTAGTATTGCACTGTAAATAAGAAGCTTTCTGGAGAAAAGGCATCTTATCAGGGAAGACCCAACCAATTTTCACCATCTTAGAGCCAGAGGTTAACGTGGTAAAGGCCAGCTTTGCTGCAGGCTGACTCTCACTGGGTAATTCTTAGCCTGTAGCAGCATGTGGACTGTAGCCATGCTAGTAGTAAAAAGGTGGAAAGGCTAGGACAAAATGTCAGCCAAATGCTTGACAGCTCTGTCGCAATGCATGATTAGGAACAGCAAAATGTGTGTGCTTGTGGTGGGTATTAAAAAAAATGGTCCTGTGCAAGCATGTGCATGCATACACAGGCATACAGCATACACAAGCCTAGCAGCTCCTCCTCTAAACCCAGGAACGAACACATGAGCAAGCTCAGTTACTTTTGGGTAAAAGCAACCCATGTGTTGGCTGGTGCAGACTCAGCTCATGGAGAAGCTGAGCACTCTCATGTCCCACCAATATCAAGGACCTTGCACCTGATAAGGTCCAGGTACCCTGAAGAAGGAGCTTTTGGTGAGCTAACCTTTTAATCTTTCTGCAATTCTTAATGGGAAAAGTACTAAAAGTAGCTTTGATTCCAGCCTGTGCATACAGTGGCACACCTGTAAGTAAAATACTGCTAGCTACAGTATTAATTCTAGCTTCTGCTGTGCTCAAGGGAAAATACTGCAGGAACGCACTAGCTTACAGCTCTGCAATGCCTAGTGCCTAAATGAGGAGATTGTACTGGCATGGTGTGTTAACCTTTCCTTCCAGCTCCTCTTACCTGATGGTACAGAGAAGGAGGCCTGCTTACATTTGCACTAGAATCTAGCTGTTGTTTTAAATAAGTAACATTTGACTTTTAGTAAATCTGCACTTAAGATACTTGTGTTTTATTTTAGGGTGAGGGCAGTGCTAGTTGTGAGTTTCTGTGATGCAGATTTGCTTTAACCCATAAACACTTCTTCCCCAGTGTTTCCAAGTCAAGCTTTGCCACCTGTGACCTGTGCTTAGAAATAGAAAAGTGCTTACCTGGCTGTGAACAAAAAACAATGTAATACTTTTCTCTCCCTCTGTCAAAGTGTGGTTCTACTTGCACAGAGCTCCCAGGCAGCAACTAGGGGAGGAGGCAGAACATGGGGGGGGGGGCACATGTGCTAACTCACACACTGCTGAGTGGGATGCAGTGCTCACATCTTTACTCGCTCTGCCAGTTAATCGATTTTTGCTGGCAGGATATTTAACACCATTTCATCTGTTGCCTTCAAGACACTTGTGACTGAAGCCTTACTATATGCCTACAGGCTTCAAGGTTGCACCTGCTAGGTCAGTTATATTCCACAGATGAAGAAAAATCAAAGTATTGAGCTGTCTGGGTAGACATCACAATCCATCAGAAGTCTGTACCACAACACAGCTGTTCTGATTTTTGATCTCCAGCCTAGATTGTTATCTGTCTATCTTGAGGAGCTGAAACCACAGCAGCCTTTTTGCATAGCTACCTGCAACCCAGCTCTGCACCACACCAGTCAGAAGGGCTTGCCAGGGCTGTAAATAAGAGAAAGGAAGGGATCTGGAGAAGTGAGCAACTTGTGCACCTAATGAGTAACAGATTTTGGCACAGGATGCAAAGCCATGTGCTGTGTTTATTGCATGCATTTGGTGAATATACCTCTTATGTTTTTGTGATCTGAAGCAGTCTCTTTAGCAGCTGTAAGACACCTGCTTAAAAAATGAAGGCACTTAATTTGAACAACAATTAAGAGATAGCAGCTCCTCCCAGGGTTCCTTGTAGTGTTCTACTGCAGAAGTGCAGCTGGAGGCTCTTTGCAGTTTGTCAACAGATCCTTGCTAGCAGCCTGTATGTATTACTGCTGCAGGCAAGCAGGGGCAGCTGCTGTAATCCCAGAAACACAGCACAATAGCAATATTATTTAAATTCTAGCTTTTTCTTTCTAGTGGAAGCCTGCACTAGGTTGTTTTGAGACTTTCCTCCTTTCTGTATGGACTCATGCTAAATAAGCCATCAAAACAGTTTATTCTTTCTCTTGGAAGCTTGCTGGTTGAGGTTTGGATCTAACACACATGATCCAAACTCAGTCCCGTGCATTACTTATTTCTGTAGTGCTGCAGAACCAGGGCTGTGCCTGCCAGAAAAGATGCTTCAGAATTTTGGATGAATATGATTACACCCTGACTTACCATTAGTGGAAAAACACTTTGAAAACAAGATTTGAACCTATTTGTCTATGAACAGTCAAGCTCACATGGAGTTGAAAGGCCCCATTTACACAGTTTCAGTAACAGGGAAACTGAGGCAACTTATAGCCAGGAATCACTAATTATACCTTAAGCACAAAAGAACAGAGCAGCAAATACACACTAGAAGTGATTGAACCAGTGAGATTACAGCTAAGAGAACACTGAAAGGGCAATTTTAATGCAAAAGCAAGCCATCAGCTTATATCTACCTGCTCTTTAAGAAGACAGTGCTTTCCAGCATCTTACTCCATAGGGGCTAGGGAGACCTCAGCTATACAGTAAGCCACAGCAGAGAAAAGCTTGTTATGATATGAGATTGCTTGGTCATCTTGCTGCTTTTCTTAGTCTTCACTGACAAAAGCAGAAGAGGGCCTGGCACTAGATCAGTCAACTACAGGGTTAAATACAAGTATCTTATCACCTCAACTCACTATATGGATCATCCCTAAGTACTATTGATATGCTGCTGTTCTCCTCTAGTTCCGCAATTTTTATATTACTTGGAAATGAATGACACTGCCTTCTGCTATAGTGACCTGCATTAGTATCTACCACTTCATAATCACTTAATTAGGATAGTTCAGAGATGAACTGAGGCAAAGTGAAAGATTATCATAAGGTATTATCACATCAATTATTTCCAACTAGCACTAAATGCTAAGAGATAGAACAAAACCAGGTTTTAATAGTGAATTCTTTCCCACAACCTTAGTGAGACTCTACATCCACACAGATGTAATGCAGTATCACATTGATTAAAAACTTACCTTGCTTTATGAGTTAATCCCTCCCAGAAGTTTTACCCTGTCTTCTGTTTAGGTGTAGTACATGCACCTGAACTTTCAGCGATACTTTCGGGTATCACTGCCTGGAGTAGTGTTCTCTCAGTCAGACAACAGCACACACCTTAAAGCTGCAGGGATTTAGCCTTGTTACCACCTTGTGTTTCAGCAGCCTTTAGGCACCTTAACAGATCCTTTTCACACTGCCTACAGGTTAGTCCATCTGGAAATGCAGAACTATGGCTTGGTTTTTAACAAATCAGGATTCAAAAATTATTTTGAGTGCCCTCCCTTATCCTTCTAAGGATATTTGATTTTTAATCCAAGTGTTTAACCATTGTCCAGGATATCACAGAATACTTCCTCACAGAATAATTCCTAGCTATTATTTCCACTACAAATACATTTGCAAAATAGCAGCTTTTGAAGTACAGCGTGTTTTCATTCTTTTTGCGTATCTGCTACTACAGGTTACTTATCAAGGAAAAGAGCACCCGAGTACCACTCAGGCTTTTTAATGCCATACTCATGCTTTATTTAAAAAAAAAAAAAAAAAGCAGCTACATGATGCTAAGAAAACTTCAAGTTTACTTTACAAAAAAAAACCTGCAGCCATTTTCCAAGAGATCTGATCTCACTTATAAATGAAAACCAGCAGGTAAATTCTTAAATTAACATTTCACTTGCAGTATATCTGAACTTAATCATTCAAAACAACCAGTCATTCTTAAATTCTGACTGTCCATTGTATGTATAAGAACAATCTATATCATTTCTTTGATTAAAAAATCCCTGGGAATATTTAAAGTTAGATGGAGAAGCGTGAGGAGAACTTACTTATCCCACTTTTAAGCTTTCACAGAAGGTGATTGCTCATTCTAGCTTTACTCTCCCCCATCAGTTAACTGCAATTCCTCTGCATATTTAAGAAAAGTCTTAATATAAAGCTGCTAAACTCTTCAGTGAAGGGATTAAACTGACATAATATGAATCTATGCAGTTACCACCACACTACAGCAGTGTGATACCTTACTATCTTCATGGAAGTGTATTGTGCAAGTCTCAAGTAGCTTCAAAACACTCCTGAAACAGCCCTTGTGTCACTCCTATGAGGTAGGTACTATCTTTCCTTCGGAGAAGAAAAAGGAAACTTAACTGCTGCTTAGCACATCAGGCACACTGAAGAACAGGACAACCAACCTACATTATTATTTGACTTTCCCACTACTTCCTGAATTTAGAGCTTTGAACTGCAACTTTTTAGTGCCATGCATACCAGGAATAAGAACGGGGAGTGATGCCTAAATTCATCCATTCCAGCATAAGAGAAACATTCAGCATAACTGTTATGAAATGAGAAGTACAGCCCTTGCTGAGTGCTCCATTCAGATTTATGGCCTGCATTTAACTACTTGTATGTGAGTAATCAAGATGAGGCTTGTCCTTCTGACAGCTGCCAGGAGGAACCTGCTGTATGAGTAAGGGACAAATTGACACTTGAAGAACTAGCACTAGGATATTAAAAGTTAATGTTCCTGTGTTCCAGTGCTTTGCTCTTCTAGAGCACCACTGTAGCTAGAGCAGCTCTCATTATCTCCTAAAATGGGATGCTTCCCATCTTGAAATCTTGGGAATAGTTAACACAATTTAAGGTTTCCTATTATTAGAAGGTGGGGAAAATACCACCTTGATTTCAGTTGAAATGCTGAATCCAACAGCAGCTATAAGGCTTTACCATACAAAACATTTAATACACGAGAGTTTTGCTGAATCAGTGCAGACTGAATGTAGACCCTTAAACCTACCACAGAGCCATCATTAGAGGCAAAGTTTTTGTACACAGTAGATTTAAGAGCAGTCACCTGTTTTGAAGTTGTTCAACGATTTGTTAAGTGATCTAATCATCATTCAGCAATCTTCCCTGTTAAAAATATTCTGCCTGGACTAGCATATTACCCAGTAGTTGAACAAAGCATCACTGAGGAGTTGTTCTTACCATTCTATTTTCCACACCAAGATGAGTCAAGAACATTTTTACAGCTAATTCTGGCAGTGTGTAGTAGTAAGATACTGCCAATAGTTTCAGATGAGACCTAAGCATTGCTCAACTAATCAGCTCAGAAGTTCAGTCCCTGCAGAACAAGTACAGATCAAAAGAGAGCTCTTTCACATACGGGGATCAGGAAGAGGGGGAGAAAAAAAAAAAAAAAAAACAAACACAGGTTTCACATCAGTGCCTTTTCCTGAACTGAAGAAGCTCCCAGAGATAACCCTCAGACAGAAAGAAACAGTTCAAGCCTTCTCAAGTGCCTGAGTGGCAGCAAACTGATGCTGATTTATCTGTTCCACCCCCCAGCAGTGAACTCCTAAAAGCAGTGTATGCAGATCAACATCTGCTCCTAGTAATTCTGTAAACTAGAGCTGGCATAAGAATTATTTGATTACATACAGCTTCTCTGTTGTAGTACTGAGGTAACATGTAGTTAATGGAAATGCATGTGTTACAGTGGGAAAGCCAGGGTGATGAACTTAACTCAGACCAAGCCACTGACAGCTGGAAAGAAGTTTGTGATTTAAGACCTGTAAAGAGTAAATTAAATAGTATGCCATTTAAAAAGATTACTTGAAGCCAACAGCTTTTCAAAGTCAGTTCCCTGTGCATGGAATGAAGTTGAAATCCTTGGTACAGCTTGAAGAGAAATCCACATGTTTTGATACATACAACAACCTAGTCTTGAGAGAACCGAGAACTTCATTGTTCTGGCTTACTCAATTTCTTGAGTAAACACTGCAGAGCAACCGCTATAGTCAGAATAATTAAGCTGCTGGTACAACTCAATAACTAACCATTTAACAAGTCAGGTATAAAAAAAATTTATGTAGTAATACCAATTCAGCACACAAATTCCATGCTTCACAAGTTCTGCTGCTGTGTAAGAGTCCTCTTAACATTTATGCAGATAAGTTTAGGTTTTTAGGTCACTGCATGCCCAGATCAAAACAGCAGCAAGAGATCTACCACTACAAGCAGCTATACCCAATTGTGCCTTTAGAATGCTAAACAAATGCAGAAATCCAGATGAGTGCCTCACTGCTGAGACAGGACTGTGCACACAAATTTCAGTGTATGTGTGCTGCAGAGAATAAAGTTACCTACTGAGAAGAAAAATGCATACAGATTCTGATACAGAGAGGATACAATCAAGACAAGTTAAGTCACTAGACATTCAGATTAAGGGGAGGGGAAAAACCCTTTGAAGTATACAGATGACAAACCAGCATTAAAAAGGATTCTAAAGGCACATTTCAGGTAACATGATTCTGTTAAGACCAACTGCTTACACACGCAGGCACAAGTCTTAATGGCTTCCCCCACCCACCCCAACAATTATTTAACAAAAAAAGAGAAGTGCATTTTCAGTAATATTAACACCATTCAGTTAATCTGTTCAGTCCAAATGTTTAGCAGTATTTTCCTTATGGTGATATGGATTCTTTGCACTACTCCAATCCAAAAATCCCAAACAGGCAGGATTAGTAAACGTTCAACTGTTGTACTAGTTAACATTTACTCATCAGAGCCCACTGATCTCTTCTGTGCCCTCTTGCGGGGCAACCTCCTTGGTGAAGCTTTATCTAGAAGAAAAAAGGTAACTGTGTTAATTGCTGCAGCTACTTCATATTAGTTCTTATATAACAATGCATTGTTCTCCCTCCCAAACAAAGCCATACTGCCCTTCTAATGCAATGCATCACTAGAGAAGCTACTTGAAACATCTCATTAATGGTTTCTTGGTTTGAACTATTAGCATTCTGAACAGATTAAAAGAAAAAACATTCCTATTCTGTAACATGCAATTCTAAGGTAAGGGCCATTCAATTTGCCAGTTACTAAAATGGACAACAAAAACCTATAGCATCTCCTGATGAAGCCACATGCTTTGCTGTTTAGAAAACTTCCATGCACAACATTTTCAGAGAGTTAATGAATGATTTATCATTACTGGTTTTAGTTTACCTGCCTGAAGAATGATTAACCCTCTTTTAGACAGCTTTGTCTTACATGAAGTATTTCCAAATTCATACAGCTTAACAGCAAAGTGTTTCAGTCCTGAAGAGAATACCCTTACCCAGGAATCTACGCTTGATTATGAAGTTATCACTTTGTGATCAGATAACCCCAAATGGGGAAGCCATCCAGCTTTAGCTGTATGATCACTGGATGCCAGAAGCCTGTTCTTACATTTTAATCTATGACAGGTCTATAATTGTCCTTTCACAGTGATAGTTCTTACATAGACAGCATCTTTAATCATTATAGTGTTATAGAGAAGCTACAATACTTTATATGAAGAAAAAAAGCACTGAGGTGATTGCTAGGTGTCTGCTTACAAATGCAAGTTCATAAACTGATCAGCTTCCAGTCCCACTGGCAAGCAATGCTCTTAATGGCACGATGGCTGTTCAGTTAGCCCACTTTGAAGTATCATCAAAAGAACAGGAAAGAATCTGAGGATCTTGAAAGCCAGATATCTCAAAGGATTCTAGTGTAGAGTTCTAATGAAACAACCAAGAATTAAAGAATACCACAATTAAGAAAAACTTAATACCTGAAGACTAGAAAAAAAAAAAATGATGCTTAAGAGATTAATACCTAATTTACCTTAAAGAGCAGGGGGGCAAGGACAGAACAACACTGGCTGGATTTGAAACCTTTGGAAGACAGCTTGCTCTTCAAAGCAGTTTATCATTCACTGCTTCAGTCTCGCTTACTAGACTGAGGCCTTTCAAACTTTTTCTAGGTTTTCATATTACCATTCCACTGTATATTCCAAGAATACAGTGGAAGAAAGCTGACAGTTTCAGATGTGAAACAAGCCCTCATACCTTTGTAGTAACTTTTGATTCCTTTCCCCTTTAGCTGTACTGAAGTCATCAACTTCTGGCACAACTTTGTGTCAGATCTAGAGCCTCCAGGTCTTCTAGGCTGCATACAGCTGTCAGACTAAGATTGCTCATTTCATCAAAATGAGTCTTTCAAGTAAAGTAAGTTCTAGTATGCACTTGGTTTCAAGCAAGGATAAGTCACCTCAGACAGACAATGTTATTGGTGGTAAGAGTTCATCTGGGATAAGGAAGGTAACTCCATTTAACTATTATACCCCAAGATGAAGTTTGTTTGTCACTGAGAATGAGATGCACTCAACCATGAGTTGTGACCAGTCAGTCCTCCACCACTTCAACAATAGCTTGACGCTATACTAGGGTGGTACACAGTATTTTAGATAAAGTGTTCTGGGAACTGGTAGAGACCACAATACTTCAGCAATATTTTCCTCAATAAACTAGATATAAGTTTGTGGCATTTTGCTTAAAATATTTTTTATACACATATACATTTTTCCCTGTTTGGATGGTTATATGCATCTGCTCTGTAATCTTTTACTACTCATGCTCTATCACCAATCACTGCATGCAGGAAGACATTTCTATCCATGCCCGCTTATCACATGGATAGTACATTAAGAACTTCCACTCTTTAAATCACCAGAGTTTGCCTCACCTCTTCTACTTTGCACTGAAGTCACAGGAAAGCAAGAACAGAAGAAACAGCGAGAGAAGTTAGAAATATCCAAACACATGTTCTAAAGAAACCAGATTAGTTTTACTGTCGGCATTTCACACCAAGAATTTAGTCATTTTGTAGTTGTAAAGAACATTAATTTCAGGTTTTAATGTGTCTTTGGTTAAAACACACTCCTAATACTTAATCGTCTGTAGGCAGCCTTCCAACCAACTCGCAGAAACTTTCAGATAACACCTTTAAGCCTTCTTTATGAGGCAGGTTTTGGGTAGAGATTTTATACTGTTAAAGTCTACAGAACAAAGCATGAAAGTCATTGATAGCCTTCACAATATCAACCAGTCAAGTTTGTTCTACACAGGAACAGGTTGATAATGTAATCTAATCATTAAGGCCAGTGCTTTAGACAGTTTTTTTTATTCCCTAGAACAGATGTTCTGGGAAATCGGTATTAGCTACTTAGTTAATCAAATAGTTGTAACTAAACAAGTGTAGTTCTACTTCAGTTTGTGAAACACAGACTACTTACTTATTTGATTTAAAGTTTCTTGGGGAATCCAGCTCATATCAACATCATTCTGATTTGATGTTCCCATCTCTACTTTCTGTACTGGTCTTTTCCTCTGAAAATTCAAGAGAACAGATTTTTGTCTTCCACGTAAAGTTCTGATAGCACAAATATTAGAAATAACCAATAGTACTTCAATAAACTGTAATTATTTCACTAGGAGACAAACCTAATATATGAAGAGACAAAACCAATATATGAAGCTGTCTTTGTAACCTAGCTTTAGCTGTCTTTAACCATTAGCAGTTTATTCACCTAGGCTCAGTATTAATACTCGTAAGGCCTTGCAATACTTATTTCACACAGATACCAAGACTTCATGAACACCTTTGCAAGTTCACTACACCTGCTACAAAAAAAATGGCTGACGATAACCCCAACTAGATAACTGGTTTCATTACACCTCCCCAGATTAGCACAATACTCTTATGCAACCTTGCAAAGATAGAATTTGAAAAAACAGTAATTCCATCCTTTTGCCCACAGGAAACTATTTAGAACTAAAATAATGGCTGGACAGCTGTTTGCAAAGTTACACCTAATCTAACACAATAGATACAAACAACATGGGGAAGTTCATCCAGCAAGTATGCAGCTACTGATTCGAAACACGTAGAGATTGGAACACATCAAAGCTCCCAATTCAACCATTCTAGTGTTGTGGTAAAGAACAGACCCAGACAACATTAGACAATCGACCCAAGTGTCTCCAATTTTGATTTTCTGAAACTTCTAGTTTTGCACAGTAACCTTCACAGTCAGTTCTGAAAGTGTATCTTTTGAAGCTCTACTGGTACCATTGTACACTGCAAGTGATTACTGAGTCACTCCCCCCCCATACCACTAAGGGGTTTATGACCAGCTACACAAACCAAATACACTACTCACCTTCCTAGATTCTAGTAACTGATGTAGACCAACAATAACAAGTAGACCAAGTCCAGCAAGGAACATGTACATGAAGATCCTTTAAAAAAAAAAAAAAAGAAACCGTTAACTAAAATCTTTAAGCAGCATAGAAATTAAAACCTTACTTTGGCCACACACTTTTTGATCTTTTCCATCTTTTCCAAGCCCTTTTGTAGGTATGGGGGGAAAAAAACAAATCTGAAATTTAAGTGCTAACAAGTTTTAAGTAATTATTCTGACTGACTTCAGAAACTAACCCTGAGTTTAATATTCTATTGTTCACAATCCCATACAGGTTGGGAAATTAAGTAATTACTGAAACCTGTTACCTGCAGGAATCCTTTTGAAACACATTTCAGGATGTTGGGCCACAGAATTTGTTTTTAATTGGTTTAACCACTTACAAATGCCTTAAAAGTATCCTACGCACTTTTAATTATATTACTGCAAGTACCACTAGGATATTCATTTACTTATGGAGCTTTGAGATGCCTTCCTTAGACTATCTTACTTTGTGTTCCACTGTTAAATTCCATCAACAGTGCAGATCATTTTTACATGGGTTTTTCCATCTATGCATTTTGTTTTCAACAATTCCACCTAAAATTCCTGTTTGTATCTTAGCAGGAGGTAAGCAACCTAAAGTTATTTTAGGGAGCAGGCAGGACTTTAGAGATACAGAGTTTAACTTGGAATAGACCATTTAACTCTGATTTATAACAGAAGAGTTAAGAGTTCTGCAGGGGAGACTTAACTGAACATCCCTGTTTTATAGTAATTACCCATTCACAGGTCACCAACTCAAACTGGTTCTGACTAATGATTTGAATTCTTCAGGTGCTCTGTTACCCAAGTACTATGCTTTCACATTACCAATTATTTGGTATTTGTTCGCTGATGCTGTTCTCTTTGGCAAATGCAAATTCCTACGGCACCTACTTCTTCAGATTGAACTTTTTTTTCTTAAGAAAAGGAAGCTTACTTAGGAAGCTTGCTTAGCAGGCAGTTTCTAGCTGTGGCAGGAATATCCAAGTATTCGGTACTGCCTTCAATACTGATTGATGCCTGATTTCTGAAGACTTCTTTAAAACTCAAAGGTTCTTTTGAAGTTCCACTTCTTTTAGGATATTCTAAGAGCACATTGGCACACCATACACTTGCAACATATAAGGTGTCCTTAAAGCACTCCTGAAAGAAGTCTCCTACCAACAGGGAAAGTGCAACAACAGATGAGCATAAGTTCCTTTATCTCATACTCCAGGCATCTTTCACTTTACATTATCTTAGATTATATTGAATGCTCCAGAAGGTCTACACGGTAAGACCAACAGCCCAGTACTACGGTACTGCTGCATCTTTAACTTGGAGGAAAAAGGCACAGTAGTATAGAAAAAGATTAACAGCTTTGAACTGCTATGTGGCTATACGACACCGGGTCCTATTCCAGGCTAAGTCATCTGAGCAAAGCAGTTGCATAAGCCGTTCACTGACACAGTACCAACCCGGAAGATCCTTAGTGTTAATGAAATCTTAGTTTGGGAGAAAGCTCACATTTTCAATCTATCAATGCTGCACAAGTCAAAGCCTTCGACACCATCAGCAAAATACAAGACCAAACTCAATAAAAACAAAGGTACAAGAACTATTCTCATCAGCCCCCATCAATAACCCATTCTACTAGTGCACCAACTAAACACGCATCTCCAGCTTCCTTACGTTTCTCCATCCAGTCCATCTTCTTTTTCAATAATTGTAACCGTCTGATTGAAGACAGCATCTTGAAACACATTGCCCTATAACAAAGTTCCCACAAGATATTTTAAACAGTTAATTACTTCCTTGAAAATATACATAACTCTTCACATGTTTTCAGAAAAACTCTAGAAAGGAATAAATTCTGCATAGATAAGGCTTCATTACATTTATAAATAATGCAAGTTTAACTCCTCACATAAAACTGCAAATTTTCTGGCGTAAGTACCAATGAAAGATTAGATATTAACAGGAAAGTCTTATCTAGCTTTGAAGATGTTTCCTGTAACATGAGATACTACATATGAAGGGATCTTATTAGTACCATTAAAACACTGAAGGTACAGAAGCCTTCAACCTGCACTAAAAAGAAAGAATCCCCTACTTTAGTACTTCACATTTGTTTTACATCCCCTACTTTACATTTAAGGTTTTGGGGAAAGCCCTCTCCCAGGCTGAAAACATTTCATTTATTTCCTTACAATATCAAGTTTACAGATGGGGTTCAGGCTGTTAAGTTTGTTAAAGCCTAAACTGAATACAGTGAAATTAAAGATTTCTGGAAGGTTTTTTTTAAAGATGCTACTACTACTCAATTCAATGACATTCTGGATTCCATTGCTAATATAAATCTCAAGTGTAATGTACACAAGGGACAACTGTGAAACATGCAGGCAATCTCTTACTGTGCTTATGCATGTAGTGATTTGCTTAAAGATCTGAGGCAAGGTCTGAAGAAATAGTAACTTGACTAAGCAGTTCCTTCCTGACATTTCCACATCAATGGAAGAGATTGAAATGAATTACAACATCAGGCTTACGTTTACATCTCTGTAGTTGAGATTGATAACTAGTCCAAAAGGACGACCACCCATAGGCTCAGCAGGGATGAAAGAGTACTCAAACGTGGCTTGTCTCTGTGGTGGAACTACTGTATTCAGAGGGAGAGCTGTGAAGTTCTGGATATAGAACTGGTAGTCTTGAGGGTACCGGAAAGAAGCATCAAGAGACTCGACAATGAAGTCTTCTGTACCCTTGTTGGTGAAGCCTACCAGGAATTTTACAATGTTGTTTGCTGGAAAATCTAAAACACAAAAGTAGTTAACTGTTAGAAACTTGGTACAGCACACCTAGCTCATTTCTAAACAGGGTCTCTAGAACAGACCCAATTTTTTTTTTTTTTTAAAGCCTCACTGTATTAACACACACACATTGATGTACTCTGAGCAACTGTACAAAAGATGGTAGATCAGCACAGGACTCTTACCTTCACCCTTCACAAATAATATGGTTGTATCAGCACTAGGTGAGGCTTTAGGTTCTCCCGACAAGTCCTCTTCCTCTTTTTCTTCTGTCTAAGACAAGAGACTTTTTTTAAAAATCCCATAATTAACAGTGAAGCAAAGACCATGCTTATTTTACAAGAACCCTATGCAACAGTTATGTCGACACATACAGCAACCATTAGTACCAATTCCTGCCATTGCAGAGGTAGCACAGTGTTCTACCTCTAAATTAGCATCATTTTCAGTATTTATCCTTCTCATTATATCTGACATAGTGACTAAGCTCAGCTCAATTTAGCTGTACTGAAAGGCTTCTGTGTAGGGTCAGATGGAAAAGAATAGTATCTAAGTGTTAAATAATCACATCTAAGCTATTTCTACTCAGAAGACAAACACTACCAAAATTATGGACAACCACAAAACAAGTGAGAGTTGTTTCAATACAGAGTGCTTATAGGAGCTTTTATTCAGTTTTAAGAAGCATTATGCTTGCATGGAAACAGTTACACTTTTGGAACAAGGCAGCTATACAAATTCACTTGTTCAAGATCACTGTTGTGATTACTCACTTTTTAGTTTAGCAGTTTCAATCTTTAATGGTTTATTTTCAAAAATAATCAAGGTAGCAATCAAGGGATCACTACTGCCTCCACCAAATGAGAGCAAGGCTCTCCCCAGCTTGCACTGTCTGCTAAACAAACTGGTTTAAAGTTAGTTCTATCGTTTGATTTTGCTACTCAAACAACTCTGAAGCAGCGCACAGCCTACTGAATCAGTTGTACACATGCCATTTGGTACGGAAGCCATGAACCAGAACTGGGCTTAGCATCCTGAAGTCAACTCCACATGTAAAACCGTTTCAGTGACATATAAAACATATTGCCTAAGAAGTATGCTGTTTTGTAACCTTGCTTAGTCATACACTACCTATTAAGGTTACATTTGGAAGGTTAAATACACTATCAGTGCCGAATACCTAGTACATCATCGACCATTTAGCAAACTTGGACAACTGTGAGCTCACCAACATCAACTAAAGACTAACAGAATCACAGAACAGCGTACCAGGTCTCATACTACACAAGCCTTCTCATCCTAATGCAGTTCTGGCAGTTTCTAGAAACCTAGCAGTCCCCACGTGCATTCTTGGGCTGGTAATTCATGAAAAGACAAATCCTTCTGAAACTTCAAGCAGGTCAAATTTAAATTGAGACTTTAGAATAACTACTTGGAAATACCAATACTAACAAACACATTCAAATATAACTACTTAGCTGCAAGCATTTCTGTTTCAATTCCTATTTATAAACACTGATGTACAGTTACCAAGTCCGTAGGCTCATCTTCTTCAACCTCAGCTTCATCATCTTCATCTTCAACTACAGTATCTTCCACAGCTTCCTCATCTTCTGTAGCATCTTGAGCTGCAACTAATAAACCTGAACCTACAGAAACAAGATGCAAAGGCTTTTCAATACCTCATTAACCAACAGAAAACTGACATTGCAGTGTGATTTTTAAACTAGAATATCGACGGACTGTTTTGGAGCTTCCGCTGCAAATATGTGGGAACAGCATTAAGCTGAGGCAGGGGAAGTTTAGGCTGGACATCAGGAAGAGGTTCTTCACTGAGAGAGTGGTTGCACACTGGAACAGGTCCCTCAGGGACATAGTCACTGCACCAAGCCTGCCTGAATTTAAAAAGCAATTGGACTGTGCACTTAGTCACATGGTCTAAACTTCTGGGCAGACCTGTGCGGTGCCAGGAGTTGGACTTGATGATCCTTACGGGTCCCTTCCGATTTGGTACGTTTTATGTTCTATGAAATAAACTCACATTCAAGTGATTGCCTACGTTGACGATTCAGTCATTCATTCTCTAATTACTTTGAGCTGCCCATTTATATATCAGCAAGTTCAGAACACTTTACAGCTGGATAAATTTCAGCACTTGCACAGCAGAGAGCAACCAGTTTACCTTCAGTTATAAAGGTATTTTCTGTTATTATGAACGTTAAAGTTAGAGTTTCTATTATGAGCAAACTAACTCGAGTTTTTCTCCCCTTCTAAAACCAGCAAGCTTCAGAGCAGTGCTCCAAGATGCGAGTAGTCAGAGTTCACTCCTTCTCTACTTCTGTGGCACTGAGTCTCATACATGCAAACACCAGGCATAGAGGATTAATGAGAGTGGCCACAGGACAGAGTTCACGCCGTTTGTATTTACAGCACATGCAGGCTAGGCCGAGAGCTTCTCACAAATACACACACGACTTAGAGGTTTTGTTTGATGAAGCTGGCATTTCCCAAAGAACAAGAAGAACAGAAATGAATGGTTGACTGGATTGCACAAGCCTAGAAGAGCCAGGTGGGTACACAAGTTAAGCAAATATTCAGCTTTCACATGGCACAGAAACCCTTGAACAGCACAAGTGCTCCCGAGGACTGGAGGGCTGCCTCTCCGAGCTAGGGAACGCAATCAGGAGCCCTCCGTCAGTGCCTCCAGACAGCTCCCCCCCAGAGCCTCTCCCTCTCCCCCAGCCAGCCCCCGCACCCACAGCTCGGCCCATCCGAGCCCCCCTACCTGCGCGGCCGGCGGCAGGCGGCACTGCGGCGGGCAGGACGAGGAGGAGCAGCAGCATGAGGAGCCGCCTGGCGCTGCCCATGGCCGCGGCGCGGTGCGACGCAGCGCAGCTCCCCGCACCCTGCCGCCCGCCCGCCTCCCCTCTAAATGGCGGCCGCCGCCGCCGCCATCCGGCCCCGCCCCGCCGCGCGCCGCAGCGGACGTGGCGCTGCCGGGGAGGAGCGGGGAGGTCACGCGGGCTGCGCACACGTCGCCCCGCCGCCCCCGCGCGTGCGCGGCCCCGCCCCGTCCGCCCGCCCGCGAGTTTTTTCTCGCTCCCGCAGGGGAAGGGGCGGGCGCTGCTGTGGGGTGGCGGGGCTCGGCGCGCATGCGCGGCACTTAGCGCGCGTGGCCCGTGTGTGGCAAGGCGAGGGGGAGGGGAAATGGCGGCCGTGCTGCGCCCCGTCAGCGCCCCGCGGGGAAAGCCGGCGGACACGGTTTCTTGTAGCGCAGGTTAACGCGCCCTGCGAAGGAGCAAGGACAAAGCCTGCTGTGCTGAAACGTTAAGAAAATGCCTTGTATCGAAATTCTGACGTTACCAAAACCCCACGTGGTCACAGTCTCGCGTACTGAAATCTCACATACCCATCCTTCCTTTAGATCAAGCCGGTTTTCAGGCATGAAGTCTCACGTACCAAAATCTCACATCACCAAAGTCTAATGCATCAAAATGTCACACGCTAAAATCTGAACGAAATCTCACATACCAAAGTCTCACAGAAGCCCTCTTCCTTTAGACCAAGCCGTTTTTCAGTCATATTTTTGATGGTTTAACTGAAAAGGTTTCTCAAAGGGTAATACACAGTGTCCTTGAAAGTGGCACGTTATTCCAATTTAATTTGTTGTACTGAAACGTAAAGTGTACTAAGATGGAAAAGCCTTCTCAGATCCCACAAGCAGAATATTCAGTGAAAATACTGAGGGCCAAAACTGCCCTCCAGCTGTCTCTTCTCCCACAGTTAATAACAGTGGCTCGCCTAGAGAGTATAATGAAACACAGGCAGTGTTTAGATGTACTCTGTATTTTGCAGGAACTTTTATTTGTCCTGTGTAAATACAACTTTCTGTGATGGCGGTGGTAAATGACATCTTTCTTCAGTATTTTGTTTTCCATATTTTCATTGATTTGATTTTGAACCTGCAATTAAAAAAAAAAAAAGCTTTCTCTGTAAGTTTTATTTGTCTTATTTTTAACAAGCTGAAAATATTCCTGAAATTCTGCTCAGTATTGGCAGAAGGTGAAGCATCATTATGAAAACTAGAGAACATCCATTGCTACTGATAAAAGTATTTCTAGTCAGATAATATCCACCCAATGGCACAACATTACCTTTTCTGCAAGGGGCTGTAGGTTGTTTAACATAATCTTTGGCCAAACATGTCTGACAACATCTTCATCTGAGTTAAGTGATCCTTATGTTACTAATTAACCTGTGTGGAGTTTACATGTGGTGGGAGCAGAGGAGAGTTAATTACAAGTGTGCGTTGAAAATAAGTGAGATACATTGACCACCTTTAGTGGTCAACACTGTCTCATACTAACTGCAATATCACAGCTGTGCCTAAGAGCTTATTAGGCCACAGTTCTTTTGTGCTAAGTATCCTACCCAGAATGAACAAATTATAATCTGAAAAGAAAGACTAAATGAATAACTGGAGCAAGCTGTGGAGAGATGTTTTCTGTTTTGTTTTTTTACACTGTGTGTATATTCAAAGACATAAGAAATTAAGTGTTGACAATAATTGCCATTATTGCAGCTTTTCTATTTGACATCTCAAATGTTGGATGATAACCCTGAGAAGCCTGGAAAGAATGGTAGGAGTTCCTCTTGCCTGTGGGAATTCTGCATGTGGCCATAGTTGTGTACAAGCACTGTATACTTGCATTAAAAAAATAAATAAATAAATAAAAAATACTTTCTACACTTTCTAGTTAGAATTTTGACTTGAATTGTTCTGATGAAAAGCACCTTCAGTTTCATAACATGCATCACAAAAAGAGTGAGCATTCTGAATGCCTATGGATGAGAAATTAAGTTTACCTCAGGTTCCTCAGGTTTCTGGTTTTCATTTTGAACTTAAACGATTCCCTGAGATGTGTGTTTCTTTTTCTAAACTATCAGCAAAACACAAATAGCTGTTTATGTACATATAAGTAAAGTATTATTTCTTCATTGATACTTGCATTTGGCATGGCAAAGAGTCAGTATCCTTGCATCTGGAAGCTTTGGGGAGTGACAGTACAGAGGCAACTGAACTGTCCCATGTTACCATGGAACAGTTCATCTGCTCGTGTCTCTCAGGTCATGTTAGCTTCACTGCAGTGCCCCATGAATGCTCCACTGCTGCTTCAAGATGCAAACAAACATGGCAGCACTGGACTTGTAGCTCAAGGCAAGGCTAGACAGGGATCGTTGTGTGATTTGAGCTGGCAGGGAAGAAGACCGGTGTGGCTGAACAGGGAATTTGTGCTAAATGCCTGGGAGAAAAAGAGAGTTTATGTCTGGTGGAAGAAGGGGCAGGCAACTCAGGGAGAGTACAAGGAAGTGGCCAGCATATGCAGAGAAAAAAATCAGGAAGGTCAAAGCCGAGTACGAGCTCAACCTTGCCACTGTGGTTAAGGATGACAAAAAATACTTTTATAAATATATTGACAGCAAAAGGAGGGCCAAAGAGAATCTCCATCCTTTACTTTCTGTTATAAGGAAAAGGCTGAGGTACTTAATGCCTTCTTTACTAGCCAGACCACTTAGGGTACTCAGCCTCCTCACCCGGATAGTCTGGGATGGGGAGCAGAAGAAATTCCCCACAGTTCAGGTGGAAACAGTCAGAGTCCTGCTGCTCCACCTGGACTGCCACAAGTCCATAGGGCCAGATGAGATCCACTCAAGGGTGCTGAGGAAGTTGGTGGATGTAATTGCCAGGCCTCTTTCCATCATCTATCAGTGGTTGTGGTCATCCGGAGAGGTGCCGGGTGACTGAAGACTTGCTAATGTGATGCCCATCTATAAGAAGGGTCACAGGGAGGACCCGAGGAACTACAGGCCTGTCAGCCTGACCTCAGTGCCAGGAAAGGTGATGGAACAGGTTGTCTTGAATGCAATCATGCAATATATGTGGAACCACCAGGGGATCAGGCCCAGCCAGCATAGGTTCGTGAAAGGCACGTACTGCCTGACCAACCTCATCTCCTTCTACGACTGGATGACCCACCTGGGGGATGAGGGAAAGCCTGTTGACGTAGTCTACCTAGACTTCAGCAAGGCCTTTGACACGGTCTCCCGCAGCATTCTCCTGGAGAAGCTGGCAGCCCATGGTTTGGACAGGTACACTCTGCTGGGTTAAAAACTGGCTGAATGGCTGGGCCCAGAGAGTGGTGGTGAATGGGGTGAAATCCAGCTGGTGACCTGTCACCAGGGGTGTTCCCCAGGGGCCAGTGTTAGGACCCATCCTCTTTAATATCTTTATTGACAACTTGGATGAGGGAATTGAGTGCACCCTCAGTAAGTTTGCAGACAACAGTAAGCTGGGGGTTAGTGTCAATCTGCCGGAGGGTAGGAAGGCCCTGCAGAGGGACCTGGACAGGCTGTAGTGAGGTGGGGGTTAGTCAGTTCTCCCACGTGCCTGGTGACAGGACGAGGGGGAATGGGCTTAAGTTGCGCCAGGGGAGGTTTAGTTTGGATGTTAGGAAGAACTTCTTTAACCAAAAGGGTTGTTAGACACTGGAACAGGCTGCCCAGGGAAGTGGTGGAGTCTCAACATCCCTGGAAGTCTTTAAAAGACGTTTAGATGTAGAGCTTAGGGATATGGTTTAGTGGGGACTGTTAGAGTTAGGTCAGAGGTTGGACTCGATGATCTTGAGGTCTCTTCCAACCTAGAAATTCTGTGATTCTGTGATTCAATGGGCAGAGGCCAGTGGGACATAGTTCAACATGGCTAAGTGCCGGGTCCTGCACTTTGGCCACAACAACCCCATGCAGCACTACAGGCTTGGGGGACAGTGGCTGGAAAGCTGCGCAGATGAAAAGGATCTGGGGGTGCTGACTGACGCTTGCTTGAACATGAGCCAGCAGTGTGCCCAGGTGGCCAAGAAGGCCAACAGCATCCTGGCTTGTGTCAGGAATAGTGTAGCCAGCAGGACCAGGGAGGTGATTGTCCCCCTGTACTCTGCTCTGGTGAGGCCACACCTCGAGTGCTGTGTTCAGCTTTGGGGCCCTCACTACAAGAAAGACATGGAGACCCTGGAGCATGTCCAGAGAAGGGCTACGAAGCTGGTGAGGGGCCTGGAACACAAGTCCTGTGAGGAACAGCTGAGGGCACTGGGGTTGTTTAGTCCGGAGGGGAGAGGTCTCAGGGGAGATCTTATTGCTCTGTACAACTGCCTGAAAGGAAGCTGTGTGGAGCTGGGTGTCAGCCTCTTCTCACAGGTAACTAGTGACAGGACTGGAGGGAATGACCTCAAGTTGCACCAGAGGAGGTTTAGGTTGGAAATTAGGAGACATTTCTGCTCAGAAAGAGCAGTCAGGCATTGGGACGGGTTGCTCAGGAAGGTGGTGGAGACACTGTCCTTGGGGGAGTTGAAGGAAAGGTCGGACTTGGTGCCTGGGGACATGGTTTAGTGGGTGACATTGGTAGAAAGGTGATGATTGGACCAGATGATCTTGGAGGTCTTATCCAATCTTAATGATTCTATGAAATAGTAGATATGGTGGCGCTCAGAACTGGACCTGCTTTCTTTGCAGCAAGTGGACATTTTTCCCTTTTTCTTTCTGATGTGAGAAAACATATGGAATCTCTTGTTGAACTACGAGAAGGTGTTTTGCAGCCTTTCACCTCAGAGCTTTCCACTGGTGAACACCCACAGCTGTGAAAGCTCTGAGCATCTCCAGTACAAGTGATCAGTCATTCTGAACTGTGCCAATCAGCAACGCATCACCTACACCATCAGATTCATTTCCATTCCTGAGCTCTGCCATGGTATAAGTCCAATTTATGCAAAAGGGAATGCTGGTACCTTAAGCCACTATGCTACCTGGGTTCTAAAACAAGTGAGCTCTCACACCTACCAATTTGTTTGATTTGCATTCAGAAATATTAATTTAATTTTAATTGTGATGTTTACTTTTTTTTTTTTTTTTTTTTTTCCAGCTTGGTTTTGACCAATATACAAGGAATAGTAGATAAACATAATAAATGGACATGATGAGTCCTTAGTCTGGTACCACCAGAAATACAAAACCACTCTGTCTGTCAAGCCAAATTTTCTTCAAAATGTTGTACATACATGTAATTTTACTATTTAACAAAAGATGCAATCTTTACTTAAACATAAGTTATTTAGGATAGTTTATTGGGTTGTCTTTACTAATTTTCCCCAGCTAAAACAAATACTTAGATCCAACTGGGGGAACTCTTCAGAAGTCAGGACTCCCCAGCTTTGTGCTTTCCTGGTCTCACATGGCCCTTCTCATTGGTGAGAAAGACTACGTATTTCTCTCCTCAATGTTCATCAAGGCTGCCTCTAGCCAGTGAGGGGCAGGCAAATCAGTAGGGTGCAATGTGAAATACTCCTTTACACAACGGTAGACAAGATCGCTTTTTAACATCGCTGGTTCCGATGCTAGCGCAGAGACCAAGAAGCCAAGCTATGTCACAGTTCCCACGTCACTTCCGTGGAGCCAGGCTTTACGGCTAAGCCCTATCAAGGTTTGGCCCACGGAAAGAGAGAATTCATCCTGCAAACAAGTGGAAGTCCTTGATCCTCATCCTAGTCGCTGCCCCACCTGTTACGGTTATATAACCTACAGGACAATCCAAAACTGGCAGAATTCCCAAAGCGAGATTTGTGATGACTGCAGGGAGCCAAGAGTTGGACTCAATGATCCTTGTGGGTCCCTTCCAACGCAGGATATTCTATGGTTCTGTGATTCTATATTGTGCAAGCATCACAAAGAAAGGGGAATGGATGCCATCCAGAGGGACCTGGACAGGCTTTAGAGGTGGGACTGTGTGAACCTCTTGAGGTTCAACAACGCCTACTGCAAGGTCCTGTACTTGGTTCATGGCAATCCCAAGCACAAATAGAGGCTGGGTGGAGAATGGATTGAGAGCAGCCCTGAGAAGGACGTGGGAATGTTGGTATATGAGAGGTTCAACATGAGCTGGCAATGTGCCTTTGCAGCCCAGAAAGCCAGCCAGGGCTGCATCAAAAGCAGTGTGGCCAGCAGGGCAAGGCAGGGGATTCTCCCCCTCTGCTCTGCTCTCATGTGACCCCACCTGGAGCCCTGTGTTCAGCTCTGGGGTGACATGGATACGCTGGAGTGGCCAGAGGAGGGCCACGAGGATGATCAAGGGGCTGGAGCGCCTCTCCTATGAAGACAGGCTGAGGGAGTTGGGGTTGTTCAGTCTGGAGAAGAGAAGGCTCTGGGGAGACCTTATATCGGCCTTCCTGCACCTAACTGAGGCCTACAGGAGGGCTGGAGAGGAGAGGCCCTGTTAAGGACTGTAGTGAGAGGAATGGCTTTAAACTAGAAGAGAGTCCATTTAGATTAGATAGAAGGAAAAAATTCTTTACTCAGAGGGTGGTGAGGCACCGGAACAGGTTGCCCAGAGAAGCTGTGGATGCCCCGTCCCTGGAATTGTTTAAGGACAGGTTGGATGGGGCTTTGGGCAACCTGGTCTAGTGGGTGGCATCTCTGCCCGTGTTGGGGGGGGTGGAAAATGGCCTTTGAGGTCCCTTCCAACACAAACTATTCTGTGATTGTGACTCTATAATTAAACTAGAACTAGATGAAAATCGCAAGAAAAAAGAAAAAAAAAAGATGGAGAAAAAAAAGGAGCTTCAGAACTAGGTGTAAAGACTACACCTGACAGAAAGAAAAAAAAAAAAAAAAGCAAACAAAACAAACAAAAAAAAAGACCCACAGAAATACTTGTGATGTGTGCCACACAGCTTCTCTCACAAAGGCTCAATTCCTTTCGGTGTTTGATTCATAATATACTCTTTGGATGTACATAAACACATATAAAATCACATAAAACTTCTGGAGGTATGAATGATAATCCTTACACTATGCTGAGGTTTCTCAGTAGTTGGTGTTGTACAAGCAACTTCATATCCTGAGGAAGTATTAAAGGCATTTTTCTCACATGACGCTTGTGAATTGCTATAAGGGATTAATAAAGTGCTGCAGAAACTATTAGCACTTCAGAAACTGTCTCCTGCCTTCTATGCCTTCCTCCTCTCCATTGTTGACAAGGTTTGTCCGCAAAAATCATTATACTATTATTTTAATTTATTATTTTTCAAGATTAAAAAAACTAAAAAATCACCTGGTGTTGAAGGATGGATTTATATCTCCATTAAATATATATAACATTATTTGAATTTAATATTTTTAAATAATAAAAAAAGCTAAAAAAAAAAAAAAAAGTCACCTGGAGCTGAAGGAAGAAGAATGCAAGAGCTTTATAGAAGAAAATGATAAACTTCATGAAGAACTGAGAAGCATGGCACTGAAGGAACAGAAGCTTTAAATAGCCTGGTTGGGTGGTATTTCACTGACATCTCTCTTGAAAACCAACTGGCAATTCAGTTGTGCATATACATAGAGCAGCGTATTGTATCTTTTAGAGTCAATACACAGGTTATTTGAGCTTTTTCTCTGATTTCCCAAATGAAAAATCTGAGATAAATACAATGCCAGACTAAGAATCTCCTTTGTATTTCCACCTACGCTTAGTATAGTCTTTTCTAGTAGAAGATGAGGCTATAGCACAGCTGTTGTGATTTAATGTACAAGGAACTTAATCTAAGAACTAAATCCTGTTAAGTATCTTCCTATGTCATTCCAATGAAATTGCCTAAGGCAAGTAGGGTGCAGGCAGTGAAGTTGATTGGTGTGATCCTTTCCCAATGCAGCAGATATATATTATTTATATATGTGTGTATGTACATATCTCAATTGTATTGTATCAATTAAATTTTTAAACCTAGTACCATATGAGAAAATGATTCAATACCCTGACAAAAGGCTTGAGAGTTCCCAGGCTCTAGGGAGACCTTATGGAAGGCCGTTGCCTTGCAGTACGTGAAGGGGGCCTACAGGAAAGCCGGGGAGGGACTCTGTATCAGGGAGTGTAGGGACTGGACAAGGGGAATGGCTTGAAACTGAAAGTGGGTAGATTTAGATTAGATATAAGGAATAAATTCTTCACTCAGAGGGCAGTGAGGCACTGGAACAGGTTGCCCAGAGAAGTGTTGGATGCCCCATCCCTGGAAGAGATCCTTCAAGGCCAGGTTGGATGGGGCTTTGGGCAACCTGGTCAGGTGGGAGGTAGAATCATAGAATCACTAAGGTTGGAAGAGACCTCCAAGATCATCACCCTACTACCATTATCACCCAACTAAACCATGTCCCCATGCACCAAATCCCACCTTTCCTTCAACACCCCCAAGGACAGTGACCCCACCACCTTCCTGAGCAACCTGTCCCAATGCCTGACTGCTCTTCCTGAGAAGAAATGTCTCCTCATTTCCAATCTAAACCTCCTCTGGTGCAACTTGAGGCCATTCCCTCTATATGTATGGCCAGTGAGAAGAGGCCGACCCCCAGCTCCCCACAGCTTCCTTTCAGGTACTTGTAGAGAGCAATAAGTGAGAGGTCCTCCTCTTCTCCAGACTGAACAACCCCAGTTCCCTCAGCCGCTCCTCACAGGACTTGTGTTCCAGGCCCCTCACCAGCTTCATAGCCCTTCTCTGGACATGCTCCAGGGCCTCCATGCCCTTCTTGTAGTGAGGGCCCCAAAACTTTACACAGCACTCGAGGTGCAGACTCACCAGAGCAGAGTATAGGGGGACGATCACCTCCCTGGTCCTGCTGGCTGCACTATTCCTGACACAAGCCAGGATGCTGTCGGCCTTCTTGCCACCTGGGCACATGGCTGGGTCATGTTCAGGTGAGTGTCAACCAACACCCCCAACTTGTCTTCTAGCGGGTACCATGCCAGGTACCATTAGAACCATGAATAGGTGTGGTGTTGGTGAGGCATAAGCCTTTGAAGTTGTTGAGAAAAAAAAAAAAGAATTGGGACATTTGCATACTAGAAAAGTTACTAAGCCAATGAGATCCTAAGTGCTACCAGCAGTGTTCAGCAACCCTACAGCACTTCAGTGCAACCACATCATCCTGCTGTGTTTATATAGTGAGATGCCGTGCAACACATGCATGATTTTTTTTGCATTCACACATCCTTCTCAAAGGCACTCAAATAGCTGTCTAACCAGGAGCTAGCAGCAAGCACTCAACTAGCAAGCTGAGGAGGCCTACACTTCTTGAGTTACATATTACTAATAAATTAATGCCCTCATCAGCTTCCAGACTCCATTGTATAGGCTCTATATGAACACACGAGGGAAAGAGGCACAGTTCTCAGTAACATTTCTATTAGGAATTCTCAGTACATCTGAACAACCCCCAACCTCTAATTTTTATGATTGTGAATAATGAGGAACTCACTTCAGTACCTCGGTCTTAGAAAGACTTCATTTCATTAATTAACAGTGATTGCTGTGTTTTTCATGTACTTCTGTAACTAAACACTCATGGTAACAGAATTTATGAGACTCAGCTGTAGTCTATCGTGACTGTCTTATAAAAACTATCAATTGAAGTAGCAGTGGTTAAGAACAGTCTGTCAGTACAAAGCCTGAACTGGAAATAATGCTTTATACTTCCTGTGTGGAGCCTCTTTCTCATACACATCTTATAACGTTCTTCTAGATAGGGAATCACTGCTATGAAATGTAACCAGCTGTTCAGATCTTTGTATCATGCCCTTCAGTCTGTACACTCAGTTATCTTCAGCTAGCCTGGGCTTTTCTCCATTAAATTTTATCTAGCTGGCCTGAAAGATAAGCCTACAGAGTAAGTTGCAAAGTAATTAAATCTTTTTATTAGATACTCTCTCCCTTTATGGGAGATAAGAACTGCAAGTCCTGGGCACGCTTGGAGAAGGTTAAGCCTGTTGAGTAAAGGAGCTGTAGGTTCAGTTCATGTAATTGCTTTCTGTTCCCTCCTCCGGTGGAAGTTAGTGACCCTTTTGGATACTAGCAGAGAAGAATCTTTCAGGGAAGCTCTAGGATTATAATTTTATTCCACCTCAATACCAGAGCAGTTGCATCCTTTCTTTTGTTAAGGCTGGCTACAAATACATTCACTTTTTGTTTGTTTTGCTTTGCTTCTAATCTGTTTCACACTCTCTCCTTTTTTCCCAACGAAACACAAAGTCCTTCTGGAGGACCTTTTATTACAGCACTGGATAATGGCAGGTAAATTCTCTTTGAAGATAATGAACAGTTTCAGTTGTTACCAATCTTCTTAACAACACGGTTATATCAGCAGGTGCCTAACTTGACACTCCAAAAGAGAAAGTTACAGAAGTCTGTTAGGCAGTGTCTGGTGTGCTCTGTAATGACATTAAGCTGGCTCCCGAGGTCAGTCAGTGGGTCAGGCTGCACAAGAGCAATATGGGAAGCAACATGACCATAGTTAGAATCTTACAAGAATGGAATATCTGCAGATGCAGTCATTATCCTGTCAGTCCTGTATCCAGCCGTGGAGGTGAAACTCCCTATCACAATGTTTCTGCCAAGAAAATACCTGATGGTGTCCCCAAAGGACTGGTATACGCTCACTGTACTCATCCATGTGATTCTCATTCACTGGAATCACTGCAAGCATTTCCTCATCAGTTCTTGATGATCTTCCCAATTAAATGTATATTATAATAAAAGCAAATAATGTCATTGGTTTTGGCTTACACTATAATTGAAACTTTTTATAAATGGCTAATTTAATAGATGTGTCATAGATGAAGAATGATTTTTCTGAGTCATTTTCAAAATGACTTAGAAGTCTGGTAATTAAACCTCAATAGGCATTATCAAGATAGAAAACTTTATGGTATTATGCATAATACTGGGCATAACTGTGTGTTGACTGGACAAATTCAAATTCAAATCAGCAATAAAAAAGAGTAAAAATTCCTTTACTGGGAGACATGTGGAAAGTGTGATGGAAAATTAAATAAATAGCTTTCATTATCAGTTCAGTAAAAAGACTTACTAGGATTGCTGTGCACTTGGTCTACAGAGCCTTTCTTTATCAGCTGGACAGGCCCATTTCTAATTCCCCAAGCATTCGGGAAGATTTACTTTTTTCTCCGGGTCTTTATATTCGTGGGTATGGTTATTCACTTTTTCTTGCAGTTCAATAATTGTTTAATTCTTTTTGTTATGTTCAATGGTAAAAAGATGATCTCTGTTCTAGGGAATGTAACAATGGAGAAAAATTGACAATGTTTGAATAGCCAGAGAACCAAAATTTAGCAAAGGGTTCATCACTGCCTTTCCTTCAAGTTAACTTGAAGATAACTGTAGTGTCTTGACTGAGACCAGCTATGACAAAAGGAAAAGAGAATTATTAGGAGAGACTGGAACACTCCAGCTGTCTTAAGATCATGAGTGCGTAAGCTACTGATACATTTCATATGTAATTAAGATTATGTTTATTTCACAGTTTTGCTTTTTGAGTATTGAAATGCAGAATATATTATGAAACCCAACATGTAAATGTTTGAATGAAACCCCCTGAGCCTCTTCTGGTGGTTTTACTCAGGCAGGCAGCCTCTACCACAACCGCTCTCTCACTCCCCCTCCCCAAAGGGAAAGGGGAAGGAAATATGATGGAAAGGGCTCAGGGTTTGAGATGAGGATGGGGAGATCGCTCAACAATTATCATGATGGGTAAAACAGACTCAGAGTATGGAGACAGTAAAATTTATTGACTATTACTAACAAGCTAGAGAAGTGAGAAACAAAGGAAAGAAACCAAAACCACCACCCCTCCACCCCCCATCAACACTCTTCCACCTCATCCCTCAGAGCCGTGCAGGGGATCGAGGAATGGGGTCTGCGGTCAGTCCCTAACATTTTGTCTCCGCCACTCCTTCACAGTCACTCTCTGCCCCTGCTCCCCATGGGGTCCCTCCCATGGGATGCCGTCCTTCCCAAACTGAGCCTGTGGGGGCTGCCCAGAGGCAGCAGCTCTACAAGCACTGCTCCCACACGGCTCCATACCCGGGGTCCATCCATCCCCCAGGAGCAAACTGCTCCAGCACAGGTCCCCCACGGGTGGCAGCTCCCCCCAGACCCCCTGTTCCTGCGTGGGCTCCTCTCCACGGGCTGCAGCTCCGGCCCGGGGCCTGCTCCTGCGGGGGCTCTCCATGGGCCGCAGCCTCCTCCAGGCCACATCCACCTGCTCCACCGGGGGCTCCTCCACCCATGGGGGGGCTGCAGTGTGGAGATCTGCTCCGTGTGGGACCCATGGGCTGCAGGGGGACAGCCTGCTCCACCAGGGGCCTCTCCACAGGCCGCAGGGGAACTGCTGCTGCCTGCCTGGAGCACCTCCTGCCCTCCTGCTGCACTCACCTGGGGGGCTGCAGGGCTGGTGCTCTCTCCTCACTCTCCCAGCTCTTCTACAGAAGTTTCTCTCTCTCTCTTTCTCTTCCTTCCTTCCTTCCTTCCTTCCTTCCTTCCTTCCTTCCTTCCTTCCTTCCTTCCTTCCTTCCTTCCTTCCTTCCTTCCTTCCTTCCTTCCTTTCCTTTCCTTCCTTCCACTCTCTCTCTCTCTTTCTCTCTCTCTCTTTCTCTCTCTCTCTTTCTTTCCTTCTTTCTTTCTTTTTCTTCCTTTCTTTCTTTCTTTCTTTCTTTCTTTCTTTCTTTCTTTCTTTCTTTCTTTCTTTCTTTCTTTCTTTCTTTCTTTCTTTCTTTCTTTCTTTCTTTCTTTCTTTCTTTCTTTCTTTCTTTCTTTCTTTCTTTCTTTCTTTCTTTCTTTCTTTCTTTCTTTCTTTCCTCTCTCTTTCTTCATTCCTTTCTCCTTCCCTTCCCTTCCCTTCCCTTCCCTTCCCTTCCCTTCCCTTCCCTTCCCTTCCCTTCCCTTCCCTTCCCTTCCCTTCCCTTCCCTTCCCTTCCCTTCCCTTCCCTTCCCTTCCCTTCCCTTCCCTTCCCTTCCCTTCCCTTCCCTTCCCTTCCCTTCCCTTTTCTCTTTTTCTTTCTTACATATGCTCTCACAGAAGCACAAACAACATCACTTATTGGCTCAGCTCTGGCTGGCGGCGGACCCCTTATCTAGCTTCTTATGAGGTTTACAGATGACACCAAATCAGGGATGGTGGTGGTGATGGTGACCTACCTGATTTGGACAAGCGCAGGGGTGCCACCCAGAGGGACCCAGGCAAGGTGCAGAAATGAGTCACCAGGAACCTCATGAATTTCAACAGACAAATACAGAGTCCTGCACCAGGAAAGGAAGAGCCTCAACAGAACAGGATGGGGACTGACTGGCCAGGGAAAGGCTGCTGATGAGAAGGACCTGGGATGTCACTGTAGACAATAAGATGCCATAAGCCAGCAGTGTATCCTGGCGGCAAGGAAGGTCAGTAGCAGCCTGCACTGTATCAAGAGCAGCGCAGCCAGCAGACTGAGGTGCGTGACTTTCACCTGTCTTCCAGTGAGTGCTAGACTGCATCTAGAAAACTGCACCCAGTCTTGGATCTTCCCAAACGAGGGAAGATACCGACAAAGCTGGAGTAAATTCATCAGGGGGTCAGCAAGATAGGTAGGGATCTGGAGCACTTGTCTTGCTCAGAGAAGCTGAGGGAACTGGGCATACTCAGCTTCAGGGGGACCTGGTAGCTGCCTGACAGTGCCTATAACAAGCTGACACAGCGGATGCAGCTAGGCTGTTCACAGTGTTACACGGTAAGAGGACGAGGACCAAAAAACTGAAGCAAGAAAAACTCAGACTGGTTAAAAAGAAAATGATATCCCTGTGACGGCAGTCAAGCAGTGGAGCAGGTTGCTCACAAGGGGCTGTTGCAGTCTCCATCCTTGTTGTTGTTGTTGTTGTTGTTGTTGTTTTCTTGTTCTTTTTTTAAACCTAAAGGATTAAAGCCCTGAGTGAGCTGCTCTGACTCACAGCTTACCCTGTTTGAGCTGGAGGGGACCTTCTGAGGTTCCTTCCACCCTGCGTTGCCCTGTGGTCCTGTGCTTGCAGTGAATGTGAAGGGCATGCTTTTGGCTCGCTGTCAGTCAGTCCGCAGAGCTGGGCCTTGTGGTGACCTCACGTGCTTCTAGTGAGGGTTGAGCACTTGGAGTTCGTTTGGAGTCCAGATGGGGCTTTATTGTATTAAAGACTTGAGTTTAGTATTTCAGAGTATATTAAACCCCTTTTCAATCAAATTATTTTGCAGACAACACAGACCATAACTAGTGTTTCAGGAACCACGAATCGATGGCCTTAGCAGAAATAAGCAGCCACTTCCCAAAGCCAAGAGGGCTTGAAGACACAAGATGGTGAAGGCCCTGGGACACAGGTCCTGTGAGGAGCAGCTGAGGGAACTGGGGTTGTTTAGTCCAGAGGGGAGAAGGCTCAGGGGAGACCTTATTGCTCTCTGCTGAAAGGATTACTGCCTGAAAGGAAGCTGTGTGGAGCTGGGGGTCGGCCTCACAGGTAACTAGTGACAGGACTAGAGGGAATGGCCTCAAGTTGCACCAGGGGAGGTTCAGGTTGGAAATGAGGAGACATTTCTGCTCAGAAAGAGCAGTCAGGCATTGGGATGGGTTGCTCAGGAGGTGAAGGCATCACCATCCCTGGGGGTGTTGAAGGAAAGGTTGGACGTGGTGCTTAAGGACATGGTGCAGTGGGTGGCATTGGTGGTGGGGTGATGGTTGGACCAGGTGATCTTGGAGGGCTTTTCCAACCTTAATGATTCTTAGATGTTTATGGCTACATTATATGGTACTATACAGACACACCACAGCCGTTTACTCCCTGTAAACCCCACCACAGAAGCCCCGCGGCTATACGCCCATTCGGGCACACAGCCCCACAGACCCGCGGCTCCCTGAGGGAGCGAACCAACACCCCGCCCCCCGCGCCCTCACGCGCTGCCTCGCGCCGCCATTTTGCCGCGAGGAACCCGCCCCCCTTCCCCCCTCCCGCCCCGCGCTCGCTCTCGCCCGTTTCTGTCCCTCCGCCGCCGCCGTAGCGGGCGGGCGGCCGCCGGGCGCAAGATGGCGGGGGCACGCGCAGCCGGCCGCAGCCCGCCTGTGCCGGGGCAGTTTGACGACGCCGAGGGCTCCGACGGGTACGGGGGGGGGCGTGCTAACCTCGCAAAATTTATTCTTGGGATGAACATATTAAATTTTTTATTTCTATGACGGTAAGGATGACTTATCCGAGCGCGTGTTTGTTTGAAGGGAGCTTGCGCAGGACGCAGAGGCAGCCGCGGAAGGTGGGGGCGCTGAGGATCGCCGGTCACGTCTGCACGAAGGAGGCGATGGCGGGGATAACGGTGATAACGGTGATGATGATGATGATGATGATGGAGAGGAGGGCGATGATGACTGGGACTGGGATGATGAGATGGGAAGGCTCACGAAGTGCCGCGGCAGCGCTGCTGGATGCAGCCCGCAGGTACGTTGGAGGCTATTCGGGAAGCACCAAAGGTAGCCAAGAGGAGGTGGGACTACTCTGGAGGCGTTGTTCTATGTTAACGTTATGGTGAGCATAAATCCAAACGGAAAACTTACCTTGAGAGGATCACCTTTCCTCGCGTCTATTCCTGTGTGCAGCCAGGCCTCTGCTTGACCTCCTTGTCTCAAACCCTGCTGCTGGATGCTTCTTGTCTCTGCAGTTTTCCTCCTGTTCCTTAGCTTCCTCAGCCTTCTCTTTGTCTGTCCCAGTCTTTAGCAATGTTGCTTTTTGTTTGTTTGTTTGTTTCTGGAATTTGTCTTTTGTGATTTTAAGCATCTTCCCCGTTCTTTCCGTTGAATTTTAAGACAGCACCTGCTCAACATGCCCAGGATGAATTTTTTTTGTTTGTTTGTTTTGGACCATGTTTTGGTTCAACACCCAGGGGCAGCTAGGTACCATGCAGCCACTCTCTCACTCCCTGTCAGCAGGACAGACTTTGGGGGGAGGACAACAACCCTGAGGGTTTGAGATGAGAGCTCTTAAACAAAAGGAAAAGGCAAATGTCCTTTGGAAGGAAAATGAGAAAAAAAAATCTTTACTTCCCATCAGGAAGCAATGTTCAGACACTTCTTGAAAAGCAGGGCCTCACTAAGCATGGTGGTTGCTTGGGAAGACAAACAGTTTTGTAACAGGAGTCCCTCTTCTCTCCCCCCAGCTTTTTCTGAGTATGAGGTCTTACAGTATGGCATATCCCTTTAGGGATATCCATAGGTTTAGGTCACTGTCCTGGCAGTGTCCCCTCCCTGCTTCTTGATTACTCCAGCCTGCTGGTGTTTTGGGGGGAGTTGGAGAGGCAGCCTTGATGCTGTGCCTGTGCCGCTCAGCAATAGCCAAAACACTGATGTGGTATTGATATGTTTCTAGCTACAAGTGCAAGGCATAGTGCTGGATGGCCTGTTGTGGTGAAAGTTTAACTCCATCCCAGACAGACCCAGTACTGACTAATGGCACAGGAGGTGAGGGGAAGTGCTGGAAGTGGATTTAGAGTGTGTGCTGTTGCTTTAGAAACTTGTGTTGTGCAGAATGAAAAGCACACAATGCGAGAACCAGCTTCTTTGTCCTCAGCTTGGACAGCAGAGGTTTAATATTTTTTTTTTTTTTTTTTTTTTTTTTATACATTGGTACCAGCAGAACAGAATAGTTGAGAGGAGGGTGGTACTGATCATGGTGTACCGTGTCTGACTTGGCACTTCTGAGATTTATTCTTGCCTTTTGCTAGCACTTTGTGCTGTCTAGTGTTGGTGGAACAGTGTTCAGGTATTAATTATTTTCAGAGAAGGGTACCTGTAAGAAAAAATACCATCTTTGAAAGTTTTCTGTTTGCTATCTTCTCGTTTTTGTCCTTGTTTCTGTCTGTTACTCCCCTTTCTTTTAAAGATGAAAAGGTGTTAATACGAGAGACTTGCAGCTCAGTTTTCTGACTAAATATAACCCTGAAATTGGGCACTTCTTGGAATATAGCTGGTGTGTCACTTTTACTCTCATGTCTTGAGTTAAAGAAAATCTGATGTTAATCCATTTCTTTGGTCTTTTTGTTTTTCTGTTTATAGTTATAGACACAGGCATCTGAGCTGACTTTCACTATGATACAGTGTGTATTTCAAAGGGCTGTTAAGAGAAGGCAACTTACGTTAACAAATCATTTGTTTCAGGCAAATAGGCAGAACCCTAGTTACTCTTCAGCAAAAATGTCAACCCCTACAGACAAGGCCTTGAGGAAATTCGAACATAAAATTAATTTGGGTGAGTATATTTGTTTTGTTTATAGAAAAATTTTCTTTTTTGAAAAAGCGGATGCAGTGCACTCTGTGATGTTCTCAGACTGGTTCTGCTTGCTTTAATCCAGAATTTACTGGAACGGCAGTTAACCATTTCCAGACAGATTAAAAAGGACTTGCCTTTGGTCTTCGTTAACTGGCTGTCACACTGTTGTCTGTGCCCTTTGAGAGCCAGAGGATTCTTTTTCCCTTTACTGCTCCAAGTCAGATAAAGTGTTTTTTCCACAGCTCATCTGTAGGAGCGAACTGTTTGGATTGTGGGAGAATATCAGCTCTGTTACAATGCCAGTGTTTGTTCTCAAAGCTGCTACCACAGCTAAATGTTTTTAGATGATTGCTGTTCCCTGTAGTATTAGTGTGGTACTTCATGTAGCAGTTATCTCACAGGGGTAGAGTTTGTGTGACAAGTAAAGAGGCTGCTGTCCTAGCCTGTGTAGCTTCTTGTTTGCCATGTGATGGAAATGGCTGCTCTGCTTAGCCTGCTAGGGTGAGTTGTAGTCGTGACTTATTTATTTATTTTTTTTCTGATGGGACAGTAAACAGTTGCATTTCGCTTCATAGCAAGGTGGTTCTAAAATGTAGGCTGAAAAGAGTAAAGAGTGGTCTTGATATGTGTCCAGACAAAGTACCTCTTACATAGTTAACAATTAATCAAGCACCACTTTGAATACGCTGGGGGGGGACAGAAACCTGGAGGTTATTGCTTGCTCTATTTAGAAAAATGGCATTAGATTGTGGTAAGAAAAGGGCAGATGAGTTTAATATAAGATACTATCAAAAAGGCATTAATTCAGGTTGGCATTGCATCTCAAAGTTTGTGAGGCTGTCTTAGTTGTTGTTATTTTATAATTCTACTTTGAAATGTAGACAGAATGGAGAGCTAGGTTAACTGTGATGTGCAACTAAACTCTTAGGTAAGCTTCCATGCTTTATGTACCCAATCAGAGATCCATTGGTGTTTGAACGTTGTGTTGTAGCATATTTGCTGGCAAGCACAATTGCAGAGATGGTACTGAACATAGGACGTGATTTTTTTTTTTTTTTCCCCGTCTCGATGTTGTCTTACATGTTTTTCAGATAAGCTGAATTTTGATGACTCCGTTATAAACAGAGTCACAGAGAAGTCTAGACAGAAGGAAGCAGATATGTGAGTATCATGCCTGGCTCTGTTTTCATTGACATGAGAACTCTTCTGAGTTCAAATTATTATTCTTAGTTTGATCCTGAACTTTTAATAGATTTATTAAAGGAAAAAAAGATCTGTAAATAGATGGCATGCAGTTTGCATTTTGGCCTTAAACCTTTTGATTTCTTGATCAGTTTCCTAAATAAATCCAATATTTTGATGCTTCTGTCTCTGCAGTGGAGGCAAGAAGATAACCATGATAGTGAAGGGCACTGATGCTTGTGGGCTTGGTTTTGTTTTGTTTTTCCTGCCTGCAGGAGAAGCCTTCTGCCTTCGTATGTATAAACTTATGTTTTGAGGCTGTCATCTTCTCTTTGAAACAGAACGGCATGTTTTACTCTGTCAAAGCATTGAGTCCATGTGTGTGATTGTATCGCTTTATTTTCACTTTTGCTAGGTACCGAGTCAAAGATAAGTCAGACAGAGCAACAGTAGAACAAGTAAGTACTTAAATGCATCAAATTTCTCTTTTGACCAAAATAAATGATCTGGAATCTTGAAATCAGTGATAAAGCAGCTACTATAGCAACAAGAGTTTTGCCTTGGAATTCTGTTTGTCTTGTTATTCTAAAGAAAACTTTCACTTCTTTTTTGAAGTTTGTACTTGTAAACGTTTTGGAGCTCAATTTTGTGCATAGTGTTGTAATTTGATGGTATATATAATACAGAATTTCATTTTAAGCTTTTATTAAATTTCAAGAAACAAACAAAAAAGCTTTGCTTTTATTTTTTTCTTAAGCAAGGCTGAAATATTATTGGCCCTTGGCCACGTAGCTGCTCTGTTTCACTTATGAAAGCTCTAAATTAAGAGAAACCATATTTTAACATATATCACAACTCTGGATAGGAAATGATTCTCTTATGTCTGTTTTAGATCCATCTCAACGATGTATACTTGTTTTTTTTTTTTTTTTTTTAATTATTTTTAAAGGATGTGAAGCATCATTCTAGAATTACGGCAAATTCTGTGCAGCCATTGTTTGAATTATTGTTTGATCCTCAAGAATAATCTGATGCTGTTAGTCCTGTCATATAGTACTAAGAACAGACTGTAGTAGTAAGTTTTATTCTCTTTATAGAGAGCAATTGTGCTGACTGTTCTGTATTGAACTTGAGGTGTTGGATCCAAGGACTCGAATGATTCTGTTCAAGATGCTAACAAGAGGTGTCATATCAGAAATCAATGGCTGCATCAGCACAGGGAAAGAAGTAAGTTCTGTTACAAACGGCAACGTGACAGTCTTATTCTCAGCAAGCTAGGTGGAAGCTTATGGTACTCAAGATATATTGAAACGTTTGGCTTTAGTACTAGTCTATGTATGTGTTACTTGAGTAGTAGGAAGTTATTTTAAGATAAAATGCAAGTTACTGTGAAGGAGATCAGTTTCCCCAAGTACGAAGGATTTCTCAGAGTACTTAATTTTAAATTTGTCATTAATTTAATTAATTCTATTCTTAATAATTTCTATGTGAAACTTCTGCAGAGCGTATATGTATATACAGTATAAAACAGCGCCTGAAAAACATGCAAATCCAGGTAATTCTTTCTTCACGCAAGGCTATTGCATGTGGATCAGATCAGTTCAGCATCTCTCCAGGGATGTGAATATCTAATGGCATAACAAAATTCTGTTTAAGATATTACTGAGCTTTGATTGCCTTTGCAAAACTAGCATGTTTGTGCACTGCTGTTATCAAGTTATATTGCAGATAATTAAAACCAGACAACAGTTTTCCCAGTAAATTAATAAATCGTTTTTAGAATGCCTTGTCCCTAGGCTGATCTGGTTTTCTTCCAGGTCCTTGGATTGTGATTAAAGGCATGCTTCTGCCTGGTGTAGTGGTGCCAGCATTACATATTTAGGCCATGCTTTAGGGCCTAAATAATTTACAGGCTCAAGTTAAGCCTTCACACAAGGCCTTGTTTCAGTGTCAAAATATGAATGGAGTGGAATTCTTTGTTGTTGGTTCTGTCTTGTGTTCGTCTTCACACACGTACTCAGTCTTAGGTACTTACTGCAAGCTGTCTCTGGTAGAAAAAGATGGCCATTATGTGCAATTTCACTAATTCATCTGAGTGCCACAAAGGGGCTGAGGTGGGGATGTTTTCCAGGCTGTCAGAAAGAGGAGAGAAGGTTGGGTCAATTCAGAGTTCTTTTTCTTCTTCTTCCCTTATTAATCCAATAGGCCAACGTATATCATGCCAGTACTTCGAATGGAGAGAATAGAGCAATAAAGATTTACAAAACATCTATTCTGATGTTCAAGGATCGGGATAAGTATGTGAGTGGGGAATTCAGGTGAGTTGGAGTTCTGTTTGGTTTTACTGGAGGAGAGGGGTTGTCTGAAAGGTGGTGAAATGACCAGTGTTGATATGATATTGATTGGCTGAAGAATTCCCCTTGTATATGTATTTTTTTTTTATTTTTTTTTTAAGATTTCGTCATGGATATTGCAAAGGCAACCCAAGAAAAATGGTGAAGACATGGGCTGAAAAAGAAATGAGGAATTTAATAAGGTGATTCTTCCAGTTTTTATTTCAGCATGCAAAGGTAACTGAAAAGTTACAGGATATACTCTTCTACTGCTAGACTGTGGCTGTTACTGCCCTTTATGATCTCTGGAATATTCAGAAGTGTCTTATGCTTCCATGTCAGAGGGAAGAGGGAGAAAAACGGTCAAGATACTCCTTTGTCTGGCTGTTCATACTCCAAGCTCTTCAGTGTCCAAACTCTGATTTGATTGAAAAGTGAGGAAAGGCTAGAAAATAGCTGCTGCTGAGTACACTGTGCTATATAAATTAATCTAGCGTTAACCTAAAATTATGTAAAGATTCTTTGTCTGATACAGGAACATTTTGAGAAGGGTCAGAACAGAATGGCTGGTTTTTTTGCATTTGTTTCATAGTTGTTCTTCACAAGCATGAGTTGCCTGAGTGGAGGAGCTCTTACTGTGTGTGATGTTTAAAGCAACGGAGCTCCTGTGGGCACTTTTGCAATGCAGGCAGGAGAGTTATTCTTTATTTATTTTTTTTGTGGTTTTCTTCCCATGTTACAGGTTGAATACAGCCCGGATACCTTGCCCAGAGCCAATTATGCTAAGAAGTCATGTGCTTGTCATGGGCTTTATTGGTAAAGGTGATAGGTATGTATCCACAGAAAATCAAAATGATTCTCTTTATTAGTAGCTTTCCACAAAGGTTTATTAAAAACAAACAAACCCTCTGTATTTACCTACTATTTACCTATTAATTGAGGCCTCTGAAATTAACTTGTTATTCCTGCCTGTGTATGTGACCTGTAGAATACCCAGATGTTTGCCAGCTACTGCTGCAGACAGTCTGCATGATTCTGAAACATCAGCTGTGTGCAAAATGAATCCAGAAAATGACTTAACAAGAGAGTATGGCTAGAAAGGCTTCCTAATAGTATTTGTAGTTCATTATTTTGTAGTACAAATGTTAATGTAACCTGTCCCAACTTCTTAGCTCATTTTGGAAACAGCTACAGTAACTTTGGCAACATAACACAAGCTTTCCGGCCTTACGTGCTGGCTCCATGCACTTAGCTGCTCATGCCGACTTTCTAGATGCACTGAGTTGAAGGATTGGGTATAGCAGTTAAAGCATTTACAACAGTTATGAACAAGGAAAAAAGTATTCACTTTCTATTATTTGTGTTGTAACTTTAAGGCCTGCTCCTCTGCTGAAGAATGCTCAGTTATCTGACTCGAAAGTCCGGGAGCTGTACCTGCAAATCATCCAGTACATGAGAAGAATGTACCAAGATGCCAGACTTGTTCATGCAGATCTCAGTGAATTTAATATGCTGTATGTTTTTAAACTTTGTTCTGGATTGTGACATTTGAAATGTATGTGCTGACAACTGCTGTGTATCAGTTTGAGTGTACTAATCTACCTTTAAGGGTGGGTGGGTCCTTTTTGTGACCGTTTCTCAATTTATCTAATTAATTATGTAGCTTTTAACCTAGATCTGAGATGTATGTTTAAAAAAACAAATACCAGAACAACAAATTATCAACTAGTGGAAGCATTAGTGAGGGACATACAGATACGCACTATTTTTTTTTTTTCTCCTCTCCTCACCCATAAGACTGTTTTGTGTGTTCTTGAGGAGACTATTCCTTTAGGGTTTAATAGTACAGGTTGGATAAAGGAGGGAAAGAATTTACCAAAAGAAAACCAAAAAACAAAAAACCTCCGGCTTTAATATGTGAGATGTATTCTAGAGAAATTCATTAAGTTTATTTATGGGTTCTTAAGTTTGAAGCATGCTTTGTCCCCTGCCCCTCTCCTGTGTAACATTGGTGGACTCATGCAGCCTGGTGTGTTTGTCCCCAGGTACCACAGCGGGGACGTGCACATCATTGACGTGTCTCAGGCAGTGGAGCATGACCATCCACATGCACTGGAGTTTCTGCGAAAGGACTGTGCCAATGTTAATGGTGAGTAGACTGCACTCTTGTTCGTATAGATGTCTTTTTCAGGAAGGTGAATTGTCTTTGAGTTATAACTTTGGTTGTAGAGGCTGTCAAACCAGTTAAATGCTCCCTTTCCTAGGTTCTCCTAAGTTCCTCGGGGAACTGTGTTCTGTGCTGAGTTCAGAAGACAGTGTAACCTATTTTGCTGGAAATTGTCTGGATGAAATGAGTCACCTGGCTGAATCTCAGATTTACAATAGAAGGTAGAGGTCAGAGTCCCAGTTTGCAGCAGCGCCTCCCCCAGCCTTAGCTTTCCTTACTTGAAGAACTGTGCAGACAGACCGATCTGTCCTTCTGTGAGTGTAATCCACATCTGGAATTCTTCAATTTGCAAGAAGTTACTGTGTGTCACAGAGCTCCTCGTATTTATTTATCTAGGTCCACTTAGAAGATCAAGCCATAGAGTAATTTATTAGAGATTGTAGACTTGTCATAGTATTTTGATAAAACAGCATACCTTTATGGTATTTTTCTCTTAAAAATTTGGTCATTATGAGTGAGCGCGTATGTTATGTAACAGACAAATGTTTTCTGGTAGGCTGCGTTTCTCCCTGAGAACAAAAAATGTCTTGGTGCAGGCTGCTTTCCAACCCCTCCCTTTTCTTTTCCAAATGATTTTTCAGATTTTACAGAGACTTTTGAAAGTTTGTGGAAAAGAATATATACATTTTGATGCTGTGTTTGATACCCAGTATGTTTGTTATTCCTTATTTCTTTCCTGTTCATGGATTTCTGATTGATCCCTTCTGGCTCAGATATTTGCAACCTCGTTTTTTTTTTTTTTTTTGCATGTGTTATGGCTTGCCCTATCTAAATGCCAGTGCCTCGGTGACTTGCAGTGTTTTCTGATTTTTTTTCTGCTTTGTTTTCTGCTACTGCTGTGTAGTCCTCCTACAATGACTAAGAAATGCCTTACTTTATGCTCTGCCTTAGCTGTGAGCATTGCAAAGATTTGTGGCTCCATGGGCACAGAGTGCTGCTTCCAAACTATTTTTTTTGTTCTTTCTATGATTGATTTCTCATGGTTGAGATATCTTATGAGAACATTAGCAGGGAAACACTTACTAAGTAGTCCTTTGTGTGTTTCACTGCTGTTTTCCAATAAAGAAGCGCAACCTCCAAAATTAGTTATACTTGACTCAAGAAACCAATTCTGAATATAGTAAGTGAGGAAAATTCTGATGTTAGTGTGTCCCATGTTTCTTTCCATTTCAGTGGATCGTAACTAGGCTGCACTGTTTCAGTAGATACTTCAGTTTGGCAAAAGTTTGAGATCTGCACTCCTTATTTTTTTGAAAAGATTTTTCATCTCAACCATTGCAAATATTACACCTGTCTTAAATTGTTTACTTCATCTTTATTAGCCCCTGCTCCATTCAGTATGGCTCCTGCTGAAGGTGATTTGACTTATATTTATTCAGTTCTATTCTTTTTTCAGTATTTGTTGCACTGGGAAGGCGAACGATTTTATTTCAGGTTGCCAAGGGTCATCTGATATCTAAAGCCAGTACAATGTATGCTGCTATCTTAAGTCGTCAGAGCTGCTATGTTGCTGCAATTGTCACTTAACATCACAGCTGCATATGTTACACATCATTATTTAAGGTCTCTTGTCTCTGCCCTTGATTTCTGATAGGCTTTTTCCAGAAGCACAATGTTGCAGTGATGACTGTGAGGGAGCTGTTTGAGTTTATTACCGATCCTTCTATCACAAGTGAGAACCTTGATGACTATCTGGCAAAGGTAAGATCGCATGGCCTTGTTGCTTATGTAGGTAGATTTGAACAATAAACTCAGATCTAGTTCAAACTCCGTCTTGTTTGCTCTACATGCTACTGTTGAAGTGGACTGGTATGTTACATTGCATTATGCCAGTGCTTCAAAAATGCATAGGGGTCTTTTTCATTTATACTGTTACAGGATGAACACATCTTTATTTTATGTTTTCTGAAAAAGCCTAAGCATGAAAACTCGAACATCTGTCTGAGATGCTATTTGCATTAAAATCTGGGTGCTTTAAATCTTTTGTTTCCTTTATGAAAAGGAAAGAAAAAGTTACTTAGTTCTGCAGAAATATACCCATGCTGATACAGAGAATGGAGTTGGGAGTTAACTTAAGACTTAACCCTGCAGACTTCAATTAGGGTGTGCTGAGGGAGGAAGGGAGTGACTCAGAGCAATATTACTCCAAAGTATGCAGTCTCACTAGCCAAATATTATGGCTGGTAGGACATCCTTATTCTAAGAGGAGGTAAAATGCTTGGTGTCGCTGGCAGCACCCATGCATTTTGTCTGTAGCTGTCAGTCCTCTGCTCCCAGTCAAATCTCTTATTGAAGGAAGAGGAAGGATTTTTTTTTTTTAAAAAAAAAAAAAAAAAAAAAAAAGAGGGGCTGGTAAATGGAGAAGGGCCCACATATGTCGTGAGTGGATATGAGGTATTGTTCCTGGCCATGTTCCTAGTCAAGACCATGAGGCTGAGTGTTGTCCAGATAGCACTATGGCATGAGGATTTCCAGATGCTGTGTACTTTCAGTCATACTGGAAGTTGAGAGAAGTAGAGCTGTGCTTTATGGCTTTTACTTCTTTCACTGCTTTCACTTTGTGCTCCTCTGGCTTACTCTGTGTGTGACAGTGAAAACAGCCGATTCCAAGACTGGGTTTTGCTCACTGTATTGCCCTGTTATGTATTACAGTAAATGTATCACTGTTATGTATTACAGTAAAGCTAGACCTGTTATAATTTGGTCTAGAAATAACAGTGAGCGTGGCTTCCTCCTGTTCTCAAAGCAGATCCGTGCTTGTGCTTTGCGGAAACGCTGGTTACCGTTAGGGGTCGCTCAAGGCATTGCCATAAGGAGGGCTGGAGCATTTTGTCAGTGAGAGTGGGGAGTACAGGGAGAAATACAGATGGGAATGGTTAGTTGGATTAAATGATGCGATTCTAAAGAGTGATAACTTTGTATTGTTTTATATTTCTTCAGGCAATGGAAATAGCATCAAAAAGAACAGAGGAGGAAAGATCCAGTCAAGATAAAGTGGATGAGGAAGTAAGTGAGGATTTTTGTTCCTGCTATGAAATTAAAATTAACCTTTCCTCTTCTGAACAATTAAAACTGTTCTGTTTGGCAAAATGCACAGTTGATAAATAAAACATAGTGATATTGCTATGTCCTGAACTAGCAGTAAGTGAAGTATTGAAGGATGCCGTGGGTAAAAACAGGTGACATTGACCAGGTGTTAAACAGCTAATAACTCAATTACCTAAACCAGTATGCTTGCTTGCAGCTAGGTCCCTTGATGTATCTTCAGTTCAACTTCAGTTAACAACAACGATAAGAGTGGAGTTCTAATTGTGCCAGTGATTTTTTTCGAGTGGTGATCTAGAAACAGGAGGATACACATGATATTCAGATGGATGCATTCATGAAATTGCCCACATGCCTTTGTTCCCAGTCTCATTCATTCAATCTTCCAAATACTGTTTCTCTCCCTTGCTTTTACATGTAAGAAGAACTACCTCAAGTCTGTTCTGTTGCATAATGAAAATGGCTAATGATCTGGGAAGGCTTGATGCAAAGATAAACAGTCTTTATTTGATTTTTCAATCTTATCTCTCTGTTACAGAAGAGTTAAATTAATAATGAAAAAACATGAACAGCAACAAAAAACTGGTGTAGGATTTGTATCAATGAGAACCTATTTGTACTAGGTCACCTGGTGTTTATCCTTGGAAGAAGTTTTATTTGGATAAAAATAAATTCATCAAAGACTTTTCTTTTTCTCTTGGAGCTGTAGGTTTTAGTGATTGCTGCTGGCTCAAGATTGACCAATGAAAGATCTTGTTTCCAAAGATATCTTGAGCATACAAATCCTTTTGAACTGTAGAGTCAAATGCTATTTTTCTTGTTGCAAGTCAATCTTTTGCAAGGAATAATTTGTTTGCAAAGGAATAATCCTTTGCAAACAAATTAGTCCTTTCATCAAGGTACTGTCCAGTTAGAGAATGTGAAGTGGTTAAGTAGCATCAAAGTTATGTTTACCTCTCTCACTTCTCACATTACCTCAGGCTAGTTTCTGTAACTTCCCTTGTGAAAAAATACAGCTGATTAAGAGCAAGTTCTGTGGAGACAGTCTCTGCTGTCCATGCAGCACTTAGTCTAGTACTTAGGATCATAAAGGGTACTGAATTTGTTTCTGGGATTGAGCTGATACTGTGGAAAAGAGAAGTAAAATACTTGTGTCTGATCTGGTAGAGACTTAATTTTGCTGGAGGACTGTTTCAAAAAGATTGCCTGATAAATTTTAAGTATGTTGTTTATACTGCAGTTAGGTTCCTGCACCAGTACAGTACTGTGAAACCCTTTTTGAGTTGGAGTGTAGGTTGAAGAGGAATTTTTATATAAAGAGATTAAGTTGTAACAGCTTGTTTTAATGGAGCTGTCCCCTGAAGACATTGTAAACATAACAATGAAAACTTCAGAATAAAAAAATTCAAATCAGTAAAGAGGAAGTTGGAGAGACCGGTGAAGTCCCTAAATTGGTTGCTAGTAGTGATACTAATGTAGGAGCCTTATTAGTGATGAGCTATCAACAACCTTTGGGTCGTGTATTTAGAACCTGCTCCAGGAAAAAAAAGATACTCTGCAGTACAAATGGTAGTGTGAATGCTATGTTCGTTTTTAGTTTCTCTGAGCCATGAAATCCCTCATGGTCGTTCTCTTAAGGATGTGTAATTAGGATGGAAGAATATCATGAAATTACATGCAAATGAATGTGTTTCCTTTCTCTTTGGTAGGTGTTTAAGAAGGCTTATATACCTCGCACATTGACTGATGTTAAAAACTATGAGAGAGATGTGGATATAATGATGAAACTGAAAGAAGAGGATATGGCATTGAGTGTTCAGCAAGATAATGTGAGTAGATAATCCAGAGGTGCTACAGGGAAAAAAAGGGAGGAAATAGGAATTTTTCTTAGTAAAAACTGGTAGCAACAAACAAAAATGGAAGCTTTGGTATCAAGGCATGGACTGCTGAATCTAGTGTTGTATTTAAAATTCTTTGGTTAGTACTAATGCTAAAATCACTGTCTTTTATGAGGTACTAGTCTTTTCCATGTGCAAAGATTTAAGATTTGCAGTTTGATAACATTTTCTTTCTGTGTCTCTGGGTGTAGATTCTCTACCAGACTGTGACAGGGCTGAAGAAGGATTTGTCTGGTGTTCAGAAGGTGAGGTGGCCTTTTTTGGAATCCTTCATTTTATCTGTTTTCATAAAAGTGCACATAGGGAGTACAGAGAACATCTTGTTTTGAAGCTTGTGACAATGGAAGAAGCTTCTTGTCTGCAGAGTGTTTGTTTCTGCCCATTACTTGGCAGTGGTGTAGACTTTTAAAAATGGAATTGCAAATACGGGAAGGGATCAGGCTGTGGCACAGTCTCCAGTGTTGTTTAAAAATAAGTGTGTTTTGCAGCATAGATGCTTGTGTTTGCTCTAAAGCCTACATACAGTGCCCCTAAGGTAGATTTTGGTATGATCCAAGTATAATTAAAAATTGGCTTTCATCTATGTTAGGAAATTGCTGTTTAACTTAGGGAAATCAGTTTGGGAGTGCCAATGCATCTGTGCTGTGAGCCCTAACCTAAAAGATCCTATGCTGTATACTAGATTTCCTGTTCTTAATTTAGATCAACCTCTTTTTCGCTCTTCTTGTTGAGACTCAATGGTGGCTGTAGTAGAGGAGATGACACAAGCTTGCCTGAGGGCTTCTTTGTAGGAGATTTTCTTTTAAATCTGTCTATTTTGTTGCTAGGCTACTGAGTTTGGGTTTGCGATGAATTCCCTCTTCATGTTATCTTACAGATTCCTGCACTTCTTGAGAAGGCAGATGAGTCAGAAACAGGCTCTGATTATGAAGACAGTAGTTCAGAGGACTCGGATTCAGGTTGTAAAGAATCTCGGCATCCCAAAGATCTTCCTGCTGAAGTTACCATGGATAAAAAGGTCAGCTGGCCAGGAGCTGTGCATTTTCCTACATCTGTCCAAATGACAGGAAAAAAATCCAAACGTAGTTCTGAGTGGTTCTTCCTACTTCTTGTCTGAAACAAGCTGTTTTGGAAAGAGAATGAGTGCGTAGAAAGTGAATTTCATTATAAATGTTCTATTAATGGTGTTTTTGTGTAGAGGAACTTCATGACATACTGCTCTCTAGCCTAGACAAAGCTAGAAGAGTAATCTCTGCAGGGAGCTCTAAGGCCATGCAAAGCACTCATTTTTTCCCTCTTAGGAAAGATAATGTAGTAGGTTCCAAGTCCATCAAATTAAACTGCGTTGTTCTACTACAAGCTTTTTGTACCTATCTGGAAACGTAGAGCTACTGCCTTTCAGATACGAAACAGGGATGTCTTGGTCACTTCTCATCCTTACGGACAGGTTTTCATTTGGACTTATTATTGTGTGAGTAAGGTGAACTTTTTGGTATCCCACAAGTGTATTGGTAGGTTGGATGATTGATCAGTGGTGATTGCTTTCCTTCTCCCTGCCTTCTGTTATGCTGATTTTTTTTTTTTAATTATTTTATTCCAGTTGAGCATAGTCTCTGCACTGTCTGGCAGAAATTATAATGTGTTGCAGTGGCCTAGCCCCCGTTACCAACAGTTACTGGATCAGTATTTTTGTGTGGTGTTTAAAAACATACTACAGTAGCCCTGTGGGTAACAGAAAATTTAGATCAGACTTATTATTGTATAGTTGCATACTTCTTGTTGTCTTTCTTCAAAGCTTGCATGAAACTCAGGTTTTAACTAGTTTGAATTTTGTATTGTCATGAGCCTGGGGGTGGAGCTGCAGACTGATACACTTTCTTTTTCCTTTCTTCTCCTCACTCCCACAGATTTTTTTTCTTCTTGATAACAGCGTATTTGATGTGATGTGTTAATTAATTTAAAGATTGACAGGCCTGCTCAAAATCTGTCATTCCTGTTGGCTTTAAATGAATGGTGTTTTGATTCTTTGTAGGAAAGGAAAAAGATGGTCAAAGAAGCCCAAAGAGAGAAGAGAAAAAACAAAATTCCAAAGCATGTGAAGAAGCGGAAAGAAAAGACTGCAAAAATGAAGAAAGGCAAATAAAATCAGCTTTGGCTCGAGGAATGGGCTGGCTTGTTGTTGGTTAATTAGTCACCATCTTTTATAATTAAATCTTATATTTATATACATACAGTATTAACTGTGAGGGTGGTTTCATTAACAAGGTGGTGTAATTATTTGAACAGAATATATGCCATGTTTTCTTAATAGGAAAGAATGAGTTTAACATACTTGTGCTTGTTAAAATCCTTCACATGTGGAGATTCAGCCTGATGTTAGACTCGCATGGATATGTCGCTGGGGTCTTATTTCTGCCCTACACTATGGGAGATGTACAACTTAAGTGGTCCTCTGCAGGCTGTCACCTCACCTGCAGGTAACCCTGCAGACATTGTGCCCTTGCTGCCTCCCTGCACTTGCATCACCTTTGATATTATCTTACTGAAAACGGAGTTTCATGATTGGGAAGGCAGCTGTCCTCACTGCCCAGTGCCCTGGTGAAGCAATCAGGCAGGCATACCTAAGCAGACCAAAGCCATGATTTTTTGCTGGAGTTCTTTTGCAACATGGGGCTCTGTTCTTAAGGGTAGTGTGAGACAGCGTTTTGTAAGCTGATCGAATGAGTATTTGCAAGATTAATTGTGTGTGTTCAAACCCAAACCTCTCTGTGCGGAAGGCTGTGCTAGGAGCTGTTTGTGGTGTGGCTCAGCATTAGCGGTCCATGTGCTAAGGTGCCCCAGCTCCTCAGGGAGGAGTTGGCAGAGCTCTGCTCATAACTGACCCACTTGTGTTGGAGCAGAGGTGCCATACAGAGACAGCCCACCTTTTCTCTTGGCAACTGCTTAGGCCTCTGAGGTTGACAGATGTTTTGGGAGAGGTGTCATCCTCATGCGTCAACCATCTTTTCCTGCTGCCTATAGTTTCAGAACTCCCTGTACCAGAACAGAGAAGGGTTCTGATTTCAGTAAATGTCTTTTTTTTTTTTTATTATTCTTTTTTTTTTTTTTTTTTTTTGCAGTGTTGGGGTGGAGTTGATGCCCTGGGGATTACACTTCTGGGACACACATTGATGACAGAGGAAAGCTTTTATCCATCAGTGCATATCCAACAATGATGGGTTGGCCAGGGGCAGGGTGAAGCTTCCTTCTCTCTACTCCTCACCTTCCACACCCAAAAGAGATTGCAAGATGGTCATAGGCAGCCACCCTGGCAAAGACTGAGATGTTGTCCAATTGCACATGTGGTTGCTCCACTCAAGAATATATTCCTCAAGGAAATATGGTCTGGTTGCACTCCCCAGTTTGACCTCTACAGCCCTGTTGGTGCCTGTGGCTAGAAATATGGCAGAGCAGGAACTGGTCAGTGCTTCCAGACACCTCCCTCCCTTTATCCCAATCCCTACAGGAACTGACAGACTGTGTGGTATACAGTGTGCACGTAAATGTAGTCTGTGTTGCAGGATCATGTTGGGTGGCAAGATCAGTATTGCCTCAGCAAATGGGGATGTTAGTTAGGAGACTAAGAAGAAATGTATATGTTTTGGAAAATAGCATTACATGAGGAGAGAACCTGTACCTCCCTTTCCCTTCACTACCAAGGTATAAGACCTACATGCTGAGGTGAGTGGGTACTGCCCATAGTGCTTTGCCTTATGCCAGGGCTGAGGTGATGCTAGCTGCATGGACATATTTCCTGGCTTTGCTTGCCATCACAGGAGCTTGTGCAGTAATATATTCAGGCAAAGGTGACCTTGGCTGCCATAGCCGTGGTTGGTGGTGTTTCTAGGTGCCATGCTGGAGGTGATCGAGCAAATAAAGGCTTTGTGCCCTTTGCCATTGACTCGTATTATATCAGTGATTCTTCCCTACTGACTGACAACACTGTGGTGCATGCATCCATGCCAACATTTGTGTATCTTGACATGAATGTATGCGCACCAGGAAGCGGGGGAGTAGGGACTAGCAGTGGTGGTAGGGGATTATGTCCCCTCTGTTGCCTTCTCCATCAGGAGATGTGTGCCAGGTAAACCTCAGTGTGTTTTGTGAAATGGGCCAAGCATAAGCAAGTCTCTAACAAGCCGTGTGTGCTCCACCAGTGGACTCCTGTACCAGAAAACTGGTTTGTGGCTGATCATTGTGAGCCTGGGGCTGCCAGCCACAAGAGGCAGCCCTCTTTTCACTGGGGCTGAGTGCTGTGAGGCTAAGGGTAGGTACGCATTTTTGGCATTGGGCCTGGGAGCCACTGACCCAGCGCATGTGTCCCACAGGGGCCTTTGCCTCCTGTACCTGAGGAGGCGCTTCAGAAAAAGGAGGCTGCTGTGATCTATGCCTGAGGGAAGAGGAAACACAGCTCACACAGCCTTGTCTTCCCTCTGGGCTGTGCGGCACAGCCTGATCGGGTTTGCCCAGCTCCAGCCGTCCTGTGGCATGGAGGTGGGCCTGAATCAGCCGTTTAGGAGCCTTGCTTGCAGGGATGTGCGGCAGGACTGTCTGTGCAGGCTATGCAAAGCTGGCTGTCTGCCTCAGGTGTTTTTCTCTAGGGCACCCTTATGCAGTCAAGCTGTTCACAAAGCACCTGTGGTGGAACATGCTAGAAAAGCCCGTGTTTTGCAAGTGCAGGTGGCCTGAAGATCGCTGTTACAGCTGGGTATGCACTTAGTGGGGCAGGCTGTGAGCTCAGGTGCTGTGTCCTGGCTATTGCAGGCTTGAGACATGAAGAAGTGAGGCAGGAAACAGGTGAGCCAGGAGCGCTTTGGGCCATGACCATGAGATGAGATATTTTTCTGGTGAACCCTGAAGTGGGAGAATGGTCATTAACAAACACGTTAGGGTCAGAACTACTGAAGGGCATCTGTCTGGTAGTAGGTGGGGGAACATGACTTTGGGTCCTGTGCTAAAGAAAAAGCCTTGAGGTTCAAAGTAGCATAGGATATTCAGCTATCCTCTGTAGACATCGATGTTTGATAGTTCTTCTTTGTTTTACTAAAGATTAGGATCTGAAAAGGCCCGCTCATCTTGCATTTGCCATAGTAACGTGTTTATGGATGGCACCTGTGCAGGTGGAGCATTGCTAGGGCAGGAATGCCCATACCTATTATAAGAAGAACTGAGATGCAAGCAACACAAGCTAGTGCTGCATCTTTATCCTTACACACACATGCACCATTGATATTGGACTTACTGATGGTTTCTGGGATCTGTTGTTTGTTATTTCAAGTGTCACACCACAGTGGAGCGGCACAAATGGACGGACCCTGGAGAGGTTGGTCATGGGCTAGCTGTTGGGCCGTGGCTCCTGCAGATGACTGAGATGGGTTGCAGCAGTGGTGAGGATGTGATAACTATTCCTGAGACAGTGAGAATTCCTTTCTGTTGACTGCAAACCTGTTCCTCCTCCGCTCCATTGCTCACTGGGTTTTGAAGTGTCAAAATGTAGCAAACAGATGAGTTTTTTTTTTTTTTTTCTCCCCTTTTGAACAAGAACATCTGTACTTCGGTCATGACATAAACTCAGCTACTTTGTCACCATGGCTTTGGGAACACTTCTGCAAACAAGATTATATATTGTCTGACATATTTTTCAAAGTATGAATGTTTTGTTATCTGTGCTCTCTGAAAATGGAGGGGAGTCCAATTCTGTCAGACAATCAGTATGAATTTTTACAGCTGCAAAAGAGCATAGTTAACTGTAAACTGCTTTAATATTCCTTTCTGGCTAAAATATGAACACTAAATTTCTAAAGTACCAGTTATGAAAACAAAGCCCCAAGTAAAAAAAATAATAATAATAATAAAAAATTGGAAAACAATATTTTATTTTAAATTAAGGAAGTATTATTAGGGGGAAGAATAGTAAATAAGATTCTAACCAGCAAAAAAGCATTGTCTGACCAAATTTTAAAGCTGATATTTAGTTCTGGTCAGAACATGGACACACAAAGCATGCTTTTCTCCCTTAGCATGGCACTGTGCATGGGATGGGACAGCCACTGCGTGGGGAGTATGTGGTGGCATCACCTTTGGCAGTCCTGAGATCAGAGGATCAACCTTCTGATGTCATCAGGAAGAATGGGGAATGGGATGGAGAGCACCATTCTGCTGCTGCGCCAAGCCTCCATGCACCTTCGTGTTGGGTGCTGTGTGTGGCTCTGGTTTCTGCATCGTGGTGGTGGTACAGGGGAGAGTGTGGTCAAGGTGATGGAGCAGCTGCCTCATGAGGAGAGACAGAAAAGGCCAAGGTTCATCAGTTTGGAGAGGAGAAAACAAAGCAAGAGGTTAAAAAAAATAAGAAAACAGTAGAGAAAGTGAACACGGAGATATTATTCACCAAACTCTGCAAATAGTAGTTAAGGGGAAGTAACTTAAACGAATGAAGGGCTGGTTTAAAACAGGTAGGAGAAGGTGCTTTACCTGGGGGCAGGCTGCACCAGTGCAGGTAAGCAAAGGTTGACAGTTAGCCCTTTAATTTGAGGTGCCTTTAACTTTTAAACTTTATTTTTAAACTGACCGAACATGTGAAAGACATCAGATTCTCAGACACAGGTCAGATACTTGGAAAGATGCATTTCTGGGAATTTGTGGCCAAAAGATTTAGTGATATTTGAAAGCTTAACTATGCACAGTGGGAATATTTACAACTGAGCTATCAAAGATAAGCATGTAAAAAAGCAATTAGTCCTATCTTAGGACATTCCAAAGTAGTCCTATCTACCAGCCAGTTACTGGGACGCAGTGGGAGAAGTATGAGAGGGGAGGACAACGAGGGAAATGCTCTCAGCAGGTGTCTTATGTTCTGTAAAAGTTCATCTCTGAGGTATTGGAGTTTTCCTCTCCCCCTCCTCTTGCATCTTTCTGAAATGCTGTATGGCCAATTTGCACTCTGAGCTGTTGTTGTCAGACTTCATTGCAGTTCTGAGGACTGCACCAGGCTGGTCTCAACTTACTCTGGTATTAATATGTTGCTTCTCCCACACTGTAGAGCTTATAATATGTAGCAACAGAAGGATTGGAAGGTGGAAGTTTCTGGATTTCGTTTCCCCACAATGAAGCCAGTAAAACCAGCTTTACATGTAAGGATATGTCTGCTTAGAGGGTTTTCATTTCTGTGCTGAAATATTTTGATTAAACAATGCAAAACTAGCTGTGGCAGGCCTCTGGAGCTGAGATGCATGCTTGCTTTTGGCATGTGTGCTCAGACGGGAGTCACACCTACAGTCTCTCAAGATATAAGAGAAGCGAGGCCACTGTTTTGAGGTCTGATGTGCCCTGCAGTTTTTGTTCAGAGCTAGTTGAGATGTTCCTGACAGTAAGGCTGCAGGAAATAGATTCCACAAGTATTTGACCATTTTTTTTTTTTTTTTTAATTTTATTTTTTGACAAAGACATATACCTGGTTCTGTAGCTCAATCTTTTACCTGCTATTTTCTCCTGTAGAATTGTGCAGGCAATTTGGATGGGATACTGTAAATATGAGGCACTGATGCAGAATGTGGCAGGTGCTTTGTCTCTGCATTTCCTTTACCTGTAGGATTCTTTCCTGGGACTGCTTGCAGATGAAGAAGGACCACGAGGGCCAGGAAGGGTATAGGAGTCTCATGTCTGATTATGTGGATCTGACTGTCTCCATTTCCCTACATTACAAAAGGGGAAGGATTTGGATGCTCAGTGAGTGAAGGGGGCACTTACAGAAATATTTCTGTTACCTTGAATAACTTTAAAACATTGCTTGGTAAAGAGCTTTACAGATAAATTCTCATTTAGCTTATTGTATTTAAACTATTTCTAACTTTCTAGGGCATAGCTGTAAAAAAAACAAAAACAAAAACAAAAACAAAAACAAACAAACAAAAAAACAACCATAAATCTTTAACTTTACTATTTTTACAGTTGTAATGTTGGTCCTTGTAAAACACTACTAGACTTTGAAAGCAAAAACACTGACCTCTGCCTCAGTGTCTCATTACTTTCCTGGTCTTGACATAATTGTATTTTCCTTGTGTTCATTTTCGTATCCTCTAGAGGGAGAAGTAAGTTGCTCAGACGATGTTAGAAACTCTGCTAAGGCTCCATGAAGAGTGCTAATGACATTTCTACAAATGTTGGTGGATCTGTACATGGCATCTAGATTTTTATTCTCCTGGATTTGTAGTTCCTGGGTAAAGTTTTATGCTTACAAAGGTGATAGGGACATAATTTGTCCTGGGCCAGGCATGGCTACAGCTGTGGTATTAATGATGGCTTTGGGATGGGATTTTAGACAGTACATGACAAACATGCAACAGACTTTTTTTTCTTCTTGTATGAATGAAAACCCATGGTAAAAATCTAAAAAATTGTGAAGATGCCACTCTGCAGCTGTCCAAATTCATGGGCATAATCTACATTCTTTTGTGTAATGCAATAGATAGCAACTGCTTTGCCATAAGCACTAGCTCTAAATGCAGTTTAAGTAGTTGACAGTTGCTCTTTTTTCTCTGCCTATGGGTTGTTTATTTTCAAAGAACTGAAAGAAAAAAAGTTTGGCCCTTCTTCCTGACGTGCAACAACCTGCTTCTGATCTCTGCAGCCTGTGTGGACCTGTAAGATCTCCTAAGCAAGAACGTGAACCTAGCCTTCAGCATTGGATTTAAGACACTCTCTTTCTAATCTAGCCCAGAGATCCATGTCTGCTTTGCAGGTTGCAGAGGCCATGAGGCTGAGATTGTTGAGCAGCAATGACAGTAGGCAGCATTGCTTGGTGTTTGGTTTTGGTTGTGTTTTTGTTTTGTCTTTTTTTTTTTTTTTTTTTTTTTTTTTTTTTTTTTAAAGATGTGTTTATATTGGGTTGTTACACAGCAAGATGACAGATGGACTCTGACCCTTCTCTTGGCATTAGTGCTGGGCTAAGGGAGTGGTGGAAATATAAAGACAGAAAGCTTGGTTCATGGCTAGCTTCTGGAAGGTCTGCGGGATGCCTAGAGACAGAAGGTTTACTTAGCATTCTTTTTCTTCAGCCTTGCTTTTCACCCCATTACCTAATCTGAGCCCTGACCCTGGAAGTTTGATGTGAACCCCATGTTCCAGGCAGGGAGATGCTTCAGATCTGTTACCAGCATTTTGGCTAGGGATCTTGATGTCCAAGTCTGAAATTTCATTTCTTCATAGATTCTTCAACATGCAGGTTGGTGTTTGTAGGATACATGTGTTAAAGTCATCATATTAGTAAAGTTGCTTTTAGCCTATAAATAGTCAAAGCAGGAGAGGGTGGGCTGGGTAAACAGGCTTCTCGCTAGATCTGGTAAGGACTGAGTGTTGAAGTGAGGTCAGATGTGTTGAGACTTTTGGGGTAAGGTTTGCTCTGAGGTGGTAAGCATACCAGTTGTGGTCTGCGTGGCACCAATGATGGGTGGAATACTCAGATCTTGGAGAGCTGTGAGTTGGCAGGAATAGGTGAAGCCTGATGCTGACTAGAAATGCAGAGAGTTTGCTGACTGCTGCTGTTGAAAAGACAAATTTGGCCTAATTTGTGTGTTTAGGATAAGATGTTGCTCTTGATGTTCTTATACTTCTGGTTAGAATAGAAATTTGAGGAGTTGTTTGTCCTCAGTCCTCATCAGTCTTCTCATTCTGCAGTCCCCTGATGTGTGTGAGCTTGCTGAGTACAAGTTTGCACACGTTGTGGAGCATTGTGTCTCTCTGGGCTACAAATTAGCCTTTGTGTGAGACTTGAGAGCTACTACTATGGGTGGTAGACCTCAGGTCTGTCAAAAATTTGGGCCCTCAAGGAAATGTAAGGAGGCAATATCATATTGCATGAAACACACTTTATATAACTTGTTTTGTTGTAATAGTGGTGAATATGAGAAACAGTTCTTCCTTGGAGATGGTGATAGCTTGAGTGATGGAGCAACAGTCTAGATGGGAAAAGCTAGAGGGGAAAGAACAGTTGAAGTAGGGGCTGCCATTTTGTGGTCCTCCAGCATCTTCTGCACCATCACTTGTTTTGCATGTTGTCACTGGTCTATCTGCAATGCTCGGAGTGCTTTCCAGTTACCCTTCTTTGTTGTTCCAACCTGACCTCAGCTCCTTGCCATCACTATAGACTAAACACTGGCTACTTGAGAGGCAAACCACAGAAACAGCAGGGAGAGCTGGAGACACTTTTCAGGGCCGTTTTGACTTGTTTGAAAAGCCACTCCCCGTGAGGGTATGTGGCTGAGGTGGCAGATTTGCAGTGACTTGCCTCCATGACATCAGGAGCATCAGTGCAGCACATGGTGCAATTCATTGTTGGGGATGGGTAGGGACCAGACCAAGGGCTTAATCCTGCTAAAAGCTTGACTCCTGGTGCAACTGATGGGAGTTGAGAGCCATGCTGGATTAAAATAGGCCTGACTAGTTCATATCTGAGTAGGGGTGACAGGGACATAGTTTTCTGAAGATGTCACATTTCTGCTATTCTGACATGTTAGTATTGGAACAGCAGGAAAAAATAAGTAGTTCCTTCAAAGTTGTTACTAAAGCACTCAAAAGAGGAACAGTTCTGAAGAGTCAGTTATGCAGTTTTATTTTTTCAGTGATTAGTACAGCCTGTAAGACCAAGAAAGACTGAAAAGGAAGAAAATACCCTGTTTTTAATGACCTCTTTAAATCACCCGAAGTATTTGCATTAACATCTGTCATGTGCATAATGCTGAACTATGAGTGAAAAGACCCTGTTTTTTTCCTCAAAGTACATCAAACTCCACCCTGCAATGGAGTTACTTATATTTATTTAGAGAAAAAAAAAAAAGGTGAATTTTGTTGTTTTAGAGAGTCAAAAACAATTTGAACCTGACTTCAGTCAAAGCTTTCCAGGTACTTAGACAAATTTAAAACTTTCCTAAGATATTAGCAAGTCCTTGTCAAACATGTTTTATGGGCTACTTCCCCTCCCACATGTGAGCCAGGAACTCCCTCTCTTCTTTTTCATTTGGGGAAACCAGTTGCAATGCCCATAGACGCTACTGCAAAGTGATTTCCACTTAAATAGAAACGAGAAGTCAGCTTTCTGTGACCAACCAGCGTAATTGGTGGACTCCCTATTAAAAGAGCCTATGTACCCTGTGGCTGCCTATGGATTGCACTGTGCAGAATTAAAGGATTACAGTTTGTATTGGATTAACAATATCTGTGTTTGCTTTGCTCTGTATATGGCTTTGAAACATGTTTAATGAGTACATTTTATTGACAGTTGGTGAGCCTCGGTGGTGTGCTGTTCTCTTGCTTTGAGATGCCAGAGGAGTTAGAAATGGGAGCTGAGAGTAATGAAATGAGTTTGGTGGCGAGGTTTAAGTGAAAAGAAAGCATGTTTTCATTGAGGCCTGAAAGTACCTGTTATTGGCACTGACTTCTATGCAGCCAGGAGAAATTATTCTATGGTTTGCACAGAAAGAAAAGGGGGGCAAGTGAGGGAGAAAATTACATAGATTGCACAGAGCTGTCAGCGTGCACTGTGCTATCAGCATGCATGCCTTCAGGCTGTTAGGTAGAAATGCATGATAAGAGCACCTTCAGACTTGAGCCAGCTCTTCACTGCTGCTCTTTGCTATCTCACAGTTGTGTCGGTCAGGACAGTGAAGTGATATAAGGTCCCTGACCAACACAGCAGCTCTTGCAAAAGCCTCAAGAGAGTGCTGTCTTCTGGCAGCTTGCTTTGTACGTAAGGGATGGCATGGACAAAAGATGAAAAGGCTTCTGTGGGAAGGAAGCTAATGGCAAGCACATCAAAACTGTAGCTCGTTAGGAGTGGCTTTACCATCCCAGCACTGAGAGTGATTGTTTGCTGATGTAACGGAGTCCACCCTAGGTGTGCTTGGGCAGCATGATACGCTGCTGATTTATGCCGTGAAGCACTCCCAGGGGAGCTGTAGCCTTGCATCACTGAGCGACTCCCAGGCTGCTGGATCTGGCAGCGTCCATCAGGCTGCACAAGGCACGGTGACCGAGCTACCTGAGCTTTGGATGAGTCTGTGATGCCCAAACATCTGCATTCATGCAATTGTGGCCAATGGGTCAGGGATCACGATGCTGTATTGACATGTTTGAAAGAAAAAGCTGCAGAGCTCTTCCAGCCTTTGCCAATGGCAGGACCCAAAAGCTGAATGAAGCACATGGCTAGATGGGCATGGCTGGGAGCAGCTGTGTGGTTTGGGGCCACAAGTGACCTCTGATACAAAATACTTAGAGCTCCAGTTTGGTAGCTGTCAGCATTTGTGAGAGAAATGACAGTAAAAAAGAGGTTTAGAGGAGGACAGGTGTATTGATTGACATCTGGGATCTCCTTCATGCGGGGAGGACTGGTGACTCCTGTGGGCAGGAGATGGGCAGCTGTGGAGGTAGTGCTTCCTCTGCTGTTTCAAAATGGGGATTCTTCTGCGTCCCTCTTGCAAGTCACAGTGAAACCCGTACAAATGCTACTGGCCAAATTCTGTTCTCAGTTACACCCATGCAGCCTTCCTGAAGTCAGCAATTGTCTGTTTTGCAACCATCGCCTGATGCAATAACTCGAGGGCTGTGCATCCTAAAGGTTTAAGCTGTACTGGCATTCCCAGCTCTGTGACAGTGAGCAGTGCTTCATGTTAAATTGTTGCTGCCTGAGTAATTGGTGAAGAATAACTGAGGTCAGTGGTGTTACATGGCTGTAGCTAACTGCGCTGGGCCAGGAGTGCTCCTCCTCCGGTATCTGTGAGTGCACTGGGACCCAGAACAAGCCGGCCCTGGCTCTCCCTCACGCCGGAATGCCATTTTCCCACATCAGACACTCCCTGCACTAATTACACCCTTTTTAGACTCGCCCTTCAGCAATTACTTGTCTAAGCCCTGCCTCAAACTGACATCACTGGAAAGTCCAATAAAAATACAGCAAGCTTTCAAACCATCCCAGGAAAGCAGAATACTGTATTATTAGTAGTAGTATTTCAATGCAGCTGTTTGTTGCTGATTTCTTAACCTTATCTCGTAATAGGAAGAGTTTGAGTTCCCTCCCAGCAAACGGCCTCCAGGGTCAGCAAAGTCCTTGTCTATTCTTCAGTGACGTGCTCAAAGCCCAAAGGGCTTTGTGGTGGCTCCTTTCTTTTTCTTCTTTCTAACTCTTCTTTGCAGTGCCAAGCACTTCCTTCTGGAAGGCCCAATCCTAAGCTTCTCAAACCTCAAAATATCAGCCATCCCTATAAGACAATTATTGTTGTCTTTTTTTTTTTTCTTTTTTTTTTTTGGGGGGGGGGGGAGAAGGGAATAAAGCTGAAACATTTAACCTGAATTAGAGCAAATTTTTTTTTTTTTTTTTTTTTTTTTTTTTCCCATTATGATCCTGTCTGAACTGGCATCCAGTTCACTTGGTTAGCATGGAAGCAGTAGTATAGAAAAGAACATTCCAACCAAATAATAAGAAAGGAAACTACTTGGAAAAAAAAGCCAAGGAAGGTAATTGGAAATTTTTGCAGGGAAAAATTCCAGTTCTGTAACACCTGATGATGGAAGCATGAGGCTTTGCAATTGTAAACATAATTTCTTTCCACCCTGGTTGGCAATCGTATTCATTTTTTTGGGTGTAACCCTTTCATGTACACAGCTGCACGCCCCATTCCCACAGCAAGGCACGCCGGGTAAACCTTTTGATCTCACATTCTAGCCTTCGCTTGCTTGCACTGTGTTTATTACAACTTTTTAAAACTCCTCCAGACCAGGGAGTGATGGATGATCCTCAAGGAGCTGCCCTCCAGATCTCTGTGATTATACAGAGCTGATGGTTTCTCCCTGACAGGTGCAGGCAAGCTGATGTAAAAACCAAAACAAATTGTTTTAGTAAAGCCCAGCTTACTTGGTGTTGCCTCTTTCCTCTGCTGTTGCTCTCAGTTCAGGAGAGCAGAGGCTTTGCCATTTCTAAAGCAATGACTTCCACTTTTGCCTCTGGCACAATAACCTCTTTGAATCCCAAATTGCCTTGTACTTGCTGTTGCCATTTGGTACTGGTGGTGGCTGCTCCTCTGGAAACCCTGAGCACAAACCATGGGAGAGACCTTTGGGTCTGCAGAACCTCTTTTTACCTTTTAATTTCTTCCTGGTTTTGTTGCATTTTGTTTTTTCCTATGGTGCTGATGCCCAGTGTGCAGCGGGCTCTGCGGGAAGTGTTAGAGTCCTAAATTCTTTGCATGCTGAAAGCTCTGGTTGGCATCCGTCCCCAGGCCGTGCCCTGGTATGTGGCGCAGAGTGTGCAGGAGGTACTGCCAGGCTGTCCCGTAGCTCCCTTGCCCCTCAGCTGGTGGGTGATTTGCAAGCGTTCTGCTTGTTTGTAAAACACCATAAGTAAAAACAACTGTCTGCGTTTTGCTCTGATCTAAGTAGTGTGAAAACTAGTTACAGAACTCAGCTCCTTGCAAAGCATGGCTGTGTTGCCTTGCTGCTCTGGAGGTTGCAGAATGGCTGTGATCAGGCAGAGTGGACTCTGGAAAGACATTAAGTGCCCTTCTCCATTCCCTGCAGCTTGAGAAACCTTTTAATTTTTGAGATGCTGCACATGTGCTCATATCAGTTTCAGGGAAATGTAAGTGCGATGGTGCACAGGGTGCTGAACTCTCCAATATCAGGGATGGCCAAGTATCTTACCCGTTTGCTTCTGTGCATTGTATTGGCAAATGTTGGTCATCTGTGGTAAGATGACACAAAGCTGTCATCTATGTATGTGATTTGTGAGCAATACAAAAAAGCACATCTCTTAAAAAAAAATAAAATCTCGAATCTTTATGCAACTTGGAGCATGGCGCTTTCTGTGTTTTTGGGTGTGCACACATCACTTTAAGCTGCACCTTTCACAAAATACGTTGTGGATTTTTTTTTTTTTTTAATAATGGAGGAAAAAACAAATCATGTCCCTAATCCATCATTTGAAGCCTGAGGAGTTTGGATCGAATCTTACTTGAAAGGAGATGATATACAAAGCACATGCGTCAGCTCAGCTACTTTTTAATCTCTGTTTCGTGATTTGTCTGTGCTCAGCAGCTTTTTTTTTTTTTTTTTTTTTTTGGCTGCAACAGAAGCCAGCACAGTGCCTGAAGCACAGGCGTCACCCAAGCTACCTCAGCTGATGAAATTGAAGTCGCTTCCTGAGTGTTACTGTCCTGTGTGCTGCTGGGTGAGCTGGCTGTGCATCTGTGGCCAATTTGGGTCTGGGAGTGATTTACTGAGCTCTGAGCTGCGGCTGCTTCGTGTACAGCATCGGCTCTGGGACCACCACCATGAGCCATCACCACCGAAAGAGAGGCAGAGATTAAAGCCAGTTGAGGGGAAAAAAAAAAAAGGGATTGTTTGTCTTATGGTACTTCTTGGTAGGCTTTTTTTTTTTTTTTTTTTTTTTTCTCTTCCATTTATTCTTTTATTAAAAGATAGAAGGCTCTAACTCCCCAAAATGTCTGAGCTCCAGTCTTCCCTGGTGGTTTCCTTTTTGTAGTGAGTTACTGGGAGATGACAGGAAGATTCACAGAGGGCTGCTGTTACAAAGCCCGTGTGAGGAGTTCCAAAATACAAATACAAAAAGCTATTCTTGGGAGAGCTCAGGGCTGGATTAACAGGGCAAATTCATTAGCATCCATTTGATCTCAATGATTTGAAGGCAGCAGTCCTTCAAAGCCTTGGGTAGGGGTGAAACCCTGCAGAAACAATGATTTTAGAGTAGGAATCCTGTCTACTATCCACTGCTCTCTCTTAGCTATCTGGAATGTCCCAACTGTGTATCAGGAAGGTTTAAGCCACAGTAATAGTTGTTGGCGATGGAGTGCGTCTGTGTAAATATACATCAAACCAACTTTTAGTATCAATATTACCAAGGTTCCCCAAAGTGCTACTTAACTATTAGTTGAATAGTAATAGTTACTTGATATAGTAATATTGAGTATGACTAGTGTCACAGACAGATATGGGCAGTCATGCATTAACGTGGGGATATTAAAGGAGGGCTTAATACCATATTTCTTAATTTTAACAAAAACAGATGGTATTTTTCCAACTCTTGAATAACTGTAAGAAGAAAACATCTCTCTTAGTGAAAATGATTCTCTGTAAAAATGTGCCATAAATGTCCTTCTCCTTACAACCACAGCTTATTAATGCAGACCTCCTGAGTCTAGTATGTGGGGTGTATTTAGCTATGAATATCTAGACAATTAAAATCCCTTTTGGTATTTTCTCTGTCTGAAAATTGAAGATAATATAAGTAATATTAACACATTTACAAAATTCAACAGTCTTGGCACAAATATGGAAGTATTCAAGAAGAAAAATGCCTGCAAATGCATTTAGTGTGAGAGTTCGCATTTTTGAGAGGAAGCAGTATCACAGAATCACAGAATTGTAGGGGTTGGAAGGGACCTCGAAAGATCATCAGGTCCAACCCCACTGCCAAATATAGTACTCTAACAAATTTAAATTTATTCATGAAGATCTGTCCCCCAGTAACATTTGAGACCTGATAATAAGTGTGTAGGGGTATGTACTTAACACAAAGATGTATATTTGCAAACTCTTGAGTCGTGGGGAGGAGGGTGTGTGGAATCTGCATGTCTCTTGTGTATTTCTTGGGCATTAATGTTCCTCTGACCTTTCCTAAACCTGATAACCTTTCCATGGCTGGAGAGCCTGTCTTTTCCATGTGGACTCTGTGCAGGCATTGAGTGCCCTAATCCTTGCAGAAGATGAACATTTCTCACCAGATCATAGAAACATTTCATCTGTGGTTCTGCCTGGTATCCCCTTGCAGCTGGTGTTGGGGGTTGAGCAGTAATTGGTCCTGAAATTTTAATGTCTTCAGGATGGTGAAGGCCAGGCCCCCCCTGGGAGAGGGCCCTGCCACAGCATGTCAGCCACCACTGCTCTGCTCATCGGTTGCTCTGGGGAAGAGATGAGGTCTGGTGCTGTAATTACAGAAATCACTTAATAGTGACAATGAATGAGTGGAGTGGACTTTGTTTCAGTCATACAGGAGCAGAGCTCACCACTGGCATATTCAACACCAGCAGAATTGTCAGGCATTTAAACCTCTGCACCGGTGGGAGAGTGAGTCCTCCAGGAGCAGTGTGTGGGCTTCTGTGAAGAGCCTCATTGAACTTGGAAGTGACGTGCATGTGTGGATGTAGGTTTGCTTTCTAACACAAGTTAGCGGTTGGGTGAAGTGTATAAGATTTATAGCCACTATGGTGAATCCGTTGTCCCTTATGTCCTTTACAGCCATAAATACCCACACAGTGTAATTATGAAGAGAATGAAGTCAGTTAAAGGGAAGATTAGTGCAATGGTAATTAAAGAATTAGCGGAATTCAAGAAGCCTTCACCAAGTGCTATAAGAGATGTCAGCCTTTGGGGAAGGAAAAGCGGATGGAGAAGCATGGCCATGGAGGGAAGTTCATCAGTGGAGTCTCCTGTGAGTCAGTGCTGTTCAACATAAATGATCTGGGAGAGGGTGAGAAAGATCTGCAGGGGATGCTTAAGTATGAGGATGAGAAGGTTGAGGGTTGATTGTAGAGAGCTGCAGAACAACTTTGTGATGCTGACTAGCTGTGGAAATGGCAAGTTAAAATACAGTACAGAGAAGTGCAAAGTGAGGCACCTGATGAGGAAGGGGGAAATAATCCCCATGCTATGTACAGTAATGGAGACCAAGTTGGTGGTTGCCACTCAGGAAGGAGTTCTACATGTAAGTTTGTAACTGAGATGTGAAATATGCTCAATTCTCATTTTAAAAGAAAAAAAAAAAAGCATTATGAAAGATGAGAACAGAAAGGATGGTGTCAATATGTCACAGCGTATGTCCATGGGTCTGGGCTCTTTATATCAAAAGCAAACTGGAGAAAGTAGATTGAAATGTGTTTGGTGCGATGAGAAGTACAGAATAGCCACTCTATGAGAATTTCTTTGATGGCCTAGGATGCATCAGCATGGAAAAGAGGTGTCAGATGGCAGTCTACACCTCAAAAAAAGGAGAAAGTGGATGAGGAATGAAGGTTTACTGTGTCATTTAATGCAAGGTCTAGCAAAAGGTAAAGTTTAAAAGAAATGAATGTTGATACTTATTCACAGTATGGCTAAAGTTTTACACAGAAAAGGAGTGAATAAATTTATGAAAGGAAATCCATTACATCCAAGTCAAATCAGTCATTCTAGTATCTGCCTTAAAGCTCAGTGGATGCTGAAGAAAGATCTGGGGAGGTGTTGCTCTCTGCTTGCCTTGCACCTAAGTGACCCTCTAGGTATGTGCCCTTGAATACCCAGTGGAGTCTGGATGCTGAGGTGGTTGGGCCAGCCTTACATTTCTCATTAGATAAGCTTGTTCCTGTCTGAGCTACTGTAACTCCGCTTCTCAGTCCTTAATACTACACCTGCCATGGATGTAGAGAAAGGAATCAGCCTGAGAACTGGATTAAGTTCCAGCCATTGCCTGCAGTGATACTCCTTGGTCTTTGAAAAGAAGAGCTGTCTTTAAAAAAAAAAAAAAAAAAGAAAAAATATCTGTGGCTTCTTACTTATTACCGTGCTTCTCCTCTGAAGACTGGTGGGGAGGAAGCAACTGGAGGGGTTCCCACCTCTTGCAGGCAGCAGATAGATCGCTGCTGGAGCTGGCTGCTGGCACCTTTGGCTTTACCAAATCCCACCACCAAGGGAGAAGAGCATGCCCCTGTAGCTCCATTTCAGTGATAAGAACACAGCTGACTGGAAAATGCAGCAGGGCTTGCTCCTTCATTCATACATTTTTGAATATGTAGTTTTGTACTGTAGCAAAGTCTAATGTCTTTGAACAAGTTTGGGGTCCCTTTCAGCTGCAGAGCAGCTTACTGGGAGGCAACCTGCTCCCCAAAGGGTGTATGAGCTTGGTAGCTGTGATAAGCACAATGTGGGGGAAAGGAAGACATATTGCCGCTCCCATGCACTGCTATTCAGGATGCTGTTCATCTGGGACCTGCTGGGAGCTGGGCCACAAAAGGCCTCATGAGAGAATGGCTCAGCATCTTCCCTGACCACGCTTTCAGGTACAAAAATGTAGGAGATAATTCAGGAAATCCAGCAGGGAGCTACTGCTTGCCATTTTGCACCAGCGGGGAAAAGGAGTCAAAAGGAGAGGGCAGGGCTGGGCTTGTCAAAGCAGTGTCCTGAGCACACTCGAGGGTAGTGGTTCAGGATCTTGGGTCTTGCAGCAGAAAGGGCTGGACCCTCCTGAAGCCGGCCAGAGATGTGGTCCTTACCCAGGTGGAACATAGCACTGCTTTATTGGCAACCTGACCTAGCAGGTCAGGATGAGTTTTAGAAGTATGTAAAATGTAATATGTTAGTGGGGGGGAAAAAAAAAAAAGCAAAAAACAAACAACAACAAAAAACACAAACAAACATTTAAGAGAAATAAAGCTAGGCAGCTTCACATGCAAAATCTGGGCATTACAGTGATCACGTGGGCTTTTCCTCCTTCCCTGTTCGCTGTCTGCTTCTCTCATAATCTCAACAGGCAAAGGACAATGTCTAGCTTTTTATCTTTTCGTGATACAAAGCATTATTCTTTGATCACTATCAGTATTGTTTGCCTGGATAATATTGTCTTTTCAGGGAAAACACACAATACATGGAAAAACACACAGTAATAAAGAAAAGTAGTGGAACTATAAATGTAGTTTGGCCTGCTCCTCAGCTGCCATAAATTGCATGTGCATTGCAACTGTCTGATAAAGTACTGCCTTATTACATGGCAGAGTAAGAGAGATGTATGAGCAGGTTTCTGGAAAGGCATTAATAAGTTAAAACCAAGTGATAGGCTATCACAAAGTTGTTGGAAATGACAAACTTTTGGTAGAGGTGTTCAGTGAGATGGCCCGATGGGTGGTAAAACCCAGCAAGGGCATGATGCCTGTGAGGCAGTGCCGGGGTGGCTGCAGCCACCCTGCACACACAGCTGGTCTCCAAACATCCCTTCAGCCCGTTTGCAGCTGAACCATTGACAAAGCTGTGCTTTGAGAGGAAGGAAAAGGTGGGTTTGGTTTTTAAAGGCCTCGCTTGCACTAGGCAGCAGGGAGCTTTGTGTGTTCCCTGCACTGATTGTGTGCCATGTGATGGGAAGGGCATGGTCAGGAGAAACACTGGACTGAAACCTGGGCACGTCTGAGAACAGTGCTCAGGGATGACGCATGTTGGCAGGAGGCATCAACAGATAGCAGCTTGTCACACCATCAAAGGCTGTGCACCGACTGTGTTGTTTCATACTATGCTCCCTGGCATCAGGTAGGGCATACGGGTTGGTCAGTGAGCCCATCCCTGAGCTCCCTGCCCTTTCCCTGCCATGGTATGCTAATAAAAACCCTGGCCTGAATCTTTCATCTTGTCCCATGCGTTCCTTTGCTGATGTGGAGCTAGGAGCAAGGGCTGGAGAATGAGAGATAAAGCAGGTTTGTTTATGGCTGAGTCAGAGGACAGTCAGATGCAGCGTTTTCCTTGTAACCCAGCAGCTGCATTAATCACTGGGGCTGCAGCTACTCCCAGTGATGGCCAGAAAAGGGGCTGAGTTTCACACTCTTTTGCTGATACCAAAGGATTTCTCTGCAAAGGCTCTCTCCCCAGCAGGTACAATTAGAGTGTTTTAATAGGTACACAGGATGTGGAAAGATTTTTAATTATTGTGTTTTAAACGCAGCCTAACCTCAGCAGGAACAATTGTTCTGTGTAATTTCATGTTAAATGAAACAATTTTGTACTAGCAGTGAGGTAATCAGAGCATCACTGGGCAGCTGGCTAAGAGTGGCTGTTTCTGCAAAGCAGTTATGATCTGCTAATGCTGATGCCTTATCACATTGCATACACTAATGTGGGGCTTGCTGGGGAGTTCATAGCAGTTCAGTATGGCCTGGGTATGATCACAGGTCCAATTTGCAGAAGCCTTTGTATATGCTCAAACATGCTGGGGTCATGTAAATAAGGTGTTTGTGCTTACTTAGAGAAGGAACAAATAAATCCCATGATTGAAGCCTGATGCTCTGATTTCAGCAGAATGGCTTCGGCTCCTTGCTCTGCCACAGACTTGAGGGCACGGAGCAGTTGCTGGCTGCCTCTCTCCTTTTATAGAAAGTGGGAAACAATGTCTCATGAATAGAAGGGTTCCCCTTTTATTCCCTAATGTCCTTTGACAGGTAGAATTTCCCTGTTGAACTATATATCCCAGCAGAATGAAGTTCAGCGCTTTGCCCTTTGGACTTCAGGAGGTTCCTTCTGCTGGAGCTCTCTGAGCTCTCAGCTTTACTATGAACCCATATCCCTTGTTGCTAGGCGGAGGCTTTCTAAGTGGCTGTATGAGTTACTGTAAATCGCATGAAAAAAATACGGTTTATGATCCTACACCACTATGTCATCTTTCAAAAGCATCCTCTTAAACCAATAACAAGGTGGATGGATAATAGTCACAGATTATTCTCGTACAATTCTTACTCTGATAAATGAATAGGGGAAAGTGGGGTAAAAGATCATAAAACGCCAAATTCTTTACTTCTATCTCTCTGCAAAGATACCACTCCTGCTAGACCTATGATATCTGAAATCTCTTCAGAGGACAGAATTACAGAATGGTTTGGGTTGGAAGGGACCTTAAAGACCACCTAGTTCCAACTCCCCTGCCATGGGCAAGGACACTTCACTTCCCACCAGACCAGGCTGCTCAAAGCCCCATCCAGCCTGGCATTGAACACTTCCAGGGATGTGGCATTCACAGCTTCTCTTGGCAACCTGTGCCAGTGCCTCACCACCCTCTGAATATAGAATTTCTTCCTTATATCTAATCTAAATGTACCCTCTTTAAGTTTAAAGCCATTCCCCTTTGTCCTATCACTGCATTCCCTGACACAGAGTCCCTCCCCAGCTTTCCTGCAGGCCACATGTAGGTATGTGAAGGCTCCTGTAAGGTCTCCCTGGAGCCCTATCTTCTCCAGGCTGAACAACTCCAACTTCCTCAACCTGTCTTCACAGGAGAGGTGCTCCAGCCCCTTGATCATCCTCAAAGCCCTCTTCTGGACTCACTCAATCTAATAGTTTCATGTCCTTCTTGTGCTGGGGGCCCCAGAGCTGAACGCAGGGCTCCAGGTGGGGTCTCACGAGAGCAAAGCAGAGGGGGAGAATCCCCTCCCTCACCCTGCTGGCCACAATCCTCTTGGTGCAGCCCAGGACACGGCTGGCTTTCTGAGCTGCAAGTGCAGATTGCTGACTAATGTTGAGCTTCTCATCCACCAACACTCCTGGGTCCTTCTTATCAGGGCTGCTTTCAGTCCATTCTCCATCCAGCCTGTATTTGTGCTTGGGATTGCCCCAGCCTGGGATGCACAGCGTCTGCTGGGCTGGTGCGGGACTGTAAGCTCTTGCTGCCCTTTCGCCAGGGCATGCCCCCAGTGACGTGTCACAGCTTCTGTCCCTTTGGCTGTGCTCAGCCTCTGCTGTGAGCAGTGGCACGTTCAGCGGCCTCTAACATCAGAGCCACCTTACCGTGCTTGCTGTGGAGCCTCTTGCCAGTACCTGCATGCTCAGCAGGTCACAGCAGTTCCCCCATCCCCTCTTCTTGGGCCTCACCTTACCCTTACAATTTCTGTTCATCCGATTGCCTCATGCACATACTTTTCTTTCTTTCTTTCTTTCTTTCTTTCTTTCTTTCTTTCTTTCTTTCTTTCTTTCTTTCTTTCTTTCTTTCTTTCTTTCTTTCTTTCTTTCTTTCTTTCTTTCTTTCTTTCTTTCTTTCTTTCTTTCTTTCTTTCTTTCTTTCTTTCTTTCTTTCTTTCTTTCTTTCTTTCTTTCTTTCTTTCTTTCTTTCTTTCTTTCTTTCTTTCTTTCTTTCTTTCTTTCTTTCTTTCTTTCTTTCTTTCTTTCTTTCTTTCTTTCTTTCTTTCTTGTTCTTTCTTTCTTTCTTTCTTTCTTTCTTTCTTTCTTTCTTTCTTTCTTTCTTTCTTTCTTTCTTTCTTTCTTTCTTTCTTTCTTTCTTTCTTTCTTTCTTTCTTTCTTTCTTTCTTTCTTTCTTTCTTTCTTTCTTTCTTTCTTTCTTTCTTTCTTTCTTTCTTTCTTTCTTTCTTTCTTTCTTTCTTTCTTTCAAGACCTGCCCTCAAAAGGTTATGTTCCCATAATATTCACAAGTCCCATGTGTGACTGCACCCTCTGCTCCTACCCAGCCTCATTGCTGCAGAGGTCATTGTTGTTTTATTTTTATTTTTCATTGTCAACATGAGTGCCAAGTTGGGGAGTCATTTTCAGTCTTAAAGGCAATGGTGGGGAGGAGCTCAAAGGTGTGAAAATAGGAAAAGGTAAGTATTTTTTGGCACTCTGGTCCAATGCCACAGTGGGATGGACCCACTTCTGATGAGGAAAGAGGGCATTTCCTTGTGTTCAGAGGGTGGAAAGTACTCCACTTACACACGTGGTTGGCTGTGTGGGTTATTTTCAGACTTTATTGTGGTCTGCAGCTTGCTAGACCCATAAAAACAGTACCTCGTGTTTTCTGTACAGCTAACTGCTAATTACCAGCAACCATCACTTACAGAACAAAACCAGGCAGCCATCCAGACTACATGTTGCTACCTGTGACAGCAAGCAAATCATTTAAAATTCATTGATAGCAAGGGGATGGGAGGGTGGAAGCCACCTGCCTTTCCACACCCATCGCTAAGTACTAGGACAGTCTTGTGGGAGCTGGAAGGTGCATCAAGAATACTAGAGGTAAACTCCTCTCCTACTCCTGAAAAAGGGTGTGCCCTTTGTAAAGCTCAGATCCAGTGCAGCTTTGAAAAGAGTAAATGGGAAATAGCTTGTCCTAGGGGTGCCTGACTCGCACATTGGTGTGGCTTCTTGCAAAAGTGAAGATTAAAACTGCTGAGTGGTCAGCTTGAAAATCCTTTGCACTTAAGTGTGTAAAGAAAAGAGCTTTGGACAGTTTCTGCTTTGAGATAAAATTTTGGAATATGTGGAGACTAATAGGTGCCACCTACTTTTCATGCCTTCTTTGCAAGGTTATTCTGTGTCTCCTCAAACATCACCTACCAGAGGTTCTGGAAGATTCCTACCAAAAGATGGATTTCCAGGCAATTATTATTTTTTCCAGATCACTTCTAGTTAGTATAGAAGAGAAAAGGAAAACTATTCCACACCAACCAATTCTTAGTTCTTTCATGCACTGTTACAATCATATTCAGCAGGAATTTTCCTGAGATTCTTTATTGTATTGTATTGTATTTTTTTTTGTCTGAGCTACGGTTGTTTCTGAAGACCACTGTTGGATGGAGAGTGTTGAGGCTAGGTGACAGGACATCTGGACCCTCTGTGTTACTTTTATGTATTGTTTTATGTATTGGGTTGATGTTAAATAGTGTTGCTCCAGAATTTGGATAAATAAGAGAGGTGGGCTGAGGCCTGCATAAAATGCCAGGGCATAGAAAATCGCACAACACTTGCAGACAGCAGTCTCTGCTATACAGTGAGTAGCTGCAGTGCAGCAAATGCATCCCTTGTGCACAGCCACTGATATCAATGGATTTAAATAAAAGATGTATTTGGTTTGGCAGGTGGAGTTGAACCCTTACTGATGTGCTCTGTGATCCAGGATCACAGGCTGCAGACAGACACCATCATCTGTGCACGTCCCAGGCAGGCTACAGGACCCTGGGGAGTGGTACAAGGCCCTCAGCTATCCCAGGTGATGCAGGAGCAGGCAGAGGGACAGATTCTTATCCCCCATCTTATCCCTTTTAATTAGTGAGAACTCCAATCAGCTTATTAAGGACTGAGGGATTTCTATTTCAAGTACTGGAGGTGGGGGTCTGCCTGTAGTTTGCAGTTCTCCAAGATGTGTTAAGATGGCAGACACAACCCAGGGCCCCACAAATGGTTCATTCTGTCAGAAGAAGGTAAGTTGTCTTGAGCAGGCTGCAGCACAGAAATGTAGTTACCTTATGATCCCAGAATGGATTTCTGTGACAAATTCTATTTTGCAATCAATGCACCTATTTCACCATGAATTGTTTCTCCAGACTCCATGTTTGTACAAACTGAGGTTGTGTGTCAGTCGCTGAAATTAGTCTCCAGGTCTTTTGCATCTCAGGAGCTCTTGGTGCAGCTGTGCAGAAATGGAAGCACTAAAAATTAGGCCTGCAATGTGGAAATGCATTTAAGTTGAGCTTTAAATATAGGAATACATGGCTGATGCCAGACAGTACCTCATCTTGTGGCAAGTCTTCCCAGGTGCTATAGGTGTGGAGTACTTCTTCACAGGCTGTGAAAGATGGAATTAATTTCCTTTCCTCATATTAATCAGAGGAGACCAGGTCAAACTGTTTCCTCCACGCTACCCTTGACCAAGAGGAGACTGGCTGTGCACCAGCAATGAGCTATTTCCAGCTCATGTAGGAGTTCAGAAGAGGTAGGATTTTACTTTCCACTGAAGGGATGATGAACACAATGGAAAATCATGCTGCGTTAGGTCAGAGGTATTTTATTTCAGAGGAAGATGGACTGTATTGCTGGAGGAACACCGTGAGGATTTCTGGCTCATGGCCGTGCCCCATCTTACCCCTCCTCTTCTCTAAAGGTGAGGTTGGCAAGAGCTGGCTTTCTGATGTGCCAGGACTCCCTCAGGATGCAATGGTTAGCCATGGCTGTAAGGGGAGGGGAAAGGCACGGTCATCCTCAGTTGAGGCAGCTTTGCTGGGATGGAGGATGCCTGGAAAATTCGTAACTGCGGATCTGTTTTTAGCTGCAGCAAGATGAAAGGCATATTTTATGAAAGTAATACATTGCAGTGTTACACGTGCAAGTCAGGAGAGAAACAGCATGCATATGAGTGCAATGCTTGCTTGTTTGTATGAATTATTTTATGTGTATAGGATCAAATGTTTGTTACTTACGCAAAGCTTAATAACAGGTCTCGAGACCATGCTACCTGGCTGTGAGCCAAACAGTGGAAGTATAATATGCTTTGGTATTTTGCTGTGGTTTTCTCTTTTGTTGACATTTTTTTAATGTACACTCTTCTCCAAGGTGAGATGCAGGATGCAGAGGTAGAGCTGTGGTAGCTGACATGATTTAAGGGTAGCAGGGAACCAAGATTTAAGAGACTAAAAATACTCTGTCAGATCAAGTGTCATAGCTGGAAAGTTACCAAGCTTTCCACCTCTGTAACCCTCTGTCTTGTCTTTTTCCCAACTGAGCCTTCCCAGATGGTCCAATACAGGACACCACTTCTCCCAGCAAGTCTTCTGCTCTGCCCACAGCCAGACAGGACTGAGGTGTTTCTGCACTGCTTACAAATCTGGTGACAGAGTGAAGTTAAGATACCAATTTCTTGGATCTGTAATCCAGATTGAGCCTTTAAAAATGATTTTTCCTCTTGAAGCTCATAACCATCCCTGCCACACTATCATCTGAAGTGGAATTGTGACTGCCCGTCTTTCTAAAAGCTACTTTCTAACTCAGCCACAAAACACAGGTTTGATTGCAGATTAGATGCACAAAGTGAGATTATGCAGTCTACCTTGTGCCAGGGACCAATTATATTATCAAAGCAGTCCCTTGTGACTTTTAAAAGTTTGTCTTTGTGGAAAATGGCCAGCTGTTTTTCAATTATGCAGGATGGAATGCGACTTAGAGTATTATTTCTCTGTTACATCTCTTGCAGACACATTACGCTGGCATATCCAACTTGATTGTGCACACAGTTTTCCTGAGAGGCAGTGGCTTGCTGACTTGGACTCTTACGGATGAGAAGAAGTGGAGAGCAGCTCCTTGCATGGTACAGACTACAGACGAGGACGGCTGCAGCTGCAGTACTGGCAGTTCCCATCTGGATGAACAGTCTGCTCCCTTGTGCTGGGGGCACAAACTGCATGTTTGCAGGGTTCAAGGAGCTCACGTGGGCATCTGAGCCAGAGCCTCAGCTGGGAAAACTGCTCTTTCAGGTAAAGTGTAAAGTCTGCTTTTAGCCATGTGTCTATCCACGTCTTCATTGTCCCTGAAATTTTGACTTGCACTGGGTTTTGACTGCTAAGTATTACACTGTAGCACAGCTTCACTGAAGTTTAAGTCCTTAGTTTGGGGTCAAACTGCCCTCTGCTAAATTAACATTACATTCATAGCGAAGCATGAGCATTGCATGCATAGATACGCTGTTCTACTCCTTCTGGGAGCAGTTATTGTCCTCTTCCTGCAGGTATTATAAAGAGAGATTACTCATTAGGTCAGGGGAGGGCAGTTCTGTATTTCATGCACTTTTCTCAAATCCTTGAAAGAAGAATTAAACATATTCCTTTAACAGAATTCAGCTAAAACTTGTAGGAGAAATTATACCGTTCTTTTCTGTTATCCTCATAAGTCCTTGCCTCCCATCATGGCTCATCCAAAATGCATCTCTGTTCAGTTCAGGCTCCCTTCCTCCCACTGACTCCGTTACACTCCTTCTCCAGATTTTCCTCGCTCTCCGTGCAGGTTGGAGTCTGCCTCCATCACAGGCGATGCCCTGTGTGACCCCCTCTCCCCACACCTCTTCACACATTCCTTTCTTATCTGGTTTTTGCCCTGCTCCAGATTCCCTCCCGACCATAGGCCATGCATGTTTACAGATCCCAACTTTATGCCTTCTAACAAAACTGGCATTCATCCTGACACCAAGTCATATGACCTTCATCTTTTTTTTTTTTTTTTTTTCCAAAACCCTCTGTATATGCGTGAAGCCTTTAAACAGTGGCATCTGAAACGTTTCTCCATCTTCTCCATGTTTGTCTGCTTATATGATCAATGTTTATGTTATGTAGTTATTATGCTCTTCTGAATCTGTTCTAGCTGTATTTTGACTAGACTGCGGTGACCTTCAGGCAAAGACTCTGCTCTGCATGTTTATACATCACTAAATACTCTGTTGATGCTCAATAAATAAGAAAATTACACATCTTTGAAATTACTTTTATGTGAGGAAGCAGCTTAATAAAAATTTGCAGAGTGAGAAATTGCCCCCCACCCCTGCCCACCTTTGGAGGGGGGTCAATGGGAACTCAGCCACAGGACATTTAGGGCACAATTTTGCAATTATTGTTGCTGCATTGTAGGTTTAGATTATTAGTTCACTTTGTCCTTTTTATATATATCATGTATTGTCTTTGTAAAGTTCCCTCACTTTCTTAAGCGTTGCAGATCTGAATGACTTTTGGGTTTGTAAACCTGTAAATATCAGTACATTTTTGCCTGTTAAAATGATCTGACCTCAATGAAGCTTATTTTTTATTTTTATTTTTTCCAAAATGGGTCATGTGGGGCAACACCACCCCCTTTTAGGGGCGATACTCAGCTTCTGGGAAAGCAGTTGCTGAAGTACACTGAATGCATGCTGCCATAGTGCTCATGTTTAATGCCTTGTGCTGTTGCAAACTTCAGGCCTGCAGAAACCCCATTGTTTATTGATGGGAGAGGCCCCACCCCAGCTGTAATTAAAGCCAAACTCATGTCATAAATTTGCTGGCATCCCAAGTGAAGCTGGTGTTCCCTGAGAATGAAGGTTATCTCTTTCTTTTGCTGCTGTTCCTTTGAACTTCCTGTGGTCAGGGAATCCTAGTGTTTTAAACTAGAAAAACAATTATGAAACCATCCCTGCTCATCTGGCCAGAGTTCATGTCTAATTAAATTTAACAGGAGTCATAATTTTAAGAGTGATTTCTCAAAAGCTTTATAACTAAAGACAATTAAGGCTTGAGAGAGTGAGCGCGAGACAGGGAGGGGAGAAAAACAGAGGCACTCCTTGGGGCAGGGCACTCCATGAGTATTAAACAGCCATGACTCATTCCTGCCTCTAGTCCCAGCAGAAGAAATACCTTTTGAATAGGTTCTGCCTGCTAGATAAAAACTTGTTTGCTGGTGCAAAAATCATACAGTGCATGTTAGAACAAGAACCTTGATGGGCTATTCCCATTAAAAACAATTACACAGATATGGACTTTTTTTTTTCTGATCTTTTAGTATAAATTGGGTGCTTTTTTTTTTTTAATTATTATTTTTTTAGCTGTGTCAAGGTCTGCAAAAAGAGGGAAGAAAGGGGAAGGAAACGCAGACCAAAGAATGAATGAATTAACTCAGTTGTCCTTGTGGAGCAGGATGTTTTTATTTTTATTATGTATGAAATGTATAGTAGTATGTATGGAACAAATCCATCAGCCCATTTGACAGGCAAAATCTGAACTTCTTGAGGACATGTGAAGCTAGAAAGAAGACTGCAGCAATGTAGAACACCACCATGGGGGGACCTCTAGCTCTTACTTGTGTATTTATTCTAAAGCAGCTCTGCATGCAGTACTGAAGCCTGACAGGCATCCTCTGAAGCCAGGGAATCCCACAGGCTTCTCAGAAGTGATGAAACAGAGGACAGTGTCTCTACATGTGAAGGACCCAGCCTTCCATGAACATTCAGAAAATCAGGTTTTATGACAGAGGATTGTAGGGAAACCTCCTGCTGGTACTATGGGGTGACGTGAGGATTGTAGAGGAAACAGTATTTTCACCACAAAATTGGCTCAGAGCAAGGTAGGTTGGAGCAGTGGTTAAAACGGAGCCAGCCAGCCGACACAGGTGTACCGTCATTACAGCGTTGGTGGAGACGGGCTGATGCTAAAGCAGCATTGGAATGCTTCGATGGGAGGCCTCAAGGCCTGCTCTGCACCTACGCAGGGTGATGCAGGCCTGTCGTGCTCCTCGTAAACTCACTCCGGCAGCTGTGTCCACACTGGGGACACGAGATCCTTACAGAGGGTGGGGAGGCGGCAGCAGGACGGATTGCTGACATCATGCGTCCCTTCCGTGATTATCATCTGCCAGGCGGAGCGTGCCCACACTGCAGCTGAGGTGCACCTGCAACAGGGGTGGACTCGGCTGGGCTGCTTTCAGTGGAGCCAGCTTGGGTGGTAATGGCAGCGTGACGACAGCAGCACAACATCAGCATGGAGCTGCCCCAGCCTGCTCGAGACCTTGGAAGCATATTTTGGTCACCGACCACGCTAACTCCTGGCTCCTGGAGTTTTGCTGCTCCTGGTATCTGTTCAGAGCTAACGCACAACTCCTGAATGAGCCCACAGCTGGGCAGTCAACCCCAGACAGAGGGTCTAGTAATGGTCCAGTGCAACCACGTGTGGGCCCTGCCTCTTTCTGGTAGTCATCTAGCCAGAAAAGAAACACATGTTCTCCCTTTAAAATAGGACCAGTTGTGGTATATCTGCAGGTTTCTTTGATCACCTCCTTGCAGTATTGTTTTTTCCCTTCCTGAAAAATCAAAGGTTTCAGCCATTCAGTGCTGTAGGTCCTCTGCCTGCTCAGCAGCTTCCCCTGGAGCAGCTTTCCAGCTGCCCCGTAAAAAAAAACACAGCAAAACGAGTATCTTTGTACGACAAGGCTAAAAGCAAACCTACGTAATCAGTGGGCTGCTGAGGAAGTAAACCCTGATCACCTAGAGAAGAAAAATCTGAGTTACCATCTGGTAGAGCATCTTGTGTCCTTGCAGCAAGGACTTGGGAATTTTGTGCCCTCTGGGAGGGTGCTCATTGACTTTCTCTGTGCAGGAGCCTGGGGGAAAACCAGTATGTATATGGTATGGACAATGGAGCCCAGGAGTGAAACAGGGAGTGAACCACAATGATATTCTGCATGTATCCTAAGGATGATGCTTGGTAGTTTTACAATGTATATGGTTGTGAATGATGGGATGATGAACATGAATCATAAACTGTGAATCAATTTACTTTTCATTTATTCCTAAGAACTTAGCTTTTTTTTTTTTTTTTTTTTTTTTTTTTTTTTCCTCTCCTTGCTAATGTTAGCTTAGCTATTAGGTTGTCTCATATGATTCCATATGATTCCTTGGATATGCTAAAATACAAGGTAGATTTTGGGAAAGTATTTCATCAGTATTCTTTCTGGGAGATTTATGGTGATTTCTAATGTATTAATGTGCTTGAATGTGGAAATAACTAACATGCACACCTATATCTCTTATTCTTCTATTACTGAAACAGTGCTTAACAATGCTGATACCTCCACCTTCTCCTAAAAGCAATTCAGTGAGAATTAACTTAAAAAAAATATAAAAAGTCCTAGGGAAAGTATTGCCTTCAGGCATCCAAAAAGCAAAAGTATCGGGATTTCCACTGAGCCAGCTAGAATTGTATGTGTGCTGCTGAATAACGAAGAAGGTGATTTTATGCCCTTTGGAATAAGTAATATTCCAGGGCATGTATGGTGTTCATGCTTCTATCAAACCTCCATGAAAGACAGTGGTGAATGCTTTGTTACATGAACAAGAAGAGGGTGCTTGGGAATGGCCAACGTGGATCTACCAAGATTAAATCATGAACCACATGAACCACAGGTCATGTAGGCTTTGTGAGACCTCTAGAGGTATCTTGTCCTACCCATGTCCAAGGTAGAAGAGGCTGCCCAGGGCTTTGTCCAGTTGGGAGTTGGGTTTTGAGTATCTCTGAGGTGGAAATTCCACAGTCTCTCTGGGCACCTGCTCCAGTGTTTACTCTTATGGCAGATTTATTTTCTCTAGTATTGAGTGGGAACTCCCCCTGCTTGACCAACCTGTTTTTTTTTTTTTTTTTTTTTTGATAAGGGAAGAACAGCGGTTGTTATCTGCCTTAACTTAGCTTTAGACATGATCTCCCACAGCATCTTTGTATCCTAGCTGAAACATTCTGGTCTGGACAGATGGATTAATAGATGGGTAAAAAACTGAAATAACTCTCTTGTTTGCTGAGCTTAAAGAGTTTATGTTGTATTTGGAGGCCTTTACATGCCAGAATAGATACCAGAGAACTCTGCTTGTATCTGATTTATTATCTTTGTTAGTGATGTGTAGGTTGAACAACAACTTGCACTCAGCAAGTCTGCAGCTGACACCAAACTGGGGAGAGCAGTCATCATGCTTCAGGGCAGGGCTGTCACTCAGAGGGACCTGGACAGCTGAGGGAACGGGACACCAGGAACCTTATGAAGTTCTCCAACTGGGAAGGGATAGCTCCTTGCAACAGCTCTGCAGAAAAGGTCTCAAGGATGCTGATGAGCAATAAGCTACACATGAGCCAGCAGTATGCTTTGGCAGCAAGGAAAATCAAGAGCCTGAAGCAGACTGGGCTGTATCAGCAGAGCACAGCCCCTGTACCCAGAGGAGTGGTTATTGTGATTAACCCCTCTATGCAGTATTCAATAGATCCCATTTACAGCATTGTATCCAAGTTTCAGCCCTGGTCCAAGAACTAAGTTAATAAAGTTGCTGCTAAGCCCCTCAGATGGTAGGGGTTTGGAGATCAGCCTCATGAGGAAAGGCTGAGGGACCAGTGCTTGTCCAACCCAGAGATGAGACGTCTTCGGGGGGCTAAGAACAGCCTGCCAGTACCTATGAGGCAGTTATCAGAGCCAACAAAGCTCTTCACAGTGGCACAGTGACAACAGATCGTAGGCATAAATTGAAATGAGAGGGTTGAACTGGGTATAAAGAGGAACCTTTCTTCACGAGGACAACAAGGAGTGGAACAGGCTGCACAGTTAGGTTGTGCAGGCACTATCCTTTCAGGTTTTCAAGACTTCTCTGGACAAAACCCTGAGCAACCTGGCCTGATCTCATAGTTAATGAGCTTTCTGCAGGAGTTTAACCACAGACCTCCTGAGGCCACTTCCAGCCTGAACCATTCTGTGATTTCTTGCTCAAACTGGGAAGGGAGACTTTATCACTTAAGTTATTCATCACCTAGAAGCCCTGGTGTCGTCCCAGTGAAAGTAAGAACTTCTTGGTGTTGGTCATAGTTTGCACAGAAAACAAAAGTCCTGAAAAACTTACGGTCTGTTGAGATGAGACAGGCAAAGCGTAATAGCAAAAATATAACTGACCCAGGTGCTGGCTGTTACACGAGAGTCCCTTTCTCCTCCTGCCCAGCTCCACCACCCAGGAGCTCCCCTCGGGCACAGTGCATCGCACCACTTCCCACACACCAGAGGCAGGTGGAGTAAGCACCAGGTGCCTCTGCCTCTCTCAAAAGATCCAGGTCATGGTACCTCTGGTTCTTGTGTTAATCAGAGTGTGTTAGCTACAGAAGTACAAGGAAGCACGGTGTTACAGCTACCCAGTTCATAATTACTATTTTATTGCCTTCTTGCAGACAAAACTGGCATTTTTTCAAGAGTATTGCTAGATTCTGTCCTGGAGGAGGGGACATACCTAGCATGAAGCTGGCAGCACTGGACTTAGTTTAAATTCACACTGTGTTTAACAGAGTAGTGTGGACAAGTGAAATTTCTGATTCAATTGAGGGAAATCATCTCTACAGTGTATAACACAGTGTGGTCTTCCAGTATCTGTACAGGTGTTTTGAGGACTACTAAAGCACATTTAGTTTGTTAAGATGTGTGCACAAGGAGCCATTGTTACAGTAAGATGATCTTGTTTTGTACAAAGTCATTTGGAGGTGATTTCCCAGGAATCCACGCAGAAAATAAGACCTCAGAATTGTTCCAACAAAGTTAATGTTAAACAATCCTTTTTCTTCCCTGTTTCCTGTCAAAGTCTGTATCATGTTGATATTGGTCTTGCTGGCTCTGATGGTGCTAATTATGCAAAAGATTAGCATTTTTATTGGAACAGCTGACTATGTCCTAAATGAATCTAGTTCTTCCTAACACAGAAATGGATCTGAACAGAAAAAGAGTAAATCAAGTAAAAATTTTATTTCCTACATGTCTGTCTCAGAGCTACTTAGAGAGAGAAGATACTTTAGATACCCACAAACCTGTCTAAATCACATGGAGAGCTGTGGAGAAAGCATTAATGCAAAGTAGTTTCTTTAGCATCTCATATCATATTAGGGCTCTAATCCTCTGGTCTTTTTATCAGACTTTTATAATTACATGGAGCAGAGAATGAGAAGGTGGAAAACTAAATGAAATCGATTCTGGTATTTCCACTACAAGGATGGTGTAGGTGTTTGGGGGTAGGAAGTGAAGCGCACCAGCTTCTCGAACATTGAGTAGCTATTCTGGAGCAATAATTGAAGACTGAGAAGGAGAAGAATGTTCCAGTGCAAGTCTGAGTGATATTGAGGTATCACTGGAATTTGGTCTAGACAGGAGAACACTTCCATATTTACACTGTCACATCTTGAGAGGTGTGTTAATCAGAGATGTTTCACGATCCCCAGTGGCTGCCATGTAGTTTTGTGGTTCTGCTGATGGCAACTACTCAAGTTTTAAATGGGTTATAGTGATGTTTGTGCTTTTGCAGTGGAGGAGAATATAGATGTAATAAAAGACCCTCTCATTTTTGCATTTCTGTTCAACGTGACTCAGCTGGATGGAAGAGAAAGATTGGCTTCAACTTTTCACTTCTGAATTTATCCTTAGGGACTTGTGGATCTGTGTGTGTGGAGGCTGCCTCTCTTTTCCCTTACTTGTAATGCAAACTTTATAGTAACTAATTCCACATTAAATGATCACAATAAAAAAGACTCCTAGGAATCTTTCTTAAGTCAGGTTTTGCATGTTTGAAAATGCTTTTACAACACAAAGCAATTCTTAATGCTGCCCTTGCTGAGTAGCCAGAGATTCCTTTGGTTGCATACCCAACGTACTGGTTGGGTATACATGCAAGTACGTCTGGAATACACAATGCTGTGATAACATCTGGAGTTTGTAGAGTGGGAATCTTGGTAAGGAGGTTTCCAATTCTATGAGGAGATAAATCACCCTCTATATAGCCTTGGGGTTTTGGAGAAGAAAATATTCTTGTAAGGATGACACCTCTACTTCTCAGCTGGGAGAAGCAGAGCTTCTGGCACAGCAAAGAACTGAATCTTTATCTTCCCTGTTTGTTATCAAAATAGCTGTGGTATGACCCACAAATTGAACATGAAACGACAAGTCTGCTTGCGAAAACTAATGCAAACTGAGTTAATTGCCATTCTTTTGTATATATTAGATCCAATTCTCCATTGTCCTCCACAGCCTGCAGCTATTATACACCATAAAAGTTCAGTGTAGGGGACATGTGCGTGCAAATCTGTTTTAAAACTCCTATTTTTCTCCATTAATTGGTAAAGATACTTAGGACCTTTATAACTGCTCCGATCTGGTATTCACTCTTACAGGTTACAAAGTATTTTTAATTATGGTGGTAATATTTTAATGAGACCATCAGTGCCTCAAGCCAATACCATAACCCAGTTGTTTGACATGCTGGGATGACAAGCATCTGTTATAATGTGCAACCTTGCTAATGGAAGATTCACGCTAATGAGGGGAAACCATGGGTGTCTATGGGGCGAGTGTAGCAGTCCCATTTGACCCTTTGTTCCCATTTCCAAGAACGAAGGCATAAGCAGAAGAAAGGGATGAGTGTCAATAAAATCATCATGCTCCTCATCCCTTTGGGCTTGCAGATACATGGGTGTAAATTAGAGCAGCCCTGCCTGGTGTGAAGCAACTGTAGATCCCTTGAGAGCTTTCTGTTCCACTTCTCACCTGGTGCTGCGTGCAGCCCAGCTGCACTGTGGTGTCTAGAGCCAAATATCAAACCAAATAATGAGGGAGGATGCACCCTGCCAAAAGTTCATGTTTTGTTAAAATAATTCATCTTCACAAATGAATGCATACTGCATGCACATCATGTGGCTGAAAAGACTTTCAACCTACTGCTATAGAATAGCTGGTCAGAAATAGCCTTGTGTTGCTGTCAGCACTATCAAGTATCTTTCTGTAAACTTCTCAAGCTCTGGCAAATGTCAGTGAGCGTTGATGAAATAGTGTTGTGAAGTGAGTTTTTAAATGAATGGGAAGAATGTATCATTAAATAATCAACCTTGTACTATCAATACTAGGTAGCTCTGCTTGCAGCAACATGAAAACAAGAGTTGTGTAGAAATATTGTGTCCTTGCTGTCAGTCATGGTGGGACCATGGTGGGAAAAGGCTGTCACATGTTGGTGTCCTCCACCTGAAGCAAAACAGCATCCTGAAACTTTTTGTCTGAGTAGTCAGTCAGGTTTGGCAAGGCTGACACATCCATCACCACACCCTTTACTTCTGCATGGTATAGAAGGAATTGTGCAGTCCTAGGATGCATTTTCCCCTTGAATTAAAATACTTTTTTATTTTTTTATTTATTTTTTATCTTACCAGAAACTGGTAGCATAACACTCCATTGCATGTCTGAAAGGAACACAGATGCTGTTCAGGGCCCTGGGAATGACAGCTCTTGGCAGGCAGTCTGGGCCTTGACAAGTCACAGGTTCACGCTATGAGCTTTGTGTCAGTCACTCCCTGCCTTCCCCAACCCCCTCATGCACTCGTTGGGGCATATCTATTTTTTAAAATGGATTGTGCTGCAGGGTATTATAAATCTGCCCATAATCAGGCACCAGTTGAGTGGATTTAAGATATCTTCCTCATGACAGAGATATCTTTGAGTGAGTTGTCTGAGCCCTCTAGCTTTGTTATTGATGACATTTCAGACCGTCTCTGTAGTTGCTGTAGAGGTGTTGCTACTGGTGCCAGCTGGTGAGCCTCTCTCCCCATTGAGAAGAGCTCAGAGTGAAAATGTGGGAGTGTTAACTGAATTCTTCAGACCGAGTGAAGCAAGGAGGTGGAAATTCCTAGGATTGGCCTTCACTTCCTCAGAAACACGGACTTCACGAATGCTGCCACTCAGTTTGAGCTGTCACTTCCCAGGCAGCTGTTGCACAGGGGTGGTAATGCGCAGCAATCGTGCTACAAAGATGCACAGCTAGATAAGGGGCTTGCACGTGTAAACTTGTCCTTAGTACCCAGAACTGTAGGAGTTAGGAACACATAAGTCACATTGTGTCTTACCTTGATGATTCAATCTTTATTTGGAATTCTAGACCTGATTTTTTGAAAGCAACAATAACAAAAATCAGTTTCATATTCATATGACCATATCAGGTCATATTCACCTTTGTGCTTTGAATGTTAGCTACTATTGGTTATCAGAGTGTTTCAACTATTTCAGATTTATTTGGTTCTCCATGCAAGGAGGGTATCAAAGAGAGGATGGCATTAAGCATGCTCAGTGCCATGTTGTGTGAAGTAGGAGGGGATGACAGTTCCTGTTAAAAGTTAATTAACAAGCCATTGAGGGGAATTTCTGCATGCCTTAGGAATTCAGTTTATGAGTTAAAAATAGATCTCTCCATGGTACAGACAGAGACAGTCACCTCAGGAAGCTCCATAAATAATTAAAGAACCACTATCCAGTAGCCTAAGCCAGAAACAAAGATTTTGGGTACATCACTTGGGGTTGGGAGAGCCTTTTACAAAACCTAAAGAAAGACATTATGCCTACCCCCAGTATTATGTATCAAGGAGCTTCTCTCTGTCTGCTAAAGCAATGTTCAAGGCACAAATGTATCATTGCCTCCTTGGAGTTGCTTTCTGCTAACATCCTCTTGGTACATGCAGTTCCAGAGGTGGTGGGTTAGGACACAGTGCTGTAGAAAAGTCCTTGGCTCTGACTTGGTTTAAGGAGACAGAAAGGAATATTAAGGAATATTACATCTACTTGAGACTGACTTGCCTAAAGACATTCTCTGGAGACCCAGACAGCTTTCGTGGGATCCATGTCTTAAGAAGCAGAATTTCTGTCCCCTTCTGCTAAGGGACATGAACAAGAAACTCCAAATTACTGCATTTCATTCTCTTCTGCATCGAGTTCTCCTTGGGAGGAAAATGAAACACTGAGGCCTGCAGAGTTTACTGGACATTTGCTCTCAGAAACTCCTTGAAGTAAAGGAAAGGGACTTAGGATGTGGCCTCTGGTATGTCAGGATTGGCCCTTTCCAGAAGTAGGTGAGCAAGGCTGAAGTGGTATCTTCCAGTCATGACAGCAATATTTTCCCACAGTAAGTAGAATTTTAAGCAATACCCATGTGACTTGTTACTTCTTCAAGATAACCAATTCCACCCTGAGTAGGATCCAAGCAAAATTTACTTTGTTTCAGCAAAATACAAATAGTTGTATTTACTTATTTCTATTTCTTATGCACGAAGATAGTTCAGATGGGAGCATCGAGCTGTTCTCAGTATCCATTCAGTCTTATCCTCTCCTCTTAATTTCAGTGGGGTTAATTGTGCGAGTAGGACCAGCAGATTTGCTATTTAAGCACATTTTTCTACATATCCAGGTAATGATGACTCATTCAGACCTCTGGGTGTATCACATACACGTTGTCTCCATCACAAATAATGGAGTGCCTCACTGAGCTGGCACACTAGTCCAAGCTGAAAGGTGGGGCTGTTTGGAGGTGGTGCTAAAACTCAGGAAGAACACTAGATTAACATAATACTTTTGTATTTCTAAATACACATACATTCAAATGGACAACTTTCAAAGAGACCTGCTGAAAAAATGCTTATTGTTTGTATGTCTAAATGCAAGTGTCCAACTTGATACATCACCACTTGAAAAATCTGACCTTTAGGTATGCTGGTAGCACTAATGCTGTCTGTATTTCTGTTTCAAAAAGTTTGAACTGAGTGCCAAGGTACAAATTTCAAGTTTTCTTCAGTCTGCATCTCCCTCCTAGTCTAAATCGCTCCTCTTTCCTACTTTTTTACTTTCTTTTTTATAGCACCAAACCTACGTTTCTTTTTTTTCTTACTCATCCTTACTGCTTTTGTATTCTGCTCCCTAATGACTTGGAATGTAATGTCAAATCATCAACTCGTGCAGATATCATCTTTATTCAAAAAAGCACCCAAGTCCACATATATACACACAGATATATGTATGTATGTATATATATATATATACACTGATATGTAATGATTCATGTTATACATAGTATAGAATGTATATTACAATATAGAAGTCACTGTATGACTTCACAGATAATAGGCAACTTGCATTCTGCCGCTTTGTAGTGCTCCATACAGCTCCGAGCGGTGCTGTCAGCATGCCTTTCAGGACCAGTTTGCTTGGAAGAGCTCTTATGTCTCCACTACGCTGTGCCCACCACCACCTCCAGCAGGAGGCCAGGTTCTCATTCATTCATTCATTTCAGTTTCAGTGGCATTGCAAAGAACTGCTCACTTTCAGTTATTCTTTTCTTTTTGGAATAGTTCAGAAAATCTCGTCCTTTGGTACATTTATGTTGTTTTTGTTTACTGTTCTCTGGTCTGTTGCTCAGATCTAAAATATCAGGAAATTATTCAGTGCAGGAAAGACAGAAGTGGGCCCAAGAACTTAAGAATGATGCGAGCTGCTTGTGATCTTCTACACATTTCAAAACTAACAGCACGTGTTGTTGCAGAGCATTGGGTGTCTTACATGACTGGTTGGCTTTACCATGCTTTGGGATGAATGCTGTGGGATTATCTCAGTAAAGCCCGGCAGCTTTATTTGTGGGTGACTACTTAAAATCTGACCACTTTTCCTCTGCCTTCTAACACCACGGTCAAGTGGCCAGAACAGCTGAGGTAGTGTAATTTAGTACAGTTAAGAAATTGTTCCTAATTGACCCTTGAGACTGACCAGGTAGTCTATTAGTCTGTGGCTGAGAATGAAGGAACCACTGGGTATCCTATGGCAAACTGCCTTTGCTGACACACTGCATGCACAAAATAGTAAAACTATTTTTCTCTAGCAACTGGCACTTTTTGTTGTTGTTGTTTTTCACTTTTTAAGAGTAAAGCTTAACTTTTAGGCACCAAAAAAAACTTGCTAAGTGAAAAAGTCAGTTTAAAAACCCATGTCTTGATACCCTCTTTCACAGTCACAGATACAGCACGATACAAGTCACACGTTTCATTCATTTATGTGCACGTTTCAGGACAGTTGTGGAAATGGATTGGGCTTGGAATATGGACAATGTTCCCAGCTGTCGGACTCTGTGTGTCTGTGAATTGATTAAAATGAGCATGTGGTAAGAGTTTTGGGCCGGGGGAATGTGGCTGCTGCCTGTGGACCAGAGTCATCCTCGATGTAACTGTGCTGATGTAACTGCTGCTGTCGTTTTTGGGTGCGAGGTGCCTTCTGGAGTTGTAGGGGGCCGGGTGCGTTGTAGCTCCCCTGTGAGAGGCTAGCGGTGCCTGAAGGTCTGTCTGAAAGAGGAAGGCGGCTGAGCTGACACAAAGTCCACCTGCAGTTTTTAATGGGGCTCCCACCTCCAAACCGAAAACTCGTGCGGGCACCCCGGCAGGTGGACGGCCCGACGAAGGGGGCCGGGGCCACGCCAAGCCGGAGGCCGGGCTAGGGAAGAGGGCAGGAGAGAGGCCGGGGCCGCTGAGGGAGGAGGAGGAGGAGGTGGCGGCTTAAAACCTCCGCCGAAAGGTGTGGCTTCGCCTTTCCTGTGCCGGCGGGGAGGGGACGGGACGGCACCTCTGCTCCTGCCACCACCACCACCACCACCACCACCAGCACCAGCAGCACCAGCACCAGCAGCACCAGCACCACCAGCACCTCCCGCAGCCTCGCTCGGCGGCGCCCCCCGCCCCGCACCTCGCCTCCCCGGCTCCCTGCCCTCGCCCTCCCCGGCTGCCTGCCGCCAGCTGGGGCCCTCCGGGCGGTGAATGCCGCTCCCCCCTCGGGCCCCGGCTCGCCTGTCCCCGCTGTGCCCGCCTGGCCCCCCGTCCCGCCCGCCACCATGAGCATGAACGGCGGCTCCCACCCGCGGCTCAACACGCTGGGCCGCATGGCCAGGGCCGACTCGGGCACCGACCTGCGCTACGAGATGAGCTCCCATGTGGTGGGCGGCGGCGGCGGCGGCACCCACACGCACAAGACCTACTACTACCAGAAGACCTACGGGGGGGACTACGCCTCCGACGGGTACGGGTAGGTGCGGGAGGCTGTGGTTCGCCTCCTCGTTAGGCTCGACTTTGGGAGGGGGGCGATCAGCGGGGTGGGTGACGGGGTGGAGAGCGGAGCGGGGTCTTGGTGTCGCTGCTTGGCACAACTGAGCCATCCTGGCACGTAAAACGCCTTGTTCGGCCTCCGCTTTGGTTCGAGGCTGGGCAAGGGCGAGGCCGGCCTCCGCCTTCTGCCTCCCCTCTTGGCACCAGCACGGCGGAGACCTGGCGGGGAAGACGCCAGCCTGCACGGATGAAGTTTTGGCAAAGCCTTTCCGGAGCCAAGAGGTGCTCCAAACCTATGAAAACCAAGCATGGCAGTTATGAAGACCTGGCCGTGAATCCCCTTGGCCAGGAGCTCATAGGACTGGAAATAGGTGCCAGTCGCTGAAGGAAATGACATCGGTGTCTGATAGCCACCTATAGTGAACACTGCTGGCCGTTAGGCTTTATTTATTTATTTATTGATTTTTAACACATGGAATGGTTCTGTTAAACCTATAGCTCTGGTTATCGATGCCACTGATTTGGGAAGTGATTTGGAAGTGCTGTCATGTAATTTGTGTTAAGTTACAAGCCCTAACTGTACTGACATCCTGATCAGGTTGCAGAAGGATGAGCGTTAAACACATACAGCAAGTAAACAGCAGATGAGAACTTGCAGGCTTTATGAAATAAGCGTACCTGTAAGTGGCTGTTGAGAATTAGGATAACCCTAGTCAGTGCCGAGAGCTCCGTTTAGGTGTTTCAGATCTATTGCCAGAGGACCACTGAATGCAGGACATAACTTGCATTCTGCCTATGTTTGTTTATTACTTTGCACAGTTCTTAGTTCTTCATTTCATTGTTGGTTTGCTGTGTGCATTATGATTAGCTGCTGCTGTAACATGCCTACCCACTGCTGCAGTCAGTATGAGAATACCCCGTCTGTTGAGGTATAATGAGATCAATTCAATACCTTACCAAGGGAGACTGCACATGCTAGGATTCCAAAACACTAGCTGTGTTGCATTTTTGAGGGTCTGTTTTGCTAGTGGTGCTCCGCTGCAAATACCTTTACTGCTTTTAAGAGACAGGCATGAAAAATAAATGGCGGAGCATGCTAATTTTTCCCTGGTCTTTTTCCAGTCTTCACTCTGGTGCAGCTACAGTGGATTCACTGGCGTGCCTTCCCTATTAGTCCTGACTTTCACTAGAGGAGAAATACTTCAATTTAGCATTCTTTGGGTTTTGTTACGTATTTTAAACTAGCTTGCAGTCTGTTAGGCTCTTATTTCTTTAGCTTTCAGTGGTGTCATAGCAAAAACGGAGAGGATAGGCCTGGTGAAGAGGTTAAGGATCTTCTGTCAACATAGTTTCATTTATTCTCTGTAATATAATGTTCATATCTCCTTTTCGGGAAAGTGTAACTGGCAAGGATGTTACAATGAAAGTTCCCTTTCCGTTTATTCCAAGGTCTCTGCATGTTACTAACTTCCCCTGTTAATCAGACTGAAAACCATATATGTATTTTACATACAATCTTCTCGTATGTGTAAAGGTCTCACCATTCAAAGCATTTTGAATAAGTATTTGAAAAATGTATGTGCTTGCACATTACTGAGTTGCACAGGCTTATTTTAGATTGGTGCTGATTTGAATTACAGTATGTCCCCATGTAGAAAATGAGGGATTTTTTGCCATTTGATGAAAAACGCAGTCAAGTCTGATTTTGCACATGTGCTGCGTGCGGAAAATCCACAAAATCCTGTGCTGGTTGTGCTTGCAGGATCTTGCATCTGTTACTACCTTGCATAGTCTGTGGAATTGGTTTTAATATTTGTGTTATGTCTGATACGTTTAGTGACACATTTTAGTGGCAGTTGCTGAACTGAAAAAACAGAGGCTTCTTTTTTTCAATGGAGAAAATTACTGTACCTTAATTTTCAATGCAGTAGGATTTAGCTTAGGGTCTAGTCTTGTAAGTTTTGGGGCGTATTCTGCCAAACAAGTCTGTGCTGAGTATTACATTAGTCACAGAGCAATATAAGACGCTCCCTACCCTTAGGGCTCAGCAAGGTGCTTTTACAACATTCCCGGTTTCTTCTGGCTTGGGAACTCAGGATGAGCTTGGCCCTGAGTACAGATACTCAGCTTGATGTTGAGTCATGCACTCCTAAACTGCCAATTAATCAGTCAAATATTTATCAATGTCTTTGCTATGAGAGATAAAATCTGATCAGCTGGGAGAGAAGACAAAAAGACAGCGGCAAGTTCAGCAGTTTTATTAAGATTTGGGGAGAAAAGAGGTCATAAGATTCATGGTTGCCAAGTGACACATTGTTGCAAAAGCTAATTTATGCACAAGATTTGCTTAAAGGCTAATGGAACACCGGCACCTAAAACTAGGAAAGGATCTAGATATTCAGATCCCAAGTCTTGACGTTACTGGCAGGGACTGCTGGAGAGGCTTAGAGGAAACAGGTCTAAAGCTGCATTTTTGCCAGTCCGATTGTCCTCGCAGTGGTCTGCAGGGTCCTGGCCAAGATGAATCACAGTGTCATGCTGGGCATGACAACTGCCCTAGTGACAAACAAAACTATCGAAGACGGAGAGTAAAGAATGTGTCTGAACTGCCAAATGCCTGCTGTGCTCGCAAAGCGTGCCCCGCGGTCGAGCCAGCACGGAAATACCTCTTAACAGCAGCTGGTAGTGCTGCACAAGATAAGAAGGAAACCAGCTTGCACCCCTCCTAACTCACCTTTTTATAGGTACCTGTCTGAGATCGGTTCCATTGCAAGCTATTCTATGTGTCTTTGAAAGCACGAAAACGTTTGCCAGATGTATTTCAGGTGGCTGTTGTTGGAGGAGCCGTGTTGCCTCGTCTCCCCGCCTTGCCATGCTGGCTGGGCGCTGGGTCCTGCACCTCCCTCTTGCAGAGCTGGTGCTGGGAGAGGCAGCGCAGGCTGTGCGGACGTGCCTGCAGCTGGCAGGTCCTGCCCCTGCAAGCAGCGGCCTCGCTGCTGGTGATTCATACTGGTGGCAGAAGTCCCGCTCAGGGGTGTGAGAATTTTCTTCAAACAGGTGTGGCAGGGCCCCTTGTGAAACCCTGCTTCCATCGAGCTCACGTGGCCGTGGCAGTTTTAAGATTTCACTGGTGACGTTTTTTTTTGGTTTTTTTTTTTTTTTTGTTTTTGTTTTTTTTTTTTTTGGCACATTTCTGAAGGGATTAAGAGCCCGATCATGCACGACGATAAACTTCAAAAGATAGCTTTATCATGTAATGGCCTATGTACATGACCTATGCTTCCAAATATGAAGGTGTCTGAAGATGCACTGTGCCAAAGCTGATCCTAGTAGGAACACAGATGCAAAGAGAAAAGACCATTATCAAATTATTGGTGTTTTCTGACACTTGCATTCACTGTCTTTAAGGGGTAAAGAAACCTCCTGTTATGTAGTAGTTTAATTTCTGGTTATATTTTTACAGATAGTTGATTGCTCACCTGTTAGCTGTTTCTCTCCAGAGATTATCTATTTGTCATACATCTCCTGTTGTGTTAAAACCAATTTTTTAATACTTGGATTTCCAGGTGTGCACATGCAGCTAGCAGATGGTGGGTGCGAGGTGGCTCAGCCGATGGTGTGTGCAGCGTGTGTGCTGGGGATTTCCGTTCCAGTTCAGGTTTTCCTTTTAACTCGCCTAGCCTGGGCATACCGGGTAATCCCTTGATGAATCTATTGCTTGTTCAAACAAGTTTCTGTGTATGGAAAAAAAAAAAAGAGAGGTGCTATTGTTTTGCTCAGCTTCAGACTCTGTGTTGAGTTATGGGAGTTTTGATACTTTGGATCTGCAAAAAGACCTTTGTCAGTGGAAAAAAATGCTTCAGATTTTTAAAAGTATAAATATTTTGTGGAGCCAAAAAAATTAACAGACACTATTTTGACTCGATGTGGGCCCTCTTAAAACAGATCTTTGGGCTGAGAGTATCCTCTTTCTGTGCTTCCAAAGCATTAAGGAATCGTGAAACAGTTTCCACAGCACTGCTGGACGGATGTTCTTCTGCGTGTCCCCTGCTCCTCTGGACCCTCGCTGCCCCCCAGGTGACACAGCAGCTTCTGGATGCTGATGGAGGCAGAGACTAGAGCAGCCCCCATGTGTTTGTGTGTTTTTAACAGCAGTACGCAATGATGAAGCAGAGCATAGTTGGCTTTCCTCCTCGCCTTGTGCATCCTGTGTTAGCAACAGCCCAGTTGGACCTGCCAGGTTGGAAGCTGATTGTTTACAGAGGGTCTATCGTTTATTCAAAACATGTCATTTGAGAAATATTGTTACTTCTTAAATATGTTGGTGATGGTGATAGCCACCCATGGTGTGTTTGAGGGACATAGGCACAGGTGTGCTTGAATCACTGATCGCCATACTCACAACACATTGTGTGGCCTTGAGGGTGTCTCTCAGTCCTGCTAAAACAAGCAGAAATAGTTATTTCTTCTTTCTGTGGAGCAATGTCTCACAAGCATACCACTTCACAGTGAAGTGCAACCTCGCTCAGAAATTCAGGACTCACCAGTGTGGCAATAGCCAAGCTTGGCTCAGCAGGTATATTGCAGCAGGGAGGTGTCTCAAATATTGCCCCGTACAAAACCTGCTTGCAGCAGGGTATGGGAACAACACATTTTGCCCTGACAGGGAGCAAGCCTTTTGCTTCCTATGCAGAATGATGGCAACATGATGATGCTGTCTCTTTTTGAGTGCTCTTCTGGCAGTAGAGAGCTGCAGGGCCACATCTGAAGATCTGTAGCCTTCCCCAAATCAAAAGTGATTCTTCTGTGTTTTGAAGTATTCTCCTAGTTGTAAAACAAAGACACTATCCCCCTATTTGTTCCTTTAATAGTTAATGACTATTAAAATGAAGTCATTTTAATAATGAATTCAGTTTAATAGCGTTGTTTTGAAATTCATGACTTGCCTTCAAAATACCTGTCACAGCCTAAAATTTTTTTGAGTTGCTGGTAGAAGTAGGTTACCAGCTCAGGTCTGAAGCAGCCTAGGCTGTTTGGCTCAGCCCTGTTCCACAGGGATTGAAGATCCAAAGCAGTATGGCCATTAGTCAAGTTTTTACAAAGGTGTTTTTTTATTAGTAGGAGTCCTGGCACTTTTGTGCTATAAGTCTGGCTAAAAGTTCCAAGCTCCAGTTGGGTCCCTTTCTGCACAGGTACATGGAAGGGTTCAAAATGCTGAAAACTATTTACAGGGTGCGCTAAATCAAGCGGAAAAACTGGCCCGTGCTTTCACTGTGCGCAGTGTTTGGTGCAGCAGGTTCCCATTCACAGATTTGAGCTTTAGATGTTGCCAGAGTTAAAATCAAATCAAAATGTCATCATCATAGCACCAGTAGTTGTTGCAATGACCAAAATGTTACTTTATTCTCATTCAGTTTCATGTAAGCAAAATGAGATGAAAGGACAGATTACCAATAAATAGTCCTTTGACAATCCACTAAATCTGCCTCGTGTGAGGATTGTCAGGGTCCTACATCTTTCCGAGGGTCACAAATGTATTTTTACGTAGGATCTAGGCTACAGGGTTGTACTTTGAAAATCCAGGTTCTTTTGTGCCTTCGCATTATGGTGCCACCTAGCATGTTCGTGGGTTGGGTTTTGCCTAAGTTTCTCTGTATGCCGTTGTGTTGGATATGGTATTCCTTTGTCTGGATTTTTCCTTCTGCCTGCAGGTTGGATGTCTGCTTACTCTGCGTTAGGGTTTCTGCTTTGATCTGCTGTTCCCATTGCAGGCCTGTTGTTTCCCCTGGCTGGGAACGCCATTAGTTCTCCCATTGTCATCAGCTACATTTAGCAGGACACTGCCTTCTCATCCACTATCCTAGCATCACTCTCAGTATTTTGACGAACAAAATAGTTAAAATAATTAACTAACAACAATAAAAAAAAAATTGCATACAGGGTGTTAAAAGCTACATTGCTGAACTACCGTGCTCTTTCTTATTTCAGTTTGTATTGCTCCAGCTTCTGCCATTATTTTTGGTTAAGTCCTTATCTGCTAGATTGGAGAGCCTCAAACACTTTCTGCTTTCTCCTTGTGAAGGGTCCCATGAACTCTAAACAAGGAACTTACAGATCTTTATTTGAAGATCTAATTAGGGCATATTAAAGCTTCCCAGTGCAAGGCATTTGCTCCTCCCTTTAAAACACTTCTGTGGATCTGTATTCAACTATCTACAGCTTTCCAACTTTTTTATTATCTGGACAATAATGTTGGATGTAGTGTTTTAATATCATTGGGATGAACACAGAGTACTTGTAATTCTATTTTTCCTGCCGTGTAAATTATTCTAGGAGTTGGATTTATTGAAAACACCTTTTCTCCACAATTTCTTATTCTGTTAACTGTGGCAGTCCTTGTTTAGACCTCGTCTCAGTGTAAAGTGAACTAATTCACTACCACTAAAGTGACCTTTGAGGTCAGTTGAGTTACACTGAACTCAGCAGAGATGCACTGATTTATTACAGTAGGGGTCTGATCCTCATCTATAGTTCCTTTGGCTTCAATGGACATCAGGTATTTGTAGCTGTCAGGAGATGATTAAAAAAGCAATTGAAGAAAAAAGTACTCTTCTCATGTTCTAAAAAGAGAAAATTACTTGTAAGATTCCTCTCTCTTCCTTACTATGTTTCATTAATGAGGGTAATTGTGGGTATAATTAATGTAAATTTTAGATGCAGTTGGATGCTTCTAGATCCAAACACAACAGCTATGCCTAAGGAGAAGGAAGGATTTTAAAAAGGAAGCTGTTGGGGGAAGCCTGGCATAAAATGAGTTGTGCAGTTTTCTTTAAGGTGTTTCCAAGGCATATGGGCATGCGTAGCACAGTACGGTGTGATGTTTATGCAGCCAAAGGGTTACAGTGCAAGTGAGGAGTTGTGTGTGTACAGCTTGTTTTAAGCCACTCAGTGATTTTTCAGTCCTGTCTCTTTGTCTTCAAAGGTTTATTCCCAGGTATTGACAGAAGCAGCTTAAAGACTTGCTCAAACTTTTTCCATTTGCTCAAGAAGAGCTGGTACGAGAATGGCAGGCTGCTGAACGACAAACTACACACGCAGCAAAAGTTCTCTTAAAGGATGCTGGTGAATGTTTCCCTTCATTGCAGTGCTTGTTCCCAAGGACAGCTCTGCTGTGTGTCATGGCTCCTTTTACCAAGTATGATCAGAGGCTGCTGAAGTCAGTTGAAAGATTCCCACTGAATCCTGATGATGTGCTGGTTCTGCTGAGTTGGGCAGGTTTGCACAGAGGCTTTTTGCTGTTAGTGCTCTGTGGAAGGCTTGGGCCTTGAGTGATTTGTAATGGAAAAGGTTACCTGCTGTGAGCACTGCAGTTAGAAAGCTAGGTAAGGCTTGGAAGCGTCCTAGTTTCTTACCGTCTCTTAGTAGTGGTTTATTTTAGTTTCGCTGGCAAGTGCTTGGGTTTGGGAGCTGCCTGAGCTTGCTTGGGAGCTCTGATTCCATCAGCAGGGAATGATTCCTAGCTTCAAGCACCTCACCCACATTCAACTAGCAGTGGCTCGCTTTGGTGGCAGGGTCCCAGGATGAGCAAATGCAGGAATGGCAGCCTTCTGGCGGGATGGATGCAGGAGATTATGTGCAACACAACAATAACGACCCTACTATCTACCTTGGCTTTTTCCCCCACCAGTGATTTTGGTTCGGGAGTTTACCTGGAACCCCCAAACTCCCCTTTTACTTCTGAATTCAACTCCTACATCTGTTTTTGTAATAGCTTAAGCATCTTGTAATGCCTTTTTAAGACACTGCACTAGTCTTTTATTATTTCCGCTGATAAAAGGGCCCTTTGAATACTTGCATAGACTTGTGTGCTCATGTGCTTGAAGAGCAGAGGAGCCTGCTCTCCTTTTACAGTCTTAAGTTCAATGGCTTGTGTGACAGCATGTATGATAATGTAATGTAAAGATTACATTCTAATTTATGGACTCCAAGAAAGATCATGAATAATTTATTTGTACTGTAATACTGTCAAAGTTTCATTTATCAAAGCTGCAAATACCAGTATTGGAGGAAAACCTTTCTCTTAACCACATGTGAGGTTCCATCTTCTGCTCAATCCAATGGTGAAGTTATTCCATGTCTGCTACTGCAGAATTGTGAATCTGCTGATGTGGAATCAGCATTGAACTACAACGAAGGTGTGTGTGTATAGGGACACACAGATCAAGCACATTCGTCTCCATGAAGCTTGACTGGATTTATTATTTCATGTCACTTCCTGTAGCTGTTGGGAATTTCTACTTCACATTTCTCTTTATGATGTGTGGTTACTTTGTACTTACTTCATCTTATTCTTCTCCCCACCAACAGTCAGAATGGGACCTGTACAGTTTCCAGACGTCAGAACACCATTCAAGAGCTTTTGCAAAACTGTTCGGATTGCCTGATGCGAGCTGAACTCATAGTGCAACCTGTGAGTGCTTTTTGTTCTTAGAAGAAGTGATTTTAAATGTCACATGGAATAAATGCTGCATTGTTATCTGAACACACAGACTGTGGTTCTTCACCTCTTTTCTGTTATATCAGCTGTTTTTCTGAGGGAGCTGCCACCTTACCCTTTGAGTGGAATAACATATATCCTTTCTAGGTGTCCTCTTCTGTCTACAGTCAGTGTTCAGTAAAACTGATTGAAATGTAACTGGTTAAGAAAAGGGAGCCTTTGGATTAAAAAAAAAAAACAAACAACAAAAAACCAACCAAAAAAAAACCAAAAACAATCACCACTACCAACAAAACTCCCTTTGGATTCTACTCTTTTTTTTCATTTTTAGGCCAGTGGTTGCTAATAATGTTATGGCCAATAATGTATGTGGAATGTCCTTGGTTCCTGCTGAAGTCAAAGGAAGTGTGGGGTGGTGGGCGTATCCTGCTGTTGAAGCTACAGAAATCCAGAATCCATTTGTAGTTCTTGCAGTAGAAGTGATTTAATGCACACTTTTTGACCCTCTGTAGACAGAAAATTCGTACAGGAATGAACTCTGTGGTTAGCAGTTTATTTCCTTTACAGAATATGTGAGCATGTTTATATAAAAATCAATGCCATAGTAAATACTGCCTCTTGGTAAGGATTAATATTATTCCAGTGAAGTTAAAAGGAAGCAATGTTTAATTCCAGCATGGTGCCACAATGTACATTGCTTGTTTTTCTTTTTTTTTTTTTCTGTTTTTGTGGGGGACAAAGTAATGAAGCCCATCATCATTTTCTTTGCAAAATGAAACCACAGCTGGATTATGTTTAGCTCATCATGGCTGTGTCAGTGCAGGATGAGATCAAAAAGCCTTGTCTTTCTGCTGGAACCACCATGACCATGCTGGTTCACTGCACTGAGAAGACGCACAGAGAATTTGCCTAGAACTTTGGACTATGAGATAGGATGCAAGAAAATGTGACTGTGCAAGGAGTTAGTCCCAGGCAGATGGGGTGCATTCTGCATTTTACAAGGAGAGAAGCTATGGCTGTGACTCTTGGAATCTCAGAGGAACTTGTGTAAAATCAGCAGCAATATTCGCCAGCTCCAGCAAGGACACAGCGTCTGCTTCTTGTCCTCTAAACACAAAAGCTGTTCTTGCTATGTAAGATCTTAAAAATTCATCACACTGAGTACATCCTTGGCTCCACTGAAATAAAACTCCATCAGGACCTGTTATTCTTTATGGAAATGTTTTGTTGGTATTATATTTTAATAACTTCCTTGTGTATTTTATTCATAATAATGACTTTCAAATTACTATGAATCATTTATTAAATGGCCTTCTGCCAGGTAAAACTGTCAGTTGGCGACCTAGCAGTTGAAACCTTTTACACTTCTTAAAAATACTTGGTCCTCATAACATCTCTTTAAATAATCATTGTATAATCTTCAGATTGTTTTATTTAATCTCCTCCTCTTTTTTTTTTATTAATTTTAGGAATTGAAATATGGGGATGGTGTCCAGATTAGAGGGAACAGAGATCTGGAAGAATGTTTTGCGCAGGCAAATGACCAAATGGACATCCTTGATGGGCTGATCAGGGAGCTAAGGCAGATGAACCAGCCCTGTGAAATGTATCAGAAAAGGTACTGAAAGGCCCTAAGGAAGGGCTGGGGGAGGGAATGTGACAGATAAAATTCTGTGGTGTCTGGAGTGCTCACGTTCTCTGGTGTTGCAGGCTGTGGCAGAAATCAATAAAGTGGAATGAAATCAGTTTGGTTTGGGCATGCTAACATGGAGAAAGGTTGTGCAGTGATTTCACACAGAATTTCACATCCTGGTTGTCTCCATGAAATTTCAGTCACTGTAGTTTTTCCACAGCCTATGCTATCACCATTTCTTTCTGAATACCTGATGATTCAGCAGGAGATACGAATTGTGTTGTTCCCATGTTTTCTGTGTTTTCCTCATAGAAACCAACTGTTACCTTCCCTTTCAGGCTGCTTCAACTTCAAGAGCAAATGCGTGCCTTATACAAAGCTATCAGCGTTCCCCGCGCCAGGAGGGCCAGCTCCAAAGGTGGTGGTTGCTATTCCTCTCAGAGTGGTTCAGGCTGGGATGAGTATACAAAACGTGTCACAAGTGAATGTTTGAACTGGATGAGACAGCAGAAGGTAAATTTCTCCAAAACCTAAAGACAATGCTAAGACCTGATTTTGCTGATAAATGTCACCTTACATGCAATAATGTTCTGACTGCCACTAGAACATTAAAAGTACAAATAAATGGTAGTAGATTGTTCCAAATTCCTCCCTCCCTCCTTTTTTTCCCTCTTATATTTGAAGCATTGTACATATAGTGTTTCCACTGAAATAGAAAAATGGATTTTGGGGTCTTCTTTTGCAGGGAAAAATTTGAAAACAAAAACAAGACACAGCTGTTAACAAAAGGCATTGGCATGTTTGCGTTGGAGATTATTACATTCAATATTTCCTTCCTTCCTTCCACAGATTTCCTTTATGCTTCATATTTATTTTAACCCTTTTAACAGATAAGACCAGCTTCACAGATCTAACCATTGTCCAGTATTTTGCAGTTGTCCTCCCTCTAATCTATTCTTATCACAATAGCATCCAGAAGGTACAGTTGATTGCCACAGGACTAGACTTTCATAAGTCAGCTTCATCATTTTCATGTGTATCTCTTGCATGCACAGAATAAATTTGCCTATCCACAGCTGTTGATGGTGTAACCTGGAGTAGAAACACACACTCAGAGCTTGTAGTGCTCTCATGCTGCTGGGGTAGAAGTTCTGTGTTTGTAGTTGGACACCACTTTGACAGACAGGAGAGAAAGAGCAAGGAGGCCCAAGTTACAATTTGCTGACTCTCTGTAATTTGAAATTGCATTATTTTTATCTCTCTTTATTAGGTTGTTGCTTAGTGATCCTGTCATTGTTATCTGCATGTGGTGTTTACCAGGTGGCTGCTATGCAAACCAGATGAGCAGGGGAGAGCTCTGTACAGTTCCCATACTTTTATGTGAGTGCCAGTTGTAGTCTAGTCTTCCAGTGGCCTCCCATATCGTGGCATGTTTTAGAGGAAGGGGAAGTGGAGATGCACTTGAGTGCTAACATTTACAGGCATTGTGCCAGTAAAGCAACAGCAAATATGATTGCCCTTCACATACTGTGGGAGAGCAGGCTATCTGTTAGACCTGCCATGGTTTGAGGAGTGATATTGGACAGACACTGGGCCTTCTTCCAGTGAAGAAAGATGAGGAACATGTACCTCCCAGAGATGCCACGTGACTCCCAGCTGAGACACCCCTCGCTAAGCATAGGAAGCATGAGCAAACTGTGTTCACACACAATAGCTCCTATGAAAGAAAAAGGATTGTTCTCTCTCCCTTTCAGTCCCTAAAGCAAAGTGGAGGTGAGGCCAGTAAGCGCTTAGCTTCCTATTGGGCTTTTGAGTTTTATTTATATATATATATATATTCAGTGCAAAGTTCAAAATAAATTTTCCCTATACCTTTTCTTCCCATTGTATCTCACTATCTGCTCACATTGGGGCTGAGATAACATTCCTTCTAGTAGCATAATGAGATGTTAAACAGTCTGAACAGCTGTGTTTTTCTGCTGGTGTTTTTGTGTCCTCTATATCCGGATGGTTCGCTGACAGGAGAATCAGGTGGTAGGAAGGTCGGTCAAATTTCCATTGCAGAATTAGGGAAGGTGAACTGAAATCCAGACAGCCTTTGTTCACATATTGGCAGTCATCCAAGATTGCTGCTGTTGCTACAGTCTAGCTGGACTGTATAAATATAATGAGAAGGGTCAAAGTCCTGTAACTTTTAGATGTCTGAATGTAAAACGTTTCATTTCTTGGAACATTTTCAGCCTTGCCTTTGAACCCTTATGCTTGAGTGTGGTTCAGGCTTTATTGACATCTGTTGACTCAGAGATTTGGCTTCAGGCTGGTAATTATTAAATTCAGTCCCAACCCAGGAATAAGATATCGAATCCTCTATGGCGTGTGTGTGCACAATGGCATTCATACAGAGATGGATTGCGATTGTGTCTTCACACTATAAAAGGTGCTTTGGAATTTGAGGAATTGGGTTGTGAATTCAGTGGAATTTTAGATTTGCAAATAATGAAGCAGAGAATTGCAGTCAGATAGTTCTCAAGTTAGTAATTATCCAGTTGTATTACTGTTCTTTCTAAGGCTGTTCCTAGAGATTTGTACTGAATGTCATATAATAAACCCTGCCAAAATGCAAAACAAACATATTCTATAGCCCTTTCAGCTTATCTAATACATTGGTAGGCTTCTTTTTTCCTTTTTTTTTTTTTTTTTTTTTTTTTTTCCATTTTGTTGGACTACATTTAACTGAAGTCAGTGGAGCTGCATGAGTGTAATTAAAATGGAATGTAGTATACTGGGTTACAGAACTGTGCATTTTCACATAAGTTGCATGAGTAGCATTTGAAGTCACAATTTGTTTTCAGAGTGATAAGAATGTAACTGTACTATAAAACATAAGAGCACAGTTTAGTCCAAAGTAAACATGAAATACACTACTGAGTGTGCTTCGTCTTGTCTAATTTTAAGCAACTTAAATATTTTCTGTACTTTGTTTCTTCTACTTCAGGAGCCTGTCACACGGTTTAAGCAAGGGCAATTTTAAGAAATTTTTAACCCCTGATCTGAACTTCCCTTTGTTTAGTTTTACTCTTTATTGTATGGTCACATTTCTTTCAATTCAATTCCTTGATGCTCTGATTTAGATGATAATGTCTTTTTGGAAATGAAAGTACAAATACTGTCTCTTTTTCCTAGTCTGAAATGGAGCTAGTGAAATGGGGGTTTGATGCAGCGTCCATCGAGCAACAGATTAGTGACCATAGGAGAACTCATAACGCCATTGGAGACTATCGCTGGCACTTGGACAAAGTCAAAACAGACCTGGTAATTACTGTCTTCCCTTATACATTGCTTAATCTAGATTTGTGTCCTTGGCTTGCCAGTGTTTGACTACAGCAAGTAATGCTGAACAGCTCAGCTTCTCTTCAGAAAGCACTGATGTCATAACAACTGCTTTCCACCCTAGTGTTTATTACTTCATGATTATTCAGTGTTCTGTTTCTTTCCCCAGAATTTTGTAATGAGAATTTAGTAGTTATTTAACATTTTGTTGTTCTGTACCTGGCAAATAAATATCGGGATATTTTTGGTGAGAAGAATAGCTAAGAATGATTGTTCTCACTTACTTTTTTTAAGACAAGAAAGTTAAAGGAGAATGTGGGTAAAATACAGCCTTGAGTAATGAGGGAGTTTCTGTGAAAAAAGACCAAACTCTGGGCTAAATTTAGGGCTTTTTTTTTCTTCTCCCTCTCTTCTGAGACTTCTGGTCCACTCTGGGTTTTGTGATTGGAATAAAGAAGTCAGTGAAAGTGCAGTGGTTAACCTCTGCTGTCACCCTAACAACTAGATATTGGAGGAATGTTTACTTCATCTCCATTCTTTTCTGTTAATTCCTCAAGTGGATGAGAGGAGAGAGAGTTGGATCTAAAGAAAAGGGATTCAGTTTTGAAGCTTTGTTTTCTCAAACAAGCTGAAAAGCTGAAGCGTTGTTATTTTCTTTTCTCTTCTGTTTATAAGAAAGTTAATAATGTAGCCCTATCAAACACTAGTTCCAAGGTTGTGCAGGTTCCCAGTTAAAGAAATGGGAATAAAAATTGGAGCATGCTGCTCAGGATCACAGTTTGTATTACTTCACAGTCTTCATAAAGCTTGCTTTAGGGCTAGGTGGTTCCCCACAAGCTATCTAGGAGTTTGGTAAAGAGATCAAATTTTGGAAGCTGTTTTTGTGTTACAGGGGTTATGTTCAACCTGTTTTATAACATTGTCGTGAGAAATAAGTTTGTCCAAGCCTTAGTTTTATACTTCTGGCCCTCCAGTGGTACAGATCTGCTGCTCACTGATGTCCCTTGCAGGCATCTCCAAAATACCACATGAAATTATAACATCATGGTACTGGCATTGTAAAGGAAGTACCCACAGGTAGATAACTCGTAGAAGGCACGCTAAATATTTGCTGTCTCTGTTTCAGCGTGAAAAGGCCGCAGTTCATCAGCTGGAAGAAGAATACGAAGGACTGCTGGTGAGCACAAGATGCGCTCATATGTGATACCCTCAATGATAAATGCCTTTTGCTTTCTTAACACTGGTGTGATAGTCAAGGGACACTTCAAGCTTCGACAAAATGATAGATGCATGTATAACTAATTCCATTCAAGAGTGTTTTGTCGTTTAGATGAGACTTATTTTGAGGCATGAATTTGAGATTAATTCATTACCTAGTTTATAATTGACTTACCAGGAAGTTTCTAGTTTGCAACGGGTAAAGGAGGTTGGTCACTAAGCAGGTGAAGAGTAGAACTCTACCTCCTTAATGGGAGTGAATGTGGCAGTAGAGTTAGTTTATATTAGAAGCTTAAAAAATGACTCAAAGTTGTGTTTAGAACCAAATTCTGTTTAGGGCTGTGCATCTTGTCCATGTTGGGTCTTCATGTAAAACACTAAGAACCTTGTGCAAATGGTAGATGTAACCCTTAGAATTGGAAGCTGCTTCCTGTACACATTTCAAATAACAGGATATTTATTATCATGCAAGGACAGAGAAGGAATCTTTTCATGAAGCATCATCTGCGCAAAAGGTGCTGCTACAACATCAAGGATATACTGTCAGCAGCAAATGCGAGTAAAAGTGATGTTAAATTTTCAGTCATTTTCTTGTATTTTCCCCCATGTCTTTTTGCTTGCTTGCCTACATGTCTGCTACGCTTGTGTTTGAAATGGCTTTAGGAAGCTGGTGACTTCAGATTGCCATTATTTTTTAAATCCAGGCACGTTATCCACTATCCATTGCCAACAAGTTTCATAGCTCTGTAGATGAAGGCATGTTATCCACTATCCATTGCCAACAGATTTTATAGCTGTGTGGTTTTGAATATTATTAGTTCAAAAAAAAAAAAAAAAAAAACACACAAAAAAACAAAACACCATACATATGCATGCTATGCTTTTGTCTACCCCTTCTCCACCCAGCACACGCTTTTCTGTGTTTATTGTTTCTCATTTCTGGAATTCCTTGTAGAAATACTCGTTTGAGAGAATGGATCAGCTCCGTCAATTCCAGAACCTCATCCAAGCCACCAGCAGAGAGATCATGTGGATCAATGACTGTGAGGAGGAGGAGCTTCTCTACGACTGGAGTGACAGGAACACAGATATCGCCAGGAAGCAGGAGGCCTTCTCTGTAAGACAGCACAACCCCCCCCGTGCTTTCTGTGGAATCTCTTTTGGCATATTTAGGGAGGAGCAGGGCAGGCATTTCTTCTCTCTAAGTACCTTTTTTTTTCTTTTTTTGACAAAACACTGTTGGATTAAGTACTGTGTGACAACCTTTTGGATCAAGATTGTACATGAACTGGAAGATTGCTCACTCAACCACTTGTGGATTCTTTTGACCTTGGAAACTGACCTTATCAGTACAGTTCACTGAGAACCAGTAATCACATGTAGCTTGTGCACACAGTCATTCTGTTGACATGCTAAAGTAGGGGACTTGAATCAAGCAGTTCAGTTCTCCCTGTTATGACTACTCAGAGGCTAGGGATCTCTGTATGTGGTCCTGATGTCTTCACCAGGAGCTAGGGCCATGCTGGAGGGAATTGCTCTCTCTTCCCATGATGGTCTTGCCAGCAATGCATTGAGAGCACTGTCAGAGGTGGTTTGCACTGATCCTTGTTGTCTTCTGTGGGTACAAAAGGAAATTGAGCATGTGTGTTTCTTAAGCCTATGTTGGTGCTGATTACCAAAGTAAAAAAGGAATGAAAGTTCACACCATTAAGGGGATTCTCTAATTTTTTTTTTTTTTTTTTTTTTTACTATTTTTAAGTTCAGTTGTTCTGGATGTTGCAAGATGCAATCATTCTTGCTTCTGTCATTCCGTTTTGACAGGAAAGGCTAAATTTTGCATGCTTTGCTCTGTGAAGCATCAAGTGTAGAGACTAGAACTGAAAGGCTACATTCTTTGATTCTGCTATCTTCATGTTTAGCTTCAGTGCACTGAGTAGAATTAATATTTAATGTTAGCATGGATAATTTCATAGAGTCATAAATATCTGGAAAATTTTAAGTAAATTATTCTAAGCACTGTGCTTTTGGAGGCTTGTTTAATGCTGTGTTTTGGTTGTTTAGAAACGTATGAGTGAACTGGAGCTTAAAGAAAAAGAACTCAACAAGCTAAAGCAGGAAAGTGACCAGCTAGTTCTCAACCAGCACCCTGCTTCAGACAAAATTGAGGTGAGTTAGACTTATGTGATTGAACTTGCTCCTGTAGTTACTATGTGGGAAAACTTCTCAGTGGAAGTCCACAAATGAAATGCTGCATTTGGACCTGAGAAGGATTTGCTTGCCAAAAATTGTGTCCCTTTTCATCCAGTTGTATGAACTGCTCTAATAAACATTACTACCTTCCTCTACAAACCTGGCCACACAACGACTGCAGCTTTCTTAACAGCTTGGGGGAGATCTTGTTGCTACCAAATTTGATGATAGATGTATATAAAAATTAATACAGGGGCTTAAGGACTTGTCTAAATATATCGAAATTGCTGTACCTCATGTGAGTTAACTTCAGTGCAGCAGAATTTATGGTAGGAAGGCATGTCATTCTTCTTCTGTTATCTTAGAAGGCATGTTTTGAAGATAGCCACACCCTTTGAGAGTTTATGTTTAATCCGGGTGCAAGTACTTTCTGCAACTGAAATTTACAGTGCATTTCTACAGCTTAGCCAAGATATTTTTGCTATCATGGCTTGTTATATGCTTACATTTCAATTACAAAGGCTGTAACAATTTGGAAAATCTCATCCTATTAGGATATGCTGTAGTTGTAGTTTTGAGTGTGCATAAGAACCCTGAAGCTGAGAGAAGCTAATAGGAAAAAAACTGAGTTCTTTCCACTTTTCAATGCGTTTACTTTGTAATTTGTTATCATATTGTGTAGAATCACCATTCATAATTCCCTCTGTGGTCCTTTTCTGCCTTAAAGGAAAGATCCTTGTAAGCTCCAGTAGTGAAGTAAAAAGTTGTGTGTACTTTTCTAAAGAACTTACATAAGGAGTATGCGAGAAGTTCTGATTTAAAAGTAGCCATCATAAACAATTGTGTTTGACACTGCTCCTTGGAAGGAGAACATGACAATTTGCAATTGAAATACTTTGTTTGCACTATAATTTTGTGCATTTCACCCCTTTGCTCATGAACTTCAGGCTTTATGTTGATCAAACAAAATTCACATCATGAACAAATTTCTCTCCACATCCCACAAATGTGTATTTTACTCTCTTCAGTTAGACACTTATAAGTTGGGGAACTATTTGCATGAGTTGCATTATTCTGGTCTGCATGAATTTGTTTTAGCAGACATTTCATTTGCATTTATGTAAAGCATAAATAATTATACTTGAGTCTAGGTATGGGAGAGAGATCTCTGTGAAGATTTGAGTTCTGTATATTTTTATTTTTCTTAGGCCTACATGGATACATTACAAACTCAGTGGAGCTGGATCCTTCAGATCACCAAATGCATTGATGTACATCTGAAAGAGAATGCAGCTTACTTTCAGGTGAGTAGTGATGTGGAGAATTCACACTTACTTTGAATTATACTGAATTATACTAGATTAACATTCATGAATTATTAATTTAATAAAAAAATCTTCGTATTCCAGCATTTAAGCAGTTTTCTTTTAAAAAAAGAATTTACAAATTTCAAAAAGCTCATTTCACTTGCTAACATTATTTGCTAACAAAAAACTGTATTTGCTGTTTTCAGTGTGTAAGAATTTCCAGGGCTTTCAACACATGCTGAAGTAAGAGCTTTCAGAATTTAGTTTATGGATTGTGAATGATGTGATGAGTAGTTCATAGGAGATCTGTCATGTTCCTCACTACTTTTGTTAAAAGTGGGAATCCCACCACATGTATTTTTCTTGTGTCAAAATCTTCCTAAATCTGTGCACAATTAGACATAAGTGTTATCATGCTGTTGAAAATGCTGCTGTCCTGGCAGATGTGAGCTGGGATTTCTCATTAAAGGAATTCAGTGTTTTTAGCGGACATTTTTGTGAGAGCTGTGTGCAACTGAAATCACGTCCATTTTTTCTTGTAGTTCTTTGAAGAGGCCCAAGCCACAGAGTGTTATCTGAAGAATTTACAAGACTCCATCAGAAAGAAGTTCATGTGTGATAAGAGCATGTCGCTGCAATGCTTGCTGGAGCAGATCAAAGAGCTGGAGGTACTGTTCCACCCAACTCACAGGTTATGTTCTGTCTTGCATGGAAATCGGTTGCCCTCTTCAGATACCAAATATTAAACCATGTGTACTACTATGGTAATAAACAGTACTGCGTGAACTTGCAACATTAATGGTATGTTCATGCCCATTTCTTAGGATAGCCTACAAATGGATCAGTATTACTTAAATTGTGCAATGTTGTTTAGGAACTGTTGATTTTTATTTTATTTATTTATTTATTTTTTTAAATCTGGAATGAGCCTACCGAATTTCAAAATTTCTGACCTTCTAACAAATTAAAAAAAAATGAAAGATTATTGTTCATAGGTGGTAGAAAAGATTTTTGCCTCAAAGGATGAGTGCATTTAATAAATGATTCATCATCGTGTTATTTTATATCTCTGTAATCTCTTTGAAAGGACTGAACTCAAGGTTTTTTTTGTTTTTAGCAATTTGCTCAGCAAGAGTTAGCTCCTGCAATTCCAAATTGAATTTATATGAGGAAAAATAGGTTAGTGATATAAAGGGCAATTGATGAAGTCAGGGTTGAGATGTAGTTGCTATTTTTTTTTTTTAACATTCATATTACAATAATTCCTTATATTTATTCCTGTTTCTTATACCTCACTTTAACCATCTTACAGATCTGTATGAAGAACAACATAGTCTTTGCTGGAGTTACGAAGATAGTTATTTTGTTGTTTCTCTTCTCTTCTTTTTTTTTTTTTTTTTTTTTTTTAAACAAACAAACAAAAAAAGAAACCAAAAACCTGCAGTTTCACATTATAGGCCAAAGACTCATCCCACTGGAGCTAAAGGAAGTTTTGCCAACAGTGAGCTCCAGATGTATACTTCTTGTAATAAACCATTGGGAACTAAATGTGGTTTATTTTTAGAATGAGTTTTTAACATACAATTAATCTTTGCAGAATGAACGAGAGAGAATTCTTGAATACAAGAGGCAAGTGCAGAGTTTGGTGAATAAATCCAAGAAGATTGTGCAGCTGAAGCCACGTAACCCAGACTACCGGAGTAACAAGCCCATTATCCTTAAGGCTTTGTGTGACTACAAACAGGATCTGGTAATGTGTTCTCCTTTTGGCTGAAATGAACATCATATAAACTAAAACGTGGCAAATAATTTAGTAATCAAGCTACTGAGTTGATAGGTGTAACGTTTCTGTCTGCTTTTGGTCAGCATTTAAGTTTTTTCAGGAAAAAAAACAAACAAACAAACTTGGATTCTCATACATTGTTTGAGTATGTCTAGTCAAAATGATGATTATTATTGCAGTTTAAATAGCATTATGTCTAGTCAAAATGATTATTATTACTCAGGTTTAAATGGTGTTAGCATTCATGGTTCAAATTAGCACAAGACAGGCTCATTATTAATAGGGTTAAAATTGTAATACAGATACTTCCCAGCATCTTTCCCTTTTCTTTCATTTTCTTAAGGTCAGCACTTCATCTAACAAAAGGTGGAGGAATGTTCAATCAGTCATTTGCATACCCAACGCTTTGCAGCGGGGAGTATTAAGTTAAAGGTGGTGGTTTCTTCCTCTTTGGTACTGGAGATGCTTGCGTTTACATGTATTTCTGCATTGTTTCTTAACACCGTGCTTAGGTGCATTTTCTGCTTACGTGCTCTTTTTCTGCTCTTTTTCTTTGCTGTTTCCCAATTACCTAGTTTTTCTGCTCTTTATCTGTAAAACTTGTTTTACCTGATTCACTAGGCTGCACTCCTATAGTGACCGCTAATTGACCATTGTGATTTGCGTTTACAGTCCGGGGTTTGTGCTGTGTTCTGTACCACATTTTATTCTGCAGTCACAGAAGCACGCAAAGTAACTACTTGTTGCTACTGTAAGCAAAGCTAAACAAATGTAGTCAGTGGTTACCTGGCTGCTTGGCAATTGTCCTCACAGTTAAACAAGCTAAAATCTGCTCAGGTGAAGATAAGCCCAGACAAAAACAGAGATACTGCATGGTTAGGTCAAAGCAAAGCCTGAGGCCTTTTGCTAGTAATGTCAAAAATTTGCTGGCTGTAGAGGTATGATGCAGTGAGGGACTTCTGCCATGATAAATGACATGAGGAGCTTTCCCCTCTTGGATGTGTGTGGGTTGTAAGCTGCACCATGACCACACCTGTGGCCTCAGGGTGTCAGAATTTCTGGCAGATGTAGCTGGTAGATCTAGCTCTGCAGCGTTCGCTCCCAGTCCCTTCACAAGTATGGATGCATCCTTTTGCTTACATCTTGCTATGGAGTGGCTTACGAACATAAATGATTGTGTAGCTTACAGTGCCCCTGTGTCCACTCTGTATGTCACGGCAAGCCACAAGTCTGATGATCAGCTGGCGACTGCCTAGTGTTCTGTGGCTCCCACTTGGTCTTCCAGGATTTTCTTTTTATGGAAACCAGATTCGGGGGGATTGGTTAAGCTCTACTGATCTCTTGCACTAATATGAAGCCACGATTCACACCTGCACCTGGCAGCTGTGAAGCATTCCCGATTCTGTGATCTACATGCATCTTTCTTATCTTTTCTCCTAGAAACCCCATCTTGTTTAACTAAAGGAAAAAAATGTTCTTCTGTATTTCTTACAGAAAACAGTGCGCAAAGGAGATGAATGCATCCTGAAGGACAATAACGAACGCAGCAAGTGGTTAGTGACTGGCCCTGGAGGAGTGGATATGCTGGTGCCATCTGTTAGTCTTATCATCCCACCACCCAATCCACTAGCAGTGGATCTTGCTACAAAGTGAGTTGCTGCCTGGGTTTGCGCATCTGCCGCTGGGGGTAGATAGAGTTTGCTCAAAATAGCAGCTGACCACAAAACTCAGTCTGTGTCCTAATCATAGTGCCCCCAACCTTTGTAGGGTGGGGGGAGTAAAGGATTAATTTAGGGTGTGCTGTATTGTGCAAATCTACGAGCCAATTTGACATATGGGAACCAGCTCAGGTGGTGTGCTCATGCCATAGTCTCGTCCTGATTGCTCAAAGTTCTGTCTGAAAGCCTGGTTTGTCTTGTAGTTAATACTTTTTGATGTCTTTTGGTATTTAGAATTATGTGCATAATGTGCATAATATTACTTCAGGCCCTGGTTAGCAGCAATACCTATGTTCTTAAGCAAATTACTGGAGAGAGTTTGGAATTTTAGCTGTATATTCAATAGTATACTATTTATTCATCTGAAAGTTAAGGATATTTGCATATTTTTTTTTTTTTCTAATAGAGAGCAAACTAACACACTCAACCTCTAGTGGATGTTTCTTGCGATGTTTTGTAGCTATGCTATAGGTTTTGACTACGGAATTTCTTTTCCCATCTCAGAATTGAACAATACTATGAAGCTATTCTGGCTCTGTGGAATCAGCTGTACATCAACATGAAGAGCCTGGTATCTTGGCATTATTGTATGATTGACATTGAGAAAATCAGAGCGATGACTATTGCTAAGGTAAGACTCTATCAGGCCTTAGCTGTGGACCAAGGACATCATCACTGACCTGTCCTTACCACATACTTGCCGTACTAGTTCCCACAATGCAAGGGCATGGATAGACACAGTAAAAGGCAAAGTTGCAATATTCTTAGGTTGTGAAATGTTTCTTTGTAGGAATAGATTAGCTCAAAAGGCACTTTGTGCACCATGCTTGTGGAGGCAGCAGGTGTAGGTTTTATTCTAAAATGAGGTTCCTCTGTCGTTCTGTAGGTATATTAGTATGTTCCTTAATAATTCACTAGTCTTCTAACTAACCTTCTTCAGTTGCTGCCTTTTTTCAAAACTCCTCTTCTTTATTTCAGCTGAAAACAATGCGTAAGGAAGATTACCAGAAAATAATAACTGACCTAGAGATCCATTATCAAGAATTCCTCAGGAACAGCCAAGGCTCAGAGATGTTTGGTGATGAAGACAAACGGAAGATGCAGACTCAGTTCACTGATGCTCAGAAGCACTACCAAACCTTGATTATACAACTACCAAATCAACCGCGGCAGCCGCAGCCAGGTCTGTTGTCCTTGCAAAAAAAAAAAAAACAAAACTTGTTTTCTTGCAGAGATTGTACTGCTTGGGTTTCTTTCTTTGGAGTGGAAGAGAAGGGGCTGCATTTTCACTTTGTGAAAATGTTCTCATAAACATATGGATAGAAACATGTCCAAGAACTGTAACTGCTGTCTACCAGTAAAACAAAACTGGCCATGTACAGGGAGGGGTATGTTTTCCTTTCTTCCTTCTATAGCTGTGAATTTGGGAATAGTCCTCTGAAGTTCATGGAACTTGGTGGGAAAAGGAGAGGGTTTTAATCTGTCTGTTATGTTTTCAGTTGTTAGGAAGCAAAACCTCACTACTGCATTTGAGGATGCAAGTTTATTTTTTTCTGAAGGGGAAATTTAATTAGTTTAAACATCTGTCTACTGGTTCAGATCTCCTGTGTGTTCTCAGTTCTACAAATCAAATCAGTATTTAGGTCAGTTTGGCACTTCATTGGCTTTCTGTTGTGTAGGAGGTCAGTTCTCTGGCAGATGACATTTACACAACTAATTTTACAGTGATCCCAACTGAGACCTGTCCAGTGGGTTCCTCAAACACCATTATAGTTAATGAGAGAAACCGGGAACATGATAAACAGGAGGCCTGGCTGCTGATGGAGCTTCAGAAACTTCGGCGTCAGATCGAATCTTCAGAGATACGGATGGTTCAAAGAGCTCCACTTGGAGTGGATCAAGGGGCACTGCATGACTTTTCAGTCAGAATACAGGAATTAGAGGTAACTATGTATGTTTTTAATTGAGCTTCTTAAAGTCATCGTGACTGTCCTGCAGAGCATACTGCAATTGTATTCCTGATCATCTGGGAAAGACACACCTGCACCCTGTGCCTAGATTTTTCAATTGGAAGCTAACCATGATATTTGGATCGGTGTTTGGCTCCTTATCTGGGTGCCAAGTAGAAAAAGTTGACTCTTGTATTTTAGAAGACTAATTCTGGCAAGCTAAGAGTACAAAAATCCTGATGTCAAGTGGACATAAGCTCATGTTAAGCCTCATCTAGGTTAAATCTCTGTTAACATCCTTTTTTAAGGACCCCACGTTGCCAGCTACTGTTGAAGTGCTGTCTGTGGGATGCGAGTGCATACTTGAGGCTTACAGACTCTCTCCCCCTTCCAACTCTTCTTAAGAGTTATTGAAGGAGACTGGAAAGAGAAGATTAGTAAGAAAAGGGAACAGATTCAGTCTGAGAAATTCTTCTGGGGGCAGTGAGGTTGCAAGAAGGCATGTTCGCTGAGAGTAGCTGGCAATAAGGCATTCTGTGACCTGCTTTCTACAGAGCTGAGTTCTAGAGTGGAAGAGGTGCTTAAAAAGAGGTATTACCTGTTGTGGACAGTACAAAATAGAAACTGCAGAATGTTAATTATCTGAGGCACTGCTTCATTCTTCAATCCAGCTGGTTAGTTAAGACCAGACTATTTGGATAAGGAGACCAATAGCTTATGTGTTGTAGAATGATCATTCAGACACCAAAAACGTGTTAATCAGGCATTCTCTTTCCTTAGGGTGTGCAGAATGACTCTCAAATAATGGCTGAAACCCTCAATAAGCATAAGGACTTGCTGCCTAACTTCAGGGGCTGTGAAAAGTATGTGTACTTGCAATCAGAGATAAATGCCTTATTTCAAAAACTGGAGAATATTAATGGTGTTTCTGCTGGCTACTTAGACAGGTAAGAAAATTGAGGTTATATCAATAAATCATTCACTTTTCATAATTCTTAGTCCATAAATCTGCGTTTTGTTATCAGTGGTATAAAATTACACCTTCTTTCCTACAAATGCTTTCCACGTAGGTAGAAACAGATACTTAAGTGAATTTCTTCTCTTTTCTGGATGACTTTTTTTTTTAAAAAGAGAGAGAGAGAGAATCATGGGTATTGCTGAATTTTCTTCTATGTTGTCTTTTCTCTTTAATGACTTCCAATTAATTAGTTAGCACCTTTTCTGCTTCAGTCCATAATGGATTTGTCTTGTGTTTTATTATTTATTGTAGCTTGAACGTACTGAGGTGTCTGCTCCAGCTTATTCTACAAACAGAGGATGTGATCAGAGTTTTTGAAGTCAGACTGTCTGAAGAGGAGACTGTTCCTTTGGATCTTGATAAAGTGGAGGCTTATCGAGCTTGTCTAAAGGTGAGAAGTGAAGACTCAAGGACATAGCAAGGCAGAATTTGTAGCCGTCATCACTAGTTGAGCTGGATGGAAACCTCCTGAAATGGAAGGATCAAACCTTCCACCTCCTAACATATTCTGACATAGATGTATGATGTTTTTGCAAATTATTGGAGGGAACATACAGTTTACTACTTTCATCCCCTGGGTGTTTCTGGCCCCATAGCAAAGCCAGGAGCATGGAAGGTCTCCATAAACCATTTCTGAACAAGATTATCTTTGTTTATTCATGTCACTTATGAAGCTAGATTTGAAGGCAATTTTTCCTTTATTGCAGAAAAGCTTGTTCTAACAAGTGACAAGTAAATGAGTGTGTTATTGCGTCCTGTTTTTGCTGTAGAGTCCATTTCAAATCTTACAGTGAGAACTTCTCATCCTAGATAAGGCAAGGAGTAATTACTTTGCTGTTCACAAAGATGGTTTGCAGAAGCAATCTTTATCTGGCATTGAGATGGTCCTTTTTTGCACTGAGTGACTTTAGTTGGAATAATTGCTCCTCCTTCCTTTTCTCTTCTTCGGTGAAGTAGGGAAAAGGTGTGTAGGTAGCACAAATGGAGCGCAACCAGGTTATTCTTCTACCATATTACCTGAAAGCTGCAAATTCAGTTGCTGGGAGTTGTTTTTAACACAAAAATAAATGCTTGAGCATATTATCAAAGGATGTAGTCATCCCCATGTCTGGGGGATCCAGTGGAGAGCACTGCCTGCATTGTTTGGCGTTACCCAACAGTATGCAAGTTTGTGAACACATACCACTATGTGTCTGTAGAGCAACATCTCTGTGTAAGATATTTATGAAAATGCAAATCAGGAAAGGAAAAAAAAAAAAAACACAACATAAACAATCCGTGCAGATCTTTAGCTAATATTAAAAAAATTAAAAAGTATTTTAAAAACTGTGTATGGCAATTCTGAGTCTTGATCCTACAGCTATGATCCTACTGCAATGAAATTTTCTAGTCATTTGCTTCTAGGAACAAGCAAGGCAGGGTATTTTTTGGGAACTGCTCAAATAGCTCTGAGAAACTGAAATGATGGCATGATGCCATCTGAAACTGAAATGATGGAAAAGTATAGCATGAGAGGGCTTCGGTTCTGTAAACTATTTGAGAATAAGTACCAAAGGGTATATTTCACTTTAAATAAGTTAACTCCAGTTCGCATCAACATACATACTATGCTGAATTAAAAACAGAGTATTTAGATCCCAACACACTGTACATGCTGTTGATAATTAAGTTTGAGTATCCTCTGAAGAAAAAAAGTATGATGTTATTATTTTTTCCTCCAGAAAATGAAAGCTGATCTAAACATGAAGAAGTCGCTGTTGAATGCCCTTGAAAATGAACTGCAGAAAATGCTTCAGATTCACTCTCAGTCTTGCCAGTCATATACCTTGTATGATATGGACATTGGAAAGTTTTCTGACAAAGTTACCCAACTAATAGACCGCTGGCAGAGGGCTGAAAAGCAGATAGATAACAGGTTTGCTCAAATTTCCTAGTAGCTTCTTCCTTATTGCTATCACTACTAAGATCATCTTAACAGTAAGTCTAAAAGAACTAATGTCTTCTGGAAGTGAAGTTGTACAAATGATGATTTGGGGGCAGTAAGACTAGTAAATTGTAAATAGTAACTGTGAATAAGTTGAACATGCTTTATAAGAAATTATGTAAGACCAAGCAAGAAAATGTAGAGCCTATGTAAGCAATCAGGCTTATTCCTAAATACCCTTTACCTGAGGGGTAAAAAAAATAAAGCACAAAAACTGAGAACTAAGAGAAAAAAATAAATATATAACTTTATTGAACTGAAGGCATATTCTGGTATATATATATATATATATATCTTTTAATTCATATTTATATATATTTTAATATATATATATATTTTAATTCAGACCAAATCTGGTCCTAGTGATAAAAATTGAGTAGTTACTACTTGTTTTGGTGAAAATTGGGAACGAGTGTACTGAAGTCAGTTACCTTGGTTTTTACCTCTGCAAAATTTTTTTCATCCCCTACTTAATTGACAGAAAGTGCCAACCTCTGTATATTGCAAAATATTCAAAATTAAGGGACTAAAAACCCTTATTAGGTGACCATTAACAAGTACAATACTCTTCTGCGTAATATTCTTGTTCAGAATCTCCTTTTAGAGCTGCCCATTGTTTTACTTAGTTTATTACTATATTTATCAAGGTGTCTTACTACTGAAAAATGTTTAAAGAAAGAGAATGTGCTTCCCATTTTGACAGTTTTCCCTGTTTTTTTTTTTTTTTTTTTTTTTTCCCTAGATCATGGGATTTAGAAAGGCAGATCAAACAGCTGAAAACTTACCGAGATCTATATCAGGCTCTTTGCAAATGGATATGTGATGCCAAGCGCAGGCAGGATTCTATCGAGTCCATGAAGCTGTGCGATTCCAACACTATCATGAGATATCTACATGACCAGAAGGTATGCAACACCTGACTGAGTTGTCTGCAATGAACTGGACTTTAAATTGCTTTGCTATTCAGAAACTACCACTATCAGTGCAGTCCTCAACACAGTGGCCTGTTTTGAATTACAATGTGCAAGCTACTAAAAAACACCACATGTAGAAGTTAGGAAAGAGAAAATATTATTATACTTGTTATTTTCTGTCAGTACTGCTACAGATTATGAACAAGACTGTACTTGTCTCCTGCACAATGACTGACACTTATACACAGCAGCTTTGAATTAATTCAAGGAACAGTATGATTTTGCAATTTATGGGACAGATTATAGCCCCCAGATAAAATTAAAAATGGGGTAGATATGTGTAAGTTAGAGTCAAGCAACTGTCCCTCCCCACCTCAGTAGGTTGTTCAGTTGGTAGGCATTCTTTTGGAGAACAGCTTTCTCATATGCAATGTGCTTGCCTTTATGGAAATGGCATTGCTACACATCATTTCAGGTCTAAACCTCTGGGTTTGCAGTGGTCTCACACTGCAGATACCTTCTGGTGGAGGCAGTGCGTAGAGGAGAGGAAATGCTGGCAAATCTGGGGGAATGCTTCACAGCTCACTTTTTTTTTTTTTCTTGACAGAACTTGCACAGTGAAATCTGTGGGAAGCGAGACAAAGTTGAGGAACTTCTCAAGCATGCAGATCAGTGCTCAGCTGCAATTAAGGTACTTGGATTTCAGCTTTTTTACAGGGTGTGGTTTCTCATGGTCAGGCACATCCCCTTGTCTCTGCTCTTCTGGCAGATGAAATGTTAGTTCTTTGGTCTGTGTGTATGCAGAAGTCGCTGGGGTAAAACACTTCTGTGTACAAAACATAAGGAAAGTAATCAAGTGTACTTGCCATTTGAAAATGGCAGGACGATTTGGGAGATATCAATGAAAGCTTCTCTTCAGGAGAATTGAAACATCCTTCTAGCCAGACCAACCTTTCCAGTTCACATCTTAAAAATAAGCTACCCATCTGTTCTCTACTCTTAGAAAGTAGGTCTCATTAGGATCTGGTCTAGGAGGCAAGATAAATGCAGATTAGCAGGAGGAATGGTCTTTGTTTCTGTGAGAAGGATCTTTCTATATATGATGTGACAAAAATGATATGGAAGAGACACAGAGACAGTCTCTGAAGTTTTGTTTGATAACACTACCTAGACTAGTTGCTCCCATGAATTTTTCCACCTCTGGAAGGATAGCCCTCAATTAACGGACCACGTATCTTGCTGTTTTTGCAAAATGCTTATGTTGTGTCATTCCCCTCTATGAGCCTTGAACTGATGAGCCTTTGTGACAGAGGTCACAAATGAGAGGGTCGTTTGTACACGTCCAGAAATAAGCAAGGGAGAATGTAGCTATTTAAACAAAAGAATCCCCATACAACCCTTTATTTGCATTTGCAGATCCCCAGAGAGTTCTTTGGCAGTTGCTAAATGGTTCTTAACTTTTCCCTGCTGTTTTACAGGATTATGAGCTTCAGGTTGCTTCCTACAGTTCTGGATTAGAAACATTGCTCAACATACCTATCAAGAAGTGTGTGGTTCAGTCTCCTGCAGTGCTGATTCTGCAAGAGGTATCTTTCCTTCCTCCCCCACCAGTCTTTTGAATTTACATTTATTCATTCATCAGCATGAGCAGATTTATTCATCATTGTGAGTCATATCCAGCTATATACTAATAATTAGCACTGTCATTGGTAATGTGTACTAAGCACATATGCAAAAGTAATTACTGCAGAATAGTTGCTGCAGTGCAAAATCATACTTGGGCTCATTTAGACAGTAGAATGGCCCTCAGGGATTTACCTCTTTCCTACTCAATGTCCATTATATACATGTTGTGAGAAAGTAAGATTCATGCCCCAAGTGATTTAGTCATTTTCAGCCTGGGAATTAACCACTATTAAAGTTTAACTTAGGTTACTTGTGACTGTCAGACAGGAAGAGCATGAAGAACCAGGGGATGGAGCCTTGCATTTAATATCATATGCACCGTGGGGGAAAATAATATTGAAAAAGGTGTGGGTATATCAGAAGGGAGAATATGTGTACTTGGGATCCTCAGAAAGTCATGTGGAGTTGTGAGGAGGAGACTTAGTTAGCTTTTTTACTTTGTCAAGTAGCATGCGCTGTCAAGTGGACTGGAATTCTTTAAATGGTCTGAGACATAGGTATGCTCATATCTAACTCTCTAATACAAGCTGATAACAATTCCCTTTTTCTTTTCAAGGCTAGTGAGGCTCAGGCTCGCTACATAGAGCTTCTTACAAGATCAGGAGATTATTACAAATTCTTAAGTGAAATGTTAAAAAGCATGGAGGACTTGAAGGTAATCTGCTTCTTTTATTTCCTTTCTTTCTATTTTTGTCACAGGTTAGCACTATCACTGATTGAAGACTTTATGCTTTAGTACAGTGCTAAACAGTTCACAAAACTAAACCCTGGGCTTTCTCAAGCAACAGGAGGCTCAGTGGTATGCCACAGGAGGCATGTGAGCAGTTTCATGCAACTTTTTTCAAAGAGCACAGTGTCTCGTAGAGTTACCTCCAAGGTCACACGTGAGGTGAAGAACAAAAGCCTTTGTGGTAAATAGGAGGTGCTTGATAAAGCATGCAGGAGGTTCTTCTCCTCCCAGAGTGTTGACCTCAGTAAGAATACAGTTATCTCAGTGCTGAAAGCTTACTCCTCGTGGTTAAGGGGCCACACCTCATTTTAGGCCGTATCTACAGTGTTGGTATCTAATGTTTTAAATGGAGTAACTCCATTCAGCTTAGAGGAAACAGGGAAGACTGTTTAAGATGTGATATACAGGTGATTTGCATCCCCTAGTTGAAAAAGATGGAGATTGTAACTGAGGCTATTTAATATTTTGCTGGTGAACTCTTTGTACATCAGATTTTACTAACTGTATTGCATCTCCCTCCTCCATTAAGTATTGTTTCCCTCTGAAATTCATCATGTTGTTTTCTGAATAAGATCTGAATCTGGATAAATAATGAATTTTCCAGAAATTGCTTGGATGACTTTAAGTAAAAAAAGACTTTGAGCTATTACTGAAGCAAAGAAAAAACATCTTTAGACATATCTTGTAAGTTGTTAGATTCGTGACTATATATTGTATTGCTTTTGATAACTTTGAAACAGTTGTCACATGTCTGTGTTTTTTGTTTTTTTTTTTTTTTCCCTCTCCCCCACCCCCCCTTCTTTTTCTGTTATTGTTTTGCAGATGAAAGCCACCAAAATTGAACTCTTGGAAGAAGAACTCAGACTTGCCAGGGATTCGAATTCAGAGACAAACAACAAACATAAATTCCTGGAACAAAATCTACAGAAGTACCAGATGGACATTTCTCAGCTCAAAGCAAAGCTGATGAGTTTGGAGGAGATGAAAAGGCAGGCTGAAATGGATGGAAATTCTGCTAAGCAAAACCTGGACAAATGCTATGCTCAAATAAAGGATCTAAATGACAGAATAACCAGGTTGACTTATGAGACTGAAGATGAGAAAAGGAAAAGGAAGTTGCTGGAGGACAGATACGAGCAGCAGAAGAATGACTATGACCAGCTGCAGAAAACAAGACAAAATGAGAAAGACAGCCTTGGTTGGCAAAAATTAGAGTCTGAGAAGGTCATCAAGGAGAAGGAGTACGAGATAGAAAGATTAAGGGTTCTTCTTCAGGACGAAGGCACACGGAAGAGGGAATATGAAAATGAGCTGGCTAAGGTAAGGAACCAGTTTAGCGAGGAGATGAGTAATTTAAAGAACAAGTATGAAACTGAAATTAATATTAAGAAGACCACAATCCAGCAGATAGCTGCACAGAAAGATGATGATGCAAAAGGTCTCAGAGCCCAGGTTGACAGACTGACAAGAGAAAACAGAGACCTTAAGGATGAGATTGTGAGGCTGAATGATGCCATTCTGCAAACCACAGATCAGCGGAGGAGGGCAGAGGAAGATGCTCTTCAGCACAAGGCTTGCAGTTCAGAGGTGTCACAGCAAAAGCACCAGTTAGAGCTGGAGCTGAAACAAATCATTCAGCTTCGTGGTGAAGACAACTCAAGGTACAAGCAGGCTCTTGAAGAGGCTGCCTCTACTATTCAGGATAAAACTAAGGAGCTGGAAAGGCTAAAGGTTCAGCTTCAGGAAGAGGCTAAAAGCCGATGGGAACTTGAAAATGAATTGGCTAAGGTAAGGAACAGTTATGATGAGGAAATAATTAGCTTAAAGAACAAATATGAAACTGAGATCAATATCACAAAGACCACAATTCACCAGGTTACCATGCAAAAGGAAGAGGACACTAATAATTATAGAACACAGCTTGATAATGCCATGAGAGAAAATAGGAATTTGTGTGAGGAAATCAGGAGACTGAAGAATACAATAAGTCAAACAACAGATAATCTACGGAAAATAGAAGAGAATGCTCAGCAACAGAAGGCAGCTGGCTCAGAGCTTTCTCAGAAGAAACAGCAGCTGGAGATTGAGCTAAAACAAGTTATTCAAAGGCACTCTGATGAAAGCATGCGATACAAACAGTCACTTGATGATGCTTCTAAGACCATTAAAGAGAGAAACAAAGAGATTGAAAGGCTAAGAAAGTTGTTGGATGTAGAAACAAGTCAAAGAAAAGAACTAGAGGATGAGAACAGTCAGTTAAAAAGAGTCCAGTTTGACCTGCAGAAAGCAAACACGAGTGCTACTGAGACAATTAACAAGCTGAGGATCCAAGAGCAGGAGCTGGCCAGATTGAAAATTGACTATGAAAGAGTTTCGCAAGAGAAAAAAGGCAGGGATCAAGAAAGTGCAAAGTTCCAAAGCACTGTAAAAGACTTGCAGATCCAGAAACATAAGCTGGAAGAGGAACTTTGCAGACAGAATAAAAGTGTAATGGAAGAGACAGCCAGGAGGAAGAAACTGGAAGAGGAAATAGAAAGCATGAGGAGATCTCTGAGAGAGCAATCAGTTAAAATAACTAATCTCACACAGCAGATAGAGGAAGTGTCTATTGTAAAGAAGAGGAATGAAGATGACCTTAGACACCAAAGAGAAGTATTAGATGGTCATGTGAGAGAGAAGCAGAGATACATGGAGGAGATAAGAAAATACACATCTGATATTGAGACTTTACGCCGTCAGTTGGTCCAAGAACAGGAGCAATTAAAGCAGGCTCACCTACGATATGAGCACTTACAGAAAACCTCTGAGGAGAAGAGCAAAAACTTGAATGAGTGCAAAATAGAAATTGAAAGGCTTCAGTCTCTCACTGAGAACCTAACCAAGGAACACTTGTTACTGGAAGAAGAGCTGCGAAATGTTAGATTGGAGTACGATGATCTCAGAATGGTCAGAAGTGAAGTTGATGAGAAAAATACCACCATTGCTGAACTAAAGAATCAGCTTCAGACAAGCAGCAAGCAAACCCTGGAACTTCAGGGGTTGATTAATGATTTACAGAAAGAAAGGGAAAAATTGAGACAGGAAATTGAAAAATTCCAAAAGCAGGCTCTAGAGGTATTCACACATATTTTGATCCCAGCTTTACTATCTCTCCAATATATAATTAATTGCAATGTCCGTTTGAACCAACTTACTTCACCCCTTACTGTTTGAGTTCACTGTATTTGTGACTAATATCCCTTTTATGGCCCCTCTCCTTGTTAACTTTAAAAGACAAATAGCAGGATTTGGCCACTCTCTTAGCCTCTTTACTCCCTGGGAACTGTGATAGGAAGCTTTAAACTGTCTCTGTCACCTAGTTGGGCTTTGCCCTCAGCTTGAAGGAAACCCTAGGTATTTACCCCAGTTTCCACAAAACCATCCTAAGGAAAAATAAGAATAGATGGAGTACCACTGTGCTTTGGCTGTGTGCTTCCCAGAGCTGTTTTGGCCAGCTCCATTTGGATGGGTTAAAGCCATCCTTTGAGGCTGACATGAGTTGTATCATGAAGTAAACCACAACAAACAAGCTGTCACAGTGCTGCTTAGCTGTGTAAAGTGTTGACTAAATGGAAGAATGAAAGGTGGTGTAGTCATCTGTACCTAAAATACTTAAAACCTAAATTTCTGTTGGCACTTCAGTCCTAACGGCACTTGTAAATTTCACTATTGGCCCTTGTTCCTTATGCTTGAGATGACAGTATAGATAGGTTAAAGAAAATATTTTTTTTGTTCTGTCATTCTTCTGCCTTGTTCAAAGAGCTACTGTTTAAATATACAAAAGTAAGAACTTGTGAAAATACTTTTTTTCTTTACTTTTTTTTTTCTGTACTTTCCCTCCATACAGTCTTTCTCGTATCAGTTCTCAGCTATTTCCTTTACTAAGTTTTTATTTTCTTTATTTTTATAATCTTAATACTGATTAAAAAATATTAATATGTAGCATTGTCTGACGTGTACATATATACGCATGTGATACAAATTATGTAAACTTGCATTCCATTTAATATGGACTGCATTTGAATGTGCATGTGCATACACGCCTGTAGGTGTTTTGTGTATATATATATACATATATGAAGAACTAAAGGAAATTAAAATGTAAAGGGACACAAGTAAAATTGTTTGGAGTAACGTGAAACTAATAGTAAAGGAAAAAGTGAGTCATATATTTCCTTTTTATCCACTTATGGCCAGTCCTTAGCTGATGTAAATTCACCCAGGTTAGTAGAACTATGTCAGCGTACACCTACTGGTCATCTCTTACTGAATCTTGAATGCTTGGTGCATATGTAGGTGCACTATAAGAAGTACTAAAAAGCCATGAAGAACTAACTAAATCAACAGAAAATGTCGACTAAAGGTAACAGAATGCAGTCTCTGGTACTAGAGACACTGTCAGTGAAGGGACAGATGTACCTTCACTGCTTCATCTGTGTGTCCATGGTCTTGGATAAGGCACTACTGTGACTAGAACATTTTCCAGTGGCAGATTGCTGCAGGTTAAATGACAGGCTGAAGAGTATTGTAAATAGAGAACATAACTCTAACCATCCTCTTTTGGTTTATTTCTTTAAAATTTTAGGCTTCCAATAGGATTCAAGAATCCAAAAATCAGTATAGTCACATTATGCAAGAAAGAGAAACCTTGCTGATAAAAATGAGTGCTTTGGAGCAAGACAAAGCGAGGCTGCAGAGATTAGAAGAGGAGCTGAACCGTTTGAAAGTTAGCCTGGAATCAGAGTCTCGTTTGAAGCAACGCCTGGAAAGTGAAAAACAACAAATCCTGAATGACCTCAATCAGTGGAAGAGCCAGCACTCTCGGACAGAAGAATCCATAAGGAAGATCCAGTGTGAGAGAGAGAAGAGCGAGAGGGAGAAGAACACCCTGAGGACTGAGATAGAAAGGCTGCAAATGGAGATTAAACGGATTGAGGAGAGATACCGGTGCAGACTAGAAGAGACTGCTGTCAAAAACCAGTCAGAGTTGGAGTCTGAGCGTCTCAGGCTGCAACGGGAGATTGAGAAACTTAAGCAACGCCCATATGGGTCTCACAGGTCTACGCAGACTGAGGAAGACTTCTGTATTGATGCCTCCAAGTTGCTGTTCAGTGGGCTGCGGAAGAAGATTACAGCAATGCAGCTTTATGAGTGTCAAATTATAGACAAAGTCACATTGGATAAACTGCTGAAGGGGCAGAGGTCAGTGGAAGAGGTTGCTGCTGACATTGAACCCTATCTCAAAGGGGCAGGTGCTATTGCAGGAGTGTCTGTTTTGCCCAGACAGAAGTACTCCTTTGTTGAGGCCAAAAGGAACCAGCTACTTACAGCAGAGAATGCAGTTCTGCTCTTGGAAGCCCAGGCAGCAACAGGAGGTGTGATAGACCCACACCGCAATGAGGTATTAACTGTAGACAGTGCTATTGCAAGGGATCTGATTGATTTTGATGACAGAGAACAAATTTACACTGCAGAAAAGGCTATTACAGGATTTAAAGATCCTTTCTCGGGCAAAACTGTGCCACTATCTGAAGCCATCAAGAAAAACTTAGTTGACAGAGAAACTGGGATTCGTCTGCTCGAAGCCCAGCTGGCTGTAGGAGGGATTGTTGATCCTGTCAACAGTGTCTTCTTACCCAAAGATATAGCTTTATCTCGTGGGTTGATTGACAAAGACCTGTACAGGATTCTAAACAACTGCCAAAGCGCTACAAAGAACTTCATCGATCCCACCACCAAAAAGGCAGTCACTTACATGCAGCTGAAAGAAAAATGCAGGATTGAGCCACATACTGGCTTGCTCCTCCTCCCGGTGCAGAAGAGAAGTATGTCATTCCAAGGGATCAGGCAACCTGTCTCAGCAGATGCATTGCTTGAGGCTGGAATTATTAAGGAGTCAACAAGGAATGACTTGGAAAGAGGTGCAATTACAGTGGAAGAAGTGAGTGAGAGAATTATTGATTTCCTTCAGGGCTCTAGTTGTATTGCAGGTATCTACAATGAGGCTACTAAAGAGAAACTTGGCATTTACCAGGCTATGAAAATAGGCTTGGTTAGACCAGGGACAGCCCTTGAACTCCTGGAAGCCCAGGCAGCCACAGGGTTCATAGTGGATCCTGTCAGCAATGTGAGGTTGCCTGTTGAAGAAGCTTACAAAAGAGGTCTTGTTGGAATTGAATTTAAAGAGAAACTTCTCTCTGCTGAAAGAGCTGTCACTGGGTACAAAGACCCAGAAACTGGAAACATCATTTCTCTGTTTCAAGCAATGAACAAAGAGCTCATAGAGAGAGGCCATGGCATTCGTTTGCTGGAGGCCCAGATTGCTACTGGCGGAATCATTGACCCCAAAGAAAGCTACCGCTTGCCAGTAGAGACGGCCTACAAGCGTGGCTACTTCAACGAGGAGCTCAACCAGATCCTCAGTGATCCAAGCGATGACACCAAAGGGTTTTTTGATCCCAATACAGAAGAGAACTTGACCTACTTGCAGCTGAAAGAAAGATGCATAAAGGATGAAGCAACAGGTCTCTGCCTTCTACCCTTGAGAGAAAAGAAGAAGGTGGTGCACACCTCACAGAAGAACACCCTTAGGAAGCGCCGGGTTGTCATTGTAGATCCAGAAACAAACAGGGAAATGTCAGTGCAGGAGGCGTACAGCAAAGGCCTCATAGATTATGACACCTATACAGAGCTAGCTGAACAAGAGTGTGAGTGGGAAGAAATAACTATTACAGGATCAGATGGTAGCAGTAGAGTAGTCCTTGTTGACAGGAAAACAGGTAGCCAGTATGATATACAAGATGCTATTGATAAAGGTCTGGTGGAGAGGAAGTTTTTTGACCAGTACCGTTCTGGCAGTTTAAGCCTGACACAGTTTGCAGACATGATTTCCTGTCGTAATGGCACTGATGAGGTGTTTCGGCATGAGTCAGTGACTCGGTCTCCCACGGTGCTGAGTGTCAGGAGTTCTTCCTCGATAATAAGGAGTGGTTCATTCTCAGAGACCACGGAGGAGTGCAGTCCCATTGCAGCCATATTTGACACTGAAAACTTGGAGAAAATCTCCATTTCAGAAGCTATACAGCGGGGCATTGTGGACAGCATTACTGGACAACGGTTGCTTGAAGCCCAGGCCTGCACTGGGGGCATAATATGCCCTACCACAGGCCAGAGGCTTTCCCTTCAGGAAGCTACCAGTCAAGGTATTGTTGATCAGGATATGGCCACACGGCTCAAACCAGCGCAGAAGGCCTTCCTAGGGTTTGAAGGCATAAAGGGTGGACGCAAGAGGATGTCAGCAGCTGAAGCGGTGAAGGAAAAATGGTTGCCTTATGAGGCTGGGCAGCGGTTCCTTGAATTCCAGTACCTTACTGGAGGTCTTGTGGACCCAGAAGTACGTGGAAGAATAAGCACTGAAGAAGCCATTAGGAATGGATTGATTGATGGTCGTGCTGCCCAGAAGTTGCAAGACACCAATAGCTATCCCAAAATTCTGACCTGCCCCAAGACCAAGCTGAAAATATCCTACAAAGATGCAATGAATAGGTCAATGGTGGAAGACATCACTGGTCTTAAACTCTTGGAAGCAGCCTCTGTTTCATCTAAAGGTATATCCAGTCCCTACAATGTCTCCTCAGCACCTGGCTCTCGCTCTGGCTCTCGCTCTGGCTCACGTTCAGGCTCACGCAGTGGGTCTAGGAGGGGAAGTTTTGATGCATCGGCAACCTCTTCTTATTCTTACTCATACTCAACCTTCAGCAGTGGGTCTATTGGGCGCTAGTAAATGAGGCAATGGGTCTGCATTTTAATATCATCTAGATTAATCTGTGTCCCCTTTCCTAGAGCAACAACAACAGAAGAACCCAAAGCAAAACCCAAAGCAATATGGTTTGTGGTCCTATTGTTACTTGCCCAAGCAAAATCATGTTGCTGAAACAAAAGAAATACAGACATGGCCAAAACAAACTTTAGGTCTTTCCTGGGTGTGTTCAACTTTTCTTCTGAAAAAGCTGTAAAATGCTTGAATGCAGATTTCTGGAGTACAGATTACGGAAATGCAGGAAGTCATATTTGTGAATTTGGACTTTCAGTTGCCATTTCCTTCTAGTGTTTGGATTTTTAATGGGTCTCTGTATATTTTAAATACTCTATCACTTGCCGCCTTCTGTTAACTGCAACTGTCAACCCATAAGCTGATAACTAAGGTTTTAAAGTCTTGAAGTTTTTTGTTTTTTCCTCAACATAGGTCTTTCTCAATTTCCTATTGTGAAGAAAAAATACTAACAATATGGACAGAAAATACCTTTAATACTGCTGTAGAATCTATACTATAACTTGAAAGGCTCTGTCTTCCAGATGTTCTACTTCTGTATGTTTGGCTAGCCATTTTCTTAAGCATAACTTGGGCTATTTCTTAAGCATAAAGGGCTATTATTAGGCTGGGCTTTTGTTTTACTGTTACCTCTATGTTTTCGACTGTTTTGCTTGATTTCCATGTAACAACAAAAAATATAAATCTAACTGCACCAAGTCAGCTATTCTGGGCAATAAACTTTTGAAGTTGTAAAGTATTTGTTGTGTGCTTATTAAATTTAGCTTATGGATATTCTTAGATGTAAGAATTAAAGAACGAACCATTAAAAGAGCAGTAAATCCATCATTTCTATATTTTTGATGAATATAGACTTCTGATTCTGTATTTCAGTAGGAAAATGTAAGATAGCACCGATAATAGAAACTATGCCCTCGAAGCAGAAAGCCAGTCTCCACAGTTGTTTATAGGCTTTATGATGACCAGAATCATATTTCTTCTGCTCATGATCAGGCCCATTGTCTGCAGCTGTGAGAGACTGTGTGTCAGATTTTCCCATGTTCACCATGCAATTTTGGACAATGAGCAGAACAAAGATAAAGTGACAGAGCTTAACCAAGCAGTACGGTGGGGTAGGAGGATCTTTTAAAACCTGGATGGTCGGTCACCTCCTGTAATACCACCCTAAAAGCCTAGGTTGAGAAAAGGACAAGAAGATACTGTTCACATGATGGCTTGCTGTTGCCTGTTGTGCACTGGCTGCTGGCCGCCTACTGTCTCCTTTTATCTGAGATTTTGTCTGAAAGAAGTGCACAGGATTAGAGGACACGAGCATGGTCTGAAACTTTTTTTTTTTTTTTTTTTTTTGCCATGACTATTCCTCAGCCCATAGCAGAAAATGTTCTGTATAGGTTGAGACTGTCCTGTCCTCTCCCATTCACAGTACAATGCGGTTCCTTGGGGTAGGCATTGTGTACTTAACTGTGTGATCACTTACAAGAATTTAGGATGGTTTTAGACAACTGCTGCTACAGAGCTTTATTTGTAGGAGCTTTACCTGTCTTATGAATGTTATCAGTTACTACAGATAAAAAGAGGGAACTGATAGGCACAAATGCTAATCACTGTTAATGACGCTGCCCGTATTTTGCAACATGTTCCCTTTCTGGGGTGAGGAATAGATGGGGTTATGGTAATTTTGTTTCCAGCTGAAGTGAAGCTCCTAACCTGAAAAGCATTTCCAATGTTTTCTGAAGATTGAAACAGTGTCTAAACACTCTGCTATATGTAAAGTATCCCCTGTCTCTGGACTAAGAAATTAAATTGACTATTACAAGTCAGTAGCCGGAACCTCCAAAGAAAGTAGGTAAGAAAGTACAACCTGTCTTCTAGGAACTTCCACAGCTTTGGGGGAGTTTATGTCTACATCTGAAGTCCATTAGATGCACTGCAGAGGAAGATCCAGTTATTTAATGGCTTTCTGACTATTAAGGAGAAACAGCTGTTTTGTTTTTTTTTTTGTTTTTTTGTTTTTTTTTTTGTAAGAAAACCTTACAGTAGAGATAAAACTGTTGATTTCTGAAGAAAAGTCTTCTGTTGGGTGCATGTCCCCCTGCAGTTTGCATGGATGGTGGAATCCTGTGTGCTCTTTGTGGCACAGCCACCAGGACTGTGCTTATGCTTCACACAAGGACATTCCTGGCATCTCTGGTGGGTTGTTTAAAGCTGTGTCTTTGCATATTACATCTCTTGCTGCTAGATCAACCTTTTATCCTATGGATCACCACTTGTGGTGATGGCCTAAATATAAATTCATCTCTTAGAAATGATGATGATTGTGCTTTCTTCTCACATACGCTCCAGCAGCAGACACTAGTGCAACATACTGTGGTGGCCTCCTTTGACCACAGGTGTTTGGTGCAGGACATCACGAGGCCTGAGTAACAGCTGAACCAGCACAGGCAGGAGGTGGGGCAGGAAAATGGCAACTCAGTGGTGCTAAAAAAAAATAAAAATTGGAGACCTCTCTGTAGTAAAAAAGGGCTGAGGAAGGAGCTTCAGAAAGACCTTCTCTTTTCCAGAGCTGAAGTTTAGCAGCTGCAACCTGGTGTAGAGGTTAGCTATCAGAGAGAGGCATGGTAGGTGATTGAACCAAGAGGGGCAGGGTGTTGTAGGGCTGAGGAGAGTAGGTTTTTGCAGCAGTGCCTGTTTGTGAGATGGGAGAGCAGTACCTGGGATTTGAGGAGTAGGCAGGCTGTGTTTTGTTGTGGTGTGGGGATGCAGAGATGAGTGTAAGGATTTAGGGAAGGGTGTTCATAGGCTCCACACCTCTCTTGCAATAAAGACAAAATGAATTTTGTTCATTCACTTTAAAAGATGACTGGCAACTTGAAATTTTCATTTCTGCTGCTGAGACACTTAATTCTTTAGTATTAAAAAGCCAGGGTAGACTTGTTGACCCAGCCTGTGGCCGCAAGCACTTCCCTGTAAAGGGAGGCGTGCTGGGCTAGGTGTGTTCATTAGCAGCCTTGTGGGTCAGAGTCAATATTCCAGATTTGCGTCTCCTGCTTCCTCCCTGCACCTGGGGGTAGGTGATGCTGACCCTGTTCAATGGGAAACGAGTGCCATGCATGCTGACTTGGCTGCAATGGCTGGGAATGGTTCAGTTATTAGCAGGGTCAGCTCCTTAGAGAACTGGGCTATGCTCTGAACAGGATTTGTATTTATTTCTAAGGGTTTCGTTGATGGAGCTAGTTGCCTTGATGTTGTGCATTTGCTGTCCTCCTGCCTGAGGCAGTGGGCTGGGAAAAGGCTGCTGCATAGGACCACACAGTTTGCACAATGCAGCAGTGCTGGAAGACAGAGTTTTTTCTGTCTTTTGCTGGTTGGTAATGCACAAATGGCCCAGTTGATTAATAGTGTATCCTTGTGAATATGAAAGATGGATGGGGAATATTTACAGAATAACAATTATGTGACAATGTGAGGACTTGTTAGTGTTAGGTCAGAGGTTGGACTCGATGATCTTGAAGGTCTCTTCCAACCTAGATGATTCTGTGAATGTTAAATTATGCAGGTTTTTTTTTTTTTTTTTTTGGGGGGGGGGTAATTTCAAGTTTCTACATATTTTTATAATATGTTATCATATAAATCAGGAATACTTTGATGTTTATGTGCAACTAGGCCGTTCTCAGATGAGCAGGATTTACTTCTAATATGTAACTGTCTCAGAATAATGTTATACATGGAAATTTTATTTTTATTTTTACATGGCCAAATAACTAGAGAACTCCTAGGTCCCTCATGGCAGGTAGTACATAGGCTCTCTGCCACCTTTCTGACCTGTGTTAGCTAGCCTGGTGTTTAACAATTATATACCTGTGATTTTTTTTTTCCTCCTCACAGTAGCAACAAATGCACAGTTTGTACATGTATAACTGCATCATATAATAAAGACAGCAATATTTGGGGTTCCATTCATAGTATTTTGGAGACAATTTCAGCTTCAGTAGTTTATAAGCAACTTATTTTATGGCAGAGTTAATCTGGTGGGAAACTCTGTGAGGGCATACCTGCAGGGGTGGGGACTTCACCACTTCCCTTGTCTGCCTGTTCCAATGCCTGACCACTCTCTCTGGACAGAAATTCTTTATATCCCATCTAAACCTCCAATGCTGCAACCTGAGACTACTTTCTCTCATCCTATTGCTTGTCACCTGAGATCAGAGACTGACACCCTCCTTCACTGCAGTCTCCTTTCAAGTAACTGTTGAGAGCAATGAGCTCTCCCCTCAGCCTCCTCTTCTCCAGACTAAACAACCCCAGGTCTCTCAGCCGCTCCTCATAGGTCATCTCTTCTAGTCCTTTCACCAGTTTTACTGATCTCTGCAAACACTTAGCAATTCGATGTCCTTGTAGTGAGAATTCCAAAACTGAACACAGTACTTGAGGTGTGGCCTCGCCAGTGCCGCATATGAGAGGACAATCACCTCCCTGGTCCTGCTGGCCACACTGCTTCTGATGCAGGCCAGGATGCCATTGGTCTTCTTGGCCACTTGAACACACCAAGCCTGCACGCTGGCTCATATTCAGTCGGCTGTCGACCAGCAGCCCCAGGTCCTTTTCTGTTGGGCAACTCTCCAGTCACTCTTCTGTGATTCTGTACCTCTGCATGGGGTTGTTATGACCCAAGTGCAAGATCTGGCACTTAGCCTTGTTGAATGTCATGCAATTGGTCTTGGCCCATCAATCCAGCCTATCCAGACTGCTTTGCAAACCTTCCTATCCTGATGGAGAAAAACATGCAGGAGCTGCTGTTGCTGAATACAGTTGAGGATCTGACTACAAGTAAACCCTTTACTGTATGGAAAGATTTCCTGTTCCTATGAAGCTGCATTTAATGTTTAATGGCTGAATAAATGGTAGAGGATAAAATTGTTCAGTGGAACTTTGCTGCCATTCAACATGCACCTTACCTCCAAGACCTCGGTATCCATCTAAGCCAACTGTGCAACTCTGCTTTGTGAACTAACTGTAGGGACTTTGTGGTTGCTAGCTTGTTTCCCAGATGTTCCCTTCACTCCAGGAAATCCAGTGTGTCCTCTGGGTCCAGACTCACCATTCAGTCCAGACAGACAAGTTTTTCCCTTTTTTAAAAGGTGTAGACTTTTCTTATTTACTTACTTATTTATTTATTTATTTATCTTTAATTACACTAAGAGTAATGTATTTGTTTTCATAGGGTGAGGAAAAAAAAAAAAAAAAAAAAAAAAAGCAAAACTGAGTCCTGGAAATATTTTACAAACAACCAAGGATAGAACTGGGATAGTGCTTGGTTTCTTATCTGAGCCAAGAAGTTTGAAGAGAGAATCAAATGTTTCATTTTCAGATAACTATGTTTGCTCATAAAAATTTAAAAATAAAGCTCAATTTTAAAATGTTGCTATAATCTTTCTTATTTAGGAAATATCAGGAAAAATCTTTGAACGTGTCTTGCTGTTTTTTTTTTTTTTTTTTTTTCTTAATTTTTAAATTGGTCATGGAATTTAGAATACATTTCAAAATAGTTGTAATTCATCTGAAGTTGTTTGTTTTTCTGGCAAGTATTTTGACATGGGGTGGAAGGAGGAGTGAGGAAATGCACTTAACTACAACCTAGGAACATTAAGGCTTCCATTTCTTTCAGGTTAATACTGGAACTTCCAGATTCATTAAGGACTATGTTAAGGACTATGTTAAGGACTACATTGTGTACACACTGTCTGCAGAAACTCAGACAAATAAGAATCTTGGATAATGCATTGTTTCTTATCCCCCACCTCTGGCCTCAAATAGCCATTCTGGGATAGATGCCTAGCCCTGACCTCTGGATACTGTGCTCTACTGGGCTGCAAGCTCATTGCAGGGGATGTTTGAAAACAAGGTGCAAACTCTTCTCCAGTGGTTTCCACCTCCTCTTACTGGTGGCTCTACAAGGTGTTATGTGTGAGCTCCAGTCAATGATTCAATATCTAGTACCATAAGCAGCAAGTAAACTGGATGGTTACCTGCTGTGTGTGATGGAGAATTAGTATTTGCTATGTTATGCTGTAATAGGCCATGATATTTTTGTGGGATGTCATCATCTGGGAGAAATGGGTTCTGATTAAACCAGTCATTTTGGATGAACATCAAACATCATAGTTGCTTGGCTCTAGCTGCTTTTGGATGAGACTACTGCATGACTGTTATTCATGTAGCCTTTTGCAGTGCATTTTTTAGGGTAAAATTGTAGACAAGTACAGCTATTCTGTGATTGCTACCACCACTCTACAGATCTAGAAAAGAGGAAGGGGGAAGACAAGTGCAGGTCCCCAAGAGAAACAACTTGAGATCTCATAGAGATCCAGGAAATGTCACTATGAAAAAATGAAAAGTGGAGATGAGATGAGGCAAGACTTACTTCTGGTACAGGTGGTCCTTGAGGCCCAGGGGGACCTCAGCACCCTCCTCTCCAGTGGGACCCCATAATCCAGGAAAGCCTCTTCCACCCTTTGGAACAAGTGGGCCAGGAGAGCCACGTCTTTCTTTCTGTCAGGGGATATTTGAAGGGAAAATAGCAATGAAAATGGAAAAGAAGACCCTTGTCTTGGTTTTCTTCATCTCCTGTTTTTCCTTGCCTTCTTGTCTACTCATACCTGTGACAACTTTCTCAGTGCATGTGCAACACTATGAATAGAAGGGTAAATGTCACATCAAAGGCAAGGATAGGGTTTCTTCTGAGCTGTAATGGGTCATTACTTGTCAGCAAACTTTGCAGTTCTTCTTAGTCCAAAGTATACATAGCATCCTCCTACAGCATGTTGGATGAAGATGGCTTCATCGCCAAGATTTCTGTGTGAGTTATTGTAACTCTCTCTAGTTGTACTTTGATGTTCACATAACACAGTCCAAAGCCTCTGCAAAACAGAATGGCAGATGACAGAGAGCTGGTGATTTATTCTTAGAGATATTTTCCTACATAGACACTTACTCATGTGGGTTTGAACAGTGTGGCCTCTGACTCCCAAGGATCAGGTTTTTGAAAGGAAAGGATTAATTTCAGATGTGTTGTTTGTGTGTATGTATAATTAACAGGAACTTAGCAGAATGCCAGGCTCTTGGAGGAATGCCTTTGGCTGCTTAAAAATTCCTGCTGCTCTCTGTCTATGGCCAATCCTTCTTCCCCATCCAATGGACTTTGATTACCTGGACAGGTAATCACAATACCTGTTCTTTGAGTGTGTTTCATTAGAAACATCAAGACAGATTGAGAGGAATCAAATTTGAGCTAGGGTAACAAGAAGTGTCTGGCCAGGACAGTGATGAAATGCTATTTTGTCTTCTGTTCTCTTCTGAGCTATAAAAATTTCCTTGCTCCCTCTTGAGCCCTGGGAGTTTACTGCTTCCTCTTTCTACACCAGTAGACTGAGGGACAGCCATCTGGCTCTGAATGTAGTGGGAATAAGTGGTTTATCTTTCTAACCTCAGCTGGACAAAACCATAGTACTGGGTGACTGCTGTCACAGTCTGAGAGCTGTGGCATGCACACCTGCAAGATGCTTTTCCTAAGGAGGGAGGCATAGCAAACACACAAAGCTAGAGAACATTTTTTTTAAAAAAAAAAAAAAAAAAAAAAAAAAAAACAGGAAAAAAAACAACTCATGCTGTTTGTAGCTAATGCTGAACACATTATGTACTGGGAGCTCCAGTTGGGACAGCTGTACATGAGCTCCAAAGACCCCCTTAATAGAAGTGTATTTGTCCCTGGATACAAGCTTTCTATAGCAATGACATAGGGAATAGGACCAGAAATTCTTACTTTTTTTTTTTTTTTTTTTCTCCTCAAGTTTTTGACCCATTGAGATAAGGAATTATCTGGGGAGAAGCAAGCAACATGTACTTGTCTTCTGTCACCTCTGTCCCTGTCATCAATTTGTCAAAGAATAATCAGAAATAGTTAAGTAAAAAAAGCAGGAGGAGGGTGAGGAGGGAGAGATTTACAAGGATCAGAAATTACCAATTACTTGAATTTCATAGAATGTGGGTTCTACCAGCATCTCTGTCTCCTTTTTTAAAGGATCACTCTAAAAGAGGGAATCCAGCTCTATGTCCTGGCACAATCTCTCCATAAAGAGATGTTTCCTCATTCATTTTATGTATAGATAGATAGATACAGACACACACAACATGAGATTTTAAGTTTGCCCATGTGTGAACGTTACTTCTGCTGTGTTAGGTTTGAGATACATGTATATGGCTGCCTTCCCAATCCATCATACGCCAGGCAGGGATGTTGGAGTGTTTTCCAAGCACCCTTTCATCCCTAAACTTCTCTATTGCCTGATGTTGCTTTCAAAGTCTCAGTCAACACAAGAGAAATAAGTAAAAGCCATATCAGCTGAGTGTGCAACAAGCTTAGAGCACAACAAGTTACTGTACATCTACTACACTGTGGAAGGGGGATTCTTGTGTGTGCCCCTTGTAATCCACAAATAAAAAGCAAAGTGACTTATAATCCCTCTTTCACAACTGGTAAAATTATCTTGCTTTTGCTGTGGCCTGAAAGGCATTTGCATGTGACATCAGTGTGGCTCAGAGGACTCGTTAGACTGTGCTAGCACGGTTGTGTGTCTGAGTCCCAAACTGATCAGAGCTGAGACCTGCTCTAGAGAATGCAAAATGACAGTCTGTAACAAGGCTTCTCTACTAATGTGCACAGAGGCTGGTTAAAAAGTCAGTAACACATCTGCTTGATTTTACTTAATATTACTAGTGTGTTACCTTACTTAGGTTATTTTTATTTGTACTTATTGAGAGGTTTATTTCCCATGGGAAGATCTATCTTACCTTTCTTGTAGAGGTCACTTTTGGGCAGATTTTCTCTTTAAAAGACTTGTCTGTTTAACAGGTCTCCAAGTTGAATATTTGAAATATCTGTATCTTTAAATAAGTCAAATTTCAGACCTGGATCTTGAACTCTCCCAAAGTTTTCATGAGCAGGTCACCAGAAATATCGAAGACTTTCCACCCCTCCTTACCCTCCTTTATTCCTCTCCACTTCTGCCATCTCTGGAAACAAAAACAGCTCCTACAGCCAAAGCTCTCCCCTCCTGCTAGCCATCTGGGAAGCACCTTTAGTGTTTGCTGGTCCATCAGGTGATCATTCCTTATCATGACTTGCAGAGCCACTGATGCACATGGATCTTCCCATGGATCAGTAGGACTCTCCTTGTAGCAGGGAGGTGACACTTCCTTCAGTCCCAGCTGCACCTCATATACTACGTGCTTCACAGGACAATTCTAGATCTGTGTTTGCCCAGGAAGGTGTAGTTAGAGCCTAGCACCAGAGCGTGTTCCTGCCAGCCATCAGCTTCCCTACTGCCTTTGGCCTTTCTTACTTTGGCTTTGCAGCAGCTTGGAAAAGGCATTTGAAGATCTGAAGCAGTTTGAAGCAGGTGGTTTTTTTTGTTGTTGTTTTGTTTTGTTTTGTTTTTTTAAGTTGCTGCTCCTAAAGTGCTGGCAAATGGACAAGCATGTACTGCTACATAGACGTGTTCTTAAAATCAGTACTCATCCTCCACCACTGAAGAAGTGCATACAGGTGTGTGAGGTAACACTCACCATAAGTCTTGGTCTTCCTGGGAGCATCCTAGAGCTTGCTCACCCTCCTCTCCGTGTCAAGGCAGTTGAAAACACCTGGAATCATTCACCTCTGGGGAAAGGTAGTTTATGGTAACAGGCTCATTGTGCAACTAAGATGAACTTAAGTGAGTTTTTAAGCTGGACTCATCACAGCTTATGGATCTCTCTCCCTTTCTCTCTCTCTAAGGCCTGGAGAAACAATAAAATCTGTATTTCTAGCACATTTTTTACAGCACATATGACAGGCAGGAAAGGAGAAGTTTAGAAGGCAGTAGTAATAGCCAAGAATATTATTGGATTATGTGGCAAGCCTCTTAACATAATCATAGTAAAACTTAGGCTTTAGGAATCATCTGGAGCTCTTTAGCCACTCTTAGATATTTGGCAAAGCTTTTAGCTGTAAAGTCAGTCATGTACTGATGGAAGGTAAAGCCCCAGAAGGTGCTTTCTGTTATCATTTTATTTCTTCTTGTTCTGTGCCCTGATCACTATGAGTGTTAAACTGTGACTTTGTGCACTAGCTGTATCGTCTTTACTTTTGGTCACATCTCGCCTTCTAGGTCTGCCATCCCAAGATACCCTAAAGATCAGTGAAATCGCTGTCTCTCATATTCTTTATGCATGAAAACTGGCTTCTTTAGCATTTTGAAATTAACTTTATTTACATCCTTTCCCAGACTGCCATCCATTCCTGGGCTCCCACGTACCCTTAATCACCCTGGAAATAACAAAGCAGTTCAAATAAAAGTCATCAGCTTGCTCAATATTTATCAGTGTTACAGAGGATCTAACTTTCGGGGTTTGTTTGGGTATCTAAGTGAATTTAATGCACTCAAATAATCTGCTTTGATATGGCTAGAAAATTATTTCCAATATAGAATAGGAACTACTTGAAAGCTTAAAGTTTATGCATCATGTTCCACTTACATGCTTTTAGTTAGCTATCTTCAGGCATAAGAGAAAGCCTTTGATTTTAGGCCAGTTGAAAAATGTATGGAACTGTTTGTTCCTTTTGGTTCTCCAGCTCACCCCTCAAGAGAAAATCCTGCTAGCCTTTCAGCAAACCAGAGAAATGTAATTTTCTATGAAATATTATACAGTGAAGCCAAAGTATTGCAGTGAAGTCCTTCCAGGAGTAAGAATAAGGATGCTGGCAATTTCCAAAATGAGGGTAAAAGTAGGATAAAATATTATTTTTTACGGAATCCTAAAAATCACTTTTTAAAAATTACATTTTCTTGTGCAGAAATTTCTGGCACTATTAATGTCAGTGACCTAGGACCAAACTCAAAACAGACCTTGTTTTACATTGTATGCTCACCTTCTCCAGTCTCTTCCATAACCCCTGGATAACGTTAAGTAAAGTAAAACAAAAGGAATGGTGCTGTAATGCAGTTGCCTGAAACATTCTGTGGTTCACAGTTTACGACATCAAAAAGACTGTGATCCTTTGAATAACAAGAATCGGAAAATCACCTTTGATAAATCATTATCTTATCTGTCTTTGATCTCCAAATGGTTGTTTTTGCAAAGACCAGGATCAGGACTAATCACCCTGTAGAGTAATAATTTCATTAATTCTACCATAATGAATAAAATCTCCTCAAGGCTACTTTGTGTCTGTCTACCACCTAGCTATGTATTTGAATCCTGTTCTTTAGCTGATGAAGGGATATTGCCCAACTGCTTTATGCTCTCTTAGGTAAATTGTGCAGAAACGGCAATCTTGAAGAGTAGACATCTTTCACAAGTCCCCCTTTTTCAGTTAAGCCTGCTGAAAGTCATTTGGTCCTTCCCTGAGCCTGATTTTTGCTATTCATCTGGGTCCTTGGCTGCTCTGTCTTTACGGAGTTGTGACAACTCATTCTGGGTAAAAATATTGCCATGAGTAAACAAGAAAAATGGAGTGGATCCCTGTGTAGGTGTTTTTTGTTACAGTGGTTGGGGCTAACACATATGGAGCTGGTCTGGGCCTCTCTGGAGCACCAGCGCTGGGTGCCTCATTGCTAACAATCCTACTGGTTTCGTTAATGACTATTACAGCAAGCACACACCAAAGCTAATAATAGTTCCATAAGTAAGGCTACAGTCCCTAAGTTTTAGTCATGCAAGATTTCTGTGAACCTATTTGACTGTAAACACACAAAGGACTTGCATGTTCAGGACATTCATACTCAGTCTTGGCAGAGACACAGTCCATGGTTTACCTTGCTGTAGATTTACCAATCTTTCTCATTTTCCAAGTAGATATTTGGGTCCATTAGCACCAGAAAAACCCCGGGATAAGGACTGGAGGGCTGTTATTTCAACACAATTGTTTATTCCTCACTACATATATTTTGTGCTCCTTCAGAGTCCACAGCCAGCCCTGTGTGTTTGTTACAAATTCTGTGTCATGACAGACTCTCAAAACAGTACCAGAATTAATATGATAGAGGAACAGGGAGAGTCCAGTTCAAACTGGGCTCAAGTACCTGTCTCCTTGCTCCATTTTTCCCTGGATTCATCTGAAGCCCCATCAGTGACACTAAGTTTAGCAAAATCAATGTATGGTGCCTTCAAAACTTAAGTGAGCTGCAGAGCATAAGACTTGGGGATGTGCTGCATCATTTACCTCTAGGGATCTGAGACCCTAGAGGTGAGTTACTGATTTGGAGATACATGTCTAAGCAATGGATTGAAGAACCTCAAGAAGAACCCTTTTCCTCTACAGCTCTTCCTCTACTTCATCTTTGCTCCCAGGCTTATGTCACCAGTAAAGGATTTTCTCCCTTTTGCGCCTTAACTTACTCATGCAGGTAACTGTTCTTTTCTGGAGAATGACTAAGCTGGAAATTTAGCATATAGACACTCACGTCTCAAAGATCCGGGCAGTCAGTGTAAAATGTATTGTCAGTTATAGTTCCATTTTTATACCTTTCCCTACATATTCACTATATATTTTTATACCTTCTGCCAAACCTCAGCTTCATCTTAAGCTGTTTTTGTGTGATTACTTTTGTTTATTTTCTTTTTTGAAGAGAAGGCCATTTGAAGTTAGTTGTATTTAGAGCTAGCTAGATTTGGTAGGCAGGTTCGGCAGTGATGTCACCAAGCAATCACACTGGGTCCATCACATCTTGGAAGTCCTTGTTTTCAGTGTTCTTTGGGGGCCCTACTTCAAACAACAGCCCCCAAAACAATATCTTATTTTTTTGGATTATTTACATCTAACAAAATCTCTTGTGAAGGCCCCACTGCAAGTTTCCACCAAAAGATTTCTGGTTTTATCCAGTGCTTTCAGGCATTTGATGTATCTGAGCAAAGCAACGTTTTTTAGGCAGTGTATTCTGCTTGCTCTCATGTAGCAAATTGTGTTGCTCTATGTATGGGTTGTGGTTGGAAGGGGAATCCTGCATTTCTCCTGTTTTTGCAGGAGAATTAACAAAAAGCAGTTGCTACATAAACACACGAGGAATTCTGGAGCTGTACAGATTTAAAGAAATAAAAATTAAAAATTGTTAATACAGGTGTTAGAATTATTTGGGTGTGGGGGAGGAGAGGGGAGTGGGCAGCAGTGTCAGAAATGTACTTTACAGTGCAACCTTCAATTGTTTTAAAATATAAAATTCCAATGAATGCTATTATTAGTAGACACTACAGCTTTTTGTTATCTTCAGTTCAAATGCAACATACTGGCTTTTATAGTGGGAATAAAGTTAGAGCTCAACATTTTTATTTTTTAAGTATCTGATGGATAAGTATTTGTCATTTGTATGTGTGATTAGGTGGTTGTCCTCCCTTCAGTCACAGAATCACATAAAGGTCAGGATGGGAAGGGACCTCTGGAGGTCACCTGGTGCAACCCCTTTCTCAAGCAGAGCTACCCAGAGCAGGCTGCCCAGGACCACGTCCAGGTAGGTTTTGAAGCTCTCCAAAGAAAGGGACTCCACAGCCCCTCTGGGCAGCCTGTGCCAGAGGTCAGTCACCCACACAGTAAAAGTGTTTGCTGATTTTCAGATGGGAATGCCTTTGTTTCATTGTGTGTCCATTGCTTTGTTGCTCTACACCACTGAAAAGGACTCAGCATTGCCTTCAGATATTTGAAATGCATTGATTAGTTTTCCTCTTAGCCTTTTCTTCTTCGTGCTGGGCAAAGTCAGCTTTCTCAGCCTTTCCTCATATGAGAAATTCTTCAGTTTCCCTGCAGTACCAAGATGCTTTCACTTTTCATCTTGGTTCAAGAACACCATAACACTTCTGGAGGGCAAGATATGATTTTGAGAAGATCTGATCATTCTTCACTTCTACTGTCCTCCCTCAGGCATAAATGTGCTTTGGACTAAGCTGTGTGAAGCCCATGTGGAGGAATGGCTCCAAGGTCAGTCTTAACTACAAAGAATATAAATCAGTAATCTTTATTTTGAAAGGTTGTACATCGGTGCTTCTGATGGATCACTGTAACCTGATAAAACATCACAGAGAGAGGAGAGCAGAGTTGAGACTTCAGGACAGAGATGTTTGAAGGTGTTATGTGAATAGACTTCAGGCTAATAATATTTTACTGCTTTTGATATCTGTGAATCCTTCCTCCAACCCACTGTGTAGTGTATCACTATTAGTAAATGTTAACATGCTTGTAAAGATTTAGGAAAAAAAATAAATCTTCAGAGAATAGAAAAAGGCTCTCATCTCCAGCAGTTAAATTTTCAGTGGCCCTAGAGCTGAAATTTACACTCAAATTCAAATACAGAGACAGATCAGAGTAACCACACCTGTCTGTAATCTTAGGTAAATCAAGAGGAATTATAAGTCCTTTGATTTGCAGCTATGAGGAGAGAGGCTGTGCCTTCTGGAGATCTCGGATGAAGTTCTGGCTCTACGAAAAGAAAAGGGAACTGGCTACTGTTCCAGTGGGACCAGTTTTTCACCTTTGTCCTTTCATATTTTCAAGCAAACTCAACCTTTTATGCAAATAAGCAATATATATATATATATATATATTATATTTATATATTTATATATATATTTTTATATATTATATATTTATATATATTTATATATATATTTTATTTTATATATTTATATATATTTTTTATTTTTTTATATTTTATATATATATATATATATATTTTTTTTTTTTTTTCCAAAACCCAAATGCTTCATGTGTAATGTCTCACTCTACGTTATTCTGTAAAGGTCTGTCTTCCTTAACCAGGAAGTCTGGCATGACCTGGCTTTCTGAAAATGCTTCCACAATCTGTTGTAGTTCCCACATATTCCATGTTAGTATACTTCTAGGGAAGGGAAGAAACACGCAACACAAAAAGCAAATCAGTAGAGCATAGCTAGGTTAAACATGGTACATTTAAGCAGTATTTGATGCACACTTTCCTTGTGTGTTCCAAGCAGGAGAAAACATACATGTCTCACTTCCATATTTACAAACCAATAAAGTAAAACATAAATGCATAAATAAATAAAAAATCACCCACTCATCTTTCTGCATGGAAGAGAAGAGGAGAAGGAAAGAACAAGAGTGAAAATTAGGCAAACAAGTTTAATTACAATCTCAGGTGAAAGAAACCACAAGGATGTATTATTTGCAGTCAGTCAACTTGCCACCCCAGGAACTTCACATCAGGTTTCTTCTGCTGTCACGTTATGGTCCGCATGAAGTTCAGGCTGTTGCACAGCAACCTGTGGGATATGTCAATAGGAAGACAGGTTTTAAAATTGCTGAACAGTTGCAATTTAGCTCCAGACCGTCTGCTTGTCTATATAGGCACCTTCACTAGTGTGTTTGAGCACTTCCCAAATATAAGACTGTAAAAATTCATTGTCAGTCTGTGGATGAAAGAGCTTGGTAGGTCTGTGGATTTATCTGCATAGGATGGAGAGGAGTTCTGGTGCTTGTATCTGAAGAACTAATTGAGGAAATACTAAGCCTCAAGGAAATATCTTTTGCATTTAGTTCAGAGAGTGTTAAGGTATGAAGTGATCTCAGTTGGGAGTGAGTTTCTAGAATTTCATGTCTATAAAATCCTGTGTTGTGTTTCCCACACTGGAAGGCCCCATTTTGTTCTAGTGGTGGCTTTCTGTGACAAGTCAGGGCCACAAAGGGAAGACAAAAGCTGTATTTGCCTGAAATACCACCTGAATAGAATTTTTTTTGCCTTAGTGACCCATATGTATTATCAGTCTGTGAAATATTGCATTTGGCTGTTCTGCTGCAATGCAGATGCTGCATTCTACCATCACAACATACTGCATGATAGAGATGAAATATTAAGTGTAACCATACTACACATCTTGTTCCTATGTGACTTCTTTTTTTCCTTATGAACAGTGTGTTGTCTGTGGAGGTTGTGATGCCTCTGGCATTGTTGTAGGACTCTGATGGAGCAGAATAGGTATAGCTTGCTTTCTATGGGTCATGACCAGAAGAAGTGGACTCATGATAGGCATGAGAGGTTTCTTCCATATAATACAAATACAAACCAGGATAGTATATAATGTAAGGCATGTTTGTGGTGGTCATCTTTTGCTTATCTCCTGGTGCGTAGCCACTGAAGGGTATAATTCCAGGTTCAGGTTGCAGTGGGGAAGGATTCTAGTCCTGTTTTCCTGTAGGTCTCATTGACTCCTAATACACATTTGAAGTATTGGTAAGAATGATAATGAAAGTCTCTTGCACAATAGTAAAGCTCTTCTTTTAGTTTCTCCCAGTGTTTCTGGGCCTTTGCTCCTGCAGTATAGACCTTCGCAGAAATCCCATTCTACTTCAAGGTCCACAGACATGTACAGCTGAATTTATGGCACACCAAAGGAAGTATTAACCCCTGTCATCTAACATTAAGTGGTTACATTAAGCTAGTCAGCTAAGCATCTTCTATATTCAGGGGAAAAGGAGAGAAACAGTATCTAAATAAACATGCTGAATCACACAGTGCCTATTAGCAGTGCTTATCTCCTAATTTTTACCTATCGGAGGTAAGTTAGGTAGTCAGCTTAGACTAACTGCACACCTTTTAGAGGGTTAAAGTCAGATCCCAGTCTTGCAAGTTATGAAGCCAACATGGAATTGACACATTCATTCCTGCTATAACCTGTTATTCACTTACCTCTTCATCTACTGGCATTTCCGTAACTGGATTCGCTATATGACTACTTAGAATTGGTCAAAGTTTGTCACTGGGAAGCCTACTGAAAATATCAGTAAATTAAGTAAGCTAACTGGAAATCATAATAACAGAAGTACTTTTTGCTTTTAGCCAAGCCAAAGTCGATTTCTTATCATATACTTGAAAAGTATCCAGACATTCTTGTCTGTTGATGTAGAATGGAGAATGGCACATCAAAAAGGACTAGAAGCCAGGTCCCCACTGTCATCCACATCACAGAAGAAACCTGCTGGTACAGCCAAAGAGAATCAGGATGTGTGATTAGAAAGACAAGCCTTTCTAGTTCATAGCAAAACAATAGTGGCCCTTGGATTCTTAAAAAATTTGCATTTTGTAGTTCATACTGTTACTTTGCAGTGTTCAAGTGAGCTGGCAATTGGAATAGATGAACTTCTGAGATCCTTTCCAACCTGAATGTGTTCCCGTGACCCTGTTATATACTAACCCAAGATAACGGCATAATAAACTTCAGAGTGAAGGAAAGAACCGTTCCTCTTCAAAGAGACATACCACCTTCATTAATATCTGTTTTTTGGTATTTTTTTTGCTAGGTAAAAGATCGTATGTGTTTAAAATATGGCATGATTGTTCTTTAGTATTATTATTAACTTGCAAATAGGACAGAGCTGTACGCTTCTCTACAAATGTGGCATTTAATATCTCTTGGTTTTATCGGAAGCTTCATCTTACAGCAACAAAACGAATTTAGATTCATTAGAACTTGGATGAATTACACACATTATCTAAAGCACAAAAGAGCTTGATACAAGAAGTGTTATGAGAAAAAGGAGATTAAAAAACCAAACACAAACATACTGTAATATTTTTGGTATGGAGATGCAACAGTATGTTGCATTATAGAATAAAGAAAAAGCTGAAAAACAATGTTAAATCTGGGCTAGAAATCAGTTAGGAGCCACATTCTCAGAATTGATGCTGCAATGCTGAGAGTACCTTTTCAGATAAATAAGTACTCTGCAGACAAAAACAAAAATAAATTGCTCTTTTACAAAAACAACTCCAGTCCTCAGGGAGAGCTTAAAATGCTCAACCGAAGTGTAAGAATGTTTCCCCCAGAAAGTGAAGTCCTTGTAATGTCTTAATAATGATATCTGAAACCTGTAGAGCTTAGGTGAATGCCTCATGGTTAAGTGTGAGGTTTAAGCACTTACCTGACTTGGCAGTCCTTAAAAGCAGTGGTAAAATGTGAAGATCACTTAAAAAAAAATAAAATAGTTTAGTGAGCTACTGTAAAGATATTTCTGTTTATATATGTTTATATGTTATATATGTTTGAAACTGGAGGGTTTCTGGAAGTGAATAAGCTTAAAGAAAATTAACCCTCTACATTCCTTTCCCCCTTTTTTTTTTTTTTTTTTCAAGCTTGAAAATGTATTAAGGATAGCTATTAAAAATAGTAAGGTAGAAAATATGCCTTAAAGTTTAAGAAGAAAAGGGGGGGGGGGGGGGGGGGGGGAGGAAGGGGAACCACCAATACTTAGGAACTATTAATTTCTGAATCTTGTCAGGAATGTGAGTAATAAAGATCAACGGGCAGCAAGACTAGACATTCCCAACCAGAGAAGGTAAACAGTGCCTTTTGTGAACAAAGAGGAAGAACTCCTGAATATGAACATGACAGAGATGTATTGGTTCTTTGTTTGAGTCTGTGAAATCAACAGAAAAGTGCAAAATCTAAGTGTTAGTTTTGCTTTTGACCCAGCATCTATACTGAATAGAGTGATATTTATCTATATAGGAAGATAAAGATTAAATTTATTTATTTATTTAGAACTTAATGCAAAGCATAACAGAAAATAGCTTCAGTTAAAATATGCTTTGAGGTGTCTTGGTCTGATATACATGGTGACTTTCACCGTCTATCATTTTGTCACTTGGCTAGAAATATTAATGAAAATTCTTTAACTGTACTATTAAAAAATGAGTGTAAGTTAAATGCAATTAAGTTAAATGCAATTACTAGTGTCCATTTAATGCCACAGAATGGTTGAGGTTAGAAGGGGCCTCTGTAGATCACCTGGTCCAACTCCCCTTTTCAAGACAGGTCACCTACATCTGGTTGCCCAGAATCATGTCCAGGTTGCTTTTGAATATTTCCAAGGAGGGCAGTCTCCACAACCTCTCTGAGAAACATGTGCCAGTGCTCGGTCACCCTCACAGTGAAAAAGTGTTTCCTAATATTCAGGTGGAAGTTCATACATTTCAGAATGTGCCCATGGCCTCTTGTTCTGGGCACCACTGGAAAGATGTTGTCTCTCTTCTGTTTTCATTCTCCAGTCAGGTATTTATAGGAATTGGTAAGGTACCCCCTCCTGCCCTGAGCCTTCTCTTCTCCAGGCTGAACAGTCTCAGCTGTCTCAGCCTTTCCTCACAGGACAGATGCTGCAATCCCTTAATCGTCTTCATGGCTTGATCTCTTTCCAGTCACTCCTTCTCTCTCTTGTACTGCAGAGCCCAGGAGTGGACGCTAGAGGCACTAGACATAGTAATTTTCATTGGATTATAAAACAAAACTCGAAGAAAAAATATTTGATAATATATTTTCCCCCTCAGTTTTAACACAATTTAAATGGAAACTAGACTTATGTGAATGACCAGCTCTTTCTCTAGATGTCTATCTAGCTGATGTGTTTAACTCTGGGGCCCCCAGCTCAAGAAGGACATGAACCTATTAGAGTGAGCCCAGAGGAGGGCCATGAGGATGATCAAGGGGCTGGAGCACCTCTCCTATGAAGACAGGCTGACAGAGCTGGGCTGGTTCAGCCTGGAGAAGAAAAGGCTCTGGGGAGACCTTATAGCAGCCTTCCTGCACCTAAAGTGGGCCTACAGGAAAGCTGGAGAGGGTCTCTTTGTTAGAGAGTGCAGTGATAGGGCGAGGGGCAATGGCTTTAAACTAAAGGAGGGCAGGTTTAGATTAGACATTAGGAAGAAATTCTTTACTGTGAGGGTGGTGAGGCACTGGCACAGGTTGCCCAGATAAGCTGTGAACGCCCCACCCCTGGAGGCGTTCAAGGCCAGGCTGGATGGGCAGCCTGGTTTGGTGGGAGATGTCCTTGTCCATAGCAGGGGGGTTGGATGGTCTTTGTGGATCCTTCCAACCCAAGCCATCCTGTGATTCTATGGGCACATAGCAATTCCTGCATGCTTTTTCTCCTGATGTGCCTTATCTTACACTGCATCAGCACTGAATTCTAACAGCTGCAGTCTGCAGACTCCTAGTTTTTAAAGATGACCCCAGAAATTTCCACAATACTCTCCAATTCTCATTGATCTAAATATTTTTTTGTCACCTGAATATTTTACCTCTTTACTCTTAATCCCTGTATTCTGCAAAATCAGTCCTGTTTCACAGGGCTTCTGGATTTCACTTTTTTTTTTTTTTTTTAATTATTATTTTTAGTAAGTTACAAGTGACTTCTTCCTTACATGGTGGTTTTCTTAACTGTGGGTCGAATGGTCACTTACTTTAGTATCCTCCTGAGATACAAGAAGGGTGACCTCGTTTTCTTCTTAAAAGATGAGATGGAGAAAGGAGTTGATCCTTATTGGAAGTACCGATTCTGTGCAACCCTTCCAGGTTTAATTTTGAATTAAAATGCCACAGAGCTTGAAAACATGTTTAAAATTATGTACATGGTTAAGTGCTTTGTTGCCTTTGAGCATGAATGAATATAGATCAACACTGATGAAAACAGGCAACTTCAATGATTCGATCATTCCCTGACATACTTTTCTTTAAAAGGGGAACAAAATTTATCATAACAAATTACTGCAGTCATTGCTGCTTAGAAGTCTTGAATTATAGCAACTTATTCACTTTTTCCGTTACCTTGATGTGTTGGAAAGTCAGTATTTTTTTACAATTTTAAGGAGCACCTTCCTGTGTCCCAGTTTTTGTTTCAGGAAGAAACTACTTCTGACCATGTAGCTGTTGAGTAACATGCTACTCTTTTAGGCCAGAAGTCCTGAAAGCCTGAAGGAAACAACAGATACGGCTCAATGTAGGAGTTACTTGATTTATACAACCTCTTAGTAAGACTGAGAAAAATATTTTGTCATTGTAATAAATGTTGTGATAAGATATGCATGTGTATGTATGGATATCATATGTGTGTATATCTTTATATGCTTTTGTAATACATCAGGAGCAACTGCTTAACCAAGTAGGCCACCCAAGTCAGCAGTGCGTAGTAGGTTGCAATGTGTGTCAGATGTGTGTGTCATCCTGCAATAACTTTTAAGGTACAGTTTTGCCTTGCAGATTATCAGTGTCTGAGCATTCTCCCTTGAGACATGAAAATATTTCCATTTAATTTCCATTTAATTTTAAACGGGCTGTTCAGTAGAAGGTTATTCAAACAAGGCTGTTAAACTCAGCACTTTGCATTGATGTGGGAACCACAGAAATGAAAGCTAAGGGAGCTGATCTCAGATGAGCAGAAGGAGTTCCAGTGCAGTTGTTCTGGTGAAAAGTGTGGTCAGATTAAATTTTAGTCTATTTCTTACTTGCCCTGAGAATGGAAAGTTACACAGAGAATCAAAATACCAAGATAGTGGTACTGGAATCACTTCCTAGAGGAGATGACATTGTAATGTTGTAGTTCTGTTTTTCCATGGATCATATTCTTTCCTGTTTGCAGTCTCAGAACAATGCTGTGGCAAATACAGACTTGACTGATGTGTTAAAAGTAATCTTGGAAAGGATACATGTGTTTCCAACTGTCTTTTAAAGAAAGGGAAGGAGGCATAACTGTGGTCCCCAATACATAAGTTCTTAAACAGTCCCATGTCCCGTTAGCTTCAGATGGATCGATTAAAATACAGCCTGAATATTCCCAGGTGCAAGTCTCATTGAGACTACTCACATGCTGATGATTAAGTAGCTATTCAGTATTTTGTTATGCCATTGCCAGAGTGTCTAGAGAGCCAAGATTCGTGACTTCATTTAACTTCCACTAGAATGGAAAGGCAAGAGTCTTTCCCTTATTGGTGAATGTGCTGGTAAGTCCTCCTTTAATTACAGGTGATTACAGGACACTATAATGGCTGTATTTACATCTTTTCCTCTCTCTCCCTGTTTTTCTTTTTCTAGCCTGAAGTTAAAAGAACAAACATATTTGCTCACTTCTTCACATGTAAAATATGCAATACTTTTGTCCTTCACAGTCACACACACTAATTTACTGTCATGCATTTCTGTAAATGCCATAAACATTAGGTTAATAAAAAGGACCAGCTTGCCATATGACATGAAAATAGGCACCCATAGGAATGTATGATCAGTCCAAAATTATATAGCCTAAAGTACACTTCAAGAAATCTTTTTGTAAGATTCTGTCATCAGGATAAATTATTTTAAAAGCCATACTGTCTTCCAGATTTAATTCTGAGAATATTATTTGGAGGCTGAGATATAAACAAGCTTATAAAAGTTTTTTTTTTTTTAATTTTAATTTTTATTTTTTAAAGTTAACGAAGGAAAAGAGAGGATTTCCTTCATCGTTGTACTTAAGCTTGATAAAATTTTCCAAATACTGGCCTCTAAAAGCACTGTCCAGATATGTACCAATAATTCCACATGCAGTAACAACTCTTCTTTTAACACTCTACCTTTCACAGCGGCATCTTTGTGTATTTTCTTTCTTCCTTGACTGGCTGTTTTCTGGTGAAATGATTTTTCAAGGCAACTTTCCATTAGCTTCCTGTATGGCAACTACTTCATGCTGATTTTTGTGCTCCAGCCATGTCTACGGTAATTCTTAAAACGGTGAGAAATACCTGCTCCCAAAATGCAAACCTGCCTGACTCTTAGATTCTCTGCACAGTTCTCGTCTTTTCACCTACCCTTCACCACAACATACTCTGTGATTAAACTAGTACATATAATTTTTTGCATTTTCTTTAGTATTCTTTTCTGTAGAAAGGAAACGTAAAACCCTGTGTCAGAGGATCATAGAATCTGCTTGTGTCCCATACAAATGCTGAAATGACAAGCAAAAGACCTTTCGCACTCCAGAATATTTTAAATCCAGCCATATTTCAAAAAGTCCTAACTCCAACTATTCCCTTTACTCCAGCTACCTGTTTCACACTACTGCCCTGATCTCTCCTTTTCCACTTTCTGAATTCCTTTCCTTATGTCTTTTAAAATGAACTGAAATTGTCTTGGCAAAGATATCCTGTTATCTCTAAGGATAAATGCTTCATCTTTACTTTCCAGGATCTCACTACTACTTTGGCAGTTGGTGATCATCTCCTCTCTCATTGTTGTTTGTTTTGTGTGTGTATCTTGCTTCTTTTCTGCTTGTGGGTGAACTTTGGGATTTAAAATGAACAGACCATGTTGTACACTAATGAGTTGTCTTGTCATTCTTGTCATCTGTGATCAATATTGCTCGTATCAGCAACAAATACACCGCTTTCTTCCTCATGTGGCCCCATTTGGGGGACGCGCTGCCCCACAGCCACATGGGGAGATGGCACTCTCCATGGTGCTGAACCCACCCACCACAGCAAGCAGAGGGTGGCTGAGCCCATGCCATGTGGGGCTGGGAGCTGTGGATCCCCAAAATGTGGTGGTACCCCTCAACACCTCACACCGAACTCTGTTGTTTGTGGAATGAGGGATGAGCGTCCTGGTGATTCATGGCGGTTGGTTGTGCGACCCGGATCTATTGTGAGACATTCTTGCCCTTCCTTGTGTGTTGTTTGCTGGACAGTTTCCCCTTGGAGATGGATGTGACAATTCCTTTCGTCATGTGTGAAATGAGTAAGAAGGGATATTCAGAGAAGGAACAGGGGATATGCTGAAACATGTAAGTTAAATACTTCAGAGCTTTGTGTCCTCCAACAACCTGATGATATAAACAAATCTGGAGCTGAAATAGCCTGTTCCTTAGCAGATGCAAACCAGTTTCACTGAAATTGCCTTTTGTTTCTCAGTTGAATTCTGATTAGTCAGACTGTGAGTCATAGCTATTCACTCTCAGATAAAAACCTTTCATCTACAATGAAACAATTTTGTCTGTCGAAGCATTTCATTTAAGATTTACTAATAATTTATTTTTAAATAGTATTTTAACAGTGGTTTGTATAATTTCTGTGCTTGAATAAACAGAAAATTTCAGTGCCTAGAATACTGAGCGCACTACATGGAGGAGAGATTCAGATACATGTATTCGGCCTGGAAAGCATTTTTAAAACTTGGCCTCTTGGGTGTAGGGAGGTGGGAAGGAAATTGATTCTTTGTGTCCTCTTTATTTAAGGTCTTAATTCTCCTTGTAGGAAGGAACCATACAACAGTGGAGATAAAAAGCATATTGAGTATTGTAACTTGTCTCTTGCATAAAATAGTTTCTTGGTCTTTGCTCCTTAGACTTTACCTTTCCTGCATTATTCTGTGTCACCTCCTATTCTTAATTATCCTGGGTCCTATTCAACAGCTAAATTGCTTGACAGGACAAAGAAAACAGCAATGGTGAGAAGATCATAATGGAGAGTAGGAGTGGATGGAATTATTTTATAAGCATTGCTCTTTTGGATGACTTCCATAGAGAAAAGGTTAAAATAGAGAAGGGATATAGTACTACCTGTATCTTTGTGTGAAAATGCTGCAGAAGGATGATACATATTGATCAGATGATGTGCTCCTCCCTCTCCAACCACCAATATTAATGATGTCTCTAAACTCTGGACTTTCTCTTTGCAGTTAAACATTATGCTTTTTATTTTTTTGTGTGATATCCTCTTCAGAATGTAAAACAGTCGTGAGTTAGGCTAGTGAAAGATGGAAAGTGGTAAGATGACTCAAATGTACCAGCTCATTCTATGTTCAAAGATTAATCTCCTAAGGCCTCATTTACACATAAGGACAGTCGATAATTAATATAAATTAATAACAGATATGACTTTCAAGTAAGTTCAGAGCACTAAATTAAAGCAGTCTCACTCTGTTTTAATAAATAAATACCCACACATGTAGAATATAGTAACAAAAAAATAATGCTTTAAAAGCTACAATACTAAGTACAATACAGCTATCTGTCCCAAGTTACAGGATCTATCTGGCAAACCCTATGACAATGTGTTTCTCTTTTATAGCTACATTAGAGGAAAATTTCCACACAGCAATCCAGGAAAAGATATAAATTAATGCATTACAAAGGAGGTGTGGGGGGGAACCACTAAGATTGAATAAACCTAGATTTGGTGACTCAAAATGAGAGTCATTGGTAGGGTAGTAGCAGACAGCTTGAATGAAGAAATAGGAGCAGAAAACCGAGGTGACTGGGCAAAGAAACAAGGAGGGATGAAAGAAGACAGGCAATGAGACAGACCTTAACTTGAGTGCAGTGGGAAAAAGAAAAGGTATGTTACAATAAGTCAGAGTCAGGATTAACAGGTAAGGAAACAAACTGAGGAGAAGGCAAAGGTAAATAAGGACAAGGGCATGATATGGACTGGTGAATTAAACTGGTCCTTTTTGAATGGGTAAAGGAATCTGTGGCCACAATAGTACACTCTCACCTTCACTACAAGGGGATTCTAGAGGTCTGAAATTTTTCTGGCAAAGGGGTATGCAGCAATTCCTCGTGGGGCTGATTCCCAAAGAGAACAACAACTTTGCTGTCACGACATTTCTACTGTGTGAGAATTTTGTGTGTTAGGTTAAAGGTTGGAAATTTGTTAATACCTGGAAGTGTTAATGTGATACTGTAAGAGGGGTTTGCAGTGGGGGTGAGGGTTAAAGCATACAATTTACTATTTCAAAACCTAGAAAGTTATGATGCACATAATACAAAAAAAAAAAAAAAAGACAATTTACAAACTCAAAAACCAGTAATATTTGCTGTTCCACCTTCTCTTTGGCTCTTTGGAAGTGTCATTAGGACACACCCTTTAATCTTCCCATCAATCATTTTCATGGAAAGTCTTACCTCATAGAAGGCAAAAGATAGAAACTTTTTCTGGAGATAAGTTAAGGCTGTGTAATGAAAGCACTATTACCTGTCTAGATACGTCTCTTTTGTGACAGATGTTAGGCAATATGTATTAGGAAATCAAGCAGCAGGCTGCAAAAAGAGGAAAGATGTCGTATGGTTCACAGATCAGTGAACGGTCTGAGTTCGAAGGGACCTCTGTAGGTCACCTGGTCCAGCTCCCTTGCTCAAGAACGATCACCTACATCTGGAGGCCCAGAATCATATGCAGGTGGCTTTTGAATATCTCCAAGAAGGAGACTCCACAACCTCTCTGAGAAACCTGTGCCAGTGCTCAGTCACAGAATCACAGAATATTAGAGATTGGAAGGGACCTTGAAAGATCCTCTAATCCAACCCCCTTGCCGGAGCAGGAACACCTAGATCATGTCACACAGGAACGTGTCCAGGTGGGTTTTGAATGTCTCCAGAGAAGGAGACTCCACAACCCCCCTGGGCAGCCTATTCCAGTGTTCTGTCACCTTCACTGTGAAAAAGTTTTGTCCCATATTTAAGTGGAACCTCCTATGTTCCTGTTTGCACCCATTGCCCCTTGTTCTATCAGTACATGTCACTGAGAAGAGCCTGTCTCTGTCCGCCTGACACTCACCCTTCACATATTTATAAACATTAATGAGGTCACCCCTCAGTCTCCTTCTCCAAGCTAAAGAGACCTCAGCCTTCCTTCGTAAGGGAGATGCTCCACTGCCTTAATCATCCTTGTGGCTCTGTGCTGGACTCTCTCAACCAGTTCTCTGTCCTTCCTGAACTGCAGGGTCCAGAATGGGACACAATATTCCAGATGCAGTCTCACCAGGGCAGAGCAGAGGGGGAGGAGAACCTCTCTTGACCTACTAACCACAGCCCTGCTAATACACCCTTGGATGCCATTGGCCTTCTTGGCCACAAGGGCACAGTGCTGGCTCAGTCATCCAACTGTCCACTAGACCCCCAGGTCCCTCTCCAGCAGGGCAGTCCCCAACTTATCACCCTCACCTGATGTTCAGTTTGTGCCCATGGCCTTTTGTTCTGTCATTGGGCACCACTGGAAAGATGCTGTCTCCCTCCTGTTTTCATTCTCCATTCAGGTATTTATAGGAATTGGTAAGGTCCTCCCTCCTGTTCCAAGCCTTCTTTTCTCTGGTCTGAATAGTCCCAGCTGTCTCAGCCTTTTCTCACAGGACAGATGCTGCAATCCTTTAATCATCTTCGTGGCTTGATCTCTCTCCATTAGCTCCTTCTCTCTCTTGTACTGCAGAGCCCAGGAGTCGACACAGTACTTCAGCTGTGGCCTCACCAGTGCTGAGTAGAAGGGAAGGATCACCTCTTCCAACCTGCTGGAAACACTTTGCCTAATGCAGCTAGGGCTAGTATTAGCATCCTTTCTGACATGGGCACTCTCTTGGCTTATGTTCAACTTTGTGTCCATAATGATATCCAGGTCCTTTTCTGCCAAGCTGCTTTCTAACTGGGGGGTGGCCCCAAGCATGGGCTGGTACCTGGGGTTGTTTCTCCCCAGCTACAGGATTTGGCACTTCTCCTTTTTAAACTTCAGGAGGTTCCTGTCAGCCCATTTCTCCAGCCTGTTGAGGTCCAGCTCAATGGCAGCACAACCCTCTAATATATCCACCACTTCTCCCAGTTTTATGTCTTCAGCTAACTTGCTGAGGCTACGCTCTGCCCCATTGTCTAGACCATTAATGAAGATACTGAACAAGACAGGACCCAGTACTCATCCCCGGGATACAGAGCTACTGTCCTCCAACTAGACTTTGTTCCACTGACCACCACACTGTGGACCTGACCATTCATCCAGTTTTCAATCCACCTCCCTGTTTGCTCATTCAGGCCATTCATCAGCCACTTGTTTAATGAGGCTCTAATGTGAGACCATGTCAAAGGGATTACTGAAAATCAGGTAGATAATGTCCACTGCTCTCCCCTCATCTACTAGGTCAGCCATTTCATCACAGAAGTTTATCAAGTTGTTTGAGATTTTATATGCTTCTCTGTTAGCATCATAACTAGTAGAAACAAATGTGTTTAAAGAGTCACTTAGAACTGATGAAAAAATAGTTTTTCATTTACCATAGGAGCACTAATAGAATCCTTCCTGACTATGTAAACTGACATGCAATGGTAAATATGCAAACAAAAAGTCATGTCATAGGAATTGCCAGCTAAGCATTCAAAAGGAAAGTTTTTAACCTTCATCTCTCTTTGCCTTTTTTCCCACTTGTAATATCTTTCTCATTTATCCTCCATTTACATGGGTATTATGAAAATAAATGATTTATGAAGCACTTAGCTATTCAAGAGATTAATGCTTTAGCAAATGTAATGAGCAAATTCATAGAAGGGTTTAAATAATGTGTGGCAAATAAGGCTAAGGACCATATGTTAAATGACAGTCAACAAAATCATTATCGATAACAAAATACATGACAGTCAGTTAATATATTCTGATTAAAACGGGACTGGTATGGAAAGAAACACCACCAACCTATTATAATGAAATTAAAGACTAACAGAATGTGTATACTTAAAGAAACCAAATTAATGGTCCACAAGCAACCCTAATTCTGGTATTTCCTGACTCTGATATGTTCAGCTCTGCTACCTAGAGAGACTGTTTAAGTACTTTTTGTATATGTGAAATATAGATTCATAATTCACTTTCATTTGCATAAAACCTGCCATTCTTCATGTTTGCACAAAGAAATTGCCTTGGAAAACATTTTAAATGCTTCCCTGCTAACAAAAATTCAAAATGCCTGCAGACTAGGCAGACCTCCACAGTTAATGAGATTTCCATATACCTTCAGAAATGTTAGCTTAGTGGAACAAAGCCTTGCCTGGTTTAAGAATACAGTTATTTTCTCTTCCTCTTCTAAACCACGAAGTTTTGAACTGTGAGAAATTTCCCTCAGAACTCTGTGTTTCTAGTATCTCTTGAACAACCAAATGCATACTACACTTCCATGAGTTACCCATTTTGTTGTGGCATTGCCCCCTCTAAATCAACTCCATCTGCAGAAAATCCTTCAAGAGTTGAGATCATAAGGCTTTTAAGAGGGCAGTCTTTCCACTGCCATCATGATAAAGACACTCAGAGCCATTACTCCCCAAATACTGTGCATTCAGATCTCTAAAAGATAACAAGACTTGGGGACTGAAGGTGTCTGCTGATATATCATCGGTAAATACTATAGACACAAGTAGTCAATGAGTAATGAAAGTGAAAATAAAACTAGAAATTTTGAATCCATGGCAGTAAGATCTGAATAACAGTACATAGACATGGTGGGTTTTCTATTTCAGGTGTTGCAAGGTTATATTGATTTGAAACCTACTAACAAAGAGGATTGTTGCTGTCTAATGCACTGGTAACGTGTTTCCATCTGTTCTGCTTTGGGGTAAGAAAAGCAGTCATCATACACATAATGGCTAATTACCAACACCTTGGAACCTTGTATGATGGGATTACTTTTAATGTAATCATCTACACTGCAGAAGATTTTCAAGGCTTAATTCAGCATGCATGGCCATGGTGCTGTGCACTATTGAAATAAAAAGAGACTGTCATGACCCACAGAATTTCTTCACAGAATTTAAAATACATGTAAGACTTTTAGTTTTCTCTTTTTTTAAAATCACATTACTTTGACAATATTGTCTTTAACAAGAGCATCCGAGAAGGGATAAAACAATAAAGAAACATAGAAAATATACTCAAAGTGGAAGAGCTTTTCTAGACTCATTGCTGAAAAATATGGTGTCCTGGAGAGTTTCAAAAGTAGGAAACAGACTGCTGCTTCCACTGTGTCATGTATCTCACCTGTTGTGAAACTTCTCTCCCTACAGATGTTATAGGAGTTATCGGGTGTTATAATAATCATGCCCCTGGTTATGTACTGATGACCTCATGTCTCAGCAAGGATAGTGCTACACAGTATGGCAGGAGAATTTTTTTTTTTTCTTTTCATTTTTTCTCTGTCAAACTCTTGAAATATATTGTGGTTTTGGAAATCAGTGTACATTGAAGCAAACAACATTTATTGGATAAGTTTACAGTATACCTTGCCATTGAGGCCGAGATACACAGCTAGCTGGGCAGTGCAGGCAAAACCACGTTTTGAAAGTGCCATCTAGCGGCTCCCTAGTTGGTATATGTTGGAAAGAAGAGTTAATCTTTCTGAAGTTCAGGGTCTTGACGACCCTGCTGGCTTCAGAGTTAAGGTGGTCAGTGGTGAGGCCTCAGCAGCTGTTTGCAGCCCACAATAAGTAGTGTAGATGCTGTAACTTGGCCCAGAAAGAAGATGTGACTGGAACAGGAAAACCTGTGCAAATGTCCCCAGGAATGTGGATGTGCATCTAGCTGCTGCATCTGGGAGTGAAATGAAAGTGTGTGCAGATGTATGGATAAATGGCACATAGGGATAACTGAGTTTTAGTTCTTCCCTAGCAGGCAATCTATTTCTTCCCAAGAAGAATACAGCCCCAAAATGTCCAGTTTAAGCTTATTAGTAATAGAGATGCTTCTGGATAGTAATAGAGATGCTTTCCTTAATTGCATTTTTGAACCCCTTTAAATTAGCCTGCAGACCTCAGGGATCTTCAGAGACAGAGTGAAAATCACTGATGCAGTTAATTTTCTTAGAAATATAGGGACAAATTAACTGGGTCAAAATAGACAAGGCCTTTTTTATTATTATTATTATTTTTAGCAAAACAGTAGTAGTTTTGTTCAGACATAGCCTATGGTTTTGTGACTAGAAAATCAGAGAAAGGAAACTAAACTTTTTCAACCAGATTTTGCTGAAGCAAACCCAAAGGCTTTGTTGCTCCATATAACAACTTCAGAATGAATTAATTGTTTCCCAAGAGCTTCTGAATTCTATATGGGCTTGTAGTAGCTTTACTACTGCTATAGTTTAGAGTTCTTAGTCTGGCATTAGCGCTTTATAGAAATCATCACCTTTGATTACTGATCCCTTTCTGCAAGTGACAAAGGAACAGTAAACCAATATAAATCAATGCACTATTTTATCTTTTTTTACAGTTTTGGAAGACCACAATTCAGTCTCAGAATTTACAATTTTAATTCCTTTTCCATTAATTTATGACTCAAATTTTCTTCCAGTTTGTTCTCTTGTGGCTGGAATAAATGGATCGATCACTCTTGGTTCCATTTATATATATCTGTCATTATGAGTGAAGCTGTGCAGAAAGATACAAACTTTGTTAGAAGCAGTTAGATAAGCAGAAACTTTATGCTCATCTATGACTTAGAGGAAATGTATAACTTAAAACTGGACCTAAACAGGACTTAAGACTGGCCCTGTACTACACTTTATTCAATAGCATTTTTTTTTCCCCCCAGTTCTTCTTTCTTGTGGTGTTGGTAGTTGAATATGGGATTAAATATATGATTCGCATAAATACATGTACCTTGTTTAGCTTCAGACATGTGCTTAAGTCTTACAACTTCAATGTGGTTCAAACAAATGTTTAGATAAACATATATATATATATATATTTTAAGAAATATATGTTTTTATGAATTGGTGTCGGAGCACTAATGATTGTACTATACATAAAAATAGCTGTTCATGTTGTTGTTATATCTGTTTTTAATAATTTGGGAGACACTCAGGCACCGTGGTGTTAGGGCCTAGACATACTTCTTAATCTTCTAAGACCCAGATAAATGATATAACATATGATAAAAGCCCCAAAAGAAAGGGAAATAACCCACAAAGAGCCACCAGAACAGGAATCTTAAAGTCCCATGGAAATAATTCTGTTAATTTATTTCAAGATTACACATGTCTGTTCTTCACAGTTGAAATGAGTTACATCTGGAACACTAAGAGAGAACACCAATTTTTCATTTTTGATAGATTAGTATTAAACCAAATGATGTCCTTGAAAGTGATAAGGGGCCATATGGCTATAGAAGAACATTGTTTTTTCCTAATTCTGCTAATGCATAAAATAATGCTAAAATTTGATATGTTCCTGCCTCTCCTACATGACCAATCTGGAGATTCATTCCCTAATCAAAAGCATTATCCAATGAAAGAAACTCTTCTCAGAAATCATTATCAAAAAACAAAGATTTTTCCAGAAGGTTCACAAAAAGGTCTTCACCTCACCACAGAATATTTGCAAAATGAAAATGCAGATGCTTCCTCAAGTTCTAGTTATATGACCATTAATTTAAAATGTGTTTCTTTTTAAAACATGGCCTATAAAGATGCTTGAGGGGGAGCTCAACACAGTCATTTAGGAAACAGAAACTTTAGACATGTGGTTGAAATATGGTGGGAGAAAAATAGAATGAATCAAATTAATGACATTGAGAGCAATTTCAAATGCAATTTTCCAATTATTTTCTCTTCAAATGGGATTCTGGAGAGCCAGGGGACAAAGGCTAAGTGAGATAATTGGCCTTGCAGTTTGTCATTTATTGTTTGTATTTAGCCTTAACGTTGTAATACAAACCCTTCTGAGGTAAAGCACTCAGCATAGCAACAGTCAACTGTTTATCTGCCATTCTGATCTTTAGGATGACTGGGGAATGGTGCTTTTCCTGTATATTTTATTGCCTCTGGTGATCAATGAGTGAGCTGATAGTTGTTAAATTAGTTGGTGTATTCCACACACAGAAAGTGTAACCAACACAAGATTTTATACCAAGATATTGCAGCTTGAGTCCCTTTCAATTGTTGCATTAACTGTCAGCTTCAATAGAGTAAGGACTTAAATGTATGATAAGGCAGGACAGCAGAGTTGAATTTCTTGCTGCTGAAGAGCTGTTTTGTTTAGGGATCTATCATTGCCTCTGCCAGTCTGGGAAAAGGAAAAAGAAGAAGAAAAGCATTGCTACTGGGAACCTACTGCCACTGTATTGGGCACTGAAAAGTAAGAGATGAGAACAGTGTATTATAAATCCTTTATTTTTTTAAGGTTTTGCATGGTTCACAGTGGCCATTTCAGCATAGGAAGGAAGTTCCACATCAAGCCGTTATTTAAACCTTGCTAGCCAAAATGTTGCCCAGGCATTGCTACTTCATTTTCTGCAGCTAAAGTGCATTTGTGTAAAAGGGCTGGTCTCTTACATGGCTCACACAGACTTGACAAATGATGAAACACAAGCTTTCTGTCTAGCTGCATACCCACAAAAATGATAATATATCTTGACTTCCAGGAACCGTATGCTTTATGACATGCTTTATCCAGCAGAGTTATTTAAAACTGCACACAAAAAAGGCAGTGGTGACAAGGGGTAAGGAAAAAAAAAAAAAAAAAAAAGGAAGGGGTGAATAAAATATAGGACTTAGAATATTAAGATACTATGGATTCAGATAAATCTTTTTTCCCTATCAAACAGTTTGTGACAGGAGTATAGTGGTCAGCTCAAGTCTGTAGGCACAGCTTCTCTGGACCTCTTCTGGTATTCTCCAGCTGAAGGGTCTGGTTAGGAACATGTCACAATCATACAGAGCCTTGGCTGGATCTGGCAGGACTTATCACTTAGGCATTATGTGGAGCAAGGACATCTTATTTCAGGAGGGAGATTATTCCTTGTCAGACGGCCCTAAAACCAAGTGACTCACAGGTCTCCTCAGGAGGTATAATGTACTCTTGGGCACTGCCTGCCTGCTCTGCTTCTACAGGGTGGGAGAGGGACCTGTGTACAAAAATCTGTGCCTTTTCCCAAATTATTTGTTCCCAAAAGGAGCAGATTCATTTCCTCCCTGCATTATGTTTTCCAAACACGACAAGAGGGAAGAGGGAAAACTCAATCGCTTCAGGTTCCACGTGTAGCCATATTAGCCAGTGACAGACTTGCCCTGGGAAGTAGAAGCCTTAGCCAGTGGATTTTTCCTCATGATGCCGCAGAATGAGAGGCTACCTCTAATCTCATGCAGTGCTCTGGAACATGCTATGTGCTAGGCTGTCATTTGAAAAATTATCCGTGGTAATAATCCTGGACAAAAGTCAAAGCTTCCTTCTCCACCATTTTCTTAGGAGGGGAATATTTTCAGGGCTTGTATGTCAAAAATTGTTCACCTCCTTTTAAAATATCACACTACTGTACAACTTGTATCTTTCTTAAATCTCTTCCCCAAGGCTCAGGTATTAGTCCAAGTTAGATGTGCAGCTGGCTCCTTGCTTTCAGAGATCTACTCTGGGTCACGGCCAAGCCCCTTGCAAATAAAATTGTTGGAGGTTTTCTACAGGAAGTAAAGAGAGGCTACTGTAACCACCCCTGTTACTCATCAGTTAATTTACTGGAAACCTGGAGACTTCTGCAACTGGTCAAATATTCTTTCTGGAGATGCACAAAATTCCCCAGGTTAAAATAATTAAAAAGGCATTACAATCTGCCAAATGACATATCCAGGTTGATAGCAAAGAACAGTCTTCTTATTCTTTTGCCTTTTAAGAAGATTACAAGTTCTGCCAAAAAGTTATTAAAATGAATATGTGTATATGGGAATGGCACCGATTTTTTAGTTATATTGAAGATCAGAATTTGGGATGAAATTTCAGCTATTGAAATAAAGACCATCATCTTCTCTTCCCTTACTGCTAGAAGAACTCATCCTCTCATTTGGCTTACAGGAGGAAGTAATTTCATTAAAAATTCAGAAGATGAAGGTAAATTTACTAAATATGTTATAAAGAATTATAAGAGATTCTTTCATTCAAAATTTTTGTCATATCTTGATGGAATAAAGGGCATAGAACCATTATAAGAAGTATATAGTGCACAGAGACAAGAAATGCAGTAGAGTTAAGAATAAGACAATTATGTAGTTTACAGCAGATATTGGAATAGTACCTGGAAATGATATTTCAAATCCAGTCCAGACTTGCTACAGAGTGCTTATGGATTGCAGACTTTATAAGGAAGAGCATTCACTGAAAAAGCAAACAGGAAACCACATTTTAAAAATGATAGCTGAACATATGGAAGTTTTCACATGCATGATGTGAACTGAGGACTGTGCGTGTGTATGTTATTAACAGGCAGAGCTATAGCTGACTGTATCACAATAGGCCTGCGTTGTAACATACACCAAGCAGTATTCTAGTCTTAACTGTAGTAAAGAGCATATGCCTAAATTGAGAGGTTGGTTACAATAGCTGAGGAGCTTCTCTAATAATATACAATTTCAAGTGTTTTGACCTACAATATTTATTATATGGATGCATTTCTTTTACCTAATAAGGGACTATGGAGAAAATCTAGCAGAAGTATTCACAGGTGGCCGAAAGAAGTCTGTCTGCCAGCAAACTTGAAATTTCATAAAGGAAAACACTCAAAATATTAGCTTAGGGAACTTTTGCTCCTTCATTGGTTAAGAGCAAAATTGGCTTTGCTCACACAAGCTGACAGTAGCAGCATTCAACAGAAAAGTGGGTATTTCTGGAGTAAAAAGTAGTTTCAAAAGGGTCTCTTCCGAAAAAGAGGAATTTGCAAAAATCAAGCTTAGGGTATCTGTAGAAAGTATAGCATTTTCCTTTTCAGAGATGCACTATTATGTGCTATCTGCAGCTGCAGCTGCTCTCATGCTGGGACATCTGAATCGTAGACTATCTGCCTAAGTTATTACACAAGGGTGATAAAAGTGCTAGATCCCAAGCGGGAGGATATGGTGCAGTCTGTTCAAAATCCTGATGACCTAAATGACTTGCTCATGGTGGACACTGCCATTTTAGAAGGTATGTAGCAAAGAGCAGTATGAATTTAACACAAGGCATCCAGAGACGCTTTTGTAGGGCTGTACGTTCATAGTTACTGAAGTCAGTGTCCCAGCTGGTGCCGCTTCAGCCACTGCCACCAGCGAGCACATGCAGGTTTATATGCACATTTTGCAATGACCGTCATCCTGCTGGGAAGATTTCAGTGGGACAGAGGTGTTGTGTGGATGTCGTGCAGGCCTGTGTGATGTGGGGTTTCGCACAAGGTTTTCCAGATTGCTGTTAACAGCATATAAGAAGAAAGGATGCCCTTCGTGCAGTTCAGGGCGGCTGTGAACTGTCACAAGTGTGTTTTGTGGAGGCTGATTTTAATTTTGCCACCCAGAAAAGTAATAGTCCCAAGGAAATGAAGTGTCTTTCTGCTATTGTTATATATCCGAAGGAAAAATTCTGGCACATAATTGGCTAAAAAATAGTAGTGTGATGAGTCAATAAATTTCTATTGTGTAGCTTTCTCTGGGTGAACAATACTATGTTCTGGGGTAGTGTTAAACAATTAGTTCACATATCATACAAATAAGCACATCCTAGATGGATACATCTGGGGGTAGTAGAAATTATTCATCTCTAGCCAATCAGACAGCAGTTTTTATTTATTTCAGTGTTTAACAGAATACCTCTCTGGGCTCCAGGAGACCTTGCGAGCAATTTAAAATACAATAACTTGAGAAGGAAAGCCAGCAGTTTTTCCTCATGCTCAATCCAGAATAATAATATATGACAAAATATCCTGTTCCCACAACTATTACCCTTTCTATCCCCAAGTGTGTCAATAGATAGCTGTGCAGGATCGACATACATGTCTTTGCAGAATATATCCTACCAGAGGGCTCCCTGCCCTCTTTCTCTGGTTTTCAGTGTTAACATTTCCATCAGTTGGAGCCCAACAGTATAAGGCAGAGGGATGAGACCTCTGCAGATCCATCAGAAATGAGTAATAAGGCCAGAGCCTTAGTTTGTGTATAACCAGCTTGCTGTGTTGAGGAAAGTAGAAAGAACCAGCTTAAAGCAGCTAAAAATCAGCTGTATTTTTTTTCTTTCTTTTGAATTTCAGATATTAGCTCCCTACATAATGATATTTAAAGGCAAAATATTGTGTTTTCAAATATATGCAGTGAAAACTTTTACAAGGAATGTACCTTCATCTTCAAATGGTACTCAGCATTGTTCTTGACTTATTTTGAGGAGTTCTGTGTAAATTCCTACTGTTATTTTTATTGGTTTGTGTTACAGTGATGCCTAGAAATCTGAACCATTTCGTTAGATGCTGTTCAAATGCATACTAAAGGACAATCCCTTCCCAGAAGGTTTGCAGCCTTGTTGCTTACCCTGAGAGTAGAATTTAATTCCTGGACTTCATTTCTTGATACATCTGAGTTCTTGTATCCCATGAAAACTACATTTTTCTCTGTTGTTGTTCAGTCTCAATCACTGCCTAATTAGAAGTTAATGCTTTTGGAGGGGGACTACCAAGAAAGTTTTCACCCAATTTGAAGTTTGCAGGATTCTGTGAATTAAGTCACAGATGATGCATGTCTTCAGTGCTGACCAAATCTGTCTAAAGTATTAAGGAAAAGTTTAATATTTTTCATTTTGTGCAGAGGGATTAGTGGTCCCCAGCTGTGCCTGAGACCATCCATTCTTCACAGCTGGTCTTTCTTATTAATCCCCAGGAAATGGCCTATGTTCTGATTTGTTGACTTTTAAATACAGGCTGAGCAAAACCCATTTAAATACAGCAGTGTAAAAATTGAAATCATACTTCATGATGGATCACTTTCATGAAGAAGTAACTTCTGTGTGTGGGGAAAATAATACTCTAGGTTCACCTCTGGTGTTTATTTTGAAGTGTCATGGTAAATGTAATAGGAGAACATAAGCATCCCAGACACCCTTGTTAATGAACCCAAATGCATTTCTAGTCTGGCTGTTGTGTTTTGTCTTCATGTGGGAAGAGAGATGTCATCACAGAAAAGCACAGAGCCACTCTGACAGTTGGGATTAACAGGCCAGAAGCTAGTAATGCCATAAACCAGGAGACTTCTGCTTTATTTTTACTGACATTCAGTGCATTTGAAGTGGATGGTTCTAGCTGTATTTCCTGAAATAGGTAAGGTTTCCAATAGCTGTCAACCCTAACAATGAGTGGTCAGCAGGTAACTGCAGTGAGAGCTCATTATGGAGCTCACTGTGTACTTTCTAGCCAGATAAGTCTGGGTAAAAAATAGTTACATTATCTGTGTTCCTAGATGCATATTCTCCAATTGTATGGACAGTGACTGGCCACCTTTGTAGATCCTCGTAGTTCACATGTCAGAGACCTAAAAACAGGTGATAAATTTCTCCTACTTGCCTCCCTTCTGGTGCTTTTTTTTTTTTTTTTTTTTTCCCAAACTTCTAATTACTCAATCACTCTAAATGATCATCCTGCTGGTCAAGAATAAATAACCCTAAAAGTAGAAAAGGCATACTTTGCAAAAGAACTCGCTAAAACTTACTTTTCTTTTAAGCAATATTAAGACCATTACAGATATAACAGAATGCACACCAGAGAAATACAGTCTCCCACCCCTCATCTTACTGCTCCAGAGACTTTTGAGGGCTTTAGTCACTGCAATTGAGAAAAATATAGCGCTTTTTTGTTCCTGTTTTTCCAACTGCAGTATTTCCCTTCAAGACCCAGACCAGCCCTTTTCCTTTGATAGGATCTCTGTTTAAAAGTAGTTCAATGTATTCTCTTTGTATTCTGGCTTTTTACTGCAGAGTTTTTACTGTACCAGCTCTACCTTAGGGATATCTAGGTAAAGAGATGAGTTCTGGCTGTGCTGAACCCCTTTCCTTCACTGTGGCAGAGCAGTTCTTTTGGTCAAAATTGCTTAGTTTTACTTTGCCAGATGTAACTAGCTGTATAACTAGTGTTAGCTGTCAGGCAGATGCTTTAACACAGTGACTTTTGTCACTTAAAAAGGTATTCACCCGGAAAGGAAAATGAAAGAATTATTCTCTAAAGAGTGCAAGGCTATTTTCTTCTATCTTATTTGCTTGTTTGTTTTGCCAAAGCAAGATTGAAATTTGGACTCCTCAGTATAAAAGCTCTCTGTCCTGATTTCCCCAGTCACTGATGAATATAAAATTGTTGGGCACTATGAAATAAAAAAGCCTGAATTAGTTCATTTTATACCTGCACTGTCTACTTCTCCTTCCTAAAACATGATAACATAAATGTATAATGAAATATGATTTGCAAAGCTTAGGCTATGAGATTATGAGATAGATAATTTTTTTTTTTTTTTTTCCCTGAGAAGTCTACTTGTATTGAAATTAAAATTAAAGATAGACAAAATATTAAAAAAATGCAGATTCTTCTTTTTTTTTTTTTTTTCGGTGCTTGTTGTAAAATACTTCTTTGAATTGCTTTGAGCTAGTAAGTAATTTTTTTCTCTTTGAAGATTTGGACCAGCATGGTAATTGGTAAATTCAGTATCTCAGCCATTGTAAAAGAGTGTGGCTTCCTTTATTTTCTCCCACAAAGTGTAGCCTCTTAATTGTTTTAATTATAGTGATTGGGGAACTATATGACTTCTGAAAATATTTATTATCCTTGCACAGAGGCATAGGAATGCCACTGAATGGCAGAAAAGTCTAGTGGCATTTTGTTCTGTGCTAGCACATCTGTGATGGTGAAAATTAATTTATTGATTTGGAGCAAGGTTGTTCTTCTGAAGCCTAAATCCTGAACATCCTCTCTTTCATGTGCTTTCTTTCACGTCTTGGTGTATTTGAGCTGGATTGTTTCCACATGACACCAAGCTGGAAGGTATACTCCAGGAGTACAATGGTTACACTCTAACTGTTGACTGTTGTTCTTTCCATGGGACTACACCAGATCCAAAGGAAAAGAAAACTTTCTTGAAATGTGTACAGCATAGACAGTGGGACCTTAGTACCAAAAACTTTGGCCTGCGCTACTTGGTAATGTAGACTTAATCAGAGATGTGTGAATATAGAACACAAAATAGGAAGAGAGCATGCCTATTATTTCATATGTCCATCTTATTTATACTATATTCATTTATCTTGAAAGTTTGGTAGCTGAACAGTGGAGAGTTGATATATAAGACCCATCTCTAGAAAATGCAACCTTGTGCCCTGTTTCAAAGAATGGATCAAAGAACTTTTTTGAGTTGACAAAAAGAGATAGCAAAATAGGGAGAGATGTGATTAGTTGTTAGTTAGAAGTAAGTGTTCTGCATTTGTTTAGGTGGGGAATATCTCTATGTATTCTTTACCATTAAAACATTAAGAATGCTTGCCACATTTCCTGCAGTGTTAGGCAGATCTTAGAAGGGTAAAACCTTGACAATGACACCTTGCATTTGTACTTAAATTTGTAAGAGTACTTAAAACTAATTGCTTCTATTATTATATTAACTTCTTATCTTTTTATTTATTTATTTTTATTTATTTATTTTTATTTATTTATTTTGTATTTATGCTCTTGTCTTCTGGTTTACCTTATGAACTATCCAGCATCAAATCTGATTTTATCACTTTGGATTTTATCACTTTTTTTTTAATCACTTTTTCCATAGTGATTTTATCACTATGTGATCACAAAATAGTGATTTTATCACTATGGAAAAACGAAGGCATATTCTGCCCCAGATTAACTAAATTAGAATTTCAATCTCCTTTCTGTACTTTAAAAGACTATGCATATGGACATACATACAGTGTATATAGGCATATGTGATCAGCAACCTAGAGTATCAAACATTAATTATTAGCCTTTTAATGATAATTAAAAAAAATGAGTGATTGTTTTTTAAATGATGTACTTTTAACATGCTGTAGAAATATAGGCTAAATAAGTGAGAATCACTTGGTGTTTCTGAACAGTTTTGTTCATTTATTCTAAGAAAAGTATGTTGGACCAAATCTCTGTAGACAATATCCTGATTTACCTCAAGAGTTACAGCCTATGTGAATTTAGCTGTCTTCTATCAATGTACCATATTTTCTGTACCATGTTTCACAGCTTTTTTTTTTTTTTTTTTTTTCCCTGCAAAGATATTTAACCCCAAAACCTTGAAAAATATAGATATTATTCTCCTGTTATTCAGTATGATAACATATTCTCTCCAAAAGTCTGTGTTCCACATGTTTGTTTATGCTTTGTTTTGTGGGAAACTCTTCAGACTGCCTAAGCCAAGGGCATCCTTGCATGGTTTGACATCAACAAATGCAAAATTGCTCTGCTTTTGCTTTAGTCTAACCATTTAGCATGACTTTTTGGCTCAGGCAGAGTAGTCTATATGTCTTTGGGATAGGTGCAGGCATCCTTTGAGTGAGGTAGAGAAAGCCTCTATCCATTTGCAATGTCTGAAGGAACCTGAGACACCTTGAATAGGTGTAACTTAAAGGAGCACTGATCACATCTTCAGAAAAAAAGCAAAATCCTTCCAAAATATCTCACCTTGAGCATTCCAAAACAAAACCATCTGGAGTAGCAAACAGTTTTTGAAAACTTCCCCCCCTAAGCTTAACTATTAATTTTTTGTCTCCTCAGTTTCCAGACTATGGGTTATTCTACTTTGTAATAATTATTACATGATAACAATCCTAATATGTATGCTCTTACAGAGCCATCACTCTTCTTATCCAAATGAAAAAGAGGTAAAAAGATGGAATTGGAGGCAGTGATATTATAAGTCTACAAATTTATGCAAATGTTTTGTATTAAATCTTTAAAAAAGGGGGGGGGGGGGGGGGGGGGAAGGGACTAGTATGTGGGATTTACGGCTTTATTTTCTTATGACGTGCATGAGCTATATATAACACACAAATGAACTAAACTGAGAAAATGATGACATTGGATTTTTCAGGCTTCAATAGTGATTCTGTCTGTTAATCTGTGCAAAGGAGATTTCTGATATTCTTTTATGTTTTAGAAACCCAGCAGCTGAGATTTCTTAAAGTACTTGAAAATAACAGTGCCTCAGTTACCCAAAGAAGATTTTAGTTTTCCCTGTCTGGGCTGGAGGAGGATGTATGGAGGAGGAACAGTCCCAGTGATGAAGGAATATGCCTGTAGATTAGGAGTGATATATTTCTGCCATACACTATCTAAACTCTCTGGAAATAAATTATATTAAACTTCTCACTATGTGTATCCAACCTTAAAATGCAGGGCACATGGCAGTTGCATGCCTGCAGTCTTCCTTTGTGTTGTGGTGTATACACAGCTTTGAGAAGCACATACCATCCTCCCTTGTCCAAAACACTCAAATTACAACATTTGCCTAACCTCCCTTTGGGTACCCCTTCATCTTGGCACCAGTCATTGCAAGACTTGCTTTGGCTCTGTGCTTATTCCTTTTCCAATTACATGTCTTTACAGAATGTAGTATCTCTTCAGGGAATAATCAGTCAGGGTGCAAGAAAAGGGCATGGGGCAGATTACCAGAAAAATCAGTGCAATGCTGATGCTAGGCAAGAATCTTCACCACCAAGAGGCCAAGCATCTTACTTCATTAAATTGTTATATTAGCTTTTTGGGAAGTGATGTTTTAATCACAGTGAGGACATGCTATACCTCTTTAGTCTCATCATACCCCTGATGGCTGAAGCACCAAAATATACAACATCTTTTCTACCTTTCAGGTACCACATTTTCTTATGAATGCTCCATAATGGCAATTATTTATTCCCACTGCTTCTTAGGAGGGGTAACTGGAATTTCTGACAATACAACTGCATAAGAAATATAATTCAGATGTTCCATATGGTGGACACAAACCCTTTTTGCCTTAGATAGCCTGTCCTCCTGCAGCTTTGTACAGGATGCAAACTAGGAGCTGGAAGTGTTACCAGTAGAGTTCTGGCTCCACAGCCATCCTGGAGAGGTTGTTTCTTAGTCTTTCTAACTCTGTCATTGCGGTTGGTCTACAGCTGGAAGAACATTCCGTCTTTCATGACACTCTTGAATATGAATTTGTTCTTTAAAATCTGTTTCTGGAGTCCAGCACATACACGCAGCTATGAACTAAAAATTTGGGACTGCATATGTGTTTTCTGACATTACCCTCTGGTTTTTGGATAGCTGTGAGAGAAACAGCACTGTGTCAATAAGCTCTGAATGTTACAGTGTTAAACATAGATCTGAACTCAAGAATGAAGGTGAGGAGGGCACTGCAGAGAACAGCCTTTGCCTCTCATTCACAAAATATTTTGTCTTGGATGACCTCTACGTTTGTTGGCCAAAACACTTTAGACCTCCTTTGGTACGTTACATTGTTCTTCCCATTTCAGACAACTGGGTTTAATTTTCAACACATAATTATTCTACACTTCTTTGTGCATTCCCTCTTCATCTCCCCAAAAATAAATGCATTTTGACAGTAACCACCAAGAAATGAAAAATGTTATATTCTGTGTCCCACTGGATGCAATACTGGAAAGTAAACTATTACTTTTCGGTATAAGTGCTACTATAAACTGTTGTATTGATTGTCAATTTGGAATATACAACTGCTTTTACCTGATCCTGTAAATCCCTGGGAATTTTACAAGTTTGGAGTCTCTGGCTAGTACATACTTTCTAACATTATTAGGTCTGGTCCACAGTAAATGGTTTAATGACCCCAGACCTTACATCAGATACAATCGTTTAATCGTTTTTAAAACCTGCTATCTGCAATAGTTGAAATAGTTGAAAGCCCTGTCATGGGGCTTTCATAGACAGGAATTTAGTACTTTTTAACACGAGCAGTTCTTGGGGACTCATTTAGTCAGAACATGCATTATTTCTATGATATCTTTTCAACCACTTATTTCTTTCAACCACTTCAACCACTTTTTTTTTTTTTTTTTTTTTCCTTTTTCTGTTTCTGCACCTGATGTTTTCTTCACCTCAATCACACTGTATGCTTGAATAAAAAGATAAAAAGTTCATTTTGTATCATCATCTGCTTCTACCAGTTAGGGTGAATTTACTACTTGTGGGTGAAAAAAATCTTGGTTATCATTTAATCTCGTTTCAGTCTGGGATACAGGTACCAGTGTAGATATGTACAGCTGTGTCTGACTCTCAGTATTCATTAAGTGATCCTTTTTAATGTCTTCCAATAACTGGTTTCATGAGAGATTTGCATATGTGTTAACGAATCTACCAGAACACTGGGAAAAGCTCATATACTGAGATATTTTCCCTTCTATCAACCTCATATTGACCACCTCAAAGATAAAGAACCAGCTCTGCTTGTTGTATGTACTTTTCCACTTTCACTATAAGGACATATTCCTATGCTCAGGGGAATACATCCTCATCTTTCCCAATGTGCCCAAGAAAAGTTCAGAAGCATGTCCGTTCAGAAGCATATCCGTCCAAAAGCATGAATTAATTCTTCATCTATTGACAGATAAACCACCTCATTAGGAGACAATATACTGTCTTTTGAGGAGAATCTCTGTCCTGGAGCAAAACTTCCCTTGTTGTTCATTTTGCAGTGACACAACTTCGCATTGCCACCAGTGAAAAAAACAAAACAAAACAAAAAAGAGAAACTGTTTCATCTTCTCTTCTTGATTTCATACACACAATGACAAAACTTCTACCTCATCCTACATGTGAATATTTTTTTCCCATTTATTTTAAAGATCAAATTGGCTGTTTATATCCTTATTTGTAACCTGGTTTAGCTGGGTGTGAAAGCTGCCAGTACTTGGAGACTGGCATTCAGACTTTCTTGGTTTCTTTCTTTCAACCCTCCTTTGTGCATCAGTGTCTTGAAAGGGTGCTTTCTTCCTCAGAGAAATACAAAGTCCCTCACTTTGTTCTCTCACTGAAATATTGTATCATACTGGTAGTAACTGAGCAGCACAGATCCCAACAATGGGAAAGAGTGCCATTTACCTGTGAATGAAGTTATTTGGATGAGTTTACCATTCCCTGCAGACACATGCTTTTTCCATCCTTCCTTCATCCCTGCGTTGTTCAGATCATGGATTCAGACCTGCCAGTTTGCAAAGTACTGAGCAAAATTTTCTGTGGAAATAAATTGGCATATCTCCTCTGTACCTGAGGGGATACACTGACTGCTGCTGGGACAGGGCCTTATGTGAAACTTTTTAGGCCAACAGATAGAGCTGTTTGCTTGGGCAAAGGTAAAAAGGCAAGGGTGTTCATTTAAAAGTTTAGGAGTACTGATTCATGACTCTCACAGCATGCTGAGGCATGTGCTTATCCAGTGAAAAAAGGATTTTTGGAGGTGGCGAACATCTGGAAACAAAACAAAACAAAGCAAAGCAAGCAAGCAAACAAACAAACAATCGAAAAAAAAAAAAAGTTAGGAAAGAGTCTTGTTCCCTCATTGCTGAATTGGGTGAGGAAGCACTAAAATGAGGAGTGGAAAGAAGCTTTCAGACTATGGGAGAGATGAAATAAGGATGCCTGTACAATTTTCTCCTCTCTTATAGCCATTAATGCTTATGGCTTGCTTCATTACCATTCATAGGTCTCTAATAAGCTACTTAATAGGTGTAAAAAACAACAAAACAAAACAAACAAAAAGAAAGCAAACAAACAGAAAAAAAACCCAAACCTCCTAGGTGAGCATTTAATATATTACAGTCTTAAGGAAATGGATGTAACTGAGCACATAGTGCTATTAGAGAGAAAAGGAGTGCTGCTACAAGCTGCTCAGAATATCCTATGACTTTTCCCTGCAGTGTTGAGATATAAGTTATGCCCTTGTAAGGACCTTTGAATGTCCACAATGGTATAAACAGGCATTAATATAAGTAAGAATAGTGTACTTTGTCTTCTCTTGCTTATGTTTTATACAGCTGAAAGAAAGACCTGTGATAGAACTGTTACTTCCTGTTTAAATATCTTAATTTATGAGGCAGATTTTCAGCTAGTTTAAATTAGTGTAATCCTGATGATATGTCAAGGAAACTATCTCAGTCTACTGGCCCTATATCTCTAAATGTTACTTATTTATAGGCCCCAAAGCCTCCTTGAATTTTATAATTCAGATAATTTCTAAATGAAATGAAAACATTTGAAAGCAGGATATATGATTGTTCTGTACTTATGAACATATTTTTAGCTGTTAGATATTTTCGCCATGTTTAGACAGATCTACTGAATATTATAATCCACTAAGAAATGCTGTAGTCTGACCTAAAATAATTTTATTTCACAAGTCAGGAAGCCAGTACTAAAGATCTTAGCTGAACTCAGCTGCAAATTTTGCAAAATGATCACTTTGAGATTTTGACAGACAGGGATCTGAAAGCATGGGAATATCAGCCCTGTGTCATCCAGGATTAAAGATGCTTCCATTGAGGCACAGTTGCATTTCTTATAGGGCCTGTGTAAGGAATGTGCAGATTTTTAAAACTGAGAGAGTTTGACTTGCTATGAATTAAACTTGATGTTTTATTATAGAAAAAAGACATAACTGCACTTTCCCTATTGAGTCTTTTTGAATACAATGCCTTCCTAGCTTTGTGTTACAAACAGTAAGTGGGTTGAAAAAATGTGATGATCGCCTAAGATTTATATGTAAGGTTTTCTAACATAAATCTGTTGCTCAGAGTGTTCATACATCCCCCTGCCCCCCCAAAACAACAACAAACCCACAAAATAACAACAAAAACACACCTGAATTTGTCAATCAGGGCAACATGCATTCCTAAATAAAAGCAAAGAGTGTCCCTTCAGACTCCCCCCAAACCGGTCTTGGACAAACTCAGAGGGGAAAAAAATTAACAATGTTTAAAGCTGCACTGACAAAATGAAGCTTTCCTGGGTTCACTGCTGCACAGTCTATCTTTTCTGCGGTGTTTTGTAGGAGGTAATTTCTGTGCTGGTTATGATTTGAAAGAGCTGGCCCACAACCCAGCCTCAATCAAATTGGAACAACATGTCACCAAAGGTCCTGGTCCCATGGTATGTACTTGGAAATACAACTCCCCAGTGTGGAGAGGTTTCTGGCAATTCAGTGAAACTAAACTCAATTTCCATGGTTAGAAATTGCTGCAGGAGCATTTCATTGTGTTTCAGTTGTTTTGCTGTGTATGTTCGGGTGGGTGGGTGGGTGGGTGTGCACTTTGCTTATGTGTGTGTTGCTGCTTTACATTTAACAGTTAAGGCAACTCTGAAAGTTTGATTTGTGGAGAGAAATGACAAATTTCTGTTAAATTATTGACACAGAAGGGAAAATACTTTTCTCCTTTGAAGTTAACTAAAACCAAATGGGATTGTTTCCCCAAGGGAAAAGTAGGAGTTTAGTTATGATGCATCCCCTCCCAGAAATCTTTCAAATTATACATACTGTACCCTCTGTTTATATAAATATGAATTAAATGATTGTGTGTACAGGGTCATTTGTAGTTCAAATGGAAATGCAGTGCTGCTATGCCGAGGCTATTGAAAGATAGACACGATTCTAAGATCTGCCATTTAACCCTTTTCTAACATGCCCTGTTATGTGGCTTAGCATAGATCTAAAAGGAAACTTCGGCCCTGTGTCATGTGGAGACACCCTATTTTTGCTGGTAAATCTGGATTTCCATGAGACTTTAAATGAACATAGAGAGGCTGGTCATTTCTTACTTACATGGTGTGCTTTGGTTGTACGTGGTTGTTGATGGTGACAACCAACAGTTTATGCTCTGCATTAAATTTGCTTATGTGTTCTCCTCCAGCTGTGAAATTCAAATTTTGCAAGGGATATTTTTCCACAAGCAGGATAGCAAATCTGTCAGATTGACCTAAAGGTTGATCTTTTCCAATTTGCCAGTCTTTTTTTTTTTTTTTTTTCAGCTAACTTAGTAATAGCTGTTTTAAATGTCATTAAGACACAAATAAATTGTCTTCTGAAACTTTTTTCTCTGTCATATCATCATGTTTCTGTAGGTCAGTGGAAATACCTATTTTAGCTGAGTGTCTTCCTATCTTTTAAGATGAGTCAGAGTTCATCAACTTTAATTTCACCACATGACATTGAGTTATTCTTGTTCTTTTATTGACTATACCCTTGTACTTAGTTTTGGCTGCCTTATGTCTTCTGCAAATTCTCTGTGAAAATGTAGACAGAAGTGACAGAGTACCTTTTGGTAGCTCTGGGCAGACCAAGCATGTCACATATATAAGAGTGTCATAACTATTGCCTTGTAGAGAAAAAAACATATGTTCCTAATCCGTTGTTCTTCACCTCACACCCACCTATCTACGCAATTTTGTCACAGGTTTTCCAAAAGCTCTGAGAGTTTTGGGTAATCTGGGACTTATATCATCTCTGAGAATGTCTCCTCTGCACAAAATTTCCTACCTAGATGATCTTTTTCACTATAAACTGGGAGTAATCATCATCAGATATGTGTGTTGTTGCCTAAACATTGTCAGGATCAGTGTAGTGGATATACTCTGTCTTACTAAAAATTTGAGTTAGACTGAAGCCCCTAAGAAAGAGTCTATGTTGATCTGGGTATACTACAAAGCATGGACAAAGATGACATGGCACCCAGCAAAATCTCCTGATCCAGTTCTTCAGACAACGTCCTTCTGCAGTGCTGGTAGCAATCAGAGTGCATGATTTGTCTGGTGTGTTAAAACACATCATTTACTCCTCTATTCTCATGGGTTCAATTCTTTCCAGTGCATCTGCTGCAAAGATGATAGGAGAGCTGCCTCCACTTCCAATTATAGAGTCAAATGCATCATTTTACTCCTAAAAATGTGACCTATACTTTCAGAGTTGCTGTGGTTGGTGGCTGGGCAGTGGAAGGACTTTTTTTTCAAAAGAGGCTTGGGACAAACTGGTCTGTTACAGGCAGGGAGTGTTGGGCAAGTGACTTTTTCCACTTTCTGATGTCTTCACTGCTGCATGTCCATGATTGTTTTCAATTCTTTATAAATCATTTTACAGAATATCAAGAGACATGTTTACATTTCCATTAGCAGTAAATTTTCTAGAAGCACATTCATAATGGCCTGTTAATAAAAAGCAATGCAGGGGGATACAGTTTCAGAAAGCAAACGGTTGAATTAGATACACAGGTATCAGTATTGGATTCACAGGTATCAGTATCTACTGGCCCAACACTATATCTCTTCTGGTCTCACCTTAGGTAATGCTAGATCCAGTAAGGTTAGTAAGCTTTTCCAGTTGAAATGGAAACAGGGCAGTTGTATCACCTGAAATTTGTAGCAGCTTCTTTCATTTGGAGATTGTTCTTGGTTTTTGACAGGCAAAGCTATGTAACAAATACAGAGGGTTTGCTTCCTGAAAGTAAGTTTTCCAGATGCTTTATTCATGGAATCCTGTGAATCTTAGCCTCAACATAATTCCACTGAGCAAAATAATTGTGCTGTTTAAAGCTGTGCAGTGACCTTCATAAATAGCATCACACTTCTGTTCTTCCCTCTTTTGCTGAAGGCAACAATAAATCTGCTGCAGCCTTCTAAGGTTTGAGGTTGTCTAATGAAAGGTACAGTCTAAAAGCTGTATCCTGCTTTTAAAGTTACTGCCACGTTGAGAATATAGATTGCATTTTTGTGACTCTTTACTCTCCACCTGCAGACTGTTGCATCAAATAGGAAGAAATAGGAGTGTTCCCTGTATCAGAGCTCTCAGCTTCTGAAACAGCTTTCTGATAGGAATAGTGTGGAAAGAACAAACTGACTAAATACATTAAAGACGAGTCATGATAAATTAGTTATCCTCTCTTCCCTTACTGTAGCCACAGGGTTATAAGGCTATGACACGTAGTCAAAATCAAAATGCAAAAAATAATTTGAGTATGTGAATTCATTCAGTGGTCATCAGCGTTATCCAGCATTTTTAGACCACCCTCCTACTCTAACCATTGTATTTTATGTAATGGCTTGGATCTTCTACAGTCCAACATCCATTCCTTGCTAACTCACCTAACTCAAACCCATCCTCTACACATATCTTCCCTCTAAGCTCAGCTCGAGTAGCCATGGTCTTCAGCTTAAGACTTGAAATCGAATACTCCTTTTCCCCCTACCATTTCTCTGCAACTCTTCACAGCCTGCCTGGTTCCCCCAGCAAAGCTCACCAGACCCCAGGAGCCATCCCAGTTTCTGCTCATTACCCCAGCCCCTGAGATCCCCTGCCTTCACTGCATCCCCAGCCCCTCACAGCCCTTCTTGCCCCAGTGGGTGAAGAACAGGAGGCTCCACCACACTGCCCAGGGCACTGCAGCTGTTGTGACAGAGCCTCTTCACATGGATCTTTGTTGTTGCTTTGAGAAGTGGTGGAGGATGAGGAGGAAGACAAGCCATGCCCAGCCTGGAGGTCCGTATGTGCTCATGGGTTGTGCTGGGCTCTGCCCTGCCTTTCTGGACCTGCAGCTTCCCACTGACACATACCTGCTGCTTTGCAGTAAATGTTGCTCATGCTCAGCAAGGGACAACCTTTCAAGGAGACTTGTCAGAGGTGTGGCAAAACTTTTGAGATTGTCTTTGTGGGTAAATAGATGCTAGGAGAAACTAAAGTAGGTTGAAAATACAGAGAGAACGATCCAAAGTTTTGAAAATACTGTCTGCACATTCTACAAACGTTTGCACAGTAGCGCATTGAATCTTAACTCTGTCATCTCTTTCATTATTTAACTCTAAAGCTTTAAAGGAATGTCTTCTTAATGAGCCACAATAGAAGTAATTACTTTTGACTTGGTATTTGTCAAGGGTAATTTAAATGTTGTTTTGTCCTTTGTCAGATTTGTACATTAATTCAAAGCTCAGTTCTGTTCTAAGGAGTGAATCAATGGAAAAGGTAGTGAGGAAAGTGTCATGCTTGTGGACTTTCTTCCTCACTCTGCAATTATATAAGAAAAAAAAATATATATATTTTTCAAGCTGCTAGCACCTAAAAATATTAGCCTGGGCTGGGGAAATCAAACGGTTTTCTCTGCTATCTACATGACAACCAATAACAACATCCTCACTGTCCAGTCTGGGGTTTGTGCGGTTGCATTTTTTTAAATAAAGATTTTCAACTTGTGATACTTGGATCTTAGGGGCTCTGCAGATGTCTTCTAAGACTGTGCAAAGTAACTAAGAAAACCAAATCTGCTAGTAGGCTTAAATTTGCTTGCAGAGCTGCACTTTTCCTACTGGGAAAACAAACAATCAGGAAAAACATCTAAACCACAACTTTAGCAATTTTCAAATTAAGAAGAATTGAAAACCACTTGTCTCAAGTTTATCCTACAATCACATGAATGTTAACAGACAAAATGCTATTAGATTTTACACAATTTTCCTGGGGAGAGAAGTGGAGTTTTGTAGATGTACCTGAGGATATATTTGGGCTTGTAGTTACTATTTAGCCTGTGTAGGAAAGCCACTGCATTTTAAGTTTGGAAATACATATCTGTTAACTCGCTTAACTGTCAGTTCAATCCTTGGCATTGGGTGAGTGTTTGTTTGATTGCCTTTTCCCTGATACAGTTCTGATTAAACAGGAGTGACTCTCATTCAGTTTTATTGCACTAATAGGTGTTTGGGATGTTGCATGCTAGATCTGTCTCCAATAAGCTAAACAAACTGTACTGATAAAAACATACCCTGACCAAAACAAATCCAGGATTAGCTGAAGTGCAATGGCTACAGGCAGAATTACTGTAATGCATGAGCTTGCAAATATTCCATGTCTCAGGTCTTTTACATCTTTGCATCCTCTATCTGATTTATCCACTGGAGTATTTTTCTGCAGAATTAGGTCCTGTATAAACATAGTATATAGATGCATACATAAAAAAAAAAAAAAATCAATGGCATTCTTCATAACCAAAGTTCTCCTAAGCAGTGGCTGTTTAAGTACATGGATATGCAGTACTGGTGGACTTTAAGTATCTTTTCTAGCTGACTGACATGCTTTGGAGGAAGAGCTCTTCAGAGTGTTCCACACCACTTTGGTGACTTTTGATGAAGTGTTTATGGAAAAGGTAAATGCTGAATATCTAAAACAAGCTGTCAGATTCACTTTCTCTTCTGTGTACGTATGCATACATGCAGATTTTATATATGCAAACCTTTATTTTCTGGCAAATTGCATTCCTAAACCCATAGGCATCTGGTTTATGTATGCTCTAGGTTTGCAAATGTAACATTACAAGCCTGCTTGAGAATAAGACCTAATCCCTCCTAATTCACTACCCTTAAATTTTCTTTTGTCTCCTTTTTTAATTGCTGTATTTTTAATGGAGATTTGGAAAACAAGACACCTTACAATGACTTCAGTTAATGTAGTGATAAGTGCAAAGAGGTGGAATTTGAAACGACCTTGAACATGTGCTAAAAAGGCCAAATATATTAGAAGTGCAACACAGCAGAATCCATTATTAGGTCAGTTAAATAGTTTAAGTAATTAGTTTGAATATAGTCATAAAATATATTTTAGTTTGTACTTTGAACATACCAGTTTGCAGTGACAATGAGTAAAAGACACCCTTTCATAACTCATTTTCCTTTGGATGTTATGTTTATGGCTAATATTCATATAGATTGCTGTCACTATACAGATGTCAGGGGCTATCAGGAAAAGTATCCTGGGGTAGGAGCAGTTGTGGACTCAGTGTGACTTGGTCATGGTGTCAAAGGGAGGTGAGTTAGGAGGTACTGACCTCCTGCATGCAAGAGATGGGGACTTCTGGGTCCACCTCTGAACAGACAGAAAAAACACAGGCAGCCCAAAACAGAACTGGAAAGGGTTTGGGATAAGGGGCTCTAGCATGGGGAAGCTGTGGAGGAAGTTTTTCAGAGCGGCTTTGAGAGCAGGCTATGATTTTAGTCATTGGTTCTACTGAACCAGCTCTAATAGCACTCAGCATGTCTGTGCATAGACACAGACAATGGCAGTGGAAAACTAAGAATGTTACATATTTTATTAAAGTTTTAGCTCAAAGGATTGTTATAGCTTACCCAAAATTAAACAAAAAGATAACTTTCCATTTTAATAAACAAACAAAGCAAACTGTTTATCCCAGTGTTTTCCATACCACGTCCTTTGAAGACAAAGATATGTAAGAAATCATCCAAAAACAGTGTGTGTAGAGGGATTTTGTTGAAGTATTTTCCTTTGTTGTAAGAAATATCCTATTGGACGTGGGACTGGGGGGAGTCACAAGATTATAGAGCCTGACACAGGATTTTTGGAAGCAAAGGAAAGTTTGAGGAATAGGCTGTTCAGAAGGGGTAAGCTTCAGAGAAGAGGGCAGGAAGGTTCTATGCCACAAAATTCGTGCAGCTTCCTACACTGAGAGCAGTACCATACTCATACCATCTCATTCAGAGACATGCTCACCAACAGGTTTGGAGACCTAACTAAAAACTGCCAGAGTAACTAATAGCTTTTTATCAAGCATGCATTTATCTGTATCTCACTGGTCTTTTAGCAGGAAACTTAATAGAGTCTACATTATTTTGAGACACTTGGAAAAAAAAAAAAAGTTTACTTAAGAGGAAGAAAGAGAGAACTGTAATCTTTCTCTTATGGATATTTCCCTGACTTTTAGGAAGTCCTTTGGTGGGAGATAAAGGAAAATTTTTATTAGTTGTTGTTAGTACAATTTTCTTAGTGTATGATAGCTGAATTTCTTTAATTCATGGATGGCTTGAACTAAAGCAAACAAACGAACACCTTTGTGAATAGTTGTCATGTTGCAGTTATTCTTCACAGCACAGATAGCTGTGCACTCTGACTTAAACAGCCAACAATTTTATTGATGACACTGTAGTATATCCAACATATGGGCCTCTTTGTACAGGAAGTAGTTGATCAAGTATACATCTAATTATTTGTTTGTTAGCAGCGTGGTTTATTCTAGCACTATCTTGGATCTGAGTTACGGTCAGATATTGAGGATGATGATGACTGTAGGATGACTGGGAATACAAAGCACTTTCACCACACTGGCTTCAATATATTGTCATGTTATAATTATTGCAGTTTATTCATTGTCACTAACCTGTTCAAATATTTGAGAACAAAGTGGTGTGGTTGTATAAAACATCATGTGAGAAAACGCAACTCTTAAGATCTCTTTTAAGTGCTGCTGTTGTCATATGCAATCCTCTTTGATCACAACCACATAGCCGCATGGTAGCTCTGAGGATCTGTGAACCATTTCTCCCTTTCTCTCTGTTTCAGATTGCGGCTCATGCTCATTAGAACAGTTCAGAACATCTCTTTGAAGAAATGTGGTGGTGACAGTGGCTGATCAAAACCCAAATACTTAAAAAACTTACAGGAAAAAAAAAAAAGTCCATATGTCAGAATCCTGTCACAGATTGAATCTGTTATTGGAGAAAAAATAGACAAATGTTTAGGGCTCTAAATGGGAATCAGAAAAATGGGATTCAGCTCTTGGTTTCCTTTCCTTGGTAGGACTGTTTCATTATCGCTGTTCCTTAGTTTTCCAGGTGAAAACGAGTCTTTTCTTTCTTGCAGAGGCCTGTAAGCTTGATTTGCCCAAGTGCTGGGATAGCTAGGCACTCAGCTGATGATGGTAAGGAGCTCAGAGGGGTGCTGTTGGAGACCTGAAGTGGGGATGTCCTCTGGTGCTTGAGGGATTCAGCCCTGAATGACCACCTATGTGTAGGACAGGGGATGACTAGACTACATGCTTGCAGCTTGCAACTCCTTAGAGCTTTGGTGCCAGAGCAAAGTGTGTAGTCACTTACCAAGTCACAGAGCAGCCATATGAATGACAGTACTGATTCTTGGGAATTATTCCCACCAACATCATTTTATCTCATCTCAGCATGTACCGATGAGATAGTCCTAATCTGGAGAGATTTGGGAAAGCAGATTTTACTTTGTGTATTATACAGACACCCAGAAGATCTCTGTACTTTACTTTTGACAGTTTTGTAGAGGCAACAAAGTAAAGGAGATGTGAGCTTGAACTCCCGCTCCTTCAGCATTGGCCCAGTGATTCACTAAATTATAGCTTCTGTAAAATGCTGTTGATGGTGGCAAGTCTAAGAAAAAGTGTTTGAGGTCACAATACAGACCGACAATAATGTATTTGCAGTGATGGAAGCCAATGAGGGGATGGGCATTGTTTGTGGCTAGAAATCCCATCTGAATTCGTGCTACTGACAAATAACTGAAATGAGTGTAAGATATCACTCCTGGCAGGAAAATGCAGAAGTCAACACTTTCATTTTCAATGTTATTTCTACAAAATGAACCTGTGATTGACATTTTACATATATATATATATACATATATAAATATTTATTTATTTATTTTTTTCCTGTTCAGGTACCAAACCGAAAGGTAAATACTAAAAAAAACCAAACTTTTCTAATGATAGTGCTCAACTGTGTAGAGCATTCCTGGCATTCACTTAATTCAAAAAATGAGTCTATCATATCTGTATGCTTTTGCTCTTGGAGCAAAGGGTTCCTCTAATTGCCATTCTGTCCTGCCTGCCCAAATGAAGTGATCCCACAGGAGCTTTAGATCTGTTTAGATCTGGACCCCTCACCTCACCAACCCATGTTCCCTGTGTGGTTTAGATAAATGGCTTTTCATGTGAACCTTTTGATGGTACCAAATACTGATTACATGATAAAAATAAGTTGGCATTTATATATTTAGGGGAAGGGATTGAAAACCTGATTGCAGAATCCAGGCCCTGAATCCAAAACTGAGGCCTCTGGGCCCTTTCGTGATGCAAACAGTAATCTGAAGTATACATCTGGCACAGTGCAAAGAGAGAACATCCAACATCTGTCACATCCCATTATCTTGCCTTGCTATTAAGCTATTATTAGTATTTAAACTAAATATATCTTCCAGCAGGCTGCTAACCATAATACATCATTCAAGTACCCATTCCTTATACTGACACAAACTGTTCTGAACATCATATAAATGAAACTGGAACATCACTTGATGGACTGTTATCATCTTTTATTACTTTATTTTATTTTAAGTGGGAGGAAACAAAACTTACCAAATGTTGTCGTATGGTTTGAAGAAAATGAAACGGATTTCCCTATCGTTTTGGGTGAGAGAGATGAACAGAGGCTTTTCTAATGCAGATCAGCTGTAGGCGTTTGATTCCATGCTAGCAAGGGCACATACACTGTCACTGGTGTATCAGCTTTGTCTTGGGGATTTAAGACTCTGGATTGACTGATTTTTTTTTTTTTTAACCGTCTTTTATAATTAATTATCTGCCTTCTCTATCTCTTCAAAGCCGAGTGAAATAAAGACGTTGCAGGAGACTAGAATTACTCTAAGCAAGAAGTTCTCTTAGAAGTGTTTCCCTCATGAGTTGAATGCTATATGTTTCCACTCAGAGCTCTGCTCAGCAGTTAGAAAAAACTGACTAAAACTTCAGGTAGCCTTTTGTAATGAGCAGTGTTTTAAATTTACATCAGCAGAGATCCAGGAACAAGAGCAGAGCCCTTTCCTAGGCTGCCACTGAGGGTGTTCTTGAAGCAGCCCATTTGTGTCACAGCTTGGCAGGCATTCACACACTACCTTTGTCCCCATACATCAACCAGTGCCTCGTTATGATCTTATGTCTTGGAACAGGACTGTCTGCATGGCTGAACACCAGCACTTTTTTTTGCTTGAGATAGCTGTCAAGATCATGAATGGTTCCCTTGCTGTGTGGATGTTAGCACAGACCAGCAGCACTGGAAGATAGCATTGGAGTGGAAGTGAGCTTTCCCTGCCCAGGGACTCAGTCCCAGAAAGCAGTAACAACAACATTTAATTCAGAAGCAGGGAAGATTAGGATCCTGCAACAACAGTCATCTGCAGGGCCTCTCCCACCACTCCAGCTCATGTTGAATGAGCCTGAGAGTAGCCATAGCATTTGGGCCAGAAAGACTGGGCAGAGCATTATTGCTAATGCAACTATGCAGCTTTCAGTGTCTAAACTGTGTTGCTCAGTTACATCAAATATCTAAAAAGTGCCAGGAAATGACCCTTCTGTTGCTCATTTCTGAGACTGTCTTTTGCTGCAAGAGTCCCCTGACACAGAGCAGAATAAGGGATGCAAAGCTGTCTGTGTGTCAGTCCGACAGCCAAGGACAAGTATGGTGCAAAAACCTTTGCTCTCTATGTTCCTGCCTGCCCAGTGCAAAAAAAGGAGATGTGGCTTTGCAGTTATTCTCCCCCAAACTCATTTGAGCTGAGCTGGCTTCTAAGAGCAGGCAAGCTACTCCTATGCACCAGAGGTACTTGTTTTTAAGCTACTCCTATCTTCTAGTTGACATTACTTATTTATTGTTTTACATTATTGATTATTGTACTCCACTTGTTAAATATGAAAACAGCAACAATACGTCATGTGCTACCCTTTCCACCTTGTGCAAATCATCTTTTTATGTACAGGCAAAGAACCCTGGATGCATAGCAGATAACTGCCTTGGTCCCTCAAAAACAGCTTGTTGGGGCTGGGAAGGGGAAGTCAGAATCACAGAACCATAGAATATCCCAAGTTGGAAGGGACCCACAAGGATCATCAAATCCAATCCTGGCTCCACACAGGACCACACAAAAGTCAGACCATGTTCCTGTGAGCATCATCCAAATGGTTCTTGAACTCCAGTAGGTTTGGTGTTGTTACCACTGCTCTGGTGAGCCTGTCCCAACCACCCACTTTGTAAAGAACCTTTTCCTAACACCCAGCCTGACCCTCCCCTGTCCCAGCTCCACGCCATTCCCTCGGATCCTGTCACTGTCCCCAGACTCAGCGCCTGCCCCTCTGCTCCCCTCGTGAGGGAGCTGCAGGCTGCCATGAGGCCTCCCCTCAGCCTGCTCTGCTCAGGGCTGAACAAACTGAGGGACCTCAGCTGCTCCTCATACATTTTCCCCTCTAGACCGTTCACAATCTCTGTAGCCCTCCTTTGGACACTATCATAGTTTTAAGTCCTTTTAATACTGTGGTGCCCAAAGCTGTACAAAGTACTGAAGGTCAGGCCGCACCAGGCAGAACAGAGCAGGACAACCCCTTCCCTTGACCAGCTAGCCATACTGTGCCTGATGCACCCCAGGACACGGCTGGCCCTTTTGGCTGCCAGGGCACACTGCTGGCTTGTGTTCAACTTGTCATCAACCAGAACCTCCAGATCCCTTTCCACAGGGTTCCCTTTCCATGGGGCTGCTTGTCCCCTCAGTTTGTATGCCAGGGTTGTCCCATTCCAGGTGCAGAATTTGGCACATGCTCTTGTTGAATTTCATGCAGTTGGTGATTGCCCAGCCCTCTAACTTGTCAAGATCCCAGTTTTCATAACTGGGATTGCGTGCCTGTGCTGTATTCCCAGCTGTGTTGTATGGGCCTGTGTAGGCATCCTAGCTTGAGGGAGTGGTCATGCTATGCAACAGCCCAATAGCATAGCATCACTCCATCGCAACCGGCTTTCCTGGCTTGGGCACTGGGAGCTGTAACCTCGTGGCCCACATCGCAGAGGCGGTGAGCTTTGGGCTTTGTTTCACAGTGGGGATAGAGGTTTTGGAGTTGGTGCGTGAGCTGGCCTAGGCACAGCATTTGAGCTCTGCTGTGGGCCAGCACTTTAACAAAGGCAAAGCTGGCAGGGCAGGCGTGCTGTTGCTTCGGAAACTTGAAGGCTCTCATAAGCAATGCCATTAAGAGCTGGTTATCAGTTTTGCTTCACCAAGGAGTAGATTTTGTTAATTTAGAGAAGGCTAAGAACACACAAATAGATGTTTACAAGGCTTTCTTCTAATAGTCCTTAAAGAAATCACATTTCTATCTCTTTGTGATCACTGTAGGATCTACCGCCAGCAGGCAAATGTAAAAAAAATCTTTTCTAGCAGTCTCTAAGCATTTCCTGTAGAAAGCAAAAAGAAGACTCTTTCTTCTGAGTTACCTCATTCTGAACTGGCACAGAAACTGGTCTAGTGTACAGTAGCAGCTGCTTCTCTTCAGCTTAAACTGATATATTACCACTGCTTACCTCAGCTCATCTCCTGACTTGTTCACCAAATTATTATTGCAGTGTGTACCTTTCATGTCTAAATGTTAAATGGCATTTGGGAACCACCCCTGTCCCCCTTCCTCCTGGCTGAAAACTCAGTTCCCTTAAGGAACTAATCCATAAATCCATCAGACATGACAGTAAATACAGGTGTTGAAATATATCCTCCATGGCAGATGGAGGAGTGTTTAAATTTGGTTTGTTTGTATGGAAGAAAAGGATCAGCTATAAAACAATAGTTTTTTAAAAGCTCCTCAAGCTGCTACAGCTCGTAATGCCTGCAAATGCCTTTGCTATCCTGTGTAGCATGCCTTCTGAGACCCTGCACTTTCCTAAAATACACATGTTTGGGTTGGCACTGGATGAGGTGTCTTTTAAAGTGAATGTGAACGAAACCACGTTGTGTTTACCGACTGCTGTAAGCAGCAAGAAGCTATAGGAAATGTGTTTTATCCCCAAGAGTAAGCCACAAGAAAAATGGTAGCTCTGTGGCAAGAAGGGGGTGCACTCATTAGTGGCCAAAGGAAAGTGTTGGAGATGGCAGCAAGAGGGCATGAAGCTGCACCAATGAAACCCACCCACTGCTCTGGTCCAAAATGTCACCTCCTGTCCCCCTGGGGATCATTCCCAGTGCACTGGAGATGAGCCATGGGCGCACAGAGGAAGATGTTCACTGGGGTCTGGGTGGGATGGGTGCAATCCACTTGGATTTCTGGTGTGAAACAGCTGCTGAACCTAACATGCAAGGAACAGTTTCAGGGATTTATTTTTGGAGGCTTTTTAGGGGTAATCACCTTTGAAGGCTTGTCTCTATGTGCCAATAGGTGAGATGGGGACAGATCAAGTACAGCTGCTTCTGCTATGGGGTGCTGCTGGGAGCAGTGTATGTATTTTTAAACTGAAATCTGTCAGTCCCTGCTGTGGCCTCATGCTGTTTGGGTCTATCCCAATTTTATTGAAAAGTATTGTTGAAAAGACATATTTTGCACACTGGTCAGAGCAGAGCTCGTCAGAATTATTTTAAGTAAGATTTCAGATTTTTTTTTCCATTTTTGTCCTTATCAGCATATTTTTAGGCCTATTCTGCAATATTTGTTAGCAATTTTAACAGCTATTCTTAATATTATAATTAAAATATATATTTTTTTCCCTGTTACAAACCAAAAGGTGATGATCAGTCCCTTGTATCTCAAAACTACTATCTTCCTTTATCTGTTTAAAAATGTATACAATCTGGGGGAAAACACCTGAACACCATCCTTATCATATTGAGACAGAAATTATTCACTAATTCTAGTAACTGGCCAATGCAGATACCTTGCACTGTCTTTGGTGTCTTACCTCTTTCAAGAAAATATGAATTAAACTGGAAACCCAACTTTGTTGGGCATTTGGCTTTATAATAGATAGACTGTTTGGATTAAAATCTTCCTGAACCTGTGTTTAATCTTGATCTAAGTTTAATCTTCAAGTCATAACTCACAGCAAGTTCTGAGGTTATAAGTGGCATTTGAAACCTCACATGTTTTCCCAGCTTTCTTGCTTCTTTACTCAATTATAGTAGCTTTTATGAGCTCAAGGAATTCACCATTTGGCATATCCACTGGCACAAGGGCAGAAATGGGAGGTAATACAAGCTCTGTAAGAGCTTTCCATGTCTGAGAGAGGGTACTTCAGTTGTATCATCCCCTGCTACATTTGCCAAGGCTTAAAGTTGGACTGATCTGAGAAACTTTCTTCCGTGCAGCCCTGTTAAAAAAGAACAAACACAAATTAATTGCTAAACAAAAAATGTAAGCCAGAGTTAAGAGTTACTGATACATGTTTACCAATTTAAAACATAAGAACACAGCTGTAGAACAAATATTTGAAAGCAGAGTCTTGGTGAAAATCAACATGCTGACCCCCCCCCTCCCCCCTTTACCTCTTTATCCTCTCCCAACCTTAACCTATCATCTAGACATTTTTGCCTCCATTCATTATATGTCATGTGAGCTAAAGGTCATGATCTACCTGCTAAAATCACGGTCTTCCCATTCATCATCACGTTATGAGCTATCCTGTATCAACGTTTACTTTTTTGGCCCACTACGTCAGACAGCATTAGAGGAGGGACATGGGCTGATAGCTCGCCATCTGTCACCCACAGGGAATTGCATGAGAACTTCTCTTGTCATCTTTTTGCTGCATTCAAGTGCTCTCAGCGAGGTACCTCTTTAGCTGGCATCGTTCAGAAGAAATTCAGTTCTTTCTCTGAGACTCCACTGGAGGACAAAAACTTCACAGATTTCATCCAGTACCCACGCCCACTCTGAAGCTGTCTGTACAGGCTGGACATGGCACCATTTTTTTTTTTTTTTTTGTACTTGTGGAACAATTATGCAACATACGTGGGTTTATCTGCACAGAGGAAGAAGGTCTGTTTGCAACACAGGCACACCTGCAGTCCAGCTTGTATGGATTACAAGGTACATCTTTCCCACTGTTGTTTCTTGTGACAACTAAAATAATGGGGGCCTAGTGTTATTAAAATCTGGCCTTTGTTTTATGTAGGCTAAAGGTAGACTCTTACCTCTTGTTGGCTAATATATTTCTATATTTTCTGAACCTTCACTTACATTAATCTCAATTCTACATAGAAAATGTAACTTTTAGTTTAAAAAGTCTAATTCACAGGCTGTAGAGAGCAGATTTTTCTCTTTCCCTTGTATGGTCAATGATTTACTTTTCTTGGTTTTAAACAGAAAGCACATTACTAGTAAAAATAAAATGAAAACCAAATACCATGAACAGGCTCAGAGAAAATATATTTATGATATGATATGATATATTAATATTTATTTTATTGCTGCCATCGTAGGTCAGTTTCCCTTAATATTTGATACTATTGACTTCAAATAAACTTTAAGCTATAATTGTTAGCTCTTAAGTATGTCTTTGATAGGGTGGAGATGGTGGACAGGGTTGAAACAGAGTTGGAATTGTTTGTGAAATGTATGCTGTGACTTACTTCACTTTTAACTGTTTGCTTTTTCAAGGATAGTGGTCCAGCTGTGTTACTGAATTAATATTTATAACCATTTTTATAGTATTCTGATCTGGGAAATCATCGTTACATATTTTTAGCTGAGATTTCTAGGTAAAGAAAGCAGTGGTTTGGTGTGTGCAAATAAGATGTTGTTACTATTTTTCAAATGTCTGTAATTGCAGTGGAGAAAGTAAGTTCATCAAATGAAAGGAAAAATTTGAGCTTTCATAGCAAGTGCTGTTTTTAGCCTGCTTCCATCTTTGAACTAAGATTATACTAAACCTCTCTTTCCCTTTTCACAAGTAGCCTTTGGAAATGAATGCGCTAAAATTAGTAGGCGTGTTTGCATTTTCAACCTCTCCAAGTGCAAATAATCCATTCCAGCTATGTCTTTATTGTACAACATATTTTTTTTCTTTTTCTTTTTCTTTTTTTTTTTCTTTTAAGAATGCAAACACAATTCTCTATTACCTTATTACTCCTCCACGTTGCTTTAAAAAAATGAAAAAATAAATCTGCCTCTGCTTGGCCATACAAGCGTGAAACTCCCTGACTGCAGCGTCCTTGCTGACCCCCTCAGGGCAGAAGACTGGCTTTGTTGGAGGTGCTTTGGCGAGTCTGTCTCTGGCACTCGATGGTTCAGCTTGAGGGAAGGTAGGAATGTAAGGTTATAAAAATCCAATGCCTTTTTTGTTTCCAGAAGGTGGAGAAGGGAATGGGGGAAATTGCCTGATTAGTAGAATAGCAAGGTCTATGCTCTGTTCAATAGTTATTATTAGTCCCAAGAAAAATTAAATCCAGGGTGTACCATTTTGCTAGGGTTGTACCTGGGATGTTGCATACCTCAGAGTATTGACACAGGTTTTGCATATACCTCCTTATGAATAAAGATGAGATGGTGTATTTCTGGTAAGGCACTGCTGTCCTAAAATAATCAATAACTGCATGGTCATGGACCCTCTCAATTTTCTACAGTATATATGTATTTTTTTACTAAAAGTTTCCTATTAAAAAGTTACCTCTCTTCCATTTCACTTCTTCACAGGCCTGGAACTGTTCCTCCTAACTTGTGTAGAAAACAACTAAGAAGTCTAATTTGCTTAAATAAGATTGATGAACGATTTGCTAAACGAAGACAAATGAAAACCGAATGAATTATTTTCAACTAGAAATAGGTAGCAGGGCTTTAATTGCATACAACCTAAACACCGCCACTACCAGAAGAAATTAACTGCTGTAGCTAATCCTTGCGGGCCACATGCCATATCTTGGAACAGGATTCCTGTGGGCGAACAGGTCTGGTAATGGCCACGCTCACAATATGTGACTGACAAAGGACTGAGCAGGTGTGAGTGTCTGAATGCGGGCTGACGTTTGGCTCACAGGCAGAAAAGTAAATGATGATTTTTCTGGGAGAGGTAAGAGATCTGTCTGAATTATCATCTTTTGTTTGTTTGTTTGTTTGTTTTCAGAGAAAAAGAAAAACGTCTTTATTGCCAACTTGCCGATGAGAAAAGCTTCCAGAAACAGACACAAGTTTCTCCCCTTGGCCACCAGATGTCCCTCCTGAGCAGGGAAATCCGATGACCTGAAAGATACCCAAATGTCTGTAATCCACAACATTTTTTGAAGATATGACAGGGAAAGGAAAGTTTGAGTGAAAGTAACTGTTACAGCAGAGCTTTTGGATAGCGTGCATGCTACGAAGGCTACACGACAAACAAAAAATTCTGCCAGTAGCACTACAGTATATGTTTAATTAACTCTTAAAATGTGTGTCGTAGCCTGCAGCAACTACATAATACATAGCCTTCGCCTTCCTCCAGAGAATTAGGTATTCATCTCTCTTCTGAAGTGTTCACATCCTTTTTCAGAAACATGCATTTTCAGATGGCAGGGATATCTGAAATCTGTAGCTGTGGGAAGACTTAATTCTTTCTAGTTCTGATAACATTAGCTGAAACCCAAAGTACATTCACATCTACACATGAGAGGCATTTCCAGGGGTAAGCAGCCTACATCTCTGGGGAGCATTGCTGAAAAAAGTCTAAGACTTAAATGAAAATTCACAAAAAGTGCAGTGACTTACTAAGGAGGGCGATTAGCTTCCTAGCTACACGCAGGAACTTAACAAGAAGGTAACTTCATAGGGAAGTACTTGAAGGTTCACTGTGTGCCTATGTCCCTAGACCACATCAAGCTCAGATGCCCAGATGTTGCCAACTGTTATTACAGCTGCTATTTACCGCATAAACCCACAAGCAAATGGAAACATTCCAAATATTTTTCTTTCAGAATAAAAACATACAGGTGATACACATTTGCTACTTAGCATCAGGGAAGCAAAAATGCATGGCAGCTGCCCTGGAGTTTAGTGCTGTCTGTTGCTAAGCATGCACCACCTCTGCCTGGCTTCGGGAGGAGCTGGGGACACTTCAAACCAAAGGGATCATTCTTCAGAGCTAACCATATCATGTGGTACTTCCCTCTGTAGCTGTCAAAACAGGAAGCAGCAGCTACAAAGTCTTGCCGGATAAAGCAGCATAAACTAGAACCAAACTGGAAACTGGAAAGTGACTGACTGGAAAGCGAATGCCACAGAGGCGGCTGTTCCCTTCCCTGACCACCCTGGGGATAAGTATCTGCCTGGGAAATCCCCCTCACACTGACTCCAGAGCTCCTGTGCTTCCTCCCCAGCCTCCGAATGCCCCTCTGAAGACAAATGTATAAAAGGCTTTGAGAGAGATGCAGGAGAGCTTGTGCACTGGGCTCGCTTTTGGGAAACATGGGTTTTCTTAGCAGCACCCCACACCTTGCTGCTCGCTGCCTCTCCCCCTTTAATCAAACCAGCCCCAGGCTTAGTTAGAAAAGTGGATAAAAAAAGTGCACAGTACAAAAGTTTCCCTGGAACAGCCATCCCTACTGCCTAGGGGATGACATGTGAAGGTAATGGGGTCCTGTATAGCAAAAAGAGTGTGTTGGGTCCATGCTGTCACATGCACACTTGCTTTCAAATGAAAGAGTATCTGCATAAACTGAAAAATAGGCCAGCTGCAAAAGTGACTTCCACACTCTTCGCTTCCACCCCGAAAAGGATATCTGTGCTCAGATCTCCTTAAAAACGTTTTTTTTTTTCCTTCCAAAACAAGGATTAAATAACCAATGTTATGGTTCCTTGACTGGTGGAGTTAAAGCACTCATCTGTAACCTAACTTGCACATAAGCAAACGTTCGGTGTAACCTCTGCTTCTGCAAATAACATATTCTGTCTTGAATATTCTCAGCTGTGTCTTTGGGAAACTGAATACGAGCTTATTGCCAGATTCTGATTCTAATAAAGTTAATGGAAATTTTGCCAGTGACTTCAAATGGTCCAGATATTATTCTCAGGGCCAACTCCTATGAAATTATCCCAGTTCAAACCCAGAGCATTTCCACTGATTTCAGTGGGGCTAGCCTGGATTTACTCATCCAGCCCAAGCAGAGTTGAAGCTGATCCTTGAAGTCAGAGGCCAGCACAGGGAAGAGCCAATTCTCGATCAAGCCGACGACCACTAAAGGGTGTTCGTTTTTATTCCAGTTTTGCGAAGGAGCTGGAAGCAGAGCTTCCAATCCCAGATATTTTCTGTCAGAACCGGCTTGTTCCTTTACAGCAGGAGAACATTTGTCCCAAAACACACGTGTGGATCAGTACTGCATTGATCAGTGACCCGAAGGGGGTCATCTGTGCTTAGTGCGTGTCCTGTGCTAAGTTCTGCCGGGTGTCCTCGGAAAAGGGACCTGACGCACCCGCTCACCGCAGGATGTTTTCAGACGAGCAGCAGCCCACCCACCTCCGTAACAAACAACCCGCGTTCCCTAAATCTTGCGGACAGGAGGAACGAGCCGCTTTTCCCCGTCACCCCATTTACTTTTATTCCTCCGAGCGAAAAATCCCCGTTGGTTTCGGGGGGGGGGGGGGCAGCGCTGCTCAGAGGCTCCGGGGGCGCAACCTGCGGCCGGCGCCCACCTCCCCGGCCCCTTCCCCGTTCCCCCCGCCCCGCTCCGCCCCGGGGCCGCGCTACCTGCGCCCTCTGCGGCTCCCCGCCCCGGAGGAGCGGCCGCCCGCCCCGGCGAGAGGCGGGGGCGCTGCTGATCTGCCTCGGCCGCCTGTAGCCCCGGTCCCCGCGGGCTGGCTTGAGCAGGGCTGCAGCCTGCGGGAGGGGAGCCCCTCGGCTGCAGCGCGGAGAGGGGGCAAAGTCCGCTCTTCGTCCTCAGCATCACCCTCAGCATCCTCGCCTTGCTTCCCCGACGGGCATGGCGAGCTGAGCCGTGTGCCCAGCAGCCGGGCCGGGGGGCAGCCCCCCGGCTCACCTGAGCGGCGATGAGCGGCGGAGGGGGGGCCGAGCGCTGAGCCCCCCTGGCCCGGCTGCCCCCCGCCGGCCCGCGGCGTTAGGGTGTCGCGGGGGGCCGGGGGGGGTAGGGAGAGGCTGGAGGGCTGCGGGGAGCCCCAGGGGAGAGGGGGGAAGCGGGGAGCTCGCCTGCCTCCGCCCGGCCCGGCGCCATGCCGCGGCGGCTGGCTTGGCTCTGCTGCTGCTGCTGGGCAATGCTGCTGCTGCTGCCGGGCTCCTGCCGCTCCGCGGAGCCCGCGGAGGGAGGCAGCCTCGGGGAGCCGCCGCAGCCTCCTCCCGCAGCCTCCTCGGGCTTCCTCTACCGGCGGCTGAAGTCGCATGAGAAGCGGGAGATGCAGCGGGAGATCCTCTCCGTCCTGGGGCTGCCGCACCGCCCGCGCCCGCCGCCCCGGCAGCCTCCGGCCCCGGCCCCGGGGAGGCTGCCGGCGGCTCCGCGCTTCATGCTGCGCCTCTACCACGCCCTGGCAGAGGCTGCGGAGGGCACCGCGGCTGCGGAGCGGCGTGGTCGCCAGCCGGTGCCCGTGCCCGTGCCCAGCGCGCAGGACAGCGCCTTCCTCAACGACGCCGACATGGTCATGAGCTTCGTCAACCTGGGTGAGTGGAGGCTGCGCGGGTGCGGAGCAGGGGGGTTTGCGCGGCCGCGCAAGTCCTCGCCGGGGATGCGCGGCGAGGGGCCGGAGGGTGGGAACGGAGTGGGGCGCGCTGGGGTTGCGCGGGGCTTGCCGCGGGGGAGGGCGAAGCATTCTTCCGCGCCCTCCGATGTTGAGCAGCCAAAGGTGCCCAAACAGAGAAATAATAATAATAAATCATTAAAAGTTGCATTTTTGCTGTGATGGTAACACTCAGAGCCCTTTGGGGCTAAAAGCACTCCTCCCGGGTTTCCGTGCACAGCCGCGGGAGTGCAGGTTGCACCGATGTTCCCGGAGCTGGGGCAGAGTGCCTCCCCTGCTAGCCCTTGCTGTCCCTTTCGTCTCCTTTGAGCCGTCCGAGCTAGTGCGGGGATGAATACGTGACTCCGTGTCAGCTGTTCTGGTGCTCAAGCCCGGGAATGTGATAGAAATCTTGAAATAATTTCTGCTAGACGTCAACCTGCTCTTCAAACAAATCATGCTGTCAGCATGTTGCTGCTGCGAAGGGCTCCGAGGTGGGAATTTCAGTGGGAAAGCCATTAAGCTTTTTACTTGAAGGAGCCCTGAATGCTAGTCTGCAATTATAAGGAAACAGTGTAATTAGATTCAGCCTAATGCGGAGAATGAAAATATTTCAGTTGGCAAATTGTAGTTCCTTTTTTAGTGAATTCCTGTGAAGCTCGAGCGTCTCAGCAGTGAGTCGGCTGAAAACTGGATCTTTTCACCAGTGGTTGCAGAGCTGCAAGTCAGGCACCTGCAAACAGCTTGTGGTGTTTGACAGATACAAACTGGTGTGCATTTCATGTGTTTCCTAATCTAGAGCAAGGGTACGTCTCAGGAGTGGGAAATCCATCCGAGTTATCAGCACTGGTAGATGTGTTCAACAGCTCTGTACCATAGTATCTGTATTTAGAAAAGATGTAGCCTTAGTCCCTGGGGGTGGGAAATTTTTGTACCCGATGGAACTCCCTGGGCAGGTCAGAGGTGCATCCCCTGTGCTGTGTTTTCTTTGCTGCTTTTGAGTGCAGCGTCCTGAAACCAGCTGGTAGCAAAGCCAGCAGAGTCTGTGGCTAGCTCAGCCCCTGAGACACGTGGAAATAGCGTGTGGATTTTGCAACCAGAGAGCAGGTACCTCTGTGCTCCCTTTTGCTGCGCTGCTCCCCTCCCAGCCTCTCCAAATCTGCCTGTCCTTCGGGCAAACAGAGCTGCTGCCGGCGTCTCTCTCCTTTGTCCTGGGGACTTTAGAGACCCGTGCATGGAGCACGTGATTTTAGTAAGCACGGCATCGTCCCTGTAGCTTTCTGTGAGCAATCCCCACAGCAGTTTTCTTGAGGGGTGCTTGGCAAAGTGCCGGGCAGTTCCTGGAGGAGCTGATTTCAGGGAGAAATTTGAGCATGGGGTGTTTTTAGGTGTTAGCACCCAGCTTTATATAGCATCTGGCAAGCAGTATTAAACAGTAGACCTGAAAGAATTTGTTTCTTTTGAAAATAAATGTATTCATACGATTCATATCAGTTCTAATAATTTCTATCTAGACACTTATGTAACAACAAGGAAAATTATTCATGTAATGTAGTAAAATCGCGCAATTGAAATGCTGGTTAGGAGTTTCAGGAAGTATGAATCAACTGCAGAAATTTCTCATCAACTTCCAAGTTCCGAGTCATAAACCGTAATGTCATTGAACATGATTGTTTGTTACCAATGTGCTTGCAGAGCAACTGACTGAAACCAAAGAACTCTTCAGTTGTTCTCTGCAGCTCCTCTGACTTGCCAGGGATTTTTTTTTTTCTTCACGTGTGTATGAAATTATTGTTTCCAACAAACAATAATTCATGGCAGAAGACTAGAGGAAGCCAGAAGTTATACTGTGATATGGAAACTGAAGGTGCAATGGGTGAAAACCAGCCTGTGATCTATTGGAGTGGTTTATTAGGATGTAGTCTAGAAAACGCAGACATGGATGGTGGGGACCAGAGCAGAAAGGGAAGAGCCCTGCCCCTCAAGGACACTGACTATTCCAGGGGGGTGTATGCCAAGCAATCCTAAAAGCTTACAGCTTAAGTGTCCTTATAAGCAAATCCTGCCAGAAGGATTTTATTTATTTATTTATTTAATTTATATTTCTGCATGGGGTCAGGCCTCCTATAATGACTTGCATTTGGTTATAATCAGCTTCTGAATAGCTGTGTCCATGTTCAACCTTAAAGAGTTGTTTTTCTGTTACTGAGGTGACAAGCTACCGAAGAGATCTCAGTGGCCCTTGCCATTTTCTCAGAACCAGAGGTGTGTGGTATTATTTGAGTATACCTAACACAGATTGCCTTGAAGGTGCGTGTGGATGAAGGAAGCATGTAGATATTGGGGAACTACTGTAGATATTGGGGAACTACTACTCTACAATCTTCAAAGTGTAGAGTGTGGGATTTGTCTTGCATACCTAGTGATGTCTGCACTGTTGTATGGACTTGTGAGATGTGGTCAATAATTCCTTGAGGGGCTAACTTCAGGGAAACTTGGAGAATTCAACATTCCTAGGATATATATAGCACTTTACTTTGTTAGGCACCTGGGAAGCAGTACCAGGGAGTATCATAAGTGTCTGTTTCTGTTGCAAGTGAAAACACACAGAAGATTCAAACCAGTTCATATAATTTAGAGAATAAATTTAATTTGTCAATCTAGATATCAAAACAGATTTTGATAGAAATTACTGGCTACCCCAGGTAAACCTGCTTCCTGTTATGGGAAGATGATCCCCAAAGTATCTAATTTCAGGCATTTTAACTGGGACGAGGCACTCAAATAGTGCCTATTTCTTTCCATTTCTCTCATAGGAAGCCTGAATATCGAGTTCAGATAGAAACATCTGTGTTTTGGATCTCTCTATTTGAGGTTTATCAGATCAACCCGGGCACCAAAATTCTGTGCCAAGGGAATGGTTGTACAGCAGGGGCTGAGGTGCTGGAGGGTGTGTTATGGATCAACGAATATCCTCATGAAACCGTTCCTCTTCAGGAACATCCCTGATCTAAATGTGGCACAGGCACATCTTGACACAGTGCTTTTTTTGGGGAAGAAAAACGTGTTAATATTTCCTATTTGACTAGTATACCTTCCTCACGGCACCTAGTAGGGTTAACTCTTCTTTATCCTCTAGGTATGACCTGGGGTTGGTATGGATATTGCTTTTTGAGAGAGTTATGCTGGACTGAGGGCTAGACTCAGGCAAGTGTCCTGTTTTTCTTCCAAGGCTGCTCTAGTGAGAGATGTATCAAGTCCCTCACAACAAATGCCTGCTCTCTAAGTCCAGGGAGATGAGGAAAGAGGAGCCACTATTCAAACCAAACTGCAGGCATGGGCCGGGGGCTGTGACTGATCTGATGTCCCCTTGGTTTCCTCTGAATCGTCATTGCTGAAGTGAAAGGGAGATGTTCTCTGGTCCCTGTTTCACTAGCTGATGCCTTTAGAGAGTGGTATGTGCAATTCATAACAGCAGAAACAAGACTCTGGAAGGCTTTTCTAATTTGACTGTTAACAGAATTACTCCCTGTGTAATGGGAGGAACAATCTTGATCAAAACTGAGAAGCTTATCTGGTCTCTTATCCTTGTGATTCCCTATCCAGGCAACCACACTGAGAAGAATATGTGTGCTTCCCCTAAGAAGGGGGAAAAAAAAACACACAATAACCCAAATCTAGGGCTGTTGACAGCCAGATAACAATGCAAGCAAAGTCCAAACTAATCCAAATTCGAGGGACAACTACCATAGAAAACACACTTTTGAGTTGTGATGGCTGATTATCCGCAGTATTGCACATTCCTGTTGCTGCCTAACAGCATGAATTCACTGTATCACTTTATTTCTGGGAGAAAATGCTCACACCTATATGTCAAAAGACCCACAGGTCTCTTGGAAAGATTTAGGACAAACCCAAGGAAAACCCAGATCATCCCTGAAGCTTTTCTGCATTATTTGAGTTGTGGCCATGTTAAAAAGCTTCTTAAATCTTCGAATCCCCAAAACCCAGGCAATTACTGTCTTCCCTGCCAATGTAAAGTTTGCTGTACAAATTCTCTCTCTCGGCTTGCCTACAAAGCAGCAACTTATGGATGTGGTGTCTTCTAAATCATCTCTTCATCTCTTTTGGCAGCCTGCACTATCCAGATTTCTTTCTAGGAACAATCTTGCATAAATCCATGGCAAGCACTTATGCACAAGCACCATGACTTTTCATGGGAAGGAAGCAGGACTCCATGTTCATTTCTAAAGCAGTTGAATTTTTTTCTTCTGCAGCATTTGATCAGCCTACCTGTCTTATTACATGCTATCATGCTTGGTGTTGGGGGATATGGAATTCAGCAACCAAGATGTATCAGGGACGTGGCGTGATTATAGTGACGGGACCTTACCATTCATACTGTCATCCCATCTGTTTATACTCTTGGCCGCATGTTGTAAAGGTCAAGACATCTACTCACAGGGAATAACTGGAGTGTGTGATGCTGTGTATCTGACTGTGCTGCCAGCTGGCTGTGTAAAGCCTCGCTCTCTCGGCATGCGAGCATCCTCCTCCACGTGTGTCCAGAGCAGGCCAGTATTAGAAATCATGAAGCTGATGATGGGAATAAGCTTACTGATATCTGCCAAGACTAGTGTGCTGGGTTTTGATGCCAAGACAGATCCCAAGTGTCAGAGAGCAGCCTTATATTAGCTGTTCAACTGATGCAGCTCAAGGTCCTCATGTATGTCATCTTCCTGAAGTCTCTGCTTGCTGGCTGCCTGCTGGCACGTAGCTGACTGATGACAGGATTAAAGAAAAGGCAAACAGTCCGCTGTCATCCTTTGATTGCTCTTTCCCTTTTTAGAAGGACTTTTTAGGAGTCCTTAGCTCCTTCAGGCTATAAATTTGGGTGACTACAGGAATCCTTCTGGCTTTGGACAGATGTGTGGCTCCAGGAGAAACTGCTGATCAAAATCTGCAGTGTCGAATTTGGTGGAGGGCCACATTTGTATCCAAGCAGTATATCCAGGTGTCAGTGTCATCCGGACTGAGCTATTTGAACCAGATCACGTGGGATTAGCCAGGACTATTCTCTATCTTCTGAAAGCTTTTTAGAGCTTAAAAATTTACACTGTCCTAAATGTGGGTGAGGGAAAAAAGATAAAAAAGCAATTGTAATTAGAAAAAGTAAGTATGTGCCAAAGTGGTCTTGATCAATTCAAGACAAATTTTGTACATGTATGTAAATAAGAAGTTGCACTTTGGTATACAAACCTAGGTGTGTGTGTTTGTTTATTTTGAAAATATGAAAGCAGCATTTCCTAATTCTTCTTGCCACTCAAATAAAGCTGAAACCAAACTGCTTCTTTAAGAAAGGTGCTCTTTTCAGAGCTTCCCTTCAGCTGAATGTTTCATCAGCAAATTACCTGGGCAGCCATCGTGGATGTCCTGTGATCAGCCCCTGCAGGGAGTTCTTGCTGCAGGCTTGTGCCTTTGCCAATGAGCTGCATGTCCTTGCTCAACCTGGCCTAGCACATCGTGGTGGTGACGCTCTCTCTCATAGTTTTAAATATAAACTTTTAAGTGGTGTTTGTGATTTAGGAGGAAGGAAGGTGGTATTTAGACTTTCCATGCTGTGGAGGCATGATTCTTTTTAAGTCATCTTGCATCATTGCTAACCCGTGCAGCGTTAGAGGAAAGTACGAGTTACTTGAGACATAAACAGTACCATTGTGTGTTTCTGCTGTTTCCCAGCAGTGGCACAGCAGTGCTCTTAAGTACGCTCCACCTACCAACAGATTAGCATTTCCGTTTGGCCATTTCTGTAGTGATGTGAAACAGAGAACAGTCAGTATAGGGATCTTCAAAAGCCACCTGGGCAGCCTGCTCTGGGTGGCCCTGCTTGAGCAGGGGGTTGGACCAGGTGGCCACCAGGGGTCCCTTCCCACTTGAATGCTTCTGGGATTCTGTAGTATTGCATGGATGGGAAAATCACTCGTGGTTAAGAGAGTCCCATTTGCTTTAGCAGGCATCACACCAGTGTGTGGGAGACCAAGGTCCAGAAAGTCTCTTCTGTGTGAACGGTTTGGAGGGTGATGCTGGGTCATCCCAAAGTTTTCTGTTTGATGTGTGGAGAGGGCGATCTAGGCTGGGACTCACCAGCTTTGATACATGTGAAAACTGGCCAGTGACTTGTTTCTTTTGACCTTTCATGGCTGGACAAGGAGGAGGAGCCTCCTGCCTCCTCCCAGGGAGCTCTGCGGCCCTGTGCCTTGCACCTGGGGCTGGTTCCCAGGATGGTGGCTTTTTTGGGAGGGCATAGGGATGCAGCTGCTGCAGAGGCCTTGCAGGGAAAAATAAACCAAAAATGCTTAATTAAGGGAGCTGAGCCTTGCTGGGATTGCAAGGGTGTTTGGTGGGTCATGCTGTGGTTTGATTTATAAAACCCACTTTGGACTGGGGCCAGTATTTCCTGAACTTTCAATTAGTTAGATTCCAAGGCCAGGAGACAGCAACATAGGATTGGGTGGGTTTTAGGGTGTGGATTTTATTTATATATATATAAATACACACATATATAAATATATATATATTATACATATACATATAAAGTATACGTATATATTATACATATATCTAAATACATATATATTTTTTTATATATAAATACACATATATAAATATATATATATATTTGTGATGGCATAAGATGATTTTTGTTTTGTTTTTAAGGGCACAAAGATTTTGACGGAACTGCCTGCAGCTCTCTCTTTCACATTGCAATGTTCATCATAGCACAATGACAGAATTGAATCAGTCATAGCAACAGTGGGATTTTTTGGCAAAAAAAGTATAATGTAGACAGAGCTGAAGTGTTCTGCTAACTAAAACAGTAGCTGTATTTTAAGAGAGCTAGACATGACTGTTTTGATCCAATGTGGTGTTAATCACAAGAATACATAAATGCTTTCCTGTGAACTTTCCCCTTAAAAATATCCAATGATATCACCTGATGTTTTGCACGAATGCTCAGTATAACCAGAATTTAGAACAGCTGGCTCCATGTAAACTTGGAATATTCATAGGTCAAATATTAGTGTATAAATAAAAACATTTTGAAAATGAAAACAGAAGCGCAGTATTTGAAATACACTCAGTGTGCAGATGTACTTCAGGGCTTGAATAGCTTTACAAATTAATCAAGGCATGGTTAACACTTGTTCTGAAGAAGTTAAATTTCCTGATAGTAAATGAGAATGTGTTTTTCAAATGGTATTCCAAAGATGTGTCGCACCATATAATTTAATAGTTATTTGCAGTAAGGAAGACATATGAATCAACTGCTTGAAACTCCCATGTAAATAAGATGCATTTGATCAAACTGAAAACTTACTGGGGTGAATGGAGAGCCACATTTTTTATTTTTTATTTTTTTTTTATCAGGTGCAGGCTGTAAAATATGCTGTGTTTAAAACACAAAACTGTGCTATTTCATGTAAGTGCAGAGGCAACATTCTTATCTTGTCATTTACTGCATTACGTGTGCGTGGTGCGTATGGTCAAGGTATTAGACACTGTGTTTGTGTAAGGGCTAGGGGGTGACATAATGTCTATTGAAGTGTAGTCGTTTAGCTTCACACCAGGCAACAAGGATCATGTAAAAAATGAGAACAGATTAAAGCTTGTGGGCAGGCTGTGATATTCACGCCCATAAGCAAAGAGGTGTTGGCGAAAGGGGTCTGTAGTTTTTGTCTGAAACGGAGGAGCCGTATTGCATCATTGTGTCTCCTGACCGCTGTTCCCTGGAGTTTCCAGAACGCTTAAGAGATGAATCAGGGAGAGCAAAACTGTACACAGTCAATCCCAGTCCTCTTACAGGGAATAAAATTGTCCAAATTAGTTGGAAAAAATGTTGAACCATAACAAGCATCTACAAGACGCAAAATACTTGTCTGCCTTCGTCTTCGTAAACTGTGTAATAAAAGCTGTTTAGACATGAACGTGTAGTCTAACTTCCGTATTTTTCAGACCTCATTAAAAGTATGTAGAATAAGGATCTTTACTGGGGGATAAAGAAGTGGATGGGGCTTTATTTCTGCTTAAGTACAGGTGTGATAGACTCTCAGAATAATTTGCGGTGGAAGGGACCTTAAATATCATTTAGTCCACCCCCCTGCCATGGGCAGGGACGTCTTCCACCAGATCAGGTTGCCCAAGGTCCCATCCAACCCTGGTTTGAACCTACTTCCAGGGGTGGGGCATCCACAACTTCTCTGGACAGCCTGTTCCAGTAACTCACTCCCTTCATCCTGAAACATTTTCCCCTTATATCCAAAGCAGATTAAGCCCATCTCCTCAATACATTTGCATGCAAGACCTAGAGGCTTTTCCACCAGCTTTCCCCTGACCTTCCTCAACTTGCCAGGGTCAGGCTTGGCTCCCCTAGGGTCCCAGCAGTAGAACACCCTCTGGGTGCCACAGGCTGGAGGGGATGCAAGGCTCTGTCCTGCAGAGGGGTAGCATACAGACATCCTCGTTTACCCAAGAACTGGGGATCAAAGCTTACGTCTCAGGCATGTTCCTATGGGTTAGTGAAGAATGTTGAGCAGTGATTCACCAAGCCAGGCTTTTAAAATCTCAGTAACAGCCATGAAGAACCAGAAGATCCAAAATCCCAGTTACATACATGAGTGAAAGAAGATGTGTGCTTATTTTTAAGCATCAAATTCATAATGAATGAACAGGATCGATTCAGCAATAGTTCCTGTCATTAAATATGTTTTTCTCATTGCAGTGCATGACTCAGCTGTGCACGATCTTTAGTGCAATATGGTGGGAGCATGGTTCTAAAAGTTAAGCTAGTTACGTAATTTGTATTTGGATATCTGTACAAAGATTTGATCTGAAAGTACAGAATCCAGGTATGTGATTGAAATGATGAAGTCTAGAAAATAAACCCTTCATTTTAGAAAAGCAGCAGTCTCTGTTGCCCACAAACCAGCATCCTGAGACCGCATTTCAGGCATGCAGACCCTTTTACTTAATTATTGTAACATCAAACGTCTTCAACATGAAAGGGACAAAGCAGTGGCTATGCAAGATAATGACTTGTTTATAAAAATAATTTAAACAGCATATGAAAAGAATAAACATGCATGTCCTGCCAAAATTCACTGTATGTTCTGCAAGCTTTAGTGATTGTGAATCTCTTGGCTTGCTCTTTCAATCTCTTTTTTGTTAAAGTGTCGTTCCCCCCCCCAACCTCGTCCCCGTCCCCCCCCCAAAAAAAAAAAAAAAAAAAAAAAAAAGAAGGGAGAGAGGGAGAGGGAGGGAATGAGGAAAGGAGGGATACAAAAAAAACTTAAGGAAGTTCCTGCTTAGTATGCTATGGAAGATAGCTGGAGAGAAAATGTTTGCTGAATGCAGGGCAAGAGATATTTTCACTTCAAGATGTCTGTATTTTGTCTCTAGCATGTGATGGTTTTTACACTTTAATGACTGTAGCAGCCATCCTCTCCAAAAATGTTCCATTCTGCAGGATGTGGAGGCCTCCTTGCCTGTTATACAATGCAAGGATACAACCATCTTTTATCCAGGGCCTGAAAACACTTCACAAGCATCGAAGTCTTACAGTGTGCTCTGACTAATGTCAATGGCCATTATACTCATTTTCCAAATGGTTGAATGGAGGCTCAGAGGGCACGACCAGACCAGGGGGCTGTGATGAGGTCCATGAGGTTCTTGCTCATGGTCCTCTGATCTAACCATGAAACCACATCTCTGGCCTGGCAGGCCCCCAGGTGGCTCGCACAGTACACTCTTATTTGGCAAAACCCATCCTCCCCCAGGTTGCAGCATCAGTTATCTGGAGACCACGGCTTCTCACTTTACATGTGCTGTGGTCCTCCCTGATGGTGAACCTTCCTCACCAGTGTTGCACAATGTTCTGTGGGCACCCTCCCTCAGGGACACAGCTCTTCAGCCGTGCTTGTAAGCAGCTTGGCTTTTGTATCACCTCCTGCTTTTATGGGTGCTCTCTGAACACAAATATTCACCATTTGTCCATTTGTACCTGACATGTACTATTTGCCCTATCCTGTGTAGTACATGGCATGGGGCAGAGGTGGGCTTGCGTGGGCATGAGCACAGCTGGGCCACCCTGAGTCTGTCCAGGAGGGGAGGGATTTGGGGGCATCTCCTGCCCTGAGCTCTCCCCACTTTTGACAGTTTTCTCACAGGTTACTAATATTGTCTGGGGAGCTAAGATTATGTTTGAATGCAGTTCTATTTTTAATGTCTATCGAATTAACAACAGTTGAACCTTTTCTGAAAATAGCTCTGTTTTTATGTGTGTGTTGAAGCTCTGGTACATAGGCATAGGCTAGTGTCCAAAAGGATTTCAACAGGAAAGATGAAAGAGGTCACAGGCTGGCATGATTTTCACTTGAAAATGTTGGAGAACCTAGAAAAGGTTTGGTTGACTTTTGTTAACATGAAGGCAGTGAAAGGGTTTTTTTTAGGTAAAGCAATATCCATGCTGCAGGGAGGCTAAAAGTAGGTGTTCTGAGTTAACTGATAGTTTTGTTAAAAATCTCTGAAAAAAAAAACAACACAGTGTAATGGCTGAAGCCCTTATAATAACTCCTTTATGTTGCAGGAGCTATTGAAGTTGAGTCCGCCTGATGCTTTTGCTATCACTAGTCTCAGTAAAAATAATTTTATGGGGTCCCAAAACATTCTGTTGCTTCTGGCAGCCGTTGAGCTGGCAGCTCAGCTTCACTGGGGCTTGAAGAGATAGTTCATTAATTCATGGCACTTTCCAGAATAAACATGGCAAACCTCCTCTGAAATAACAGACATTAAATCCTCCTTGTCACTCAAGACCCCACATTTGTCTTCAGAAAGGGGCAGTGAAAGAAGCTGTCCATCTCGTAATGAATGAGAAAATAAATAGCGGATGAATTGTGCATTGTGTCATGCTTGACATGGCAAGACTTCGAGTAGAATAACAACAAACCTTTCCTCGTGTATTTTCCCTGTTAAATGTGGACCTGAACTAAGCAATGCCCACTAGGCAGGCTATCAGACAGAATAAATATCGCGGCTGTCTGGCAGAGATGCCCGGTGGGAACTGCAGCCTGCTTTGCCCCTGCTGTGGGCTTGCTCTCTGACCCCAGGTGCTTTGACTCATTTGGGAGGGTGGATTTCAGCACCTCTCCGCTTTGGGTCTTCAGAGACTGGGCTCCCTCGTTTTTTGGCACTGCAAGGTTTCCAAAGGTTGCTGTGAGGCTGGGTTGCTCTGAGTGCACAGATGTTTTGTGAAGCTTGTTATTTTCTATGTTGGAGGTTATGAGTCAGATTACTGTTACCAAAATGTTTATGTGAAATCATTTCTGAGTCATATATTTGCATCATATACAACCTGTCTGACAATCAAAACATTCAGCACTCAGCTAATGATTATACTAAGTTTTCCAACACTCTGCTCCAGCATAACATAATTACGCAGCAAAGTGCAATATATTACTTTGACAGCGTTCTTCATATGTCTTGTGATGTCAGAACATCATAATTGCTATTATTTGAAATTGTCAGATAAATATGTACTTTGTTTCATGCAACAAAGTTAAAAATAGGGAGATGCAGTCTCTCAGAAATGAAATGCCCTGCAACTGTTCCCAGAAATGTGCTTTATTGGTTCCCAAGAAAACATAAATTTCATAAAGTTTCATAGTACTTTTAACCGTGTTCTCTCCAATGGGGTGCATGATTAAGGTTTGGTGATGAACTAGTGGACAGTTTTGAATATTTGCATGGGGAAATTGTTTGAATACCAGGATTTCAGCAGCTGGTCAGAAGGCTGTTTGATAGTTTCTGTATGACACAGTTTATAAAATGGGACTGGAGTGTTTGTAGCAGCGTGGAAGACATAAACAGTCAGTAAACTACAACTTGATGCATGCTGTGTTTATCTGTTGTGTAAGTTCTAGCATAAATATGGGTCACTTGCAAAAATACTCTGAATAATTAGGGCAAACATTTAAAAATATATTTACCTTCATGCATGTGAGAGCTAGGGCAGGACTGTTCATTGTTGCAACCCAGTAAGTCCAGTAACTCTTTTTTAAGTGTCTATCATAAAATGGGACAGGGAAAAACCAAACCTCTCCCCAGCTCGGTTATAAGAAAAGTGTCAAGGAGATTAAAAATACATAAGGGCACAGGACTGCTTGTTTATTTGTTTTTAAGTAACTTTCTGTTAAAAATCATGTGGATTTTGAAGTGGAAAATGGTTCTAGGACTGACTTGTCTGAAGTTTGGCTAACAGTCTTTTGGAATTGGCTTTTGGAATTGGAATCCGGCCAGTTATGAGTGTGAAGGGCACTGACAGGTCTCTCTAAGTATAAAATATCATTGGATTTCATCACTTTTACTGAACTGGCATGGTGCAAAATGCAGGATGGATTATGATGACATTCTTTATGTTTGTAGTGAAAAAAGCATGAACAATACAGTAGTGGACTTCCTTGGCTACAGGTGTCTTAACCATGCTTAGCAATCAGGGAGCCCGCATTTGGAGCTTCCCCATGCAGTAACAGCAAGCACCATCTTTGCTTATCTGCTCTCCTTGGCCAGCGTCAGTGGCAAATACATAATTGGACTATGAGGACCAATATATTGTGAAGTGTAGTGGAAAATGCCAAAAAAAAAATTCAGTTGGATAAAGTCCATTTGTCCTGTGCTAATTTCTAGCCCTGTAAACAAACACAGCTGCTGAGCATAGAATCAGTGCTCAGAGTGGTTAAAAACAGTGATGCATTGCTAGTGAGATCACAGCAGAAAAAATATGTAACATATGAGGCTGCAGTAAGGATCAAGACTATCCTCAGCTCTGATTAATTGTTTCTGTTTTCCTCTATTTATGATGCTGTTGGATAACTAGAATGCAACGATGACTTTTTAGTTGCCAGGCCATTTATTCGAGACTGTCAGAGTACTAAGTATTGATGAGCCAGTTGTGAACTTTTAGTAAAAGGGTCTGAATTGGTGACTGAAGGCTTAACAAATGTATACACATATATTTTATATTTCTCTTTTTCATTTTGATATGTCATCAGTTTGGTCATCCGGGCTTTATTATTTGTTTATAAATATAATATAATTTATTTATAATATTGTTTATTATTTATTTATAAATAAATTTATTTGTCTGTTATTTTGTCATTATTAAAATGCCTTTTGGAACCCTGCAGAACGTGGGGCAAAGCCTGCTATGTCGTTGGCAAATACAGCGGCACTTACACTGTAATTTGTCTTGTGGCACAGTTACATGTTTTGACATCCTTGAGCTGACTAATTGCTCTGGGGAAAAAAAAAGTAAGAAACAGTCTTGGTTGCTGTAGTACAAAAGACAGTTTCCAACCTCTTCTGTCCATCACATCAATTATTTAGTCGCTGCTGTACAGTCATCCCAAAACCTAGCACAGTGGGGCTCCTATAATTTGCATGACATCATATTGTGCATCACCTACCCTCACCTAGGATTAAAGAGATCTCTTTTCCTCTGTCACTTTGAGAAAAGAGAAGTCTAAAGGAGATAGATAGTTCAGGTGGAAAGTAAAGGAGAATAGATAAGACAGAATATAAATCGCTAAGTATAACTTGTTGGAGGAGTTAAGGAATCATCCTCCGGTGGTACCTGTGAGGGCTTTTTGTCAGGAGGTGTGCCTGGTCCTTGACCGGCTTGGCTTCATGTGTCTTGCTGGGAGGATGTATGCTTTGCTCAGGGCACTTGCAAACAAGGCAGGTTTCTGTTATTTCCTGGCTTTCTGTTGCTTGTCCTTTCCGGGGAGGCCAGTTGCCTAGAAGACCCGAGAGTGGCAGATTGTCAATTGTCTCTTTCCTCAAATCTATGCATGTTTTGCAAACATAAAATCTTGTGTGAAATAGAAGTCTTCATCTGAGCAGCTCCAGTTCGAAAGTTTCAGGGATTTTGTAGCCATCTGGGGCTTTACTTCAAATTACATGAGGTGTTTTGTTGTGTACTTCCCATGGCATGTAGTGGTGTCACCCTCTTCAGAAGCCTCTTTGGTCTCAGGAGATAATTGGGTGTTCAACTTGCTGCTCACTCAGTTGTGCTATCCTGACTTCTGTCATGTCTACAGAACATGACCAAGGCACTTCAGTGGCCCAGGTTTCTAGAAATGCTCTTTGTTGTTGCCCCTGCTAAACCATATTCTGGTGTGGAGAATTTAATTCTTGAACTGTCAGTCTGGCACTTTCCATAAACACTAAATTGACTCAGAGTGGCTAGGTCTAGTGCTATAAAACATACCGTTCAGGTCTTACTGCCAAGAAAAAAAAAAAAACTGTAAATAGCAGACTTACAGCATAGGGGCTCATTTCTGCATTTATGCTTTTTACATTTCCATTTTTGCACCAGCCTGGCAAGAAGTTAACTTAAATGTCAAAACTATTTTTATGTAAATATATGCATTATTGAATCTCTTACTCATAAAGCAAATACTACTTTAAACCCACACAAAACAGCTGAAGCTATATATATTTTCTCACTACTGAATTTGGCTTTTAATAACTTGGAGTTGACTGTCCAAAATAAAGTTAGGAATCAAGAGCACTTTATTTTCCAGCTAGCAACATACGTATTCTTGGCTTTGGACTGTACCAATTTGAGATGGAAGAAAACTTGGATTTGTACGACAGGTCCTCTTAGCAATTAGGGGGAGAGAGAGAGAGAGGGAGAGAGAGAGAGAGAGATCATGATTAAATAAACATGTTATTTTTAATTTAGATAAATTTTCTAAAATTCTAAAAAGCTACAAGAATGTGAAGGAACAGTAAGAAAACTTGAAGGCTTTGATATTGACCAATGGCTTTCTAGCGTGTTTCTCCTGCTCAAAGTACTGCCTACTGCCAGATTCAGAGGCAGTAGTTTTAAAATCTAGTCCCATAGATTTCATTGATGCTATTTGAGGAGTTAGGACAGCAAAACCTGAACTTAGCAAGTACAAACAAAAACAAAGATGACTTTAGGGATTGTGCACTAAGCCCAGGTTATAATGACCTGGATGGAGATGTTCACTCTCATTCTTGGAATTCATGGCTTTTTTCCACTCCACGTATTTCCTTGTCCTACTGCCCTCCTCTCTCTGGGAAGTTACCTGAGGTCAGTATCAATTCCCCACTGCAGAAATTCATGCAGATGGGAAATTGTTCCAAAAAAAACCCCACCAAACCACTTGCCAGTGCTCTATCATAGTCTCCTGGTGGGACTCCTTGCTACCTCTCACACATTCAGAGTTAAAGCAGCCATAGCAGAGCTGCATGTTCATTTTGCCTTGGTCTCTGCTGCTGTCAGGACTCCCCAGGCATCTCCCACTATGGCCTTCATGTTTGCTGGGACCTGAAGAAACAAGGTGGAGGGAGTGGGGAATCCCCTGCAGAATCGCATGTGGTCTGTCAACCCAGATTCGATTTGGAAGGTTTTAAGTTAGTTATCCAGACAGCCTAAGGAATTTCAGTCTGAACTCTTTGGAAACTACTGTCTTTGGGCTGCAGAGTACTCGTCTGTCACTATGTGTGACATGAAGTGTGCCCATTGCTATTTCTGCTCTTTCTGGTTGAATAAACCCAAGCTGTACTCAAGTAGAAAAAAATAATAAAAATAAAGTGCTGTTTGAGGCAGATGGGCTGTGAAAGCAGCCTGAGTTGTCTGAGGCTGGAGTTATAAGCATAACTGGGGAAAAACCCTTCAAGGAAAGCCTTAGACTGTCTGATACTATCACAGACTGAATTGAAAGACTCCACTGATGTCAAAGCAGATGCTGTGGTTGGTCACAAGTGGATCATGTACAGACAGTCACTGGAGCTGGTTTCTGACTTCATGGCCACAGAGAATGAGGAGAGAAATCTTGGGGGCAGGAGAAATGAGCTGGACTGGAGGAAAGTGTGTGCATGGGTCCTTGCTCTCATCCGTGCAGTTTTGGGGCAGGAAGAACACAAATGTGGGCTTGAAGGATGATGCCTGAGAGATCTGAATTTTCTAAAAATAACATTTCCAGCTGGATGAAACCACGGCTCTTGTTGATGAAGTTTTTGATGATTTTACCTCTTATTTCATGTCTCCTAGTTTGCATGATTCAGACCTGTGTAAACACTCATAACAGCATCTCATTGCCATGAAAGTGGAGCTGCAATGGAAGAGTCAAGGTTTACAGGGGCAAGACATTTACTATCTTCATTAGATCAACTGGTGGAGCTGAGAAAACAGGCAGGCTCTCCATCACAAAAGCCTTTTTGTTCATCAGATCTTCTGAGCCCTGTCCCCTTTCAGTATTTCCACATGGCATCCCCTGGCATCTCCCCAGGCAGCCGTGTGGTAAGCAGGCTCTGTCTGGAGGTGCCTGCGAGGGATGTCTGACAGAGCCGCCGAAGAGGAAATGGTGTTATTATGCTTTTCTTGTGATCTCCTTTTCTAGGAAAAATGATCATAATATTCTTTACTCTCTCTTGTTAAAAGCAGTGTGTGTTAAGAGGCTGTTGAGAGTAGGCTTGTCTGGGTTGTCTTTAAACACAAGCCTTAAGGAAAAACTGAAATAACAGATAAATAAAATGGTCGTGGTTTAGCTTACATCATAAATACTGTTTTCCTTTGTAAATACATTTTTGAAAGGTGAGGGGAAACCAATTACAATCAAGTTTAAAGTAAGCAGACTTTCCTATGTTTGACTGAGGCGTGTGATTCATCTTGACTGGTCTTTTTTTCGTTTTTAAGTCATTCTGCTTGTGCAACATTCATTCCCTAAGCTTATTTTGTTAACCTTGCCGCCTGAACAAATGAAATGCATGTGGTTGTCATAGGGTGTTCCTTTAATTAGGCAGCTGTTGGTCACAGCTGGGGGCATCTATATGTTCACTTGCCTCTATGTGTAGTCAGAAGAGAATTCATCCTGAGGGTTTGTTTTTTTCTCAGCCTTTGAACACTTTTTAAATTCTGTTTTGCAGATTATTTAGATAGACTTAAATGTCCTCATTCCACTGCTTTTGTATTTCTGTGTGTGCTTGGAGTGCAGAGCTAGTAAGCTAGGGAATAATAATTGGTACTTTCATTAGAGGCAATGGTGCACACAAAAAGCCCAAATCTGGGGAAGAAAGGTAAAATGATGTCACCAGCAAGGATCCTCAGGGCCATCACAGGCAACTGTATTGTAGCTCCACAGAAATCCTGCACATTTCTTGAAGGTCACAAGACTTGTACCTACCACCTACCCTGGAAGAAAACTAATAGCAAAGAAGTAAAAGACCCACACCTGCCGATATGGGGACATGCCCAGGAGCAGGAGAGATCAAGAAAGGTGCCTTAGGTCCTTCCAGCAGTAAAAGAGGTGCCGGGTGACGTCCCCAGGCACAAGGTGGACTGTCATCAGTCTTACCTGACAGCAAACTCTCCTTGTGTTTTGGTTTGAGGAGAATTTCCTTGCTGGCCTTAGCCCTTGCAGTCATTATTTTTGCCTGTTAGTCACTGTCAGTAACTCAGTAATTGTGTGCCAGAAGGCTCCTTTGCCATGAGATGCACTGAGGCTCTTCTCTAGTTGGGGTCAATCTTTGATGATTCACAGGTGGATAGAAAAAGCTATGGTCCAAACAAATTCAGTGAAAATGATGATTGTGTCCTACTTCATTGCATACTGACAGTGCTAAAAAATTTGACAGCTCTGGCCTTGTTTCAGTTTCAGCTTCAGTTTCTAATTTCAGGAGCTTCAGGAATAGTGGTCAATTAGGATAAAACATACCCTTGTGCTCAACGCAATTGGCTTCTTCTTAGGCAAATATAAAATTGCCAAGGAAAAATACTGGAGGTAGCTTGTAAGAGATGCAAAAAATGCAGGTTCTGTACATTGGCTATGGTGGAAGGATCAGCTTTTCCTGAAATTTGGCTTTTTGGCCTGACTTGTGACATTTACACTGGTATAACATATGATAATATTTGGAGAAGCACTGGCTGAATGTCACTGATCAGTAAAGATTTCGGACATGAGTGTTGGTTTAGGTGAAGTTTGAAATTATATCCTTATTGAATATTACTGAGAGTGAAGTTGACCTCAAACTCCATGTGAAATTATTTCAAATGATATGCTGTCAGTAAGTACCCTGTATCAAGGTAACTGGTTTTATTGAGATATTTCTCATGAACAAGATATATTTGAATGACAGTGATGGAAAATATAGAGCTGAACTGAAACAGCATTTAGAGGCTGTCTCTTGGATTACAATCAGTGAATAGTAAGGGCTGTTAAATAGATACAGAATTTCAGTGACTGTACTCTTAATAAAGAAGCAGCTAAATAAATATTTCAAGAAAATGATGAAGTCAAATTGCAATAAATTTTATTATTTAGTGCACTTTTAAGGCCCCAGGGCAGGAATATATCTGTATTCAGGAAAGCACTTAAGCACATGCTTTCCTGAATAGGGACAGTCTAAGGCTTGTACTTAAGTGCTTTCCTGAATGTGGGCCAAAGCCTTCTTCTAAGAGTTTGTTTTAAAGACACTCTTCCCTTAATTAAAACACTTGGTTGAGTTTAACAATTAGGTGTCAACTTGCTTACTGACATCCAGCAACTTTCTGGAACAGCAGGCGGGGGTGCTTTACAATGACTGAGGTCAGCAAGTGAAGACTGCTTCATCAGTTGACACCAGAAGAGGAAACTTAATTTTATGGGCTTCCCAACAGTTCCCTCTGGCTAGTGCTGGCAATCTAAAATAAATGGACAAGGCTCTGCCAATATGGCCCCAAACTGTTCAGAAGATCTGCAGTGGAACCAGCCTGAGCTTGGGGCTCTTGCCCATTGCAGCGCTGAACAATTTCTGCTGGTGCAGTTAACAGATGTGGTTTGGCCACTGTGAACCCCGCCAAATGTTTTGGTCTGTTTATGTAGACATCAGAGTTGTATTCAGTCATTCCTCACAAGCATCCAGTTGCTCTTTTTCTCAGTTCTGTGGGGTGGCTGGGTGCCAGTTGTACTAATGGCACTATTGGTTGACCTAGAGAAAGTGGAGTCAGAGTAATGCTATTTTTTCCCTTCTGCCCCAGGATCCTGGCTGGTCTGTATCACTATGAAATGTAGGACTGGAATGTTATTCAGTCCTCCTGGCCTTCCCCACTTCTGATGCTCACTGTTTTCTAACTGGAGGAGCAAGATGCTGAAGCAGGTGGGAAGTAGAAGTAGGACCCGGTCATGTTTCTAACAGCTGCTACTGACAGTTCAGTGTCCAGACCTGGCTTTGAGTGCTTTCTTGGTATTTACACTAGTAAGGATAAAAATTAAGCTCTTCTGGAATGCGGTGCTAAGAAGCCCTTACTTCCTGAGGATGTGTCCTTCAAGTACCTCCTGCTATGTCAGGTGAACATAGAAAAGTAATGTTTTTGAGCAGCTTGGAGCCAGATGAGTAACTTTTAGGAGAGGATTTCCCTACAGAGCCCACCCAAGGCCTGGCACTTTGGGCACCCCTGTCCAAAAGCCAGCTTGGAGAAGCACTGCAAGTGGTGTTAGGGCTCTTGTCTTGTAACAGCCTCAGCTGACCAGTGGAAGATGAAATTTACTCTTTGGTTTTCCTGGAGAGACAGACTTTAAATGAGGTGTGTATGTTCAGAAACACTATTATGTTTACTTTCTCTCCTCTTAGGTTCTCTGGGCCTACCCTTTGCCTTGTAACAAAAGCAGTTCAGTCCCATCCTGCTGCTTGGGTTTGGCTTCGTTGCTACTGTGGTTGTCATTTATGGCTTACTTTTATTTTCTTTGCTCCTTAGTTTGATATTTGTAATTGCAGGATAGCACACAGCAATCAAAGCCATTGTCTTTGTGTGAACGTCTTCCTCTAAGTCGTATCCGTGTAGTGTTTTCCTCCTGTTACAATACCTTTGCTTTGCATATCAGCATTTAAGTCCTGAAATTAACAGGTGCTAATCATGGCTAGCCTTGCATTTTCTCCCTTTCATCACCAAAGTAAATGGACTGAGGGGAGAGCAAATTCATGAGGCATTCACAACTGCTTCTGGAGAACATCCCCATGCAAAGCTCTGTGTGCTGTGGTCCCCTTCTTCTCTGTTGCCGGCTCCACCTTTCCCCTCTGGTTATAAGTTTCTGACTGAGTAGGGGAAAGGGACTGTCCCTTCTGGTATTAATTTTTAGGACCTGATGGAGAGATGGGGGCCCAAGTGGAACAAAGTTTTCTGTCATGAATTTGGGAAGACCTGAGGCTGCTCTTGGCAGTGTCCAGGGTGTAGAGAAAACGACTTAATGCCTTTGCTGTACTACCGCATAATAAATTGGACATGAGGTTATTGGGTTTGTCCAGTTCACTCAGCAAGGAGGCAAAGAACAGAGAAAGTAACCTTTGCAAAAAAAAAAAAAAAAATGCTTTAAGTTGTGGTAAGTAAAGACTGCAAATTGGATCCCTGATAGGTTGAATTTTCCATTTTGTGGAGAATGTGCCAAAATACTACAATAAAATACATTATGCATTTCCCCTGCCTTCCCATTGTAAAACTTGAGAATCATGGCGTATTAACCAAAACCAGATACATCCATCAAGTTTCCATACTCTGAAGCAGTATAGGGTGGGGTGAAGCTGGTATTAATAGGTCTATTCATCACAATAAATTTTCCTGGTAGATGTGGGTGGTTCAGACTCTGTGAAGAAATGGCTCAGAAGCCATCAGTCTCCACCCAGACGAGCAGGAATTTCTAGCAGGGAGTGTCCCACATACCGGTAATAAAAAAAAAACACACGATGGCTAACAGAAGAGAGTTTTCTTCAAGGGTTTTATTTTAATTTCAGGTGAGCTGAGAATCAGTTTGCACCAAGATTCATTTTGGTTTCACAACAGTTTTCTGCTATGATTTGCCAGTCATTGGTCTGTGCTCCATAGGTAAATCTGTATTTGATTAAGAGCTGGCTTTAGGCTGTCATCTTCTCACTTCTGTCCCAGCTCACCATAAAAAGCCCTGTAAAACATGGAAGTTCTCGAGGGATTTAGCATTTGCAGTTCTGACCAACACGAAACCAACATTTTTGTGAATTTGTGTCATTATGTAAATTGTATATTCTCTTCAGAAATTTATCTATGTATTCATGGGCTTAATTGCTATTTCTTGTACAGCAGTGCTTGGAGTTAGTAATGAGAACTGCTCTGCGCTGGGCGTTGTACCCGTACATAACAGAGAAGACAGATCTGCTCTTGACAGCTAAGAGGATATGACGGGATGATGGGAGTAACAAAAGGGGTGGAGGATAAAGTAACAAAATGCACAGTGATTAACAGATAAATACACAGCTACCCACATTAAACAAATTATTTGAAAAATAGTGTTATGCACCAATTATGTAGCAATATGCATTTAATGGTATTTCATATCTAAGTGCTTTTTCTCTTTGAGGAAATGTAAGAATCAGACAAAATTTATTTATATATGCACACGCTGTAGTCTTCTGTGCCTAATCTTGCTTCCAATGTTCCTGGAGGGGTGGAAACTGAAACAGAAAATGAGGCACTAGTGATGTCTGAGTTTAGAACTTGGATATTTGTTCATGAAATGTCAATAGATGGTTTGAATTGTTTGCTCAGTGGAGAACAGAAGGATCAGTTGTGTTACAAAATGATGGACTATTGTTGATGGTTGTTCTCTATGTAATGTACAGAATCACCATGCTTTTTGGAGAGTGGGGGTGTATGAATTTAGGATGGTCAGCTGAACATAAGGAGAGCAGACAAATCTGTATTTCAGTGCAAAGCCCAAACACAAGCAGAAAGGAAGCTTTTCCTTTAATTTTTCTTTTTTTTTTTTTTTTTTTTTTTTGGGGGGGGGATGGGGGTGGCAAGAGTTGGGGGAAGGGGAATGACACAACCAGGAGTCACTATGGCACTAGGCAATTTGCCATTTCCTTCATATGCTGTTTGCTTGTGGGCATCTTTGGAGGTTGCATTTGGTGGCAGGTTCTGCAGGGAAGCTTATGGGCTCCCCGTAGATGAGGAGCACAGTCTTCCATGTGTGTTGGAATTTCTTTCTGGCCTTTCTCCTATGACTAATCATTGTGAAATCATTGAGACTAGATGGGACAAAAGATACACTGAAGTTACCCAAGGAGATTAAAAAGGATAATGTACTGCCATCTATTGCAGTAAAGGTGAAGTTAGCCTCAGATCTGCATTCGTTTGCTGTGTGCCATCTGCAGCAATCGAAGGCAATGCATAAGCTAGTGGAGGACCACTGTTTGGCTGTGGCATGGATCATCATTTGGTAAGATAATTCTGAGATGGTCACATTTTTGTGGACAAGTGTGGGAGGCTATGTGCGGTGTCGCACCCTTACTGTCTCATGTTTTACCATTCAAGTCTCCTGTTCACTGATTATGTGATGGCTGAGGTTTCCTTCTTAGGTCTAGGGCTTCCTATCTTTGCCCTGGAAAAACCAGCCATCTCCACTGCAATCCAGCCAACATTCAAGATGTGTCTTCTAGGCTTGCTTTGTATGCCCAGTGGTTGGCACTGACAAGTTGCTGAACCTCACAGGTTAGACACAGTGGGTGCTGGGGTGAGCATGGATGGTCATGGGCTCCTCTGAAATACATGTTTCTGACGCGGCAGTGAGGAATTCAGACAGTAAATGAGGCCCTTGCTCCATGGTGGCAACAAGAGACCAGTGGTAAGCCAGGCTGGGGTGGAAAGCAGCCAGAGTCTGTGGGTGAGTGCCCACATTGGCCAAGGAGGGATGGGGAGAGACAAACGGGTAGTCAGGGCTGGTAAAATTACAGAATTACAGAATTGTCTAGGTTGGAAGAGACCTCAAGATCATCGAGTCCAAAATGGGTGAGCAGTCAAGTGGGAGGCAAGAGCATTTCTGCATGAGTCCCTTGGTGGATAATGAGTGTGGGAATGAGAGATGTGACTTCTGAGCACTGCTGGAGCAGCTCGGATTTCTGTGCTATGTGCAAGGGTGCTGCAGTGCATCCTTGGTAGTTGAGACAGCATTGGTACCTGTACGCTTTTGCAAATAATGGGTTAATTGCATATATGTTATTATATATGTACACCTTGAAGAATTATATTACTTTCAGAAATGCAATGCTTTTTGTGTAAAGATTAGTATATGGTGACATTAAAGAAATTTAAAGAATGTTCTTAAGAGTTGTGAGATGCTGAATTACCTAGGCAATAAAGGAGCAATGCTTTATTGAAGCAGACAGATTTCCAATGCAAGCTGCAGTAATTTTGCTGACATTGACTTTCAATGGTGCTCTGACATAAGTCTCAACAGCATCTGCAAGAAGGGGATAGAAGCCCTTGGGCTTCAGATTCAGGTATTCTTGCTGTGGGTCACCTCTCTGTAGTTTCCCTCCCTTTGTCTAACTGGAGGGTTTGGTGTGCTCTTTTCTGATGTATAGCTGAAGAGACCATATGGGAACATCACCTATACATACCTGCTGCTTCTCTGACATAGTCACTTCGTTGAATTTGGATTTTTTTTTTCTATTCAGTTCTATACTACTTTTTTTTTTGTTCGCTTTGTTTTGTTTATAAAGTGTAAGTAAAGTAGGTCAAGTTTCCCATAGGAAGGAATGCATGTTGAAACATTATTCACAAGAGAAGTCACAGTGAAGCAACTACTAGCACCAACAAGATGTAACCTGGCTTGAAAGCTGCCCTAATACCTCTTACCTTCACAGGTGAGAAGTATCTTTCTGATTTGATCTGGTCAATGATGATTTTGGTTTTGCCTAAGTATGGCTTGTTATGATTTGCACTGCTGGATTTCAGCATCACTGTTGGTCATTTGTTTGAAAAATTAACATTCTAACTTTTTTTTTTTTTTTAACAAAAGAGCTGAAGTGTTATGACTTGGGCTTCTTAAGGTCATTATTAATTTTTCTGTTGAAAGGGAAATGAAAAAGAGAAGGGAAAGAAAACGAAAAAATAAGAGTTTCTTTGCCATTAAGAAAACTTTTTTTTCCCATACTTTTACTTGAATATGTAGTGGGAATTTGTAGAAATTTATTTCATTTTTAACAGCCCACTGCCTTTTTTTTTTTTTTTTTAATATTTAAAAAATGAAAAATGTCATTTTTCATTTATTTAATTTTGGAGTTTTTTCTTTGTATGACCCTGGTTCACCAGTTGGGTCTACATAGTTGGTATCTTGAGTCTATTTTTGCCAGTGGATCTCTGCATAACTGTTGTCGTTCTTTTTGCAAGAGTAGGGTTTTAATGAGAGAACCATTCAAAAGACAGAATGGACATAATTAAAATATTTAGCCCAATAAAAATATGCAGAAAATATGCATCTCATGCACTGTGAGCCACACCAGGGAAAAAGTACCATCTTTCGAAGGTTGGTTTCTGGAATGCAAAAAAAAATGCCTGGGTTAGTATAGTTTGGGTCAAATTTCTTGCTTTCTGTTGAAAATAATTGAAAAATCATTTCTTTTTGTACAGTCATGCATAACCATTTATTTCACAATACTGATCTTGCCTTTTCATAACTTTTTCTTGCACAGTACTTCAAAAATTCCTTAGCTGTCTTTCTCAGATTTTATCTCAGCACGTATGTTTTTGTCATTAATTTCATTCTCATGCATTTATTGTTTTACCAACTTATGGTTGGCTTCCAATCTGTCTGCACGCTGTGTGTATCTTCTTATCAGTCCATGTTTATGTTCAGTTTGTCTTGCAAGTGCAATTTCCCCCCCTGCCTCTCAGAAATAATCTTTTTGTATGCGTATCAGTATTATGGATTTCGTTGCCAAAGGATGTTGGTGAGGCTAGGAGTGTGAATGGCTCAAAAAAGCTACCAACAGATATATTATTCTCCTGTTACAGGTGATGATCTGCATCTCCTAGGAAGTTGCTAAGTTTCTGATGGCTAGAAGAGTATGTACTAGGGCTCAGGTCCTTCTGCATATTCTTTTTTCCTATTTTCATCCCTAAATATGACCTTGGCTGGCATGACCATCCTTGGAGATAAGATGCTGGTCTGTCTGAGTCTTTGCTCTAGTCCAGTAAGGCTGTTTCACTGTCTCACAAAAACTGGATGCTGACATGGTCTGTGTGGTGCTTCCCCAGTTCACGGTGCAAGCAACACAAAGCTCATAAGCAACACAATGATGGAAACCTGTGGGGAAATGCTCTCTGTCCCTTGGTTTCTCAAGTACAGAGTTCACATTTCAAAAACCTGAAAGAACACAGTGGTGGAGTCCCCATCCCTGGGGGTATTTAAGAGACGTGTGGATGTGGCAGTAAGGGACATGGTTTAGTGATGGTACATGGTATGTCAGACTTATGGTTGTACTTGATGATCTTGACGGTCTTTTCCAACCCAAATGATTCTATGAGGTAACCACTAATTGAAAAGAATTATAGTTTTGAACCTACTGTCATCTCTGAGATTGCACCTGAAAGAACATTTCCTCATGTACTGGATTGATTTCACAGTTTCTTCTGGGTGAATTCATCATGCACCTGAGGGAAGAATTTAGTTGTTTTGTGATGAACTATTCAGTGTACAACAGAACTGACGAGCCATTTGTCACATACATACATAACCTTCTATTTAAAGTACTTTACAGGCAACTAGAGAGAGACCAAGAAGGCCTAGAAGGTAGCTCCTTGCTTTGCACAGGGATAAGCTGAAGCATGCGAGTAAATAAGTAAGTATGACTTAGTATCAGTTAGCAGGCTGAAGGATCAATCTCAGCCTTCAGTAGTTGTGTATTTTGATGAAGCATTTGAAACAGGCAGATCCTTCAGCCTTTTCTCTTGTCGTAGAGCAGCGTTGGGAGTCTGTATTGGAAGTTGTCCCTTCACTCGCCTGCTGCTGGTCTCCGCTTCTGGGAGGGTTCATCCAGGCATTGCCTTAGGGTGGCCTGTCATCAGGGCAAGAGTTTGTGAACAGACTGCCATGGACATACAGCTACAGTTTTTTGTGATTTTGCTCTCATGAGCAATTTTCCCACATGAAAACTGCAGGGAGCAGGATTGCCAGCCTTTGTTTTGTGTGTATTTCAAGAGCAGAATTGAACAAAGAAAGATCAAACTCCTCAGGTCATCTTGTTTTTGTCAGCCAAGACATTTAGGATTTTTCTTCCTTGCTTTTGGGTTTGGAGCCTGCAAGTTTCGTTTTACTCTGAATTTTCCCCTGGAAGGCTAGAAAAGTAGAAATATATATATACTTTAATACTAAAAAAGGAGTTGGTTTTACTTCATTGGCTGATTTTAGGATTTTCAATAAATGAAAACAAAGTGTATTACAAGACTCATGATAAAACTCCTTTATTCTGTAAGGAGATGACGAGCAACTAGTGGTTGTACTTGGGCATCAACTGCACTGTGACTGCAGGAGAACCCTTTCTGTGAGTCAGCTGAGCAGATTCTGCACTAGGCAATGAGATACATGTAGGTGCCAGTATTTGTATTTCACTTTTAGACCTGTTCATTAAAGTTCTGTGAGCATATACCTAAATAGTAGGCTATGGGCCTATAAAAAGCTAAGCACACTATTAATACTGGCTTTGTGTTATGAGAGCTCACACAAATGGTAACCTTTTGAGGCAAGATTGTTTGGTTTGGACATACCTACAATTAGGAAAAAAAAAAAAGTGCAAACAGCTGTTTCAAGTTTTTGTTTTGCTTTGAATAAAAGTATCCAGTCCTAGTTCAGGGTTGTTTAGTGCCAAGTTCTGGTTCAAGGCTGGAGGTAGACCTTACAACAGAATTAGAAAGTCCTGAAATGACTCTTCAGGCTGTTGCCAGCACAAACTGCAATGGCACCTGTGGACACTGCTGGACCCTGGGTGTAGGGGATGGGGTCCTCATCCCACTGTGGGGTGAGCAGAGCCTCCTGGGAGAGGTCCCAGAGCCCCTGCAGAGCCTCAGTCCTGCAAGAGAGCTGCTTCATCTGGCCCCAGTCCACACACGGCATGCTATGTTTTGGGTGCAACACTGTGTTTTCGTGTGTATTTTTGGATCCTGAAAGAATGTCTTTGTTCTCAGGGGAGGTTGGTCAAGTGAGTTGATCATTGGGAGTCTGTGGACACAAAAGACAGATACTGATACTCGAGCTGCTGGGACCTGGATTCTAAATACTTGTATTGGAAAATGTGAATCATGGTGATGCTAGATATTATTAATAGGAGTGCCTTTAATGTTTTATGACATTGACTTCAGTTAACTAGAAGGACTTAAATTTGGTTAAAGACAAATAAATAAATAAATAAATAAATAAATAAAAGGTTTCACATGCTCATTTGTGAAACCTTGCTCACAAAAATAATTTATGTAACTGTATTGGTGCCTCCTTCTATGTTTGTTGCACACAAATAAGTGAATATGCTGGCAGGGATGGTGGTAAAGAGGTTAAAACTTGGTTGAATATGGGATAGTAAAAAGGACATTTAGAATTAGAACATGTTTATATTGGAAAACTATTAGAGCAAAACAGGAGAAAGAAACGTTCCTGTCCTGCAGCCTGTGAAAATTTCCGTATTGCTGATGTTAAGCATGAGAGCACGAGATTTTTAGTAGATCTTGAGTACAAGAAGGTGCAGATTTAGCATCTGGTAGGCAAGCCAGTAGGTTGGACAGTGAACAGTTGCTGTGAGCTGTCAGTCTGCAGCTGACAGCCCCGGGAAATTAGTTGGAGAAAACATCGGGGTGGGTGATGCCAACTAACAGTGTTGAGATGTTCACAAACTACTCATTGACAACTGGCAAGTGGAGGTTGGCAAAAGGAGAAATATCTTTTGGCTAGGTGAATGCTTGTAGGGTCAGTAGTTCTGAGAACAGCAGCTCTCCAGGGGAAGTACTTGCAACTAAGTATTAGTTCAATAACATTGTTATTATTTTTTTTTTGTTGTTTTTCACAAGACAAAATGCAGAAAGATGCCTTTCATGGTGAATTTCAGAAAAAGCAACCATGACGGGAATTGTTATATCACTAATCTTAAGGGACTATTTCTGATACTTAATGGTTCTCACAACATTCCAGTACACGCAAAGCATTTCTCAGAGCCATCAAATGATCACATTTAGGTTGAACTGGCTCATGCTCTCTCTTCCTGGCTTACCTGGGAGGTATCTGCAGTGAAGCGCACGTCCTTCCTCTATTCCTTGGCCAGCGGACTTCCAGAAGGAGGGATTTGCTTCTTCCACCTTCTTCCTGAAGGTGCTTCTGCTGGTTTATCTCAGACCTTAAATTTTGTTGTGGACATTTATTATTTCTTTGTGTTCAGAACAGATGTGATGTAAGTTTCTTTGGTGGTTTGGGGGATACAAATGGCTATGTTGACGTTGGAGAACTCCAGTGTGTATAGATCCACGTTGCATAAGGATAAGTCCACTGTTAATCAGGTTCATAAGCTCGAGTAAATGCTTGTCAAGAGCAAGTAGGAATGCCAGCAGCTGAGCCTCAGTTGTTTCATTGGAGATGTATGGGGCTGCCCTCCCCTGTGATGGGAGGTGCTGGGGCTTCTGGGGTCCCCAGTTGCTGCAGAGGTATAACCAGAGATCCTAACCAACATCCTCAGCAGCACAAAGAACACATCCAACAGTCCAAAACCATGCTTGAAAGAAATGAAAATTTCCTGACAACTGGAAATCCTGTTTTTCCGCCAGCTCTATACCTGGCTCTGATTTCATCTCCTAATGGAAACAACCTGTAAGATCCTAATTACTGGCTGACAGCTTGGGACAGAAGAGGTAATGGCACTGTTAAAATCAGGAAGCAGATTTCATCAGTGCTTTGTCAACTGTCCTGCCGAGTCATTCATGTGAGGCAATGACTCAGCCCAGGATCTGCTGTCCTGCCCCAGGTCTCTGCCCCAGACCAGATCACTACAGCATGAGCGCAATCTAGACTGACTCTGAACAGACAACGTGGGATTTAATGCTACCTTGGTGCTTTTATGTTGGCGTTATGTTGCCTATGGGAGTCACAGGCTGACAGATGACTTGGCCAGGAGCCTGCCAATCCAAAGTCAAAACGGTAGCAAAGAGAAGAGCAAGCTTAAACTGCCAAAGGAAATTTTTACTATGTCTTGGTTCTTCGTCACATTTTTGATTTGGTAGTAGCAGAGTTTTAAAGCTGGATTCACTGTACCAACAAACTGCAGCATCAGCATTAACATTGATTTTTCGGCCCTGCTCCCTCTTTCTTTATTAGCCTGACCTTTTTGCAGACCTGATCTGGAGCTTGGCTCCACAGATGCTTCACTCGGCACAACGAGGGGCCGATAACAGCTGTCAGAGGTGAGGGAATGTCTGGAATGGCATCCTGGAAGCAGACAGCCAGACAGATAGCTCAACATTGTCTCTGCTACCAAAGGATGCGGGATGTGGGACTGCCCTGTCAGAGCCAGGATCTGCTGGCCTTGCTCTCCAGGTGGCCTTAGAGGTGCTGCTTCTGGTGCTGGCTGTCACTCTCTTCAAACTATGGCTTATCTTTCCTTCTTTTTTTTTTTTTTTTCCCTTTGGTGTTTCAACACAGTTCTGCATCTATTATTTCCTACTGGTATTCTTGATCTTTTATCATTAGAGGCACAATTTATATATCTGTTTTGAAGCCCAGCCTATGGGTTCTGTCATGTTCTGAAGAGTCTGAAAAAGTTAACACATACTATTTAGTAATACCATGCAGTGCCTTTAAGTGTTTTTTTTTTTTGTTGTTTTGTTTTTTTTTTGTTTGTTTGTTTGTTTTTGTTTTTGTTTTGTTTTGTTTTGTTTTGTTCAAGACCTTGGCTTTGTAATGTCCATAAGAAGTAGCCCCAAGTGTTGTCAGTGAGATCTGTGTCTCAGAAAATAGTGGGAAGTGATGGTCTGCATCCCCTCCAGAATTCCCCATCCCTTTCTGTATGTGTGCACATATACACACCTACGTGTATGCTTGGTTTGTGTAGCAGCCAAACTGTTACATGATTTCATCGCAGCCCTTGAAAATGACTGCCTTTCCTGCTTTCTGCATTGCCAAAAAATCTAGTTGTTTTTGTCATTTAAGGAAAGATTAAATGTAGGTATACCTAACGCAGATATTGCACATATATGTCAAAAAAAGAAAGGGGGGGGGGGATAAAATACAGCTGTGTGCAGGTCAGAGAGTTGCTTTTTGTATTGGTAAGGACTGCTGTAGGACTGATATATTAAAAAGAAAAAGAAAAAAATGCACAAAACAACCTTCTGCAGTTTAAAGACCCTCTGAGCTTTGCTTGCATCTCATCTCCAGGTCTGGGTGAGAAGAGGCTCAGAGATTTGTTGTTTCTTAACTTCTTTTAAGAGGGTTTCCTTTAAAAATCTGTTTATGGTTGGGGAGGACATGCCTGAAAAAACATTTGCACATAAAACAGCTGTTAAGTGAATCTCCACACACTGAGATCAAGCGAACGTGAAGAAATATGTACTTCCAAGGACCTCTCTGCCAACTTGGAGCCTCCTTCAAAAAATAAATACAATCTCCCTACAAGCCTCTGGTAACTTAGTTACTGAAAAATAAATTGAGCTACTTAGACCCTTGAACCATCTTTTTATTTTTTTCCTCCCTCCCGCTAAGTCTGAAGCAAATGCATAAAATTGTGTTGGAATGATGCGCGCTGAAGCCAAATAGATTGATTTTAATGTTTCTTTGGTATGTTCTCAGCTAGTCAAGCGCGGGCAGCAGCGGAGCCGTCCGTGTGTGAACTAATCGCTTCCAGTAGTGCAGCCATCCTTCCAGCAGTAAATTAAAATGCCACAGAGCTCTCTTTAGACTTCCCTCAATGCCACTTGTGAAACAGAGCGTCATCTGGGGGGACTCTCAGAGGTGTAGGATGGCATTATTGAAGGCTTTTCTTCATTTCTGGTTTAATTCCTCCTTTCTTCTTTTGCGTAGTCCCACATGCAGTAGGGGAGGGCTCACTGTGGAGGCACAGCTCCGTGTCCTCTGTTTTCCTTTGTTTTGTTTTGGGGATTCAGTGGGTACCAGCGTGCATTGTCTCAGGGTGTCTGCAAAGCCCTAGTCCCCTGCTGCAAAGCTGTGTCCCTTTAAAACCCTCCACCGCTGCAGCTAGGGAAGGTTGGTGGTGCACTACAGATGTTTTTACAGTTCGTTTCCAAACAGCTGCTTTTCCCTTCTTTCGTCTGTTTTTCCTTTATTTATCAAACCCCTCAGGACGGCTCACGGCTTGCAGCCCTGGCAGTGGTTTCCTCCGTGAAAGCCCTCGTACGGGGCCCCGGGATGGAGCCGGAGGCAGCACCTGCTACCCCAGCAGGGCTTCAGCTCAGCAGGTTGCAGCCCTCATGCCCTGGGAAGGAGAGGGACAAGTGCTCCTCCATGGCAGTGGGAGCTTCAGGGGTACACCATTTTATTAGTCTTTATCCCACTTGTGGTGCTTAAATGGATTAAAATCCCTGCATCCATCATCCTGGGGGAGAATGCACTCGCATTCCTGGCACATCCCTGGGTGCTCGCATGGAATGCACTCGCAGTCCTGGCACATCCCTGGGTGCTTCCTGGTGTGTGGAGATTTGTCCAATGTTGATAGTTAAATGTTTAGATCCCAGGTAATAGGAAGCAGGAAGAATGAAAACAAGCCGTAGAGCCTTATTTGGCCAGCAGTCAAAAGTCTGATGGCAATTGCGACTCGAGCCTTGGCTCACGAGCAGGATTTTTTCCCATTCATACACTCTTTCAGCAGACAGATTTCTGTAGATGGTTTGAAGGGAGAAGGGGAAGAAAAGTCGAGAGATGAATCTTTTCTCCACTTGTTCTTTAACCAAGTTGTTTGTTCCTCAACTTGTTCACAAAATCAGAAGTGAATATACTCCATCTGCTGCTTTTCTTTCTATTATTCTGTGGTGGTTCCTTGGTTTTGGAGGAGCACAGGCGGGCGTGTGCTACAGGGGGCTGCTGGCTCCTTGCTGCCTTACTTGGTTATGTCCTGCAAGGCCAATAAACCTGGGTTTGTCTTTTCTAAACGAGGTTTCCAATTTTCTAACTCCAGGTTTCAAAGACCACCTGGATCGGAGGGCACTAGGGGAGTTTGTTGAGGGTTGGGTCTGGCTTTGTTAGCTCGGAGGGGCTGTCAGCTGTTTCGTCATCACATTGTCAAGTCTAGGAAAATAATTATTGGTGACAAGTTAGCAACTCCAAGAAATAAGGTTAATTTTTCAGCTCAGATTCTTGGTGGATAAGGAAACAAGATTAAATGAGCTTGCATTTTGTGCAACTCTTTCATAGAAGGACTCCACTCGTTGCCCTTCATGCTGAGTTCAATTAACCACACAGTCTTGCAAAACCAAGCACAAGACTCCACAATTTTCTTTTAATAAATTGCCATCATGGTCTGGCTTTTCACAGAGTACGTGGAGCAGCACTGGGCGTGGAAGGAAAAAGCACTGAGAGATTTCTTGGAGATCCTTAGCAGAGTCTGTGGTTGAGGTCTCTGCTCCCAAGGGTCCTGCCTTGTCCAGAGAAATGCACAGGTTTGGTTGCTATCAAAAAACTGCATTGAAGATGCTTCTGGACTTCTGGAGAAATGTGCTCAGCAGTGGTCCATATCCTAACAAACCTCTTTCTTGCGTGGAGATGGAGCAGGACCTGGGGCTTTGTTGCTGTCTTAGTTTGTCCTTGTGCAGCTGTGAAACCAGAGGGCTGCAGGGGGTTGATGCTGGGAAGGCTGAGGAATGGGACCTTGTCCCTGTGGCTGTGGACTCAGAGCACTCATGAAAAAGAGAAGGATGTGCAGGGATGTCTCTGCACCTTTCTTCCACAGAGGAGTGCTTTTGTCCAGGTTCCTTGTGCAGTTAGATCAGAAATGAACCATTTCTTTTCCCATGTGTTGTGCAGCCTACTGCTTTACAAGTGATTGAGAATTCCCAGGTTTTACAGTGGGTGGTGTTGAATTCCCACTCGAGTCCTCTTTTGGCTTAGTTCTTGAATGTGGAGGATACAAGCAGGCCATAATAACCAGAGGTGGGTCTGGTTGGAGCTGGAAGTGTTGAAACGTCAACTTTTTTCTTTTCAGGTAAAGAAATAAAAAAAATGCTGGCCTTTTCAGATGTCCCAGAAGTGGAGGAAGTCAGGAAGTGTCTTTCTCTCTGATGACACACATTGGTTATCTGCAATTGCTGTGGGTCATGTTTGAGATCTTTGGCTAATATGTAGGTCATACAGTATTGTAGAGTAGAGGGGAAAAGGGCTCAGGAAAGCTGATGCTTTTAGATGTTTTCTGTACTCCTGCAAGATTTGAGCAGTTCTAGGAAGCCTTGCACAAAGCCATCTGGAACTGAGCAAGATATTTAGAAACCATTAGCTTTGATATGATAGAAGTATCACAGAAGGTTTACGTAGTTTTGACCAGCTCTCAGGTTTAATTTTTCTTCACTTCCACATTTTGCTCTTGTTGGCATTTGAGATGCTTCTCTTCTATTGGGATTCTGTTATACAGCAAGTTTTTCCTGTAATTTCTTCAGTATTATGGCGTTTGCAGCATTAGCAAGTCTGATACAAAAGCCACTATATGGCTAGAAAGGTATATTCAGTTCTCATATTTGCAAAGGTGTTCTTCAGAACAAAAACACTTTTGTGGTTTTGTTATGCAGTTAGAATAAGGATTTTTTGACATCCTTATGTAAGACACCTTCTGTTCCTGATAAATTACTGGTCTGATTTGTTTTTTCCATTCACACAGACCTACCAGTTTTGCCCAGCTGCTAGCTTAAAAAGGGAGCTCCTCTTTCTCTTTAAAACCTAGTTGCTCCAGATTTAGCTTTGAATTCCACAAAAGCTCAGGCTCATGCTTAAATCTGAATACTTGGAGGTGACTCCTTAAAGTTCAGGTGGAATTTGTGTGACAAATACTGTTTTTCAGGGTTGAGGCATTCATGGGTTGACAAAGCAAAACTTTGAATATATGTTCAACTGAATGAAAGCTTTGTTTTCTTCCATTTACCTTGAGAAGAGTAACCATGCCTCTTCCTGAGAACCTCTTTCTACAAACCCTCCTCTCACAGACTTGTTAGTGACCTAGGTGGGAGATTTGCACTGAGATTTTTTTGTCCATGACAGTTGCATTTCGTGACTGTAGAAAAAATACTGTATGTAAATGCACTCTTTAAAAAGATGATGGGAAAACAATTAATTTACTTCTGCTTAGGATTATTTTTTGCCCAGTTTTTGACCAAAAAGGGCTTAGTTTCAGAATGCTAAATGTGAAAATCTGTACTGCATGACTTCATTTATTAACAACAGAAAAGCTGTCCCATATGTTTTACTGGCAGAGAAAACATATTTTTACATAATAGAATTAGAGCAGAAAATATTATTCCCTCTTGGAAACATTATAGTGTATTAAATATGACTTGGAAGCTAGGTTTCCAAACAATTTGATTCCAAAAGCTCATTAAAATTTGATGTATGCCCTAGTATCTTTGATTTACATTGTTTGTACGCATTCTAATTAGCTAGGGAAACGTCAGTCGACAGTTATAAAGTCATGAATGTGCAAATTACTGCTCCTGAGTCTTCAAGCAATTCTCTGGAAATACCTGCACCTTTATGAGGCTTACCGCTGGAGGTGGAGAAGCTTTTTCATCTGAAAACATGCTGTTTTGTTTGTGTTATGGTGACATCTGGAAGCCTTGATCCGAATTGGTCTTCTCACAGTGCAAGGTACTCTACACAGGGATCAGTCCAGGAGAGTTTACTGTTGAAGCTAAACTAGATGCAGAAAGGAGCCTGCCAAACCAGGTGTTAAATACTTCTTTACCTGTCAATGACCCAAGCTGATACTGGCCCTCCACCTCACTGAGCAAAAAGCAAGTTGCAATCAAGACACTTGCACTGTTGCAAAAATGAATGTCTTTCATAGCAAAGCAGGAGAGTTGAACCACTACCACTACCTGATCCTCCTTTGCAGTCCTGTAAGGCAGCTTTAGGATGGGCAGCAGCAATACATGCTTTGCTGTGGTGTTCCATGGGTGTCCTCTCTCTTCAACCTGGTGAGAAAGTAGCTGAATCCCAGTGTCTATTCATCAGCCTTTCTGCAGTGGTTGGCAGGAAGGGCTCCACCTGAGACAGTTTCCTCATATCGACATTCATGAACCTGGACTGGGAACAGGTGCTTCCCTTTCTGTTTCTGTTTGTGAATGGTTGCAAACTTCTCAAGTGGAGTTTGTTCGATCAGGGCAAGCCTCAAGGAGGCAGTGCCGGTAAGGAGAAATCTTTGTGACAGATGCTGGAAATGCCCCCATTTCAGAAGCAAACTTGCATCACAACGAACTTACTATTGTTAAGAAAGGGAAGAACTTTCTTGCAACTCTGGATATATGAACTAAATCTTACATTCAGTCTTAGCTTCTTTAAAAAAAAGAGCTTTATAGCATAGGATATTAGTAGAGGCAGGGGGAGGGAAGAACTCTCTTCTTCACAGAGGTGCCTTCGGGCAGTAACTGGAGATCAGAAAAATATGTAAAGACCATCGTAAGCACATTTTAACAATACTAGAAGAAACCGAAGGCAAAAATCCTGGTGTTTCCTTTATTTTATTATTATTATTATTATTATTATTATTATTATTATTATTATTATTTGTTTGTTTCATTTGAAATGCTCTTTTTTATCATCATGAATGTCTGGCCAGAGAGCTTTTTATACACACGTTCATTATGCAAGGCAAGTTTGAGTAACTTTTTTTTAGCCTCTGTCTTTGTGTTGCATTGTGTGTGATGTTCACATGTGCTTTAATGAATGTTCAAGCTGGTATCTTGACTTGGACCACAAGTCAGTTAGGATTTGGTTTAAGATATTTGACATGGAACATGAACAGATGAAGACTAATGAATTCCTGCGTCAGCTGGGATCACAGGACCTCCTTGCAAAGGCTTCAGGCATTCTTAAAAATCCCACCCATAAATAATTCTGCAAAATGCCTCTTCTCTCCATACATAACAGAAATCTAGGAAGTGGAGGGATGTGTCACAAAGCTGTTCCAGGCTCCCAGGGAGAGCGACAAGCTTGCAGGCAGATGGGTGCTCTTTTTCTTTTCTTTTGCACCACCCAGTGCTTACCCCAAAGTCAAATGAGACTGCATGTAGAGTGAGCTCAGGAGAATCTGAAACAGAGCCTGCCCAGCTTGATTTGAGGTTGGTCTGGGCTCCTGCAGCCGTCCTTGGCATCAGTAGGGCTTGTGAGCAGCACCACTGGTTGGGAGACGCCCCAGTGTTTGTAATGAAACTCTTGCTGAGGCTGGGATTGGGATTTTTGGCCACCAGTGGAAAAGCTTCCATTCGTTTTGTTGGCTTTTGGGATAGGTCCTGTATTTTGCAGCTGTTCCTTAATCATGCTGGCACTGAAGATTGGTCTGTTTGTTCTTACTGGTCTTCCCATTACTACCCTTGTTTATGGACTGGTGGCAAATGCATTCTTCAGTCAGCTGCCTTGCTGTGCCCACGCTGTCTTCATAACCAGATATTTCCACCAGAAAAGGGAATTAGTCAGAGGAGGAAGCAGGTGTGTCAGATGTATAGGAAAGAGCATGATTAAACAGCCGTATTTTCTGCTTAGGCTTCTCCAGTGAAGTGACAGAGTCATCCTCAGCACAGCATCCCCTGCGGATAAGCTGTTGAGCTCAGGAAAATGATTAGCCCCCAGGCTAACACCTGATGGGCTACCAGCTGCATATTTTTCTTTTTCTTTTTCCCTAAGAAACACTTTTTTTTTTTTCCCCTGAGTTTTGCCATGGGATCTGACCTCTCATTTTTCCTTTGCCTTGATCATAAGTAAGCTCATGTTTTAGGGGCCGTTTTTCTCATAGGTCAGGCTGCCAACACTTGCAGAGATAGTGGGTACTTTGGCTAAGGTTGCAACTTAGCATCCTGCTTACTTTTAAATATATCAAAATAACCAGAAATCTGTGTTTTTCAAACCTGGCTTGCAATTGCTATGGGAGAGTTTGCTTTTGTTTTTCTTAACCCCTAAAAAGTTTTATTTCTGGTTTTACCATGTGTTGCTAGACCTAAGATGAGCTCTTTCTCATTGGGTTTTGGAATTTTGAAACCTGACAGAGAGATAGTTGTGAGAAGTGACACTGTGAAGTTGGATTTTGCCTGGTTAGCTCTGAGTGCTTCTTAAGGGAGGCAAATCCAGGTGAAGAGAAAATTGTTTCCCCTCTGTCAATGTTTTAGGAGTAAATTTCACCTTCAGAAGCACCTGTACAATTGCCTCTGTGGCAAAGGGGGAAATAATTTGGGTTTGATGTTGTGGTCTACTATGATTAAATACTGAGTGAGAGTAGAAATGGATTTTGCCGAGTCATGTGTTGACTATATAATTCTTTTTCTAAAATATTCTCAAATATTTGTGAGAAGCAGCTGAAAAAGTCAGGAATGAAGACAGAATGTTTTCAGTTTATTGTTATGCTGCTGTTCAAACAATTTAGAGTAAAACACCTCATGTATTTTGGAAGAAACATTATTTAAGCATAAGAACTTTGTGTCTCACTCCCCTCACTCACTGCAGTTGCTCTGCACATCACTTGCAGCAATGAAGAAACAAAACTTACTGATAGTCACATCTGAGGACTTGTTTCCAAAACACAGACAGAATTCAAGGAGGTACCTTGCTCGGGAAACCATTTTCTCCATGGCAGATACCACAACCAAGTTACAGAATGGTGATATGTTGCTAAAAATAATCCCTCTGTGTTTTCACAGCAGCTTCAGTAAATCTCTATCTAGTCGGAGGATTATCTTAATCTGGGTCAAGAGATACTGCTAAGAATTTGCAGGAGGCAAAAGCATTTGGGGTGGCATTGTTTACTTCAAGCAGTTAAAGGGAGGTCACGGGTAAATTCCAATTACAAAGAAGAGTCAGCATATCAAAAATGAGCAAGTACAGATACTGCGTTAAGGGTATAGACCAAATCATCTGATATAAACAGACATTTGCTAGCAGGGTAGCTCTTCCACCTGGTGGTCATCAAGACAGCACCCTGTCATGCACCCAGGGAAAGAAAATGGTGGTAGAAACCATAGTTTCTAGTAGAAACAGTGATAGAAACAGTAGTAGGGAAGTAGTACATAGGGATGGAAGTTAAGTTAGGAGGTGATGGTGTTGTTCAGAGGAGTCACAGGAAGGTGGTGGGCTCCATAACATGCCCATTGGTTCTGTCTAAATTCCATGGTTTGGAGCTTATATAGTGAGGATTTGGCCAAAATTTTAGGTTATTGGCAAATGAAGGATGATTAGAAGGAGTGTTAGAAGACACAAATCATCTGAGGAGGTTTGAACATGAGTGGTCTTTCAAATGTCAGTGCAAACTGAGTAATTTTGTTCATAAACAGAGTGGTGAGGCATAGCTGGTCAGAAAGTGGGATGGATGCTGTTCAAAGATGTTCCCCAGGTAATTTTATTTTTGTTCTGTCAGGGGCAGAATTACTTTGGTCTTCTCTCTCTGTAAACTTTTATTTGAGAAGGAGACTTCATCCAACTGGTGAAAGAGCCAGCAGCATCCTCCAAGTAGTCATGCCCACTACAAAAGATTTTTGTGTGTCAAAGGAGCCCAACCTTATTCATCGGATGGCTGAGGGGCTTCTTTAATTGGTCTGCAAGTATGATTTCAGTAATAGACATGGAGTGCAATGATGTTAGGCTTGGCTAATTACAGCCTTTCTGAGTAGCAATTAACATGTCAGAAATGCAGTTATGCCTGAAAGAAATGCTGAAACCTTCCTTGCCTCCTATTAAAAAACACAAATGGAAGATTCCTGTAAACTAATGAAAACAATCCAGCAATGCTTGGGGAAACATTTTGAGAGAACCTGTTTGTCACTGGTGTGACCCGATCGTTGCCTGTTGGGTGACGGTTGTAAAGAGGGCTGCCTGCAGCTGTAGGTTTGCTCTTGCTGAAAACAAAGGAGATAATGCTGTGTGTATGAGACTCATTAATACCCCTGGCAGCTGTAAGAATTTCCAAGGCTATAAAAGGAGCTTATCTCCTGAGGAGGAGAGCCCCCTCCCCTCCTACTCCCCCCCCTTAAAATTAGACAGATTAACTTCCAAAGAAATGGAGAGTTATTCCACCCCAAACCAATGCTGCTAATCTCTGGAGGGCTGAAAGGCCTCTTGTCTGTGATTGGAATCATATGATAAAGCCTTGCTTGCTTTCTGTTTTATTGTGCCAAAAAGTTTGTCTTGCTTTTTGATCTAGCTGAAAGCTAAAGCAGCTTTTAGTGTGTGTGTCGTATTGAGCATTTTGAGACAGAGTTTTGGGTCTTGTCTCTCTGGGCTTCTGGCATAGTGTCTCCGTTTAGCCCACGTGGTGCTTTCCTCAGGCATTGGTTCTCCCTTCTCCATAATGGTGGTTAATAGCACCTCCGAAGGGTCTTTTCCACTGATGTGACGAGATTTTTCAGATCCAGGGCAAAATGCTGGCAGTGGGCCTTTTCAGTCCCAGTCAAATAATGCACAGGTGAACAGCCCTGCCACGCAGGCTCCTGCTGTGCTTCCAGGATTTGCAATGAGCCAGAGCCTCAGTCAGCTGTGCTGTGAGGCCAATTTAAGAGGCTGTTTTGTTGTGTGTAAAATGCAGCACTGGACTGAGAAGTTTGCATCCTTGTCAATAGAGGTTGGGAAAGATGAGGCCTTGCCAGCAAGCTGCACGAGAAAAAAGCTTCCACAGAGAGAGAAGTAGGATTGCCACTAGATAGGGTATGATGGCTGAAATAAATTCTGAAACCAAGGGAAGAGGCACAAGATGTCACATCCCAATATAAAATACTAATTTAATCAGACAAGGGTTCCTTCTACTTCTGCAAAGAGGTGGACTGAACAGGAGGTAAAGCTGCTATTTTAATCTGCAGATTATATTTTGAAAGCTGCAGAAAAAAGAATGCTGCAGAGCACCAAGATCATATCTGACCTCCTGCATCCTTGCCCCATGATGGGGCTGGCCCTCAAGTCCACCTTTGCTGTCCTTCACTGCTGTACTTTGGCGTGACCTTTTAAAAAATACTGTGGCAAACACTGAATTAGAGTAGCTGCATCTAATCAAGAGATATGGTGGGTAATCTCTCCCTTGCCTCTCCCTATAATCCACTAATCCTTGCCTGATGAACCGAGTTTACTTCTGAAGAGGTCTAACTTTGGCACAGGCACTACTGAAGGCTATATTTATTTATTTATTTATTTTTAAAAAGACTTATTTTCCACTTTATTAAATGCTCAAGAGTCTTTTACATCAAAAATCTTACTGTTTTTTTTTTTTTTTTTTTTTTTTTTTTTTCCAAAGAGCAAGCAATTATTCCTCCTCCCACTCAAAAAAGTCCCAAGGAAAAAAGTCTTTCCAATGTTCAGTACATCAGGGTTGTAAAAAATACAACTAGCCTTCAATGCGTGGGTAAAGTTTATGCTCCCCAGGACTGAATCTTCATTCTTCCGTAGAGCTGAAGTGCATAGGCTTTGCTTGGATGGGGAAAGACGGCATTTCAAAAGGAAGAGGACTTTGTCCACACCACTTTTTCAGTGCCAATGCTGATGTTGAGGTGTCCTCTGTATTGATGTAACTGGGGGTAGCTGTTGTGGGAATCCATATTGGCATGAGGAGCCTGGCTGGTGGGTTTTCAGCAGAGTCTGTGCATGCTACCACTAGGCTGATGCTGGGGGAATCTTAAGGATATTGTATGGACTACCAAGACCCCGTCCCAGATGGTTATTCTCTGCTTTCCCAGGGTGCAGGAGATCGATACCACTCCCACTTTGTTTATTGCTGGATGGGATTGGGGGTCCTGGGAAAAACTTGTCCCTGAAAGCCCTGAAGGGAGGAGGAAAAGAGGAATTGCAGGGCATGTGGTTAGTTGAGCACTCTGTAATTTGGGAACACCAAGGCAGGCTCCCAGGCTCTCTTCTGATAAGATGAAACACTCTAAACTGTGTCAAATAATGAGTCTTCCAAAAACATCTGAATTCAGATCACAGCTCAAACTCTGGCTCCATTTTGACCTTATGTAAATCATGTAATCTCCCCTAAGAAACATAAGGGGCCTTGCCCTTTGAACCTGTGGTTCTTGGCTCATCCCTTTTCTGTCTTTCCTGTTAAACTCCTGGAAGCCATTCTTGTTTGCCTTTGGATTGGGAAACTGGCTGCTCCTTTTCTCAGAACAATGGAGGAAGATTCATTCATTCACCCAAAAGATTTATCTTGTTTCTGTTGCAATAAAGTTTTTGCATTCTTCATTTTCAGTCTGCTTAGCTGGCTTAAAGTCTGAATGAGTGACGATTTAAAGTCTGCTTAGCTAACGTCATGTTAGCAAATGGAATACAACAATTTTGGGTATTGTTAGGGAGGATTGGTATTGTTTTTCTGAACCCTGGGAAAAAACGTGATGTAGGGGAGCCTGCATGCCCCACCGAATATCTTGAAACTCTCCTGGTATGGACCAGAAGAATGGGAGAGAGAAGAGCATTTGGAAGAAACAAAACTACAATGGAGAACATTTAGCACATAGTCTGTACTATGCCACACACACCTATTTATTTCAGTGTTTTATAGCATTTGGTTTTTGTTTGTTTGTTTTAATCTTTACAGGTTTGCATTAACTGGTCAGAAATAATGGTAGCCAGTTTCACTTACACTGAGTTTTGCATCCTCCACTGCTTCTGCGGAGGTCAACATGGATGTTACGTTAGCTGCTGTGGTGGAAGCTGTCACTGAGGGCTTCTCTTTATTTTTTCTTTCTGTGATGATCGTAAAAACTTCACATTTATTGAAACATCTGTGGCATTTAATGCCCTATTGTTTTCCTGCTTTAGAAGCAGGAAGGGAGAAATGTATATTTTCCTTTACAACAAACCAGAATTTTTCAGTTGCTGACTCACTTGGCCTTGTTGTGCTGAACTGCTACAAGTGAGTTCATTGTAAACGTCCCTCACAATGTGTGGTTCAGGCCTTGTGTTTTTTGGACAATGAAATCATATACTGATATACAGGTACGAGAGAAGCTTTGCGTCCATTCAGCACAGATAAGATTGTTATCTGGGCCATGATTAGCTTGCATAGGAGACTGGATTTAACTGTTCCCCTATGATCAATTTACACAGTTGAGAATTTCAGATGCTAATATTTTTTTTGCATTCCACAGGTTCCTTTTTTTCTCATAGCTTATCTCTGTTTTAAGTGGTTCAAAATAGATGGCATTTTAATTGTGCAGATGCATCAGATACTCTGGAATGAAACCAGATCTTTTCCAGCTAGGATCATGCTGAAGTTTTCAAGTAATGAGAGTGACTGTGAATCAATTACATGATACTTCATTATGATGAAAGAAAACAAACGTGGCATCAACAGTGGGTTCAACAGTCTTTGTTTCAGAAAGGAACTTGTAGAACCATTTAAGGCAAAACAAAATCCCAGAGAAGATCATCAAAGAGCACAAATGAGAGCATAAAGTACTGTACAATGAAAAATGCCACAAAGGCTTCAATGTCTTAGATATGTATGCGAAAAATTTCAGGCTGAGCCTTCCCACACTATGGGAGGTCATCAAGTAAAGCAGAGTTAGCACTATTTATCTCCAGTCAAAGTGACACATGACTTCATTTGGGTTTTAGTCTCATTACTGCTGTAGTGTGAAGTGTCAGGTTAAAAAGACTACACGCTTTTCACCCATAGGGATTGCTCTGTTTTAATGGGTCAGGTCAGCACTATGGCTCAAAACATTGCCTACGATTAATATGTAATACATTTAAAACTAAAGTCCTTGAGAATACAAAATTAACCCTGTGGATGTCTGTGAATGGGACTTTTTGATGTTCACCTTGATATAAGGAATACAGTGTGCCACAGCTGCTGGCAATGGAGAACTGAAACAAAATCAGAAGAACATATTTTTCTCAGATCCTATTGTTCTTTGCAGAGTGGTCCTGGCAGTCATTGCTCTTGTATCATTGAAGATTGCCAGGGTGAATTATGTTACACAAACATGTCAGTCTTGGACAAGTCTTGGGGCAAATGTCTGATCTAGGTCAAGCAAGAAAGTACTGCCCTTTATTTTGCCCAATACTTTCCCATTTCTGACTTTACTTTCCACATTTATCATATTGCATACTAAAACTTTTTGGGGAAAAAAACAACTTATTCAGAAGAGAGTTTTCTCCAGCATATTCTTGAAATTTTTGTGGAGAAAGTTAGCAAACAGGATACTTTCATAATGCCCACATGTTCAAAAAATATTGTTACATCTGTTAAAAAAACAAGCAACAACAACAAAAAACCATTGATGAGGCTTTCCGACGTACCACACAGTATGTCTGCTGACTTGTGACTTTCTAACTGTAGTGGTGGGTGTCTAAAATAAGTAACTAAGAAGAAATGGGTATGCTTTTGTATCTGTTCAAGAGTGTTACTTTTGTGGCGTTTCATCATGCCTTGTCGTGTATTAATAATGTAGAAAAGACTGGCTAAGAAATAGCTTAATACACAGACTTTTTTGGAGTGGCATGAGGACAATTTGCCTTAGTCATAATTTTAAAGGAATGCAATAGTCTATGTGGTATAAAATCTAAGAGGAGCAAATTTTTATGGTGGCAGCATTGTTCGTTCAAACCTTTTTGTAAGCTAGAGTAACTGGCAAATTTATTTCAGAAAGGCATAGATAATGTCAGCGTTGAGTTCTGTGGCTGTATAAAACAGTGGGATGATGAGTTAAATTAGTGTATATTGATTTGTGGCTTCTTTTTATATGATTTAATAAAAGGAAGCACAATTAAATGAATGTCTTAAAATTTAAGATCAACGTTCTTCTAGATGTATGATCTGTCAAGGTCCTCTCATGGCTCTTGTCATTCATATGTTGAGTGCCAAAGAATGTATTCCGATCAGCAAGGCCTAATGGAAGGATGTTTCTAAAACAGGATTATGAATCTCATAAATCTTCATTTCTGAGACCTTTTCAGTGTCTTGAAGCTGAAGCCAGCATGTCACAATCTGTTACTCTGAATTAAATGCTACAAATAGCTCGGTTGAGGTTCTGGTTTTGAAATTTTTTTTTTTTTGTTTTGAATTGAACATTTGTTCTTAGGAAACCAGAAGGCTAAGAAACATGTTGATATTTCCCCCTCACCGCCGGCACTAGAGTTGTCTATTTTTATTTACTTTGAGAGACAGGGAGAATTGGACAATTGGCTGAACCACAGTAACCAGCGTCATCCGCTTCTCATTACTTCTGATGCTTCCTTAAACTTCTGAAATCTTGAGTCTGTAAAAAAAGCGTACAGTCATTTCTTTTGAAAACCACACAGAATCTGGCAAAAATTCCAATACTTTCAAACAGTGACAGGATATATACAGTCATCTTTGATGCATACTTTGGGAAAGGCTTTGCCCCCTGCTATATCCCCAGCCATCTCCTCTATGCAGTTTAAATTGGGCTGTCAGAAGTGGTTTCAGTGTATAACCCTTGTCAGGCAGAAATAGATTGGCATCCCCATAAGCACTAATTTGGCTGGCAGTCCCTCAAAAAATAAATGCTGGCGGTCCTGACATTCGCATCCCAGCTTATCTAGCTGTTCTGTGAGATGATGCTCTTTATAGGAGATTAGCTGTCCTGAGGAGAAGTGGATGAGCAGCTCTAGAATTGGGAAAAGAATGCACAGCACGGATGTTATTTTTCTTTGTGGTTGGGTGCAGGCAGAAAAGGATGAAAATGTGGCTCGGAAATCAAATGCAGACAACTGCTGTTCTCCTCAGAGGACTGTGCAGAAAATGTGTATGTGCAGGAGACACTGCTGACCATTCACCACATCCCACTCACCACCCATTAGGGATTTTCAGAACCCAGGAGAAAGCCAATGGCAAGAGATTTTTATTTTTTTCCTGAGGAACGATTTATTGTATCTCTTTTAAGGTTTTGCAGCTGGTGAGTTGGTTTATATCTGAAGTTGAGGCCCCATCTGGACTGGGGGGTGGAAGAATAGGAAAAGGTTCAATAGACAAAGAATGGGGAATTTATGCTGGGCATTCACAAGCTCTTCCTGGGGATTTAAACTATTTGTAGACATAAGGTCAGCTGAATCCATGGTTTATGGAAGGGGCTTTGTCTTCTCTGTTTTCACTCCACCCCCAGCTCTTTGAGCAGAGTAGCATGAAGCACGAATATTCTTAGTCTTAAAAGGCTTTGTTTCAAAGCATAGTTGGCTACCTCTAGTCAGGTGGCTTAACCCTCTTCAACTCTAACACATCGTGTGTAGTTTTAGGCCAGTTAGAAACTGACAGTCAGTGTTTGAGCTCTTGCCCCTAGGAACTGGGCCAGCGCTCCAAGCCTATGTCCCAAAGTGCCATGGGGTTCACAGAGTTGGCAGAGTCTTCCATCATACCTCTCACCTGCATTGCCTGTGTAAGAGAGGCCCAAATTCCCATTTTCACTGTCAAAAGCTTTTCATAGCTCCACTGATTCTGTTTGGTGTGCTTCACAACTGGCTTACAAATAACTTGAAAACTTTTTTTTTTTTTTCTGTCCTTGCCCAGCTCTTCAGAACTAAATATGATGTGCATAAGTTCATGCTTCCAAACCTCTTGTGCCTTTGATGATGCTCTTTGCTCCGTAGCTTAAAGCAGGACTTTGTCACTGCTCTGCTGGTGCTGGGGGTGACTAGGGAACCTGCTTCCCTGTCTAAATTCTTGGGATGCTAGGAAGAAGCAAAGCATAATCCCCACTCAGTATCTCACCAGGGGTCTGTGAGAATGCAGTATACAAGTGATGTGATGTGTGAAATGAAAAGTATGTAATTTTATGTGAATTTAATTTTTAAAGAATTGTCTTAGTCTCTTATTTGAGGAGGTAAGGGAAGTGAATGGAGCGTATATGCCACGGAGACTCTTCTTCCTTCCTGGTGGAGACAAGCGTTGATTTCCTGGAGTTAGTATAGCACTGGGTGTATCAGCTAGATGCAGAGCCATTTCCCTCCCTCGATAATACTTGCTAGTATAGCAGACCTAAGAGCTTTATGATGTGGATGCAAACTCAACACACAAGAAGAAAGTGTGTTTAAAATTTGCATGGTACATCTGTGCAGACATACCAACCTACCAGTCTCTCATCACCAATATGAGCATTAGCTTTTACACCTCATCTGACTGTTGCTGTTTTACTGAGTGTCTAAGAGCACGAGGGACAATATACTTGAAAAGAAACAGCTCAGTTGAGAGTGAATGAACTGTATGCATGAAGGCCCACTGAGGTAAGAACTCAAGAGCAACAGAATGAATGTCTGCTTACACAGGCAAATGCTGCAGGAGTAGCCATTTTTAAGAGGCTGAATAGATTATGCAGTATTTGTTCAGGAGATGTGATTTTATTTTCTAGTCTCTCTGAGTGTCTACTACTATACCTTGTGAGCTGAATGCTACTTCCTGCAAGTGCAAAATTTTGTTACAGTTTTCTACTATCTATAGGAATGCAAAATAAAATCTAAACAAATGAAAACTTTCTATTGCTCACATAGATCAAAAAGCAGATGTCAGTCTTTAGTTGATGTTGGTAAGCAGCCAAATAAAGGTCAGCCAATTTTATTGGGAAACAAGGAAAATCAAGTCGAGTGTTTTCCAGCATGAAATTGCCTTTCTTGTCCAACATGCTACTGGTATTAAAAAATATAGATTTGCTACAGATTCCAGCAAAATATTTAGTTGTTTGTTAAAAAAAAAAACATTGTGAGGAAAGCTGCAAAATAATTTACATTCTGGTTTCCCAAGGTCTTTCCACAGCATTTTTTTAATACCAAAAGCAAATAGACTTCTGTTTTTGTTTTGTTTTGTTTTGTTTTGTTTTGTTTTTTAATGTCAGGAACAAATAGCTGCAATTGGTAAAATAGTTTAGAGAGAGCTTCCTTTGTGGAAGTGGGTTTTTATGGGACTCTTAACAATGCTCTGATAAATGTATCCCTACTGCAGGTTCATGGAGGGTGTGGTTGTTACATCAGTTAATAAACTAACTTCTCCTGCACTGCTTTTGGTTGAGGGACTCTTGTTAAGAGCAGAGGTGTGTGCAAGACTTTTGGTGTTTCAGTGTGTCAAAAGTACTGTGCTACCACTGTACAGCCCAATGCTCTTAGTCTTCTTAGAACAGGGATTAATGCTGCTTTGGGGGAATTGTGGTGGGTTTCTGTTTCTTCTCCTATGTTGGTCTGATCTCCCTGTGAGGTTGGGACTTTTCTTGGTGGAGGAGGCAGCCCCAGGAAGCACCCAGAACTGCAGCTGGGGTTGCAGATGGGAGTGGGTGAGCACTTGGGACTAAATTTTGTTTCACATTGCAAACCAAAGTTCTGCTTAGAACAGAAATATTTCTTAGGAGCAAGTTGACTTCATTGAAAAAAAGAAAAATGAGTTAAGTATCCTCAGAATTAGTTGAGGTGAAATTAGTCTGTTTCTTTTCATATAGTAATTTCTGTTTTCTCACAAGTTTGAGTTTTTGTGTACTGTTAAGCATAAAATTGTTGCTTCAGCAAAACTTTTTTTTTTTCTTCAGAATTTTTCTTTCACTAGTTCAACTTTGTTATACTCTGGTCCCAGTCTGATCCTAAATAGCATCCCCTCTGAGGTGTCTGAGTTTGGGAAAAGGCATCTCAATTTCTAGCCCTGTGGTAGTCCTGGGCTTTTGGGGTTCACTAGGCATACTCCTGTGAGCATTGTCTTTTAATGCTGAGGCAAAGATACTGAAAGAGATTTAGATGCTGTGAAAAGCAGGGTGGTTGCAATACTTCAAAGAATTATGGATTCTAGGCCTTGTTGCCTTGTTTAATGTTCTAAAATAGAAAGTGTGTGGCAATTGCAGCTGATGAGCACTTTTGCACACTTTGAACACCTAAGACTTAAATGGAGTGTCTCAACATTGGAAAATGTTATCCATGGAAGAGGCATTTGGCTTCTTAAGCAGTGCATTGCCAAATCTAGTGTATATTTACCTGCAAGATGTCTGAGCCATAATGGTGTGTTCGTAAATCTTGTAAGTAATTTCTAAAGGAAGAAGAACAGGAAAATGTCACTGCTTATTCAGTAGTGTTCCTTGTTAAAGCTCTGTTTTCTAACAATGTGGAAACCAAACAAAACCATTCCATGTAACTCTGTTGGCAAAGGCAGCTGCATGGGATGGGGGATCAGCCTATATTGGTTATTTAAGAGTGTGCAGCCTTTCAGGAACAGTCAGTTTGAAGAAGAAAACTAATCCATATCAGGAAGTGCAACATTAAAGCTGTGTGTACAAGAAACATGAACCTTGAGGATGACGAAGGGTATAGTGAAAATGCCCCTGCAGCTTTATCTGAGCTATACAGAAATGTAGCTTCAGCCTCCTCTCTCAATCTGCATGCAGAACCCTACAAATGTTAAGCACAAGATGCTGACTCGAGAGTTGGCTGTTTGTGTGTATCAGCAGATAGAAAATATTAAGGCATTTCACTGTATTAATTTTTCTTGGCTTTTATTTTGCTTCCATTCACTGTTTGCATGGAGTTATAGAATGAAAGAATGGTTTGGGTCAGAAGGGCCTTAAAGATCACCCAGTTCCAACCCCCTGACATGGGCAGGGACACCTCCCACCAAACCAGGTTGCCAAAGCCCCATCCAGCCTGGCCTTGAACACTTCCAGGGATGGGGCATCCGCAGCTCCTCTGGGCAACCTGTGCCAGGGCCTCACCACCCTCATGGTGAAGAATTTATTCCTTATAAGTAATCTAAATCTAACCTCTTTCATTTTAGAGCCATTCCACTTTGTCTTTTCAGTACTGGAAGGCTGCTGTAGGGTCTCCCCAGAGCCTTCTCTTCTCCAGGCTGAACAACCCCAACTCCCTCAGCCTGTCCTCATAGGAGGTATGCACCAAATTTTGCTTCTGTTTTCTTAAGAATCCTGAGGTCCTTCTGTAACGCAGGTAGGGTTGCTCACACAAAGAGACAATTTATGGAGATATTTTGTTTTACAGTAGTAAAAACTACAGTTTATTTGAAGTGAAGCAACTTGCATTTGATTCTGCCCTTGTGTATGTATTAATTTGGGAAGTTCATCAGTGCATATTTTGCCTTTAGCAACATAAACAAAATAAAAAGGCCCCTGACAAATCCTTCTAACATTTTATTTATTTGTGGATAGACTAGTTTGTAAACTTTTTCTTTTCTCTGTCCCATCCATTCTGAAAACAATGACTTTTAAAATAGGTTTCAACAGGGGAGCAGGGGCAAAACCTAGTTTCTTTTGGAGATGGCTTGAACAGGAGGAAGCTCTGGTGGCAGAATTTAGATTAGAAGGCAGCTTCAGAGGTTTTCCACTGCACTGTCTTCTGTGTGCAGAGGACTATTGGCTTGCTTATTTATTTATTTTTTAATGATCAGACTATTTATGATACCCATATAAAGAGCTTGATGTTTACACTTGGCAATCCCCCAGTATCCAAGCAGAATTTATTCATGACACAACAAGACAAGTCAAATCTATGACTGTAGTAAATCACAGGTAATAATAGACCTGCCTCAGATCAGTCAGGCTGCCCATTATCCATACCCAAAAGGTTTTTTTTTGTTTGTTTATTTTGTTTTGTTTTGTTTTGGATGAGATGCAACTTGTGTAGGTCCTATGGCAAATGATGCATTGAATGCAGTATTCCTGCTGCTGTTGCTGCATCAGCACTGCTCTTGTCACCCCAAGCATCAGTGAAGAAGCCACAGCAAGATGTGGCAGAGGAAAAAAAACTTTTTCCTGAATTTGGACCGGGAATGTGAGGTTAAAACAGATGCACAGAAAGACTTGTATCACTTTCACAGTTGTTGAGCATCAGCATTTATATACATATATGTATATATATTTATAATGAAAGCTAGTCTTTATTGAACACAGATATGTCTTCCCACTAAAAGTATCTGAGTTTTTTGTGTTCCCTAATTGAAAAAGTAATCCAAGATATGAAGATCATAATTATTAGATAAGTATTTCTAATAGAAATACTTGTTAGGAAACCTATTGTTTTTACCGGTGTTTTATTACATGCCCTGCCTTACATTGATGCCCACAGTAGTTGCTGAGAATTTTCTTTCACCCAGACTCTGGCTCAGCCTGAAGCAGGGTTGCTCAAGCTTTTGATTTTTTCCACATGGCAAAGGCAGAAACTTTGTCTGTGTCCCATAGAAAAGGATTTCTAACTCTGGATGGAAAGATCTTCTAACACTGAATGGATGCTATCCCCGATAAGTTTAGCCCTCTATCTAAAGTATTTTCCAGCTCAGATTTTCCTCTGATGAAAACACATCATCAAGTGATTCTTTCCATGCATTTGGTTAACAGGAAGAGAAATAATGCTGCTAGAAACTCTTGAGTATCTTGAAATACAAAGGTGTTATTATTATTATTTTTTTTTTTTACTTTTTTTTTTTTATGCCATTGGATGAAAACATGGGTCAGAAGGAGATGAGAGGTTGTATATATCAACACCTTGCTTAGACATCACCTATATGGAATTCTATATTGTGGTGACAAGGCTTTAAAGAATGCCTGGATTAATGGATTCTCTTAGGCTACCTGGGTGAATGTGTGTAAATCAGGTATTCACCGGTCTCCAGAAAACAAACAGAAATCTCCACCAACAAAAACCTCCTTGAAGTTGGCCTTTTTCCTGTAATTTTCTAAATAGCGTCAAGTAGCCAAAATCTGTGGTCTAGACTGGTTTATTCTGCTGATTTCTTTTTTTTTTCTTGGGGATTTACAAACCACAGAGAGTTGGAATGGATCAGAACAAATATTTGCTCATGCACCTACTGATTAGAGCTTTCAAAGTCCTCAATCTTGTTACAACACACATGTGAACATTAGCATTCACACGGTTAGGTAAATACGAGGGGTTTCCTCTCCATGCCGGCCCCTCTGCCTCAATTTCAGTTTAATGGAGACAACACTTTAAATGTGGCGTGTTTTCCTTCTGGTATCCTGCACTGTTTTCTGCCTAGTAATTCTCTCAGAGACTGTTATTTTACCAGAGAGTGCATTTTTAAAGCCTTTTTATCCCCCTCCCTTAATATCAAGCATATTATTACTCATCTTGGAGCGCTTCATCGCTGCTGTTTCTGAGTTGGAGATTTCTCCAAGTATGATAGCAGCTGCAGCTAATAACTTAAAGTACACAACACTGAAGTTCCCGTGTTCATATTTCAACTGGAGGAAGCTCTTTCCTAGGACATGCAATATCATTGTCGGACTCTCTTCTGTATGCAAATGTTACCCAAAGCTTTAGCCTTGCTGCCTGTGTGGGACGAATGCAGTAAAAGCATTCATTCTTGCAGGCAAGAACACCACTTTTTAAGGTTGGTTTAGTGGTCAGAGGTAAAAATGATTTCATGCATGTGCATTGAAAATGTTTTTACTTGTCATGTTACCCTATTGTCTATATGTTCATAAAGAGAGTGTGCTGAAAATCTAGCCTAATCCAAATGTTCTGATGGTTGATCGTTTTCTTGCTGAAACCCAACCAAAAATCAACCAGGTACAGCAGCTGTCTCCCTGGAGTCCTTCTTACACTGTCAGAGCTATAGCATTGCCATGTTGCAGTAACTTGAAAAAAAAAAAAATAAATTAAAAGACTTCTAAAAAGGCTGAATTTTTTTGTAAGCAATGTGCTTGCCACTGAGTCATAAACCAAATTCTGTGTCTGGGCAATTCAGCTGTTGACAACATTAAAAACACTTAAAGCACGACAAAGGATAAAAGACAGATTTCAAGACCAAAATTTGAAATTGGTTTTGGATTCTTATTTAAATCTCTCTCTCTATATATGTATTTATCTTTACTAAAAATTGTCAGGGTTTTGATGTTTTTGTCCAAGGATGGCATGTGACCATTCAAGGCAAGAGAGGAGGGCATTACTAAGAGAGAAGCAGCGGAAAAATAAAATCAGTGATGACAAGGCTGCATTGGGTGGGGCAGAAAACTGCTCAAATCGTCAAACAGCCGGGACATGAATTGCAAAGAGCAAAGATGTAGAAGCCAAATGTCTGAAAATTAATTTGTGGGCAAGCAGCTCTGCTGGGAATTTTAACACATTCCCTTTTGTTCATTTTAACTGCTGTTTTCAGGTCCCTGATCACTTAAGGAAAATGGTCAAGATAGGCTGAAAGTCAGAAATGCCTACTTACTGGGTTGCGTTTTAAATCAGTAAGGTTTAATTTCCTCAATTAATTGTTAACCTGTGCACTTCAAGTTAATTATGTGCTGTTACTTTAAGACCAGTTGTATGTAACTTTTAAATGTCTAGATCGTAAGGGTTGCTTTGTGTATCTGGTGAAACTGAGAGGGGGGAAAAAAAAAAAGGAAAAATATATAAAGAGAAAGAACTTGGCAGAGGCTGTCCCTTTTCCTGCTGGATGTTTTTCAGGTGAACTACCCAGCTATGCTACTGTGTTAAAGTCAGGCCAACTGTGTGGAACTAAGGATTATTCCACAAATCCCATTTTAGTAGTTCTTTTAATGGTGGTTTTCCTCAGGCCTTACTTTTTCCTATCATTTCCCACCCTGACTGGGATTCTCCCAGCTTCCCCAAAGCGTTGTATCTCTTGGGCTTTTGATGTGCTGGGAGCTGCGGCCAGGAGCAGAAACTGTGTGCCCCATGGGTCCTTGCCTGACATGGGGCTGCAGCCTCCAATCTCTTTATCAGATGGACAGAAGCATTCCAAGTATGCTTCTGGTCACTGGGGGATACGGGGATGTGAAAAATAATGGAAAAGGAAGGCTTAGAGAAAAGAGGCTAGGGAAACTGGGGCTTTTTGTCTTTTTTTTTTTTTTTAATAAAAAAAAAAAAGTTTTTAACTTATTTCTTTTTAAAGATCTATTTATTTATTTATTTATTTATTTTAAGAGATAAAATTCTCTATCCCTACGCAGGTTGTTAAAACAATGTGATACTATTTTTTTTTTTTTTTTAATTCAGTGGGTGTTGCAAGGGTGCTCTGGTATTTCTGAGTGGTCTGATGTCTTCTGAGCATCTGGCTTCTACAAGCGGCACGGGTTGTTCTAGTGCCATGGTGGTGCAAGACCCCAGTGGTGGTTCAGAGCCTCCAGTCCTAGTCAAGCGTGGAAGATATTTCCTCCAAATTGGTGTGCAAAACCAATGAGCAACAAATGGAAGTAGTGAGGGGGTTTGCTACCAAATCACACTATTCCTTAGACAAATACACATGACCAGGAGGAATGACCTTCAAATGTCTTCAAACTCATCACACCTTCTCTGTCCTCAGTCTTCAGAGATGTAGCATCTTGTCCCCTTGACTCTCCCAGAGGGCTGTTTTTTGATCCCGTTGAACACTGAGAGCTTTTGAAATCTCTGTTCAGTGGTCTTACTTGTTCTTAACCCTGCCATCATTTCTGCCCTCACTGGGTGTGGTATTTCCTGCCTTTCTTGTATCACTTTTCTCTTTTTGATAACAATTCTGTTGTCCTTCAGTTCTCTTTTTCTTATTGCCATTTTTTCACCAAGCACCCTGTGAACTCCCTAAAGCCCCTGCTCTTAAGTGGTGCGTGGAGATGCTTGCTTTGGCCAGACACTGTATCATGCAGTCATTTGGCATTGGAGCCTTGTGTAAAATACTAAACACTAAATCTAATGCTCAGTGACACAACTTACAGTGTTCTTAGGAGTCACAAGTCACGTCAGTGATGCTCCAGTCGCAGCTCAGTTGTGTAGGCTTTGGAAGAGCATTGCAAATTTTGAAGCACAGCTGACTTTTTTATGTGTATCAGTGTTCAAAGGACTTTTATTGAGTGATGGATTAAACATTTTCAATAATTTATAAAATCTTAAATGCTGCAGACCCTATTTTTACATAGAGTGATTGTGTAGTGTCAGGAGATATCTTTTTCAGCTGGGCTATTTCATGGAAAACTGCCTGTGATGCAAAGAGATGAGCACTCAACAAAATGAATGTAGCTTGCAAACATTTTTATGTTCCCCACTTTCCTGCTTGCTGCTAGTTGATTTTCAGTCTTGCTGATCAATACTAAAGCTGTCTGGAAAAAAGGGGAGAGGGAAATGTAATGAAGTTAAAAATGTTTTCCACTTTGCACAACTTCAGTTTTGAAATTTAGCTATTTATCTCAAGCGCACAAGTGAATTGGTTGGGACTGCCTTAAATTCCTACTGAAGGGCAGATAATTTACAGAGAGGATGCAAGATAAGACAGGCGGCTGCTACACTGTTTAAAAATCCCTGAAAACATTTCAGGATCCGGTCGATGCGCCCTGGGCAGCTGCACAACTGCAGGGAGCTGCCACGTGAGCGGCGATTCCAGCAGCAAATGTAGCGTGACCTGTGTCAAGCCCAGAGGACAGGAAAAGCAGCCACGGGTGCAAACAAAGAGCCAAGGGAGAGAAGAGGAGCAGGGCAGGGGTGTCCTCACCCCTCTGTGTGTGGCAGCAGAGTGCTGTTGGTTGCCTGTGGCTGCCACTGGGCGGGTGGCACTGGCTGCTCCCACAAATGCTGCCTCTGCCTGTACGAAGCTTGGCTGTGAAGTATGCATGGGGTTTGGAAAGCATAATGTTATTTTAATCATAAATTATTTGGAAACTTGATACAGAAATAGCTGCGGATCACTTATTCCAGAGGGGTGTTTTGTGCAGTCAGGGTCTTTATCAGCTTCTCAGTGGGAACTGCATTAATATTGCCACAAAAATGCAAACAGTAGTGCCTTTGATAAAGCAATTTGGCATCGCTTAAGCAGAAAGATGTTTTGTTTCCCTAAGACACAACACTGTTTTCAGTACAGGGACCTGGCATATGTGCCAGCATATGGAAAGAAAATACCAGTTTCATTAATGTTTGTATTCGGAAGCTGTGGGGAGGAGATGTATGAGGAAGCTGCCTCTGCAAAGAAGGGGACAGCACAGGAAGCCCAAAATTTAATGCCGTGGATGAGATGCCCATGGTCTGCAGGCAGCCTCCCACACTTAGCCCCGTGAAGTATTCCCGGATGTCTACCCTCCTTGCTTTTGCACATGCTGATGCAAGCTGGCCCCCAGTCCTGCCTGCTGCAGAGGGAACGCCTTGCTGGCCATACAGTAGGCATCTTGGTGGAGAGTGTGGAAATACCCTTTAGTATTCTCTGCTGTCCTATGGGTATTTTATGTTCAGTTAGTGCATTATTTTGATTTTTAGATGGCTCTCTGGTTCAGGAATCCTGAAAGGAAGCTGTTGTGCAACTCTTTTAATCTGATTTTACAAGTCAGTTCCAGCTTGATTCCCAGCACAAAGAGACAAAGAGGAGCTCAGTTGTATTTTTCATCCAAAAGTAGAAGGCCCTCCTCCTTTGAAGCTCTGCTGCAGAATGCTATGTTTAGAGAGTGATTTGCTATTGTTTAAATTTAATCTCCATAATTACATTGGGGTTGGATTAATGACGGGTTATTTTTCCGAATCATTCTCTTCTGGCACTCGCAGTTCTGGAGTATAAAGCCAGGTTTTCATCGGATGTAAACTGGCATTGTTCCACTGAAGTTAGTGGAGTAATTCCACTTTATATTGTGGTGGCCCAGATGTGATATTACAGCCGTTTCTAAGAAAGCGCCCTTTTGGAGTTTTGTTGGCCTTGAATCTTTTATCACTATTTTTAATCTATCTAGGCATTAACTTCCAAATGCGTTACATTTGTGGTAGCGTAGCTAGCCCTTGTCTCTAGACCACCTCGGCTGTACTCAGAGGGACAAACAGCAGGTGTAATACTGAATTCAGCCATATGTATCTTGGCTTCTTTCTGTTTAAAAGCTGCTTTTATTGTGAAGAGTGTAAGCAGTTGCAAATGGGAAAGGCTCACTATTTATGTCCAGTGAGCTTCAACGTGCCCTTGTCTATCAGGAGAGAGCTTGGTCTGTTCATGGTGTCTGAGATGCAGTACTGCAGGTCCAGAAGAGGTGTTTGAGAGGCAGACGAACTCAAGGAGGAAGAAAAAGACCTAGGGAGACATAACACATCTCACGGTGACATTAGAAACAGTGGAGAATGTGTTTGACATAGGGAATGGTGCTGCCACCATGATCATGGCTATGGAGAGAAGCAGTCTTTTCTGAGACCCTGAGGGGTTGTTCAGAGTTGCTGTGATCATGGAAGGCATGTAAAGGTGCTAGGCTGACAGCAAGATGATCCCCACCTTGCTTTCAGACCTTTTATTTTAATGTCTCATCTCATCTTTCAGATCTTCTATTTGAAAGAATTTTCTTGCTCACTGTAAAATGGTCTGCTAGTAGATCTTAGTTTGGAGAACGAGGAGATTTTGCTTTCTTTTGGGCCCTTACTGGAAAGAAGTGGTCAGTGCTAAACTCAAGGGGTATCAGATTTGGAGTGCCATTGCAGTGGTAAGAGCACAGGGCTGTTGAGCCCAATGGCCATCTGGCAGTGGTGTGCACTACAGTTAAGTGTGAACAAGAGGCAGCAGCAATGTTTTCCCTGATGTATCCTCACTGCTTCCAGGAGCCAGCTGTTCTGCTTGCTGGCCTACAGATGAAACATCTGCAGGTGCACTCAGTGTACAACTCAATGCCTGTTCCCTGTAACAAGCTGAAAGAAGGCGTGAAGCTTTTTAGATTTCTCCTCTTCCCATTATAAGAAGTCAAATGGGTGCTTTGTACTTCCTGGGGAGTACTCTTTGTTCTTTTTTACACTGTACTTAGGAAATACTTTGTGTTTTAGTAATAAAAGTCAGTTTTAATCTGTAAGAGCTGCACTGTTTCCACAGTTGGGTTAACTGGGAGACTTGATGTCTTTTTTCAGATTGACCTGGTATATTCAGAAAATCCAGACAAGCCTTCAGGTCTGTCCTGGACATCTCTTCAGAGTTAAATAAAGACTTGCTGCAGGTTCCAAACTTGTAGGTCCTGGTGCCTGATGGTCTAGATAAGCACACTTTTTGACACAGGAACCAAACTGTAAGACCCAAATGGAGACCAGATCTTACACTGAAATGTACCTCTTCTTGCATGTACAAAGCTTGCATGCCAGAAATCTTCTCTTCTGTCCTCTCCCACTATGCATCAGTTACTCAATTACTTACAAAAGTGCTGTTAACTTCTATATTAATCCTGCCATATAATTTGATTCTTACTCCTTTTGTTGTTATTTATTTATTAGTTTTAGGGGCTTTCTCATTTTATTAGGGATGGGGTCATGAAGGCTGAGAAGAAATGACTAGTAATGTCTTGTATATGTACTCAAATTTAATTCCTGAATACTTGTGGAAAACCCACTCTCTATAAGCAGGTCATGAATGCTGGTTGCTTTTGCTGGAGTGTGGTCCTACAAAGCCAAGTCGTTGCTGAAGCACAATTCAAAAGCACAGTGCAAAAGGTTCTTCGGAAGTTTCAGGCTTGCTGGGGACAGGATGGACAAAGAATGCCACAACCCAAATAGTTGTGTGTCAACTATTTGTGTGTCAACTGTGTCAACTCTCCTTCTCCTCCCCCTCCAAGGAGTCAGATTGCCACAGAGATTATAACTACCTACCCAGATAATATATACATGTAAAATGTTTGCTTTTAGAGGTGTAGGTTTGGAGTATATATTTTAATATTTTTGGCTTTAGCTCCTGGAGCTTGACCTAAAGACTTAAGACACTGTTGAGACTGTCAGCTGAACACCTGACCTAACACTTTCTCAGCATCTGAGAACTTGAGAAAGACACCAAATATCATGACATGTTAGTCATGTTGTTATTCTAAAAGAAAATTGTGTTTAATCGGAAAAGACTGTTGTCCTGTTTCTGCTTACTAGTTACTTCAGATCCAAAGAAATCCTGAAAGCTCCTACGTGCAAGAAGAGTTCATTTCAATGACTGTCATCAGGGTTAGATTCCCTTGGTGAAAGCTGTATGTGACACTCTCAAATGGAAGTAGGATGGTATAGTTACCAAGACAGATAAAATGTGTTAATTTCTTAATTAATTTTGTTTTTATTATTATCCTTGTGCAGTGCTTTTAAAGTAGCAAGTACTGTAAGCAGTATGTTATTTTTAAACTAAGGACATCTTGTGCTGAAATTGGCCATTGCAAAACTAGTTTAGAATTAGAATACACAAAATTCAAAACCACAGTAACCCTAATTTTGACATTCTTGCCTTTTTAACTGCTCAACAATAGTGTTGTGTTTGTATAGTATTTAAAAATATTTGTAAAGGGGAATGTAAAGAGCTACTGGCACGGTTCTCTGTTAACTATTTGCGTGTGCTCATCCATTCTGCTCAGAGAGAGTTTTAATGAAAATTTGGGGGCAACTCCCGGAGCCCATAGTTTGGACCCTATTTTGCTTGTAACATGCAAACCTGGATCTGTAGCCTCCAAGGAGCCACTTCAACCAATGGGTAATAATGCTTAGAATGAGGGTGACCCTGAGGATGAATTTTAGAGGGTTACAGTTTGTGTCAGTACCCTACCATCCCTATTTTAGCCTGGCTTGTTCCTGATGCACTGGTGTTCAATCTGCCCAGCCATGAGCTGTCTGGTTTTCTCTGCAAGGGCTTTGTGAAGATGGAACTTGCACATGTCCATCCTCAGGCAAAAATCAGCTTTGGATTGACCATGTTGCTGGGCAGACCAACCTGAACAAATTCCCATTGGAGAGAAGGAAAAAAAAAAAAAAGAAAGAAAAGGAAAGCAGCTTGAGAAATGATTTCTCTTTTTTGCTGTTGCCTTGCATCTTGGCATGTGCCATCTGCGTTTTGAATAATAGATCATCTGATGTGATGTAATGTGATAGCAATACAAACTGGGTAATCCTGGGAAGCAGCAGCTTGGGTCTTGTTTTTCCAAATTTTACTGTTCTAAAGCTTGACTTCTTTGTTCAAAATGAACTGTTTCCAGGGGGTAAAAAGCCCCCAGAGAAGAACTGTTGGCATTTTATATTTTTAAACTGTCTTGCTGAATGAAAACAGTTGATTATTAACTTGATGGGGTGACAATGAGTATATAGAACTTAAATATCTCACCACTCCCACAAAGAAAAAAAAAACCCACCCTCCATTGTATCATGGGAAGATACATAGCCAGAAAAACTTTCCAACTCGTTAAACTTTTATACTTACTTCATACAAGCTTAATGTAGGCTTTTTTTCCACCCTGTGATGATGCAGGGACACTGAACATATCTGAGAAGGATACCATATACATAAAGCCTTTCTGAATGTGCATTTCTTGTAAAAGAAGAAGCAAAATTACTTAATCTGGAGGATTAAAAAAAAGGTTTCCTTGTGTGTGTGTTTCAGGTTGTTTACTCTCCCAGCTCTGATAACAAAATCAGTTTGAATGCTTCCCCCATAAACAGTGTGGTCAGCTTCTATGATTGTCTGGGGTGTTCACACAAGGACAGGGTGAAAGGAAGAACTTTTTAAAAAACAGGAAAATACTATTGTAACATATCACACAAGTTGCAAACTGGGAAAGGGTACTCAGAGTCAGAAGCTGTACCTGCATCTACTTTTGATGCTCAGTGGTGCATGTTTGGGTGTTATTTATTTTTTTTTTCCCTTTTGTGGATGCGTTTGACTTTTTAGTAAAGGGGTAGTGCTATTTCCCTTTTAAACTGTGAATTTTGTAGCGTAGGTCTGCAAGTAACTGCAGAAGGTGGCTGTTCTGCTCACACCAAGCGCCGTGTCCCCACTGCAGGCCAGGTGGGATGGCTCTGCACTGTCACTCTATGCCTTGGCAGGAGGTGTGGGGGCATTCCCATGGCTATTTTTCTCCTGTGTCATTGAGGTTTTCCTGCTCCCTGCCTGTCTCCCTGGCTTGGTTTTTGCCTGGGGTCTGCTGTTCATCCCAGTGGCATCTTTCCCCTTGTTCTTGTAGGTCTTTACCACGCACAGTGGGGCTGCTGCCTGTTGTCTGCAGCCATGAGCCTGGGGGAAAGCAGTCTTTCTGCAGTGCATTGTTCCCTCATCCCACTGGCAAGGCAGGAGGGGATGGGGGTTTCAGCAGGTTGTTGCACCCACAAGCAAGGATGTTACAAGTTCTAAATTGAGACTCGTTGCTTCATCCCCTCCATCTCTCCAAAACGGCTGGTGCAGACGTTCCCTCACCATTAATTACGTCCTCTCACCTTATAGCAGCAAGCTACAAAGCCAGGCTGGGCACGTTGCTCTGCTGCAGACAGCTGAACGCAGCTTCTGAGTGGTTGGACCCTTGCAAGTTTCTGAAAATACATCGCCACTCTGTTTTGGGAGACGTGTTGTGCTTTGGGGCAACTTGGGCACTGGGCAGCTCAGGTCCCTTCCTGGCCAGCGTCCACACAAGTCTCTCTAACTAGCCCAGCATTTTTGAGGTTGTTCCTGGTTAAAAGCAGGGACAAGTGCTTCAGAGGGTCACCCATAACTGGTGGGTAACTATTTAATTGCTTGGTGACGTTGCATCATTTAACTTGGAGCAATCTGTGGTGGAGATGCTGGGCATTACCACCTCCTTTCTGGAAGTCTCAGGGTGTCGTCACCCACAGCTTTCAGTCATTTCATGTCCAAACTGCTCAGTTAATAATGCTAGCGTGCCAAAATTGGCAACAGCATCTGACTTTGACAGCAGTTTTGTTTGCCCTGTGGCAGCTTTTAAGGCAGCATCTCAAGGCGCGGTGTCCCACAAAATGCTCCATGGCAGTCATGCGGAGGTGAAAGGATTTCCAGGCGAGCTTCAAAGAGAAGGATGTGACTAAGTGTCTCACAGGGAGCCAGGATGCACATCCAGCCAGATGAGGCAGCTCACACGAAAGGGCTGCCAAAGGAAAGGGAGAGGAGACAGACGAAACCGGGACTGGGGAATGAAGAGGAACAGGCAGTCGGGAAAGGTAGAGAGGAAAATCTCCATGGGCTGTTTCCAGCAGCCAGGAGAGGTTTCTGCTCTCCAGGGAGGTCACCTGTGGGTAAAGCAGTGAAAGTCAGGCTTGTTGGCCATCATTCCTGGCTCTGCCACAAGCCTGTCTGTGGACAAGTCACTCTTCTTGTGACTCAGTATTGCATCTGCAAAACAGGGACTGTGGCTTGCCTCACAGACTGTTGTGACAGTAGTCTGGTGGATGCTCTTGCAGTTTGATGTCTCAGTGAGGAGCAGGGGAAAAAAGGCAACAAAAACTGAGCACAAAGACTGAAGTGAAAAGGAATCAGTGCTTCTATCACTGCCTTCTTTGAATTTAATCATATCTCTAATGATAATATAATCGTGACTGATCCCTCACTGACGTATGCTGCTTCAGTTGCACGGGTGGGAACAGTATTTTGGTTTTAGTTTTCCTTCTTCCTAGGGCTTTAAAGGTGTAATTATGTATGTTTACATAACATGTTAATGTTTTAAGCAATTACTAATAGAAAATTAGAAGAAATAATAAACAATAAATTCAAATCAGACTATAACTAGATGTAGTAAAGTACTATAAGAATGGAATGAGAAGTAAAGTTTGCAAAGGGAGCCTGAAACAGAGAAAATGCAAATCCTCAGGCCTGAAGAAGGAGGGCTTTTTGTTTGAACCTGTCTAAAATCCATACTTGACATTTTACCTCGGGAGGGTTGAGGCCATGGAGGATGACTACAGAAAGCAGAAGAGGTCACTTCTTCACAGCTCTCAGGCTCAGATAAGCTCCTGCAAAGGAAGGAAAGCACAGTGTTTGGTTAGGTTTAACTCTTGAGATAAATGCCGTGTTAATCGTACTCTGATCACAAGGAAGTCTGACAGCAAAAGCACAAACCTAGGAGCCACAAAGCAGCTGCTTTTAGGACCATTATGGAACTGGTTGACCTTGTGCTAACATTAATTCTGTTTTGCTTTTCTCTTTTGCCTTAAAATGAAAAGAAGCTAATCATCTCCTCTGTTGGAAGAGAGGTGTGAGGCTTATGGAAATGCCATAAAAAACATGGAGATCCATAGGTGGAAAATGGTGGGGGAGGTCCCAGCCTCAGAGTTGTTGTGAGATGTTCTAAAAAGGAACAACATGCATGGTCATATTTCACCTGTCAAAGCTGACTTTTCTCTAAAAATAAAATAAAATAAAATACTGAAATCTCAAAGGCATAGGCTAAAGAAGATGAACATCCATCTTCTCAAAGTACTGTAGGCTTTAGCTGCAGAAGCTTTTCTGGCACTTGCCAAGTCTGTGTTTGGAAAACAAATATGATTTCTGTTTTCTTGAAGGAACAGGTGGCAGCATGAGGAGACCTTTTGTTGTTAAATTTTAGTCATGGTTCCTTTTTTTCTTGTCTTCCCTCTCCTCATCTGCAGTTGAGTATGACAAGGAATTCACGCCTCACCAGCGGCACCACAAGGAGTTCAAGTTCAATTTGTCTCAGATTCCTGAGGGCGAGGCTGTCACAGCCGCTGAGTTTCGGATCTACAAGGACTGCGTGGTGGAGAGCTTTAAAAACCAAACCTTCCTTATCAGCATCTACCAAGTGCTGCAGGAACATCCAAACAGGTAGGCGAGTGGGAGATAGACCTGTGGGGCAACTCTCTGCAAGGCTTGAAGGAAAGGCAATGGGATGAGATACCCCAAGCAGTGGTGGACCCCCTGCCCTGTTGAGCAGAGGGAGGGGACCTAGGAGATGAGGAGGAATGGAGACAGGTCCCTGCTCAACGTCACAGGCAACTCCCCTCCCTACTGGCCCTGCCTCCCTAGGTGCCCTTACACAACAGGTCTGAGGCCCTGGAGCTTGAGAGACCGGTGGGTGAGGATGAGGTGAAAAGTCTACCAAAGAGGATGCCTAGGGTGAGGAAGTCGACTCCACGCCTCAGGACTGCCTCCACTAAGAAAGACAGAAGGGTGATCATTGTAGGTGACTCCTTTCTCAGGGGAACAGAGGGCCCTGTTTGTCAACCTGACCCTACCTGTAGGGAAGTCTGCTGCCTCAGTGGGGCCAGGGTCATGGACATTGCCAGAAAGCTTCCTAACCTGGTTCACCCCTCTGACTACTATCCTCTTTTGATAGTCCAGGTTGGCAGAGATGATATTGAAGAGAGAAGCCTGAAGGCTATCAAACAGGACTTAAGGGAACAGGGACTATTAGTAGATGAGTCTTTGACAAGCAGGAGTACAGGTCACGCTTTCCTCCATTCCTACAGTGGCAGGGAGGGGTACAGAGAGGACCTGGAAAGCCTACCTGATAAACAAGCAGCTCAGAGGCTGGTGTCAACACAGATTTTTTTTATTATTATTATTATTATTATTATTATTATTGACCATGGGGTGCTTTACTCTTGGAGCTGTCTTGGGTAGAGTGACCACGAAATGATAGAGTTCTCTATTCTTAGCAAATTCAAGAGGGGGACCAGTAAAACTGCTATCTTAGACTTCTGGAGGGCGGACTTTGAGCTGTTCAGGACACTGGTTGACAGAGTCCCTTGGGAGGCAGTCCTGAAGGGCAGAGGAGTCCAGGAAGGCTGGGCACTTCTCAAGAAGGAAATCTTAAAGGCTCAGGAGCAGTCTGCCCCATGTGCCCAAAGACAAGCTGATGTGGAAGAAGACCAGCCTGGCTGAACAGAGAGTTGTGGCTAGTGCTTAGGGAAAAAAAGAGGGTTTATGATCTTTGGAAAAGAGGGCAGGCCACTCAGAAGGATTGTAAGAACGTTGTAAGGATGTGTAGGGACAAAATTAGAAAGGCCAAAGCTCATCTGAAGCTCAATCTGAATACTGCTGTTAAAGGTAACAGAAAATGTTTTTATAAATACATTAACACGAAAAGGACGACTAAGAAGAATCTCCATCCTTTACTGGATGGGGGAAGAAACTCAGTGATAAGAGACGAGGAAAAGGCTGAGGTGCTTAATGCCTTCTTTGCCTCAGTCTTTAGCAGCAAAACCAGTTGTTCTCTGGATACCCAGTACGCTGAGGTGGTGGAAGTGGATGAGGAGCAGGATGTGGCCTTCACAATCCATGAGGAAATGGTTGGTGGCCTGCTACAACACTTAGATGTATGCAAGTCGATGGAGCTGGATGGAATCCACCCAAGGGTGCTGCAAGAACTGGCCAAGCCACTTCCCATCATTTATGGCCAGTCCTGGCTATCAGGGAAAGTCCCAGTCGATTGGTGGCTAGCAAATGTGATGCTCATCTACAGGAAGGGCTGGAGGGTAGACCCAGGAAACTATAGGCCTGTTAGTTTGATCTCCGTGCCTGGGAAGCTCATGGAGCAGATTATCTTGAGTGTCATCATGCAGCACTTGCAGGGCAACCAGGCGATCAGGCTCAGTCAGCATGGGTTTATGAAAGGCAGGTCCTGCTTGAAGAACCTGATCTCCTTCTATGACAAAGTGACGCACTTGGTGGATAAGGGAAAGGCTGTGAATGTGGTCTACCTTGACTTCAGTAAGGCTTTTGACACCATTTCCCACAGCACTCTCACGAAGAAACTGGCTGCTCCTGGCTTGAACTGGCATATGCTCCATTGGGTTAGAAACTGGCTGGGTAGCTGGGCCCAAAGAGTCGTGGTGAATAGAGTTAAATCCAGTTGGAGGCCAGTCACTAGTGGAGTCCCCCAGGGCTCAGTACTAGGGCCAGTTCTCTTTAATATCTTTATCGATGATCTGGATGAGGGTATTGAGTGCACCCTCAGTAAGTTTGCAGATGACACCAAGTTAGATGCATGTGTCGATCTGCTCAAAGGTAGGAAGGCTCTGCAGGAGGATCTGGGTAGGCTGGACCAATGGGCTGAGGACAACCGTATGAAATTCAACAAGGCCAAGTGCCGGGTCCTGCACCTGGGGCGCAACAACCCCAAGCAGCGTTACAGGCTGGGAGATGAGTGGTTGGAAAGCTGCCTGGTGGAGAAGGACCTGGGAGTATTGGTTGATAGTTGGCTGAATATGAGCCAGCAGTGTGCTCAGGTGGCCAAGAAGGTCAACAGCATCCTGGCTTGCATAAGAAGCGGTGTGGCCAGCAGGGTTAGTGAAATGATTGTCCCCCTGTACTCGGCTCTGGTGAGGCCGCACCTCGAGTACTGTGTTCAGGTTTGGGCCCCTTGCTACAAGAAGGACATTGAGGTCCTTGAGCAAGTCCAGAGAAGGACGACGAAGCTGGTGAGGGGTCTGGAGAACAAGTCCTACAAGGAGCGGCTGAGGGAGCTGGGTTTGTTCAGCCTGGAAAAGAGGAGGCTCAGGGGCAACCTTATCGCACTTTACAGGCACCTTAAAGGAGGCTGTAGCGAGGTGGGTGTTGGTCTGTTCTCCCATGTGCCTGGTGACAGGATGAGGGGGAATGGGCTAAAGTTGCACCAGGGAAGGTTTAGGTTGGATATTAGGAAGAACTTTACCGAAAGGGTTGTTAGGTATTGGAATAGGCTGCCCAGGGAAGTGGTTGAGTCACCATCCCTGGATGTTTAAAAGACATTTAGATGTAGAGCTTAGTGATATGGTTTAGTGGAGGACTGGTTAGTGTTAGGTCAGAGGTTGGACTCGATGATCTTGGAGGTCTCTTCCAAACTACATGATTCTGTGAGAGGTTGTTGCTCTGGGCCGCTATGTGCTGTCCCCAGGAGGGCTGAGCATGGGTGTTCATGCTTGATAGTAACCAGTCTGGTACACGTGTACAGGACATGTCACTGCACGGTCCTTCCCTTGTGGGAAAAGGGCATGGCAGAGCCCTAAATGGGGCTCAGCCACAGAAAGTCCCCGGTATGACCTTTTTGATGTCTTGGCATACAGCAAGAATCTGATGCAAGGCAACAGTTTTAAACCAAAGATGATGTATGCTTGCATTGCTCTTGCATACTGAAGTCCATGTATCTCCTTTCAACTTGATACTACCAGCGTAAAATCATAGTGTTATTGCAATTGATTGTGATTATTGCAGCCTTGATCTGCTGTCCACTAGACTGACACTGAGGTAAATAGAGCAGAATAAAGTTCAGCATGCTGATGCAGGGACAAAATCACTCCTGGACTTTCAGTGGCCATGAGGTAGGTGAAAGAGAGAGGCTCTGAGGGTTCAAACTGACAGATGAAAAAAACAACAAAGTGCAACCTTGATTGATTCATTTCAAAAGAATAATGTTTCTGATGAGGGAGGGAACATGCAAGGCTGGGGAACGTGTGGTCAATTAAATGTCAGAGTAATGCTGTGGTACAAAAGTGTTTCCTTGCTTCTGATGAAGCATGTCAGGATGTCAGGATTTTAACTGTTACTCTGCTGATGAATAATTACAATAAAAAAGGGAATCAGAAATAACAGTGTTTTAAAAAGCTTAATCTCTTCTCTGTGAAGATTTGCTAAATATTTTCCTTTCTGGCCCATCTTTCTCCAGCCTTTCCCCTGATACCAGTTGTAGAATCTACCTTTGAAGAGTTCATCAAACAGCTACCAGTTGTTCTGTGGGGACTCTGGCCTTTGGGGAAATAGAGAGAAATAATGCATATATACTTATTAGTAAAAAATGTGTTTTACAGTAGTGTTGTTCCCGTTGCCCTTTGAGTTGCAGGTTGGCTCGTGTGTCTTCTGGGGAATACCTCAGTGACCACTTAAAGAACTGAAGAAAGTCAGATGGTCATGCAGATTCCATAGATATTAGCTGTATTTTTCCTTTATGGTTTCATAGAGTGAAAAATTGTGAGTGTTGGTTCATTTTAGATTTCACAAATACTGACCCATCTCTGGAGCTGGAGGAAAATCTCTACCAAGCCATCTATGGAAGTGGTAGATATGCAGTTTTGTGATGGTCAACAAAGCAGGACACAGAGCATGTCAGGTTTGCAGTTGCCTCTTGTAAAAAGACACATTAACTTTCATGTGTGTATCACACTATTTTAGAGCAAACTGAGCAAGCAAGTAATGCACTTCAAGAAAGAGAATAAAGCACAAGGTAGACATACCTCCTTCCTAACAAATTCATAAAATCTTTGTTCAGAAGGTGGCTGGTTTTTTGTTTTTTATACAAAACTGTACTCTCACCTTGTATCTTTATATTAAACACACCACAAATGTGCGCGGTGAAGCTCAGGCACAACCCTTGGCTCTGGGGGCTTCAGTCTTCATGCATGCTGGGCACTGCCAGGTGGAGACCTCTGTATGTCCAGGGCAGAGACAGCATCTCAGACAGGTCACAAGGGAGTTCTCAGCCTGGAATTGGTGAACATTTTGGGTCTTTTGTCATGGTCCTCCTTGCTGCTACCACTGGCTGTGCCGTTGGGACTGGGAATGGTGAGGCAGCTTCCTCTAGGTCCAGACTGCCAGCAGTTCACCATCCCTCCTGCCACAGGCTCTGCATGAACTGCTGACCCAGAGATGAGTGTCTGTAGTTCATTGCTAACCTCTGACTCATCCAGTCCCTCCAGACTCCCTTTTTGTTTCTTTTTCTTTTTTTATTTATTTATTTTTGCTGGTGGGAATGAGGGAGACGTTTGGCTAAAGGAACTCATGCTTCGGATGAGACTGCGGGACGTGTCACGCTGTCTGTGCAGAGAGGGGCAAAACACGGCTCATTGATTTTTGCAGCTGTAAAAAGGAGATATCCCTTTTCACCCTTCGTACTTTTGCCCCAAAGGACTATTTCATGTATATATAGAATATAAAAACACATATGAAAACATGCATTTGTGTATAAATATATCCACATGTAGGTATTCTTTGTATGTATCTATATATAAGAGTATATATATTAATATATATTGTCTTCTCTAGTAATTATTCTCTCTATATTAAAAGTATATAGCTGTTAAAAGACAATTAATATCTTAGAAGCTGCTTACCGCCCTTCAGCCTTTCCTTCAGTGTAAGTTCTGACTCTGCTGGATGCTGTTGCTGCTGTAGATTCAAACATACATTTACAGCACTGCTAATACTAAAACATTGTATTTAGTTGTTCTCTAGTATCTCTTCATGGAGGAAAAAATATTGATTTATTTTTTTTCCCTCAGATTCTTCTGGGATGCCTTAAGGAGCTGTATTCTTTGAGTAGTTTTTATTTTTGTCATCAGTTCACTTGCTTTTACTTTTGTCTCAGTGGATTAATTTGGAGTGTAATATTTTCCTTTCCTGTTGAAAATTGTAGAAGGTTAAAACCCAGAATAGCACTATTTTTTTGAAGAAACTTGATAAATATTTGTAAGGCTTCTGCTGCACTTTAGCAGACATCTAATGAGCCAGAAAAAAACAGCTGCCTTTGACTTAAAAAACAAAACAAACAAACAAACAAAATTCTGTCACACTTCCTTTAAAATAATGGCTTGAATAACAGCCTGATATTTCCTGACATTTGACAGCATTTTATTGCACAAAGAAGAGTCTGCACAGATCTCAAAGTCTAGCTCATGAGCTAGCAGGTAAAACATAAGAAGTTGAAGTAGCACCTTTCTTCATCTTGTTCTGTTGGGAAGTACTCCTTCTGGTCAGGAAAATTCATCATTGAAGGCCACAGAAGATGTTTGTTCAGTCAACAGTGGCGATCACTATGTTAATCTTGGATTTTACGGGGTTAACAGTTGTCTGCAAGTTATATGTAGCTAATAAAATATTTTCTGGTGCAAATAATTCTTGCAGGTGCAGCTAGAGTGTATGGGTTTTAACCAGCCCTTCCCAAAAGAAAGGCAGTGTGCACCTCCAAGGAAAAAATATATATAAATTAAAACAACAACAACAAAAACAAACAACTGCCCATTCCTCTCAAAGAAATGAGTTTGGGAGTGCAGGAGATAAGTAAGAAGGAAGATTTAGTAAACACAAATCATCATCTTAATCTCACAGCATGGAAGTATCCCTGTGCTCTGATGAAGTATAATGAAGTGGCTTAATTCAGTATTACTCGAGCAAAAAAATGATCATCAGGGGAGTAAGAGTGTCAGTGTGTGAACCCATACAAGTATGGGTTCTGCTTAGCAGAATCACACAGCATTACTGGTAATTCCCTAGGGCACAGTACAAACAAAACAAAACTTGAGACTTAAAAATTTCTACCTTCTACTAAATTATCAAACCTATTTTTGACAGACAGCATAGATGAGATTAAAAACAAGGATTATATAGGGCCATTTGAGACTGTCTCCTAGGTAGGGGTGTACACAAAGAGTGGATGATCAGAGATCAAAGCTTATTGAAACAGCAGGAAACCTTCAGGGAGCCACTCGGCACTCTCTGTGTTAAAAGCAATCAATCAGAAATATGGAAGCGATACTCGTGAGTCTCCAGGCAATGAAACACATATTGAGGACAGTGTGGTTTAAGAACATTCTCTCTTCAAAAAGAAAACATTTTTAATACTGACTCACTTGTGTCAGTAATATTTTCATCTCTCCATTCCTTCCACCCTTTCGTAAGGTCAAAAAACATAGTGCCTAGAAACTAAACTTTTGTTTTATAACCAAGCCACAGCTAGCGGCCACGTTCTGTCATAACACAAACTGTTGGAGATGCCAGTGGGATGCGGAGAAGAGATTAATGAAACCTTCAGGACAGGCCAGGGTGGGTTTCTGACAGCATGGAGCATGTGTGAAGCAGTGCTGGGGTGGCCTCTGGTTTGCTGTGGGTGGGATGGATTCGGGCATTCAGATGGGCTGTGGTGGCTGATGGTGGGAGTCAGAATAGGTGATGATGTGTCCACCCAGTGCTGCTGCCCATCAGAGACCAGGCTGTCTGAAGGCTGGTGTGGAATTTTTCTTATTTTTTTTTCTTCTTTATCAGTATGTGTCAGAAGCAGGGATGTCAGCTAAAGCACCAGTTTAGGAGCACAAGTGGTGCTAGCTTTTCGGTGCTTGTCCCACCGTGGGCACAGCTGTGGGGACGTTGTGTTTGGGCAGGAGGGAGCTATGCTCTCCTCCCTGTGGTGATACAGGTGCACAGCTACTAGTAGGCTTGTTTCTGAGGTGAAGCACCAGTTTTGGGAGAGACCAGCAAAGCCCTCTGTGACTTCTGATACCTTTTGGGTGTGGATTGCCGTGTAAGCAAAACCTTTGCAAGGGAAAGGAGGAAATGAGTTTGTCTCTGGAAACAGATCATTAATTTCTTTCTCGAAGCTTCCTCACTCTCACCCAGTGAGGTGTCAGGTCAGGAGTGAGGAGGGAAGGCAGTTTGTGGCTGATCAAAGATGTTAGTCCTTGGTTTGGATCATCAGTGTGTTTTCAAGTGTAAATATCCTGTTAATGCAGACCTCAAAACACTCCCACACTGTCCAAACAACTGATCTATGAAAAACACAGCGGCCTGTGCTAGTGATCAAAGGAAGATACGGTACCTTAATGGTCAAAGTTTATTAAACAGTTTCATTTGCACCTGGAATGAAAAGTGAGGACTGGAGAAAGATTCCTCCTATGTGATAAAACACATGTGGGCATCAGCGTGCCCTCCCAAGCCACCATCTAAGGACCGTGTTCCTCTGCTGAGCACAGCTGCTCAAGAGTTAAGGCTGTCATCGTTTTTTTTTAGCTGCCAGTTACAGTGGTAATAAAGTCTTCCTCTTTGCAACAGGATATTTATACAAATACGATCCGAGCTTCTAATCTAAAGGGCAAATTGATTTGCCGGCAGTGTTTATAGCTTAGAAAATAAATATCTGTCCTCAACTGGATTTTGGACTGGGTTGTGTAACACAAATGACAAAGCTAGCATCAATCTGTTTCAAGTTAGGGTCAGGTTTGTATATAGTGTGCATATATTTGTATATGATAGAGCTGTTTCCATGATGCTATAGAGAAGTGTCTGTCAGCATTTCAGTTCAACTCCCACCAAGCGTATGTGATTTGTTGTGTTTTAGGGTGGTTGTTTTTAGTAGTTTAAAAGTCAAAGTTATTCTGGATGAGACTTACCGGTTCCATAACCAGCTGGCTTTTTCTACCAAAACTAAAGAATGCTATATAAATAACTGCCTTCTTTCTTCTCTTAAAGATAAATACTTCCCATTTACGCTCTCCTCCATCTTCATGGCTCAAATTGCATTTAAAAGCTGAGGTGTGGTACTTTTAATTATCACTACAACTAGAACGTCCCTTGGTGTCCTTATATCCTAATCAAGGAAATGAGAAATATGTGTCCTATCCTGACTTTGGACTATTTTTTTTTTCTTTTTTACTGTTCCTGTTGGTGAAATATTAATTCCCTAAAGCTGTGAAGCTCACAACCTTGAGCTGGGTGTGGGAGACACCTTTGTGCTCAAATATCAGTGTTGGTTTTGCTGGGGCTTATCACGGATGTGTAGGCTGAACTTCCCCCAGCCTTGATGTGGGGGAACCATGTCCTCCATCTCTAGGCTCTCACTTTCCACTCTGCCAGATGCAGCCTTAAAACAGGACAGCTTTTTCAACACGGGAGTTTTTAATCAGATGGAGCACTGGTGGTGTGAGCAGTGTGAAGCCAAGCTTACCTACCTCTCCATTCTGGTGTGTCCCTGTGCTCCATTTTATGCTTTTTCCTGCAAATTAGTTCCCAGTTGCTGGTCTCCTATTCCATATTGGAAGTAGCTTCATCTGCAGGCTCACAGCGCCTAGAATTTCTTTCCTTATTTCTAATGAATTCTTATAGGACTTGCATATCTCTTCCCCTGGCCCAGAGATGGTATAGATTCTTCAAGACAGTTAAACTGAGTTTTTTTTTCTTTTCACTAAAATGATAGAGCTTTCCATGGCAGCTCATTGCAGGTGCTGGCATTCCTTTGCCTGAAGCTCTGCGTATGAATGGGTGCTGATGGATGAGATTTTCCACGGTGCTTTTAACTCTCTGCAGTAATGGTCATTTGACATACTAAGTTGTTAAGGTTTTGTGTATTATCTGTTGACAGTATTTTATTCTACGTAAGCTCTACATACCATATGTTCTACAAGCAATAAACATTAAAAAAATCACAGTAGGACTTACATCTCTTGAAAGGTGGTGGATCCAAAGTTTTTAAAAGGCTGTGATGATTTCAAGGTTTTATCTGCAAGAAGCTTCATTCAACTCAGTAAGGCTGCATCTGTTGTGAGTACAGTTATTTGTCATTAGCTGATAAGAGCAAATCATCTTGGTAGTTTGCTCTGTACAGAATAATTTTTATACAAGGTCAGTATCTGTTCAAGCTAAAGACTCTGATCCAGTGTACGCAGAAGAGTATTTAGAAAGTGTGTTAATTAAAATGTAAATCCCACACACTTCTGTTCAAAATTCCCTTTTGAGAAACTGCTGTTAGGCAGTCTAGACTATTATGTCAACTTGTCTTTGAAGAAAAGTAAACAAAAAGGTTCAGCTGAGGAAAGTTTTAGAGACTTAGAGTAATTAATGCTTTGGTAAATGGCTGTTGATGCGTAACAATCCTTTAAACACCTGGGTAATTGCGAGCTTTGAAGTTGGGCCAAAAATGTTGTTCTGAGCTCTGTAATTAAAATAAGAGGCCTTTAACTTGGTCATTTTGAAGGTGAGAGTTCTGTTTATTCTCACTGTCTCCCTGTAAGACTTCTGCCCGATCAGGGAAAAAAGGCCAGGGAGGGTGGGAAACTAAAAAACCTAGCTCAACATATGCTTCTTTAAATTCAGCTTTTTATAGCTTTGGTGTTTTTCCTGTAGCAAAGTTCCATGTTGTAATGTGTACCCAGAACAGAGAAATTATTTTAATGCAAACATTTCACTAAGTATAGCAACTGAGATTAACCACTTGACCTGGTTACTAATTTGAATAAATTCTAATCTAATTAGTATTCAATTAAAGTGAATTAACACCCAGAAACATTTTGTTGAAAGGTTTACACAGAGGTTTCAGTTAACAAAATATTTATCTTGGGGGGGACAGGGAGGAACTGGAGTTAAACGCAAGCTGTTTCTCCTATAAATGCCCGGAGTACATGATTGGGATGCCGGTGTTAAGAATAGTAGTTGTATTTGATATTTATATCTGACAAATCATATTGCTCTCTGGGGACACTGGAGCTAAATACTGCCTTCTGAATCACACAGGCCACATTTCTCCGGTAAATTGTGTACTTCTTTCTGTTTATTGCAGCCACTTGTGATTGCTCTGTTGACCTTAGCTTCCCAGTCCTCCTCCAGAGTCCTCTGAAGGCCATGGAAAGACTTCCATTTCTTTCTTGGGATTTGAGACCATACTGCATGGCCATGATCCAGAGCAGAGAGCTCCAGGTTTGAGTTAGGAATCCCTAATTTGCATCTTCCCACTTAATGTCCGCTCTTGTCTCAGGAGAGTTTTTTAGGCTCATTGCCTCAGTTTCTCCCACACACTAGCTTTCCTTTAATAATACATGTTATGCCTGCAACACCCTTATTATGGAAGTCATTAATTAAACTCATTCAGGTTAGGCATGCTGAAAATAAAGGTGAGATGGTCGAACATTGTAGTAACAGTTGTTATATAATATTGTATACCAGTGAGGGCAAACTGTCTCCTCTGGGTTAAGCTGCTGGCACCAGATTTTTATTTTTTTTTAATATATATATATATATCCAGCAACACCCTTTGGCTTGCAGGAGCTCCCTGCTCATCTGCTGTGTGTGCTCCAACTTTTGCAATGGGTAACGTCATAGAGTCTGAACCTGGAAAGCAAAGACAGAGGACAAAAATGGTCCCTGTCAAAATCAGCCTGCAGTCCAGCATCAGGAGTGGGAGTAAGCTAGGCAGCAGATTTAGCTCTCATGCTTCCATCTGTATTTTGCAGTCTAATGGGAGAAGAGTGTAATAGATACTTTTTTCCATGATCTTCAGGAAGCAGGACTGAAGGGAAAAAAAATATTAAAAAAATTCAAGCAAATTCAGTTAGGTGGCTGCATTTGCTCCTGAATGTAAAGGGGCAAGACTGGAGGTGTGGGATTCACATCTCTGATGCCTGTCACTGCATTTGTTGACAGCTACGTTGCCACAAATGGTAGCAGTAGCAGGTTGTCCACTCTGTGAGCAATCCCTGCTGGAAGGTGCCAGCAGTTTACCATATATTTCTAAAAGTGGAGAAATGCTGGCTCAGGAATAACAGACCTGATTCATGGAGTACATAGTGGTCTCAGGTACTTTCTACTTCTTTTTCTCTGCAGACTTTGCTTTTTTCCAGAGTCTATTCATCTGGTCCTTGTGTGTCGACATGTCCCCCACCATCACAGCAAGGCCTTCACCCTTCCCCATCTGGTTGGATGTAATATCCCTTCCACCTAGCCTGGGAGACCTCTCAGTCTCTGTTCAAGCATCAGACACCGTACACTTTGTTGTCAGGAGCAGCATGGACATTTCTCTGCCCTGCAGCTCTAGGGAAAGGCAGGCTCTAAGTAAATTCATTTTTTTTCCTTAATTTGGTCTTTGGAAATAGGTGATTTTAATTTAATTTTATTTTTTTAAATCTTCATGCTGAAAACAAAACTAGCAATAAATGCTACTAGTTACTAGAAAATGTTGTGCAGCCTGGCAAGTTTCAGGTAACAAACATTAACTGAAAACAGACTTTAAGTATTAGGACATGTTACCTGTGAATGTTACAGATGTGACCTACAGTACTTGTGAGGTGAATCTGCATCATTGGCTTTATGCACTCAGACAAGTCAGAAGCCAGTTAAAAAGAGAAGCTGATTGAAAATTAATTGTGTATTTACTCTTTTTTTTTTTTTTTTCTTTTTTCTTCAAAGAGTTAACTGGATTGGAAAGCCTAGTTGTCACTTTTTCTCTGTTTTACAAAGGCATTTAAATCTGTCCAGAGCCAGTGTGAGATACTGGGCTAAGGTGGAGCACTCACATTTGGTAGCACTGTACCTTGGTCAGAGAGTTTGCTCATTATATTTGTGGAGAACACTGAAATGGGGGAGACCCACTGGAAGACAAGTCTGTATTTTAAATAAACTAAGAGTGAAAAAGGTCTAGTCTGGAGAAAAAAGTGTGATCTGATAGAAAGGAAAGTTACATTTGGGCACGACAAATCAGTGATGTAAATACACCTTAGGAAGTGATTAGGTATGTTGCAGTGCAGTAGCACAAATCTAGACATTACAGTGAATCACAAGGTGATCATGAATTAACAGTGAGTTTTGTGAAAAAGCCAAAATGCTATTCTGAGGTGTATGAGTAGAGGTACAGTCTCAGAAACACATGAAGATTCTTTCCATTGTACTCAGCATCAGTGAGATCTTGATCCAACCTAGGTCCATAGAATAGCAGTGACAATAAAGGCTAGAAAATATGGCTTGCAAGGAAGGACTGAAGACTCAGTGATGCTTTAAGGAGGGGAGGCTGTTGTGTCATTTTAGTTAGATATTGTGGGTAATTATTTTTATTAAAAAAAAAAAAAACTTCAAGTGAAATATATTCGACTTCCTGGGAAGATGGTGGAGTTCCAAAAACAGGAAAACTTGAAGATCAGGTCAGGCAAACATCTCTCAGGAGTGATGTGGTTGTATCTGATCCTGCCTGGAGTTCAGAGGCAAGGGACTAGGTCCTTGTGTTCCTTTCTGGTTTAAAAGGTCTGTGTGCACAAAGTGCAAGGCAGCGGGTATTAACAACTGAGCCTCCTCTTCAAATTTGTGCAGAGTTGACTAATCCTGTGTGCTTGAGTGTTCATGAAGGTGTATACAGAGTTTGCTCTCACAGAGTTCCCAGCAGCTCTGCAGCCAGACCTGTTTGGTTTGGGCGGACATAACGCTGAAGTTGCTCCAGTCTGGAGGCTTCAGTGGGACACTGTCTGAAGCAGACAAGTGCAAGGGAATGTGTGGCACCTAGAGAAGGGAAACTGGGCATGGGAAACCAAAAAGAAATCAATGTGAGGGGATAGGTCAGAACAGCTTCTAGGAAAAACACTTTTCAGGTATAGACCATGTCAAGCACTGGAGAGGACCAATCTGTAAATCTTAGTCAGAGGTGGGGATGATCTAGCAGTTCATTTCTCTCTTAACCCAGAGAGGGGAAAAGTAGTCTCAGTTGCAGGTGCTGTTTGCAGCCTCCTGTAAGCAATGCCTCAGCTTAAATACTTGCCTGGGAAAGCCCATATCTTTCAACCTTAAGGTTTCCAAAACATGTAGCAGCTGGCTAGCCCCAGCCACTTGCTGCTGTTTGAGGTGAAGGTCAGAGTTGTTTCTGAACCCTGTTACCGCTGGAGAAGCGATGGCAAAGACTCCTGTGGGAAAGGCTGCTGAGTCAACCACACAGCGTGCAGCTACCAGCGAGGCAGAGAAAAACCTTCACGCTGTAAAAATAGCTACACTAGGAGCCCTAATATACTTAAGTGCTTATTTTTCCATGTGTGATCTCATGTAAACCAAGCTGCTGGGCAGTATGACATAGCAGTTGGCCAAAAATAAAGCGTAACTCAATTAAAACTTCTTTTTTTCTCAAGTTAGCCTTTGATTAGTTGAAGAGACAGGTATCCCGTTTTTCATTTCCATTAAGTTATTGTCAGGAAAAAAAAATCAACAGAGAGAGACAGGTGAAGTTGGGACTGATGCCTGGTATCCACTTTTGTGATGCTGTCATATGTTAAGGATAGAAATTGTAGCTCTTTTGCACATGAAAGTTATGCATTTAATACAGTGAGAAAATGTAAACAGGATTTCTCCGGATGTTTCTGCAGTTGATTTCATTGAACCAAATTTTAGTGTCCGTTTGATCCTACAGAAAAGGCATAGACTTGATAGCACTTGAAGCTGAAGTCCATGAAGGAGACCCAGTACCAACATCCTTGGAACAACACTTTCTAATCCATGTTGCAAAACCTGAGCAAAATGTCTTTAGGGACCATCTGTCTTTAGGGTTCATTTTGCTTCAGTTTGATGTTTGGCCTGTTACTTGTTTGTTTTGTTTGTTTGTTTTTATTGTTATCAATTGTGGTAGATCTGTCTTGTGAAAGTTGGACTGAAACCACAAAAACCCTTTGACCAAAGTCACTGAATGCCTGGAAATGCTGGTAATTTGACCACTGTCCTGCCAGGGCTAGAATTACTCTCTTCAGGAAGAAGAGTGATTTATGAATCTCTTGCTGATAGAGAAACACCAAGACCTAAGGACTGAGATTCCTTTCCTACAGCCTAGAAAACAGTGGAAAAACCTTTGTGATCCTGAATTTCACATGCAGAAGCACATGCATCTTGTGGAAAAACTCCTGTTACAAACAGGCAGATTTTGGGGGTTGATAGCCAGGGGAGAAAACCCCAGATATCACTGTCTCGTTATTGCTTTTCTCTTTTGCAGATCCTCTGACCTGTTTCTGCTGGACACACGGGCGGTGTGGGCCTCGGAGGAGGGATGGCTGGAGTTTGATGTCACTGCCACCAGTAACATGTGGGTGATGAACCCTCAGCACAACATGGGGCTCCAGCTGAGCGTGGTGACCCAGGATGGTAGGTCATGGGCCAGTTAACATGAGTAATCTCATGAGCCTCCTGGATGCTGTTTGGAAGTGGTGCTAGCAGCGTCCAGATTTAATGTGGGTGGCTGTAATGATGGCACTTCACAGAGCACAGAAAATTTGAAAAGTGGAAAAGAAAATGAGAGAATGTAAGACAGTATGAAGTTGAGTGTTGCAGGATAAGCAGTAGGGAAGGAGAAGATCTAAGTGAGCAGATGGCAACTAAAGACAATGATGACATTTTCCTTCTGTGGGAATTGGCCTCCAACCTTATATTTTCTTCTTATCACTCCATCCTGGATTTTGGTACAACTGTGGGGTCAAATGAGACCAGAAGGACTGTTAACTGCTCTCCCTGAGGAAAATGCAGTGCCAGCCTCCACCTACCCAAATGTGCTGAGAACCTATCTGTGTACTCCGGCCAAAGCGTCTCTTGCTTTCCCCAAAGGTCTCCTAGCTCCATCTCTGCTCCTTGTGTTTAAACAGCCACTGAGACAGTCACTGGCAGCTGCTTAAACAGTCCTGAGACATACAGTCATTGTGTTTTATATATCTATCTCTATACCTGTTTCATGCCTAAAATGGAGTAGAGATTTCATAGGGGGTACCAAAGAGCCAGATGCCATGGTGGAACTTCTTGTCCATGGTGGATGGGGTGCTGTTGTAAAAATGTCCACAGGTCATGGTGGCAGAAGGGGGGGGTTTAATGCTAAAAGAGAAACAGCATGATCAAGAAGAGAGGAAATCCTGTTTATTGGGATGCTGCAGCGCTGGAAAGAGCAATCCAACTGTGTAGTTCCTCTAACAATCAATTTTCCATTTGATTTGAAGGTTTCAGTGTAAATCCTAGAGAAGCAGGCCTTATAGGGCGAGATGGCCCTTATGACAAGCAGCCTTTCATGGTGGCCTTCTTCAAAGTGAGTGAAGTCCACGTCCGGACCACTAGGTCAGCGACAAGCAGACGCAGGCAGCAGAGTCGAAACCGCTCCACCCAGGCTCAGGATGTTTCCAGGGTGTCGACTGTCACAGGTAATCATGAAACACCCACTCTGTCTGGGAGCTGGGGCCTCCTCTTGTGATGTTCCTGTTTGCACTGGTGTGGAAAAGCAAGAAGGGGGATGTGAGGTGGGGTGCCCCTCCTTGGGGGCACAGGTTGTACCTGTGATGGGATGGGAGTAGGAGTCTCACGTAAGTAATTTTACAGGAGTTTTCAAGCCCAGGGTAGAATACAGACCCCTGTGTGAAGTCACAGCCATGAAATTCAATATTTGCCTAGAATCACACCATGTGAAATGCTATATTTAAAAGATACCATTTCAGTGTACACTGGGATCTATCATATTGCTCATACATGTTTCCAGCAGGGTCATCATTTGGTTTTCTTTGGAAAAACCCTTTTAGAACAGCATGAGATTTTTTTTCCCTTTGTGGGAACAATAGTGTAAACGGTGAGGTTCATTTCCAGGCATGCAAGCAGGCTTGCCTGTTTGCTGTGGAAAGATTGCATGTTGCTGTGTTGTACAAGCTTGCAAGTGCTGCTATATGCTGGTGGGACAACCCTGAAATTTTGATGAAAATTGAGAAAGTCTTGCCTTGTGCATTTTGACTGCTTTGCAGCTGCTCTGCCCTACGTCACAGTGCTGCAGGACTTCATTCATTGAGTACCTTCTTTCCTCTTAAACATTTCAGCCAATTCCTGGTTACTTGATTAATTTGCTTATGCTGCCCCCTTCTTTTCCAGTAGGATCCCTGCTTTTCCTGCATCTAGGCATGACTAAACCCCCAGGAAGAGAGGTGGTTTTGCTAGTCTTGTTGTTAGTTTTGTTGCGGGAAAATGAGCCAGTCTCACCAAAGCTTCACCAGCGTGAACCCGTTGGCTCTGGCGTGCTCGGGCAGTGGGCAGGCTGCACCACAGTGGTCATGCACACGCTGCTGGGTCATGGGTAGGACTGGCAGTGGTGCTGCACTGGAGGCTTTTTTCTCTGAGACCGGCAGTAGAGGTGGGGAGCATGGCTAGGGAGGAAACATGGGGGAGCTGGTGTCCACGTGGTCTAGTGAATGAGCAACCACCCTGCCCAGAGCTGTGGGTACTGTTATTCGTGTAGGAGCTGGTAGCAGAGTCAGGATGGGCTCCAGCTTCACCTCCTTAGCTCTGCAGGCTTCTTCTTGCAAGATTTTACTACAATTAAATCAGGAGATGTGTTTCCAAGCTCCAGAGGGAGCAGATACATTTGGCAAAAAGGGCCATTTTTATATTGCTGGTTTCTTGACTACAACAGGCATGAGATTATAAAATTATTTAAAAAAAAAAAGGGGGGGGGGGGGAAATAGCTGGCTGTTGTGTGATCATAAATGTTTTTTGTTTTTTTTTTTGAGCTCTTCTCACTCAAAGACAGCTTTACTGTAAAACTTGGAATTTGGCAGTTCAGTAGTCAACAAGGCATAGTTGAGCCTCTGTGGATTTAAGGCAGGGAAAAGGAGAGGAATTTAAAGTTAAGATGTACGTTTGGTTGGTTTCTGTGTTTAGAAAAGAGAGACAGCGTCAGCTTATTTTCCTTTCAAAGTGTTACTCTCTCAGAGTCTGTTCTCCTTAGGAAGTGTTTGATTTAATAGCCCAAGAGGCACTGATGACCCCACAGGGACGGCTCTATGGACCAGTGTGGGTTTTTAACATTAAAAAGATTGCAGGGATTTTTTTTCTTTTTTAGTTGTGTGGGTTCCTACATACATGCCCCACATGTGCACAGCAGGACTGGGGAAGCTTTTGCCACAGGGCAATGTAGAATATGAACCCAGAGGTTACCCTGACAGCCACCTTCCTCCTGGGGGCACTCAGACACACTGGGACCTAAGGTGGGTACAGGACCACACATGGACCCCACCTGCTCAACTCCCCACCTGCATATCTTCCTCTTTCACTGTATCTTGCATCTCATCAGATTTTTTGTGCGTACTCTACCAGCTGGGAGATTGGTGCTACCCATCAGGGCTTGAGGGCAGTTTCTCTCATGATGAGTCAGGCAGCTGGTTGGTGTTGGTGCTTTTTTTGTGGATTGAACCATCCCTCCTCTATGTGAGCCCCTTTCCCAAATGATGCTGTGATTTAGATTGGGGTGCTGTGTTTAAAAAAGCCTTATTTACTCTCAAAATATGGAAAGCATTTCAAGTCCTGCTGTTAGGAGCATTTGAAGTGTGCTGCTGGACTGGCACTAGATCTGGTGAGCCAGAGGGTTTTGTTAAAGCACGCTACTGCCTGCAGGACTGGGACCCTGCTGTGTCTCCTGTGATGTGCAGTTCTTGTCCTGAAGTCAGTACCAAGTGCTCAGAGGCTAAGGTTATGGCTGTGGCATAAGAATGAAAATAGTCTGTATTTTTTCGCCAAGAATGCTCATTTCCCTGAATTATAAACACGTAATTATAACTGGCTTATATAAAGCAGAACTGAGTAACCCCCATGGTTATGAACTGCTTTGACATAGAGTCCTGCGTCAATGCATTCCTGGGGCCGAGCTCTGGTCTTCTGCAGAAGGAGGATGAGCAGGAAGAAAAGGAAGTATTTTTGGCCGTTAAGGCAGAAAATCACACGTCATCTCAGGCCCAGGACACAGAGGCACAATGTGGGTGGGAGGAGAGTGCAGGTGTTTTTTTACAGTTGCCTCCAGGATCTGGAGGCCATTGCCATGCCACGTCTACAGTGGGCTCAGCCCATGCTCTGGGCTGACCCTGTTGTTAACCTGAAGACCTGGGGAGTCTCCAACAAGCGTTAGTGCTGTGTGATCAGCTCCTCTGTAGGTTACCTGAAAGCTGGTTTGTGTGTGTGGCCATCTCCTTGCCCAGTGGCACTAACCATTCTCTTCCACAAGTCATCCTTCAGGCACATCCCACTCCATGCCTCATCCTTACTGAGAGGTTGTGGTGTAAACATCCAGCTTCTGGCTGCTCATGCTGCTCTGAGCAAGACTCACTTGCAGAGAGATCTTCACAAATTAGAGGGCTGGCCAATCACCAGCGCATGAAGTTTAATAACATCTGCACCTGGGAAGGGTGCAGATGGTTATACGTACAGGCTGGGGGATGAGAGGCTAGAGAGCGGCCCTATGGAAATGGATCTGGGGGTTCTGGTTGATGACAAGTTGAATGTGAGACGGCAGTGTGCCCTGGTAGCCATAAGGGCCAGCAATGTCCTGGGGTGAGTCAAGCACAGCATGCCTAGCTGGTCAAGGGAAGGGATTGTCCCATTCTGCTCTGGTGCGGTCTCACCTTGACTACTGTGTACAGTTTTGGGCACCACAGTATAAGAACAATAACATTATTAGACAGATTCCAAAGGAGGGCTACAGAGATAGTGAAAGGTCTAGAAGGGAAGACATATGAGAAGTGGCTGAGGTCCCTTGGTTTGCTCAGCCCAGTGCAGAGCAGGCTGAGGAGAGGCCTCATGGCGGCCTGCAGCTCCCTCACAAGGGGAGCAGAGGGGCAGGCGCTAAGCTCTGCTCTCTGGGGACAGTGACAGGATCCGAGGGAATGGCATGGAGCTGGGACAGGGGAGGGTCGGGCTGGGGGTTAGGGAGAGGTTCTTCACTGAGAGGGTGGTCGGGTACTGGGACAGGCTTCCAAGGGAAGTGGTGACAGCACCAAGCCTGCTGGAGTTCAAGAAGTGTTGGACAGCACTCTCAGACACATGGTTTGATTTTTGGATAGTCCTGTGTGGAGACAGGAGTTGGTCTCGGAGTCTTGTGAGTCCCTTTTAACTTGGGATATTCTATGGTTCTGTGATTCACACAGTCCTGGAGGCCCCAAGATAAGATGAGAAGCAGAGGGGCTCTCAAGGTGACACTTCCATGCAGCGCTGTGTGTGCGTGCCGCACTCCATTACCGGCATGCTACCCTGCGTATGTGGGAGCTCGATACCTCAAAGGGCAGTGTGTGCATACACTGAAGGCAAGTAAGGCCAAATGCTCTCACAGTGGCAAGGATCTTGTTAATAAACATCATTATCTCACATAAAATCTATTTAATGGAGGTCTCGGATGCGGTGCAGCCAGCATGCCCATGTGCCATAACGTGCGTGTCCTCTCCAGCCCCATATCTCCCCTTCTTCCCGCCCAGGCAGGCCACTTTCATGTGAAGTGGGCTGTTGTTAACTATGTGATCGGTTTACACCAGCTTTATCTGGACAAATCACCAAAGTCAAACACCAAGAAGAAGGGTCTGGCCTCAGAGACCTCTGTCAGAGCTATTTGGGATGACAGAGGCAATTAATTACCCTGTGGAATTTGGTAAACTGGCACCTTGGGAGCAGTGAGGGTATTCTCAGGCAGATCAACCTCAGTAAATATTTATATCTTCTTTGCCAGCACTTAACGTGGGAGAGGTTATAAGAAATCTGAGGTTCGTGTGCAACTATCTGTAGGAGGAAGATCATTAGGGTCAGACTATGCTCTCTCCCCTTTCAGCAATGGAAATGCCAGTGTCCAGCCTTAAGAGAAACATCTGTGCTGGCAGAAAGGCAGGCTTGTGTCACGGTGCATCCTTGGTGAGGGCAGACAGCCTTTGGAGCAGGCACCCATGGAGAGGAGCCGCCCTAGCTCTTCTGCTGGAACTGCCCTGCCCTGGGGCTTATTTTTGAGTGCAGAAAAAGGGGTGTTTGTTTGTTTGTTTGTTTGTTTGTTTATTGTAACCTGTTGCAAGTGCCAAGCTGGTATTCCCAAATATACTGAAGAGACAATTTGCTAAACCCACAGTGGGCCTGTAGGAAGTCCCAAAGCAGCCCCATGAACTCACAGAGATAGTGGATGTCTCTGGGAAACACCTTGCACTGAGGATGGCAATTTGGGCCATTGAGCACACTGGACTGGGGCAGCTGACACTGCTTTCCTGGGTCAAGATAATGTGCTGTGAAGGCTACCTTCAGTAGATCAGTGTGCTTGAGCTCTCAGGCAAAACCCCATTTTTTTCAGGGTCATAATTGGGAGTACATGTCTCCAGGTCATGTGCCAAGCCCCAAACCATAAGAAATGGATCATTGTGTATTGCTGCATTTTTTCCTCTATCTGTAAAAGCACTGCTTAGAGGTTTTTAAAGGTTTGTAGCATCCCTAAAGCTGGGCTAAAAGCAATTCCCCGTGAATGCAGACAATGTTGCTTGCAAGTATTTGCCAGCTGTAATGCAAACTGGAAGACAAATCTGCAAATCCCTGGAGTGACAGACCTCGGGTGCTGTACATTCGCCATGGAAGAGCTCCCCATTGTCAAGGTGGTCAGCGGAAGGGAAGTGCAACATTGCAGTACTTTGTTTGGGAATCACTGACTGTTTGGAGCTTGACAGATGGATGTGGCACCACCATGAAGCTGAAAGATTTTGAAAGAAATCCTCAAGATGCAGTAAGAAAAAATATAACAAGTGGGAGAGAAGGGGTAAGGGTTATATGTGGGAGAGTGCAAATCCCAGGAAAAGGGATGTTCACTATGTTGACACTTAGGTAGGTGAGCTCTGTGTTTGGGCAAGTGAGAAGGCAGGACTGGCTGTGTCCACCTGGGATAGAGAGTAGCTGGCATGCAGTGCAAGGTATGAATTAGGTGACATTGAGGATTTTTAGGGGCAATTTTATGCAGAGTGAGAGGACACACTGAGAGAGGACACATTGTTCTGCTTGGTATAATTTGTTAAACAATTTTTTCCCCTCTGTTTTCTGGAACTTCTGATTGCTTGCGGCCTTCCTTCCCACTCCTGTTGTCTCTGCCTCCCTCACTTCACCCCTTTCCCATAGCTAATTAGGGTAAATTGTAGCTGTATTTGGGACATATCATAGTTCTGTGTCCTTTGTTATGAATAGATAAATGCCATCTAACCAGCCGCCATAACACCCTGTCAAATACAGATGTTCTTTCACTAGCAAACAGCATATTTCCCATAGAACAATGAAGTCATGTTTTCAGGGACTAAAATGAAAGCTTTTGACCACCAAAAATATCCTCTGCTCATTTCATTTCTCATTGTGAGAAATAATATCATTTAGAAACATCTCACGCTAGAAATTTCAGGGACTGAAAAGTTTCATCTGGAAAAAAACAAACAAACAAACAAAAAGCAACCCACACCCTGGTTTCTGCTGGGTATGTCTGGTTTGAAAGTGGAAAGCTTGAACAGAAAGGCCTTCCTCCATCCTTGCTACCAGGCACTGCTGAAATAGTGTGTGTTTATGTGGCAGCAGACTGTTAGCCAGCTCTGCTCACCTGGTTCGTGATTGAAGCAAAGCTATTGAAGGCCTGAAATGCAATCCTGAAAGTTTAAAACCCAAACTGCTTCTAAAAACAGCTCTCTAATCTTTGGTGGTTTGGAGTCTAGGTTTGTTTTGAGGTGTACGTTTTTTTTTTCAGACCTCAGTGTTAACTGTACCCAGCTGTAACACTGGGCTGCCCTTAATGTCAGTTGGATGTGCTTTTAGTATTATATTTTTTCTTCTGAATAAATATTTGCATTTGTAGTTCCCAAACTTGGGGGGTAAGGGGGAAGAGAAGAAGAAGAAAAAGAAAGGCTTATTCAGAGCCAAGGAAAAAGTCACTAAAAATATTTTTCTATCCCAGCTGCCACACTTGTGGAAAGCTGCGCTGGGACCGTGCCCTTTCACGCAGCGTTAGGGGCGCCGGGGGGCTGCTTGGCTGGGGCAAGGCATCAGCATCCGTGTGTGGCATCCGCCTGCGTGCGGCAGCGTGTCTGGTGAAGCGCTGGGTGGAAACGCTGGGAGGCCTGGTCCAGCTCCAGGCTCTGCCTGCAGGACGAGCACATCGGTGTCACTACGTGCATGGGGAGCCAGGCTCCCACCATGCTTGACACCAGCTCTTTTGCTTCCCATCGTGGCTGTTGCTTTTTCTTTGCCCTCCCACATGCTCTTGGGCGTGAGGGTTGCCTCTCACTGTGGGGGAGATGCTCAGCCACCGCCTGTCCAGGCTGGATCTGGGCAGCCATCGGGGAGTGAAAGGCCCCTCTGTCACAGCTGAAGTCCTCCCTTCGCCGCGGTCCCAGGTGTTCGCATGCGAAGCCGCCTCTCTTTCCAAATATAGATGGGAAATTCCACTCACTGTTCAAAAGCTGCATTTTGTAGGGCTGTCGGAGCAGCTTCTGCACGGTCGAAACATCGCTGCGGTAAGGGTCAGGGCTTGGTACGCCATGCTTCTCTGTATACAATGTTGGCATCAGGAAGCAAGTTAACGGTGAGAGCTTGTCAAATCCTGTGTCAACTGCAGATAAACGTGTTGCCAGAGAGGTTTGGTGGGTTCTGGGAAGGAGTTTTACAGAGTGTGGATGATACAGGTCTGAGAGCAGAGGTACTATGTGGAGCCATGCTTGGGGTAGGCATGGGGGAAGGCACAGACTGAGACAGGGCATGTGGCTTTGCTGGCTACAGGACATCAGAGCTGTGCAAGGATGTCTTCTAACGGGTACAGGGTGGCGAGGAGCCTCTGTATTGCTCTTGGAAACTCTGTGCATTTTGAGCGTATCCCCCGGGGCAGTGCACACTGGAACCGTGAGCATGCAGCAGGGATGTGGCACGTGCCGGGCCGAAGGAGCAGAGATTTACTTTTAAGAAATGATTTTAGGGGAGGTGTTTTCTGAGCACTGCTTGTCAGGTTTTTAAGGGAGACTGAAGGAGTTGTAACGGAGTCACTGTTACTTGGGTGCCACTATTCCCACAGGCATCTTAAAAACTTCAGGCCTGCTTTGGATGTCCCTCAACACCCTTCTCCTCTGGGCTGCTGATGGGAGCATGCTGTTCCTTGCTGCTGAGCCCGCAGTGCGCACATCTGCCCAGCTGTGTGTTCCAGACTGTTTTACCTCCTAAATTCCTGTTTTGTTCTTTTTTTATTATTATTATTTTATTTTATTTTATTTTATTTTATTTTATTTTATTTTATTTTATTTTATTTTAACAGATTACAACAGCAGTGACTTAAAAACAGCGTGCAGGAAGCATGAACTTTACGTGAGCTTCCAAGACTTGGGATGGCAGGTGTGTGATGTTTCTCTCTGGGTAAACCAGACATTTTGTTATGAAATGTTATCTAAACAGTGTCATGGTAATTCCACTCGAGGCTGCCATTATGCTTTAAAATGTCCCTTGTGCCTCCCCATTAAAACCAGTCATAGTGAAGGGCAAATAAATATTGATAGCTGTGATATTTGATAGAATCCAGAGGAAGTTTGATACTTTATAAGATTCAAATACCTGGTCATTCTCTGTCACTCACGGGAGTCACAGCAAGGGCTCCTATCTGTGCGCTTCTAATGATAAGGAAAAAATGGTTTAAGTACTAGTTTTAATGAAATCAAGTTTTTCTAGAGATCAGCTTTGTTTTAACCTGTGCCCCCAAGGGGGCTAGCACTGACTGTAGTAGTTAGACCAAAGATTGGTTTTAGTTGTAATGCTGCAGGTCTAGAGGGGTCCTTAGGGCAACTTATTTAGGGCCAAGCCAGTATCATTTATTGTCACATTTCACTGAATGTCCTTTTTTTTTTTTTTTTTTTTTAATCAACACTTTTTGTGTGTGTGTAGAGCTAGCAAAGTCACACCTCCCCACGCCCTTTGCAGTGCTTCCCATATACCACATTAAACCACAAATGTATTTACATAGCCAGTACTTGCTTCTGTATCAAGAGAGTGACTGTTTTATGAAGAGCAGCTCTCTTACCCAGGAGCAAATTATGGGTGAGCAAGTAAAACGAAGGGGTGATGAGCTGTAAAAGGAAGGGGTAGTTTTGATATGCCCAAGAATCCTCACGTCAGCAATCACACAGCAGACTTAGTAAAGCTGTGGTAACATTTGCTGGCTGCCTAGTTACTGCTATAGCAAAATTCATGCTACCACAGGTACATAGTGTCAGGTAAAGGAGAAATACTCTAAGACTCTTAAGAAGAGCACCAGTGAGTGCTTCATCCTGTAGGGTGATAGCAGAGCCTGATACTGATGGAAGAAAAACGTTTCTTGTTAACTGATGAGGGCTCTTTAAAACCACCTTTCTGCACTATTAGCACACAGGCCAATTTCTTTTTCTATTTTAATTTACTTTTGGCTCTTCTGTAGCAGCAGGAGAAAAATCTGTAAATTCTTTGCGTTATCTGTATGGCAAAGCATCCCCTCCTTTCACAGCTTTCTGCTTATTGCCAAGGGGACCCCTGCCACCTGCCGCTCAGGCAGGCTGTCCTTCCCCTCGTGTGGGAGTGTGGCAGCAGTGAAGTTAGACAGATGAAACTTCCTACACTGACCCTAGGAAAGGTAGTTCAGCCAGCAGGCCTAACCTGCAGGAAACGTTGGAACGTGAAGGCATCCAAACCACAATCCTCACAAGGCACCACAGCAGCAGCTTTAGAAATAAAACTGTTTTAGTTTGTGGCAGTTAAGCTGTGCGTAGCAATGCACCATTCTTTGGACATTAAAATCAGTGTGTCCATGGAAAAGTCACAGCTTACTAAAAAAAAAAAAAAAAAAGAAAAAAAAACAACTTTCAGTGAAAACACATTTTCACCCTCAAGACAAAGTTAGTGGAAAATTTTCAGCTGCTCTTAATTGCATCCAGTTGTCTGTAGAAGCTGGCAACTTTTTAATTTCAATCAAGTTCTGTTTGTTTCCTAAAAAGGACTGGATAATAGCTCCAAAGGGCTATGCAGCCAACTACTGTGATGGGGAGTGCTCATTTCCACTCAACGCACATATGAATGCAACCAATCATGCCATCGTACAGACTCTGGTAAGTCTTCAGAAAGATCTGTCCCAAAGCCATAAGTGAATTTCTCAAAGTTACCATTGTATCAATTGTGTTTTCTTTTTGACAACAGGTTCATCTTATGAATCCCGATTACGTTCCCAAACCATGTTGTGCACCTACCAAACTAAATGCCATATCAGTTCTTTATTTCGATGATAATTCCAATGTAATCTTGAAGAAATACAGGAATATGGTAGTAAGAGCTTGTGGATGTCACTGACAAACAGTCTTCACGTGGACTCTGTGATTCTACCATGAACTTCCATACTACCTTCTGTACTTCGATGAACTACCTGATCTTGGGGGGAAAAAAACGTTGACAAAATAGCTTTCCAAACACCATTTATGTGCCTTGTGCAAGAAAAGGGCTTGGGGAACCGCACACTGTGGCATGAGCGAACAGCTGGAATTCTTAAAACCCAACCCGACGCTGCAGCAGCCACTCAGCTCCGCAGAGCCAGGGCTTGCAAAGCAGCAATATGCCTGCACACATGCTTTACTTGGCTGGGATGGTCTTAATCTCACATAGCAGCTTGGCCTTATCAGTTGCTTGGATGTGTGCTGCAGTTTTACCAGATGGATACCCTAAAGCAGTGAGTCTTTTCAGGGGGGAGGGAAAGGGATGCTAAAGAAATGTTAGTACATCAGACTTACAGCATACATCATGTACAAAATAATATGTAATGCCTAAGGCTAGGAATTGCCTTTTGTCTAGAAGGACTCATATTACCACACCTATACTGTTGGTATCCTCTTGAAACCTGTCATGATATGTGCATCTTAAATTGTGCCAAAGCAAACGTTTTGAGTCCCTTGGTCTCCAAGCAGTTTAAATCTGATGCTGCAAGCGTGAGATGGCTTGGCTGCCCCCTGTGTTAGAAATACTAGCATGAAGTTGGACCCTGACTGGTCTTTTCAGTTCAGTATTTGACTAGGCAGTCTAGGTTTATACACTTGTTCTTACGCAACTTCCTTCCACTCCTCACATGGAGCTGCCTCATCTACTACCACTTACTCAGGAAGGAAGTCAGGACACTTCTCTAGCTGTAATTCAGATGTAAAAGTTTAGGGGCCATTCATTCTCTAGCTGGACAATTTATTTACAGGAAGAAAGAATGTCAGCAATTTACTTACTCAAGTATTTGGCCAACTTTTCCCCTTCGACTCACGCAACTAACAAACTGGTATAAAGGATACAATCACATGGTAGCCACAGTTTGTCTAGCAGAAGCTAATAGCAAATTGTTTTGATCAATATTAAACGCGTATTAAATGCACTTACCTCTGATTCTTGCATTTAAAAGGCTTCTTGTAAATACAAGCTATAATTTATTGCACTTGTCACTGTATATTCATTGTGCTGTATCATTTATAGAAAGACTGCTTTTTTAAAAAGTTTTTATTTAGAAAAATCTCAGTGTAAACAATTGTACCACTTCGATTTTATACAAGAAACTCATGGCATTGTGCTTCACTAGAAAGTTGTTAAAAACATGGTAATAAAGGCTTCCTTTAAGGCAGAAGAATATACATTGATCTAATACATCTGCCAGTACAACACTTAGCTTTCATTGTGGATTTTCTTACACATTTTTAGACTGAACAGAACCAAAGGTTCTTGACAGACAGTAAAGTGAAGTACCAGGAACATTTCACTGATTTAAAAGTTGGTTGCTGTTTTCCTTTTTTTTATTAAAAAAAAAAAAAAAAAAAAAAGGAAAAAAATCCCTACTCCATATGATGGACAAAAATTGGCATTTTGACAGATTAGTCAAATTAGCCTGTAGCTGTACTCATTCCATGAGTTTCTATGCACACAGGATGGCAGAATTCTGTCCTTGGTTTGCAGCCGTCACCGTGTTATGACAGTATCTGCAGTGTACATTCTTTGGCTTTCAGTTACCTCTAACATGGAGCATCTTATGCACCAAAGAATAGGTCCGTATTATAATCCAAGGCAACAGAGAGTGCATGGGCCTAACATTCAAACTTATCAACACTTACAGCTTGGAAAAAGGTTAAGGCTTAAGAAGAGTGGGGAACTAATTGAGATGACTGTAGAAAAGCTGAATGGAAAAACTAAACATTGTACTACTTGATGTTCTATAAGTGCTCTGAATTAGGAGCAGGCCAGCACAAAGTCTGAATTCAGGTTAGGGTAGGAAACGCATGTCACCAGCTCTGAGGTCTAACTGATCATTTAATACTAATGGCGTAGCTATAACAGCACCTATTCACTTTGGCTCTATATAAGTAGAGCACAGTTACTCCTCTGGAGCTGGACACAAACAGCCTACAAAAAAATCCACCTGACGTACACTGTGGCAGCAGTAATGTTCAGGCACGTGTTACAGTACCATTACTTTCATTATGGCTAGACCTCCAATGCTGAGAGGATTAACAGGAAACAACCAGCTCATGGTGGCCTGGTATCTTCCAAAAGTGTGTGTGTTTTCAATCTCCCATGACTCTCTGTTTCTTAACCAGCAGCTATATTAAGACAAATAGGTTATAAGTGCAGTTGTAGAGGCAGAAGTTAACACAGCTGCCATTTTTACCTTTCTAGCAATGGCGTGCAGTTTGCAAGGATTACTTTTTAACCAAATCTAACCCAAAGACAAAAATATTCTACTGGTGTCCTTAATTTGGTTTTCTTAATGTATTTTAGTCTCAAAGGAAACCATTTACACGTCTTAGCGGGAATGCAGAAATGCAGTAATACTACCACTACTGAAAATATTCTGTTTGCACAGTAGCTACATGTTAGTTTTCTTTCACAAGTAGGGTAGCATGTATTTAACACACACACAGAGGGAAGATACCAATGTTTAGTACATTCAATTTCCTAAAAACAAACAAAAAAATGTCCTCCCATCCCCCCCCCCCATACTATTTAAAAGTTAGCAATTACTTAAATCCCTCAACCACTGTACAAAGACAGCCAGGGATAGAGCATCCAGATTTTTATTACAATTCATCTCTTGCCTGACGCAACACAAAGCTATGCAGCGATTCAAGATCTCTCGTTCCGTTGTGTTCGCTGACTTTCTTCCCACCTCGGAAGAGCAGAAGTGTAGGATAACCGCGTACCTTCATGAAGACACAACACACAAAAAAGAAATTTGTCAGTAATTTCCAGACTTACATGTATTTATCTGACTTTGAAAAGCCACCAAACCACTCTAAACCAATAAACCATTTCAATTAAATAACAAAAAAAAAAAAAAAGAAATTTCACTGCCAACCTGCAATTTTTTTTTTTAATTTTAAGTAGGAAAATAAATGGTCCTCTAGGTTCGTCCTCTAGGTTCTTCCAGCAGCAACTGGAATGCCAGCTCCCGCCTTTGTCTTCAACTGTCTGGCTACCAGCTCTAAAAGCCACCTTTTTTTTCTAGGAACAGAACTATTCAATGACTACCACAATGGCTTTGGTGGTTTCACAGAAGGATGGTTCTTAAATTAGGGACTCCTTGATCTTCATCCAATAGTGAGAATGACCAAATCCAAGCAAACCATCCAGGAAAGAAACTGTGTTACTTGTGCTAATCTCAACTACCTTTTTTCCCTTGGATTAGCTAAGAATCCAGTTTCACTGTCAGTAGGCACCCACAACCCAGCAGCCAGCTAGGCTGCACACTGGAGCCCCTAACATTTGGAACACAATACTATCCAATTCATTTCCAGCTCTTTCACACTTACAGAAAATCTGCTGCAGACGTTACGTTCCACAGTGCAGTCTACTTCTGCTATTTTGACATCAGTCAAACCTGGAAATTGCTCTTTGGCAAGGTTCTCCCAAGTTGGAGCCAAGTTCTTACAGTGACCACACCTAGAAACAAAGAGAGAGAGAGATTTGTTTAGCAGATACACCTTCCCATTTATCTCTACTGTCTTATTGCAATATCTGCAAGTTTAACTAGCTGCCTTTCCTATCCCCAAATGATTTAGGCCTCCAACTCCCTTGCACTATTATGTCAGTAAATGAGCTAAGAAAACAAAAGTGAGTGATTTCATGTAAGTTCAGCACTGAAGTAGTTTCTGGCCTTCATCTGTCTCTTCTGGAATGGTATTCTAGGTGTCAGCACATTAACATTTTACTCTACAGAGGAATACGAAACCAAATAAAGATGAGCACAGAGACAACTTAACTGAATGTTAAGATCACACAGAAATGACCGATTTTTTAGATGAGGTACAGAATGCCTATACTACAAATTAATTCTTTTAAAAATGACTGAGTTAACGCTGACTTTTGTGGTAGTATATGCCTGTTAGGTTTAAAGTAGATAGCTTAAATGAGATTTTAATTTCCCTACTGAATTCCCTCCAGTTCCTAATTGCCACTTTGAGCAATGTAGCATCTCCTGATGCTGGAAATTTAATTTTAGTAGAAACATTTCTCAACATAGATTCTCTTTTTAAGGGCTACACTAGTAGTTTACTTTACTTTTCCACTTAAAAAGGTATAATCTTCCTGGGAAGAACTTCACTTTCAAGTTCACTATCACTGTACTTTCAGGTAGAGCCAAAATGGAGTTGTGTGGTAGTCCGTAAGCTTCACTTAGAAAAAAAAAAAAAAACAGATCCTATTCTGATTTGCATTACATATAGAATTATCCCAGTGATATCACCAATAACGCCAAAAAAAAAAAGCCTATTTCTACTTCATTTCCTGATGTTCTAGAATAAGTAAATACAGTAACTTGAGAATGTGGTCCACAGAGTACACACAGTGAAACACTAGTGTCAAAAGAGAAAATGATACTGTAAAATGGCAGGCATTATAGTAAAGTATTAATTTTGTTTATATTTTTAACTTGGCCAAGCCAAGTTCATAGCTTGAACTTCTTAAACTGCCTTCAAGAAGAATTCCCAAAGTGCTTTAGACTTTAAGGCTACATTGCTCATTCTATTCTAACCCAGCTGCACCTTAATTGGGTAATTAGAACAGCCCTGTAATTGCCCTAAGGCTAGATCAGGGCATTTGCAAAAAATAAGGAATGATGTCTCTGCAAAAGTTTTCTTAATACAAGCCTGTGTATATTTAAACCACCTTGTTAATGTAGAACAGTATAAAAGCGTTTCTGACCATGCACAATACTACTAGAACAGGATGACTTGTATGCTTACTACGCAAGTTACCATTAATTTTTTTCCAGAACTAACTGAAGAACAGAACTAGCAAGCAACATAATAGTGTTTGCTGAGCCCAACATAAGTTAACCAACTTGGAAGAGAAAAGGGGCATTTATATGCAGTGCACTGTAACTATACATAAGGATGACATTAAGAGCTAAAACTAGGATACCAGCTACATAAATATACTTAGTATTTTCCTAAATGGTGGCTTTCTGTGGCCAGGGAGACCATACTGGTTAAGAACTTGGTTCTCTGCAATGCATCTTGAACCCCCATCTCTCAGCCTGCCATTTCTGGGAGCCAGCAACGCCCCATAAGAATCTCACAAAGGGGATGATGGTTAAGTTGCCATGCTATTCAGAAAAATTAACTAAAAAGGGAGTATATATCTTTATATCCAACTTTGCCAGAAGATTCTCAGATGATGAACTAGATCTACCAACAAGCAAAATCAAACTGGCATCTTTCTGCTTTGCGCACAGGTATAAACTGAATTTAACAGCCAGTTCTGCTGGTGGTGTAGTACAACAGGCACAGAATCAACCTCAATACCCCAGAGTGCAAAGAAAGGATAAAGGAATTGAATGAAGAGCAGTGAGCATGAAGGGGTGTGGGATAAGGGTGGTTTCCTAACACAATGGTGGCAGATACCTTCCCATATCCAAAAGCAGATCTTTCAGACATAAAAGAACATGGAAGTGGCTCTCAAGCAGCAAACCATGCTGCAATAAAGGGGAAAAAAGACTGGAGAAGAACTGCATCACTCAGATTATGTAAAAATCAAACTTCCCCTGATACTTCTAGTCTACAGTCAGAAACACGGTTGGGCCTAGTGGCATAGTTAAGAAGCAATATTTTGATATTCATGAATACATTTAAAAATGGGTAGAATTTGCTTGCATTGCTATGTAATAGCGGTCTTCTGCCACCACAAACAAAAGATCTTTCTATATTCTTCATGTCCTGCTCTCATTAAATGGCTAGTGATGAAATCAGGTACTGAAATTAAGCTTAATTTTCTTTTATCCCCCTACACCAGGTTTCTTTTACTGACTAGAAGAGCAGACAATGGATGCGAAAGATGGCAAACAAATTCCCCAAAATTCAACAAGGCACAAATAAGATGAAGTCTATAAACCAGATAAAGCAACTTAAAACTTTCATTTTTTTTGTCTCAGAAACGGAATAGTAAGATAAAGTGTGTGTGTGTGTTGGGGGGAATATTTGTTCTGCGAATTGGTAATACTGGGGTCTTATCCCAGCCTGAGTCCCAGGCTCTGCTGGATATGCCAGTATTGGCAGAGACCAGATAGGACATGATGGTTTTTTCCCTAGTGCTTTCCACTCCATGTCTACACCTACACCATATGCATCAGTTACTTCAAGAGTAACAGCCCGTTATCCATAGTTCTACAGTCTGTACCAATTTCCAGGTGCTAAATAACACTTCCAGAAGAGGTTGGTTGTAGCAGGAGAGGTCCCAAAGGCCAACACGTTCTCCTTTCTCAACCAACATTGCTGATAGCTTCCCTTCAGCTTGCCCTAATCAAGGTATAGAAGCCAGTGAAGAAAGCTTCACTCTCCTTGTTCCCTGACATTAGCTGGAGTTTGACACAGAAAAGCTTCTGTAAGCCTTTCCACAAAGAGGAATCTCAAGAAAGCTAAAAGAGACTGAACATTTTTGCTGTAACTCATGCCAGCATGCACATTCTTCAGTTATTTCACATTTTAGATCCAGACAAATACCATACTACAAAGAACTCAAAAGACCTAAAAAAAGTAATGTACAAACAGCTTAGAACAATAATCCTGAAAAACAGGTATAAAAATAGGTGTAAACTTCTTACCATGGAGCATAGAATTTAATAAAGGTGATTCCCCTAGCAATGGTTGCATCGAAGTTTTTTTCGGACAGAGAGAGCACTGCAGCCTGCTTAAAAAATAAAAATAAAAAATCAAAACTTTTTGTATGTACAACATTGGCCAAATGAGCTGCCTGAGAGGGAAATTCAAACTGGGAAAGATGTTGTTATTGATGATATGAACAAAATTAAAAGCAGAATACCTAGCATTTATCCCTTAGCTGCTTTCCTCCCTTAGAGAGATGTAGAGAAATACGTATTTCACTATGAATCTCACCTGTATTTGCAGAAGCAAAGCATCCCTACTTCCAGAGGCTTCTGCCTGTAGCCAAACTGATAGCTGTTGGAAAAAATCACCTTCACACACCGTCATGCAAGTGTTTCAAAGGAATAATGCTGAGAGCAGTTGGCATCAAGTCTGCAACGACCACTGGAGAGTTAGTGTAGGGAGGTATTTACGGCATACTAGAGATGTCTTGACAGCTGCTCTCCCTCTGCTATATACCCCTGCACTGCACACGCAGAGAAAGCTGTTACCAGAAACATATACTGCCAGGAGAACATCACCACACCATACTCACACAGATGCCGTGAAAAATTGTTGCTCCTGATGTTATCAGGAGCAATGGGATGGGAGTGACGGGAGGATAGCACATTGCTTAAAGGCAGTCTAACCGATTGTATGACAGCACAGAACCAGAACAAACTTAATTTCTGTGTGACACTTTTATGGGTGGGAGGGATTCAAAATAAATAAATGAGTGAATCTCATGCCTGTAAAGGCTTCAAATTCAAATGAAAGCAAAGCAAAAAACAAGAGTGCAGCTGACAGGATTTTCAATTCTACTTTTAACCCAGTAAGAGTTTTAAGAAAGGATGCCAAAGAGAGACTTGAAATTACAAATTAAAGGTACTAGATAAACTCTTACTGTAAATGACTGTTAGTTCACCAAATTAAGTTATTCCATTAAGTTGAAGTGGTATCGCCTCTAAAAAATTATTTGTAAACTAGAAATCATACTTAATTATTAATTACAAAATCTTAAATTAATAAAAATGACAGTAAAGACGTATTCCTCTATTACGAGCTGTTCCAAACATCAGAATCACAGAATTTCTAGGTTGGAAGAGACCTCAAGATCATCGAGTCCAACCTCTGACCTAACGCTAACAGTCCCCACTAAACCATATCCCTAAGCTCTACATCTAAACGTCTTTTGAAGACTTCCAGGGATGGTGACTCCACCACTTCCCTGGGCAGCCTGTTCCAATGCCTCACAACCCTTTCAGTGAAGAAGTTCTTCCTAACATCTAACCTAAAACTCCCCTGGCGCAACTTAAGCCCATTCCCCCTCGTCCTGTCACCAGGCACGTGGGAGAACAGGCCAACCCCCACCTCGCTACAGCCTCCCTTGAGGTACCTATAGAGAGCGATAAGGTCGCCCCTGAGCCTCCTCTTCTCCAGGCTGAACAAGCCCAGCTCCCTCAGCCGCTCCTCGTAGGACTTGTTCTCCAGGCCCCTCACCAGCTTCGTCGCCCTTCTCTGCACCCGCTCAAGCACCTCCATGTCCTTCTTGTAGCGAGGGGCCCAAAACTGAACACAGTACTCGAGGTGCGGCCTCACCAGAGCTGAGTACAGGGGGACGATCACCTCCCTAGCCCTGCTGGCCACACTGTTCCTGATACAAGCCAGGATGCTGTTGGCCTTCTTGGCCACCTGAGCACACTGCTGGCTCATATTCAGCTGACTATCCACCATGATATCCATCATTTACAATCTAAGATACCAAATCTGCAAAACCCATAAAAAATGTCCTCCCCATGATCCACATAGTAAAACACATTTCAAAGACGTGTAGATTACTATCAGAATAGCATTGTGAGCTATACAACCACAAAACTAAGTATAATATCAGACAGCTACATTTTAGCTTGGTTTCGCCAGGAAAATACAGCTTATGCAACCACTTAATCTGGGCATCTGTTGGTCACCCTGCCTTAATACATCTGGATCATTTTTGAGTAAATTTAGTGAAGTGTGGCTGAACTGAATGGATGTAAAAGTTCAATTTTGGCCAAAGTACTAGCATGTACTTGGCCCATATAATTGGAGAATCCACAATGGGACACACATTTGGAGCCAGAACTCATTGATTTGCTGCCTGTGGTGACAGCTGTGGGCTAGCCCCTTGTTTCAAACCTCATGAAAAGAAAAGCAGAACCAAAGTGTCTGAAGGTGAGCAACCCAGAAATCAACAGCTGGGGTGTAAAACTGCAAAGACTAACCTTAGTTCTATACCGTATCTACTATTATTTGGAAAAAAAAATCCTCCCACAATCTCTTCCTGTTTGCATGTATGGTGGTGCAATCACGGCATAAGTGGGAATTTGCATCACATGTGGCTTGTTATTTCTCTAAAAACAGAAAGAAGACTAATTACTTTCTGCATTGTACTAACACCAGCTTGTTATTGTCTTCCAAATATGAGGCCGATTTAAAAAAAATATCATTTTTGAGGGACATAAAAATTGCAAAACTAACATCACTTTTTGTTAGCCATCTTATATAAGACGAGTAACCCAAATGGAAGAAGTGAAATGGGAAGGATAATATTCTCTTGTGAGAAACTGGGTCTAAACTGTATTTATATTAATAATATAGACACTTTTTAATTATATAAGTTCATTCTACATCACAAGGGAGTGTAAGTCACCATCCTTATTTTCTGGACAGAGTTGTGTTCTCCACGTTTGATAACAAGCTATGCTTTAAAATGACCCCTGATCTTTCAGCCTTGCCAATTTTACATTCAGCTGCAAGAAAAATGACAGATGAAAAGCAGACGTTATTAAAAAAGACAGAAAATTACGTGACATGAAGTACAGCTGTGCAGAGGTGATTAAGTTATTCCTGACAATTCCTTGGCAACATTCATAACCCCTGTAGCTCCTGCAACCAAGTCTCCAAACCCAAGAGTTTTATTGCCACAGCACACATTACCCTGACACATCTAGATCAGTCTTCATAATCTTTGCTTGTTTGTTGTTTCTGCAGATAGGCTGAAAGAATGGGACAGTGACTTTTTTTAGAGGCTCAGTGCTGTTTGCTGTCTACTTAGGTTCAAGTGAGAATCTTGCAAGTGACACTCATCTCCATAGCAACAAAGTATGCTGTCACATAGACAGGTGCCCGTAATTCAGCACACCAAAAAAGACTGCATTTATGCCACTCTGGCTAAACCACTTATTGCAACCATTAAAAAAGGAGGCAGATATTTTTCACCTTCTCCAATTCAGCGGGTTAGTAAAAGTATCACTGAGATTTATGGTCTGATTCCACTCATTATTTGCTTTTTTAAAAAGTAGGAAGATATTTGGTACCATTTACACCTAAAAATGTTCAATCTATCTGAGGGAGAAACACATGGAAGACTTGGACAAGCTGCTGAAACAGTCTGAACAGTTTCTATACAATCGCAGAGTGCGGGAACACCTACCTCTGCCTGGGGTGGTTCCGCAGGCGGCTGTGGGGCTTCTGTGGGTTTACTTGCTGGTGGTTCTTTCCCAGAGCTCTGTAGTTGGGAATCCACATACTCCTTTAAGGAATCAAAGTCCCTCTTCCCTTTGTACTGGTCACCCTACAAGTAGCAAATAGTTTGCATAAGCGTACATATGTAGATAATCTAGCAAATACTTATCAGAAGAACGTAAGATTGCTAACTGTAAACATATTTATAATTTGATTAGCTAGCCTTTAAACCTCTCCACAGCATTCTACTCACCCCATGTCTTCAGGATTTGCCATAGATTCTGTTGTACCAGAAGGAAATAAGTTAAAATTTCTTTTGGAGAAAGGTATTTTAGAAGTGAGCATCTAGAAGTAAATTTCAGAAACTTCTCCACTTTAATCTTTCTCTCTCTCTAGTCAGCATTCTTAATGTTTTATTTTTGTGAACCTAAAGCTACTGCAAGGAATAATAAAATACCCATTGCTATCTGGTGGTAGTCTCTGTTACCGTGAGAGCCCTGTCCAAGGCAGGGGTCTATCTCACAAAGGAATTTTAATTTAAAATAATGCAGGAAGCCTGTACCTGCTTGTTCGTATCCATTTCAGCAGAGTGAGGTCAATGCCAATTCATTCCTCCCAGGGCTGCTGCTACCTCTAACCGACATGAATGTTGTGATGCCAGATTTCAGTTATGACAACGGGGATGATGGTACTATGGACAACAATGCTGGAAGGCTGAAGCAGCCCTCCTCTGCCCCCTCCTTACTGAAAACTACAATAGCGGCTGAAGAGATTTCCAGGAATCTCTGTGTCACATTATTGGAAAGTTGTTGGACTTAGTTTTGTGGTTTTTTACTTTTAAATGTATTGTATCAGGCAATGAAGGAACATGTGATTCTGATGGCAGCATGTCACCAGGGAATACCAACACTGCCAATGGAGAAAAAACAATTTGATGTCAACAGAAATATATTGTTCAGACTAACAGCTGAGATTCATCTTGACCAAATACAACAGCAGTGACCTGTCTTCTTCTTCCACTTGATTCAAGTAAGTCAGAGCAACTTAAACTTCAGTGATTACAAAGGGTCTAAAAAAAATGATCTTGCTTGTTGAGAAAAAAACACAGCTAACTTTTCTACACTGAGGCATTAGTTCTTGCAAGGTGTCATGCCTTTTGTAGCTGTTTGAAAAATAAAAATAAAAAAAGCTGGAAAATAATTCTGAAGTAACAGCAGAACATTTCTTGTTCTTCAGACTCAATCTATTTACAGACCAAAGTATATCTAACTGAAAATGCCTCTAACCTTGGATGTGCCACCTTGTCTAACTTGAGCACTCTCTCAAGTTACATGTGATAAGTAACACTACTATTTATATATGTTTGTTCGCTGCTGTTCAAGTATGCAGTATTTATAAATATTTTACTTTCCTATAACTTCAGTATATTTCTTTGAATTGCTACAAGGAAAAACGTCAACTGGGTGCACGGAACAGCTCTAACTTTTATCTGTGGATCAAGTATACCTCTTCCAGTAACAGTCTGAACCTCAAACATCTTCTGTGTCACAAGGGGATTTTCAAATATGAAATTGATATTTTTCCCCCCCGGGATCTAAGCATAGCCCACGTATTATCCAGGAAAAAATGGTCTGATCTTCTGCTGAGCTTGCAGACTCACCTTTTCACCATTCCTAAACCAGAGGAGTGTGGGATAGCCACGAACTTGGTTGTCAGAGCAGACCTCATAATGCTGGGTACAGTCAACCTACATTTTGAAAAAAAAAAAAAAAACATTCCATGTATAAAATAGATACATGTTAAACATCATCTTATGTTTAAAAGTCTCAGAAAAATACATGAACAAACAAAATACATGAACAATACATGAACACGGCTCGGCAAAAGCTGATGCGAAGTACCGTCTTGGGAACAGTTAGGTCTTCTTCCAAATAGTGGTTTGGTTATAGAATTGGGAGGCTGTGTGGATGTTTGTTTTTATTTCAGGAGGGATCAAGGAGCGAGGTATGGATAGACAGAAGTAGAAACAGTATCAAGGAACAACAGAAACTTAACTAAATATCAGAGATAAGCACTTGGAAATTATCTGAATAAAATTGCCGCGAAGACAACACAAAACACTAATGTGAGAGAGCTTTTAAGTGAAGATTTATTGGCTCATCCATTTTGTAAAATGTACGACTACTCTTTAAAATCAGAATAAATGTCAACAGCTACCAAATTAACTGTATTCCAAGCGAAATTCCAAGTGCACAGCAACATTCAATTCTAATTTGTCATAAAACAATCTATAAAGTTACCAGTTCATGATCTTTTTTGAAGCAAAGAAAAAATATAAATTAAGCACTGCAGCCTTTTCTCTAGACTTGGATTTTGTATTTGACATTAAAAACACTTTGCTTCAGATCACTGAAGATCAGTTCTAAGGATTAAACACAATCCTGCCAGTAGATAGCATTGCTGTTAAGACACTATTTCTCCAGATTACATGAAGGTCATAGTTCAGCCTTCTTAGAAACAGTTGTGTTTCCTGTTTACTTACTGACCTACAATCTCAACCAGCATGTGTTTCAATTAGTTTTGTAAGGTATACAGTTACACAAAATTGACTAGGCATGGAGACAAACCTTAGTGGCTTTATTACACAGCAAATATCAGCAACAGTAGCTGTGAACATGACAGACAATTGAATACAACATAAATTTGGGATTTATTTTTTTCTTCTCTGGATAACAGAGAATGGCAGCTTCAAGAAAATAATTAAGCTAAGAAATGATTTTATCAGGCATTCCAGGTTTGCAAGAAATAAATCAGCATATGGATATTTTGTACAAAGGGTATCAAAGGAGCATTAGCCTCTGATATTTTACTCTTAGAAGGAATCATGCTTTATATCTACCAGGTCTCAAAAAGTGTATATATATGTCTTCTCTAAAGTTTAACCATGCTGACCTGTTCTGTACATCTACAGCATATCTGAACTAGAGAATTTTCAAAAGGGTTTCATGGGAAAAAAAAAGAAAAAACAACAAATAAAAAAGTCAAGCTCATCACCCCTAGTAATAGCCAAAAAACTCATGAGGGCAGAGACATGAGATTGCCAATTTCCTGTCCCTCTGCAGGACTGACACCACTGCTTGATCTGAAAGTTTAAAGATACGGAAGCTGAGCCCAGTCAGTTTTACACTGCTGACACATACAGGGAGATTTGCAGCATTAGCCACCTGGACTTAGGTATGGGTCAGCAAATAAAGCCAGTAACTGCAACTGCCAGACCACCTCCATACCTCTGCATAGATGTCTCTCCACGTACAAGTAACAAGTTCCCATGGTAAATACACCACAGAATCTGGTTATCATCCCTAAGGGAAATAGCAAAGTAGGACAAGATATCAGTTTTTAGGGTGAAAGACCCCCTGAAACCTTTAGAAAGTTCAATGGGGGTAAACAGAAAAAATAAAATAAAAAAAAAAAAATTAAAGAACCCTGTAGGTCTGAAACTTGCTAAGAAATCCAATGCTGTAAAAGGCAAACTACAAGTCACTTTCCCACTCAAAATGAACAGTTAAGTCTATCAAGTTCTGACAGAGGGGAAGCCTAAGAAAAGAAATCTCAAAATATTATTCACTGCCTCTGAAATATTTAGACTTTTTCCCAACACTCTCTGAAAAACAAGGAGCAGCATTTGATGTTTCTAACAAGTCCTTGCTTAAAATGAGGGAGTCCTGTCAATTGTAACAAAACAGACATCTCTTCAAAACAGAGTGAAATATGGAATGTGCAAGAAAAAATAACCACCACAAAATTAAAATAGGAACTACGAATATAAAAGTATTTAAGAGCTGACAAAGAAAATGACTGTTATTTTTAAATCACAGAACGAATATCATGATACTTGAATGAAAAATTCATTCGCATAAAACACGTTTTCAGATTAAGAAAAGATTACTTCACTTACCTTGCCAATCTTTACACTCTCTGAATGTTCAAAGGCTTGAGCCAGCTGCTCCCAGGTTGGGGCCAAAGCCTTGCAATGACCACACCAAGGAGCAAAGAATTTGATAAAGTGATTACCTTTGAAGTCAAAGAAAATAAAAAAAGATGTAACCCGTTTGAAATTAATTTGGCTGCCATTAAAGGCTAGGTATTAATCTCAGTCTGCAAATTTATCATGGTATTTCCTGGGTTAAAGATAGGAAATACTCTGAATAAAAGACCAGGGCAAAATATTTCTGCAATTAGGTTTTTGATATTGTACGCAGTCCCAAAGCATTGCCAAATTCCCTGAAAATCCAAACAGCATCACAACCTTGAGCCAACAAATGAGATATTAAAACTATGGCATTTTTAACCTTACCACTTGCTAGAATGTCTAATTCTATTACATCAATCACTTCCCAATTACAGAGTAGAAAGAACCACCAAGGAGCATGTATTTATAACAGCATAAATCCAAGTAAATATTAGATTTCAACTTACAGATCTCTAAGCAAACACCACTGCATTGAGTCCCTGAGCTACCAAACTAATTTTGTTCAGCTTTCAATGCACCCTCTTCCAGCCCTGCTCTTTGTATTTTCATGTTAACTATTCAGAAAGTGCTGTACAGTTTCCACGAATAGAAATTTTTTGTAGAATTTCATAGTGTTTCATAGAGAGGAGAGTCTTTGTGCTATCTCATACTAATGCTTCATTTAAAAGTATTATCTTAATTGCAGAGAAGCAGAATATGTAATTTCCTTCAATTAGAATCACTATTAATTCAAGATGCTGCATGCTTCTGCACACATCAAAGCAAGTCTCTGTTACTGCAAAATAAAATACAGTTAATTAAAACACGAAAAAAAATAATTTGAAGGAAAAAACAGCTATTGTGGGAAAACTCTTTTTAATAGAATTACAATCCTTTGAAGACTACTTTGGGGCTGATATTACTAGAATTTCCTTCTAGTCTGAGGGCTTGTTCACAGAAGAATGTCAGATGAAAAATACCACAAAAACACTAGAAAATGTAAACTGCAGCAGTTTAACTTGTCTATTCTGCATCAGAAATACTTTCATACTGATTGGCTTGCTTTGCTTTGGTCACATAAAGAGAATAATGAAATTTCTTATAAAGGAATTAAAAACATCTAGTCAAAATCATCTATTCTGTATCACATACTCTGTGATATACACTCCTCTCTGATAGAAACAAAAATAAAATCTTTTATCCCTAGAGCACAAAAAACATAAAGGCTATTTTTAAGAAGAAAAGTAAACCTTCCAAGCAGAACTGCTAAGCCTCCAGCTAAATTTAAGCACCGAACTTTCTGTAATCGAAGTCCAGAGACAACAAAAGCTTTACAGATGGTTATAAACCTGATCAACTCCTGGGTATCGCCATAAGAATACCTCCTCTGCTTGTGTATGAATGCCAATGGATACAACTTAAAAACATTTACACATACACTACACTTAACAATTGACACTATCTTCTCAGACTGTAAACTTGTTTAACGCTCAGTGTATCCCTGAGGGTAGAGAGAAGAATCCATAAAGAATTTTGATGTAATTCCCTGTTAAGCCACACATACAGGGAATTTTTTTTTTTTTTTAAGTTCACTGCACAAAACATTCCTTTACACTTGACAATATTTCTAATTAATTAATGGTTAGTTTAGTAAGCTTTAGTATCTATCTCACTCGTGTTATCACATGGGCACAGACAGTAAATCTGGCCTTAACTCTACTGTCTTCTGGAATACTGTTCTTAAATTTTCTCATGGTGTGCAATGCATAATCAAACTACAGCCTTTTTACACGGTGTGTAGTTTCATCCTCTTTCATAAGGTGTTACTGGAAAATAAAGTGGGAAGGAAGTACCTAGAAAACTAAAATTTCTGTTGCATACTTCCCACTAGTTATGTCTCTGTAAGCAGGTATCTTGTGCTTATGAAAAAACAGTTACCTTCTGCTATGTGCATCTTGAAATTGTCTGATGAGAGTTCATACATTCCCTGCTTAGGTTCAGGGGCTTTGGGTGGTTCCGCAACAGCTTCTGGATCCTATTCATGAGAAAAGTTTTTGTCTCATTCAGTAAATGTACAGTATTTGCTTCCTGTATCATGCCCTTCTGTGGTAGTGCTATAAACCCCGCACTCTGAAAATTTAAATTCCTAAAGCTATCTTCCTAATTTACCTTGATTTAGGTATCTTAACATTTCCTACTAAACTATTACTTGAAAGCAAAATGCAAAATAGCATACCAAATAGAAAAGACACAATAAAACAATTACTGGAATAACAGTCTTTCACTGTGCTGTAGTACAGTCACAGTCCACATTTATTTAATTACTATGGCATTTGAAACATCACCGTATATTAATATGCTTAGATTACTTTACTCTATAGCTTCATATATCAGCCACATCTGCTGATGTCTCAAAAATACCACCAGTTTTGGTGATATTTTCGCTATTTAAAAATAGGTAGTGAAAAAGCTATTTTCTGCTGCCCTAATGCAGGAAAGAGGACCTAATGGTCCTGTGAAGGTAGCAACAACAGAAAAAGTGCAAATACTTTATAGGTAAGTTGCAGCAAACTCATTGGCACTTGGCAAAAGCAAAAGATGACTTTCTAGATACTAGGTGAGAACTGGAAATAATCATTTTAAAACTGCGAAGTACATTTCTATTTCTTAGTTTAGGATTTAATGCTTAGCTATTAAAAAAGATCGTAATTTCTTTTATTTGAATATAAACGTTCAAACTGTGACCAGCAATGACTATAGATTCATCTTGATTAGAAACAGCTATTACAAAGTTAATTTTAGGCAAGTTAACAAAATTAATTTTAGACAAGGCTTACCTAATATACACAAGTACTAAACTCCTAGTTTTCCCTAGTGATGATACTCGTTTAACTTACTTAACTGATTATTTAAAACCCTTTCTGTAGGCTACAACATTATCAGCTAATAACTGAGCTAAAGACGACATCGCATGTTGTTAAGAGGAAATTAAGCCCAATACAAATGCAGTTTATCCTGTATTACAGCTAAATTGCTTTTCTTACTCTAGAGACATTATAGACTACTGGTGTTAATGGAATTTACACAACAAATTGTATCTTAAAATGTCAAAATGCTAAACATTAAAAATTGCACTATGCACTTTAGTTTTAAATATAAGAACCAAGGGCAGGTCATAGGATGGCAGTTTTAATTATTATTCTGATAGACACAAAAATTGTTCCATATTGTTACTACCATCAGACTTTTATATTCAGAAGCAGATTTGCTCATAGTGAGGGAAACCTAACCTATAGACACGACAGATCAGCAAGTCTGCAGAAGGAAGTATTTCCTTTTCCTATTCCCATTTCACTTACAGATGGTTCCTCGTTTAGTTTCTCCAACATCCAGTTTTCCAGTGCCTGGAGGTCTCTAGGGCCTTGGTATTTCAGAGGTTCTTGTCCTGGTTTAAGCAGCTTTAAACTAAAGGATTAAAATGTAGAAAAGAGTGAGATAAAAATTTTTGCACATGAAACATTCCCAGAGTGTTAACATACTTTACTAATTCACAGCAATTCAGGCTTAGCAGCTCTCTTGATTATTCACATCAGCATCTGAAATTGCTCTCAGCTAGAAAGAACATGTCCACAACTTAAGACACCTTTTTCATTCCCATGTAAGCTTTTAAAGAGGATTTTAAAAACAGTAAACAGAAATGCCATGTTAAAAATCAATGTATCTTAATATTACTTTGACCAATAAGCAAGAGCAAATAAAACACTGCAGAGTTCAGGTCTGGGGATAATCACTTGTTATGCTTACGAATCCTATTTCAGTTCACCAAAAAAACATTATTTTTGTTTTGCTCTCCCCTCTCCATCACCTACCTACATAAACTACCCAAAGCTTTTACTATTAAATATTTTAGTTAAAATTGGAAATGCATTTGCTGAAGGGTCAATACCAAACTTCTGACCTAGTCTTATCTTTTAAAGCAAATCATAATTAGATTCAATTACTGCTGTCACCCAGATTCAGCTTCCTTTGCCAAGCTGTTATTTTGCATTACATTTTCCTATTTTTTTTTCGTTCTTTAAATGTTTTTCCTCTCTGCTCATTCCACAGGTTGGGAAAAACAAACACATGAATATGTTGAAAAAGCCACATAATGCAAGTGATATTACATATCCATTACTTATCCAAAAATGATAATACATATCCATTAGTTTCTTTTCTTACTCAAAGTGTCTGCCATTCATTCTATTTTATAAGGAACAGCACCACAATATAAACTATTCAAATACACAAACACAACCAGTGTTTGCTTCTGGGGTTATTAAAATCAAGTTGTAAAATTCATTGTTTCTTGATATTTCTAGTGGAACTAAGCCACAAATTGCCCTTCAGAACAATTCCTACTTCAGTGAGGACTTTGCTATTTATAACTCTCAACTTGTAATCAGTGGCACTCATCTGCGTCAAAGCAAGTGTAGCCATGAGTGTACGTCAAGTTCAGTCCATTGCTGGGGTCAGCAGTAACACTAGACAAAGTGAGCCAAGAGAAGGAAAAACACAGGCTGAGGAAGGGCTATGGAAGACTACATTCTCCATTTACCCACTAAGATGAGTTACTAGCAAAGCAGTTGAATCAATTTTTTCAAGAAGCTTTAAAGAAGACACAAATGAAAAAAAAATCCCCTTGCTCCTTTTTAGCAGGGAAAAAGGGAGTACAGGTATCTGACTCAAAAGCACTAACTAGGCTGACCTCTCATAGATGTTCTAGATCACCTTCTGCCTATCAAAGCCAAGGCAGTAAGACATTTATCACTATTAACAGGACAAGCTTAAACACCTTAAACTCCAACTGAACTTCTCCCAGGCCAATATAAGCAAAATTACCCAGAAAAGTCTGTACAGCATCACCACTACTATGCTAAATTCTGCTATTAATTTATAATTTTATGAGGACCCAGTTCCCTCAAAAATTTAACGGATCACCCATACGTTATTTCAGAATGGTGCAGTGTACTTGACAAACTTGTGACAAATCATTTTTTTAAAATACCAGTTCTATGTGGTTAGACAGACCAGACCAGTTCTATGACACACATCACGGCTGCATAAATGTACTATTGCTTGAGAAAGTGGTACTCTAGGAGAAAAAGTGGACAAATTCTGGACTTTATTTAAACAGTCAGGACATGAAACAGTATCTTCAATAGAAAAAAAAAAAGAGTAGTATACATCACATGATACTTGGCAACATGGTAAAAGGGCTTAAATTGAACATAGATGTGATCCAAAATACCAAAAAATAGGGCATAGAAGTTAACTTCACCAAGCTGGCAGAGGATCATGGAAAACCAAAAAAAAAAAAAAAGAAACAGGACCAGACCACCTTTTATACTTACGTAGGGTATCCTCGGACACCAAATTCAGAGCACAGTGGAACGTCTATGGTACAATCCACTTTAACAACATAGACCTGCGGGTTTTCCATGTTGTTGTATTTATCTCCCAAATCATTCCAAGTTGGCTGCAGACGCTGGCAATGTCCACACCTGTGACAGAATGAACAAAATATTTTCAAGTAGCTGCTCTGTTTACAGGGCAATGATTCGATGGAGAAGTCATACACCGAACAGTCAAAGATTTTGATAAATTTAAAAATAGTTAAGTTAGAAATCTTCCATACTTGAGCACTGTTACAGTAAGTAACAGCAAATACTACTATGCAATGTAGAACAACATTGCAAACACACCTTGTAAAAATTGTCAAGAGAAAGCCTATTGAGCACCCTCTGAACTTAGTGAGGCTATTTAGAAAAGCTCTCTGCATTTTCTAACCATCTAGAAAAAAATCACACGAGGCTGTCCAGCTTTTTTATTTCAACATTTCAAAATACTGTCTTTTTAAGCAGGAGGCAAGAAGTTTATGGTTCGTGGTCTCTTTGCAAGTCTCTTTGTGTGCATCACTGGAACTGTAACTCATGGGTCATGAAGCACATCAGGCACTAAAATCTCAACAGGGTTTCTCAAAATCCTCCAATGCCCCTGCAGCACACTATAAACTATGTTTGCATATACATGGAAAAGTGGCCTACTGTAGTTGCTGTTAACAGCAACTCTCTGGAAGTAGAAAATGGCTATTATTCTTCTCATTAATTTTCTAGTAATTCTAGCCATTATAGCAGTACCCTATTCCTGTAAATAACTATGATGAAAAATGCTAAGGAATGGATTTCCATTTATCTTTAACAGCTGCTTTTGCCAATCCTTCAAGACATCTAGAAATACATATTTGGATTAACTAAAAACATTTTCAACCTGGCAGTTTGAAAGCTGTTTTTGCCCTTGACATGACCTAGAAAGTCTACTTTTTAAAGCAACAATTAAAACAGCATTAGGACTCCAGAGTAAATTGCTTCTTAGTCTTTCCAAAGATCCCATTAAAAAATTTCACATATACAGATGGTTTTGAGTCAATTTATAGAAAAGCTGCATGGATTCACACCTTTCCACAGGTACCCTGATATCATTAAAGCAAAATAAAACCATCTTTCAATCTTAACAAGGTTGTTGCAGTTGGTCGGAGGGGGTAACATATTCCCGCTATGTGGAGGAATACGATCTCATTCTGAACTGTAATGGTGAAGGAATACAATGTACTACTACCAAAATGAAGTATTCCTTAAATATTTAACTTCAGACTGAACTCCCTCCACAGTCAACTCATCATGGAGCTTGAAGAGGAGAATTTTGGATTCTCTGGTCCCCTTCCCTAATGTCTGTGGAAATTTTAAACATAATGAGTACTGCCTGGTGATATAGAACTGAGTGTGGAAATCTATGTTGGGAAATTTCAAGTAATAAACCTTTTTTAAGCACAGAACAGAGCTGCCTTATCCATATTTAACACTATGATCTTTGCTATATGCAGTTCCCCACTCCCTTCCTTCTTCTTCGGATTATATGAGCTGAAATTGAAAATAAAGCATGAAGAAGGTTCATATCTGAATCAGTAACTGACTTGCTAGTCATTCTTGGTTTACATATAAATTCAGTATTATACATAAGGAAGCAGAATGCAAGACAGTCCCTGGAAGATTTTTTTCTAGAATTCATAAGGTGTTGCTACGAACAACATAAAATTGAGAAGTCAAAAACAAAGAGAACAAGACCATGTAACTTGTCTCTCTTAGGCCCGTGTACCTACACAGTCATTTGTTGCTATCACTCCCTATCAATCAGTGGGACTGGAGAAACAGCTAGTTTTCCCACTGGGGATGGCAGATACCTGAGAGTCAATGAGGAGTCCTGCTATTCCTTCCCTGCATGGGCTGGGGAGGTGCAAGAGTTCATAATCTCTGCATAGAAACATAAATGAAGATGTTTGGATCATAAATGATCCAAAAGAGACTGGCAGCGCTATAGGAAAGACCCAGCTTGCTGTAAAAACAAACAAACAAAACAACAACAAAAACTCTTCTTCTTTTATACTACTAACATCAGGAGGTAAGGGTGAAAAGACATTTTTTGTAAGATTTTGGAGATTGGTTGCTGATTTTAACTCAGAGCAACCATGTATCACAATTGCTTGTGCCTGGAGATTATTTTGCTGCATCAGTATCTCCAGAACACCATGCTGCTTTACCTAACGCAGACAGATGAGTGCTCTGCTTATAGTATCAGTGCTTCTACCCTAGAGGACCTGATGGTGTATTTCCTGGGCTATGAGAAGTTAGTGTGCAGAGCAAGGACATTTTTGGAGGTCACCAGTACAGCTACAGTTCTGCAGTTAGCTAGGGCAGCTTCATAGCAAGACATAGTGCAAATCATTACCCAATTAAAAAAGGTCTGTATGCCTGAGGATAGGTGTAATTGTACAGACAACAAAGGACCAGTCCCCTCCGGACAAATGAGTACAGCAAAGATAAAATCCAGTCAACAGAGTTCAATTCAGCCACAACAAACTGTGGCAATCAAGTCTGCTTCAGCTCAGTGGACTTCCAGAGTATGTTGAAAAGACCTACACTCGTCAAAATAAAAATAAAAATAGCCTACTTGTTTGAGACTCAGTTCAACTAAGTGAAACCTCCTCTCTCTGTAGGCACGCAATAGGCATGGCTAAAATTTTAAGAATATTTAGTGCCACTTGTTTGTGGTTCTGTGCCTTGTCACCTGTAGATACAAAGGAGGACAGCCTGATCATGAAAAATCTTAGACATCTGATGGTAAATGACTTGGAGTACACTTTTTTTTTAAATTATTTTTTGGTGTAGCTCACCATATTTAAAACAAATGCAGGATGTCATCTCTACTGTTGCTACCAAAAGGGTGTGTGAGGCCTGTGGCAAAGTTTGTTTCAAGAATTCTGTATTAAAGAGTTTTGCTCTGTCCAACTCAACTCACTGATAGTATTCATTATCTAACATCAGCAGCACCTGTAACAATCTGAAAGAAAATTCTAACTCAATTTGCTTGCTAGGCCTCTCCCTCACAGCTGCAGGGAGCACTGACAAAATGTGTGCACCAGTGAGAAGCATTAGGAGATTAGTACATTAGAATCACCTAGGAACAGGGCAGGGGGTTCTAATATAGACGCCAGGGCTGTCAAACCATCATCTGATCCCACTGATGACAAAACTACTGGTGTACCTAAGCACCTTTTCTGAACCACTTGGATGTTCCCTCTTTCCTTCTCTTCCCCTTGGACCTGAAACCTGGACCTGTTGCTGCTAGTCAAAAGGCGCGCGGAGTCCAGACTCAGGCCCTGGAGCTGAAACCCAGAGATGTTGATGAGGCCTGCTAAAGGCGAGAGTAACAAACACAGAGCTGCAACAAGTCTGGCAAATGACGCCGCTCCCTCATGCTTGTGTTGGGCAGAGATCCTCAGCCCTCCCAAGGGCACAGAATGGTCCAAGTTTGCAAGACCAGAGCTCTCTCTGATGCACTCTGAGGACAAAGCACATGCTAGACTTTGCAACAGCCTACTTGGCAGAGGGTCTCCTATGAACTGCGTGCCAAGACAAAAGTTCATCTGGTTTTACAGATGCCTGTGAAACGGTCAGTCAAAGTTTGAGGACACAAAGGTATTATCACCCGAGAAGAGACCAGAGCAGAAGCACTGCTGCTCTGCATAGGAATTTCTTTGACCTTATTCTCAGTCAAGGGTCCTCTGCTAGCAAGTTGGGCTTCCTCCACTTTTGTGATCTTCAGAGGAAGACATCTGCTCATCCCTCATTGCGGTCTACAGCTTCCTCACGAGGGGGAGTGGAGAGGCAGGCGACCTATTCTCTATAAACACCAGTGATAGGACCCACGGGAATGGTGTTAAGCTGTGGCAGGGGAAGTTTAGGCTGGACATCAGGAAGAGGTTCTTCACAGAGAGGGTGGTTGCACACTGGAACAGGCTCCCCAGGGATGTAGTCACTGCACCGAGCCTGTCTGAAATTAAGAGACATTTGGACTGTGCACTTAGTCACATGGTCTAAACTTTTGGGCAGACCTGTGCGGTGCCAGGAGTTGGACTTGAAGATCCTTATGGGTCCTTTCCAACTCAGGATATTCTATGGTTCTATGCTCTTTCAAGTGTTTGCTTAATATCTCTGTATGGCATTAACAAGCTGATTGCAATAACAAAATAAATTAAGTAGTTTTTTTCAGTTTTGAAAGGAAATCCTTTTCTAGAGTTCATTTCGAGTAGAAGCATGACACATGTATGCGTCAATGGCACCATGTACCACCAGGCTACCTTAGGATTGAAATGTGTCTTTTGCAAAGGCATCATTTCATGAACTTTATCTAAATTTAAGAGAACTTGGAGAGGGGGAATACCTACAACAAAACTCCTAATAACTCTACTAGTATCGGTAAGTCAGAAACAGATTTTTTTTTAAATGGTAGGAGAAGAGATGATGAAAAAAGATGAATATGAGCAACTGCTGGAAATGTGCGGAGGTAAGGAACACTGTCCTCTTGATACCTATAATATCCAACAAAGCCCTATCGTCAGAGTCTTCTCAACTATTCTTGCGTGAGGTGTACCAGCCTAGGGCAAAATCCCAGCAGATGTCTCACAGATGCGACAACTCCAGCTCTGATAACGTGCTACAGTGACCTGTGGCTTCGGGGACACCACGCCACCCTTCCTACTGCTTTTGTAGCAAACTTATCCTTTTATTTGCCGGAGCAGAGAGCACACAACCTCTTCACGAAAGTATCTGCAAGGCCAGAGGCACGGGAAAACCGTAAGTCAGCAGTTTTTAAACACCGCTATGACAAAACCCTCAGCAGCACCCCCTGGCAGGGCCGTGAGGAGCCGGGGTGCCTCGTCCCACAGCAGCGGCCGGGACCGTGCCAGCCCGGGGCCGTGCCGGCTGCCAAACGCGCGGCCCCGCAGCCGGCCCGGCCCGGGCCCTCCGCCGCCGCCGGCCGCCATTTCACGCCGGCCGCCCCCCGCCCCCGGCCCCAGCCCCGGCCCCTGGGGCTCCGGGAGCGCCCCCCGGCCTCCGCGCCGGCCCGGCCGCCTCCCGCCGCCACGTCAACGGGGGAAGAGGCGGGCGGGGAGGGCGCCGCGCCGCGCCGGGCCATGCCGAGCCGAGCCGAGCCGAGCCGGGCCGGGCCGGGCGCTGCAGGGCACAGCGCAGCCCAGCAGGGCAGGGCAGGGCAGGGCAGGGCAGGGCACGGCCTCCCGCCCGCCCGGCGCTCGGGATACCCACCACGGGGCGAAGAACATGACGAAGTGCGGGGCGGCGGCGGCGCCGTGCCGCAGCATCTCGGCGCTGTAAAGGTGCCGCCCGTGCGGGTCCGGCTCCGGCTCCGGCTCCTTGCCCGGCTCCGGCTCGGCTCGGCCCGGCACGCCGCAGAGGACGGGGCCGAGAGCGGCCCAGGACAGGAGGCGCCACCAGGCCGGGCCGGAGCGCAGCGGAGCCATGGCAGCGGCGAGGCGGCGAGCGGCGAAAGCCCCGGGCGGCCGCCGCCACCTCCTTCTTCCCTCCCTCTTTCCCTCCTTCCCTGCCCGCCCCTCGCCAGCCCCCGCCTCTCGCTACCGCCCTCCAGCAGCCCCGGCACGCCGACCCTCGGGCCGGGGACACGCGGGGGGTGCCGGCGCCACGGGCAGCACGCGATGGTGGGCGCTGAGCGGTGCGGGGAGCTGCGGGGAGATGGGTGGGTGCTGTGGGTGCTGTGTCTTCGCTGCAGGTCCTGGGGTTTGCGGCGGTGAGGGGGGTAAGCGGACGGCCCACCTTGCTTAAAGAAAAAGGGCGTTTTGGTAAAGTGGACACGCGACCCGATGGATTCCTATAAACACACTCGAAGGCTGGCCTGTGGGCCTCGTGCGGCCCCCTCTGCCATTGCTCATGTGCCTGTGACACAGCAATGCAGGCCGCTAAAAATAAAAAATAAAAGGAAAGCCTGGCCACTTTCCCCAGGGGCCTGCATGTTGGTGTGTCCAGAGCAGTAGAATTCACTTCATGTCGTGTTTTCCAGGCTCTTCTTTTCTGAACACGTCTCTCTCACATTTCCTCTTCGCCTCCCTACCAGCATCTTCCACAGGAGCAGTGGTAGAAGCGAGCTTGCTTTGCCCTCAGCATGCACCTCGTGCAGCACCCGTCTCTTCTTTGCCCAAAGAACAAACACTGCCTCTGGTCGCTTACGCTGCAACCTCCGAACAGCACGTTTGTGAGGGCCGTCATTAGAGCTCACAAGAATCACTTATTAAAAAGTAAAAAATGAAAACTAAATATAATTTCATTTGAAAAATTTAAATTGCTTTTGAAAGCTACTATCTCTCTCAAAATCAAGATTCCAAAAAATCTTTACTGTGTATATACGTGAAACAATTGCAAAATACTGATACTATATTTATCACCAAGCTAGAAAAAAAAAGCCAGATTCTCCAGTACATTACTCACCAGTATCAGAGTACAAATTTAGGTTTTGTAACAGCAACCTTTTCTTCAAACAAGTTTAAGTTTTCCTAATTCTGTACTAACCAAATTAAAGTCAATGTTTGACTAATCATGATTTCAAAAAGAAAAAAATATAAATGTAGATTATTTCCTGTCTCTAGTGCATGAAAAAATAGCAACAAATCCCCCCCCCCCAAAAAAAAAAAAAAACTCTTAAGAGGGGTTGAGAATTACTAATTTTAAGACCTTGAAGGACAGTGTCCTGATACAACCAGGTGAGTTCTCTAACCACAGAAAGCACCTCCTCTAGTTAAGCACACTAGTTTCTTTTCACTGCAAGTATATTTTTGTTCTGGTTTCCTCCATACCTTTTTTTCCTGTACATTTCTCTGTACATTTTTCCTGTGTTCTCTAGCGCATTTAAAAATAGAGTTTTTAATTAAATTAGAATCTTAATCCTATTATCTTAATTAAAAAATAGGCTACTGAAAAGTTACTTTTAAATCGTTTTTAATACATTTAAAAAACTAAGGTCTCCACCTATGTGCAATAAGAAACAAAACAGATAAAAATAACAGCAATAAGCATTACTTTGAGATGTAGTAGAAAAACAAATATCATTGTTCAAAATTCCCCGGGTGAATAGGGACAGAGTACAGCTGAGCTCTCGCTAATCAGAGAGGGGTGCTGCTAGGTCAGAACTGACAATAAGAATAAAATTTCCTTTGTAAATACATCTTTTTTTTCTCCATTAAAAAGCTAATAAAATTAATACAGATTATGAATTTTTTTTCATCTGCCACCTCGCTCCAGCCCCTTGCTCCCTCTGTCTTTGGAACTAGTAAGCTTTCTTTTTACCTCTCATCTTCCCACTTCCATTAACTGTGCTGGGACTGCAGCAGAGCTGGGGAAGAAGAACGGTGGCCGTAGCTTTGTAGTAGGCCTGCGGGCAGCTGCCACCTCCTTAGCTAATGTGGAGGATCACCCACAGAGGTGTCACCCAACCCAAGCTGTACTCACGTCTCATCACGCAAAGTATGTCAGATAAGTGTGCAGAAGACCTCACCCAGTCACCAACACCCTTGTTCCCTCTCCCTCGCTGCAGTTTTCCACCTTGTTATCATCTCCAAGGGCAGTGTGCCAACACCACTGCACCTCTTGCTTCTCCAGCCTCTGCCTCACATACCGCAGATGTTTCCCCAAGGATAATCCATCAGCAGGGGGATCCTCACAGCTGCAAACAATACCCAGGAGCTGTTCTTCACAGACATGATCCCACCACAGAGCAGCTGAGCAGTGGGTGAACAGTCCCTAGGACAAAGAGTCACCAGCAGCTGCTGCTTCTGCTCAAGGATGGATCAGCAGTGACGGGTTACACTTGCTGCCTTTGTTCCTCGCTGCTCAGTAGTTCATAGCAGCTGGTCCTGGGTGACAACATACAACTGGGGGAAGAAGTGTCAACGCCTGTCAGGCTGTGGGTCATAGCTGATATTCACAACAACTGATCTATACTAATCACTTAATCGAGAGGAAATTGCAAATACACCACAATTAATCTACATTGCTTATCAGCAAGAGTTGCTTGTCTTAGGATATGAACAGTTACTGCTGATTTTGACTCACAGAGACTCCTACAACCCCCGCACATGCACCCCAGTCCCTATCTCCTGACCTACTCCATGTGCTTGAACTCACTTTCGGAAGCAGAACTAATCTTGAAACCTTTGCAGGCTGCGTGATACACAGAGGATACACACTACAAACAAGTTATTTCTCTGCATGTGGTGGTTGGCCAAGGAACATGCTTGGTGGTCAGGGAGAACATACATCGCAATAGGCATGACAAAAGTGTTTGATAGGACCAAGGAAACTGAGGACTGGAAAGGACCTTAGAGGTTACAGAGGTTGGTCCTTGTTCTGCCAGATAATGGCACCATATAATCCTGTTTATAAATGTTCTTACCTCTATTTTAAGATGAGTGAGATAGTTTTGCCTACACTACTCTGAAAGTTAGTTCCTTGCCTAGGATTATGAACTATAATTGCTAATTATACCAGGACATTCCTGTGCCTGCATTGCCCTTTAGGTGAAATACTTTTTTCCTCTTGCGGATAGTGTTTGGAGGTAGCAATAGCATCCTTTCTCAACTTTTGTTCTGCTAGACTAAACAAGACAACGTCTCCCATTCATTCATTCATGAATACTGTCCCACAAATCTTCTGCACAAGTCAGACTGGCAAATAAAAAATAAATCATGCTCTCATCTATTCCCATACAGCTAAGCAGCAAATGTCTTTTAATGCCTGTACATCTTAGATGCCTCATCCCTGATTTTAAATGTATCCCTAAAATATGATTAACATCTTATCTAAGAGCTTGTGTATTTTGCAGATGTTTCCCCTTCCATTCATGCCACAGACAACTACTTCCGTTTTATAGCCATCACTTGAAAATATGATATTATGTATGCATTCAGTGTATGGTTCTGTTTTGTTTTGTTTTATGTTGTTTTCTTAATGTGATTTTCTTGCTGGCAACCAAAACAGTCTACAGTGACTGGCTTGCATGCTAAAGTCTAGAAATAGATGCGCTGCAAGCCAAAGTTTCATACACACACCTCTGTGCCATACTTGATACTATTCTATGTTACTCAATTTAGATTTTTTTTTCCCACCTAACATAGAATTCCCTCCCTCCCCCATTTGCAGGTGGGAAAAATGACCCCTTTGAAGCAATTTTGTTGCTCTATTTTTCTCCGCTTCTCATTACTCACTTCTATTTTCTTCAGTTTTGAGGACTTTGCTACAAGCAGGCTTGTTTTGTTAAGAGCTTCCTGTTTCTGCGACATGTTTTACAATAACAGCTAAAGTTTTGTCAACAGCGAATACTCATATCTGGAAGCAGTGAGGAAAAACATGAAGTTGCCCGAGACCCTCAGGGAAGAAATGCCAGAGGCGTCATCTAGTCCAGTTAAGAATCATTTGTGCAGGAAAAGCTGAGCCTCAAGGTTTACAATCTGCATTGGCCTTGTTTAGCTTTGCTGCCTTCTGTCACTTAGAAATGTTTTAAATAAATCTTTGTATCTTATGAAAACAGTGTATACACACTTCTTTATAAAACTCAGCTTAAATGAAATAAAAATCACCTTTTAGGAGTCACTGTGGTTTTCATGAAGTTGCCCTGTTCTGTTCTATTAATTCAAATAGAAATGTAACTCTGTATTTGGCTTATCCAAGCCAAGAGCCAAGATTATTTTTCCAACATTTTTCCTCTTTTTTTTTTTTTTTCTTTTGTCTGGGGAAATGTCTAAATCTATAGGATTATTTCCCACCCAATCATGCTGGGAGACCACACTGTGGCTCTCTGATTTAGTGCTTCTTCATAGCAACTAGCAGTACTTGGTACCAGTGCACAGCAGTGGACTATATTACAGCACAGCTGATTTTGAGATATCAGACAATGCCCAGAAAATCAGAGACGTTTTCACTACACATTGGATGGCACGAAAGTATACAAAATAAGGGGAAAAGTCCATTTTACTGTACATTACTAAACTGCACTGTTTCAATGGAGTGCTGCAATTTGTGTTAGCCGTGATTGCGGCCCCCATGATTCACAGCAAACACGGGTTATTTCAGTGTGTCATTTGTATCTCAGGCATATCACTTAACTTGCCATGTAAATCTAGTTTTCTAATTTACATTCCTCTGTTAACTCTATCTATAGTCCATGCGGAAAATAAAAAAATAAAAGCCAGCCTCATCTGCACAACCTCCCTAGGAGACTTCCAAAGCCCAGAATAGAGCATGTTGTATTTTGACAGCTGTCCTTTGAATCTTAAAGCATAACCTCTCAGGGGACATAGCATTATGTAATTTTTGTGACAGCACAATTGTCATTCAGCTAGAAAGAAGGATATTGTGATCTCAATGGAAAAGAAAAGCGATACTGCCATCTGTAAGCTTATAGCCCTTTTTCTTTGGTAATTTGTACCTCTCATGGAGGGTTGGGAGTGGAAATTACTACAAGCTGTTGAAGAAAATGACATCATTTTGCCACCCACAAAACATTAGGAGTTTGACAGCCTAGAAAATGGCACAGAAAGGAAAGAGCAATCTCATGGTAAGGGAGCACTCTTGCTTCTGGAGGAAATGTATTCTCATTGTGATGGCCAACCACCATCTCTGTGGGACTCTGACCACGATGGCCACAAAACCCACTTTCAATAGCTGCTCTCTACACTGGCTGCAGGAGAGGAGTACATAATTGCCGGAACCACTACTCTCTCCATGGTCCTCAGATTCTTACAGTTTGGTCAAATGAACCAGAATTTTGCTTTCGGGCAATTTACCCTCAATTGTAAGTCACTATGCGGCAAAATTAATAAACAGAGAAATTCAGTTATGCAATTAGAAGTTGTTAGGAAGAATAGCATAATATAGATTGAAGATTTCATGGATCATAAAGAAAGAATTTCCTGTCTATTAATTTTGCAGCTGCTTTAATGCGTTCCTCCTAATGATGGAATACTGGAGGCTATTTTTTTCCATGGTTGAATTCTCTTCCATTACACAGTACACACCCTCTTAAGTAACCTGCAGCTGCTTTTATCTGCCACCACTTATGTTGGCCCATTGTGATATTTGACACATTACAGAGCCCCTGTGATTTCTCAGCATACCCTAAATAAACTCAAACTGAAGCACATGAAATGTGGGTTGCAAGCACAAGCAGAATTTTAAAATGTCCTGAGGTAACCAGAAGGTGAATGAAGATTAGAAGAAAAAAAAAAAAAAAAAGCACTTGTGTAGAAAGAGTTACTCCCTCATCATTTCTGGCCTACTCCCCATGCAATATAGCAAGAAAACTGTTTTTAATTATTTTTTAATCAGCACTTTCTCCCTGATCCGCTCTGTACCCTTCTGGTGGCTCATAACCAGTATACTCCAAAATCCACCCAAAGAAAAGTTAGGCTCTGATGTTGTTCTTTCTAAGACAGCTGCAATTTAGGGAATGAATAAGAGCAACTTTTCTCCCCTTCATTTTCTCTTCTGAACTGTGGCACCACCTCTCTTTAGAAAAGAAGACCCAAAAGCATGGAGGACTATAATTCTAACTGACAGGGTTGCCATTACTTAATGTTTGTTTAATGCTTCCAGTGTGTCACATAATCTAATTTGGATGTTTTGAAACAGTAATGAACTTTTTTTCCCCTAACAGCTGATGTCAAATGCAGTATTTATGGTTTCTCAGAAGCAAAGAGGAGTGTACAGAGGTTCGAGAATAAAGCAAACAGACAACCTTCAACATGGGAGCTAGCTGATTAGGATTTAAACAAGAATGCTTTCCTTTTGCATTTCTCTCATTTCAAACTTGTCTCTTTGGACCCTGCAATCTACAGTTTTGCAGCCCTGGTGCAAGGAGATTTTTCTTTCTAGCTCTCTCCAAGACAACAGCTTCTATCTAGTATATCCCTTCTTTTGCTACAGAAGTATATTAATTGAGAAGTTGGTGTATCAAACTATCTAATCTATGGCTCATAAAATTAATTATCTACATACCATGTGAAAAATGAAAGAACAACAACAAAAACATACTTAATATTCATAGAGTTTCTTTCTAAATCAGGCAAACACTCAACCTCCTTTCTATTTCATGTACATGACTAAGCCATTCAAAACATTCAGAAATGTAACCTACTGGCCATGTTCACCTTAGATTCACAAAACAAATAGGTTTACAACAGGGTTTTACTGCATGCCACCAGAGGAACAGCACAGCATCTGTAAGAAGAAAGTTTGGAGACAGCTAAGGAAAATCATTAGTGGAAAGAGGGAGAGGGAGAGGGAGAGGGAGAGGGGAGAGGGAGAGGGAGAGGGAGAGGGAGAGGGAGAGGGAGAGGGAGAGGGAGAGGGAGAGGGAGAGCGGAGCGAGAAGAGAGAGAAGAGAAGAGAAGAGAAGAGAAGAGAAGAGAAGAGAAGAGAAGAGAAGAGAAGAGAAGAGAAGAGAAGAGAAGAGAAGAGAAGAGAAGAGAAAGAGAAGAGAAGAGAAGAGAAGAGAAGAGAAGGAGAAGAGAAGAGAAGAGAAGAGAAGAGAAGAAGAGAAGAGAAGAGAAGAGAAGAGAAGAGAAGGCCATAGATGGAACATGGTGGGATACTTCCCTAGAAACATGAGGGAGAGCGCTCATGGAACAAGGCAGCAAAAGAAAGAGGAAACAGGAAATAACCATCTTACAAAACCCAACCAACCACCACCACCAAAGAATAATTTTTCAAACAAGATGAAACAAGTCACTGAGGAAGTCAAAATGAGCAGAGAAACATGCCATCACTCCTCTGAATGCAGAAAGTCATCTAGGAACTCTTTAGGAATGAGTATAATTGAATTTCTGAACAGACACTAAAAATGAAAGAGCTGTAAGTAACAGTGATTAAATATAAGTAATTTGCCTATGATTTGGCCAAATTAGCTTCTTCTAGCTTACCCTGAGCAATTTATTTAACTCCTGCTTGTTAGAGGAAAACATCAAAGCATCAAGCATGTTAAGCTCCATATTCAACAAGTCTATTACAACCACCCTTTTGCAAGACGGGAAGAGGAGCTGTGATAGGATTTGGAGTTGTGGACACCCACAGCTAGAGTGGTTTCAACAGCTTTTTTTGTTGTTCTCCTTAAGTGTTAAAATGGTTCCCAAGCAGAGACATCTGTTTTCAGAGCAGTGACCATGTCCTTGCCATTTCAGAGTGCTGTTGACTGCGTTAGCAACCAGAGATTTTGGGGTCATCGTTCTTAATGGGAAATATTAATTTGCTCTTTATGTAGACAGCAGTTATTCTTAATTATTGAAACATGAGTGTGTTTCTAGCATATCTAGTGTGCTAGAGAACTATTAGATACCTATATTTCTGATCTAATCTTTGGGTAAGTATGACCAAATCAGTGACTGTAGCCTTAGGCATTCAGCCAGGGGGAAATTAATTTTCCATGCTAATATTCTGAATGAAAAACTCAGATACCCCAGTTTAACAAAACTAAACACACTAGTTTTTCTGTGAAGTCTCAGTCCGTATGATAAAAAACAAGCCGCCTTGATGGCTATCTTGACAAAATATATTGACTGTGTGTATGTGTACTAAAATGTATTAAATAAATATTTTTTTCCTTGGCACAATCTTGAACACAATTTGGTTAAGCTCTGCATGTGTAATACAATTAAAAATAATATAATTAGCCGGTTATGGCTCAGTACATTTTGAACTTTTTTATGGCAGCTCTAAGCCACCAACCGCACAAGGCCAGCTACTCTGCAATAGTGCATTTGTCTTCTTTCACTCTTCCCAGACTGATCCACAGCAACAAATTCTGCCTCAGGAGACAAGAAAAATATTCTGTAAGCAAAGTACAGTCGGTCACCTGGGGACAACTCAGGGTACATCACAGAGAGGTACGGACACCAGTGTGGCATCCTGCAGGAAGGCAGCAATCACCTTCGCAGAGGTGGAAGCTGCAGCAGTCACCACTGGCTCAGAGCATCATACCACTGACCTTTTAACAGCCTGTTCTGAGCTCAATCTATTTTCTTCCTCTGTATCATGCAGAAGAAAATGTTTCTGGATCCACCACTCTGACATAGCAAGGTGCCAACAGCAGCCAGGGAACTTCCAGTCAGCATCACATTCCACCACAGATCCTGTGTCTAGCAAGCCTGGATTAATAGAAAAGCATTCACAGGGACTACTGTCAGCTCTTCAGGTCCTAAGGTTTCTCTTAAAGATAACCAGTCACCAACAAACACCACTCTGAAGCATCATGCTTCTCCAAATTCTCATGTAAATAAAGCCCCTTTTATTCCATGTATTCTGCTACTCACTTTCCTGCTGAAGGCAAAGGGGGGGGGGGGGGGAATCTTACTCCGTACAATATTCAAAATATATCTTTCCTCACATATTGCTTACTGAACTTGTGTTATTCATGCTGATCCATGATTCGTGTACTCAAAACTGGCAGGTGGCTCAGGATCTGATTTTCTTTCACACAACAGAAACTTAAAACTCTGCAGACAACAGAAACTGAGCCGTAACGCCTCACTTTTCATGTGTACTAAAGACTACATGGAGTCTGTGATGGCAAACAGATCACATCACTAAGTCAATAATACAGTGGAGGCAATTAGCAGTCATTGCCACTGCAGAGGGCACATCAGCCAGTATAAGGTAGGCATGCATCTCACCCTCTAGAAAAAAAAAGGAAAGAACCTTGTCTCTCATACCAGCAAAACACCCTGCAAAGTGGATGTGCTTTTATCTAATTTAAAGTGTTTTCTTCAAGAAATTTGAAATGCTCTGGAAAGGCTGGCTCAACTTTCAAACAGTATCTTGGGGCGTAACATAGCATTCTACAAACATCAGGACAATAATGGTATAAGGGATAATGACAATAATAACACGAAGGGACAAGCATGTTTTGGAAGATGAGGGCAGAAAGAAGATAAAGTTAGGGTTAAGTTGAAGCTCTTGTTCACTTGCCATTTAGTCAGTGTGACACAATTTGAATATAATGAATCTATTTGAATCTATTTTGCCTATATTTTATTCCAGTTCTAGTGTACATTTGAAATAAACCAAGCAAGGAACAAAACTGGGTCTCCTGCCTACAGAGTACCCGTACTTTAAAATACTGTAAGAACTGATAACATTCACCATCCAGGCTTATATCGCATGGTTTATTTTTGCTTAAAGGATCCAGGCAATGACCTTTCTTTGCTTAGAAATATGTACTGGGTTTTGCAGAACCTTTCAGCAAAACGCAATCTCAGACTTTGAAATAACTGCATTAAAGTGAAAAAACAAACAAACAACAACAACAAACAAATAAACAAACAACAACAACAAATCAAAACAATCAATGGAACAGCCTTCTTCCTCCGTGTGTGAATGGGGTGCATTTGGTTGGAGGCTGCCTGAAAAAAAAATTGTTTTGACCATAATATCATCAGGCTGAAATAACTACCAGAAGAACTGAAAAATGTTTTGGTGGTACCTCAGGGAACACATCAGTCCTACATGCTTACAGGTGTGGATCCTGTTTGATGTGCAGCAGATCTGCCTTGAGCAGGCAGCACCTGTGATGCAGGCACTCAGCTCATCCACAGAGTTGTGCTTACTCCTCCATTATCTCCAGACGGATACGGCAATATAGGGCTCTAGATAAGGCTGTGTATGTGTCACTTATTTAGAAACGGAAGCTATTTTTTAACAGAAGATCCTGCTTTCAGAGTGGACCTTTTATTGCCTGCATAATGTGCTGGCATATATATAATGAGTCTCCATCAGGCAGCTGGTTGAAACATCCTATGTCCTTGCTGGACAGGCACTGGCTGCCTGAGTCTCTTCCAGTTGCTATCAGCTGAAGTAGCCCACCTGGAGCTCCTGATGATATCAGGTTTAGAGGGACACAATAACTGTAAAACCTTTCTGATGAGTCATGGCACAGTGTCAAGCCTGTACTTTTACTTCACTAGCCCTAGAAAATAATTCACTAGCACTGGAAAATATTTTTTTATATGATTTGCAAAAGTGATTAATTTTCTAATACTTGCAGATTACTTTGAAAACAAAAACCAAACAAACAAAACCAATACCATAAGTAGTAAACACTCTACTGAGCGCTCCAACTAGCACATACATGAACAAGCTCTAGCATATACTTAACTTTAAATTTGCTTTATCCTTCCTCTAAGTTTGTTGTTTCCTGTATGGTACAACATATTCACTCTTTCTACAATGGGGTTACAGCTATCACACAACTCTGCCTGGAACTCACTACTTTGCAGGAAAAGATCAAAGGGATTTTAAAAATATAACAATGAGAAAAAAATATAACAATGAGAAATCAAAGCTGAAAAAAAAGCTTTTTAATGTCTGTTATTACTATTAATATTTGTCATCACAATGACATCTGGTTTGGGAGCTCTGATCTTATAGTTCAGGTACCAGAAGAAGGAAGTACAGTTCCTTGATACAACTCCATGAGTCAATATAAGTCAATGAATTTATTACACTGAGTCATTCTTTCAATAGCCTATATTTGCTCAACCTCTGATGGTGAAAGCAGAATTACCAGTTTAGATACTCTAATTTTACAATTGCTACTGTTGGACTACTTTTAAAAAGGGTAGAAAGAAAGACTTGTGGAACTACAGCTTGGTGAGCCTTACCTCTGTGTCTGGGAAGATCATGGAACAGATCCTCCTGGAAGCAATGTCAAGGCACACGACAAGGCAAGGAGTTATTCCCAGACAGCCAGCACAGCTTCACCAAAAACAAATTGTGCCTGACCAATCTGATAGCCTTCTGTGATGGAGTGACTGCATCAGTTGACAAGGGAAGACCAACTGATGTCACCTACCTGGACTTCTGTAAGGCCTTTGACATGGTCCTACATGACATCCTTATCTCTAAATTACAGAGAGATGGATTTGAAGGGTGGACCATTCACTGGAAAAGGTATTGGCTTGAAGGTCACACCCAGAGAGTGGTGGTCAATAGCTCTTTGCCCAGGTGGAGGCCAGTGACAAGCAGTGTCCCTCAGGGGTCTGCCTTGGGACTGGTACTGTTTAATATCTATATCAGTGTCATAGACAGCAGGATTGAGTACACCCTCAGCAAATCTGCAGATGGCACCAAGCTGAGCAGTGCAGTCGATACAACAGAAGGATGGGATGCCATCCAAAAAGGCCTGGACAAGCTTGAGAAGTCGGCCAATGTGAACCTAGTGAGGTTCAACAAGGCTGAAGGTTCTGTACAAGGTGCTGCACCTGGGTTGGGGCAATCCCAGACATAAGCACAGACTGGGAGAAGAACCCAGTGAGAACAACCCTGCAGAGAGGGACTTGGGGGTTCTCATGGACAAAAAGCTTGATGTGAGCAGCAGAATGTGCTTGTAGCCCAGAAAGCCAACTGCATCCTGGGCTGCATCAACAGAGGGGTGGGAAGCAGGTCAAGGGAGGTGATTGTGCCCTTTTGCTTTGCCCTCACGAGGCCCCACCTGGAGTGCTGCATCCAGGTCTAGGGCCCTAGCACAAGAAAGACGTGGAACTCTTAGAGTGGGTCCAGAGAAGGGTCATGAAGTTGACTGAGGGCTAGAGCACCTCTCCTATGAGGAAAGGCCAAGAGAGCTGGGGATGTTCAGCCTGAAGAAGAGAAGGATTCAAGAAGTTGTCATTGCAGCCTTTCAATACTTAAAGTGGGCTTATAAAAAGATGGAGAGCGACTTTTTACACAGGCAGATAGTGAAAAGACAAGGAGCAATATTTTTAAACTAAAAGAGAGGAGATTTACATTAGATGTTAGGAGGAAATTCTTCACTCAGAGGGTGGGTGGTAAGGCACTGGAACAGGGTGCCCGGAGAAGTTGTGGATGGTCCATCCTTGGAGGTGTTCAAGGCAAAGTTGGATGGGGCTTTGAGCAACCTGGGAGGTGTCCCTGCCTGTGGCAGGGGGGTTGGAATTGAACGGTCTTTAAGGTCCCTTCCAACCCCAACCATTCTTTGTGTTATAAATACATGCTTCAAGAAGGGGAAAAAATAATTCTCTCTGTTTATACCCTGGGGAAATGAGATGACGGATAAGGCTGGTGTGTTGAGTCCCAGGAAAGTTCCATCAGACACTGTACTTTGCAGCAGCGTCGCAGAACACCTGCAGAAAAATCAGTCATGTCTTCTGCCTCACCTGTGGCAGCCTTTTCCCCTTCCTCCCTGCTAGACAGTGGAGAAGAGACAAATAGCCCTGCCCTACCTGTGGAGGGCATTTTCAAGGGTACTGCGTAAATACAGCCCTGGCAGTCAGTGTCTCATCTGTTCAGAGGTGATGGAAACATTTGTATTTTGCATCTCCTCTTGCATGCACATGTGCTACTGAAACACAGCGACTTGCTTTAGGCCAGTATCAGAAATGTAACGGCAACACTGGCCTCCCCCCTATCTTCTTGGAGCTCATGCTATTTCTTGGACCATTATTTCAACGTAAATGGGTTATTCTTGTGCTGAGTCCTGCACAATCAATGGTAATTACACCTTTTTCTGCTCTAAAACAGTATCTTTCTGATGTTTGACTGCTTACAGTTTACGAAGAGGAGTCTTCCATGAATACAGGCAAAGCTCTGTGAGATAAAGCCTAGTTCTAGCTGACTTTTCAGCATCTCCCAGCCTCCTGAAACTTCCCTCAGAACAAAATTGCCATCCCACACACTGCTTGCTTTTGCTGGGACCTGTCCTGGTGCTGTGTAAGCACCTTATCTGCAACTTTGTGGTCTGGAAAACCTTCAGCATCCTCTGCATCAAGAAAGAAAATTGCTATTTCACAAGTGTATTTAATTATTAATACATTTTGGGAGGAGGAAGGCGTCACCCACAGACAGCTCAGTAAGCTGTATTTGTGGAAATGTTAAGAGATCTGCTAGGTCTCTGCATCCCTGATCTGTTTAGATGCATCAGGGGACAAATTCCACTAAACCCACAGAACTAGATTACATTAGACTAGGTCCCAACTTGACTCGTAGTTGGAGGAAGGGTTATTTGCCTTTGCCACTTTCAAATGCTATTTTGAAATAACATCAGGTGCTCTTTTTCTACCGGTGTGCTGAACAAATTCAGTACTCACTTCTCAGTCCATGCTCAGGCTCCTCAGGCTCAGCAACATGTGCCAGGTGCACTTGCTGAGTGTTAGCAGATCAATACACAAGGGAGGGGAGAAAAACCGCAAGCAGCTGCATCTGTCTATGTGGAAAGGAAGTGAGAAGGCAGTTGACAGTGTTACACAACTTCTAGAGTCTTTTATTTGGTAGAAGAGAAAAGCTCCTACTGGCATAGCTACCAGACACACATTTTGGGTGTAGCCTCAACTAATCTGTGGTGAGAAAGAGCTTGCAGAAAGCTGATCTCACTGCTCAGAGTCCTCTTTGAGCCAATGTTACTGCTGTACATGAAGGAACAACCCTTACAGAAGAGTGGTGGGAAGAGCATGAAGCTGAGGGCCCAAGTGGAAGATTCACTAGTGGTATCCACCCAAAAATGAAATACCAGTAGCCAATGCCAGTAACAATAGGAAGAGTCCCTCAAGCTCTTTGAGAAAACTCTGTGTTGCTGGGTGTGTGAATATAGTACAGTAATCTGTGTGAGGATAAAAAGCACTATCAGCTGCCAAATGCATCCTGAGGGTATAGACAGACAGAGAACATTCTTAGTGATAAATTACGGTCCAATATGTCTGCTAACCCTGGCTGCAGTAGAAACAGCTGACAGTCTTGGCAACACACTGCAGACAGTTCCATCCTGAACCATAACTTGTGGACTCTTCACTGCTGTTACTCTGGACCAACTGCATTTCTTGGCCTTTCCAGGTCAGACAGCTACCAAAAGCCTTTAGGACCTCCAAGCACACTCCTCCACAGCCAGAGTCACACTGCATCTTAAGTGGCCACAGGTCTTGGTCTCATTTTAGAAAGACATTTCTGACAACACTTCCTTCTTATCTCATTAGAAGGTGCTTAACTTTCTCACAGAACACTGAAAGCATTGATTTCTCATAATAACAGTGGTTCCATTTTGTAAGAAAACAATTTATTTTTAAGTTTATGAATTTCTTATTTTGCCCTGTTATCTAATGTAGCTTTTTCCTTTCCTTCCCTGGCACCACACTGGCTATTGCTTATTTATAGAGCAAGTAAAAATGGGCTAAGCATTTTAAAAAAAAAAAAAAAAAAAAAAAAAAAGATATGGAAAGGTGTGGTCTCTTCCTCTAGTGTTAACAGTCTAACTTTAGATGTGATGAGATAAAGTGGGAGTGAGAGTAGAGGAGGCTGAGATGGACGCATGGACAGATTACAGCATAAGTACATTTTAGATGTTCAAATTTTATAATAATCTTGTTGATTCACAGGAAACCATTACTTGTCTACCCTAAACTCAGATATACCTCCAAAATCAGTAACTTTCTCATCTCTTGGTCCAGCAGTTCTGAAAAAAAATTATTGCAAGCCATCTTTGAGCTGCTTTTTGTCCCTCTCCTTTCTGTTGTGATACAAAAATAATGTCAAAGACTCAATAAATCCTAACTTTAGAATTCAAAATACCAGGAAATTTGATATTTAAAAAGAAACAGTAATTTTGTGTCCCTCAACAGGGGTAAAGTCTTAAACTGGGTACAATGCTACATAGAAGCCAGCTCTGAAATCTGAAGTGAGAAGCAGCAGCACCAAAAAAATAAAAGTTTGAATTTAACACCTGGTGGGTTTTTTGTTTTGGTTTGTTTTTTTGGAGGGAGGGATGCATGTGTCTCTATGACACTTGCAAAGAGAATGTTGCACGAGCTGAAGAGCTACACATGGTACAATAAAAGTTTAAATGAGAGATTTGGCTGAAGTAATGGAAAAAAAAAAAAAAGAACTTCAGGGAAAAAAAAAAAAAAAAAAAAGGACTATAATCTAGCTCTATAGACCAAGGAGAGGAAACAAAAAAGTCTCTACCAAGCCAGACTGAAAAGATAGTTTCTGACGTTGAGTCAGATGATGAAGAAAATTTGGGTAAGGCATATAATAAAGAAACACAGAACAAATTAACATGCTCCTTTTTCTCCTTAATCTGAAGGGAGTTTAGCAGTATGAAGGCCGAAGGCCAGCTGGAGTAGACAATCCACAATATACCATCTCATGCTGCTTACCACTCTAAATCCAAAAATTTGCCATATTCTTTTGTTAAATCAAAATGTATTCAGTCATATTTCATTACCCATAACAAATTTTATGTCATTTGAATTTTATCTTCATTGGTTTTTTAATTAGCTTCAAAATGCTATTTATCAAGATGTCTGCTTTGTCCAAAAAGCCATGCAAATGATCACTGTATACTTATAACTGCCAGGATGGACATCATATTTGTGGAATATGAATTTATTTGACTAGTAGCAGGAGGATCTTCTCTCAGAGAGAACCACAATATGGCTGCAAGGTCAAAATTTGACAGCATTTCTATAACAGTTATTATTATTATTATTATTTATTATATTTTTTTTTTTTCTCTAAAGCAAGCGAGCCATCAAATTCAAGCAGAGCTGGCTTGATGTGAGCAGGTGTTCAATGTTTTGCAGGAGAAGCCAGTCCCAAATAGCAAACACAAACTGTTGTGAGCAATTTTCTCATCAACCATAACACAGAATCTGACAACTCACTCTCACTCAAAAATAACAGCACTTCATGCAAGAAGAGCTCAACTAATTCAAGGGCATGTCTGCATTCATGAACAAAACACACCTCAGCACCAAATTACCCCTTGGGTTTTTATTGGGGTGGGCTTGGCACTTGGGACGAACCCGCTGCATCACTGCTGTGTCACTGGCCAGAGGAACTTCTTGGTTCCTCATGAAGCGTTGCGTTACTATCGCCGATGAGTACCCGCTGCCTCCCCTCTCTGCCTCCCCAGGCAGGTGAGGCCCGCAATGCCAGCCTGGCTCTTGGTCGCATCCTGCTGTTTGCCTGTGGCAGGCAAGCAGCAGCCCTCTGCTTCCAGAGTTTCAGAGCCATGCGGTGTGCTGGTGATAAGTTACTCCCCGAGTCCTTTCTGCCAATTGTTCTTGGCAAATGCACCGGGGAAGACTATTGTTGTTGCTGGCTGTTATCTCTGCCTCTGACTCCACTTGGCAGAGGTGCAAATCCGTCTCTCTGGTGTGGAAACAAGCTGCTGGACACTGGATGAGTCAACTCATTAATAAACAAAGAGTTACAAAGGAAATGTGAATCGGTCTTAGCAAAATAAATGCATAAAAAGTTTATTGGATGCTGTGGTGTTTGTCCTCCACAGCATGACAGTGTTTTATCTTGGGCCCCAGCCTTCCTATCAAAAAATAGTTTATCAAATTTTAATCAGCTTAAACATTGATGTATTACTTACATAGCATGGAAAGTATTTTCTGTGTTGTTATTGGTGAAGGTGGGTTATTTTTAATTATTCCTTTGTATCTTTTTCTCTCTTTCTGGTGCTTCTCAGCTTTGCAGAAAGCACCACTGGTAACCGAAAAACCTACTGTAAATCTACTGCTTACCCTATTTCCATGAAGGAGTCCAAGTCAACTGCTCTGCAGGAAGCTCAAGATCGAAATATTAAATTCTCATACTTCCACTTTTCTTACAGATGCACTGGTAAAGCCTCATAATTTAAGTTCCACAAAAAATCAAAACCAGCTAGATAGAAAGCTTATTTACAGTGAACTCCTCTTAAGAAAGAGCAACAAAGTACTACAAGTTTGGCATAGACAGAAGCCCCCTTGTCTTTCAGTACCTTTGCAAGTAAAATTTGCTTCAAGGCCCCAGAAAGTCTGTCTAATGGTGTTGATCTATTTTCTTTACAGGAAAAAATGGATTCTTTGAATTTTCCTAGCAGAAGTGCTCTCTTTCCCAAATCATCATAGCATATAATTACCCCTTCTACTACTTTTCAAAGACACGCAAGATCCCAAGTCACCTTACCTCCCACAAGGTATTTCTAACAAACAGCCCTATCTTGGATTGTTCCTCTTCTTCCTGCCCTATATTCACAGATAAGTGTAACTCTGGAAATAAGCTACAGATGACTAGCAATATGCGTTCCTCTCATTCAATGTTTTGTGAAATACATCTGTATTTACCCAGAAAAAACAGCAAACTGGAACAGCAAGGGGGATTGTCAAAGACAAAAGAATGCAACAGCAGACTTCTGGTTAAACATAGTTTGTTTGTTGTTAATGCATTCCTAGAGTTACCTAACTAATTGTGAACAACATAGCAACTGTTACATGTGGTATGATATTGTTTGATTCAGTAAAATCCATGGAATCCACAAACCTAAAGCTAAGAGTCTGATGAGATGCCTCTATCTATGTTAGACAGTGTTGTGCAGAGCATAGTACTGAACAATTAGGGAGGGTCATGATGAAATCTTCTCAAAAAAGCCAAAGGAAAGTTTCCTAAATGGAGCCCTTCAAATGAAGCGTGGGCAATTTTCACAGAATGTTTCACCTAGAAAGAAGCAGTCAGTCAATAGCAACCCATAGTGTAGACTAATCTATTGTATGTTATGTTAAAAAAAAAAAAAAAAGAAAAAAAAGCAATTCCTTTAATCACTTTCAGAATAGATATAATCTTTTTTTTTCCTCAACTCTTGAGTAATAAAGAAATGTGAATAGATATGATTTACTTTCTCTGCATAATTTACCACATTAAAGACTCATTCCTTACTTTCCAATTAGACCTCCCAAGCTTTCTCCCTACATACTCCACACTTTCATTTATTTTCACTGTCCTTTTCTTTTTCTGTCTCAATTCTATCTCTTCTAAGATCAAGCAAACTGTATGTAGCAGCCTATTTGAGTACAAATCATGGTGTTATTTTAAGTATTGTTCTCTATTCTTCTCTTAATACTAGCTAATTTCTCATAAATCTTTTTGCCCTTCAGCCAAACGCTGAAGAGATGTTTTCTCTCAGTTTTCCACAACAACATGGATATCTTTTTCCCTGAGTGGTTTCAGTAAATTTAAAATCTAGGATACATAAATAGTCAAAATTGTTCTCTAAATCTCTTTACTCTGCAATCACAGCTCTGTTACCATGCCTTTGTTAGTTCCTTCTCATCCTTTCTAAATGCAAACGAATATTTTTTTGTTGTATGTTGATTTTGCCACCCCACTCACTGCGTGTGCCTTCCTCCAAATCAAATATTAGACAGAGCCAGCACTAGTGCAAACCTCAGGGAAGTCTGCTTAACCTTACTTAAACTCTATGAAAACAACTTACATCTACCTTTTCCATTAAAATCTTAGACCTTCTACCATAAAGTAAAACAAAATGACCTTTTCATATTAGAGAAAAAAAAAAAACAGAGCTCAGCTTCGCAACCCCAGGTTTATCCTTGTTGAGGAAAAGCGCGGCCCAGGGTGAGGAGGGTGAAAGAGGAATGTTTGAGCTCAGAGGGCATCCTTGTTCTCTGGGGAATCCAGCACAGGAGAGAAGTGAAAGAGGGGAAATACCGGGAGTGATCACAGCCCTCTGGGTACAAATCCTGGGAGGATGTCCCACCACATGCAAAGAGTCCACATGCCTGGTGCTCCATTTTTTGGCTCGACCACTGCCACACCACACAGTGGCAGAGAGGACTGACCATTGCTGTGAGCCAACATGTCCTACAGGATCTCCTCTCGTCTATGTGCAAAGGTTGTTCCCATTGCCAAGGAGCTCTTGAAATTAAAAAAAAAAAAAAAAGTCATAAAAAGGAGGAGAAAAAAAAAAAAAAAAAAAAAAAGCTAGAACTCTCCAGTCCTCCCAGGTATAATTACAGAAAATAACAACAAAAATAAGGTGGCTTCTGGCATTTTTGGTGTTCTGAGGTGTTTACTGTTTTGAGTCTCGACTGCGGTAATGTGTAGGACGCATAAACAGTGAAGTTGGCCAACCAGATGGGGCACGCAACCTGCTAATTGGGGAAAGTCTGCCCTAAGATCCGGCCACTGGTTGACAACACAACAACCCCCATAAAGTCAAATTTTATTTCCATTTTTTATTATTTTAAATACTTGCTGAACCACTCATATAAAAAAAATGAATACGCATTTGGAAGGGAAAAAGAAAGTTATTTTCTGAATGTGCATTAGCTTTCATCACATCTCTATTTACAGCATTTAACAGTAAGAAACACAGGGAGAGAATCTACAGCTTTGGTTTTAGCTTTTCCCTTAGTATTATAAAATACACAGACCCTAAGAGCAAGATATACTTGTCACAAAACACAGCCAATCCTGAGATATTCAGGAAACAAACAAATAAATCCACCATCCTTGGAGGCAGAGTAGAGTTAGCCATTGGAAAAAAGTATCATTCAACACCTTTTCTTTTCTGTTCAATATTACAGAAAATAAATGTTGAGGTTTCTTCACTCCTTTGTTTGTTTGTTTGTTTGTTTGTTTGTTTGTTTTGTGGAAGAAAAGGTGAAAATTCTGATTTCCACTGACATTAAAATATCCTCAACACATAATAAATTCCATTCTCCTCTAATAACTTTCACAATTAAAAAGAAAAGAGAAAGAAGAGAAAGAGGGAAGGAGGGAAGGAGGGAAGGAGGGAAGGAGGGAAGGAGGGAAGGAGGGAAGGAGGGAAGGAGGGAAAGAGGGAAGGAGGGAAGGAGGGAAGGAAGGAAGGAAGGAAGGAAGGAAGGAAGGAAGGAAGGAAGGAAGGAAGGAAGGAAGGAAGGAAGGAAGGAAGGAAGGAAGGAAGGAAGGAAGGAAGGAAGGAAGGAAGGAAGGAAGGAAGGAAGGAAGGAAGGAAGGCAGAAAGGGAGGAAGGGAGGAAGGGAGGAAGGAAAAAGAAGATTGCCTGTGGTTTCCGAACCATGTATCCCACAATACACTTATTTTCAAGCAGGTTAACACTTGAGTCATCTGATCTAATCTTTAGCTATCTACCACTAAGTTCAATTCCTTCTGATCAAAAGCCTTAGCAAAGTATCAAAATAGGTGTTATTTACCCAACATTCTAGGTCTGTTTTTTCCTCTTTCTTCTTTATGATTCTGTAATAGAGTGAGGCTCTGATTCTCAGCCTGAGCTTTAGCTTTGTGCATGCCTAATTGCATGAGCCCATGCACATGCAGAGAAATTATGTAGGTGAAATATGTACTTGTAATTGTTAAAGGTGGTAACTGAAATCATGTTCCACATTGTAAATTATCTGACCTTTCAGTTAAGCATCTGTTACCAGCTTAATGGCCACTGAATGTGTTTTGGCAATAGAAATAGTTTACTACCTTTAACTCCTCCTGTAACCTTTACATTGCCAGCTCAGCAAGGAGCTAAAATGAAGCCAAAGGGACAGTACCTGTGAGAAGCAGACCACAGAGTCCTACAGCAAGGTTAAATCCTGTCATAAGTTGTAACTATGAGGCCATTTGAAAAGAACATGGTCAAAGCCAGTCGTATTCCACCAATACAGCTCTGGAAACTATTGAGGAGGTATACAGCCTACTCACTGTGGCTGAGTATAGAAAACAAGACAAAAATAGGTACTACACCTTCATATATCCCTGTTTACGCATTCAGGGCTGGCAGGTGGGAAAAGAAATGGTACACTAAGTTTAAGATTTATTATTTTTTGGTTGATATAAAATTCAGTGTACTACCACAAAACTAGTAAGCCTCCTGTGGCATTTAGATAGTCCTACTAGCTGCGCTTTACAGGTAGATCTTTCTGGCCAAGTGTTCTGTTGTAAATGCTGAATTGAGTTGAAGATGCTAAGTACAGAGCTAACCAGCAGGACTTCTGCTACCATGCTGCTGGTGCTTACATAGCTACCCCAGAAGGTGGTAGGAACTACTTGGTTATGGACTTTCACACAAGTAACAGAAGAAAAACATCTAGAAAAGCTATATGACTTGCATCTTCTCATTAATAAGAACCATCTCCTTTCTAAATCAATAAAATATAATTTCCATATTTCTGACTTACAACCACTTTCTTTAAACTTCACCCAGAAGCAAAAATTAGAACGGGTGCCATTAGTTTAATGGTATTTGATTTTGATGTGCTCTGTGTTGCCATTTTCTTCCTACTATTTTGCAGATGTAAGCTGAACTTAATAGTGCAGGGTTCCCTGTGCTACCTTGCTAAAATGGATCAAAAGATACAGTTTATTCTGAACTATCTTTCATGTGTTAAATAAATACTTAAAGTGAGCTCTCCAAAGATCAAAAACATCTTTTGCCACGAGCAGCATTTCACTTTCCTATAAGCCCATATATTTCCTACCATACAATTCAAATTTACAGTCAGACATAAAAACCACTCAAAAGTGAATTAAGTAATGATTAAGCTGAAAATTACATATGATAAAGAATCTGCAAAAGCAATATCTGAATGCTCTTAAGTATATTTTCTTTTCTTTCCCTTACACTGACCAAAAAAATGCGAACAATAAATACAGACAGCAGATATAACTAGTCATTTCTGACTGTCAGAAAAGAAACCAATATAATGTCAGTAATAATTGTTTTCATTGAGAAGCAAGAGAGGTGAAGGTGCTTTTTCACTACTTATCTTTTCAATTTATTTTCCTGCTAAATTGCAGTTCAGAAGCTATGTTACTGGCTTATATTTCACAGAGGTAAATTGGCAAGAAAAAAACAAACAAACATAAAACAACAACAACAACAACTTCATTATAGTTTCCTATCTCTAAACAAATTTGTTTTGGGGTGCTTTGCTGTCAGGTTCCTGCTTCTTCGACATGTAATTCATGCAGTTGCTGCTGAAAGCCCATTAAGAAAGAAACCATGCCTGTCACCCAACAAAGAAGGATGTAAAAGCACTTCATTGTTCCTGCTCTGCAGAAAAACAATTTGCCACCGCCAGACCCCACTCCCAGCTGTGCCAAGTGCACGGTAATTTATTACCTCTGGATGTCTGATTCCAAGCGAAGGAAACTGGAATGTCATACCTTCATTCATAACACCGTCTCATGGAATTATTTTTTCCGGATTCCTGGGAAGTTGAAATATTTGAGAAGAATATCAGGAACTGTTGTTTTAGCCTGTTTGGTGAGTAGATAATTGCCTTCCAACTCTATTCTTTCAGGAAATGATGTGAGTGTTGCATTGTTCCTAGACGGGGGCAGCAATGTTTTTTAACAAGACACATACATATATATTTTTAAAAGAAACAAAACACAACAAAAACATGCAGTCTAAGCCACTGTACCAAACCAGACTGTTTGAATCTGGTGCAGATAAGAGGTTGGCCCAGACAACTTGTCCACATTTCACATAACTAAGAGCATTCTTTAGAAGGGATGTAAGCAACACTTTTTGTTGAAAAAGAAAAGAAATCTAAAACAAAACCCTTTATGATGTGGGAGTAAAAAGCTCATTATGTTAAGTGATATCAAACATGACCAGAAAAGGCCCTAGGGAGATATTACACTTTTTTATTGGATTCTGTGGGACAAACTAGCCTGGGAACTTGAAAGCACAAGGACTGTGCACGTGGAAATCACATCATATATGAAAAATAATTCCTTACCGTGTGAAAATTATTTGGAAATAGTTTTCAGCTAAAGTTTCTCTTTATGGCAGCCATTTCAAAGGGAGCATACTGAGGCAATGACCTACAGTAGCACTAATACAATAGCTGCTGGATAACCTCCTTGCAGAGTTATGTGGTCTTAGTCCAGTTCTGTGTTGACAGGGAAAACACAGTCAGCACTGAAACTTGTAACAGCTCAGGCTAATGCTGAGCATCTTACTTGGTTTTGACTGAGGACCATGGCAAAAATCCAACACAGCTTTTGAGATGCAATTTAACTTTTGATAATAGTAAAACTGGGCCTCAAGAAAGTGTAAAGAGGGAACCACTATTTCTTATTTAGGAGAGACTGCAAAGGACAAAGGGACAGCATACTTTTGGCTACTTTGACTTTTCATGCTCTGCTTTGACCATGACACATTTCTCTGGGACTTGATTCCTCCAAAAACAAACTGAAGGAAGATTTTGCATTTTGTGACCCTTTGGTGATGGTGACAGCAACCTCAGTGAAAAATACCAACCACCATAATGATGGCAACGTGGTGCATTATCCCTTTCCTCCCTACTTCAGCATCCAGCCAAGAAACAGCAAGCCAATAATAAAGTGGCCCTATTACATACAGTTCTATCTGTTCATGGCTGTCTTAAAGTACATTTGCAGCACCACCCGCAAGTCACAGTTGCATGTTTTTGATATGCACATTTGCATTAATTTGAAAACACAATACTTCTTTTTCCCATCTTGTGTACTCCCCAGTACCCCCATATACAAATTTTTACAGTGAAAAACAGCAGCCTGTGCTTGTGCTCATTTCTCCTAGATATATGGATATGAAAAAAGGCCTTCCACACACAAAATGAACCAAAACTCATCTGTGCTACGCTGGCTCTCTGCACCAGTTTCTATGCTCAGAGCATCCTAGACGATAAATTTAACACATTTGCCTAATACTATGAGTGCTTGCTCAGGACACAAATGTTAAAGTCCTACTGCCTCTGAGTGCTTCTTGATTACAGGAAACTTTTCCACAAAACTTTGGAAAGTTTGTGTTGCGAAGTATTGGGGGATGTTTATTCCGAATAATTTTTTGAATCATTTGGGTTTTGATAGTTTAAAGGAAAATTCCTCCTTAGGATTCCAGGCAATAATTAAAGGTTTTAAAAACCATACTGGTAACCAGGTGTACTATGGTAATTCTATTTTATGATTTTTAACGTTGTTGAGAAAATATTCAATTTTCTAAATTACATTTAGAACTCTTTCAGATCAGTACATTGGAGCAAGGCGCAGTATTTCCTATTTATGTAATTCAGCTTAGAAGCTTTCTAGGTGACATAGTAAATATTGGAACACATTTAAAGCCATCTGGAGAGGGGATTTTCAGGAACCGGAATTTCTTTAATGAGGGCTAAAAACATCTGGAAAGGACAAACTTGGGTCCACTCATAAAGAGCTTCCTATGACCTCAAGCAATCCGGAACTAATTTTTCAGAAGCTAAAGCTACTGAAAATCACAGAGCATGTTCTAGAACACACACTGCGGCAAGAGGCTCTTTTGCATGCTTTTGTTTGGGAGAGCACTCATGTTTTACCATCCTATAAGCATTGCAAAGCAAGCTTGCAAATTTATTTTGTAATTAACTCAAAGAAAAGTAAAAATGCTTTTCCAGGTCCTGCAGCGCAACAACTGAAGTTTTTCTTCAGATTACAGAATATAGAGTCTATAAGCTATGAAATGCTATAGATAAATTTATAGATTGCATCTGTCTCAGAATGATAGTAACGAGTAACAAGCAAGGTCATAATATAGCGCTTCAGTTTTTACCAAATTCCATTACATTAGAGTCATAGAATATCCTACTTTGGAAGGGACCCACAAGGATCCCTGAGTCCAACTCTTGTCTCCTCCACACATGACCACCCCAAAATCCTGTGTTAAATACAATTTCTGTTAAAAATAGTAACTAAACCAAACCAAAAACAAACAAACAAACAAAAACCATTAATGATACTCAGTTGCAGGTCTCTCCCTGTATAGACCCAGTCATTAGGGGAGAAGAATGAAAAGTAAAGTTTTACTTAAAATTACATTGGTGTCAGTTTTAAAATGCAGTATTATCCATTCTTCAGTGCAATTGTCTTGAAAGAGCATACTGAAAATGTCAGCTTTTTCTTCACTGTCTATAAAATTACATTAAATAAAATCTAAAAGTGCAGATTTCGTCCTGATAAAGCATTTCAAAAGGTAAACTGAAACCTAAGTGAATACCTCTACAATACTCCTAATTATTCCAAATGCAGAATAACGTCACCAGAATACAAGAACATAAAAGTGTACCGTGGCTGCTCTCTTCTACTTCTCTTCCTGCACGAGAAGGTCCTGTTTCAGACAAATAACACAGATACCTGTGTGCCCATTTAATTCACACAGATTTAGTGAAGGTTTGAGAAAGCAAGATGACATTTTGAGTAACACAAAACTTTACAACAGCAGTGGAGGAACAAACATGCTCACCATTATCTTGAATAAGTTTCTTTCTGCTTTTCTCACTAAATATAAAACTGTCATGTATAAAACTGCAAAAGTATGTAATTCTGTACGCTTTTTAGAATTAGAAGTTACATATACATAGAGCACCATATTTCTGTGGGTTGAAATAAGTCTTCTATAAAGCTCCCTTTGTTAGTTGTGCTAAAACAGATTTTAAGCCTTTTTGACATTTCCCTTCTCTTTTACAGGTCTGTTATTTGGAATTTCTGAATAGTCTTACTGCTAAACTATTTATGAAATGTATTTATGTTCCTCATTCAAATTCTACTACAACAGCCACTACTGCATCTTTCTACAAATTATACTGGATTTAACAAACAGCATAAACTAGAAAAACACTAGTGTCCTTGTTACTTTGAGAAGTTCATTTAATTTTAAACAATTAAAGTAATTGGCATGTTTAAAAGTATGTGGTATGATAGATGATTTTGTTCACATTTTTGTAGCAGTTTACTACTCCCCATCCCCCTTTTATTATTATTATTAGTGGTATTATTATTATTATTTAAAGCAGGGACACAATCCCTATCACTAAGCATAAAGTTTTGTCTCAATCCACTTCAGAAAATCACGTCCACTACATTGGACAGCAGTATAAGCTTGCAACTCTTGAAGGTTTTCATCTCTGACACAGTCTAACTTAATTTCTAACAAATCTTAGTTAGGATGCATATGTATTGCTGACAGCACTGTTCAGATCAGAATCACAGAATTCTAGGGGTTGGAAGGGACCTCAAAAGATCATTGGGTCCAACCCCCCTGCCAAAGCAGGTTCCAAAATCATTTTAAGAGTGATCTGTTTTAAACCTTTTAAGGCGTAATGGAGGAGAATACTGCTAAGCAGTGCTTTTCTGTTTGCTTGTTTAATTTAAAAATGTGTGCTTTCATCCACTAAAAATCTCATATTTACACAAAATACTGACCTGCAACTGAGGACAAATATTTACATTATCTACTTCATACAATGACAGGATGTCTAACCTTCCTTGACAAGCTTGTACTGACACCTACTGGGAAATATTTGTAAATCAAAATCCATAGACTTGAGACTTGGAAAGCTTTTCAACTCATGAGTGAACTATATATGAATTAATTTACTGGTTTATTATTCAATTTATTTGCAATTTAATTGGTCTACTGAGAAAACACAGTTTTCAAGGAAAGATTTAACAAGCCATAAACTGTCAGAAGATGCAATACTCCAGCTGTAATTATGGAATTAGTCTATAAAAAGTGTTACCTGCTGTTAGCAAAAAAGCTGGCTAGGAGCAAATAAATCTTTCTCCCTTTCTTCCTAACATTAAAATATGTGATAGGCATTCATTGAATATAAATCATCCCAAGAACTAACTTCAGGTTTACTTAAATGTTAAGAACCTATTGCAGCTCCTATCAGAATCCAGTGCAAACTTTGATCGAGTTTAACAGGGATTAAATCAATCATGTAAACATTGCAAGTATAAGCTAAAACACTTTCTTCATGTACCAATGACATAAAACAACTTTGAAAGTATTCCTTTTTTCTGTTCTTCCCAAATGGTAGAAGCTACTGAGTAAGTATTTTAATATTACAAAATCTCTCTGTGGAACACGGTTGTGCCCAGACAGCCCATAGTATCACCTTGCTAGAATACCGATGAAGATAAGAATTGTATCTGTCAGGTATGTTCTGTTTTGAGACAATCAGACATGATAAGTTTTGACCTTTTTTTTTTTTTTTTTTTAGCATTTGAAGAGAAAAAATGCTTTAAGTGTTGGAATGTTGGAAAGTGCCTTCAAAGACAATTAGACAATTTATGGATTTCCAGTTAAATCAAAAACTAAAGCATATCATATAAAAATGAAAATTACTGAATAAATACTGAATAAAATAACATAGCATCAGATGGTCTTTGGGTAGTCCTGCAACAAATAAAAGTTTGCCAATAGGCAAAGAAAAGTGTTTTCAAACGATCTTCAGCATAAAAATTTCTGTGAGACTCTAAAAGAGGAACACATTTTCAATGTTAATATTTAGAAGCTTTTCAAAGAATCCACAGCACACAATACAGAAGTTTTTGGAAATACCTTTTTATTTTTCAGTGGATACCCAACTTGCAACAAGTGTATCATTGCTTAACAGTTCTCAAATTGAAAAAAGTACTAAAATGTACAGTTCCAGTGCAGTTAATTAGGTATTGAAGTCTTAATAAAAATGATCAGTGCAAAAATAAAATTAATTCAGTATACTGTTAGATGCATTTTGTTATAAAGGTATTTGAGCTTTGAGCACATATACATTAAAAGAATCTGGTAAGACAGAAGCCTTTTTGAGTTTTCCCTTAAAACAAAGTCATTCCACATCCAATTATAAAGACAGGCAAGAACTTCTAAGTTGAATACTGAGCTTAGTTATGACATTCATAAGTGGGTGCATAAGCTGAGAAATATAACAGAGGTCACCTTCTGTTCAGACAGGGGTTGTTAAAAATGAAGCTTCCCTGTTTTTAATGTGTGGGATACCCGTGAGACATCTATGTTTTTTCCATCCACAACAGAGAATTAACAACATTCCAGCATGCCCCAGTGTCGGCAAGTTCTCTTTTTCAGTCCAGATGCATGATGATGATTGATGAAGCTGTCAGGCCTACAGTAGCAGGCAGAGCAACCTGGCAGGAATTCAGTGTTACTGAAAGAAATCTCAAATACTTATTCCATCTCTTCTACTAACTTTAATCACACTATCAACATGCTGCCAGGAATGGAGCCTTGACACCAAGCCATAAATTTACACAAGCAACCATTGTCACCACACTACCATTGCCATACAGGTAAAGGGTAAATTCTGTTTATTTTTACCTGTTTCCATTCTATATATTGGACGCCAGTTAAATTATGGAAACATATTTCCTGTATTACCGGTTAGCTTGCAGCAGATTTCATTAAGGTACTATGTCTCATTTTGCTTGGTTAATGAACTGATTATGTTAACTTCTTCAGTTACACTGCTGTTAAATAAAAGTTTTAAATAAAGGAAAGCAATACAGGAGCTTCACATACTCCATATGAGTAATGGTTAGTAAGAAAAAAAAATCAGTACTACAAGCGTTTTACCACTAATGTGATCATTTGTCAGACTGAAAAAGAAACAAAAGTTTCCTCAGCTGGTTTATAAAGTTCTGATAAGTTTATCTTAAGTAAACCAACAGCATGTCATATATTTAAGGTAGATACTTGAATTAGCTTTGTAGCTAGTACAAGACCAATATGCTTCTCATGATTACTCTTGAGCTTGTTTTAACTTTGTGTAGAACAGGAAAGCTTAAAAAGAGAGTTCTGAGATATTTACAAGGAGAGGAAAGTGGTTCTTGACAAAACTCACTATTTCTATATTAGGAAAAAAACATTTAAATCTCAATTTTACTTCGTAATACTGACCATAGGGATCAGAAGTTGGAGTTTTAACTGGATTTACAGCTTTGCTGAGACCTCTCATCACTGAAGTTTCGAAGTCTATTCTGTAAAATAAGTTTGTTTTCCTGAAATCTACAGAAAAGGATTTACAGATTTCCCGGTGAATTCTCAGCTAACTATGGATGGAGACTATTACACCTACTCTTTCTTGGAAAAGGGCAGTGGTTGCACACTGGGATGGTTAATGTTACATTAAGCTCTATTTCCCCAAAAGATATGATACGCTCTGCAAATGGAAGAGAATTCCAATTTGCAACTCCCTGAGCCGATGTAGTCACAATGTCATTTCCAATTCTACCTTCCAAGAAACTAAGAAATACTGGCATTCCACTTGCCCTGAACAAAGATAGGCACTTAAGTTGAAAGTATGCAAAACTTTTCTTCCCATACCAAATACGTAGAGGAGATTCTTCTTTTATCTTACTTGTTTCACCTTTCCAAAAGAATCTCAATTTAAGTCAGAAGCAATTGAGTAATGGCATAAAACCAGCACTACTAAAAAAAAGCTCTTAAAAAGAAACGTATTTGGCCAGTTCCTTCTCCATCTCAGAATACTGCTCTTTGAGGCGCTCCATAGCTTTTCTGTGCTCTTCATCCACCTCTGCTTGTTTATTCTGTTGTTCTTTCATGAACGACTCCCACTGGGCTATGCGATTCTCTTCATCAGCCATTACCTTGTCAGCCTGAAGCTGAAGAGAAAAATGGGAAGATTTAGCAATCATTTCTAGATAGAAATAGCCATGAAATCTAAACTTAATTCATCAGAGAAACTGGGATTTTACTTCAGTAGAAATGAAAGTAACAAACAAAATAAATACAAATAAAGGAAAATGAAAATCGTAAAACACAGTAAATGCAAAAGAAATGGTTAAATGTTTGATACTTTTAACGATAGCATCAGCAACAGTACCTTTTCTGCAGCCTGGTGAAAATTAACTAAATAAACAGACACTTCAGAATTACTAGTCCAATTCTGTTGGTCTCTAAAAAGATTATACTTGTTGCATTAATTCCTCCTTTGACTACAGACAAAGTTAGAAGCCCTGTAAGCATCTGATATAAACCTGGATTATCTCACAAAGACTTCATTTTAAAGATGAATTTCTTATCTTGGAAGCGTGGTATTTAGCCCCTTCATTATAGAAAAAAAATAAAAATCAGTAAGAATGGACATTCCCTCACCACTCCATTCTCATTTGTTGAAACAAAAGCATTTTTCACATTCCTGAATACATTTTTAAAACTAGAAGCACACCACACTTCTGTTATACCACAACGATGAGGTTCAGTATAGCCATCAGATCAAAGAAAGTATTGATAAAAAAAAATCCTCTAACAAAAGAAGAGCAAAATACAATATAACAACATAAATATACAATGTTCTCAAACTGGCAGTTGGTTTTTCTGCTCTAGCCAGCTCTCTCTCATTGTGACTAATGTTTTCCTTTATAAACAAATTATTTTCTCCCTCAGAATTTCATTCTGCTTGGCTTCTGGTAAGCTTGATTCCTTTCACTCTCTTGTCTTAGAGAAGAGAAAAAATCCAGCTATCTAGAGAGATCAAACACGCATCCAATATAGATGTACTTCTGCAGACTTTTTGCATGCAATATTAATAGTCTGGCTTCCTTACGCTTGAGTCACAATAAATTTAGACAGTTGCTCTTACATTTGCTCTGTCTTCCAGCAAAAGAAAGGATTCATCTTCCTTATTTTCTTCTTTTTTGTGTATCAGGAATGTTTGTTTTCTATGTATAGCACTTCTGTGCAGGAATAAATACTGCTATAGGCTTCAATAGACATCTGACATTTTTGTCAACTACATGCAATGAAAACCCATTTCTACAGTCTTCAACACGTTCTATGCACTGCTCTCCAAGATCATACATTTTAGGTTAAATACACAGCATTTCATATACATTATAACGGTATTACGCCAACTTCTGTTTTGTCTGCCACAGATACCACCTACTAACAAAATATACTAGTGTGTACTACCAGTTCCACTAGCACGCTTTATTTTTTGAAACTGCCAATGTATTACACACTTACTGACAGGATCACACAGAGCCTACTTGAACTACACTCTTGACAAAACCACGCTCTGGAAAAAAATAAATAGTTTGCAAGGAACATGAAACTTTTATTCTTCTGCTTATTATTTTTAAGTTCCACAGCACCACTTCTACCTAAGGATATAAAATGATTTACCAGGCAAAACAACTGAAGAGATTTCAAGAGTATGAAACAACTAAGTTCAGTTTATCAAAACTAACTGTGCAACCAAATGCAATTGCTAACAGATGGGTGTCTTTGGGTACAGTCTTTACAAATGATGTATATTCTGCAGTGTAAGTTTGCTTCTTACTAGAAAGTAAAGAATCTGTACAGGAGAGACCTATGAATGCCACAGCTGTGTGAAAGCTTCAGTTGGCACTGCAATCTTGTTAGACATCAGAGAAGAATGAAAGAGAGAAATTGTGACCAAGGACAGATTTTTCCTACACCCATATTCCAAGATCCAAACTGCAACAGACATTGTCTCTGAAGCTAAGGCACTACACAGCTTCCATCATCCAAGCATTCACTGCTGTCTTGTAGCAGCTGCTACTGTGGTACAGCCTCTTCTTGCTCAGAACACCAGTAACAGCCTCTTGTGGACCCAAGCTCCCACAAAGGACACTAACACCTAACTCCAGCATATAAGCAAGACACTAAAAGATTAAGTTTCTCGGCACAAGATGACTTTCACATTGTAGCTCTGCAAGTTCCCTTCATATTGGCCCTGTTTTTGTTTTCTTTCTACAACATTCTCCACTCTTACCATATCCTCTTTTTACCCAGTGCTATTTACTTCACTGCTTTATTCAATTGACTGTAACATACAGGAGGAAAAACTAACGAAATGAAGACACCATGCACAAAATATTGTGCCCTAGCTGTAACTGTAGCTCTAGCACTGCTAGAAAGCATTGAGATCCATAAAGGTGGATGAAATAATCTCTCATTAACTGTGCCATTGATAGATATGAAAAATCCTTAAAATGCAAATGTTTAGGTATCTTGGCATGGATGCATACTGGTTAAGTCAAAAGGCCAGTTTCAAAAAGCAGTTTCCAAAACTCAACACCATTAGGTAAATCAGTGATCTGTAGAGACAATGTTGAGCATTTTATAATATCAATTTGTAATTTCCATACTTCTAGATTTGTAGAAAGTTTGTTTTCCAGAAAACAATACATGTATGTTTTGATAACGTGCCTGGCAAATGACTTTACAGGGCAATTTCATAAAGGTGGGGAAAATAGCATCTTCATTTTAAGATTAAAAAAAATCAGGTTATTTTTCATCTGTTCGTTATTTAGGAAACTTTCCAGTGCCCTTGTATTACATGTCTCACTCCTCAAAGACTAACCACTCAAACCTGAAGAAATATTAAATATTAATAAAAATAGGCACTATCTACTCAAGCTTCAGGATCCCTAGTTATGAAGAATTAATTCTATTAATATTTAAATTCTCTGTATGTAGAGAAGAACAATACTTCAGTGAACATCATTTAAGAGGTAAAATCTTTGAAATACATATGTTCTCTTGCTAAAGATAATAAAATAAAACAAAGATAAGGCTCTAGGCATCTCCTGTCCTTGCTGGTATTGAGTATGACAACAGTAAGAAGAATAATCGCTTTCTAGAGATTTATATCATACATCAGTGATACTGATATATAATTCCAATAATTCTTTCTTAAGTTAGAAAATAAATTTATCACGACTAAAATAATTGTTAATAATTCACCCTCCAACTTCTGCATGTTGTCAGAATTTTTGCATTCAGCAAACGTTTAACAGAATTCCAAGCAATCTCAAACATGCTACTGGTGTTGGTTTGAAAAAAAAAATAAGTATCTCACTTCTAAGATAATAAATACATTCTAGCGAATTATCATCCGTACAAAACTGTGATCTGTATGCATGTGGGAAAGACCCCAGCCACATGCAGAGCAGTCTGTTTTGAGATGTTAGAATTGTTTGAGAAAGTATCTTTTTACTTACAGAATCTAACTCACATACTCCAACTCACAAGACAGTCTCGATATCACAGAGCAACAGAACAGTCCAGGTTCAGTCTCTACGGTTTCCTTAACCAGATGTATTCACTGGGCAAGTGAGGAGACAGAACTGAAAACTTTTTTTGGTTATGGCATTAAACCTGATGGCGGGAACCTATTTCCAGTTCCTGATATACTGAATAATTAAGCTTTTGATAAATGCTGCCTATAACTATTCCAAACGTTAGAACAGTTGCTTATTCTTACGTGCTTTTTTAATATCAGTTGTTTCAAAGGAATAAAGAACTGATAGATGCCCTTTGTAGGCATCTACAAATTGATTAACGTAGGCATCAACGTGTAGGTTGAAGAGAGTAACACCGTCATTTCTACAGATACTTACATGTATTTACAAATCTGAATTCATCAAATCAATGACTCGCATCAAATGTCTAAACAATAATCCAAAATCCAACAAAAATCCAAAGAACTTCGGTAGCTGTACCCCTTAACTGACATAGAGCATTAAGAGACTCAGGGGCATTTGCATATTCATGTTCAGTTAGGAAGCACTTCTGCTTTACTACACAGCACAAAATAAAGCATGCATTCTGGATAAGTAGGTATTCATATTTTAGGAAGGTAGAATGTTTTTTTCTAAAATCCAGAGAGTACTTGTGGAAATAATAAATACTTATCTTCTGATTTGATAAAATCAATGTTTTTACTGTCACGAAGAAGGTAATAACACCTGAATGTTCAAAAATGTGTGTACAATTGCATGAGAAAACATTCTTCATCCTATTGAACATATATATAAATATATCTAAAAAATCAAATTATTCTTTCATGAAGAGCAATGATTCAGTGTTATTTTCTGTATTTTTAAACTCATAACTTTGCAAAACTAACCCAACTATCTTAAAGATAAATTTAAATAAGGCATTTTTTTGAAAAAATGAAAATGATTATAAAACCATTTTTAATAAATATTGTATACTACTTCAGTTTGAAAGATGGTAATGATTTCTTGTATACTGTACTGAATCACCCAAGTTGGTTTTATTTATTATCTTTTTTTTTTTTTTTTTTTTTTTTACAGTCAATGATTATACAAAAACTAACATTTGTAAAAACAGATTTTTTTTTCAGTAGCATTGTTTTTAGTATTACTCAGGTTATTTTTGCTGAAATTTAAAACAAACAAAAAATCAAGCCAAATGCCACATCTTTTGAGGCTTTGAGGCACAGACTAGCTTTCTTACCATACTAGTTCGTGTTACAAGCAACGAAAGGTAAAGTTAGAACAGGAAGCATTAGGCAGCTTCCAGTATAAGCCTGCAATCTTTCAAATAAAATGAGTGAAACTTTTTTACAAAAAAAAAAATAAAAAATCAATGAGACGAGATTCCTCAAATGCTTCTTCCAATGACAATCCTGTAATCACAAGTTATTTTACACAATTTCCCTTTTGTTACTTGGCTGATACCAATAACAGAAAGAAACTGAAAAAAAAAAGAAAAAAGCTGATAAAGCAAATAATTTTCAAATTCATTCCGTTCAGCAGAAATGGAATTCATTTCACTGAGGGATGTAACACAAATCACTTGACACCATATCTTACCCAAAACAACCAAACCAATAATGTCAATGTCTTTTTTTGTTTTTCTTTTCTTTTCTTTTCCAAAACATATGATTTCGGAAAGAAAAGTATGTAAAAAATATTTCTCCTTGAGTGGCTGAACTGCTGTGACAGCTTGTATCTGTAATTCAGAAAAACATATCTACCTGCTACTATTCACATTTGGAAAGTTTCAAAGCCAAAAAGTCTTACTATACAAGCTTAAAAAGAAACATTACAAATTCTGAATAGCTTTTAGCACGCTCTAGTGCATTATAAATTTTCTGAATGGAAACATAGGGCAAATATTCTAAAAAAAATAAATAGTTACTGTTCTTATTAAATGAGTTCATTTTATAATATATTTTTTTTCATTAAAGTTCTACTTCAGACAGTAGAACTATAAGAAGAATTTCCTACTTCAGCCCTCTCCCAATATCTACACTTGTGTTGGGCACAAGCAAACTTTGTCAGGGTTCAGTAGTGTGCTATTCACACAGTATTGGTATTCAACTGCAACTGGACTGCCCATCTTCACTGATTACAAAAAGGAAAGAAAAACATGACTATTGAATTATATAAATCAATGCACAGCCTATTTTGTGTGATGGCCACAGAAATGTCTTCTGTTTTTCTCAACTACTGCATGATTACTTGCAAAGTTTTATTTATAAAAAGATAACATTGAAATACAATCATGAAGGACTAATGGGAATACATTAAACTAATTTCTTGTATAATTTTCCAAATTTTAGATTCACAGCACATGTATTTCAAATGAGCGAAATGTAGCCAACTGAAAAGATTCCAATGATTCGCATGTTCCTATAATACAGCCCTTCATTAAATAACCCATCCACAAGTGAAAAAAAAAATGCTTCCTTTTCAAGGAGCAATACATATAATATGCTCAATGTTCTCAGCTAACTAGGAAAGATTTACATTTCCATTCTGGTAGGTTAGTAGGTGTTTTTTGTTCCACAGAAAATAATTTTTTTAATTTAAGCTTTCCCTATATGTGACAAATATTATAGTCTCAGCAAGGAGGGAAAATAAAGCAAAGGAAATAAAATAAAAAATAGTTTCCACACATCAGGAGATCGTAGGAAGAACTAGTGATCCATTAAGCTTGCAGTCCTAAAACATATATGCTGCTGCAATATGCACTTTATAAGCATAAAAATAACTCCAAATCTTTTACTGCAAGTATATAAAATATAGAAAAGTACATTTTTGATTTGCTATACTGAAGGCAGGTAGACTTGCTGTAGAAGCAAGTAAGACTTTTGCTTAGTTCACATTATAAAAATCTATCCATTCATCCTTTACCTTCCTTTCTTCATGTTCCCTCTCTTGGAGTCTGTGGATCATATTGTTGGAAGCTTGCACTGAAACAACAAATCACAGTAGATCAGTCTGCTGTTCTAAATCAAAGAGAATTTTGCCTGAAAGGGATTTAAATCACGTAAGGCTGTTGCTCATCAAATGTTGTATGACACTGTGTCACTAACCTCTGCAAAAAAGATTTGTCAGTGCTTGCAGAAAATGCATTATATTGCTAACTATACGTAGGCATATCACTGACTTCAACCCTTGTGCGTGTTCTAGAAGCCAAAATGAGAAAGGCAGCCAAATCCTTTTGTGCCCATATTCCTTAATGTTGCTGACAAGCTGGAGTGTAACAGCAACTCAAAAGAAAAACTCACAAGTCAGTAGGTAGGAACAGATGACCAGGGATTATGTTTAAGTTCTTTGTTTCTTGTTTTTCCCCTCCAAATATAAGAAGTAATTTAGTAAAAACAATCTGCACTGATAACATCTTTATGCTGGAGCCAGCCTCTTCTATCCTAAAACTAAGTCTAAGAGAACTTGCCAATGGAAATAGAAACTGTATTTCTACATAGTTTTTCCCCCTAACTCATTAAATAGTTAATTTAATTCTGCATTAATTAATTTCTCCAAAACAATCACTTCTCTCACTAACACAGCCTAGTTATGAGAAATGTATTAGTCATTTATCATCACCTTAAAACTGTATTAGCTCGTGACTTCTCACACCAGCTGGAAGGCTTCTGCCCCCAAAAGGGCTTGCCGTTACAAAATAGGTTCACTGCCCTTGCAGGTGAAAAGGAGCAGGGAGTGCCATGAAATGGAGCATCTCTGGTGGCTAAGCCTGAGCCACTCAGGCCCATTACAATAAAGCAGCAAGTGATAGCGGTGGCAGACTCCCTACCGCAAGCAACAGAGGCTCCCACTTGTCAATCTAATTTGTCATCTAGGGAAGTTTGCTGCTTCCCGGTGGCTCACACTCAGGATGTTGTGAAAAGGCTACAAAGGCACAACTGTCCCTTGGGCTCCCCATCTGCTGCTCTTCCACATAGACACCAGTGATACTGCAGGGGTGAGCTCCAGAGTAGGGAGAATGACTACAGGACTCTGGGGACAGTGGTCAAGGACGTGAGGATTCTGGTCGTGTTATCCTAAACCTTCCTGGTGATGGAGACTTAACAGATCCTGTGGGTTAACAGCTGGTTATGCAGCTGATGCTGGCATCAGGGTTTTGTTTCTAGGAGTGTAAGACCCGCCCTGAGGTTTCAACAGCTGCTTGGAAAAGACAGGATTGACATGACTAAATAGGGCAGAAGTAGCTCTGCCAACAGGCCGGCAGACCTGTCAGGGACAGCCTGGGACTAGGAATGACAGCAGATGAAGTGATTCCTCAAAAAAATACATTAAAAAAAATAAGGAAATTGGGAACAGGGTGGGCAAGCCAAGGGGCTGAGACAATCATAACAGAAGGGACACAGCAATCACAAAAACAGAGATGAAGTGGAAACACTCCAAGTGTGGGCACCTAAAGAAGTGTCTGCACAACAGCCTTACAGTGAAAGCTCTCAAGCCTGTGCTGGGGATAATGTCAGGCTTGGGAGGCTCTCGGAAATGTCTCTATGCTAATGCACATAGCATGAGGAACAAACAGTAGTTTGAAGTCTGTGTACAGGGCTACCACCTCACTGGGATCAGAGGTACATGATGTGACTGGAGTGCTACAGTGGGTGGGTACGGGCTCTTTTGAAGGACAAGTTGGGAAGGTGAGGAGGGGAGGTTGCCCTTATATGAGTGAGCAGCAAGAATGCAGAGCTCTCTGCCCTGGAATGGATCAGGAGCCAGTCAAAAGCTTCATTTTCAAGGATCACTTCCTCCATGCTCCAGAAAGGTCCATCCTGACATACAGGAAATCAAACAAAGGCAACAGGAGGCTTGAATGGATGAGCAAGTTGCTTCTAACTGAATCCAGCCATAAAAAGGAAGTGTGTAAGAAGTGGAACCAGAGGCAGGGGACCCAAGAAGAGCATAGATCTTGTGGGGACATGGTTAGGAAGGCCAAGGCTGTGAAGCGCAAGATAGCATTCTAAAAGGACATAAACAGAAAAAAGGAAAACTAGGGAAAATGCAAGCCCTGTGCTGAATGAGACAGGGCTCATTCATATCCATCAGTGACCAAGATGCAGAGTGCACCAGCAGCAGGTTTGCAGATGATGCACAACTGGGAGGAGTGGCTGATAGACAGTATGGTTGTGCTGCCATTCAGAGGGACCTCAATAGGCTGAAGAACTGGCCTACGATGCATCACAAAGTTCCACAAAGGAAAATGACAAATCTTACATCTGTGTTGGAATAACAGCAGGCACCAACACCCACTGAGGGCCAACATCCTGGACTCCATTAGGAAAAGCACTGCCAGCCGGGCAAGGGAGATGATCCTTCACCCCTGCTTGGCACTGGTGAGGCCAGTGGTGTGCTACTGTCTGCTTCTGGACAAGCAAGGAAAAGCAAGGAAGGAACAGACTTACTGGAGCAAGTCTCATGCAGGGCCAAAAAGATGATTAAGAGACTGAAGCACCTCTCTTGAGAACAGGCTGGAAGAGCTGGGAATGACCAGCCTGAAGAAAAGGAGGCTCAGAGGAGATCTTCAGAGGAGATCTTATAAATGCGAATAAATATCTGATGGTAGGGAATGAAGATGAGGAAGCCAGAATCTTCCCTGTAGAAACACATGAGATTCTCTGTAGAAAACACAAGAAAACACTTTTTTCCTGGAAGGGTGGTTGAACACTGTAATAGCTTGCCCAGGGAGGTTGTGGAGTCTCCATCTGTAGAGATATGCAAAACCCAGCTGGCCACAGCTCTGAACAACCTACTTGAGCAGGGAGGTCGGACAAAATGACCTCCAGAGGTCCCCTGCAACTTCAACAAATCTGTGATTCCATATATTCCCATCTGTCATTCCTTACTATGAACAATGTATTGTGCAGATAGACATTGGAGAATCAGGGAGTAATATCAACAGTTCATTCCTTTCTGAAGGTATTAGAACATATGCCTTATGTACATGACTAAATGATAGCTTTGAAATATTTTCCTGCAACCTTGTTATGTGTATAGCATCATTACCGCTTGTTATTCTACATATTCCAGATGCTGCACAAGTAAGCTATATGAAATTAAACGTTTACAAAGTGCTACACATAAAATGAAATAGCCACACTGATAACTTTCAACAGCATAAATTTGGTAGTTAAAGCTTTATGGCCACAGTCTCTTAGAGTATCTTGTTCAGAAGCTGAATGATCAAGAAAAAAATGCTGAAATTTTATTACAACAAATTTTAAACTTCCTTCTAAAAATGTAAGCAATAAAAAGTTTATTAAATACTTATAACTTTGAAACTAGGATTAGCATACAAGAATTATTACAACTACCACATTTGCAACTAAAGATAATAGCACATTTCATATCTCATATCTACATACCAGCAAGATTTGTTTTAAATTGTGGGAGGAGCCAGTATTATGCTTTCCCATGGAAAAATCAAGAAACTCGAAGGTCACATCACAGCATGTTTCCAAAAAAAAAAAACCAACCCACCATAAACCTGAGATTCTGTCTAAAGCTTTAGATAACATGGAGCAAATACCATCCTGGTTTTAAGTGAATAGTGTAAGTTTGACCTGAAATAGCTTTGACTGAAGTCAGCCAAAAACTTTAATGTAATCTTAGTTGGCTGGGACCAATACATAGCAAAAAATGTCCCTGTTATTTTTTCTTTTTAAATTTTCAGAGAAATGAGAACAAAGTATGAAAGTGGTAGAAAATTTACCTAAGGATGGTAATCTTTCCACAAATCATATTTGGAATCCAAACTATTTATTATTCCTCAAAATGACACAACAAGGGAAATAAGAAACAACTTGCTTACATCTCTTGAGTACTTCATTCAGATTGTCATGCATTGACTGCTCACACTTGGGAAGAATGTTTTCATTTGCTTCAAAGATAGTGCTCTTTAGATTTTCAAGTACTCGTAGTTCTCGGAGGCCACGTTTTTCCTGCCAGAAGAATTTAAAGACAATGAATGGATAACAAGAAATTACACTTTCCAAAATAAGAGAGTTTCCCAGGTGATAAACTAATGGCTTTTATCTCAAGAATTGTACCATTGTTTACTAAAGTGTTACTCTGCTTACTTAGCACAATTGTTAAAATAAGTTTTGTGGGAAAAAATAGAACAAGACATCAGTTGCAGTGAGAGAAATAAGTGAATTTAGTTACGATTCTGTAATTGGGTTTCAAAATTCCCTTCCTATGAAAAGACATACAAAAGTATTTTGTGCATCCTATTCAGGAAGGTCAAAGAAAAATTATTCTTTGAGACTTTCAGACATATACAACACACATCTGATGAGAGCCTAGTTCACATACTTATTTTGCTAAACCAGTACTGGGAGAAGTTAGATCTGGTTGAAATATTAGCTACAACCTTGAGGAAAAAAATAAATTAATGTAATTTATTAAAAAAAAAAAAAAAATCTCTGCAGACAAGAAGTCTAAAGCATAACCATATTTTTTTCAGGATTAATTTTAAGATTTTAAATCCCAATTTTTTTAAGAATAAGAATATATTCTTACAAATAGCCTGTTGACACAAGATACTACTTTTCTAAGGTTTTGCTGCCATCTTGTGGACACTATTAAGCTTCGAAGCAAATGTATGTTAGAACAGCTTTTATACCTTCAGTACTTTAGCTTTATTCAGACAATCAGGCAACATTCATTCAATTTTTAATGATTTTCTCACTTAGCATAATGTGATCCTTTTCTCTTCCAGAAACATCAATTTTTGCTCCATGAAGGTAAGTAAAGCAAAATTCAATTACAAGTGCAAGCCGAATCCATCTGAAGTACAAGCCAGTTCCTTTATCAGACACAATTCTATACCAACAGCATTTTTGTTGAACCTAAGAGACTTATTTAAGACAGCAGAACTACATCGTTCCCCTCCGTTGATATTCCTACCAGTCTTTTGAAGGAAATAAAAAGTTTTGAACAGGGCATACGTATTAAGTGGAGTCCTAAATTTATCATTCTTTACCAAAGATGCAAACACATACTACAGGTGCAGTAATCATTCTGGGCAAGAAATGCATGCCAAATCTTTCTGAAGCAAATTACAAATGCATTCAAAGCTCTAAAAAGATGCTAAAACTGCATGAAGTCTCAGTAAAACACAAATACTTACTTCAAATTCTTTAACAAAGTATCGTATTTCTCCCTGAATTACTGGTCTGTGATCCAGCAGTCTTGAATAGATTTCCCCGACATCTAGAAGATTAACAAAAGTTAGTTTTTCTCTCATGTTCCATACTTGGCTACACAACACATGTTGGCACAACATACTTAAATACACGGGGCACTTATGCTCACCAGAAACATACAAAACCAAAAGAACAGCAGAATGCTGTTAGCTAGCTATCCTATTTATGCAGCAAACCACTGACTTAAATAAAATACAATGCATCAACAGAGCAGGTGCCACAGACACCTCGCTGTGAACTTTCCCCTCTGCCTCCTGTCACCCTGTTTTCAACCTCCTCCTCAGCACATGGCTTCCAGATCTGACTGTTAACGACAGTAAAGAACTGATACACAGAAGAACTTAAGGCTGCAGTTCAACAGAAATTCACAGCTTAAGATGTGGGAGCCTCCTGCAGTGAGGGACAACCGGAAAGCTCACTATACTGCCACACTGCCTGCTGTGTTCCAGGGCTAAGGACTTGAAACACACTCACGCAAACACAAGTATTTACGATATTTGTGTATCCTGCATTTGCCCCACAGCCCCAGCCACTCCCCAGCGAGAAACGCACGACCCCCGCGGGCCTACCCTTGATGATAGGCTGAAGCAGGGCCCCGGCAGACAGCGCCTCCCGCTTCCTATCGCCGGGCAGGGCCAGGGGCAGGGGTAAGGGCAGGGCCAGGGGCAAGGGCAGGGCCGCCCCGCTCCGGCCGGGGGACGCGGGGCCTGCCCTGCTCATGGCGCCCGGCGCCGCGGCCTCCCCGTGACGCCATCACCGTGCGCCCGCCGCCGTTGCCATGGCAACCGCGGGGCCTGCCCCAGGATGCAGCTGCCGGGCCGGGCCGAAGGGGGGCGCCTGGTGGGGGGGGGGGGCGAATCTCCTAGGCAGTCCTGCTCTCCTCTGGCACCCCGCGCTGTTCCGGAAACTAAATAAAAAATACAAATAAAAATAATTAAAAAAACAAACACCAATCAAACGAAAACAACCCACCACCACCACAAGGTGCAGTTGCTAGTTTTAATAGATGAGGCCCGAATTCACATAAATCAGTTTGCTTCCGAAAAATCATTAGTCGTGGTTTATGAAAATTAAGACAAGTAGTCTACTTCGTAAACAAAGAAAAAAATGACTTAAAGTCCCTTCGTGTTCCTTTTACCCATCAGGAAATGTTCTGTATACTTCCCACCCTTACAAGTTATTAACTTTACAATATATTAACCACAATTTTTCTTGTTATCCTTTCTGTTTTGTACTATATATACACAATAACTTTTAGAACAGCATGTTTCTTTCCAATAGCATGATCCAATATCCTTAGGTCATTGCACCTATAGTGTTAATTGCATCTATACTTACTTTATTTTTCTGCCCATCAACCTATCCTGTCCAGGTCCCTCTGCAGGGCCTTCTTACCCTGTGGCAGGTCGATACTTCCCCCGAACTTGGTATCATCTGCAAACTAACTGAGGGTGCACTCCATTCCCTCATCCAATAAAGATATTAAGGAGGATGGGTCCCAACACTGGCCCCTGGGGAACACCCCTGGTGACAGGTCACCAGCTGGATTTCACCCCATTCACCACCACTCTCTGCACCCGGCTGTTCAGCCGGTTTTTAACCCAGCAGAGTGTACCTGTCCAAACCATGGGCTGCCAGCTTCTCCAGGAGAATGCTGCGGGAGACCGTGTCAAAGGCCTTGCTGAAGTCTAGGTAGACTATGTCAACAGGCTTTCCCTCATCCCCCAGGCAGGTCACCTGGTCATAGAAGGAGATGAGGTTGGTCAGGCAGTACGTGCCTTTCATGAACGCATGCTGGCTGGGCCTGATCCCCCGGTGGTCTCACATACGTTGTGTGATTGCATTCAAGACAACCTGTTCCATCACCTTTCCTGGCACTGAGGTCAGGCTGACAGGCCTGTAGTTCCTCAGGTCCTCCCTATGACCCTTCTTATAGATGGGCATCACATTAGCAAGTCTTCAGTCATCCGGCATCTCTCCAGATGACCACAACCACTGATAGATGATGGAAAGAGGCCTGGCAATTACATCCACCAACTTCCTCAGCACCCTTGGGTGGATGTCATTTGGCCCTATGGACTTGTGGCAGTCCAGGTGAAGCAGCAGGACTCTGACTATTTCCAGCTGAGCTTTGGAGGGGTTTTTCTGCTCCTCATCCCAGACTTCCAGGTCAGGAAGCTGAGTACCCCGAGGATATGTGGTCTGGCTAGTAAAGGCAGGTGCAAAGAAAGCATTAAGAACCTCAGCCTTTTCCTTATCCTCTGTAGTCATGTTCCCAACCATGTTCAGTAATGAATGGAGATTCTCTTTGGATCTCCTCTTGCCATTAGTATACTTATAAAAACATTTATTTTTTTTTGTTATGAAAGTAGAACTGGACCACAAATTCTGCTAAAGCAGCTGCCACCTATGACATTCAGACTTGGAGTACCTGAAAGGAGGCAGTTTAGCTGGCACAGTTACTATTTTTTAGTAGAAAACACAAAGTTTTTTGTTGCTTTTAGAATTTACTTTTGTCCACATTCTATTCTGCCTAGCATTTGTAAGTAGGAACAATTGTCTGAGTGAGAAAAATTAGGACTTCTTTCATGTATGAAATCGTTACATGAAACAAACAAACAAACAAAAAATCCCATTACTCAATCCTGTATCCCATCATCAAAGCTCAGAAATTGCTCACTGAAAAAAAAAAAAAAATACATAGAATCTTCCAAAATCAGTCTTGAAACTGAGTGAACTAGAATCATTCTCTCCCCAAAAATCTGTTATCCACTATGGGTAAAATCTTCTTATATAATAAAATGAATCTTACAGTGGGAGGTGTTGAATACTTCAACTAAAGTTATAATTAAATTCAGCATATATAACTAAAATACTTTCTTACTCCTTCACTGTTGCATAGTCTGTAAATATTACATGTTAAATAGACAATAATTAGCAGAGATAAGAATCATTAAAACAAAATTCTGTTCCCTTTCACATACTTTTTTTTTTTTTTTTTTTTTTTTTGTTCCCAAAGTAACCATCTCGCAATCTATAGATTAGTATTTAGATTTTTCCACTTCGATGTTAAGCACTTCAGTACTTGACAACCACCAATAAATTACATTAGTGCTCACATTTTAAAAATATCTGTAGGACATTCCAGATGGCTTAATGATCACCGATGATTAGGGGTAGAATCATTCAGACGTTGATTTTATCCCTGTCCAGCCTATCTGCAGTCCTCCCCAAGGGCTAGTCTGTCCCTCAGACAAGTTACTTAACCCTCCAAGCCAAATGCTATTTTTTAAAATTTGCTACGGAGGAAATACTTAGCTAAGGGGATTTGTAACTGCTACATTTGTAGGAAAGACTCTTTTTTTACGTCATGTATAATGTCAAGTTCAGAATTACAGGACTGCTACAAAGGCAAATCCTGTGAGAGACAAATGCCTCAGTTTCTAGGTCTACTGTCCTGAAACTATTTTTCCTTTTTGTTTGAATAGTGCTTTCTGTTTGTTTGTTTTTAGGAATATGCTTTATTTGCTGCACTTATGCCTTTTTTTTTTCCCTACCCTTGCTTACTCTTACTGCCATCAAGCTTATTCTCAAAACATATTTTAAAAAATTAAGGAGGACTTAAAAGAGGCAATGACTATGAAAAGACAGTACTTGTGGAGCTCCTAACCTGTCAGTTTGCAGGAAGTAGTCATCAAGACACAAAAATATGGTAATATCTATGGCTTGGAGCATGAAAATCAACATATGCAGTCATCATGTGTTTTTTGGAAGATAGGCTAAACAAACTCTGTCACTTCTGCCTTGCACTAGAACCCGCTTTCTCTTTTAGGGATCACCATGCCATTTCCTATTAGTGTTAGCAGTGCTCCAAATTGCAAAATCTTTAGATTAACGTGCCGAATCCTGTCATTTTTCCCACAGGCTGTCTGGCGATGATAATCCACTAAAGGATTGTTTCATCCGAGTGGCGGTGTCCAAGTCAAACGCTGGCAACAGGCAGGGAAACCCAAACCTGTTGAGGCAGACTTCTGCTGAGACGCGAGGAATTGGAGCGACAGCCCGCAGGGGCGGGAGGCGGGGGACACACTCTGCCTGAGCAGAGCAAGTCCATGGGCTGTGCCTGTGATGGAAGACCGCGACCGTGATCGTGATAGCTGGAAGTTTGTGGGCCGTGATGCTGATCCTGGTCAGAGCAGGCCTGGGGCTGCGCTCTTTGGAGCGGTGCCTTGTCAGATTAGCCACACGGCTACTGTATGTGATGCTCAACCTGGACAGACAGGCCTGCCAGGCAGAAACTGCTCAGGCAGATGATGCTGGGGAGGACAAAAATTATCCACCGCAAGACTAAGAAGACAGATGACACCCAGCAGGAACAGCGAGCCAAATCTGCAGAATCCACAATACAGCTGGCTAGCCCTAGGCTACCTGCCTCTTTGAAGTGGAAGAGACATCACCGACGAGCTGTCAAATTAGATCACCAGCCTGGAAATGCTGAAAGAGATTTAGTTCTTCCAACAGAGGATGGAAAGTTTAATAGACGAAAATCTTCTTAAAAGGGCCAAGGTAACGTGGGAGGGGAATAGGGAATCCTTAACATGCAACAACAATGAAAAATTACTAGCCTCCCTCCTGCCTGCACAAGGAAAGATGAGGTTGGCTGCGTTACACGGCAGCAGGAATTACTGTAGTCACTACCAGCACAGGAAATAAGGGCGACGCCTGCAGGAACGTGCATACAGCAGCAACAAGTAACCATTTCTACAAAATCAAATTCCCTCCCAAATCTGTGATATCTCTATATGTCACCCTAGAGCTGGGGTCTAAAGTACTATAAATCTAATATTCAAACTATTCAAGACACGCAGCAGAGGGATACAAAGACCCAGTCTGACTCTAAAAGCTTAGTGCAATAGAGGCACATGATGGCAAATCCCCCTGCATTTCTTTTGCAATAATATTCATGGATAAAAAGCATGAGGAATGCAGCTCGGTTTCAATAAATCAAGAACAAAAATTAAGATTACCAAGTGCATAAGCATGTGCTCAGGTGTATGGTTAAAATGAAACCTGGTGTTTCCATTAGGAATAGCAGCAGCACAATCTAATTATAGATTCAAAGAAGAAATATCATACTTTGGGGGAAAATATTAAAGGTAGTAATCCATTAAACAGCTCCATCACTGCAATCATACATTGAAGTTAAGGACCATGAAATACACCAAAGATTAAAAGAAAAGATGAAATAGAAAGCCAAAAGTAAAAAAAGCCACCCATAAGCCTAAAGATCCCCCCTCAATTTCAACTCAAGGTTTTTTGTTGTTGTATTGCTAAATAGGTTTTGTACACATGTATAATTATAAAATCAATTTATAGTCATACCGAGGAAATTTACTTGGAGAAAAATCATGATAGTCTCTCTATTGCCTGCTTCAGCATTCCTGTTGCAGACAAACCACAGAGATGCAAACAGATGATGCTAAACAACAGGGTATAAACTGGGTCTGTAAATACAAGAATTTACACTGGATTCCGTGATAATAATTTTATAGGTTTATCTATTCCTTATTTCTTTCAGCTAATGCCTTTGCAAGTACCTCATCCCACTCTTTTCCAAAGCCACAGCAATGAGGAGCAATTTTGATCATCTATTGCTTTTTAACCCAATTGTAATTCTGTGCAAGAGCTGCCCCTAGAGACTTCTGCAGCCAAACTGAACTCCGACATCTCACTTGAAAGTGAAGTTACTCATCCAAAGACAGCTAAAAATCATCAGCACATTTCTAATATATTCACACTTGAACATGTTTCAACCTGGCTTGTCAGCAAGCGGTGGTCATCTTGGGATGAAAGGGAGAAAGACAAGACAAAGAGCTAAGTGTAAGGTTTCACTGAACACTTACAATTATCATATTTATTTCACTGTTGAATTCTTCTTGCTGCTGAAAGGTTGTCATGCAGTACTATCTCACCATATGGCAACAACCTCAAGTCCTAGAGGCACATACTTAAAAGACCATAACATGTCAGGCCCCCTGAATAAATTAGATAGAACGATTATGCAAAATAATAATACTGCCATGATGAGATACATTAACAAATGAGAGTGTCATTGCTCATGAAATGCCATGAAAATAAATTCCACACATCACCGTGGCCATCATCATCATCAAACTGTGAAGCAACAAAAGTAAAACATCACAGTATTTACTGTGCCCTTCAGCAACTGAAATTTTCTGAAAGAACGGTTTGCAAGTGAAGAAAGTCACTTTTTACTAATATCCAGTGGAAGTATGTAGCGGGTTTACGTGTCAAGGTTTTGGTAGCAGGGGGCCTTCGGGATAGCTTCTGTGACAAGAATCTGGAAGCTGCCCCACATTTGGTAAGGGACCCACTGCTGATCAGAGCCAAGCCAATAAGCAACGTTGTTTTGCACCTCTGTGAGAGCATATTTAAGACAGGCAAAAAAAAGAAAAAAACTGACCACAACCCCCATTCCCCCATGCTGCTCAGGGGGAGGAGGTGGAAGAGAGCAAATGGGGAAGGTGCTTTTATTTATTTATTTATTTTTTTTAACTTTGTTTCTCACTTCTCTAACTTGTTAGTAATAGGCAATAGATCTTACTATCTCCCTATGCTGAGTCTGTTTTGCCCATCACAATAACTGTTGAGCAATCACCCCATCCTTATCTCAACCCTTAGCCCTTTTCATCATATTTTCTCCCCATTCCTCTTTGAGGAGGGCATGGTTGTGAGTGGAGCTCAGCCACGCACCTGAGTAAAACCACCACAGTCCTTTTTGGAGCCCAACGTGGGGATCGAGGAACTGGAAATAAGGATGAGAGTTGAGATAAGGGGCAAAAAATGTACTGGATTTTTTTTTTTTTTTTTTATTAATGTAACACTTGTGAAGAATTCAAGGAAGTTGTAATTGTGAGGAATATGTTTCATGTTAGTGTGGTGAAGGGATGAGTAAATTGCAAGTGTGTGTGTAAATTGTCTACCTTGTTGGTGTTGTGATGTTATGCTTATTTTGGTGTGGGGAATTTTTTTCCTTTTGGTGTAAGTGAAGTTAGTGAAGATTGTGATGACTGTAAAGTAAGAATATATTGTGATTGTTCTTAAATATGTTTTTCACAGAGGTGAGGAGTGGTGGTTGTGGTGGAGCTTGGCCACCCACCCGAGTAAAACCACCAAAGCACAGTAAACAGAAAATACAGAAACAGAAAACTGAGTTTTTTGTTTTTAAAACAAATAGCAGGATATTTACCCATGTACTTTTAGAACAGATAACCAGCATTAATTTGACAGATCTGAAATACAGTCTCTCATCTGTAAATAATACGAAGTTCCACCTTTAAAAATGTACGTCACATCTCAGGCTGAGGTACATTTTTATTGATTTTTCATTTAAAAAAATATATTTACTTGTCCTTACTGATCAAAAGGTATTAAACAAAGTGGAAGCATGAAAAAACATAAATCATTATCATCTGGTTTTCCTAGTCTTCTCTCAGAAGCAAAGGCTCAATTCATCCTTCTTTGCTTTTAACCCTCTCCAAAATTTTGTCCCCTACATAAAGCGTACAAGTTAACAATATGGCAATGACCAAATGCCTTTTAGATGGTATAGAGTTAAATTTCAGTAATCACTTCTAAACTTTTCATGTTACTTGATCCCCCCCTTCCCTAATTTCCCCCCCTCCCCCAAATCAATCAATTCTTCTATTCTAAACCAGAGAAAATAAAACTGGCACAAGAGGCTAGGGGATACTGCAGTCACAGCATGTAGCTACCCTGAGAAATCTTAACACTTGGAAACAGCTGTTTGGGATAAAACAAAAACAAAAAGCCACCTCATTCTCTATATACCATCTCCACAAAACTTATCCGAGAAGATGACAGTATTGCTTTCAGTTGTAAGTTGGTAACAAAAAAAAAAAAAGGGCAAGCTCACAATAGTTTGAATGAACTGGGAATCAATGGCAAAAGTAATGACAGTAAAAACCTGAAGACCTCAGGCAGTAAACAGTAAAAAGATGAGCACATGAAACTTCTAATAACTGCACCTTGTTCCAGTGTACATGTCCGCACAATCCTCAGACAAACCTTAATTATGAAGATCTCACTGAAAACTTAAGTATAGAAGGCCTGCTTCTAAATAGCAAGGGACAAAAGTATCTATCAGCAGAAACTGTAGAAGCTGAGAATTAAGCTTCCTAGAAAATTATAACCTTTTCAAACCAAATTAGATATATATATATTTTTTAATCAATGTAAAACATTCCTAAAAGTAACACTATGTGCCTGTAAACCCTTTTTATAAAGTCATGTATATATAGAAAATACCTATAAGAGAGCCTGAAATTGTTCAGGTTAAGCTTACTGGTGACTTGTGCAACTTCCTTTTGTCCTCATCTATTAGGATATATTCATCTTGCCTCATTAACTACTTATTTCTTAAAACCTTGAATAATTCAGGTATCTCTCTACCTTACTGTGTGTAGCACACAAAAGAATGTACAACAGACTGCATGCTAGACTCACAGAAGGTGTTTGCTGAACACTGTCATAGAAACTAACATACAAGTTTATTGATTAAATACTTTTGTATTTTTTTCAGTGCTTTAAAGGAAATGTTAACTGATTTTTGGAAAATGTAGTTACCCAATCCAAATACACATCTTAGAGCATTGTTACCATTTTGAAATTCATTACAAAAAGACCATGGTTCTAGGGTGAAGTGACTTCTGAAGTGTTTGATTCAGCAATAGTGTCCTTGGTTTTATAATAAACTTCTGCAAATTGAATTCACCACTCATTACCTTGCATGTTTTTCCCCCACCTCTTTCGTTTTAGGATCTTGTAATTTTACTTACATGGAAATAGCGTAAGAAGCAAGACATGCAGAATCTTTGAAATAAAATGCTTCTAGGGTCTAAGCAGAGCTCCATAACATCATAAAATGAAGTAAAAAGTCAAATAAGATTTTACATGCCTTTTTTTTTTTTTTAATAAACTAAAAAGTTTCACAGCCAAATTACGACTACAGTTTCAAAATAATTTATTCAGTCACTTAAATACTTTGTAACATTTGCATGTTCCCTTTTTCACATCCTTGGCACACAATATAGCTCTTAACTTTTACAAAACTAGTGTAAACATTCACAGAAAATAAAATGGAAAAGGGGGACATATGCATAAATTCAATAAATAGGAGTGAAAAATCAAAGGAAAGTAAGTAATTTGTTCCTTTAAAGGCCATGCAATTACAGTTGAATGTTTAATTGAAAAAACATTTCTTTTTTTAAAAAATAGTGAATTAAAACTCAATTTCCATCTTTCTGCCATTGTTCCATTTAATCAGATACATGATACAATTCTGGAACCAGTTCAAACTCTTGAACAAGCAATAGTGATTCAATGCAAGTATTACTTGAGGCATTGCCAGTTTTGGTTCATATATAGAAGGTTACAAACCAGTATTTTCAAGTTAGTGGTTTTGGATATAACCTCTAGACTCCCAACATCATTCCAACATGACATTAACATTTTCCTTAATGAGCATTAGTATATAATCTGTTCTTGATAAAGATGACATTAGATAGCTGTTGTCGGACACCTGGATAATGTTGAATGTGGTTGAACCAGCGAGACACATTGAGGTATTTCTCCTTTTCTTGCACTGTGAGGTCCACCTGCATGGTGAAGAACACAAGGTTGCATTATTAGTATCATAATATGTGGAAAGGCAAATTAGAAGTGTATAGTTTTACAGCCAATTTCAACTCACAGAGTTCTTACAGAGCAACAGAATGTCTTTAATACCTTAATTTCACAACCTAAATTATACATGCATTTTTCATGTATTCAAATGAACAGATCTGGAGGGTGGAATATACATTTGTATATTATACTTGGGGGTGGGAAGAACAGTTGTTAGCATGCTTTAACACTTATCTACTCATGGTTAGCATATAGTGTCAAAATACAGGGAAGAGTTCCTCATTATGCACAAGTCTTACACACTCCTCTAATCCAGCAGGAAGTCTTGCTTCACAGGCAAAGTGTAACGTATATTAAAAGTGCAAGAATACATTTTTTCAGGCCGTTTCAGACTGGTTAGTAAAACTGTTTTCCATTTTGATCAATAGTCATACAACAGCTACCTAGCCGTAAGAGCACCCAGGGAGAAGCTTCCAACTGTTACATACCTACTGCAACAGCTCCAGTCTACCTCTAATTTTACCAAAGGACTAGATCAGATAGAGTTATCTATAATTACGTTAGCTATACCTTTCAGTCTTCTACATTGAAGTCACCAAGACCCTTAAATATTTTCAATGAAGTCTTTTTATAACTTCAGTCTCTTTCACGCCAGCAGTAGAACTACCTCCATTCTGTATCACCTTTATTACCTCTCCCTGATAACCAGTTCTAGGTCTTCATTCCTCTGGAATGAAGTTAATGTCTGAATTGATACAATAACCTGCTTCCTCATGTTAACCTACAACAAAAACTAATTAGAAATAGGGTAAGCCTACAAACAAACTACTAAAACTATCAAGAAAAAAAACATCATCTTCATGTGAACTACTCTATCTCATCTCCCTAATATTTAACCCATGCAGTGTAGGACTCATCTCTCTTCAGTCAGCCATCAAGCTTCACTGATTCACTTTGACAACACCTGCAGTAAACAAAAAGGGGGCACACCTGTAGAGGATAGTCTTAGCAGACAAATCTTAGCTAGACACGCCTCCTTTTTTCATGCTTAGACCACTACAACTAAACAAGGTTAATCCCCTCCTCAATAGCTAAACAGATAGCATACTCCTTGTGCCTTGTTCTACAAGCACCAGATTTCATGGATAATGCAGGCTCATTGCCAATTTCATCATGGGCACAGTACAGCTGGAAACAAGTATGTTCGAATAGACTTTAAATTACAAGAAAAACTATGAGTCCATTTAACTCAGCTGTAGGAATGAAAAGACAGTGTTCAAAACTAAGCCTCATGGTGAATTTTGCCATGTGACAAACCAGCCTTTTGGATTTTAAGAGTTGACTATAACATCCACTGTTTCCCCTTCCTATTCTCTCACACAGGCCAGCAATTGGCTTAGAATTAGAAAGCTTTAAACATGTAGAGTTAAAAATCTAAGCAAAAAAAAACACACTGTAAGGATATATACTACGTTGAACTGGCTAGAGAAACAAAAAGTTTTGAAGAATTACAGGAATTCTAAATCAATGTCATGTAATTTTCTGTTCTCTGAGAGTAAAGCTGTATTAACAGCAAAGAGCACAGTAACTGCAGCAAAAAAAAACTAAGAAGTGGGGGATATTTCAGCTGCTCTTCCTACAGAACACACTTGCCAGAACATAAGCATACTCCTGCACACACTTCCACAAAACACCTGCAGTTTTAAACTGTTATGTACCCCAGTTCAGGCAGTATGAGAAAAGCTGTTGCATCCTTCTACATCTCATGCCAGCAGCAAGACACTGTTCCTACAGCTGTATATAGTCCAATCAAAGTGTACAGCCAAATCAATTAAAGCACAGACATTTTTGCAGAGGTCTAAACTTAACATGCCTAACCTGCATTACTCAAGTGGAAAAAAAAAATTAGTAATAAGAGTAACTCCAGAGTTTTGAGGCATTACAAGCAAAAGGAAGTGGAAGCTATTAAAACGTAACACTTTTTTTTTTTTTTTTTTAAATTAAGATATTTCATAAACTGCCTGAGGTTCTTCAGACACTAATACGAGACAGAAAAAACATGCAGCACCATTTACAGGAAGATGCTTTTGATCACATGTAGTTTGTTATAATTAATGGCAGTTTGAAGTTGGTGCTTGTAAGTGGCTCTACAGCTTCATACCATAGTATGTAAAGAACAACATACACCCTAAAGGCTATCTATGATTAATACTCTTCCCCATTTTCAGTAAAGTATGAGCAGGTACTAAAAATACTGTGACTAACTTCACTGATTATTGTACACTGACAGAATTACAATACCCTTTTCCCCCAACATCTTTACTGGGTAAGTGCTTGAACTGAATCCTGAACTGAACTTCATATTTTGCAGCAGATACTGTTTCCTCTCCCTGTAATTTTATATTGATAATTCTCATTTTAATCTTTTAAAGTTACAATTACAGTTAATTTTAATTACAATTGAATTACAATTTACAGTCTCAAAAATACATTTCTCTGAAATAAATCAAAAATAAGGTTTGGAAAATAAGTCCTTCTCCATTCTGTTAGCATAGTGGAAAAACATCTGAAGGGCAAAATAGACAATACTCTAATAATAAAACCCTTTTTTGTACTCCAGGCAGAACAGGCAAGATATTTTTGCTTATTTACATAATGTACTCTATCAGTGAAATATATTAAAAAGCACTCTGTGGCATGCTCTACTTTTTACTCAGAACATAACTCTTAGGTTAATTGTTTAGAGATCACTTCCATGGCATTTTTACAACATTTTGTTAGATGGGTATTTTCTATTCTTCCTCATTAAATTAGACAATTCCCCCAAGTTAAGGAAGGCTGCTATTCTACTGATAAAATAATTATTTGCCATTAAAGCAATTATTTCAATAGCAAAGAAGCAGACACTCAATTTGATTTTTTTTTTTTTTTTAATTATGAAAAAGAGCCTTAACTCTCCACCACACAGCTCATGAAAGATAACGAAGGTGGTCATCGCACAGTGCAACCAGAAGAGTTTCTAGAAGGGCTATAAATACACAAGCTTTAATTATATTTGCTTTCAGTAGCACTGGGAACACAGGCATAAATTCCCATGCCTATACCCTACATGTACATGGGAAGTCTAAAAAATACCTGTGTATGTCTAAAGCTCTTCAGCATCAAGAGAAGAACAGATATCATTTCACTTTTTAATTTAGCTTTTACATATAAGAAAAATATAAAATTTAGACTGAGATTTCTATTTGTAGATATACACTTCACCTGTAAGTTATTTTCCAGTGCTTATTAAAGAAATTTTAAACTCAAACATAAACTTCAGACTACTACTATAGTTCTGCCAACATTTACGAAGTATAAAGTCAGATCAACCTTTGTATTGATTATTTCTCTTAATTATTTTCAAATATCACTTCATTAGTTTAGTTCTATTTGTGAATAAGAATATAGGGAAAATTAAAAAAAAATAATTCTGATATGAAAACAGGTTCCTTACCACAAAGGAATTTAGTGCTTACTGATTGCCTGAGTTATCCTCAAGCAACGCTTCCAAATTCATGTTTTCTCTGTAATCCATGCTTTAACCTAGCAGAACTTCATTGTTCATCAAAACCATTTACGTATGTATTTAAGCAATCAAAATGTCAAAAGGCAACAATATTTATACTAGATGCACGGGGACCCAGAATTACATATGACAGTGTAAGTCACACCAACTTGAAAAAGCCCATTTAGACGGCCAGCATCAAGCATTACATATTTGGGATGTTTGTGATCTACACTGTGAGGCAGAACTACGTACATAATTTAGTTACTGCCTCATCATTATAAGTGTGTATTTCTAATTAATAGACTGAAAGTTTTTCCTACAACCCTGGCACAAAACCTCAAATGCTACCTCTGAATACCCTCACTTATTAAAATACTAATTCTTTTGCCACAGTATGGGTTTTTAAATATTTATCACTATTATGCTTACTAAGATAACTATAAGAGAAAGGAAGAACGAATGAAAAGCATTCAACTGTAAAATAAAGAGTTACTATTGGTCTATCTGAATTACAGTTTGACTATTGAACAGTGAAGAATCAGGTTCCAGAATTCCACCTGGATGGTGGTGTGTGTGCGCGCGCAAAGTAGAGGTGGGGAGGAACACAAAAGTTTATCATACATTAACACCAATGAAGGAAGGTGAAACCAAAGGTGAAGCAGCAAGCAGTAAGAGCATGTGATCTTAAAAACTTTTCAAGTTCATCAGAAAGTCTGTAAACTTTTAGCAATACTTGGCTCATTCAGGACAATCATGGTACATCACTAGTATTTACAGTATTCTATTAATGATGTCTGCATTAGTATGTTAGTTGTTAGCCCATCAAAAGCATAGATTAATCCCGAAGGCCATTATCAGTACTATTTTCAGATTCATTTTCTAGATAGCAACTGTGGATCCCCTTCTCCCATCCTCTCTACTTTTACTCTTGAAGGGTTACAGGAAGAAAACCTTACTGACATTTTGCACATTTTTCAAGCTTATCTGAAACAGTGGTGGATATGACAAACTGCTTTTCTGGACTGCATCACATTAGAGGATAGAGCAGCTTTCCCTCCTGCCTAATGCTTGGGGCAGAGAAGCAACTCAAAGTACTCTGTTCTCATTACTGGAGGAAAAAAAAAAATCCCAGTTCAAGATCTTACCTCTATAATTAAATACCAACATTAACAATTTCTGAAACCTTAAACATATGTAATTCTTAACTAGCAGTTTCTAGATTTTCTTCTGTTTAGTATAGCAACTCCATTATTTGCCCTTTATACCTTTCTGAGTCAGAAAATTATCTTCTGCCAAAATCAAGCATTTCAGAAACAGATGTTGTACTATAAACTTGTCCCAAGTAATGTCTAGATGGTTGCAGGCACCCAGGAGCACTAAGTCATTTGTTTTTACCATCTGTTCTATTTCCCAAAGCAACAACTTGTATCTTTTCTTCTTGATTAGGTGGTCTACTCTAGAGCAAACTAAATATAAAATATGCTTGAGTTCCCCCTGCTTAATTTAAAAAAAAGAGTCTCATTTGAACTTCTATTGTCTCACAGTACGTAGACATACTGAAAAAAAATATGTTTATATGTATGTTTTCATATAATGAGTGAAAGGTAACTCATTTGACATTCCAGTCAACACATCTATCCCTTACAAGGAAAACATGATTTAAGTATAACATCTCAACATAATTAATTATAAGTGATTTTAATATGTTTTTAAAAACCCGAAATGAAGCTTTATTTTCCTCTCCTCTGCTTGCACTATCTTATTTGAACATTTATTCCTCGACAGTCAAGAGATACACAAGATCTCTCTCATTCTTAGTAATATTTCATTACCTGATCTCTTGCCCCTCCTCTTCATATTCCCTTTTGAAGCACAAGTCCTCTTGTACTCTTCTCCTAGTACTCTGCTTTTAATTGCATAAACTAACAGTTCAAACAGCTGACTGAATTCACAGATCAGATGCAGGCATTTAATCAGAGGCATTTCTTCTTCTTTTTTCCCTGTCATTTTCTGATGGCAAACTCAGTGATTTCATCCTCCCCCAAGATTCCAGCAGACAATTTGGTTTGGTTTGTTTAGAAATACTCACTCCAAAGAATGAATGCTCATTCACAACCATGTTCCAGCCACCCAAATACAAATAACTGCTATTGCTTCATTTTCAAATTACCTCTTGGGGTTCAAAATTGATATGTGGTGATCTATAAGCACTCTGCAGTAAACCCTGAGCTACGTATGAAGAATCTCAACATCATTTCTATTCAGTACAACCTTTTTTTCCCCTTAAGCACCAGCCTTCACATGTTATTTTGATATTCTGTATGTTATCAAGCCTTATCACTAAACCTTGAAACAAGAATGACATGTCATTATAGCTGACACTTATATGCATTTATGCTTCAGGAACTTTATTTATGGGCAACTTTTATAGTAGCACTTCTGTTCTAACAATTTTAGCATTTCCAGTTCTGACACATTCTTTGAGTTTCATTTATCTATCTCCCCCTGTAGTGCTGTAAGCAGTCACGTTTCAGACTTGAATAGGTAAGCTCTAGAAACAGAGGGACAGGTATAATCCTTATGTTACTGTCCATACAAGCAACTGAAGTACCCTGAGTACTACAGATAATACACTTATTTTCACAGATTCATAGCTAAACATTAAAAAGGTAAAACATACACTTACAGGCAAGTTATATACGAAGTTCCTTGTAAGAAATCTCACTTTTTTTTTTTTGTCCTGCAATTGTCATTGATCCAGTAGTTTAAATTCTACAGCAATAAAATGCACTTGAGATAAATATATTATGGTAGCTCTATGCATAAAAGTAATGCAAATAGCACTTACCATGACGTGATGCAATCCATAGTACATCAAAATATCTGCTAAGGTAAAACTGTTTCCTGCAAGGTAGACTTTATCTTCGAGGTGTGTGTTAAGATCCTAAAAAGGAAAAAAGTCATTATACTGCTGTAATACCGACTTCGTAAGACAAAACATTAAGGCAATTGTTAAAAATAATTGAGACCTTCCTCTGGAGACCAGGTATTTAAATAAGTGCCACCTTTAATTTAGCTAAACTCAGTAAAGGAGAAAAACACTAAGAGAAAAGTTTCTAAAAGCATCAAGATAATAACTTCAGTCATTGTTCCTTGACAGCAAGATTTCAACAAAATTTAAGTGTTTATCTCTAAACAAAATGCAAGACAGTGTGTTGCTGTCCCACAATTTCCCATCATTCACCTATTTACTGACATCCACTCAAGTTTTTGTAAATACAAGTATTATTTGTTTTACATACGTAGCTGACCCCACAGAAATACTGTCTTTTCCTGACTTCAGGTTACTCAAAAAAACGCAAGAACCTTGCATTTTTTTTGACTAGTGCATATGAGTCATAAAAGCATCAGTGTCTCAAGAAGTTCTCAAACTGCAAATGTGTAAGAAGCAAGAGAAACACAAAGGGATAATGGCATAGGAGATAAACATGCTTAACTCATGCCTGAAAAACTCATGTGCATCAACTGGTACCATTTGACACCTGCTTTTATTAATGTTGAAATCACTGCTAGCGAATCTTAATGACTGATACAGTCAACTCAGTCACTACACGAGATCATATGAAGGAGCACTGTTTCAGCACTCTAATATCATCTGTCTCAACAACTCCATATCAGATGGTATAAGGATGGGTGGTAGAAGACTTCCATTTGGGTTCAATGAATAAGTATTTCAAGTCTGTATTACTGAAGACTTTTCATATGTAGTTTTTCTCTGCAGGAAAACAGAAGGCAGAGACTCACTCACTGTTGGTTAACTGTATCACTCCTGAGAACAGAGGCATTGCTTACGGATAGGTGTCACTTCCTTTCCTCCACACCTTACCTGCTCCTCATATAAGTCAAACACCTTTGTGCCCCCTATTTCCCTCTAAAGAGGAAAATGTAACAGCAAGCAAAATTTGCTTTAACCCTAACGGTAAACTACAGCATAAACAAGCTCTAGTTTTATGATATTCTTTCCTGAAGCATAGGAAAAAGTATCCTAGCTTTTCCTTGAAGGTAGAAATTCCCAGCTAATATTCCTCTATTGGTTTGGAAAAACAAAAAAAACAAAACCACCACCAAATACCCACAAAAAAACGAACAAGCTTAGTGTAAGTTTCTTCTCAGAGTACTCCTGTCAGTTTTCTTAGGCCCTTTATTCCGTTCTGGAAACTGGTAAACAGCTTAAACATGATGTTTTTCAAAATGTCCCTAAAATAACAGTCTCAATTACAGCACATTTCATTTTAACAGAACTTTTTATTTTTCAAAAAAAAAAAAAAAAAAAAAAAAAGGGTAGGGCAAGGAAAAGGGGTTTATTCATTAATGAACAATTATAAAATAATTTAGACTACAGTGTACTGCAATTTCTGTGGTTCTATAATTCTACTGCCTCAAATAGACGTATTCTACAGTTAATATGTAAAAAAATAAAACTCTGACCTTGCATTTCAACGTGGCAAGTTTGCCTCCTTTATGCCACCTTACAATTTTCTTTGACAATAACTCCATGACAGGACTCCCATTCTTCTCTAAGACTGAAACATCCTAATGTCTGCTTTGGTTTTCTTTTATTAGAGCAAATCAGGGAAAAATATTAACACCTGCACATTTAAGACTCTAAGGTCATCTGCCCCTGGCTACGCAGCTTTTTCCTTTACACTTGCTTGCTGCTTTCTTTATATTAGTTAGGTCTCAAATTACTTTAAACACGTAACTACAGTTCTGGGGGATTTTATTTACAGAACACAAAGGCAAATACATTGATAAAAAGAAACTTTCACAAAAGAAAATCTGTAAGTCAATATACTAAGAAGAAATCATAAACCCCTTCTGACACAAGTTCTCTAACTAGCATTTTACTTGGATTCATTGGAAATAACACTTTATTGTGAAAAGTAATGCTGCTGAAATTTTGCTCCTCTGCCATGACCTTATTTCATATTCTTGGCTATACAATTAAGCTTTTTACTTTATAAACATCCTGTTAACTATGACCGTGTAAATTGATGCAGTTATTTCACTGTTAAAATCCAGAATTTTGGCCAAAGAAGTTACAGCATGTTGATTCTTAGTTTATATATCTTCAAGAGTTAGGCTAATTTGTACATAGAACTATTGGTTTGCATAGCTCATAGTTCAGGATGGGTTAACACCATCACAACACCTGCACAGCATATTTGCAGCCTCAAAATATTTATCACTAAGAACAAATTCAAGTCTTAAGGCAAAGTAAGCTATTACAGTTTGAACATTTATTATAGCTCACCAAATATTATCAAGTCAGTTAACTGAACAAATGGAGTTTGACAAACGTAATGGAGTCTTGGATAAATGAGCATTAATTTGCAATTCTGTTTTTGAATCTATACATTACTCCCATAAGGGAAGAATAGGAAGATACTCTAATTTCATACTACAAAAGTCAAGCTAATTCAACAGCATCACACTAGTTTTTTTCCATGTGCATTAGAACACGTAGTAGGTCTTGCTTCATGGCTCATACTTCTCATACACTGTTATACTATTAGCTAATAGCCAACTATGGTAAAATTCCTGGAAATGAAGCTTTTTTAACTGACCACACTATTAAACTGGAACAGTCTTTCTGTCATGGAGAGATTACTGAAAATTTGAATACAATACTATATTCAAATTTCTAGGACATCCTGAAGATTCAGGTCTGTTAGCTGTTATTTTTATCACCGCCTTTCGTGTACTTAACGTCACTACTTAGACTGATTACGTACCTACAATTTAGTATTAAATAACTGACAGTCCTTAAGGCATAACTGCAGTTTGCTGTAATAATATGCACTGAACGACTGCAGCAATTCAAATTCCATTTTGGGGTAGGGGAATAGGGGAGAGAAGCAAGGTGTTGTTACTTATGTACTAAATGAAGGATTTCAATTTGCTTGTTTTATGAATAGATGTGATGTATAGCCCTTATCTACAGCAAAAGCTCAACACATCCCATCAACAGGACACTGCTGGCTACCCTCCCAGAGTTGGGTAATATAGGTATGTAGTACAATTGTCTGCAATCTAATTCATCTGTTTTCTTTTTTTCCATCATCTAATTCATCTAACTCATCTGTTAAGACACCACAAGTTGAGACACTACCCATCACTGTAGCTCAGATAAGTAAGTCTATTCTTACAACACCTCCATAGCTTACAATGCATCTAATCATCCCCTAATTGTGTTCTGGATATTCTGTCCCTAAGAATGCACTGCTGGTGCACACACTTCCTTTACATACAAAACCACGTGCTTTCAGTCAGCAATATTCACAAGGTCATTTCCACTCTAACTGCCTTCTAACAGCACACAAAAGCAAAGAGCCTTAGAAAGCCCAGGAAAGCCTTGGGCAATACAAAACCCAAGATGAAGATTCTGCAGCCATATCCAAGAAAGGCATAACCTCATGGCTAGCATATAGCCTTATTTTTAATTATAATGTAAGACCCTTATTTAACTGAAAATATGAGCTAAACCTGTTCTGGAGGAATATTACGCTAATCATATTAGACTTCATGTGAAGGACAGAGGAAAAACAGCTCTACCAAAAACTGTTGCTCAAATAATCAAGTGCAATCTTTTATGCCTGTCAGCATGCAACAATATCCTGGTGCTCTTAGAAAAGGGAAGAGTGAAAATAGACACAATGTTTAAAGAACACTGGATGCACAAGCTTGCCGAAGTGGTTAGACATTCCATTTAGAAGTCGGTTGAAAAACAGCATACAAGAACTGTGGATTAACTCTATGGACAGAGAACTGAATGGATTAGCCTACTTTAACAGTGGTGAAAACACTAATTTTTCAAACAAGCATTTTAAACAATAACTGAAGCTATTTTATTTAGGTCTCTAATTGAACTTGATTATTAGAGCCAGATAGCACAGGAAATTGGGACAGAATTGGCCATAATCATGGAATATTTTTGTAAGAGATACTGCAAGTAGTATGCAGAACGTCTTGGTTAAATAATCCTTCAGAACACTGCCATTTCTGTGGAAGCTTTTCTGTGAAATCTAGTACAAGCTCCCAGTAATATTTTGGATAGAAGATATTTTAGAACCCTCAACATCTGAATACCTAAAACTAACAAAGCAGAGACATTCAAATCTACTGAATGGATTTCATTAATATTCAAGTAGAAATTCGGTGGCATGAGAATACATCAAAGGTTCTCAGTTCCTCCCGAGAGGTGCACAAATCCTACAAGGTATCAAGAACAACAACTCAATGATTTAGAGACACCCACCTCCCTGCCTTCCATGTAACTTCCATTTCCCACTAACCAAGCATCACTCAGTTGGCCAAAAGCAAAGGAAATACTGCCTCACCCTGTGAAAAAGAAAGTTCATGTAATACACTGGCCATTATGTAATCACCACTACTGACATTTATTATTCCTACATTACTCCTATATGCCAAGGGACAGTCTAGAGGCATTAATCCTGTTTCTTTTTTTTTTGTTTTTCCAGCACAGGAACTCAAATAAGAAGTGGACAAAAATTTGAGAATACTTTCGCTGACAGGTTCAGAACCATATGGGATTTTCTGAGTAAATAAAAAAAATCCTTGTTAATATGGTCTGACTACCTGACAATTGTCTTTGTGCCAGGTAACAGCTTTAGTCAACACACCAGTAAGAAATTTTCTTAAGGCCAACAACAACTTAAAAAAAAAAAAAACCAACAAAACAAAAAACTTTCCAGTTCAAATGAACAGACATTAACCTAGCTATTATCCAATGTTCTTCAGAAACAGATCACCTCATTTAAGGGTTAAGTAGAGGCAGCCTGACGTTTATAGCAGAAGCAACTGAACTGTTTTTGGCACAGCTTATTATAAATTGTGGCTCTAGGCTGCAACCGTCCCAAGACTGCCATTGTGTATTCCAGACACGTTGTAAAACTACAATCTCAGACTTGCCTCCCTATTTTAGTGCTCTCCCCTGCCCCCGTCTCCTTTCTTCCCCCTCCTCATACTCCCATTTGGCATAGTATACTTTAATGGTAGGCTGCCTCTTTTTCTGATTAATGATGGTGGCAAGAGAACAAATTAAAAAAAATTTAATTGCTACACTATGAAATTATTAATGCTGGAACAATTCCACAGCAGTCCTGCATAAAGATAAACTCTGGCCGTTTGGTGTCTGCTAAAAAAAAGTCTGTAGGAAAATTTTAAAGTGGTATTTAGGATACATTATACTGACTGCCTAAATATATATAACTTCAGGGAAAAGTCTCTTTCTCAGTAAGGAAGTTTTGTTTGGAAACAATTTATGTATTTGTATTTCAGTTCTTACCTAGCACTCCTAAGGCTAACACTGAAAAAGATACAACTTAGATATATAGAGATATAAGGTTAACACTGAAAAGATAGAAGCACAAAGCCATCACACCTCTGTGCCTGGCATTCCTACCCAAATGCAGTTCTACAAATGCTTGCAACATAGCAGGTATCATCACTTAGGACATTCAGAGCAGATATTTTATCATAAGATGACAAATTTGCTTTTTGTTTTTATATGATGAAGTGGCCAAAAAAAGATAAGTAAAAGTTAGTAATTCCAATGCAGTCTTCTCATGGTTTGGGACTAAACAGAAGGTGGTTTGTCTAAAACTAAGAAAAGCAACTGGAATTATATATCTGCCATACATTAAAAAAAAAAAAAAAAAAAAGAAAAATAAAAAGGGTTTACACCAGGACAGGTACCTAGCTGACCAGCAACTGTCTAGAATAACCAGAAGTTGAAGTGATTCTCTTTAATGGATTTCTTCCCTGGCCTTTCTTTTATTTTTATTTGACAAAATGCAAATCCTTGCAATAAGTTAATTCATTTGTTTGGAAGACACCAAACAGATTAGGAAGGTAAATTGCTTCCTATGCAATCAACAGTTCTACACAGTTGGTCTGCCTTCTATCAAATTAGCGAGAAAAATACATTAAGCTTGAAAGGGGTCTCTGAGGGCCATCTAGTCGTATCTCCTGTTCAAAGTACAGCTAAACTAGAACTTAAATCCTGATTAGTCTATGCCTACTTCAGCCGAATTCTTAAAAGTCTCAAAGGACAGACAGAACTCTGGAGAGGTGTTTGTACAGTAACCCTGACCATAAGTGTTTTGATAGTATCTACACTCAGAAGATAAAACCAATGATGTCACAAAAAGAAGCAATGCAAACAAGCTCACACTTAACCAGCAGAAGATATTCCATAGATAAAATGAGATCACGATACATCACAGATAATCTAAGTGAAAGAAATGGTTCTTTCGGGTGTTCACCATATCTGCCTTTTTACAGATCAATGAGGCTTGTCAGTTTGAGAACAACAGATTACTGGCAAGATTTTGCTTTGCACCATTTTAAGATCAAGATTTCCCTTGAATTTAACGAACCTAAGCATGTCTTGCCTGCTGCTTCAGCAGTCTTTGGCTTGCTGAAATAAATTCTGTATGACACAGACTTACTGCTCCTAACAAAAATCAGAAATATTAAGACACCACTATCCACAAGTGTAGTTAATCTTTCTAATACCTTGCAGCTCAAAGCTATTTCCCAGCATAGGCTAATTAGTAGTATAGAGCATTTCGTATATTCTAAAGCTGATATGTTTTAAAATTAGAAAAAAAAACTTAATTGACTGAATTTCACTGCTGCTTCATACACACTTAATAAAACATAGCTCTTAGTACTTAGCAGTGTACAGCAATTTCTCTCTTCAAACTTTGTTCCCAAAAGATTGCAAAAATAATAATTATAAGTCATAAGGAGCAAGAAGGAAAACAGAGCAAGTTTTTTCCCCTCCATCTACTCACTGCCATCTGGCTACTCAAATAATGGGGTGACCCTTGAGATTTTTTCTGCCTCCACCTATCTCAGGCAGAGAAGCTTCAGACTACAAGAAAAATTGAGTGGAGTGGACTGAAGCCTCCACATGAAGTAGCTCAATGTGAAGTGCAGTTTTGCAGGAGTTACCTTATAATTTCATTTTTTACTATTTCACATATCACAACGTCACAACAACATCCATAATTACCAAACCAGGAAAAAGAGCTCTTAAATTAGTGCAGAATTATCTCTAAATGCAACACAACTTGTTTGTAAGTGGGGTTTCATGAAATATTTAGAAGCTGGTATCTTACAAGGCTAAAGAGAGACTAAGCTATTGAATAATCTCTACACTATCTGGAATGTTCTAAGTAGTTCACAGCATTACAGCCACAGAATATGGTTAGAGTTCAGCTTCACGTATTTTAGAATGTCTTCTCTCCCGTTTTCATTTTTTTTTTTGTTAATCAACAAAAGGCAGCTGGCAAGTCTTCAGCATTTTCCCACTTTTATTAATTGCTTCTTTTTACACACATTAGTGCCGTAATCCTCAAGGTCTAACCACTCCAAAATTCACTGCCAAGTTAATTAAGTACTGCTTACCTTTAGAATTGTTCTAGTATCTTCCTTACTAGAACATCTATCTACTCGAGTGACTCTGTATTCCAACCACTGCTGAACGACAGCCTTCTCCTCTGCAGTGCTTCCAAGCAGTTGTTCTTTCTTAGCCTGTTTGACCAAGTGGGCAGCTATGGTAATTAATCCTGTCAGACCAGGACCATTGTTCGTCTGCAGAACAGGAATCTAGAAGAGAAAAACAATAATATTGTAACTCATTCAAAATGTATTCTATGTGACTAGCTATTGTTTCTTTACGGCCGTTCAAAAGGACCTTTAAAGAAAGACCAGAATTTAGAAATATTAACGCTAAAGGTAGTAATATCAATAGGAAAATAATTGGGTTCTATTTTTACTCTTTGTGGTGGTTTACTTTCAGTTTTTACTGGAGACATATTTAATGTGCCTGTGGACAAAACAAGACACCTATTTTTCAGGGCACCTTCAGCACAAAATAATCCACTTACGCTAATCTTAGCAAGACATAGTACTGTTTGTTCTGACCCTGGCAGAAGGCCTATTAACTAACTTTAACTAACTTTCAACTAATTTTTCAGATTCAGATCTCTGACTGAAGGTTATAAAGCCAGTAGCATCCAGTTTCAGTCACAGCAGCCAGATTTACTGAAATGCTTATTCATACTTACTGTTCTATTGCCAAATACCAAGACAGAAGTTATTTGTTCACCCACAGCAGGGGAGGACAACATATCATACGCCTCTAGTTTTAATCACATCTTTGTTAGTGACGCTACTATGTTAAAGTGATTTTAATGCAATTTAATTGTTAGAATAAAAGGCATATTCTCGCATGCATTTTTGAAGTGTTTAAATTTAAATGCTGAAGTTAAAGATACCTGTTATCATAAACACTGATTAAGATTTGAAAAAGACATCTCTGGTATTTTACAAAGAAGCATAAATGTGAGTTAGATACACAGAGTTTCTGAAGGCAACATAGTAAGTTACATAACATATCAAACTTAAGAGAACATCAAAACAAGTTGACTTTGGAACTGGATCCTTGCTACTGTATCACAAATATTGCTCCAAAGAGGAAAAAAACACAACAATGAACCAAATTGCATAGAATTGACTGAACAGACCACACAGACTTTTGGGGTATAAAAGAGGGTACTAGTAAACAAGTCAGTTTGTCTTAAGAAATTACTTCAGAAGATACAGGAAATAATAGAACACGTATTGCAAGCCTTTTTGAGTGGGAAAGGAAACAGAGCCGCTATGGGTCACAAATGAAATGAACCTCACTGCAGCAGCCTAAAACCCATTCAGCCATTTATGGCATCAAATGACCAAACAAGACACTGTCTACCTTCAGATGTGATTAACATGCAATGCAAACTTGAAGCACAGTATTTATTTTGCATTTTTATGCAAAGTCCTTGACTGTTCTGTTTTTCCACTGAAGTCAGAAAAACCATGGACAGATTTCATGACCCACTTCTTCAGACTTACACTATACAACAAAAGCATTAAAACACCAGCTGGACTGTTACATGTTTATGGAAGCTTATTATATTTGAAACCAAAGAATGCTTACAAGAAAAGAGAAAACACACAAAAGCATAAATGAACAGCAATGCTTCTGTGATTCATCACAGAGAGGGAGCAATGTGAAAGCTGCTACACGTTTGTGACTCCCCCAGCCCCACGTTATTTGTCGCGTTTGCCTTTTATATCACACAAGGCAATGCTTCCCTACGAGGTTCAGAAACATCCAGCCAGCTACCTCAAGAAGGCATTTAACAGCAACAGCTCTTTGCCGCAGCTGCATTTCTAACGTGAAGAGCTGACCGTCCGCCCAGGATTTAACCACCCCAGCACGCACACAGCCGCGCTGCCTGCAGCAAGGCCAAGCCCGTTCCCAGCCGCCACCCCCCTGACGGGCGGGCGGAGGGGGAGCGGCAGGGGGCCGGCAGCGCGGCCCTGCGCCTGCGGGGCACGAAGCGAGCGGGGGAGGAGGCCGAGCCGCCCGGGGAAGGGCCGCGGCCGGGCTGCCGTGGCGCGGGGACCCCCGCCGGCTCCCTTCACCTGCCGCTCCCCCTGCGCGCCGTACTTGGTCCCGTTCCGCAGGCCCAGCGTCCCCTCCAGCAGCGACAGCTCCGCCGCCATCTTCCCTCGCAACCGCCGCCGCCAACACCCGGCGAGCACGTTGGGCGGCGGGGCGCCGCGCCCCCTCAGCAACCGGCGCCGCTATTGGGCTGCGGGAGAGCGGCTAGCCAATCAGACGCTCGGCTCAGCCCGCGCACGCGCAGGGGTGCTCCGGCTTGCGGATGTCCTTCGGCTTGCGGAGGGCGCCTGCGCAGAGGAGGCCCTCCCCTCACTTGGTGTTCTGCGCATGGGCGCGCCGGCCGGCGTGACGGAGCGCCGGCCCCCTCCCCCGCCCCCGAGCAAGGCGGCGGTTCCCTCCTGTCGGCATCGCGCCTTGTCCCATCCGTTGCTGCAGGAGCGGCGTTGCCCATCGCAATAAATAAATAGATAAATAAATAAATAATTTGCTCTTAATAAATTCAAGCCTCAGCGTGCTGTGTGGTGTCGGTGGTGCGTCTGGGGAATATCGAGAGAGGAGGCACCGCGCAGCCCTCCCATCTGCCAGGCGTCCTAAAAAAGGAGGCTGAGGAGAAGCTGGTGGGGGGCCTGGAGCACAAGTCCTGTGAGGAGCAGCTGAGGGAACTGGGGGTGTTCAGTTGGGAGAGGAGGAGGCTCAGGGGAGACCTCATTGCTCTCTACAGCTACCTGAAAGGAAGGTGTGGGGAGCTGGGGGTCGGCCTCTTCTCACAGGTAACCAGTGATAGGATTAGAGGGAATGGCCTCAAGTTGCGCCAGGGGAGGTTCAGGCTGGAAATGAGGAGACATTTCTGCTCAGAAAGAGCAGTCAGGCATTGGGACGGGTTGCCCAGGGAGGTGGTGGAGACACTGTCCTTGGGGGTGTTGAAGGAAAGGTCGGACTTGGTGCCTGGGGACATGGTTTAGTGGGTGACACTGGTAGGAAGGTGATGATTGGACCAGATGATCTTGGGGCTCTTTTCCAACCTTAATGATTCTATGATTAAGATTTGTTAAAGACATGCTTTAATCACCTTTTTAATTGAAGATATTCTGATGCAAGTATCATATCTCTGTCCCTCATAAATATTAGAAATTAAAACAATTTTTAATTGGCAGACCTATTTGTGCAGCATACCAAAATGTAATTCTTGATAGCAGACTACTAAATACCAAGCTAGTGCTCTTACTAAAAGCAATGAGCTAATCTTGTCCTGGTATGGAGAATTTCAAAATACAGGCTCAGGGCTGTGTTAGTCGTCTTGAATAAGATGATCCTGACAAGTGTCCTGGTTCTTCACTGAAACACTTGTCTTGATAGAAGGCGACATTTAGATTTGTACCTTCTGTTGCAGAAAAATTCTGGAAGTGGCCACAGAGCCTTCATCTGAAAGCGTAAGAATCCTGAAACCATGAGTGGATTTTTCACCTTTTGCGGAAAAAAAAATCTGCTTTTTTATATTAACATCTGCAAAGCACTTCGAGTTTTAAAAAGCTGCTCTGCTTTGAAAATGGCAGTGCATTTTGGTGTAGCCCTTCATCTTCTTTCCTGCAGCAGTATTTTGCAAAGCCAGGGTTCCAGCTGTGCCAGCTGTGTCCCAATGGGATATCAAAGAATGATCTAAATTTGTATAATTTGTATGGAATACCATAAGTTTCAGTGGGTAAATTTATATAAATGTTTTGTCTTTTTTTTTTTTTTTTGTTTTTCTTTTAAAGCTAGTTGATTGATCCTGAAATGACAAATTACACATTCAGTAATGTAAAAATTATTCATCAATCATTATATGTATATGTAACGTATACTTATACATTTACAGGCTACTTTGCATATTTATATTTTTTAAATGCTTTGCAACCTAGAAGGCAAGGTGTTACATCTTCATGAAATACTAGTATCAGAGGATTGAAATATTTATCAGTAACAATACGAAAAGAGCTCCAATTTCAGTCAGTTGAAAAGATAACACTACATTTTTGGCTTTCACTCCAGCCTGACATTTTAAAGTCCTTGGAAGGAAAGACTTTAGAAATTAGGTGGAGGAGATGAACTGCTTACAGTTTCATAGCAGTTTTCCCCTGATAATTCTGTTTAACAGCATGTGTTCTTTTTCTGTGTACAATTCTCTCCTCACTCCGGTAGGTGGAGCTTTGTGATTAAGACTGGAAAAGAAACTTGCTTCAAAGTGAAAAATAATTCGCCACAGAAAGGCTGGGGGAGGAGGAGAATGAAGTGTACTTTGCTTAGAGGTATCAGTGTCCTGTACGCAGGCTTGGTACACAAAAATCTGAATCAAGACCCTTGCTCACAATGAAAATAACGTGAAAAAAAAATCGATTCTGTCAAATGGAACGCTGCTCTAATCTGCTGTTATCATAGTCAAGTTCTAAATCTAAAATACCCTAGGTTATAAATTAAATGTCAAATATAATTAATTTGGTACTTGAAACATGAAGTGGATGACTGTCCTTTAGAGAAAGCCTGACAGCTTTATGCATGTCACATTGGTATCTGTTAAAACGAGCTTTACATGCCAGAAGATCCTTGTGTGAATCATATTGCTGTTGGCTGTACCAGAATTTTGTCAATGTAGTAAGTCTCGGAATAGTGTTCCCCTTAATTGTCTGAAGCTTTTGCAAGACAATATAAATCAAGTGTCATCTGCCTCATCTGTGCAAAATAATGGTTTTATCATACATCAAATAAGCAATTTATTCCTTGTTCATTACTAGAGAAGATATTGTTGAATATTTACGTACATATCTATTTTTATACAAATGGTGAATGTTTTCTGCCCTGTGCCTTGGACCCACTGCAGTAACAATTTGAATTCAGTTTTCCTTCCACCTGCTTAAATTCAGCAGCAGTGGCTGTAGTCCTGCAGTACCTTTCCATAGGCAGGTCCAGGTTACAGCTACATGTACCACTCCTTCCCCAGCCCCTGCCTTGACCCATAGAGATCCCCTCTTACACACCCTTCTCCTCCTGCCGCAAACCAGAAGCGGTGTCTTCTTTCTTCACTGTTTGCATTTTATTTCCCTGCTTTGCACAATGAGCTACACTCGTCTTAACACTCATTTATTCACAGGTACCCCTGGGGAAGCGGAGAAGGCAGGTTTGCCCTATGGACACTTCTACACAGTTGTTGAAATAAAAATATCAATAAACCACATTAGTTCCCAGTAATAGGACCAGTAGGACCTTCCTAATCCTAACCTCATAAAAATTCACCAAGCAAAGATTTTATAGTGAAGCGCTGCAGCAAGATTTCATTGCTGTAGTTTCACTATTAATTTTTAAATACATGTAACAAACTGGCTAAATGTTTGCGACTGATACCCTTTATACTGCTGGATCTGCAGCCTGTGTGAGCAGAGCTATTCCTTTAGCAAAAGTTCAGAGGGGCTGAGAACTTAGTGGTGTTTTCCCCACTTGTGGAAATGAGGGAAACGCATGCAACCCAACTAAAAGCTCCAGAATTGTTCCTGGCCCTTGTGGTGGCCATATGAAGACAAGATGAAATAGGATTTTTGTAAAGTTTGGAAAATGAAAACCACAAAAAAGAATGATTCGTGCAACAACTACCTTTTCACTTTTCTTTTGTGCAACTCTGTGCTGTACAACAGAAACATGAGCCCCAAGTCCATGTTAAAATTTAACCATTGTTGTATGTTTCAGGCAGAAAAAAAAAAAAAAAGAGAGAAAAACAAAACAAAACAAAAAATATTTTAAACCTAAGAAGCACGATTGTTTTATCTTTTTTGTCTCATTTCTTTTAGGTTACGCTGACAAAGGGACTTCTAATCAGAAGCCTTTTTGCAGGCAGTGACTCAGAGCTGTGTCTGTTCCAGCAGCCAGCAGTTGATTTCAGTCTAAGCACATATTGAAGGGAACAGGCACGGGAAACTTGCCATGATATTACTGCTGTGAGAATGCAACACCAAAAGTAGGGCAAGGGAGATTTGTCATACTCCCAGGAAGACTGATCGTATGCACATGTATGTCTTAATTTAGCAAAAAAAAATAAAAATGCATATGTTTATATTCATTGAAGTCAGAGCAACAAGAAGGTTCATCACCGATCATTACAAAAATAACTGATTTCTTTTTGTCTTCTATTTGGTGGAAGGTGACAGAGGGTCACGGTTGTATCCTGTCAGTGCCAGCACTACACAGTTTTAAAAGCATTGTCTTAGTTGTAAGGCAGGGCCAGATCCAGAGGCAGCATAGCTACATCACTGCAGTGCTACATAAAAGCTAATTAGCCCAGGTAGGAGGCAATTAGCTCCACGCTGCTGTGCCTGTTTTTATTGTGTTCCCAGAGCTGACTCGGTCATTCACAGCTCAGGGACCCCTGTCCTTTTTCTGTTATAGATGTGTCTGTGCTTGGATCTCAGAAATATTGTGACTTGGTTTTGAGATTACACCTCTGTTGAACATGGATGTGAGTTTGGGTTTGATAATTCCAAAATAATTTTTACTATTTTCCATGGGTTTGGAGAAAATTCAACAATGAGTATGTATATATAAATACACACACACACACACACACACAGTATGTATAAAAAATGTCTTATTGTTTCTTTGAAGTATTTTTGTCAGAATGCCCAGGTAATTTTATTGTTCAATAAAGAAAGAACCAACTCTTAGGCAACTATTGTCGCAATGAGACAAAAAAGTATGGACCAATGTGGACAATGTACTGTGAGGTGTGTGAAGCATATTCTTCTATCTGTTCAGTCCTTTTTTCTCAAGTCACATTCCCTATCCTTTATTACTCACTTGTCTTCTAAATTAGAGGATTTCATTAAAGAAAAATTGTCTTGAAATTGATGGGTGTACAGAAATGAAGGATTATGGAAAATGGATGATACTTTGGCACAGAACGGAACAAACTCTTGTCTAATACACTGATATTTGAACACTGGGGCTCTGTGTGGCAGAGGACCACTGTTTGGTTCAGTGTTTGTGCATGTCTAGCACAAGCAGCTCTGTCCAAGACAGACAGCTAAATAGATGAAGCAGACATGGTAAAAGTGATATACCTGGAACACAGATCTTCTGTAGCTTAGCCGGTGTAACTGGTGTTGTACATTTGGTCAGAAAAATGTAATCTGCTTCTTCTTTTACAGCTAAATAAGTAGGCTGGGTTTTGTCTGTTGTGATTTTAAAAGTGGCGTGATCACTGTAGCTGAATTGCTGCTAGTGAGCTGTTCTGGGGGCTATGCCCTATCACTATAATGCAGAGTCCCATGATGAAAATGCTAAGCTATTTTCAGCATGCACTCCCGGTAGTGTGCCACGTTAGCTCAGATTAATTCTGTTCTTTGTTCTCTGGCTGGAAATTTGCTCTGAACATACACTAGATGGCAGGCAGTTCAGGTGTCTGGAACCAAATCTTGCCAATTCATCATACAGCCTTCCCTCCTGCTTCCAAAAGATCGATTGGTCTTCCTCTGGCCCATCCAAAAACACATTTGGATCGCTATACTGGATGTGAGCAAGCAGTCAGCAGACTAGAAGCTGATCTCACCCTCTGCCCACAAGATGCTAGGCCATGTTGTTTCCGACAGATTTGCTTTTGCCTTTTAGCCAACAAGGAGAAGATGCCTGATCAGTAACAGCTCGATCAGTAGCAGCTGTTCTTGAGAATAAGGCTTGTGTTAGAGAAGCTGACGTGTTAAAGAAGCACTGTCAGCACCTGAGGCAGGCTCTGATGGCTTGTCTTCAGCAGTAGACTCCTGTATTTGCCCTGCAGGAGACGATGGCAGCTTGTCGCAAAATTTTTGTAGCAGAACATCTTTCCAATTCTCTGCGCTTGCCCCAGGATGAAAGATGCCCTCAACGTTGCCCTTAAAGTGGAGATCTAGTTGTGATGCCAGCATACACGGCCTTGAATACAGCAGTGCTTACTGTAGAATCCCTTTGGAAGCTGTAGTGACACGGGTCAAATTCAGTCCTTGCACACCTGGTATGATGCCTACTTGACCCAAAGCTCTGCCAGTGTAAGACAAATGCTGTCAGCTTTCACCTCTCTTGATGTCCTTTGAGAAAGGATGGATTTGAAAGGAGATGTCACATCACTATCAGGTTATGGTAATGTAATAAGTTAGTCTCATGGGACTCTAAGAGTAAGCCACATTTTAAAAATAGTTTTTCCAATATTTTTATTCCCCATTAGTGATATTTCTAGCCATAAGTAGCCATCATTGCTTTTTTTTTTTTTTCCCTCAGACAAAAAGTTTTCTCGTGGTTGAGTTGTGATGAGGTGGATTTAGGATTCCTGCTGTGGTATGTGAATTTCTGAGCTAGTGCGCCTCTTCAGATTTTTGTTATCAAAGAATCTCCAGATTTTCAGGACACATCCACCCTGCAGAAAGATTCATGCTAATATATGTGTTTAGTTAATGGGTTTTAGCTAATATATATGTTTAATATATCTTGTTTAAAACAAGAATACACTAAAAAAAGTAGGGAGTTTGCTTTATCTGTTGCAGCAGGGCCAGAGCCCAGAGCACCTCCAAAGAAGCAAGATAGTTCTTGTTGCCAGCTGATCTAAACCTATTTGGCATATCTCTAGATAACTTGGTGGAGAAACTGTTTTTTTTTTTTTTTTTTTTTTTTTTTAATTTTTTTTCCCCTAGACTTGTCTCTACAAGAAACTGCTACTGAAGTTTGCTAGTAAAATAGCTAGGACTCTTGAGAAAAGTAATGGGAAAGTCTCAGTTTGACTAAACAAACATAATTAGAAAACAGGAATTTTAAACTGCAGATTATAAGTGTCTCTAAATATGGTGGTCTTTTGAGTTCCAGACAGATTGATAATGACCTGGGTTAAAACCACATTTGGGTGCTATATGATTGCGCTGCACGTGATTGTACACAACTAGTTGTCAACCCCAGTAAATTCTCTCCCACCCTCCCCGTGTATTCCATCAGTTCTGTACAGACTGCAGTTATGTGAAGTTGCACAGAGAAACACCTTGCTCTGGAGGCATATCTGAGAAACAGCATCCCTGAATGCTCTCCATGGCAGATATTGCTTATATTGCCGTGTGTCAGATGGATTGTGATCATTAATTGTTGTGAAGGATTCTGCCTCTCATTTGTGCTTCTGTCCCAGATGGAAAGGCCTTGTGGTCTTCAGTACTGCATCTTGCAGAGTTTAGATAACACACTAGTTAAATTGGTAACAACAACAACAAAAAAGAGAAATCAGCCTTCAATTTTTGCTAATCTAACCATCTGACACTTCTAGATTATCTGAACATTTTCTATACATTACCTCTGTACATTAGAATATCTTTACATATGACAGAAATGATATTATGCACAAGCAAGTTTTTTGTTTAAAATTTTTGAGTCAATGAGGAACCACTCAATAAAACTGGGTGTCCTAACCCCAAGCAGCCCACCCCCCCCACCCCGGATAGCCACCCCTATATATTGTTCAGCATGACCCCATATGGGATGGAATACTCCTTTGGCCAGTTTGGGTCAGCTGTCCTGGGTCTGTTCACTCCCAGCTCTTGCTGCACCCCTAGCCTGCCCTCTGTCAGGACAGAGTGAGAAGCTGAAACATCCTCGGCTTGGTGTAAGCACTGTTCTGTGACAATTAAAACATCAGCATGTTATCAGCATGTTATCTCATCCTAAGCCAAAACATAGCACCCTACTAGCTATTAGAGGGAAAATTAACTCTGTCCTAACTGAAACCAGGACACTGGGAAATGCTGCAGAACAGAAAAATGAGGGAAAAAAAAGTAATACAGACGACACAGTAAATAGGCAGATGTATCTATACAGACATGAACACTGACAGGTGGAGAAAGGACAAGTGCAGAGGGTCCTTCAATGAGAGGCAACTGTTCTCAAAAGAAAGCTTACTTTCTCCTTTAATACTGCGTGAGACATTTCATAGGGACAACTACAGCAAGTATCAGGACAAAAACAGAAAAATTAAAATATGGAGCAAATGATACATCATAGATTGAGGTCTCTTTTCTTATACATGTAATCACCAGGTTCATCTGCACTGAAGCATGATGAAGCCAGTATTGCTAGTGAAAATGAAAATGTTATTTTCCTTCAGTTTTATTTTGCTTCTCTTTACTCAGTCTTTTTTACTGGGAGACATAAATCTAGAAAGTAAGCAAACATACTCAAAATATAAAACTGTGATTAAAGTAGTACATTGTATAACTTTTTAATGCATTTCTTTTCCATTAAGGCAACTTTCTTAAAGCTAAAATATGTTTGGAATGAATGTTATAGCCCTGTGCTGCTTCCAACTCTGCCTTTGTGGGAAGAAATTTACATTTAGCTTCTGTCAAGTGTGTGTGTTTGACATTAGCACAAATCTATATTAGCATGGAGATGTCACATGATGCTCTGCTCCAAAGACTCACAATGCTTCACCCAGTACTGCAGGAGGAATTATGAACCAAACTTATGAGTTTAAGAACTTCAGGTTATGCTGTACTGTAACTCATGAGTTCAATAATCGATCTACTGTAAGAAAACAGAGCCACAAGCAGAAAATTATCCAGTCCTCCAGCACCTCTGCAAAATCACACAGTTCCACGTTTTCCTAATTCAAAACAAAACAATTTTTTTTTAATAATAAATTCTCTTCTTCTCCTTTCCCCTGTTGCTCCCTACAGTGATATTCAGTCTTGCCTCCTGTCTGCCTCCAAAACTTTTCAAACCTATAACTTGCAATGCAGCCTTTCTTTTTACCAGCTGCTTATTTGCTGCTGTGTTTTTGAAAGCATTTTGTGGAGGTGAGGAGGGAGGCTTATGTGATGATGACTATTTGAATTGATTACAGCAAGGAAGTACAATGCATGAGAAGAAGGTTATGATTATAAGCTGCTGGGTGATGTTCAATGCATTGGCGACATTGTGAAAAATCTGGTTTAGAATTATTTGAGCACATAGTCTGAGGGACTGAGGGACTGTAATTGGGTTATTGGGTTTGACTCCACAGGAGCTCACATAGGTTGAGACAATAGTTTATAAAATATACACAGAGATCAAAGTGGTCTGAAATTCAGACTGATTTTTTTTTTTTTTTTTTTTTTTTTTGGTGTGGGAAAAATGAATAAACTCTCAAAACACTTTCATTTAAGGCCAGTTCCTGCCAGCAAGGGAAATTTAATCCACTCAAGCCACCAAATCATTGAGTACATTTATTCATTAAAGTAATCAATCAGTGGAAATAGGTTTTTCTTTTTATATATTAAATGGCAAAAATGATGAGTTCATAAAAATGTCAAGAAATTTTCATCTCTGCTATCTCTTTTCTTAGGTCAGCTGTCTTCAAATGTATTATCCCATTTGTGGGAATCTTACTTATTCTGTCTTTCCTGTAGAAAGCTGAGTATTGGGTATTACACAGATTAAAATTGAGTAGAAACTATAGAAAATGTCAAACATAGCAGAAATCATGACACCTGCTCTTTTGACTAGTCACAAAAGCATCAACAGTTGTTAATTTTTGAAGCTAGTACTCTGGCAGCATTACATGAATACATCTGTCATTGCAACTTTTTGTTTACATTTTTGCTAGCATCTACAAGTTTTTCAAGATCTATTGTCTCTTTCCCCTATGCAGTTGGCTTCTTTTATTTTGACAAATGAATCCTTGCCAAGAAGTTATGTACATGCCTTGCACATCATCATTTGGAAGCAAGAGACTACATTGCGATTATCATTTTTCTCTACTATTTATAATGCAGGCTGTTTCTTTGAGATCTTTTAGTGAAAAAGACTTGGTGAAGAAAAACATCAACTGTCCATTTGCCACGGTAAATAAAATAACATGCATTGTTTTTCCAACATACTCTAAGCCTAGAATTTAAGCTCCTTTTAGTTTGGTGAAGATGAAATACCTCCCAGGTTCGTTCTGGAGCTCATGTCCTTTTAGGAGAGTTGGCATGTAAAGGGGCCAACTGTGTGCCATGAAATTTAGTGACTTAAAACTGCAGGCATTAATACAGGCCTGTGATTAATACAGGCTAATCAAAATTTATAAAACACCCCCTGAGACCTTTGAAGGAAAGATGTTACAATTGTTAGAAAGGTTCTAAACCTCAAAAAATGGAATCATGGATGAGCATGAGATTAAATAAATGGCTTTGCTAGTGAAGCATGAATTTCTTAGGTGGCATTCCTATGTCATCCCAGGAAGTTGGCTGTGCCCCAAACTCTTTAGGAGGAAGGAGATTCCCAGATAATTTCCTGAAGTAAAATCCCTTCCTAAAATGTGTTGTTATCAAACCATCAGTTTGTTATCATCAAGTCTGGTGACAGGTTTAACCCAGAGTGTGGAAAAGATGCAGTAAAGGAACACCCGAGCCTTCTCAGTCATGCCAGGAACATCCACCACCTCCCCCAGCACTGCAGCTCCAGCTGTGGCCAATCTTCAGAGGAAATTGATTGACAGCAGCCTTGAATATGGACTAATTAAATATACCATAAGTAGGTTGCAGTGAACACAAATCAGCTTGACCCAAAAAATTTTGGTTCCCAGATGTCGGCAAGATTTTCTGTTTAGCTTTTTAATATGGTCAGGGCCCAGTAGAAGTGTCTGTAAATAACAAGGCACCTTTGATGAAAATTAGTACTCCTCACAGTTTTAAAGTGGGCTAACAAATATCTCTGAAGTGAACCGACTCTAACAGACAGCCAACGGCCTGATTATATGGGGAAATCAACATTTGGTAAGGTAAGATGAAAACTGATGATACAGCAGCTGTCTGCACTCATTCTTTATGAGGACAGTGGTGAGTTTCCAGGGCTTTTGCAGATGGCCTCTGCCAGTGCTCAGTGAGGTAGTTTAAGGGGTCACTGTCTATGGATATCTATCTGCCTTACCCTTTTGCTGGAGATTATCACTTCTGTTCCAGTGATGACAGACAGGAGCTCTTGGACACACCTCAACCATCTTCCTTCACAGCCTGACGTGTTTGCTGCCTTTACTAAAGAAGGTTGATTTGCCTTAATGAGCTGAGTTGCTGTCAATGGAGGCTGAGGAACCAAACCTAACTGGGTTTGCTGCCCCAGCTAAAGGAAAGAAAACTGCTGTCAGAATAGCGGGGCAGATGCCATAATTGGGGTAACTTTTCAAAAACGTACTGAAGAGTTCAGGACACCTCTTTGTGACTGGAGTGGAATAAGCTATCATATAGTTAATGACTAAAAGTAGCCACACAGGAAATCAGGGCAGAATATCTAGTGGCTTGCATATTAGCAGTTTACATATCTTTGTCTCTGCAGTCTTGCACCAACTTCTTGGGCATTTCAGCAGAAAATAATGCAAGTTTCAGTTATTCAGTAATATAGTAAAACTGATCACTTTGGCAGGAGCAACACTGTTTCATTTAATCAGAACTCAGCAGTCCTCACATTCTTAATGACATTAAACAGCAGAAATTTGTCTGAATATGGGTGCACTACTACAATGCAGCCATCGTTGACTTATTTCCCTAAACAGGATCACAAATCTCTTCCATATCCAGCTGAACATTTCTTTAAATGCTTATTGCATGCAGTGCAACACCTTTCTTTCTTTAGATTTTGATGGGCTTCAACCAGTTTTAATGCGTATCCTTTCAGAGCCTTAGGATTGTGTTGCAGCATCTTTATGTAAACAGAAGAAAGGAGCTGAAGCAATCTCAAAGACTCTCTATGCAATTTGGAGAGCATGTTTTCAGTATGTAACATGTTGAACACCTAACAGAGAACTAACAGAATATCTTCAATACTTTTACATTATTAAAGGAATTGCAATATCTAAAGAGTATCCAAAAAACAATATTAAGTTTCAAGCGACTGTAGATCAAGCTCACAGCCTTATTGCCATTGCTCATACGCTCAAAATGGCTAATTTGTAATCCTCATAAGGAATCTGTCCAGATGAAGAATAAACAATAATAATGTCAATACTATTTCGTAGTTGTAAACTAAGCTTATCTTCTTGTCATCAGCAAAACCAGTTGGGAATAAATGAGGCATACACAGACAAGACTGCTACGTATCTGTCTGTTCATCTCTGTTCAGTGTATCTAGGGCATGGACTGTATGTAAGAGAACATACCCAGCAGCAGGAACAGTTCATGACACTGAATTCCAGATAATATAGCATGCAATGAACACTAAGACTCTCTGCTACAGCAATCACACCAATTCTGAAACGTTCCTGACAAAATTTCACTAGGTTAGGCCTAGTCAAGGTGGCAAATTTTAGGAACACCAGGCATATCTTTTGCAGCCAGTCTCCTTGTGTCAAAAAATATCTTTCCCTAATACAAATTGTTTTATGGACACAATGATTTCCTACCTTTAGAGACAGACAGTTCAATATTAATAACAAAGAGGAGAAAGCTAAAGACCTGCAGCTCCCCTCAGGTTCTTTCATGTGCCACTGCTGATATCGAAGAGTGGCTGTTTGCCATTCAGTGCATACAAGCACTTCGCTGTAGTTGAGAGACCTGGCTCTGCTGGCAATGAGAGGGTTGTTTTACATCCTCTGCTGATATTGATGCCAAACGCTCAGTTTGAACACATCAGGTTGGTGTTTGTTTGATGTGCAAATATATGAAAGAGTCCTTGGGGAAAAAGGAACTCAGGATCTTCAGAATGTTTTGTCTATTTCTATTCCATAGCTTGCCTTGCTTCTGTGAATTTTTTAACATCTGGACTCTGTATGGACAGCAGAGTGCATGTTGGTTCTGTCCTACGCTTTCTGCCCTGGAGCAACAGCAAGTGCTGCTGGTCAAATAATCTTATTTTGTAGGTTTACCAAAGAGGGAATATAAGTGGAAAACACATGGAAGAAAATCACTAGTGCAGCAGGAAAACATTCATTTCTTATTCTAATATCTGGACTTGAATTTTCCACTTATAATTACCATATCAACTGGAAATACTTACTGACTTGCACAGAATCCCATGGAACAAGAAATCCTAAGAAAATGCACTGTTACAGGCCCAGACTTCCACCCTAGGCCAGGAGAGTTTTGCCACTGGTTCAAAAGAGAACTCCTGGGGCATGATCCAAAGCCTTCTGAAATCACCGATACTTCTCTTCTAGTGCTTGTTCGTAGGAATAATAAACAACACTAAAACAGAAGAGAAGTGCTTAGAGCTGTCTGAGGAAACATAGGACAGGTCCTCAGGTAATCCAGGCAGCACAGCTCCCCTGACAGCAACATGTAGTCAGGCAAACTTTTCCTAGCCAAGGCTTAGGCTGGCAGAGTTTGATCACATCATCGTTCCCCACGTTGCCACTCTACTTGTACATCTAGGTGAGATAGAAATCAGAGGCCAAATACAGCCCCTCAATGACTTCAGGCGTGCTATAGAAGATCATGTGTCGTTTGTAAATGAGTGACTTTTTATTTTTCTTCCCTTAATTTTACATTGATGTGCAGCTGCAGTGGGGGACTCCCTGTACCAGCTAAACTACACAGCCCCAGTGAGGGTCCAGTCCATCGGAGGGCTTGCAAGTTTCACTGATAGGTTCCTGGGGCTAGACTTGAGATACACTGTCTCTCACCCCCCTACCTAGCCTCACTGTTGACAGTGAAAACTTCTTATCTGGTCTGGTATCTCACATATTGGCAAATAGACACATGCATTTATAGGCTGAAAATCACATATTTTGAAACAAAGTGAAAAAAAACATTACATGTCCCAATTTTGTGAAACATGCAGGCATGTCAGAGGTAAAGCCCCATTTCCAGAGGCTGCTGACAGAGGGAGAAGTGCTACTTTCCAAAACTCATGGAGTCAACAACACCAGTGCCTTGACAGAGAGGAGTGGGGGAAAAATCTCATTGCTCACCCTGACTGGCAACGAACTTGCACCCTGAAGCTTGATGCCTAATTAGCCATTCATTTTTCTTTATTTTTTAAGTATTACTTTTATACCTTGCATGGCTGTAAAGTAATATTTTCCTCCTGAGACTATTTCATTTACCAATGTACTATTTGGTGCGCTTTTCTTAGGCTTTTTCTAGCACCTACCTAAATTCACATCTCTATCTCCCCTCCTTGAAGATGCAGAACTACAAACTGACAAGACCAGTTAGCTGACGGGGCTCAAGTCAGTAATACCTCCAGGGATCACAGGAAGAGAATATTTATAGGCAATCTAACATTTTAGAGCATTTTTCATTTAAAAATCTAGCAATTAGGTACTAATATAAAAGACACTAGACACTAAATTACTAAAAGGTCCTGTTTACATAAAACATGCTGACCACTAGCCATGCAAAGAAAAAAGTTAGATTTTAAATTTTACTCTGAATTTTCTGCCTTTGATAAATTTAAGATTATTATTGTATTAAAGTCATTTTCATGCCCTCATTGGGATTTACCGCATTCAGCACTTGCAGGATTGGGTCTGAAGTAAGGATGAGAGCAGTAACATGACCACTCTGAAACATACTGCCTAACATCTGAGAAGGATCAGAAAGACAATCCCTAGCCCTGAGCATTATATACAAATGAAATAGGGGTTATCTGGGGGCAGCATAATTCATTAAATGTTCTGTCTAAATGTAAAACACCAAATTCCCTTGACACAGTCTGCCTTTCGATCTGCAGTCTAGTTGTGACATAAAAATGATATTACAATAAGTAAACTTAAATTCAGAAAAGCTTGGAAGTTCACTGCTAAAGCTCATTCTATTTTCTTATTACATCTTGCAATGAACAGAGTGGAGAAAAAAAACATGATAGATATCATAGTTCTTTGAAAAAGCACTTTAAGAAGTAACTGAAGTTAGAAGACAGCACTAGATTCTTAGATGGTGTCAATCAGGAGATTTACATTAACAGTAATGCAATTACCCTGTAGTTCTATCAGCTGAGAACCTAATCCAGGAGCTGTAACAGCCCAATAGAAATGCATCCATGAAAGCTTCCTTCCTATTGCACATCCTTCTCTTTCACTTCAGATAAATGTTGAGGGAGCATCAAAATAATATCATGACCAGATTTTTATGAAGATGATAAAATTATATTGTGACTGAAAAACAGTTTATTTCAAGGGTGAGGGAAAGGTTATCACAACATGCAAATTTCAAGAAAATCCTCATGTCTGTAGTTGTACTGAAAGTCATGTAGAGCATCCCTTCACATCTTTCATATATTTATAAAAACCTCTCATGAAGCCTGGAATGGTTATTTGCCCAGTTTTGCCAAACAGGACACAGCAAGACTAAATGATTTGCTTAAGGCTGTGCAGGACATATATATCAGAAGAAGGAGAGTCTTTCTCATGCTGGGCTAACGCCCCAGTCCCTGGACCTGTTCTGCTGCCTAGTTCACTTTCTGTTATTTAATTAATCCATTATAATTAATAATCTTTAGAAAGTCAGTTATTTGTACTCCTGCTTAATCAGCACAGAATAGTTGAAACATCTGTCTTGTCAGCTGCCAAACAGAGGTTAGAGACTTTAAAAATATCATCTGTTACCATGCTATGAAGGAAGCCAGTCCAGTGCCTAGGATAGTTCAGAGATGTTCCCCCCACCCCTCCACTGGCACTTCCCGATCATATTTTTTTTGTCATGTGAGACAGACGCAGTCAAGTAGTAGCACTGCTCCTCATCCATCAGACAGCTGCACCTGGCCTTGCAAAGTTGGCACTAACTCACAGAGTGTGAATGAAGGCTATGTCCACTGTTGACTTCACTGGATATTCAGTGTTACTGAATAATGCTTTCATTATAAATTGCCAAATATGTGAAGGAAAATTAGGCAAGTTAAAGCTAAAGCCTTGCATAAAACCTTTGTAGGAAGCATTCCAAATGAGAATATAAAAATACTTGTGGGAAAAAAAGAGGAAGGAAAAACCTTATAGAGAAACGTTTGTTTCCTCCTCCCCCCTCCCCCAAATTGTGTTTTGAATTTGGCATTGCAATGCTGCCAATTCCTGTATTTGAAAAACCTCTCCCAGGTTGGGTGAGTCCTTATTCAGGTCCACTGAAGTAGACAGTTTTACTTCCTTATGCTTGTGTTAAGCTTAACCTGGAGATTTTGAAACAGTAATGGAAATATAGGCCTCTGGTCCCTCCAAAACTCATATTACATTTTAACTTGGAATATACTTTAAGTCTTTTAGGAGATAACATATAAAACTGATAACACAAGTGGTTACTAGAAAAATAGTTCCTTTTCAACCTGCCTGCAACTGTGTGGCCCTGCAAAGAAACCAGTAGGAGAAACAGGTCAGTCTGGCCCCTTACTAACATTTTATCACCCTGATAGACTGAGATAAAGACCGGTACAGTATGCCATTTTTCTGAGCGATTCCTTTTTTATTCAAACTCTATGAGAGCTTACCTTAAAAATATATGATGCTATTCAGCAAGTTGCATGATTTATGAAGCCAAGGTCACCATTTCTTGCTGTCACTTGTATGTGATCAGTTATTGTAAGCGCCTATCACTTATTATACATTGATTTATTGTAGGCAAGAGACGTCCTTTTAGAAGGTTTCCACAGTTGGGTACCAGGGCACAGTACCCAAGAATCACTTTTCAGCTAGCCAGTGAAATAGATGTCTCAGGCCACATTCTCAGTTGATAAAAATCATTCTCTCATTTTGCTTTTCTGATTTACCTCATCTCTGAGAATCTGGCCTATTATCAGTGACCTTGTACCTGACCAGTTTTGGAGCAGTTTTTCTTTTGCACAGTGTAGCGATGCTGAGACATTGTCCCAGAAAAATACAAAATGCTATACACCATCTCATGTCAGGTATTCTGTACCTTAAATTGGTGGAACAAAGCATGTTATTTCCACTTAGTGAGAAGAAACTAACATTGTTATTTCTACTGCTGTAGTGTCAGGGCTTTTTATTTCCAGTGCAGTGGTTGTACAGGCTCTCATAACCAATAAGCCAACATCCACCCTGCCAAAAAAAAAAAAATATATATATATATATAATGTAAAAGTAAAAGAAAAGACAAGAAACTTGGCTAGTCTAAAACACATTACACACACAAAAAAGAAAACCAACTCTAGGCTGCAGCTACAATGGAAATGTCTGTTCTCCTGATAGCAGTGGATGGGATTTGACTAAAAAGTATATATATATACATACATATATATATATATGTAGGTATATTTCTGACACATCAGCAGTCTTCAGATTCTTTCCAGTTCTCCAGACAATGCAAGTAGAAAATCAAAAAATGAAAAACAAAACAAAACAGACAAAAACAAAAACAACAACAAAAAACAACCAACCAAAAAAAAACCCACCAGCTCTCCCCTCTCCTTCACCTACCCCTCCAAAGAAACCAAACCAAACCAAAAAACAACAAAACAAAACAAAAACAACTGAGGGTGTGTATTGATTCCATGCTATCTTCAAAGAGGGGAATGGAAACAGGTACTAATTGTTTAGAGTTGTGTTAAATAAATACCAATCAGTTTTAAATCTTCTGGTCACAAGTGGTCAGACACAAAGGACAGATACACTGTATTAGACAAATAAATTATACCTCTTTACCTTACCTCATCCACAGATTTAAGATCTCTAACAAAGGGGCAGAGCATCCCTTCTCCACAAAGCCAGCTGCAAGAGAAGCAGCTGGAGGCTGACATTTGGGCTTCTTGGAGCCTTCCCTGCCACCGATCCACCATGACCCCGTGTGCCACGAGGGCTGCTTGTGCCCTGCACCTGGTGCTCTGCTCCCAGCCCCAGCTTCCCCCTTGCTCACCTGCACTGCTCTCGGTCCCCAGCACACTGAGCGGCCTCTTCCAGCTCCCAGCTACCGGCTCTCAGTTGCACAGTGGGCCAACAAAGGGTAGGTTAGGTTTTACCAGGAGTGCAGATTACAGAGTTATTCCATTCCTAAACAGCCTTGAGCTGGACTCAAGGCTGGGTGCAAATTTGCATCACTTCATGGGCGTGAATAGAACAAAACTTATTTTAGCTAAATTCACAATCCATGAATTTTGGGGTCAGACAGGATGTATTTGCCATGATGGGGAATAAAATGTTTTGCTTTTATTACTCATTGGTGGAAAAAAACAAACCTCTTATCCATGAAATTAAGACACTTGCTCATGTTTATGTGGCCTTACTAACAACTGATTTACTTTTGAATCAAGAGGAAATGACAAGATGCTATTTTCTGGCAAAAATGACAATCCTGTTATTTCTGAATGTAATGTTTTTCTCCTCTTGATAGAGAAGCACAAAATACGTGCAGAAATATGAAAAGGAGCTCATCAGTAGAGATTATTACCTTTCACCTTGGAATGTGTATGTAAATGCTCTTTACAGAGCAGTTTTTCTTTCTCCCCATGCAGCTGTACTTACTTCAGACTGACTTGAGAACTCACAATGTGAGAATATCATACAGGAAATTGTGGAACATAACAGTTTTTATAAAATGGAACTATTTTCAGTAAAAACCTTTATGAAATAAATTCAAATCACTACAGCCTTCAAGTTTGAGGGTGATACCAGTGTATGTAGCTTATATTACTAAGCATAGGAAATATTTTCAAACTGTACCCCCAACAAGTACCTGCAATAAAAATCTAAAATTAATATTAATCCAGAATAAACCCCTATCAACAGTACCACCTAATATCTGCCCAGTTACTGTTATACATCCTCACACAGTGGCAACAGAGATGGGAGACCATTCTAAACCCTATTTCTCGGAGGAGACAAGAATATGGAGCTGGAGAAGACCTCAGCCCAGTATGGGTGCACCTGTATTTGTAACAGTGAGCAGAAGGCGACTGCAGGGAAACTCAGCAGAGCAGGAAAATGCCTAGCATCCTCAAGCTGGAAGCTAGGGATGCTCAGCTCAGCACCTTCAGCTGGCCACAGGTGCAGAATAGCATGTGCAAGGAGTGCAAGAGTGGCAAGCCCTCCATGCATGCAAGCAAGAGATCAGAGGAAGAAGCTGCCGGATCTGCAGCAAGGCAGGGAGCTGGCCGGCGGAGGTCACTGTGGCTCCACGCCGTCTGTCCTCAGGCCGCTTCAGGAAAGCGGCGTGAAGGGAAGAAAGGAAATAGCAACATTTTTTTATTCCCCACCCCAGCGCGTACAGTTTATAAAAATGGGGACTAACTGATGGCTGTAATTTTGATGGAGATTTACCTGTAGGCAAGACGGCAATCAAACCCACACTATTAACAGAAGGCTGAGTTAATGAATATAATTGTCAACTCTACAAACTGATTCAGTCTGTCTAATAATCTATCAGTTTGTCTTTCCTCTTGCATTTTGCCCCCATTTGCATCTTGCTGTATGGTGACTGCAGGTGAATAGCTAAAGTCCCTATAAATATAAAATTGTTCAAGGGAGGGCTGATGGATGTTCAGGAAAGAGGTGATCTGCTGTACAGTGTAGTACAATTTATCACTGTTCAATTAAAAGAGGTAAATTGGGACTAGGCAGCTGAACTAGTAGGTAACGTTAGCCTTTATCATACATATCTGGACCATATCTGGTCCAGACCAAATCTGTGTCTTTGACTCAATGGAGTAAGTCTGGAAATAAACACATGCAGAACTTAAATGCTTTACAACATGATGGATAACATACTGAAAGCATTGCATAAAGTTTTTCATCTATGACTTTTTAACACATACACGATAACACCGGGTCTATCTGTGTTCTGACATGAATCTGCATTCTTAAAGTCTTGCATAGAGGAGATGGAAAAAGATTTATAACCCACTGGCTCATATTTCAGTTATTCCTTAACTAGCTCTTACATATCATTCATTTTGTTTAATAGAAGAGCATTTTGCTTGTCCTGTCTTGCAACGTTACAAGCCTCTTTCCAGTGTAAAAAATCCTCCCCTCCCAAATTTTCTTATACTGTGTCATCATATATGTCACAGCTAGTAACTGGTTAATTCACATTGTCTGTACAACCGTGAGTTTATCTTCCAGTCAGCTGGATTAGATGAGGGGTTCCAGAGGCTACGCCGCCACTGAATACACTTACTTCAAATTTAAAGTGAAGTTTAATCAATAAAAATATCAGCGGTAAATTTGTCTCATTCTGCTTTTTTATGCTGTAGAAATGCCTGACTATAAATGGCTTTCAGCTGTTCCTGAAGAGATGCCTTAGTCATCTTTGCACTTTGTGCTTCACAATTCCTTTTACAATGCCACAACTTAAATTTGCTCTTGAAATACCCAGTCTTATGATGGGAAAGGAAGTCTCATTTGGTGATATTACCTAAATCAACAGTGTCTGTAATCTATTTGAATATGTAAACATCTAAAAAAGATGAAAATATTAAAAAATAAAAATAAAAAAGTGGGAAAACTCTGCTCCAAAGAGCAGAGTGGAGCTGTTTGTTACCAACTCCAATGAATCAGTATCTGTTGCTCAAAAATGAAATGTTAGCTAAAAGTTGAATTAACTGAGTAAGCCAACTAATTGAACTCTTAATCATGACCCGTAAAAATAATAGGATTGTTTGCTTTTCTATTTTTTTTTTTTTCATGCATATAAAGACTGTCTGATAGGCATTTTTCAAAATGGTGAGAGGGAAGCAGGGATTTTGTGTTTGCTGCTCAAGTCCTGTCTTGTCTGCCTGCCTGCCTGTGAGAACTGAAAACTATTTAAATTATAACATCCGAAGAGTCAAGAGCAAAGATGTCATTTCGAAGAGAAAGGGGTTTTGCTTAAACTGTGTTGATTTTTTTTTTTCAGTTTGTTTAATTGTAGGGACTAAAAACGTTTGGAAAGAGGATGTTTTATTTTAGATTCAGCATCTATATTATGGTGCAAAAGCTGCACTAGATGAGTGATATCTTGGCAGATCTCCCAAGGGCTTAAGTGGGGCAGGATTTACCCATTATTTTTAATGCAAACAAGAACAGGGAAGAAAAAAATACAGAAGAAAAAGATTCAGATTTTTCATTGTAATAAAGAAAGAAAAAGACACCAGCTTAGCTTTTAAAAAGATGTTTGGCGTATGAATGTTTAACAAAAGGGCTTCTGACAGGCCGTTGGGTCAGGATTTTTGTCTGAAAATATCTGTCCTAAATATAATTCAAGAATAAAAGCTGATGGGGGGAGGAGGGGGATGGAGGTATTTATTTATTTATTTATTTATTAGCTTAGTAATTTGGTGGAGACTTGGCCTTTTGTTCTGCTTGTCTACTTGAAGGATCTTACTAAAACTCATAATCTGAAATAGTATCTCACATTCAAACACATGTATAGTGCCACAGCAGACTATTTCTAAACTTTCCTCTTACTTTTAATACTTATTTTGTGATTTTTATGCAACACCAATAATGTCATTATCTCAGCATTGAGACAACGGATATAAACTGTAAATTCTCTTCTTTGAGACATTTAAACCTTTGATGGATAAAATGCTAACAAATGTGATACTAATTAAGAAGTAATCCTGCACAATAATGAAAGGAGTTAGATCTTCATGAGTAAATGGAGTGTCTCCATTTTTAATATTTTTAAATCTGTGGTAGGCAGAAGATAATGTTCTTAATTTGTTACTCTTTAGTTGAAGATCAAAGCACATTATAAATTAACCTTGATTTGAACAATGCTTTTTTTCTTCATATAGTCTAGGCCTGGGATTTTTTGAAATTGTCAGTAACCTTTGCGTGGGTAGGTAAAGCAATATGCGCTCCTTCTGTGGCCAAAAAGTAATATAAGTAAAGTAAATACAAGTAAATTTCCATGGTTGCTTGTAAGTATAAATATTTTAAATCTTAAAATCTAGCATAAAATGATTGAGTTGACTTTCCAAAAATACTCAGGTGCTATGATGATGGACGAAGGATGACATTCAAAGTGTGGAGGTCACATTGGAGAGAACATTGTTCAGCACAAGGGTGACTGCTTTAATTTACAGCTTCCCACAGTCAGCAGCAGTGGGATCAGCTTTGTGCAGAAGAGTTTCCCATTCCCAACCACACCAAAGCAAGTATTCAGAAAGCTGTATATTCATATGCTTATTTCACGTCCCTGGAGTTGAGCTTATTGATTACTCACATACTTAAACACATGCTTAACTTTGACAGCTTCTTTAAACTGGGAACTAATTCACTTGCAGTAAGTTTCAGTCTTATACAATAGCAATATACATTAAAAAAAAGAGGACAAAAAGAAAAACAAAACAAAACAAAATGAATGTATGACCTTAAAATAGGCATTAGGCAGATTTGAGGTATTCAGTCCGCTGTTGAATCTAGCCCACAATGTTACTGCCTTTTCTTTGAGTTGAAACTTTGTTTTTATTGTTATTATTATTGTTATTATTATTATTTTGTTTGTTTGTTTTGTTTTTAAAAACACGGGAAAAAGCATTAATCACTGAAGGCAATGGTAACAGGGGCAGCATAGGACACACATTAGTAGTGAGAGAAATATCAGCTGTGTAAATGCAATGCTTTGTTCAACATTACATACTACTCCAAAACAGTTGTTTTGAGGGTTGAAAGGTGTGTTTTCAGGACAGCTAATAAATAGGGTATAGAATGATTTCTGATCCATATTATGGGATTGTGTTTTAAATATTTTTAAAATAATTTGGTTGAAATTTCATCATGCAATTTCTACACACCTGTTTTTTAACTGTGTGGTGTTCACAAACTGCTGTGAAATCACCTAACCTGTTCACAGATGTATTTCATTCCAGAAATAAAGAGGAGAGAATACCAGTATTTGCAAATGCTGTTACTGGTCTGGGTACCCCAGAGCACAGTCCTCAGAAAGGGCTCTTTTGGACTAGTTGCATCTAGTGGAAGGACAGAGAGCTAGCTTATTTCTTTTAAAGTTGTTTTTTGAATAAAAATATATATTTTTTATTTTTTTGAGAGTTAGCCTCCAACCAACCTTTAAAACCCACCTGTTTTACATTCTCATTTTTCTTCTCTCTCTTTCTCTCTCTTTTATTTTTTTTTCTTCTCATTATTATCATTTCTTTCTTGTTTGCAAACACTCATTCTATCCTAGCAGGATCTTCTTACGTCCTGCAGTAGGACAATATGCCCCCAAGAGAGCTGGGTTTACAAGAGCCTAGTATGTCCCATTTTCCGGCTGTGGACAAGTGAATCTCAGGGAAAGGAAAATGACGTGTCTAAAATCACACAGTGAGATTAATGACAGAGAAAAACATTGAACATTTAGGCAGTAGTCAGATGGTCACTAAGATTGGATTTCTGCATTACTGTATCACCTGGCAATACAAATTTGGTGCAGAGAGGTATGCATTCCTGTTGAAATATTCACAGCACATAAGATAGTGCTTATGTCAGCTGGTGCCATGAAATAGCCCAGACTACATGAAATGTCAGCTGGTGCCATGAAATAGCCCAGACTACATGAATCCCGTATGTCATTCATTCTCATATCTCAATTTCAGTTTGGGATGATGGACTGTTGAATTATGGTGGGAAAGTTAGCTCCTACTTATGAGGCTGTTATTACTGCAGGAAAAAACCTAGAAGGTCATTGTGTCATAAGAAGCTATTTTCTCGCTATCAAGTGCCAGGGCATCACAGTTTCCAGGATGCAGTGGGTACCAACATTATTTCTGGCTATGCCCCTGAAAGGCACCCTGTCCTACTTAGAGGCTGCTCATAGAGATGTGCAGATGAGATGAGCAGGGAGTTGTTTCATGGTTATCCTGGGCTGCAAGAGCAGGGAAGGAAGAATGGGGGACAAAACTGATTTTTGCAAACCCCATTTTTGGTTGCTGATAAAACCAGGTACAGGTTTTAGGAGGCCCAGGTGTCTCTGGCTCCCCTTCCGTGAAACATCTGGATCTGTGAGGAAAGCTATGAGTACCTAAAATTTATACTTCAAATACAGGCTGATCAGCAATAGGGGGAGAATTTGAGAACACAGGTGTTCCCAAAGGTCTGCTTGCAGCTGTTTTTCAGAAAAGTATTCAATGAACACTGAGGAGAAAGAGACTTTGGTTACCTGGGAGGTGGCAGCTCTTGGCTCTTAACATTCTGTTCCCAATCAGTTTGGGGCTGAAAAGTAAGCAAGACAGTGCTCAAGCTCAGTATGCTGTTTGGAATGCTCATGATGTGAGTGTGACATGCAGAAAGTCAAAACGAGCATTGCTTGACCGAATATGCATCCATTCTCTCTGTCTTGTGACTTCTGATTGCTTATCAGCTTCTTGGTCTTTACTACAATGTACTGGGGTCATCTTCAGCTGGTCTCACAGTCCTCACGAAGCTTGTGCTATTTATACCCCTCAACTGATTGGTGACCTAGAGAAAGGAGAGTCTGCTGTCATTGTCATCGACTCATGTCATTGGGTGGTTCCAAAAATGTCCCGTGCCACACTTGTTGCTCCTGAGAACCCTAGTATACCACTTGTATTTCATTGGGGTTGTCTTTCTTAGTGCAGGGAACAGGAAGTTAGCAGAAAGGGACTGGTGAAATACTAAAGGGGATACAGAGGCAATCTGCTACCGGAGTGGGGAGGTCACCTAATACTCAATTAAGTCAAAAATTGTGGTAAGTTCCATGACATTTTTTAAATAAATGCCAATTATTTGCACTTTTGGTCATCTTGTTTCTGACCTGGGTTTAGGTGCTCTGGAATTGCAATAGTCTTAGTATCTAACCACCTCCTTGGCTTCTCTACATAACTAGGTCATATGTACTATCCCAAGTTCAGCCAAACCAAGAGCATTGCAACACATTCAAAGATGACGTGATACATTTGCACCATATATCATTCTTCTTCAGATCCTGATTGGCTGAGCAGAGAGGGACAGGTTATCCAAAAAAAACCGACTTTCTTAGCAATGCTTTAGCCGGATAATATTTCTGTATACCTATGTTTATCAGCGTATAAATGTATTTCATTTCAAGCTTGCAACTGTGACTGGAACACTAGAATAGATTGCAGCCAGAGCTGTAAAAGGGTTTGGGCTGCACAAGGGTATGAGCTAGCCATCACATGGGAGACACTGCAGGTCAGGAAATAACGGTGTATTCAGATTTACTACTGCAAATGCACCGGGAGAAGTTTAAGAAATTACTTCTCCCAGCTCTTCATGGCTACTTTTCAATTTTATGACAGATCTGCCAGCATGATCCTGTTTCAGTTCATCCAGCTCAACCTAAACCAGAGATGAAGGTGATTTGAGAAGACCTGGCTGATTAGGCACTGAATCTACTAGGATTTACATAATCTGTTCTGGTGGTTCAACAGTGGGTTGGTAACCACCAGCTGAAAGATGGTAAATGACAACTGTGGACAGTAATGAATAGTTAGAGGTCGTAATATCTTGAAGGCTCCAATTACTGCCATTGCAACTCTGTGACTATGCCTGAAGATATAGTGTGGGAGTGACTTGACTCTGCCAGTGACTAAGCAATTAGCCCCAAAGGCAACATGGCACATTTCTCTGTGCCTCCATTTCCCATCTGTGAAAGGAGAATAGTGCTGCACATTCACTTTTGCTTAGTACACTGCTTTGACACCAAGTGTAAGGATTCAACAGTAAATAGGAATTTCTCAAATGCATCACAAGGGACCTAGGCACCTACTGAAATATAACTAAAACAGTAGTTAAAATTACCAGAGATACAGCCATTTCCTTGCAATAACTACAGTTATACTTCATCTCTTTCATATTCTCTTTTTCATATAGAGATATCAGAAAGCTCTTATTTCCATGTATTGAGATCACAAGGCAAACCTTTTCTTGGAGCAAAATGCCTGCTAAAACATTTTGGTTTATGTAAAAGCACAAAGTGGTATTACCTATGGGGCTTCAGGCTTCAGGGGCCTCCAGGCAAAATACTCTACATGCTGAAGAGGAAATGCAGTTACTGAAGTCAAGTTTATGTTTTTTAACCTATTTTTCTTGAGATAACTTTGTCAGATTGTCAAACAAACTCTCCAAAGGGATTTGAGTCACAACCACATTAAACTGGAATCCAATCTTGTTATGCTGGCCTCAGCTAGTGGATATTCCCTCTGAGCAAGCCTGCACTGTATTAAGCTGCCTTCTGTTTCTTCAACCTAAGCCGTGAATGTATAATCATATTTCCTTTTGAAAATGACTTGTTTTTCTTCATTACAGAAACAGGATTGATTTTCCTACAGAGTGTTACACTTGTCGAAGCAGTCATAATCAAATTTCAGTAAAATGTCCCTACGCAAGTAATTCCCACAATTAAAACTGGAACCTTTCTGAATACCTGTTGTGTTGGATTCTAATCTCTGTATTTATTTGGAATAGGCCCACTGAGAACATGGGCCAAATACACAACTTATGCAATGTCACTGGAGCCCCATCTGTAGATACCAATTGTGGGTACAACTACCTACTTGCAGTGAAATAAACAGAGTCACTCATTAATAGTGGTATGACAAAATGAAAACAAAACAAAACAAAACAAAAAAGAAACCACAAAACTGGTTCAATAGACCAAAATAAATTCCCTTTCATATCTGTGAATGAGAGGAGATATATATATACATATTTAATCATTATCCCCAAAATTCCCTCATCTAACCCTAGATAAAATAAAGTGGAGGTGGAAACAATAATGGTAATGATTTGGTAGGTAGCTTAGGAGAGACTTCAGTGGCCTGAGAACTTCCACACTAAGCCATGGTAAGAGTGCACTAGCTCAACAGGCTATATTTCGGGTGAAGAGCTTTGCAACTTAAGACATGTGGGCCAGCCCTGAAGAACTCATGGGCTAATGCTGCATCCCTTTGTGGGACTCTCAAGTACTGCCTTCGCTTCCTCTTCAGCAAATCCATGATTTCTTTGTGAAATCTTGTTGTTAAGCTGCCATGTTTACTTTTATGACTACATACATATCCTACACATACATACATACATATGTATACATACATATCCTACATACAGGATATGGAGCATGTGATCTACGCAAAATTCTGTTTTGAAAAAAAATAAATAAAATACCTTTTCTGATGCTTTCCATTTTTGCAAGTGTGCTTTTCCATTTTTAATTCCCTTCTCCCTTCTCCACAATATCCCGTCTTAAGCGTGCTCTGCATCTTTGGAGGCTTTTCTTCTTTGTCTTCCTCCATTGGAAAAGTCACAACTGAGTAGACATTACTTCAAAGAGGTATTTCCAGGATTGCTGAAAAAGTCCTCCTGAAGTCACCTGCGCTTGTGTGCTGGCAAAGGGGAAATTGAAATCAAACCCCGCAAAGAGGTGCAAACTACTCTGTGATATTATTACAGGTATTATTACAGATATTATTACAATTCTGCAGGTCAATCCCTATACCCACAGCAATTACTTATATGTATGTGCCCTAGTATGTGTGTACCAATTTGTTCGAATTCACCTTTCCTTGATAAAGCTTCTGAGAGGAGGCAAATAAGGCTGCCTTCACAATCACATCCTGCCTTTCCCATGCACCAGTAGCCAACAAGGCAGGCACAACCCTCCTTCAATTGACCGATACTCATTCACATGCTCCAATCCTCCCTCTTTTCTCTTGTACACACACACAAACACGCTCATGTGCACACGCACACACCTGCAAAATGCTGAGAACCTAAGTTGAGCAAATGATTAAGGCAAAATATGTTTTAAAGAAACAGTTGAATCAGAGCTCTCACTGCTTGGCAGCAGATAGGTGATATAAAACTAGCTATAAACCTGCCCTAAAGGGAAGCTTTGGATTTTCTCCACTACAGGAGGGTGAATGTTTAAAACAGGACAAACAAGAGTGCTGCCGAATTTGCAGCTCCACCTATTTTCTGAAGGTCAAGTAGCCTGATCTCCTTACAGCCAAACACACAGAAGTAAGTGAAAATAAACAAAGTATTTGCCAGCATGCCTTTTGCTTACATCCACTTAGTATTATCTATTGTATTCATTCCATTGGAGAGCATCATGTTATTAAGGGAGGCCAGCTCTGCCAAGTGTTAGTCCCCCAGAGGGGACTCACCCATGTGTTAAACATTTTAGCTCTCATAATAGAAGGCTATGCTCTATATTTCAATGACAATTCACTTAGTGTTTACAGATGAAATACTTGGGAGTGCATCGCAGCAAGCAGCGTTTGGTTTTCATAGTGAGAGAGTGGACAGTAAAAAATGTAGTGCACACCGATTTTAAGACAGATGTGTCTTGTGGCCGTTAGCAAACCAGACACTCAAGTTCATCTCAGGCACCTAATGTGTACATCAGCCTTGCTGACTTATGGAGAACTCTAAGCACATTTTACTTCTAAAGGCAGTAAGTAGCTAGGAGAGTGGGGTGGCTAGAGAGCTTCAGAAACTTAGCCTTCCTTTACAATTAGGCAAACAAACTGCTCCTTTCTACACATGGTCATTCTGAAGGCATCCTGTGATAGAAAAGATGGAAATATCTCCAGTTGCTTGTTCTGCTTTAAAGGGCAGAACAGACTTCACATAACTTTGTTGCTGTGAGCAAAAAGGATGTAAACATAAGGGGGAAAAAAAGCAGGGAAGAGTGGAGGGAACAGCAGATTCCCCATGGAGTCGTTCACCAACAATCTTCTAAAGCAGCCTGGCATCCAGAAGCAGCATGCACTTTGGAGGAATGTTCCAGTTTCAGTTTCCTTTAAGTAGATTTGACTTTGTCTCATTTAAAGTGAATGTATTGCTTTGTTGACATGAAAGTTTTGATGACACACCACCCTAATTGTTTGCTGCTCTAGAGAAGCGCAAACCTGCAGACGATGCTCTATGACATGTTTTTGTGCTTCTCATTGTTATAGTTTTCCACCAACTGATCATCACAGCAAGTCAACCTGCAAATAAGTACTCCTGAGCACTTTAATGAGGCCCTTATCCGTGGTCAACTTAGGAATACTCATTGGGCTCTCCCCTGTTGAACAGCAGCAACTCCAAATAACCCTCCCATTAAAATGAATGCGCTGCTGTCAGAGATGTCAGGTTGAAGGGGCGGCAGGCTTCTGAAGCCAGTTATTGCATCATTCTTCTGCTGGGCCAAGGTACAATGCCTACCAGAGTGATTAGAGCAATTACTCAGCACTGTTTGTCACAGTCAATCAGATCTGACCAGCATGAATGCAGCCCTGACCTAGACCTGCCTTTCTGGCAAAGCATTAGCATTGGTTGTCATCTTTCTCTTCAGTAGCTCCATGCGTGCACCTAAGTTGGGGATGCACTAAGAAAACTTCCTAGCAATTATTTCTCTTTCATTTCTCTCCTTGATAGATCTCTCCAATCATTTGGTGCATGCATTCTTTCCCTTTTGTCTTTATGTGTGTGTTCCTGCTGATATACATTGTGACTTTCTACCCACAAGTTAACTAGCTAAACCTACTGCTTGGAAGTCACTAGCATCACCCCTTCTCTTTTGTTGCTGAGAAACCCCAGTCTTAATGAGTCCAGGTCTCTGTAAATCTCCTTTACAACAATACAACCCAGTATGAATATTTTGTAGTAGGCTCCATAAAGTTTAAAACATACAGTAAAAACTCGAGGTCAGGTGAAAAATGTTCTTTGATTTCTTTTTGTACTGCTGGAATTAGGATATTTAGGAATTCTGCTTGAGCCCCTGACTTGAGTTGCCTGACATCAGTACAGGGGTACTAGTTCTCACTCATGCTCTTAAGCTCATCTTAAGCTTTGCTTGAGATATTACTAGATGAATTATGCAGAAAAACATGAACAAGCCAATCTCCTGCTCCCCGCTCTTCTGCTTTTCCTACATGGACACAAGCATCCAGTTGTGCTGCATCTCTGAACTGCCACTCTCTTTTCTCTTTTTTTCCCTATGCACATACAAAAAAGATTCTCCATCAGTTGTATCAAAGAAAGAGCCAAAAGGCATAGACATATATGCCTTTTATGTTTCAGGAGGCCTTCTGATCACAAACAATTTCACTAGCTACTTTGTCACATTAGGACAGTAATTTCGGTATTGCTTTTAAAACAGTTTTTCAAAGCTATCAGTTAGCAATATGCTGTTAAACACAAAATGCTTTGTAATTATTTTTCCAGGAAGTAGTTACAAACTACGCAGTTTATACTGTGTTCTATGATTGTCTAAGGACCCTAAAGTTTAGAAAGGTTCCCAAATGCTAAAGCCAGGAAACAGGAAGCGTGTCACTGGAGACAGTTCTTTCACATGCCCCTTGAATTATCTTAACTTGGTCCAGGCATTCAGCACTCTGATACTTTCTGGATACCAAGGATAAAGGTATTGGGATGCTGGGCACAACACAGAGCATTCCAGCTCTCCAACTTCAGGGATAAAAGTCTGGAATGCTTTGTAGTTCGTTAGATCCTTAAATCCTTAGAAAAGGTTTAAGGATAAAAAACTACAGTTGGACTGAAAATAATACCCATTTGCAATAATAGAACAAAGTTACAAATAGATGAAATAGGAAAATGAGTTATTAAGATTATACTTAATAAGTACCATCTTAGCCGATTTAGCATCTCAACTGCTTGTCAGGCTATTTAGCCTTTACAACATACCCCAGGGCTGGCATATCCTGGCAAAATATTAAAGGTATATCTTTTTTTCTTGCTAGTAAATATGGTTGCCAGAGCCATCCAGTGCAACTGCCCTGCACAATCTTTTTATTCTCTAGCTCAGAAAAGAGTAATTGTTTCTTCTTATTTACTCTTCATTATTGACAGCAAGGAAGTAAGGCAGGGGATCAAATATTTTACCTTTTCTTTAAGGTTAACAATTGCTTATCTTAACTGGAAAATTCCTGGATTCAGCTTTAATCTGTCTATTCTTGCAGTCTAGGACACAATAGCAAAGCTTTATAAATCTTACAACAATTGTCAGTAGATGCATCTTATTATATGTAACTGTAATCAGCCTTTTTTAACAGCAACCTATGGGTTCAAATTCAAAATGAAGGATGAAACCCTGGGTAGGGTTGGACTGGTTTGGAAACAACCCTATACTTGCTGTTAGTTAAGGGAGTTCACTGGGGTCCTTCCATGCTTAGCTTAAAAGGCAGTCAGATATTCTGAGGGTGGCCAGAACCACTCCAAAGCTCTGTCATCTGACTCAGCCTTATGCTGACCATTCATACAATGATTGTGACATTTCTTGAGTCTGAGGCAGGAAAAAAAGAAACCACTGGTACTAAAATTAAAAAAATAATAATTTATTTTTTTAACAAATTATTACTACACAATGGATGCTCATGAAGGCAATATGACATATAGAATAACTAAAGAAATCCGAAGGTTCTAAGTCTTGAACATAAGTATTCTTGAATATAAGAAGTTAGTTTAATTGCATGGCTGCACAGTGGGGTTTAACCAATCAACTTTTTTTCTGCTGTGTGGCCAACAGGTTGCTACAGGGGTATTGCCACTTCTGCTGCAACTCTTCTCCCTATTGGCTTTGTAGATTTTTCAAAATATGAAATAATAAATAATGAACAGAAATAATAAATATAAACTCCACAAGATTCACCTATTCATATATAACTGTAATTAAACAGTAATTGCATGTGTGTCCTGATATTTTCCTGAAATGCTTTGGAGTTCAACTTTAGTTTGCCTCTCACATGGGCAGTTCTCCTACTGTGAGATGGCCAATAAGTTCAATCAAAGACTTTTTTTATAAATGAAAGTCCCTGAGAAAACGAACTAAATTCTTAAACTAAACAACTTGTGCAATAACTTCACTACTTGACTGAACTAATGACATAGTGCTACACTCAAATTAATTGTTGGCAAAGCTATGACTGATTGAAATTCTGCCAACACTTACCTAGCGGAAGAATGGCAGATCTTGGTGATTCTGTAAAGTTTTGCAAATGATGAGGAAAAGGCAAAGAAGAAAAAGGCAGGTTGTTGCCTCTGACTCCACTGCAGCTGATTACACCTGGCAGTCCATCTCCATCTGAGTTGGTAGCTGTCTGAGTACAGTACGAGGCTCTGTCTTTTAGCATCTATTAGGTCTGAATGGATTTAATAAATTCAGATACCATCTTTCTTTCTCCTTCTTTATTGACTTTTCTTTGATAGCAGCTGACTTCTCTCTATGTAGCTGAATTATCATTAGTGTTACTACCTAGTATTTTAATCACTATCATTGTGCCTAGTGTTGTACAAGACAAAAGTAGTCTCTTTTACCAAAGAATTTGTGATAAAAATATAGAATTACTGACTATATCATGATCAGTCTTGAGATGATGACTGTACTTAACCCTCTTCCAGAAGAATTTAACAAAATGATAAATAGCAAATAACTAGTTTTTCCAAGCCTTGTAGAGAGTTTACACTTCTCTGCTCATGCTTTTGGAACACCTTGGGGATCATTAGCACTACTGAACAAGTGCATGGGCTTATCCAGGTTGGTTTCAAGTGATCTCAGTGGTTGGATGTGTCAGCCTGGAGCCCTACCTGAGTTAGTTACTCTGCTAAGAATCAAAAGGTTAAAGCTTTTATGAGAATGGATTACAGTTATTAAATGCAGTGCTCAAGCTGACTACCAGCACAAAATAGTTGTTTTACCATTGCACTTCAAACTGCTCCCCTCTTGTAGTGGCATGAGCTTCAGCAAATCCCCATGATAAGCCCAGACAACTGAAAGACACCTCTTTAACTAACTAAATAAAATAATATTAATAAAAAAGCAGCAGTTACCTTTGAGCAGAGACTTTTATTTGTGTAGATGTGCTGGGGCAGTGGTCACCCTCCAGCTCTATACTGATCCAGCAGTGCAGAGGAGAAAAGCTATCAGCTGAATAAATTTGTGGTCACAGTAAACCTAACAATAGAGCCCCAAATTCCACATCAAACATATTTTGTCTATAGGATGCAAAGCACTGCACCAGGATAAACTCACTCCACCATTTCAAATATTCTAAAAAGTATTTTGATGGATTAAGTTGGTAGTTCTGTGTTTCTGCCAAGTTACATACTGTCTGTTTCATTCAAATGTTTGCTTGTAACCTAGCATCTGATCTGTCTCAGCTCAATACCAAGTCCACACAAAATAAAACTTGCATAAACACTGTATCATGTATGGCCTATTGAACACAAAAGCAGTCCTGTACATGTACATATCTGGATAAGATCTGTACCACACTGTGCTCCCGTGCGGGACGTCTGATATGAAGAGTTCAGAACATTGTCTTCATCTTTAGTGTGGGAAGTAATTGGGAAGAAATGTTTCCCTTGGCCTGAAACCAACCTCATGAATCCTTACCCTGGTCTAAGCTACATGTGATATTAATCACATATTAACAGTCTGTTCCCATGGTTATGGAAAGTGTGTTCCTTTGTATCTGCTGTTGATAGCTTCTGATTCTCCAGATTCTCTGTAGTGACTTGGCTGTAGCTGATCTGGGTCTATGAATTCTGCTCCTATTTTTCCACTTGCTGTTAAATTCAACTTCTTAAATCACGTGTATACCAAATACAGGTTATCCATGTAGGAAACCTACAACAAAACTAAGAGAATTTTAAGCTTTGGTCTGGTAGTCAAACCAAGGAAATAATTTTGGTTTCATCAGGATACAGTTAACTTTGATGTAATCTTATTTGAAAATATTAAACTGAAATACTCTGCCTTTCTCAATTTTGCATATTCTGAAATAAGTTGTTTCAGAGAAGCAGACTTTTCAGGACAATGGGTTATGTTACCTAAAAATTCTGACTCGTTGTAGGCTTCCCCGCTCCCGTTTCTCACAGTTTAGTTTATTCTTTTACAGTTCACTCACTGGAGAGAAATTTTGTTCTTTCACAGTTATAGTCACATACACTAGAAGGGTTTGGGACCTGATGGAAGAGACCTGTCCAATTCGCTGTCTCTTAATACTATTATGGGAAGAAAAGAACAATTGCTAAAGAGAATAACAAAACAGAATATGGAGCTCTGTCCTGATGACTTGTAATATGCAAATCAAATTTTCTACAGTAAGCATTTACTTCTCCCTCTGTAACTTTTCTCTCTAAACATTCTAGGTTGATGATTTATACTTTTCTCATACTTGTAAAACCTAACCAAGTTATAGCTAGATGTGTGAGTACTGTTTTAGGCTTTATCTACCAGGTTATTGTGTTATAGAGATTCCCTTTTGCCTTCACATCATATTTCCAGCACGTAGTTCTGTTATTGCGTATCACAAAAATTGAGACCTTGACTCTGTCTGCTTGAGGTCTTCCAGACAGGTGCTACTTCCCGAGTATCTTAATTGCACTCTTCCCTGGAGTGAATACACAGTAGGCAGTATACATTTATAATTTAACCCTTCAAAAACTTGCAACAATAAAGGAGATACACACAGACACTTTGCATAGGATCATAAAGCAATTATTCTGTTCCTATATAGCATGAAGAATTTAGATTTGGATACAGCAATAAAATCTATATGCTTCACATGCCTCAATTTTTATGTAATTCCCAAAAGACCTTTGATTCAGGCCAGCTCCAAATCCCTTTTTCAACATAACTTTCTGTTGGGACCATTGAGTCCCTGCTTTTATCTCTCTGCTCTAAGGGAACTTGCTCTGGAATTAGCTGAACTTGCTCTGGAATTAGTCTTTCTCTATGACAAGAATAAATTCCTCTTATTGCCTCACTTGTCATGTACTTCCAGTCTTGCTATGTGAGACTTTCAAGTTTTCACAGACAGTACATTTGCTTCCTACATGGGATTTTATATTTATATTTATAAATAATTTTATTTTCTATAGTTTCTTCTCTGACAGAACAAAATAGATGGATTGCTTTCCTGACTTCAACCAGTAGTTGCGACACAGAGCTTGCATTTCAATAGGAAATCACCAATGTTCAAAGGATCATACTTCTCAAAGCTGGTCAATATATGATACAGCACCAATAGCACAGTAGAGATCGTACTTACTCTGATACATTTCATGATACTGTAATTTCATGGTAAAATTAGAATCCATAGGCTGCAGATAGATTCCTCAACTTGTCACAGTTTTGTTTTACCAAAGAAGTGGTAATGAAGTTAAACATCAAATTGAATTAACAATTTGAAGATGATTTAAGAAAGGGAAAAGGGCTCATGTAGGTTGCCTGAAGTCATGGAAACAGAGCACGGAACCACCAGGACAGAAGAATCATCTGGTTCTTCAATGTCAACTATCACTGCTTACTTATCTGCTACTCTGTGATTTAGCAAATTTAGATCTGAATTTTTTCTTTCTTTTTTTTCTTTAGATCTGAATTTTCCAATTTGAAAAAGATTTCTGCTAGGAACATGTATCTGGGTGAACACCGTAAAGCTAATGCAGCAGTGGATGAGACTGAGTGATTAGTTTAGTAATACTTCACTTCTTGCTTTTTTATTTCAAGAAAGGCATATTAAAAAAACAAACAAACAAACAAACGAAACCTGCACAGGTCTTATGCAAGACCAGCGTATATGCAGAAAGTATTTGCTTTTCTCACTGCATAAATAAAAAACTGAATGACTTTCTAATGACGAGCACTAAGCTTTTCAAAAAATGACAAGGAGAAAATTGTGCCAAAGTAAATACACAAAAAGTGCCTCTTAAAAATGACTCTGTCATTGCAATTTACCTGTTCTCTTGATATGCAGGACCTGAAGGACACTTGCTATAGGAAGTTAAATAGGTTTTAAAATATCTTTTTGTTGTTGTTGCTTTGCCAGGGGCTGTTCAAAAAAGTATGGTGTTTTTGCTTGAAATTTTATTTCCTTCTAAAGTAAAGGAGGGGAACACAAGACCTCTGAATATTTAAGTCTTTGATGATAGTTTCAAACTTTCACTGAAGCTGGTGATTCCTTGCTTTTCAGCCCAGTTAATTCCGCAGCCAAGTGTAACAGCCATTTTCCCAGACAAAATGGATTGCTTTCTAATATATTTACATCAGGGGTGATCCTGCCTTCCTTGCTAATGCAAGACCTACAGTTCAGCTTCACATCAGGCATTTCTTGTCACCAATTTATTCTCAAAATTATTGATACTATTCTTACCAGAGTTCAAACTGCCCTTTCTTTATGATTTTAAGTCACATCTGCAGTGTCTTTCCTGTCCCTGAAAGATGATGACTTGGAGCCAGGCGGTATGTTCACATTCTGGTAGTCTGTCCTCTCCATGCCTGCCTTCCCCAGAGCCTTGCTGTGGACTATCATGGTTGCAGTGCTGGCAGTCAAGGGATGAGTTCCTTGCTGAGAAATGTCACAACTTGGCAATACAGTGTCTTTATAGATACTTTTGGCTTTAACTGCATGGTAGCCTTTATGGTTGGGGACAGAGAATTCTCCAGTTCCACTTAAAGCATCTTTAATTAAAATGCTGGCAAGTTTTTGGCTGATATTGTTGAGTACTAGCAATGCACATGGATTTCTCCCTGGCAAGTCCTCCCTCTTTTGACCATGTTGTTGCTGTTATTTTTACCATCATCATTAGGATTCTGCTTTGAAATGATGCCATGTAGATTAACAGATAATTTATAACTAAATTATGTAAGTCACATCTACAGCACCTTCTGTAAATGAAATAGGCAATAGCGTCCAATTCTCTGAGGTTGGCAGTATTTTAGATGTCTGTGCAGAGTAAGCTAAACTGTGCCCAATATTGTTATCCCCAGTGTAACTGCAGCTGTTATTAAGGGCCTATACAGCATGTAGTCACACACATTGCCTCTGAATGGAAAACCAGCACGGTATGGTAAAGAAAACTTTGCCTGAGATAAATTTAAATTAGATATCCACAGAAGCTTCACCTTCCTATTTTGAAACATTAAAGAGAATTGAAAACTTCAGTGACTGGAGCTTACAGCTTCCTAATTAGGTATCCTCTCCAAGATGCGTGGCAGAAAACACCCATGTCTCCTAAAAGAAATATTCCTGTTTCACGTAAAGACAAATCCATGTTCACAGAACTAACTGAATCAAAAATAGTGATATGGGAGATCTGTAGCAGAGGTACTAATAGAACTCATATCTTCATTTTTCAGTGCTGTGTTTTGTGTATTGGAAGATACCCACATTTCTGTACAGCAGATATTTCAATAGGAGATCATGATTGTTATTGTCCTCCTTTGATCATGTAGAATACCATGACACTTGATGGGAATAGACCCATAATAGATTTCTTTTAGTATTTTCTACCAAGTAGAGGAGCACAGACATCCTAGTGAGAGCTATATTTACTTTGGGTGAGGAGAGTGAAAACACTTGGTCTTGAATAATTTGGTGCTTGCTGCCCATTCCCCAGTTGTGTTATTAGAATAACTCATTGTCAATGCATTGCAAATCTGTAGTCACTCGGGAAGAACAGTGGCATCATTGGTGCAGGTCATTCATTAACTGTGGGTGGGATGTACAGCTAGCACTGTCCTTAGTAGTTTAGAGAGTACATGGTGATAACGTCAGATAGAAGATGACTGAGCACTGGAAGTAACTTATGTATCAGTTTGATGCTGCAGTTTGTGATCAGGATCTTCAGAACACAAGATGACAGTCTTGAAACAAACATATAAACAGATGACCTCTATCTCATTTATTCATGCTTGCATGATGAACTTCCATAAAACAAACCACAACATTTTGGGAGGCATATCCTGATGGGAGGAGCTACAGATAGGTATTTATTTTAATTTAAATAGATAAGTTTTCCTGCATCTTAGTGTGGCTTATTTAGTTCAGAACTTCAGCTGGTTGTTTTCCATGTCATGCTGATCTAGGACTGTTCTCCTATCAATTCTAAAGCTTTTGACATACTGCATTCAAGATCATTTTGGATTAGTGGGAATTCTAAACCCTAAAGTTTTGATTACTTGTGACACCTCATTTATTTGGTCCACTAGCATGTACCAATGGATGATTTTATTCAAATTAAAAATTTCATTTCCTCTCCATCACATTTGGATTTATTTTTCACCGCCCATCCCCATGCTAGAAATATACTCAGAATATACACGCATGCAGCCAGTAGGACTTACAGACACACATCCACAGTAACACGATCCGATATCACTAACTGTAACAGGAGAAGAGCAGTAACGCTCAGGTCTCTAAGTGGATGTGGCATTGTTTAAGCCTCAGGCATACAAATTAAAGCACCTAGTAGCTGGCGTAATTTGCTTGGTCAAATATCAGGACAATTTTTCCACTAGCTCCATCCTAAGGAAAAAAAAAAAAAAGAAAAAAAGAAAAGAAAAAAAAAAAGCACAGACAAACTTTGAAAGTAGCCTCTCCTTTCTTCTACTCCCTGTATTCTGAAATGCATTTGAAGACAGTGGAATAGCTGCTGGCATTGGAAATAAACTGGCACTAGAAAATAAACAAAGCATAGTAGTAGCAAGTCACAGAGGCCAAAATAGACTTTAGGCACGAGGATGTTTCCCTCACTCTTCAAAAAAGACCATGCTCAAGGAAAAAAAGGAAAAATATTTGGCCAAGTAAACTTGGTCTAAAGTTACTGAAGTTAAAAACAAAACAAAACAAAACAAACAAAAAAAAAACAACAACAACACAAAACCAATCAACCAGCCAACCAAAAAAACCAGCTGTAGGCCCTTTAATAAGCAGCTTTCTTATTGCAGCACAATTAGGTAACTAACACAGCAGTTGAAATTCAATGAGAATTGGTACTTATCTCCCTTAAAGTGTCTTTTCCTCGAGCATGTGTTATTCCTACTACCTAGGAATTAGTGTCACTAATCACAAACTTAATTTATCACAGCATCATTATTCAGGTTTCCCTTTATTTGGTTAATTTGACAAACTGCAAAACATGGGTCTATTGCAGGCCAGCACAAGCATTTTTTTTTTTTTTTTTTTTTTTTTGGTGGTGTTGTGTACACTTTCTACTTGGCTGTGTTGTTTATTGTCTCAGGTAGTCAGAGAAGTGAGCCTGTGAGCCTGGCAAGTATCTCCTGGAATAGGCAGATCGCTGGTAACATAAACATCTTCTCATTGATAGCTCTTTCCTCTAATCCCTGACATTACTGTCAGTATTTGACTTCACAGACAAGAGCAGCACGATCAGTAGTACAACTGCACTTCTTATTTCAGCTGATACCCACACTCATGGACAGCCAATGCAATCCACTTTTCAACCATAGGTCCCTGTTAGCATCTCTTTATGCTGTCCAATAAGCCATCCATTTTCCATTGCCAGGTAAAGACTGAAAGACATTTAAGCAAAACACTTGTATGGTTGTTTCTCAGAGAAGAACTGTGCTGAAATGAAGTTGGGCTGAACCCTGAGTTGCTTACTCAGTTTGTCCTGTCTGTTTTTTTTTGGTTAAGTGGTGACTGAACACAGTAGGAATTTGCTTTGTGAACACCAAAGGAGAGACTTTTATATGCATTTGAGCAGCCAAAACAGAATTCAGCTGGGCTACAAGGTATTAAAAAAAAAAATGCAGAAAAATTAAAGGAAATCTGCTGAAATAACTCAGAAATAGCTGTTGTTGATATTGCCTTCTCTTGCTTCTCATATGCATTTATTCCAGTGTGACCACATATGAGATGTTCTGGAAAGCTTTCTTGTAGTTTATTACAATGTTTTCTTCATCAGAAGATGAGGAGAACTGTTTCAAGAGGGAGTTTCATTGCATTTAAAATTCTAAAGTTCATTTTATTCCATATAACAAACATCACCACAATGGCAGAGCTGATAGCACAGCCTGCTAAACAGAACAGGTAACTTATAGAAAAAAATCCCTGTGTCATGGCAATGGCTGAAACTGTATATCCCGCATCATCTTAGCTTTGAGACTGTCATTATCCCTTACCTTGACATTAGCATGTAATTTCAATTCACAGTTTTTCTGACTTCCTCCACAACTTGAAACCTCTTTTTTTTTTTTTTTTTTTAAACTCTTGGCCCAAAATGGGAATCATGGGCAGAGAGCGGTGACTCACACAGCAGAACAGGAGCAGAGACAGGAGCTGCACTCCCGATCTCTGACCACATCCACCAGCAAGCTCACAGCAAAGTGTAAAGGGCTGGCAGAAGGTGGTGCAGGTTTTCCCAGGGACTGGAGCAACACGAGACCAGAGGTTTAGAAGTGGAAAATGAGCCAGACGTCTAGCTCACAAAATCCAAGCCCTGTGTATCTTCTCACACGGCTTCTCAGCACCATTGGAGGAGGTCTATTCTTCAGTTCTGCCAGTTTTCCTCAGTACTGAAATGATGCTGCCTCTCAGCTGCTGCAATCTTTGACCTCTCCCACATAGAAGTTAACAAAGTGCCCTGCTGTGGGACGCATGGAAGTGTCCACTGGGAAACCACCAAGAACTGACCAAATTAATTTCAAATATTCTGAACTGGATTGACATGAATTGAGATATGCTTTCATCTCTGGTCTCCTCATAGATTATCATACATGCCAAAATAAAATAGACAATGTATGCAACATCCTAAACTCACTCCATTGAGAGCTGGCTACATAATTAACTGGAAAAAAAAGGCACCTTGCTTTACTCTTTTTACAATAAGGATTTGACAGGCTGGTGACAGAACATTTTTTATCTCTTGGCAATATTTTTCAATTTTTCTCTCTCATTATTTTCCTTGAAACTGCTCAGTTTGGCATATAATTTGTATGGGCAACACTATATAAAGGGAACGTGTTCTCCTGTTTCTGTACACACAGTAGTCTTTGAAAGCAAGGACAGTAATTAAAGTGCCTAAAGATGAGTATGTCATAGAGCCTGTCTTCAGGTTCCTGGTCTTGAAATCTTATAGTAATTTTTCAGAATTAATTTCAGAAATGCCTGTCACACACAGCTGTAAGCCGTGCAGAGACTGACTTTAGTTTGTTATGGGAATCTCTGGAAGCTCTGACTCACAGAGGGGATACCACCTTGCAACTCAATACTACATTCTGAGTTCAGAAAAAACACCTAAAGCAGTTGTGTCATAAAGATGCTCTTTGTGAAAGTAGGGAAATTATGTTCAAAATACTAATGAATTTCTGACATACATGTATATACAGTAAAAAGTAAGCAACTTATGGAACAGAATTGAGAAAATATTGCATTTCCTGGAAAGAGAACACAGCAAAATGCATTTTCCTTATGTCAGCAATAAGCTTTTTTTTCCCTTATCAACATATGATTTTTCCTCTACTGTGTTGCTGTCACTACTCCTCTCCCATATGGGCATAAAGGTCGTGATCCAGAACTCCCTGGACTGCACCCCTGAGTAGCAGAGCATAATGATGGTGCAAGACATAATTATTTAGCAGCTTAATCAACTTGTCTATTAAGTTCAGAAGTTGTTTACTTTCTAAGAGGTAAATTATAATCTACAGGAGGAGAGGGAGGAGAGACTACCTTTTTTTTTTTCTTTTTTTTTTTCCTGTGCTTTACACTGATATTAACAAAATAGACCCTCTATAGTCCCTTCCAAACTGGATGTTTGGAAGTTTTGCTGATGCACTATGACAACTTTAATATTAAAACATACAATGCATTGATAGTAACTGTCTTACCTTGTGTTTCAACTAAATGACAGTATTCAGTCCTGAAACAGAAAACATAACAAAACGACTAAACCCTAAGCAATCCAACCCCAAACTGTTCACTTATAGCTTTTCACAAAATTGAAAAATATCTGAAACACATGTTGGGGTCTGAGTCATCTATCTGTGCAACCAACTTGGGATAGACACAAGGTTTACAAAACAAGATGCATAGAAGATACATTAGATAAATTAATCAATATTTAGTTTATTCTACTGGGCTTATCTTCATTAAATTAATGTCTTTTTTTTGTGTGTGTGGTCGTGGAGTGCTTTGCATAAAAGCCTCCTTGGTAAGCTGAGCTTTCCCATACAAACCCCAGCCAAATTCACCTTTCTTCCTGAAACCACAGTTTGCTTCTTGGCATGAAATCCATGACTGAAATGCTGATAATGACTCCCAGAGAAATCTTCCAAACACTCTTCATAATATCATGTATGATATAGTGACAAGCTATATGTTTCCCAGGCACAGAGATTGAAAATGGAAATGTTAAGTATAAATCTTTGTGGAAGTTTCAGTAATTTTTAATAATTTGTTCTTTTGTGGCATTCCTATGTGAATGATATATTTGTCCTAGAGCAATGTGAATTCATTTCCCCACATCTATAATATCTGCAGTAAGCTAAATTAAAAATACATTTGTACTTGTACAGTTAAATGATCATATTTAATGAAATGTCGGAGATGAATCTTAGCAAATAGTCAGGAAATTATTTGAGAAAGAGCAGCATTTCATTACTGGCAGTCAGGGAAAAGCAAAGAGATTAAACAAACCGTTTACTCCTCCAAGACATCTGAAGAGACAGGGGCAGGTAGGAACATCGGACCTCAGTGGGGGCTTTTACCTGGGAAAGGGGAGCTTCACATCTAACTTTTGGCCAGTGGAGAAAGCTGGGGCACCTGGCTGGATGTGGCTGTGGGTGAGGCATGGGTGGCGATGGTAGAACATCCTGAGCTGGAGGGCACCCACAGGGATCATTGAATCCAGCTCTGCTGGGTGGCAGGGTGGTGGCAGCTGCAGCTGGCCAGGGTTAATGGGGGAGACATGGTGCGCAAGGGGCCTGCTAGGAGGACAGGGAGCCAGGGGCACTGCTCAGGGTGCGAAGGAAGAGCACACAGTTTTCCTTACAGCAATGAGAAACAGTGGAAAGGTGAAGTGCAGACTGGTTGTTAAAGCCATCCAGATATTTTATTTCCATGAGAACTGGGGCTCTGTTGAAAAACTCCCTGGGGAGCTATTGGCGTCTTTCACCAATTGTCCATGGTTAAAAAATTTGGCCCCCAGCCCCTTGGGGAAATCTGTCTGGTTGGGAGCATGGCTGCCCTTAGCTCTCTGTTTAATTGATGGGGAGAAACACTTACAGAAGAGATTCATATCTCAGGTACGCTGGCTCAGCCTTTGCCATACTTGATTTCTGCTGGGTCAGGAGCAGAGAGCAGTGAGGCATCCACCTCACCTATGCTTCAGCCAGTTATGGTGTGAATCCAGCCCTCTGCCCCTCTACCTGTGTTTGTCAGATGGGAACACTTGCAGTGTTTCTCACCCACCCTCCATCTCTTTTGATTCTTTAAACTACAAGATCTTCAGGCTACAGACCAGCACAGACTAGGTCAGGTCTGTGTAGAGGATGTGGCCCAACCAATTGCTCTGTGCTACTGTAGAATGACTGCTACAAATGTGTGAAAGAAACGAAATCAACATCTATAAATAGGATCAACATTTTAACTGATTAATTTTCTCAAGTTCTGTAACAAATCCTCTGGGAGCACTGAAGCCATCTGAATATCAGAATTAAATTCCAAACCAAATATACAAATCTAATGAGAGATGTAGAAATGACAGAGAACACACCGATTTTCTGGATTCAGCAGACAATATAAATGAAAGAAGACAGACAGAAGGTATGAAAAAATTCCATATCACAAGAGTGGTCTCAAGAAAATGCAGGAGTGCTGATCTTCATGTCACATAAAAGTACTTCCATAGTATTTTAAAGATATTAACAGTCCTTGATAATTTCCAGGTACATTAAATAAGTGAGATATGCATACTCCAGTACTGAATTAATAACAGAGGGTAATATGTACACATAAGCATATATTGGTACACATAGCTGACAGTGCAATGGTGACTAGGTTGTGAAGACAAAGAATTTCTAGTCACATCCATGCAAGTGTGTATACCTATGGGCTGCCATTTCTTCCTTTTTGAATTCTATCCTCTCTAGGACACTGCAACCACAATGTTTTTATGAAAGAGAGCTGAGCTTCTTGTACCTCATTCTTCTGTAGTTTTTCTTCTTCTTGTTTTCATAGCAATAGCAAATTAAGAAAGCAGATAAAATAAGTTAGTCTAGCTTACACATCTGTGACCATATAATGTTTAAAATAAACACCTGAATACATAGAGGAATTTACGAGATTCTGATTCGCAACTGAAAAAGAAAAGACTGCTGGATTAGTTAATCAATAAATCAGGTGTACAAAGCCATCTGAATTCACTGAACAACGCACCGTAGAAGAACTCAGATCATGCATATGAAATTGAATCATGGAAATATGGTTGAGGCACATCATGTTTGAAGGAGGAGGGTGCCAATCACCTCTGTTTGTCAAGCTCCTTTGTGATGTGAGTCACCACCTTAAGGAGACAAAGGGTCTAGGTGCGGGTCAGCATAATTCTCATGTCTGCCCTGATTACTTTCAGGGATATACGTAGAGACTTGCCACACATTACTAAGCAGGTTCTTGCTTTTGAAGTCATCTCTCTTTTCTCGTTTGGACTTGGGGGAGAAGTACTGGAAATAGGTTCAAAGCACAGCTGCAAAATTTGTTCTGCTGTAAGTTGTCACCATTACCTGTTACCATTCTCCATTACAGAGCCTGAGGTCTCAGAGGTTTTTGTGGCAGGAGACAAAAGGGATTTCTACACAGGAATACTGCCAATGTTCTTTTGTGCCATGTGATTTGAGGCTGGAGAATACAGTAGATTCTCCAACAAGATATTTTTCTCCTAATTGCTGCAAAATACATATTCACCTACTTAATGAAACACAGAATGATAATACTGAAAGATGCTATCAAACTGTCACCTTTCAATTCCATTGAATTCTGTTTGGATAAAGATGTGTTTCAAATCTACTTTACATTTGTAATTTAAACAGGACAAAATATGCCACAGGCAATTTTAAACAGCAACATTATTTTAATTTCCTTTTTTTGTATCAAGTTATAAATGGGGATTATTCAAAATAAAACTGAAACAACACTACATTCCTAAATTCTTAGGAATCCTGAAAGATTTCTCAATATTCAGAGTCTAAATAACCCATGTGAAAACAAAAAGAGACATTCAGCACACACACACTTTCTTAAGTAGAAAATGTGCATGATGACTCTTGCATTTAGTAATTCTCAGTGGAACAGCAGAGATGCACAACGAAGTTTTGAGTTTCAAGCTCCAATACAGCAAATTTCTTTATCATCTGCACACTTTTAATCAGATATTCTTAGGCAGTTTAGTGAGCTGACTCCTTAATGCTGTTGATATTTCTCTCTCTCCCATCCTACTGTCCAATCCCCACTAATAACACATGTTATCATGTATTCACTTTCCCTTAGCTTTTGTTCCTTTGGACTTCTTAATCACAACAATCCTTGAGGTACCAGAAACAGCACAACATTCTACATCACAAGCAGCAGGTCCTGTGAAAACCTCTGCCAGGAACAAACCTTCATCAAAGTGTGTTGTATTAGGAGCACTGAAAAGAGCAATGAAGAATGGCTGCTCAGGACAGGCAAGATCAAAGTGGAGACAGCAGCAGCAGCAGCAGCCACAGTTGTGTTTCCCTAGGAGAAAAATGAGCTTGTGCATTCAATAAACCACAACAACGTCTTAAGATCTCATCCCAGCTGTACCAGAACAGCAGGAATCAAAATACTTGTTAATGTTGTAATATGTTTGCTTTCAATCAGACAACAGAAGAATTCATCCCATTTGCTCAATATTTTGCCCTTGTGAACTCCATTGCCACAATAGCTTTGTAAGCACATCTGAGCAATTCCACGGTGGGTTTTACATCTGTGGTAAGTTGTATCTGCTGTAACTATATGCAGGACTTATGTTTTACAGAGACTGGAATGAATGATTCTTCCCCAAATTTGATTCTGTAAAAAGCTACTTGACTGCTCCAAGTAATCTTTTTTATTCTTCATCTTAGTTTACTCTTAAGGGTTTTTCGTTTCATCTTTTTCTGCTGTCCTAATGTACACAAATCACTTTTAGAGATAGTGTCATGTGTATGAAGGGAGCAATTTATCAATACAGACACCTCTTTGATGAAGGATGGTTTGTCTTTACAAGGCTGGACAGCCCCAACTGAATTTCAATTTGCTGTGGCATGCAAGGGATTTAGGGGATTAAGGTTGGTGAGAGGCTTTAAGCATCAACCAGCTTATTATTGCTGAAGGAATATATGATTTGAAAACCTTGCTTGTCATGATTTTTTTTCTTTAGAATGTAGGGATGAGGTGGAGAGGGATGAGTAAGAAAAGCAATAACCTATTTCATGATTTAACAGTAAAAATTTTCTTCTTCTTCTTTTTTTCAGTCACACACTGCCTAGTTTTGATGGGACAAGTAGAGTTTACAGGGCCACATCCAGTTGACATCAACTAAATATCTGACTGATAATATTTTACCACTAATAATGGATACAAACATTTGTAATAAAAACAAAGCTGTAGGGGAGGGAGAGACTGGAGAAGGCAAGAAATATAAGTCATAAGCATTTATGTAAATGAAGAGGTGGTGAACCGCTACAAATAAATATCATTCTGAACAGTGTATTGTCTGCTCTTTGATACAAGGAAATTGCTAAGGAATAATGTTTCCAGATGCAAAAATGTATTAAATATCTCATTCACCTGCTCTTTGTTGGAATGACAGAGTGGAAGGAAGCCCAAAGGAATCTAGTGGCTTAAAGCTATGTTAGTTACTTTGTGCACCATGATATTAATTAATTACTGGTAAATACAAAAATACTGTGAATCAATCACCATGAAGTCTAACATTAAAGTAAGCACTATGATTTTTTTGTTGAAGTCTGATTCTTTTAAGTAATTAAAACATTACAGGACTCATTTATTTGTTATGCTAACACAGAGCCATTGTGGTTAGTGTCACACTCACATGAAACACAGTGCTGGGGAAAATTACAACCATGAGTCTCTTCCCAGGGCAAAATTCCCAGTTATGCCAAGTATTCAGTTCTGAAGATCAGGTCTAGCTGCCACCAAAAATGTTGTCTCTTTTCTTCATCAGGATATGGGATAGATCTGTACTTGTACAGAAAGCAAAAGAAACTTCAGTGTGAAGTTGCTTTTTCCTTCTCTTCCCCTTCTGTTCTCCCCTCAGTTCTCATGTTCACATAGCTGGAGACTAAAGCCCTGCCTCTGTTCTTAAAGCAGAACAGCACTGCAGACAGGGGATGGCTGTTTTAAATAAATAAATTTATTTTTGCAATCAAGTCCATCTCTCAGAAGAGTTTCCTGATGAGCAGCTATCAGGTCTTCCTCACACCCTTCTTGATGTGGTCTTGATGTAAGTGTTTTTCACAAGAAGTGGAAACATTTCAGCAGGAGATAAAGCCTCCTCAGAATATTCCCATTTCAGAGCCTTTCCCAGAAGAGCAGAGATTTGAACTAGGATCTTTTCCGATCCAGGTACTCTGTGGTACACTAGGGGAGCAGAATAACACTGTCCCAGTTCTAAGACTCTACTACATCATTCCCCATGAAAATTAGTAATTATTGCTAGCATAAAGTCTTCAATTTGAAATAAGATGCTTTCCTTCCCTTTCCAACATCTTAAACCATATTACATACATTTTATTATTAATATATATATTTGGATTTTATTTATTTACTTATTTTATGTTTTTGACCATTGCCCTACCCCTGGAAGTGTTAAAGGCCAGGCTGGATGGGGTTTTGAGCAGCCTGGTCTAGTGGGAAGTGTCCCTGTTCATGGCAGGTGTGTTGGAATTAGTTGGTCTTTACAATCCCTTCCAACCCAAACCATTCTGTAATTCTATGATTCTATGGCTAAATCACGGTCTATCCACACAGCGCTGAATATAGGCTTCTCCATGTCCCCTTGTGGCCATAATGGTCCCTTCCTCTACAGCATGGACTATAACAAATCAGGATAAAACACAACTCATGGCTGTGCTAAGGTTTATCTCCGCTAAGGTTTTAAAAAGGAGTGTCAATTAACTACCCTCTGTCTAGTATCCTCTGGGTTGTGCATAGTTGTTGTCTCTGAGTTTTGCCAAGGACCTTGAATTTGTTTTTGTTTGTTGTAGACCTCATTTTTTTTGTTTGTTATTTTTATACAACTTCTTACAAGCTTAGCATAGTTTGTGTGTGGAGTTGTACATCTCATAGAAATCCTAACACATCACTTACATCTGCATTACAAGAGAGATATGTTCTGAAATGAGGATGCAAACCTTTGAGGAAGTGTTACACAGCTCATGGTATGGAAAGTAGGTTCTTCTGGATATAGACAAAAAAAGTCTTCATGACATCAAGGAAAGCCCAAATGTATTTGAGGCCCAGGTCTTTTTCCACCGTGATTGAAATGCTCAGCTCCCTTGTACTGCTCTCCTTCCATACAGCCACATTACTTACTCCAGAAAGCTTGTGCTTTTTCTAATTTTATCGGTTGTCTCAATACAAAATACAACATCTCTCCATAATGCTTGTTTTCTCTAGGGTGGAAAGACACTGCTTTCTGCACTGTTTATCCTCTGTTAAGTCATCCACATGTTCCTTTCCTGTTCACAGTGTTGTTTATTGCAATGCATACACAGACTGAAATGTCCACACCATGGTATCCTTTAATACTCCATACTTCTACAGAGGTTATGATGCATGTAGTGCTGTTCTTTTCCCTTATCTGGACTCTCATATATGCCTGCATGGGTAGTTCAACACAGATCTATTTTTCTAAACATATCACTTGGCAAATCATCACCACAACATCCCGTAATCAATAAAACAGCTTGGGGAAAATGCATACAGCTACATATCTAGCGGCATAAATGAAATATCTACCTTCTATTTCAGGCCAAGCAACAGGAGACAAATGGGGGGAGGGGAGGGGAGAGGAAGACAACCAAGAAAAATCAGATTTTCTATAATTATATAAATTACAGCAAGAATGACTGTAATCACCTAAAATGCCTCTGGGGAGTTGGATTAGCAGAAGACAATTTCTCAGATCCATACTCCAGGGTTTAAACCTTGGGTTGAGATTCAGAATTAGACTAACAAGCTAAAATAATTAACCCTTAGAAAGCCAAAATATGTAAGGCAGAGGTATACTATCTGTACACTGTCAGTTTCTGGCTAAAGGTGAGGAATGCGTGATTGATACTGTTTTATAATTGTTGTGGGTCTTTATATTTGGCCAGGCTGGTCAGATCTCAACATCAGTCCAAACTGAGCATTCTTCACTGAAAAAACTTCCCAGTTTCTATCCTTTTTACCTCCAATAAAAAAGCAACAGCCACTCAAACAAATATCCCTTAAAGCCAATAACAGACTTCCTTCAGTAATATATGTCTATTGTTAAATAAATGGTAAAATTTTTGATACAGAACTAATCCTAGTTTATATGAAAGCAAACAAAAATATTGTAAAGGAAATTTAGAAGTTTCCTAAGAAAATAAAATAGATGTGTGGTTAGGATATGAAAGTAGATAAGCAAAAAAAAAAAAAAAAAAAAAAAAAAGGAATTTCCTCATTTGCTTTATTTTCTTTAGAAGAATGAGACTTGAAAGTAAAAGCCTTTTGTCTGTCCTACAGATAATGTCTGTAATACAAGAATTAAAACACTCCAGGGACATCTTCTCCACACTTTCCAGTTTTGCAGTGGGAGCATGGCTGGGGCAGTAGAGAAGGGCAGACTGGGCAGGTAAGAGGTGCCTGTTTCTCTGTGTGGATGTTTCCCTGGCTGTGGACAATGCTTCTAAATACCTCAGCTTGGATTTCATACCAGAAAGAGTCAAGGCTTTGACCCTAAGCAGAACTGTGAGTGCACAGAGTTGTATTAATGCTATCTGAACCTCCTTCTCTGTGTTGCAAGTTTTGTGCTTCACCTGGAATCTCAGTCTGAATTTGAATCCAAAATACTGCAGCAAAGTATAGTTATCTGAAACTTGAAGCTACGGAATCTGCTACTGCTAGTAAAGACAAGATGTTCCTGTCTAACAATGAAAATATCAATAATTCTCTTAATCATAGTGAAGCATTTTTTCCATGCAGATATTGCTTTGAGAATAGAAATTCATATGAAAAAACATCAATCAGGGAATTCACACAAATGAATACCTTACAGCCCCAGTGGTAGCCCATCTTTGGCAGCCAGTATTGAAGATTAATGCTGATAAACACTACATTCAACATAACATGTGATTTCTGAAAATAAATCAATTTATTGGATTCCCAGACATATGTATTTTGTAGTTAACCATTGATTACTGACTCAGCTGATTCTGCTGTTCATTCATCACATCTGCTTGTATAAAAACTGAACTATTCTCTTTCAGGACTTCATCTAATATATAGCACAATTACTTGTGAATCAGTGCTGTTCAAGTTAAAAGACATTACATTTGATAGCTGCACACTGAAGTGGCTCCATTTACGTAGCACAAATGTGACAGAGATAGATATATTTTGTGGAGATAAGTATTGTGAATCAAAGAGGCACTGTTGCACTTTGAACTGTACTGAATGCTTCATGCTGCATATTAGGGATGACACTTTACTGTTTGAAGATACTGTCTGTGTTTATGACATTAATTTCTTATTTACCAGAAAAAGATAAAGTGTCTCACTCTCGCTGGCAAACAATAAGTGAAAGTTCCTGTGTCCAAATCCTTGCCTTTTAATCACAGCATATTTCCACTATAAGTACTCTTACATAGGCCTTAATAATGCAGCAGACTTGGGAAAAATAATGGATCTGTAAGCAAATTAATGCAAAAGGAAGGATGGAAAAAGGGCAAATCATTTTGATGAGATTAATTTGCAGGAATGGCAAGGTAACTCCTTAAGTTATTGTTGATTCTTTCTTCTTTTTACCTAAAAAGCCAGGGTTTTTTATTCAAGTCCTAATTTTGTGCAAGTCCTTAAACAGGTGAGTGGCTCTATGAACTAGATGGGTTTCATACATCATGTTAGGCACACACTTAAGACCTAGCTAAACCAAAGCATCAGCTCTGCTGAGTAATAAGAAGTGTCCTAGGTACACACTTTTGCATTTCATTAACCTCATCATTACTGATAGGCACTGTAGTCAAGGATAAAATTACTGGTGACACCTTTTGTGTACAAAGCGCAGTTTTCTACAAAGCAAAAATGCACTGTTTAATTATCATCTATTCCTAGAGTCACAGAAAGCATCTCTATGCATCTCTATGATCAGCACTTTTGTATTTCTGGGGGAAGGATGTTTGGTTATTCCATAATTTTGATAAAACATGAGAACATGATGAGAACATGATGGCAGGGATAGACAGAATGCAGCCAATGAAAGCTGGAAGCAGTGTTTTTCAGGAGTTCATACTGTTGAATAGGAAAGCTAGATGCAACTTCATCAATTACATTTTTATAGGGCTATCAGAAGTGAAAGAGAAATTGTTTTCTCATTTTTTTACCTGGTAAATTATTTATCATTGGGAAAATATTTTAAGTTCTGCTCTGTTTGTCACATCATCCTAGAGACTCCTTTTTTTTTTTTTTTTTTTTTTTTTTTTTTCTGAAATGATCCTAGGTCTTCATTAAAAGAAGTATTAACCAAAATGCTCTGGAAGCAGCAGGTAATTTAGCTGAATGCACAACACCTTATTTTTTTTGTGTTTTCCCTAACCCTTTTCTCTAATTTGCTTCTGTCCACAAGGTTCCAAGCTTGTTGTCCATACCACTGGCTTGTTGTCCATCACTAGATCAACAACAAAAGTCCTCAGCAAAAGTCCTATTTGTCCATGGAGTTAGATGTTGTACCTTGTTTACTGATGACAGCAAAATTCCAGGTGTCTCTTTTGTGTCTGTTTTCAGTCACCAGCATTTGCTAGTGACTGTATACACTGAAGTATATACACTTGAAATTCATTGTGCAAAGGCTCCTTCTCTCAGCTGACCCCTTGCTGTGTTCTTAGGAAGTTAGATACAGCTGTTACGAAATGCTGGTTATCAAAACCTGCTAGTCTGCAGGGAGAGAGGTGCATTATGCAATGCAAATTCAATATGATCATTACTATTATTATTTACACTAAATAACTCATAGCTGTTTATGAAAAAGCCACTACAATCAGTATGTTAGGGTCTAAAGAGCAATTTCACTCGCACTGACACTAAGAAGGGCAAGACTTCCCAGAAAAGATCTGTCAGTTCTGCTTTGGAACCAATTAAATGCAATAGTCTTTTTAATACTGTATGACCAAAAGCAAGATAATCTGATGAATGCAATGCAAAGGCAGTCACAGCCCAACACCCAAAGAGTTTTGTTTTAATAAGGGACCAATTAAAAGCCTTTGATCACCAGATCTGAATGATCATGAAAGAGAATGTAAAATAAATAGAATGAAGAACATAGCCATGAATGGTTTTGTGAATTGGATTAATTTGCTTAAAATCATAAGTGAAAATTCAGCTTGATCAAAAATGGTTGCTAGACAGTCTAAAGGCATCATGATGAGAAAACATGCTGTTCTAGGAACACCTAGAAAAGATGTGTATGCACTCTTTAGTCTGGAAATAGAAGAAAAGATCCTGCTTACATTACCAGCTGCAAACATCTGTTTTTCAGGAAGCAGGATGAAGCACAGATTAAGCAAGAAAAAAAAAATAATACATGAGCATTGTGGAAAATAGATGGGATTTCATTCTGAAGAAGTAGTTATGGGAACAGCAGAACTAATGACACCTGTTTTCCCTATGGCTTTGTGTCTTGTGGTTGATTTCACACCTGCAGGACTCACACAAAACAACACATCTAGAGCAGCCTTTACCTGCCAATTTAATACTTCCTGTGGCTGTTGGCTCCTATTTACTAGTCTTACTCTAGTTAAGCAGTTAGTTTCTGTCAGAAAGAAATGGAGAATGGGAGGATGATTTTGTTAAGTCTGCCAGAGTACATGCAAGGATGGTAGGATCCTTGTCAGCATGGAGAGGAAGAAAGTCTCCACAGTCCATATACTCTAAACATACAATCCAGTTATAGTAACATGACAGATAACACACTAGGGGCCATCACCTCTTGCAATCACTTTTTGCTTTACAAGAGGATGTGCTTCCAGTATCACAGAATCACAGAATTTCTAGGTTGGAAGAGACCTCAAGATCATCGAGTCCAACCTCTGACCTAACACTAACCAGTCCTGCACTAAACCATATCACTAAGCTCTACATCTAAACGTCCTTTAAAGACCTCTAGGGATGGTGACTCCACCACTTCCCTGGGCAGCCCATTCCAATGCCTAACAACCCTTTCAGTAAAGAAGTTCTTCCTAACATCCAACCTAAAACTCCCCTGGTGCAACTTCAGCCCATTCCTCCTTGTCCTGTCACCAGGCACGTGGGAGAACAGACCAACACCCACCTCGCTACAGCCTCCTTTAAGGTACCTGTAGAGTGCGATAAAGTCGCCCCTGAGCCTCCTTTTCTCCAGGCTGAACAATCCCAGCTCCCTCAGCCGCGCCTCGTAGGACTTGTTCTCCAGACCACTCACCAGCTTTGTTGCCCTTCTCTGGATTCATCTGAGGACCTTGATGTTCTTCTTGCAGCGAGGGGCCCAAACCTGAACACAGTACTCGAGGTGCGGCCTCACCAGAGCCGAGTACAGGGGGACAATCACTTCCCTAGACCTGCTGGCCACACTGCTTCTTATGCAAGCCAGGATGCTGTTGGCCTTCTTGGCCACCTGAGCACACTGCTGGCTCCTATTCAGCCGACTATCAACCAATACTCCCAGGTCCTTCTCTGCCTGGCAGCTTTCCAACCACTCATCTCCCAGCCTATAGCTCTGCTTGGGGTTATTGCGCCCCAGGTGCAGGATCCGGCACTTGGCCTTGTTGAACTTCATGCAGTTGACCTCAGCCCATTGGTCCAGCCTATCTAGATCCTCCTGCAGAGCCTTCCTACCCTCAAGCAGATCGACACACGCACCTAACTTGGTGTCATCTGCGAACTTACTGAGGGTGCACCCGATGCCCTCGTCCAGATCATCGATGAAGATATTAAAGAGGACCGGCCCCAGCACCGAGCCCTGGGGGACGCCACTAGTGACTGGCCTCCAACTGGACTTGGCTCCATTCACCACGACTCTTTGGGCCCGGCTATCCAGCCAGTTTCTAACCCAACGAAGCGTGCGCCAGTCCAAGCCAAGAGCAGCCAGTTTCTTGAGGAGAATGCTGTGGGAGACGGTGTCAAAAGCCTTGCTGAAGTCAAGGTAGACCACATCCACAGCCTTTCCCTCATCCACCAAGCGCGTCACTTTGTCATAGAAGGAGATCAGGTTCGTCAAGCAGGATCTGCCTTTCATAAACCCATGCTGACTGGGCCTGATCCCCTGCTTGCCCTGCAAGTGCTGCGTGATGACTCTCAAGAGAATCTGCTCCATGAGCTTCCCTGGCACTGAGGTCAAACTGACAGGCCTGTAGTTTCCCGGGTCTGCCCTCCGGCCCTTCTTGCAGATGGGCGTCACGTTTGCTAGCCGCCAGTCAACTGGGACCTCCCCCGATAGCCAGGACTGCTGATAAATGATGGTAAGCGGCTTGGCCAGCTCCTCTGCCAGTTCTCTCAGTACCCTTGGGTGGATCCCATCCGGCCCCATCGACTTGTGCACATCCAAGTGCCATAGCAGGTCGCCAACCATTTCCTCGTGAGGGTCACATTCTGCTTCCCATCCCCTTCCACCAGTTCAGGGTACTGGGTATCCAGAGAACAACTGGTATTGCTGCTAAAGACTGAGGCAAAGAAGGCATTAAGCACCTCCGCCTTTTCCTCATCTTTTGTAACTAGGTTTCCCCCCTCATCCAGTAAAGGACAGAGATTCTCCTTAGTCCTCCGTTTTGCGTTGATGTATTTGTAAAAAGATTTTTTGTTGTCTTTATCAGCAGTAGCCGGATTGAGCTCCAGATGAGCTTTGGCCTTTCTAATTTTGTCTCTGCACAGCCTCGCAACACCCTTATAGTCCTCCTCAGTGGCCCGCCCTTTTTTCCAAAGATTATAAACCCTCTTTTTTCTCCTAAGATCAAGCTGCAAGTCTCTGTTGAGCCAGGCTGGTCTTCTTCCACGCCGACTCGTCTTTGGGCATGTTGGGACGGACCACTTCTTAAAAAATTAAGATTTCCTTCCTGGACTTCTCTGCCCTTCAGAACCACCTCCCAGGGGACTCTGCCAACCAGTGTCCTGAGCAGCTCAAAGTCAGCCCTCTGGAAGTCCAATACCAGTTTTACTGGTCCCCTTCCTGGCCTCGCCAAGAATAGAGAACTCCACCATTTTGTGGTCACTCTGCCCAAGACAGCTTCCGACCACCACATCTCCCAACAGTCCTTCTCTGTTTGTGAAGAGAAGGTCTAGCAGGGCACCACCCCTGGTAGGCTCACTAACCAGCTGTGTCAGGAAGCTATCTTCCATGCTCTCCAGTAATTATGTATGACAATCCAGTAATTATGTATGACAATTTAAATGTGTAAAAATGGGTGATTCACTGCCTGTAGGAACTGCCAGTATTGCACTTGGTCCCATATGGACAGTGGTGCCCTAAGAACAATTGCCGCTATTTTGGCGTATCTCTGGTCGAGCTGTGTCTCGGAGTCACGATATCACAAGTAGTCAGCTAGCGCCCAGTTTGCCTTTGTCTCTGTGTGTACAGTGGGGCATTTCAATGCAGGGCACGAGGAAAGGGGATTTAGATTCCTACAAAATTAAAACAATGTTTTCCATACAAATAACACTAGTGTAATGTCTGTATGTGAAACAAGTCATCAAAAACAGCCACAAAATTTCTAACACTCAACTGTTCCAAAATTGTGCAGTGACTTCAGTGGTGTTACTTTTCCATTTACAACTGCAGAGAATCTGTAGAATGGTCTTTGATTAAAAAAAAGTAGATTATTCTAGGTGTACATATTATTCTGTTCCATTCCATTTTGTCCTCAGTATTTATATATATGTATAGTAATACAGAGTAAACCTCATTATTACTTTGAAAGTCTTTGTGTTCAAATTCTTTATTGCCTCACTGAAATGTTACCATACAGTCAAGACAATAACACAACTGCCATTGATTACTGACATTTTATTTACTCTCACTTTTCTATACAATCCAGGTTTCTTTGCTGTTGTTTCAAACTAAGCGAATTGTGGAACTGACATGTTCTTCAACGACAGCTCCATCAGTTTCCAACTATAACAATAATAGCACCTTTAAATTAGATTGAAGTTTTGCTTTCAAAATGGCTTTTACAGTGAAGGCATCTCTCCTCTCTGTACTGCACTGCTTGCATGTTTATGACAACCTGACTGTAATTGCAGCTGAGAAATAATTTAGGTTTAAAAGCTGTTAGTCCCAGATGTACAACCGAATTCGAGTCTTCATTACAGAAAACACGGTGGATGGAAAAAAAACAGACAAGGTCGGAGCTGTTCAAGGAGCAGCGAGAGGAAAAGGTGATTATCCTGGCAAAAGCCCACAGGTACCTTGCCTTGTTGAGCTGTCTTTGACTGAGGAAAAGCTACATCTGTGAGGAATGTTGCTGTCCTTTTAGAGGTATTGTGTGGAGGCAAATGCCAGGGAGATTTATGTGGTTCATTCTCTGACCTGTGATAATGCATCATTAGAGCCCTCCATGTTTTCCACCTTTGTGAACAGAGACTCATAACAGGGACAATTATGAAAAAAACAAAACAGAAGAGAAGTAGCAGCAGTGGCAGCAGGGGGAAGAGTGGCTCAAGCACACAGAACTTCACCCAGGAGTTGAACAGAGAGATCTTTTTTACGTTGTACCTTCACATCACTTTAAGAACTTCATCCTTCCCTGACTATCTGTCCAAACCTCAGGCTCATTGACAGAATCAGAACATAACACAAGCCCAAAAAACCTCCACAGCTACCCTCCTTGTTTAACCCTTCACTTTCTTGGTAAGTATTATAATATATTTAGAGGTATAAGAAAGTTATAGGGAGAGCTGAGGTCACTTGTGGTCCCCTCGGAGAGCTCTATTGGGTCCTCTGAAGCGAAATGATAACAGTGAAAACTATTTCATGGCCCTGTGTACCTTTGCTTTTATCCTGACCCCAGGCAATTTTTTTATTTAGCATGCTGAAATGCAGGACTGCTGCTATAGCTGACTGACTGGGGAATAAGTTTGTATCTACTTAACCAAACCAGACTAGCATCCCCTCTTCTCTGGCCGTGGATGGATATGGATTCAAGCAGTTATAATGCTTTTTTGAGAACATTACCGAGACATTTTAATCACGGCTTGCTGCACTGGTAGATTAGTACCCAACGCAATGACCTTCTTTTTGCTGTGGACATGAACATGCCAGAAAACCAAACTGTACTATTCTTTTTCTTGATCCAATAAATTAGGTTTAAATAAACAAGAGAGACAAGTGCAATGCACTTTGAAAATCTGAATGTACCTGTTTTGTAGTGGAAAATGGAATGCTCTTTTTTTTTTTTTTTTTTTCCCATAAAAGTGCTCCTGTCTGTGTTTGTCTCTTAGGAGACAACACTATAACCTGAGTTTATGCATGGCTTCCTACATATTTTGCACCAGGTGATTATTAAGAAACAAAACAACACAAAAAATTGGTGTGGTTAGGAGGTATTAGAATACATTAGTCTGATTTTCTGTCTTCTCCACTGCACTGAAGTCCAATACCACAAATGTGCACAAGAAAATCCATTGTCGGGAGGCAGAAGCATGGAGAAAAGACGTATGTGAAAGCCTTATAACCACATGTAAGATTAACCATTAACATGAAGTGCAAGGGCCACATGCTCCATTCCTTTGCACTGTTGTTTTGGCACTCCATTGAGGAAAAATAAGCAAATATTCCACATCAAGAAACCTGTGATCTGCACCCACCTTATGTTCTGTGGCTTCACAGAAAGAAAGGGCTGATTCTGAAAAGGGAAACTAGTTCCCTTGAGCCCACAATATTTCAGAATATTCCAGCCCAGGGTTTTCTCAATTATTCCCTATGTATATACAGAATGAGATACATTTTACAACACAGTGGTGGTTGTAACAGCATGTACCAACAGACAGAGAAGTTAGCAATCTCCTAGGCAGCTCTGCCACCTTCTTTTGGGAAAGAAGAGGGTAGCATCTTGCAGCTTTGTGGAGAGGTGCAAGAGGATCTGCTGCCTTTCTCTGCAGGGAAAAGGTGCTGGGTTGGATGTATTTTATCACATTCCACATTTAAGTAGCTGGAGCATCATCAGCAGAACCATCTTACAATTCAAAAATCCCTGTCTTATACATCTAACGTGTTGTCCTCCAGACAGAAACAGCAACACAATGCATACCTTCCCCATTGACCAGAGTGTGATTCCATGTATGAAAGTCAGAGGCCATGGCACATTTGTTCTGTGCTAATGTTCCCAAATGGGGATCACTGTGGTCCAAAATGGAGCCTGTCTAGTAAGCAAGAAAGGAAGATTTTATCTTTTAGAGATTTTAGAGGGTTTGCTTGGTTTTTGGTTACTCTCTGCTTGCTTCTGATGGCACAGAAAATAAATAATTCAAAAGAAAAAAACAAGAAAAAAACTAATCAACATAAAAAGGTGGCAATTTGGTTTTGGTGAAGCATAACAGATGTTTTGTTCAAGCACAGTTGTATAATACTTGCATTAAAAAAAGAAAATGTTTTATTTCTCCTGTGTCCTGAAAGGCATGTAGTAAAAATAATTTTATTACTACCAGGTGTCTGTCTCAGGTGGTCTGGTAAAAAAAAAAAAGAAAATATTTTTGCAATGGTCGTAAACACCTTTACAGTATCTTAATCACTCATGGTTAAGATTGAGATAGTGCAGAAGATTTTGATGCACAAGTTCAATGCAAGGCAAAACAGATTGCAATAAATTCTCTGATACTTCTGCCTGCTTATGTTCGGCCTGCGCAGTCAGGCACTCCTGTGGACAAAATGCAACTGGCCACTGATGTTTTAGGCATCTTGGCATGCAGAAACCTATTAGAAAAACATTACACGCCACAGCACCAAAATGTATCAGGGCAGTGTGAAACCAGTGTTCCCATTGCTTTTAATCTTCCACTGCTGGATCTGCAGTATTGGCACCGATGATGAAAAATATCCTAGCAAGGTTGCTAGCCAAGCATGCAGAATTATTGGGAAAGCAAAAGCTTTTCAACAACCTGAAGAACCTGTTGTTTGTTCTATGTTGCCAGTCAAGGTTCAAGATCATTTGAGCCTTAGCTAAAGTTTCCTAAAAGATTAAGTGATTTACAGTTCATTCCCATTTCTATTGAAGATTTTGACCAGTATTTCAAAAATTCTTCTAGATGGTCATTTCTTCTCTCTTGCAAAATGGATGCCTTCAGAAGGCAATTAATTTCAGCAGTGGGTAACAAGTGATTATGAAATACTGCATTTCAGTAGAAATTAGATACTTATTACTCTTTGGTGCTCTTGAGATTCACAGTTAATAAGAATGCTAATGATAATACAGATTAAAAATAAAGGATATTTGTTTGTCTCAAATGGCTTTTCAGATGAATACCTAGAAACCCTCCAAATGCGCAACATTCTTTCTTTTTTTTACAAATGTGAAGCCAAGCCAAAGGAAGATTGCAGCCTTTTGATAACATCCACGGATACATTTCTAAACAGAAGTACATTACAGCAATGAAACAAACAAACAAGCAACACTGTAAGAAAAGGAAGTCAGATTTGCTCAAAAACAGAAGGTGCTGTTGTCCCTAGCAGACCATTTGGATGAAAGGGGCTTCTGCAGCCATGCTGCTGCCAGCAGCTCAAGCTGGCCAGAACAGTCCGAGGGGCTGCAACTGCAACCTCTCCTAAGGCAGGTAACTTCCCACGTAACAGCTGCAGGGTGATCATATGGAAAGTTCCACATTTGGCTTTTTGTTTTACTTTCAGATGATTTATCAAGCAAAGAATTTAAGCATTAGAAATCTGATGTTCCATGCAAAAATCTGATTTTCATAAACATTTTTTGTATTTTTTCTCCATGTCCTTTTTTTTTTTTTTGATCATTTCTTTAAATATGAAGAGGAACTAGAAGTTCTTTGGGCACCTTCTTCTTCTTTTTTTTTTTTTTATTTTTTTATTTTTTATTTTATTGTTTAACCTTCTTTTATTACCTGCAGTGCATCAACAATATGCCAGAAACAAAATAATGCAAAAAATGCAGCCACTACAGTGTGCTACTGCTACAGGTGCTACTTGGAAAATAGAAATGAAGCTTGTCATTTGGTAGCTTCGGTGGCATGCAACTGTTTCAGGAAGAGGTCTCATGAAATATGTGGGAATATTACTTGGGAAGGTAACTTTGAAGGGCACTGAGGCAAAGGAAATAAATGTATTGTTTCTGAGGAGAGAGAGGGCAGAAGACAAAGCAGAAGATAGCCAATTAATGAGTGATCACTGTGTGGGGAGGATAAGGCAGAAGGGCTTGCATCACACACTTCCAACCAGTTCCTGCTCTGGTAGTCTTCATACTAAAGATATTGCTACTTTATAAGTGTGGATCCTCTACTGGTCAAGAATTATAACCTTCAAGGTAAGGCAGCTTTAGCATGTACACTAACCTCAAACCACCTACCTCTCAAACAGCATTGAGTTTTAACTACACATCAGTGTCAAAACGACCCTGCTCCCTCTCTCTTCACCTTCTCCTTTCCAGGCAACACTTTTGCAAAAGATTTGGTAGGTTATCACTGGAAATACCAAGCAATTTAACAGCCGTAAGAAAAGGGGATTCTTCAAGGATATCACACATAATCACAGAATTCACAGAATCACAGAATTTCTAGGTTGGAAGAGACCTCAAGATCATCGAGTCCAACCTCTGACCTAACACTAACAGTCTCCACTAAACCATATCCCTAAGCTCTACATCTAAACGTCTTTTAAATATCTTACAAAGCTAAAAGATAGTGAACTTGTTCAGCACAAAGGAATGATATTTGGTGTCAGAAGTAAATTACTCTCATCCCTTAGTATTACACTTAATATATTTGTTGATTCTGGAGATATTACGTGCATGGATGAACTCACACCACTCTTCCAAACCCTGGTGTTGATGTATTCACACTTCAGAGATTTTCAATGTGACAACAGTTTGGAAAAAGAGGAGAAAAGCTTTACCCACTTACTTCCTGATGCAGCAAGTGTTAAAAAAGCACATATGTGACTAGCTTGCAAGATATCCTCAAATCTTCTTAACTCATAACTATTCCCTTCTCATGCACAGAGGTCAAATTAGTTTTCTAACAACATATGCTAGGATGATAGCAGATCCAGGCATCTACATGTAGACTCACTGCTCCAACAAAAGCAAAACTTCCAACTTGTGCAGTGCTGGAAAGCCTTGCAAGAGGGGAATATATATTTAAACTCCTGCAAATGATATGAAATCCACCTCATTGTTCACACACTTCTGTAATTAAAAAATCATATCTACATAGTCATAGTCTAGAAAATAATGCTCCAAGAATTTCTCATGTAAATCTTGACATTAAACCAATCTTACCCTTGTCTTGCCACTTGAATCATTTATTTAAGCGGTGATAATAAAAGGTGTCAGCAATTCAGTTGCAAGCTCTTGAAGATTTCTGCACGCATTGACCTTTAAGTGTTTGCATCTTGACAGGTGAGCTGTTCTTAATGTCTCCTATGAGATATGGTGGGGGCAAGGGGTCAGGCACGCTAATGATAAAATTACCATTTAACTTTTACCTCACCAGTCTCAGTGCCTGACATTATAAATGTAGGTAACCTTTCACCTGAAGGCTCTCTTTCTTCTGCACTGCTAGAGATTATGGAGAAATGAATGTGCTTGCAGCTGCAGAAGAGGCATTAGTCATGAAAAAAAAAGGTGCTTTTGGTGATCCTCTCCCTTTAATTTTCATTTCTGTTATTTTAAACCAAAACCATATTTTTAGAAAAAGTATGAAGAGGTGTATCCTGTTTTATTTTATCAAAGAGATGGCTATCTGGTTGTTTCTATCCCAGGATGCTACTTCTGCTCAAGCCTATTCTGTTCCTCCTTATTAAGATGAAAGCACTATTTATTAATTAATTCAACTGGATCTGGATGAGGGGATCAAGCGCACCCTCAAAAAGTTTGCAGATGGCACCAAGTTAGGTGTGTGTGTCGATCTGTTCGAGGGAGGAAGGCTCTGCAGGAGGATCTGGATAGGCTGAGGTCAACTGTATGAAGTTCAACAAGGCCACGATGAGTGGTTGGAAAGCTGCTTGGCGGAGAAGGACCTGGGAGTATTGGTTGATAGTTGGCTGAATAGGAGCCAGCAGTGTGCTCAGGTGGCCAAGAAGGCCAACAGCATCCTGGCTTGCATAAGAAGCAGTGTGGCCAGCAGGACCAGAGAAGTGATTGTACTGTACTCGGCTCTGTACTCGGCTCTGGTGAGGCCATACCTTGTGTACTACGTTCAGGTTTGAGCCCCTCGCTACAAGAAGGACATCGAGGTGCTTGAGCAAGTCCAGAAAAGAGCAACAAAGCTGGTGAGTGGTCTGGAGAACAAGTCTTATGAGGAGCGGCTGAGGGAGCTGGGGTTGTTCAGCCTGGAAAAGAGGAGGCTCAGGGGCGACCTTATCACACTTTACAGGTACCTTAAAGGAGGCTATAGTGAGGTGGGTGTTGGTCTATTCTCCCGTGCGTCTGGTGACAGGACAAGGGGTAATGGGCTAAAGTTGCGCCAATGGAGTTTTAGGTTGGATCTTAGGAAGAACTTCTTTACTGAAAGGGTTGTTAGGCATTGAAATGGGCTGCCCAGGGAAGTGGTTGAGTCACCATCCCTAGAGGTCTTTAAAAGACATTCAGATGTAGAGCTTAGTGATATGGTTTAGTGTAGGACTGGTTAATGTTAGGTCAGAGGTTGGACTCGGTGAGATCTTCGAAGTCTCTTCCAACCTAGATGATTCTGTGATTCTGTGAACTGATATCACAGCAGTCAACAAGGTTTTTCTCAAGGATAAGTGGTCTTATTAATAAGATTGTATTGAAGATGTTAATTATTTGCATTATAACCCAACAGAATCAACTTGTTGACATTTACATCCTCGCCCCAGTTCTCCCGAGCTCCAGGAATTTTCAGACCAGAGTATAAAGATACTCCTTTCAAAGGCAGTACTTTCCAATCTGTAGTGATGGATGCACAATAATAGCCTTGATAGGAGTCTGAAGACTACGGAAGGATTGCTGATCTCCCACACATTTATGAAGTGCCTGATTGCTCAGAAGTAAAAATACTAATGGCATTTTCAAACTCACTTATGTGCCTTTGGAAAGTGAGCCTTATTGACTTTCAAGGACACCTGGTCTCCCACAGCATTCAAGTGCTTTTGAAAACCAGCTAGTGATATTTTATGTGTGGCCACCTTCTTATTCCATGATACATTTCAGAATTATGAGTAGCAATTTCTTCCTTCTAACACATACATATAATAATTTATTTTACCTAGTACATACATTTCTGAGATACAGGTGCCATCTTTCACAGACGAAGAAATAAGGCAGAGAGACAGGTTAAAAACTCTGACATTCATTTATGGTGTGTTGTTGAGGAACATCTGGGTGCAGCAAAATCTTTGTTTAGGATCTTCCACATTTTGGATGCAGTTGATCTCTTGCACAGAGTTTATCACCGGTGGCAGCTGCTGCTGAAAGTGTCCTTGCATTCAAATATGTTTTACTGAGCATCTCTTTTTCTACCATCTTTTGTTTGTATCAGCACAGGGACTGAGGCAAGCAAACTATCTTTCTCGGATCTACCAGAAACAAAGCCCAGAAATGCAATACTTCTCTTCAGAGCATTGGCCATCATGGACCAAATTTCTTTTCTTAGGGGACACTTGCTACAGAAGTAACACAATCTGATATGCTAGACAGTTTAAGGGACAAGAGCACGGAACATTTACTTTTCCATGTAAAAGATAAAAAAATTAAAAAAAAATCTAAAAGCCACGCATACTGTGGGTAGGACATTTATCATCTCTAGGAGAACTGTTAGAAAGGGTGCTAAGACCAGAGCCTGTATTTGGTTGATTCATTGGCAGATGCTTCATTTCATCATTTGAAATACGTATTCTTCCTGCTGAAGTTAAAGAACATGAGGATGGGAAACATATGAAGAGACAGACATAGAAAATGAGATTCAGTTCATTTCAGTGATCAAGATCCAAATGATCAAAAGCTTTAGTAAAATTACTTCCCAAGAAGAGCAGCTTCTTTCTGATAAATACAATCATGCAACTGCTAGGGCATAAATCATACTCACTTAAGACTGTATAGTTCAAATATAAATATTTATATTAATTTTAGTGAAATTTGGTGTACCCATGAATCTTCAGGCACAAGTCTTGTTGCATTTTTTTCATGTAATAAGGATATACATTTTGAAAAATCTTCATTCAGAGGTATCAGCCTTAATAAAATTGTACTCTGGGAAGCCTGTAAAAATTGTTTTATCTTCTTCATATCAGAAGACCTGAGTAGATCTATTTCTGGTTTTACCTTTTCATATAGAGACAAATACAGAGTTCAAGCATCTAATAAGTGAAAGGCACAACTTAATCATTGTACTAAGCTGGCAGAGTAAGGAACAGCCTCGGTTTGTACCAGATTGAAAGGACAGTCAGGTTACAAACCTGAAAAAAAACCCACAACCCACCAGAAGAAATATTGTCCATCCAAGAAAAGTTCATAGCTCCTCTCTCACATAAACCTGCACTGCTTTCACCATCAGGGACTTTGTGAAGTAGTGAAGCAGGACAGAAAGCACAGGAAAAGCCTTCCTCTCGGAAGCTTGTGCTCAAATCAAATGTGTTGAAAAGACACAGACAGGGATGTCATTCAGGCTGGATAACTGGGCAGAGTTATTTCCAGGCTTATCAGATCATGTTCCACTTGTCTGAATACTCATTTTACTTCTGTGCATCAACACAAACTCAGCTGCCAGCACCAAAACCAAGATTCATTTCTTCAGCACAAAGAGCTTAACTGTGCTTTTCAGCAGGTTTTACTCCTATCCCTCTGCCCATGTTTGTCCTGGAATGGATTGCAGCTCTTGCATTCAAATTCTGCATTTACTGTGGCATAACTTCCCTCTAGTTATGGCTTAGACCACAGAGGCACACAGACCCAGACATATAAGTAAGAAATTTCAGAACAGTACAAGAGGTTGCAGAGAACCACAGAATTGCTGTCAATGTTTATGAATGGATTTTACAGGTTATGACATAATTTCATCAATTTATCCATTTTTTTCCTGAGACTAGGAGTAGTATTCCATGCCTCTGAAAACTTTCAAGCACATAGTATCAAATCTGTTGAGAGGAAAATATTCTGCCAGGAAAATATTTCTCTCCCCACCTCCTGTATGTAACACATTGAAGGATAAATACTAGCCAACTTCATTCAGTTTGGCAATCAATTTATGAATCTGATAGCTAGAAGCAGAGCACTATGGTAACCACTTAAGGGCAGATGCCTACACTTGACAGAGCACACTCATTTAGCCCTCACAAATCCTGCAATGTTTCTCAGCATGGACCAACATAATCCTTGCAATACCTTTCCAGTAAGAAACCCCAAATGCTGGATTAAGCTCTGTCTCATCCCCTCAGTGTTCAATGAATATATATGATGCTAGCTGGCTTGAAGGAATCTTTCTTTTGATTTCCCAAGGGATATCCACAGAAGGTTTGATCCTGCAATACACTGAACATACTGAACATTTAAGGAAGCCAGAGGAATTTGAAAGTGTAAAGCAATCTCCTGGCTAAAGATATGAAGAGGAGATGTGTTACACCAGCAGTGTCTTATGCAATGTCATGCAAAATATTTCCAGGATGATATCTAATAAGACACACACTTCCTGAAGTTCCCTTACCTCTTGCCAGGTATACCACATTCCTGAACCTGCAAAGAGTATCTGGTTTCATGGCAAGGACCAAGTCAAATCAGAAGACTTCCTATGGTATCGCTAGCCATGTAGCTCACACCTATTAAGTCCAACAGGAAACATATTTTGCAGATTGACTAGAAAACTAAGATGGTAGGACACATTTTAAATACAGATGTCTCCACTTGAGAGCACTTTTATTGTTTCTTAAAGCTTTCAAAACAACATTAATCATGCAAAAAGGCAAAAATGTGGCATGACAGTTCAGGAATGGAAGAAAATGAAACTGACTTTTTCACAGAAAGATTTATGTCAACACATTTCTGAAAATTTATCAATAGTCAAATAACTGTAGTGACAGATTGAGCATTCCAGCAGGGACTGTGGAATGTAATACATTGTGTTTATACTACACAGTTTATGGGAAAATATAGTCTGCTAATACAAAGAGTAAACAGATAGGTCTTTTATATTTCACAATGGCACTCTTTTTTTTTTTTTTTTCTCAGTTAAAATAAAAATAAAAATTGTAGTAGTGCTGATGGGAAAGCTTACTTGTAATTTAGAAACACTTTAAAATGTGTTCAGTTTGACAGGAAAAAAAAAAAAAAAAAAAGAGAGAGAATTTTATAGTAGCTCATCCCCAATATTCAAAGCGTGCTTTATTCTGAGGAAAGACTGGAACTTCAGAGAAGGACAGAAGGACTTTGGATCTAATCCTTATATGTGAAGGAATGACCTTTACCTCTTGCTATGCTTTGTAGACTACCAGACTCATGGAAACTGCTTACAAATCAATATATGGATTTTATCTTTTTATAAGTATCTGTTGCAGGAGGGATTTGTTTAAATGAAAAAGGCATAGTTCATGCTTTCAGTTTCTAGATTCCTCATGATGGATAAGATTTAATCAGGGGATGAATTAAACATCTTACTTTCGGCATGCTATGTCATACAGATGTTTCTCAAATGTGAAATAACTGAGTTGTGCATGTGTGTACATACATGAATGTATGTGGGTGTAAATGTACATGTACGTAAGCATGCAGAAGTGTATCTCCTTAGCAGCAATGAAAGCACATAATCAATGCAGATTACATTTAAATCCAGTCTGGTAATCCTCTGCAGAAAAGCTGGAAGGAGAGTTGTTACTTCAGAGATTCTGCTGACCACTTCTTCCTACTCTGGAGATGCTGAATGGGAGTCTCAGGTGCAGCATTGCCAAAACTGTGCCCCAGAACTGCTCCTGCATTCCTGGGACTGTGGTGGGAAATGCCCTTCACCGCTCATGTAAACCCTATGTCTCCAGCCAGCCTTCCTGCAAATGCTGGGAGAAAGACATGAAGCCCCTAGGAAGGCTGTCACCTCTGTGGGCAGAAAACCTGTTCAATACCCAAGTCTATCCCCTTTTTATGTAGACAGTGAACCAAATATTCTGGTGCCAACAGGCATGCTCTGCTGACTGCTCATGAAGCTTTGCTGGTTGACACCAGCTAAGAATTTGGATCCACAGATTGAGGGCGGGAGAGATGAAGTGTAACAGTGAATGTCAGACTGTATTTTCAGTTACATCAGACCAAGCCTAGAGTGAGTTTGTTTAAAGCAAGGATTTTTTTTTTCTTTCTTCAGATTTTCTTTGGTGTAACAGAAAAGAGATTTTGTCCCTGAGTATTTATGTCTTTCAAAAATCTCAGTCAGGCAGAAAACACTTTTTAGTCAGTCTCTGAGATGCTAATGCAACACAGAGTAACCCACTGATATGCAAAGTATCTCATTTAATGAATTTACACACACGCACAGATATATATACACAGTGAATCTGAAAAAAAAAATCTAAATCTAAGGCAAAAGAAAAATCCTCAGGACTAGATACAGTACCCTTTAAGTACAGAGCTGTTTAAAATATCAATCTCCTTATTGTAATTTGATGTGTGAAATTCAGGCATGCATTTACAATTCAGATCCCATTCCTTAGGGATTCCCATTTAGGGTCTGTTCGTATGATTTATTTAGTGCCTTTCTTCACTTACTTATGCTTGAGATCGTTAGGTATAATGCACATATATGCACAGAGATAAAATGTTTATCATCATTACTTCAATGAAGTCATTTGCCATCCCTGACACCCTCTAATGTCCCAAGTGCTACAACCCACTGGCTCATTTGCCTGGCCTTGCTCTCTCTCCACTTTTTCATCTCAAATTCTCAATATGTTCCCTTCATCAATCATGAAAGTTTAGCGGGTAGCAGGAGGGAAGGCAGCAGAATAATTACCCAAATATAACAAAAGAAGGTCCCCTCTGTGCTGCAGGAGGGATGTGGGGAGGACAGAAAACGCATGAATGTGTACTTCATGCTCCTTTGAAAACATTAACGATGTTTAATGGAAGGCAAAGAACCCAGTAGAAGCCAGCATGGTCTCAAAACTGTGCCCCACATCACTAGTCTGAGGACCTGGTGCCTCCCTTTGTTTCCTCTGGCTGCTCTACTTCCCACTGCCCCTGGCTGCCAGCATTTCCCCACTGCTGACATCTGCAGTCAGGAACCACATTGAATGTACTCCTTTGGATCTATTTTTCAAAAAACAGGATCCAAATCACCGTGCCCTGACTACATTCAGCTAATTGGCCCTTGCTTTCGATGACATCCGTGGAGTGGGGCTGAGCAAATTGAAGATGAAAGGGTGGGCAGGGGTGGGGGCAGGGGGAAGTCAGAATGGCCCGGGGCACAAAATCACACAGCTGGGGAGAGGCAAAGAGGCTGAGGGGCCTGGGGCAGCCCTCGGGTTGCTCCGTGCGAGGTGGCTCTTCTATTTGGAGAGGAAGAAGATTGTGCTTTCATATCCCTCGGCTCTCCCAGTGCAGAAACCAACTGCAGCATGGTATTTCCCTGTGACTTGAAAGCAGGAATGTACAGGCCTGGCAGACCACATTGTCGGGAAGGCAGACCCTGTAGATGTTCACACTCAGGGAAACAAATATTTTTAGGGTTTCCTCACAGCTTGGTGAAATGATGGTTGCTGTTGTGTGCTACATCAGGGAAGAAGCAAGTCAGTGCAGCATTCAAACACTAGATGTACCACTGTGGCTTGCCCTAGTTAGGACTCCAGAAAAATGAGCTTGATAAAATGATAGCCCAGAGTTGGGTCAAATTACAAAAGAAAAGTGTCTCATAGACCACAAAACCAGCACACAGTAAAAAGCAATCCTCTTGAAACAGAATCAAACAACATGAGATGGAAATGAACAACTATTTATCTGTCTTTTTTTCTTTTTCTTTTTTTTTTTTTTTTTCTTTTTTCTTCCCAGTATGCCCATATGTCCATGCTTTGAACATTTGTTTGAACATTAATACTCACCACACTCAAAATACAACCAGTAGTGACAAATAGCAGAAAGAATACTCACAGGTTTCTGAATGCTCCTGGACACTTCAAATAGTACAAAATAAATAAATAAAAATAGCAAAAAACTCATTTGTCTTTCAGAACATCCTTCTCCCTTTCCCCAAATATGAAGAACATTGTTTGCAGTGCACCCAGAGGATGGGGCTGATAGATGATCAGGGAAAAACTTTGCAGTGGGGTGAATGCAGTCTCCACAGAAAATGCTATAACAATGGTTGTCTCTAGTGAAAACTTGGGATATTTGGTCCTGGAATGCATCTACTGAGAGAGGCAGACATCCTACCAGGGAATTTCCAAGCTGTTTGTTTGCATACAGCTAAAGGGAAAAAAAGGGAAGATGAGCTACTCATACTGGGATAATGGTTAAAGTTTGTGCCTCTAAAGAAAAGTGAATTTTTGTGATTTGCTTTTTTAGGGAAAAGAATAAGCCAATATAATGTGATAATTATAATCTCCTCCAGTTTAAAGTGTCGCTGTGTCGAGATGTGCTGATCTGGAGGTCGTATCTGGTCCTTCATAAACCTTCCCATATGAAATTCTGCAATCTTTATTGAATCCATCTAGCACATTAGTCTATACAACATGTTATGGTAATGAGTTCCACAATTTGATGAGACATTATATGGAAAGAAAACAATTGACTTTTCTAGATCTTTGATAAAGATTTACCATTTCTGTCCTCCTCTAAGTGAGAATTGTGCTGGTTTTCATGTCTTTTCTAAGCACATCAAAACCAAAGTAGAAGATTCTGTCTTTCTTGACTAGCCATCTTGGAATTAATCATTGGGACCTTTTTCTGCTTTTTAGAACTGGCCAATTCCAGCTTATCAAACATTCAACATTCAGTCACTCATTTTTCCTGCTACACAGTTTGGTCTATTTTTTTCTTTCTGAGCCTGCAGTAGGAGATGATTAGAAATACTATACTTGAAAATGATTATGAAGGAGACGAGATAAGGTTATGATTGTTGCTTCAGTCACTACAGTTGGAAGAGGATTTGAGCCAAAACATTAGCAAGTGTTGGTTTTGATTTTTTTTTTTTAATTATTATTCTGAAATATAAAAATTGTGCAATGTACCACTGAAATTGAAAGGCCATGGAGAAAATATAGTTACAGAGGAAATGATGAAAATAAATTCCTCCAAACAGAAAATGAATTAACATTCATTCTAGGGGAATGGATAGACATGCAAAGAAACATACAGGTATACTACTCATCTGTTTGTTTGTTAATATTTAATGAGTTTGTTAAACTCATTTACTGTTTATTAATACTTTTCACTAAAGCAATAATTGAAGTGATTTAAGCCCTAAAACAAGTGTCCACCATGTACCTTGCTACCCTGCATGTCATGAATGATAGGCACTACAAAAATTAAGATACTCTATCAAAAAGTACTCAGAAATCTACTCAAACTCTGGGAAAAAAAAAAAAAAAAAAAAAAAAGGAATTTTTTGTTTGTTTGTTTATTTTTAACAACAGTCCTCTTTAGTATCTTTATTGATGATCTGGATGACGGAACCAAGTGTACCCTCAGTAAGTTTGCAGATGACACCAGCTTAGGGGTATGTGTTGATCTGCTTGAGCGTAAGAAAGCTCTGCAGGAGGATCTGGATAGGCTGGATCGATGGGCTGAGGTCAACTGTATGAAGTTTAACAAGGCCAAGTGCCGGATCCTGCACCTGGGGTGCAACAACCCCAAGCAGAGCTGTAGGCTGGGAGATGAGTGGTTGGAAAGCTGCCAGGCAGAGAAGGACCTGGGAGTATTGGTTGATAGTCGGCTGAATAGGAGCCAGCAGTGTGCTCAGGTGGCCAAGAAGGCCAACAGCATCCTGGCTTGTATCAGAAGCAGTGTGGCCAGCAGGTCTAGGGAAGTGATTGTCCCCCTGTACTTGGCTCTGGTGAGGCCGCACCTCGAGTACTGTGTTCAGGTTTGGGCCCCTCGCTACAAGAAGAACATCAAGGTGCTCGAGCGAGTCCAGAGAAGGGCAACAAAGCTGGTGAGTGGTCTGGAGAACAAGTCCTACGAGGCGCGGCTGAGGGAGCTGGGATTGTTCAGCCTGGAGAAAAGGAGGCTCAGGGGCGACCTTATCACTCTTTATAAGCACGTTAAAGGAGGCTGTAGTGAGGTGGGGGTTGGTCTGTTCTCCCACGTGCCTGGTGACAGGACGAGGGGGAATGGGCTAAAGTTGCACCAGGGGAGTTTTAGGTTGGATATTAGGAAGAACTTCTTTACTGAGAGGGTTGTTAGGCATTGGAATGGGATGCCCAGGGAAGTGGTGGAGTCACCATCCCTAGAGGTCTTTAAAAGACATTTAGATGTAGAGCTTAGTGATAAGGTTTAGTGTAGGACTGGTTAGTGTTAGGTCAGAGGTTGGACTCGATGATCTTGAGGTCTCTTCCAACCTAGACAATTCTGTGATTCTGTACTATCTTTGGATTTTTTTAACATCACATTTAGAAAGTGCCCAGATATTTCCTTTCCATAAATTTCCCCCCCGGCCCATGCTCAATGAAACCTATTCTCTGTGAAACAGGTTTTCCCCTTTCTTGGGATTCAGAAACTACAGCAATAAAACCTTGCTTTACTGCCATGCCAAAAGGATAAATGCAGCCTTGCAGGGCTCCTGGATGAATTGGGACATTAATGAGTAGGGAAACAGCAGTGAAGATGATGGCTAACCAATCAATAATGACTGAATTACAGTTTAAAAACTGGATGTGTTAGATAGTTATTAACAATGTAATTATTCATAAATGTGCCTAATTATTCATAATTATTCAGAAACCTTATTACTTCCCTGATTGTCATAAGTGATCTCTGAGGCCAATTATTATTTGATTATGGCCACAGGACTCTATGTTGGTATTACTTCTTTTGTCCTAGAAAAGTACAGAGAAAGCTAGTGAAGTGAAATTAATGGAGGACTATCGGCATTGAGTAGTTCTTTAGGAAGAACAAGACTGATTTGAAAGTTGCCTTTCTTTTTATTTTTTTTTCTTCAGATTTCTTTGTTTCCTTTATTACAGAAGCTGCTGCGAAGCTGCTGCTGCCTAATTAGGGTTTTCTTGTTGTAATTGCTGCATTTGATATCTTAATAGCATTACAGTGAGTGTGCAGGAGGAAGGGGGAAAGGGGCAGAGGGACTATCAATGCACATGTTTGTGAAGAAACTGAAAGCTCCCCAAGCTGTACAACTGAACCAGAAAGGTCCAGGAGCCAAATCCCAGCTAGTTCAGGTATCTTGTAACTCAGTGGGAAGCTCTGTCAGATCTGGGTACAGTAGTTCCTCACCACTGATGGTAAGAATGACAGCAAGATCTTTCCCTTTAAACAAACAGTTGAGCTTGATTGGAATAATTTCCACAAAAGTGAGGAGAGGAAAATGTATTTTACATTTAGCATGTAATGCTTAACTCACTGTTACAGACCAAGGAACGTAACCTCAAACCAAACTGCAAGCTTGGTCAGATGCTGAACCAGATGCAGTCAGGGTGCTGATACAATCAGACCTTATCATCAGAAAATCTGGGATTTTTGTCAGAAGATGTTGCACTAATCAAAGAGGAGCATCAGCTTCTTTCCACTTTCTTTTCTCCCCTGAAAACATTAGAGCCATTATATTGTGGGGCGGCATTAGTCATGTTAAATTAGCATATAGATGAGTTCTGGGGGTAGGAAGGAGGGGGAGATAGGTTATGATAACCTGATGCTGTAATGCAGAAATCTTTTGGCTTATATATCAAGCCCCACAGAGCCCTGAGCTTGTTACACAGGGGAAAATTGCAGTTTCCCAACAGGGATGCAACCAGATTCTTTTGTGTAATTTTACTGACAGTGTTTAATAAGAAAATACACACCCAAGCACTGAAGAATCAAGAACCGGACTCCACAAAATTATCCAACTGCCTTAGAAATCATGGGATTTAAACCCCTTTTTTGAGTTCCTTTTTTCCCTTCTGGTTTCTGAACCAGAAGGGTTGGAAATCTTTTCTTCAAACTGATAGCCAAGATTGTCCTTTTAATGACTTGATGGGTATAAAGGAAAACATTAGACACTGCAAGAGCTGTCAGGACCATTAGTGGCTCACAACCACTACAGTGTGAAAAGAAGGGCTGCCCAGCTGTGTGGTCATTTCAGCCTCCCATGATCCAGAGTGTATGCGTCATAGCAGGGGGGTTCAAATGGAAGTACTGCAGTTCCTCTAACCCTTCCCCATCCCATTATCACAAAGTCTGTGACTAGGTACTGTCATGCATACATATTTGAGTGCCATCCTCACTTCAATGGATGAGGCCAGATTCTGACCTCAGTTACACCTCTGTATCCCCAGAGCTGATTCAGTGATGGCAGTGGAATCCGTGAAAATGAGATCACTTTCCTCCAATGGTACTCTCACAGCTGAAATAGAGTGGAAAATAGTTGCATGTTGAGAGAAAGTTACCAAATATAGGAAAAAAAAATAACTCAGCAGCAGCTGAAACTTCTAATATGTATACACGCTGTTCTGTTTTTCATTTGTTTGTTTGTTCATTTGAAAATCCCTTAGAAAGGTTAACAGGAATTTTCTTCTTTTCATCAGACTATGTGATATAAACACTAGTAACACTCTTTTGCAACTTTTTCTACAGTTTCTGTGATCAAGAAAATAAACGTGACAGAAATATAGGTGCAGAGTTGACTCCCTTCTGAGCACTTTTTGAAATTAGGACTATTCAGTCTTTTGTTAAAGGCTTCTAAATTGTTGGCAATGGGTCTCAAATAACACAAGTTGCTGTGATGGAAGTAGCATGAGAGGAATACACTTTTCAAGGTGTCTCTGAGTAAGAAAAAGGGCTTTGCAACGAGCATGTTCAATGTCTAGGTTCTTACAAAAAAAGTACTGGGGAACACGAGGTTTATGTTTTGTTTAGAATGTATAAACAAATTCAGAAAATACTAATCTTTAGATGAAGACTGAAGACCTCTTCCTACATCAGAAGTCTTCATTTCATTGTGAAAGTGAACTTTCCTTGGTCATGCTAGCATATATTTAGTCTGTTCTCATCAAAATCATGATAGCTATTCCATTTCTACATTTCTGTTGGAAATCAGTGCCCAGTTTGAAGACTCGATATACTTCCAGGAGGATGTAACAAAGCTTGACATAGCAAGACAGAACTTTTGAAAAGCTCTTCAGCAAGTTCTGGCAGAATGAAAATCAGGAATCTTATTCTGCCACAGTTCAATCCAAATCAGGGTATACAATAATACAGGATCCAAATCTCAGAGAATTGGGTTAGGATGCAGTCTCAGGTTTTGCAAGAGAGTTTACATATGTAAACAGTCAATTTTGCCTAGTGAATATGTATTTATTTCGCTTCAGTCCAGAGAAGAGGATGCGTTGGTAAATGTTTCTCATTTAGTAACTGAGCATAATTGGTGAAGCAGAGAAGAAAGTCTGACACATACCTTTTTAATATGGCTGCAGATTTCTGACTTGTAAGACAAGCCATAGCTACCCACACTGTCTTTTGCCTCCCTGACTTGCAATAAATTACATTTCACTGCATGCTAAAGGATAAGGCTTAGCTGGCTCTTAACATGGTTGATGACAGTCCTGTTTTGCAGAGAACCACTGCCTGAGGAATTAAAAAGGTATTTCCTTTCCATGAGTCTGAAAACCCAAGGCTGTTTTTCACTAAGCACAACAAACAGGCATCAGGTATTCTAACAATGAATTTGAAGTCCTCTTAGAAAAGCTAAGCAAAGTTCCATGCAAACTCTCACAGGCAGCATGGACTACAGACCTACTTTAAAAAACAACAACAACAACAAAAAATAACCAACAAACCAGGCCAAAACAACAACATCAACAACAACAACAACATAAAAAACACAACGAGATAAAATGGTTGTATGTGTGTTATTTGCTCCCCCTCCTCTTGTGTCTTTAAAGGGTTGGAAATGGAAGAATGTGACTGCAGAGCATAATGGGTCAACACTGCAGCTCTGATCACTGGAGCATACACTCCAAATTTCACACTACATTAGGTAGATTTTAAAACCTAATCTGCTCCTACAAATGTTTTATTGGTAATTCTATGAAAGTACAGATTGCTTGACAACAAGGGGGACATGAGAGAGGTACCTGGTAATCCACAACTTTGTGACACCCCAGTGACCTAGCACTTCAACACATCCAGCACATCTCAGCTCATATGGGTGCACCGTAACAAGCCTCCTTTCAGGTCTCATTCCCTTCTGCTGTGATAGTGAAGGGTATTCATTTAACCTTTTACAATTTTTTCTTTGGTGTCCACACAACTCTGATATATTGATCTAGTAAGAGTGCATTCTACACTCAAAGCTTAATGCATTGGCATGGTTTGAAAACACACTCCTGTGTTCAGACAAATACCATATGAGGAATAGCAAAGTTTTTGGCTAAATCTCTGACAGGGCTGTTGAAATGCTGTGCTAAAATACTACTCACACTTTTTCCACGGACCCCTAAATACTGCAGTAAAAACAAAGCATCAGCAGCAAAGGACACTAGAGCTGCCACATTATGACACTATAGGCTTAACTAAGTTAGGTTTTTGATTAACTCTTTCTAAAGCCCTAGATGCATATTCCCACTGTAACCCTTGTGTTTACACTGGTGTTTGAGTTTGCCATGGAGTGCTTTCAGAAATTAAACAGCTAAAAACTATTTGGTTTTGTAAGGCTAACTTTGGATTGGTTTAGTTCCTTGGATTGACTTGTCAAAAAATCAGATGCATGCCAGGGCCAGTACAAGAAAACGCACAGGACTGTATGGCTGGCAGAGGGAGGAGCAAGCTGGTAGAGAAGTTCCATCATCATTGGAGATGCAGCTTCATGTCCAGGGGCGTGACATCCAGTGGCATCATGACCAGAACACTCCCCTCAGAGCTAGGTGCAAGTTACCCCATGGACAGACGGGACTGTACCCAGACTTTGGCTGAACCTGCTACCTGGAGAGCTGCTACATGGAGAGAGCAGCGTAGTGGGGTAGCGTATCTTCTGAACGGGCTTGTTTGTGTGTGAAATCTTATCATCATCTGGCTCTTGACCGACCTCAGAGAAGAGATGAGGAGGAATTTGCTGCTTGCAGATCCAGGAAGGGCTTCAACCTGAGCTATGCCCTTCTGTCATGTCTGAAGCACTTTTGGTCTAGTCAGGAAACAGGCCTGTTGGTGGCAAGTAAGCATTACGCCTTGAAATGATGGCACTGGAGATTGCAAAAGTCAGTTCTGCAGATGGTTTCAGGACTAAATGTGATATTAGGCATCTAGGGTGAGGAAACTGTATTTCTCATATCCCCACAACTATATCAAGATCCAAAGCAACTGAGAGCATCTCATTTGGTTTACCTTTTGTTGAGATGTTAACCAACAAGCCTTTCTAATAAAAGTGGGGATGGGAGGGTTGGACCTTTATTCAGTTGAACTTCCATGCAATTTAGAGAACACTTTGTGAACCTTTATTTCCTATTCCATGCCTACTGTAAACTCTGCTCTCCTATAACTGTGTACCTCTTCTGGACAAACTTTAATTTATAGTTCTTTTACTTCCTCTGTTTTATTCTAATAATTGTTTTACAGATGTATTATAAATAATCAGGGTCCTGTACATTACAAACAAGTGCACAGAGGCTCAGATTGAACAGTCAGGTTGTAATTCAGTCTTCAGGCTGAGAGGTTTGCTACCATACCCAAACCCTTAAGCTATATTCTTCAGTGTGGGACATTAGCAGGATCCCTCGATTGAATTACAGCATTGTATTCCATCTGGGACTCAGTATTGTAGTGTACTTAACATTGTACTACATAGGGAGGCATGAGAGTAATGGAATTTTACAGTAATAAGATTTTTTTTTTAATATATATTAAATGAAAAGTAGGCCTACAGTATACCCAGTTATGTAGCATTAGCAGAGTTAGAAATAAAGATCTCTTAAAAACATACTTGAAAAATAAGCAAATGTTTTATTTTCTAAATATCATAACATGCTTGTAATATACAACCAACATGCTAGAGTACTAAACTTTTCTCAAAATGTAGAACTTCCTATGGAGTTTTTATCACAATAATTGCAATTACTATCAATATTGATACTTGATTTTGGAAACAAAGACCAACCCCCCCTCGTTTAAGTGAAATATTTTGATACATGCCTCAATTCATCCTTACAAACACTAAGCTTATGTACATGCTTCATTAATCAGTCATTTTATAGATCCTTTCTGAAATCAGTGTTAAAAGTTATTTTTCCTTTTTCATTCTGCCTAACAAATCTATATACCAACGAAAGGCTGGTAGAATAGCACTCACAAACAAGTAAAAGAAGGGCTAACATCAGTACAAAATCTGCCGACCGACTTGGGTAATATAATATTATGTAGTTAACACAAAACAGGCTAGAGAAGTTCAAATTTTTATAAGAAGACAAGAAGTCAAAAACCAGACAGGAACAACAGAAATAACTCCCTATCATATATTTTTCTTTTAAATTAATATTTCATGATCAGTTAACTAGCAGTCTGTTATCTTCCTAATAAAGTAAAGGCATTAAAACCAATAAAAAATATTTATTGCCACATTTTTATGTTTTAATCAAGGGCAACCCCCTCAACATATTCTTTTTTAGCTCCTTGACATGGTGAATGATTAAGCTAAAAAAAAATAGCTTTTTATGCTAAAAAGAAAATGCTGAGCATTGGTTAGTTAATTAACACAGTGTCCTTTGGAAGTGCAATAAATCTTGGAAATGAGGAAGAAATAGAGATAATAGTCTGAAAGATATAGTGTGCAACTCAAGTTCTGATTTCACCGTGCTAATATCAGTTTTGTCATTGGCTTCAAGATTCAGAATTTGCCCCTTGGTCTTTACGGCAAAGATGGGGTGTGTTTGGGGATCTCAGGACTCCTCTTGGAAATGCTGGGACTTGAGGTGTCCAACAACACAAACTGGAGAAAATGCAAGTACAAGCACTATGGGCTTTATTGGCCAAAATAAAATCTTAACGAGCCCCTAATGTACAGTGGAACAAATTTTCAATCACTGGAGGTTTATAACTGGGCAAATTGAAGTAAGCAGATAAATCCAGTCCATTCAGATGTGCTCTAACTGGCTTTTATTTTATTTCCCCCTTCTTTGTTACCATCTCCCTGGTTATCATTCAAATAACCAGTTTTTACCAATTTCTCAAAGAAAACATTTTAATCTTTAGGCATGAATAAAGTACTTTTATGTTACTATCATGATTACTACAACTACTACCACTATTACTCTTGTTGTTGCTGTTGTTGCTAATTATTACGTGTATAAATGTTCATAAAAAGAAATAAAAATAATCTGAATAATGTTTTGTCAAAAGTTCTACAAGAGACCTTGTCGTATTTCAAAGGAATACAGGCACATTTCTTGATCTTCCAGAAAGGATTTAACTGGGAAGGAATTCAAATAGAGCTCTCAGTCTAGAGTTTTTTGCAGAGCTAGGATCCCATATACCATGACAGACTAAAAGAAAAGACAAAGGTAGGGATGAGGTTAAAATTGAAAATGTGAGAGACATGATATTGCAAGCGTCCTGGTTTCCTGAGGGACATCAACAGAAGTAGCCTGAAAGTCTTGCCATCTAAAAATTTTAGTGCTTCCTTCTTCCACTTCCTGCCCTAGGTAGTCACCCTGCAGCACAGCCAAGAGAATGATATGCACCGGCACCTCAGGCTTCATCCTGGACCTGGGAGTGGGGATGATGCTGCAGAGGCTCGTGTTCTGTTCCATGGCCACTAGCATGGGGCAGCAACTTTTTGCAGAGAGACAGAAAAGAGCAGGAAAGAGCACGGCAAAGAGCAGAATGCCTCATGCTCCAGTAAATACATCCATCTCTTGGTCTGTCAGAGCCTATAGGTAGAGTGGCACTGAAGCCAAGAGCTGATTCAGGTAGAAAGATTTTATCCACTTTGGGCTTGGATAATACAGAGCTGAAACTTTTAGCTGTTATGGACAAGTATATCCCCTTTTATTCAGTACTACTGATTTAGAGTCTTTACGCAAAATATATTTTCATTAAAAATAAATAAATAAATAATAATCTCTTAATCTAGTTTGTTCCTATCTAAAATGGGCATGAAATCGTAGATGTGATTCTATATGTTGCCCAACAACACACAGTAATTCCTGTATGTTCCAGTTTCCCAGTGAAGAACAAAATGTATTGTACCACAAGTCTTTCTTATATATCTCTGCATTTGCAATGTGCAAGTTTATTTCCTAATGATCTGTAATCTGCCTGCCCTTTCAGGAGCAATCCCACATTAAATATTTTAAAATTTACAGATTAGTATTTGATCTAATAGATTCTAGAGTTAAAATAAATTTGATAAAGCTGAATGATTAGTCAGGATTAATTCAAAACCAGATTAAACTGATTTGTACTGCTGAGGAAGTGAAATAATTTTATTTTTGTAGGAAGATTTCTCCCTTTTTTGGTCACACTTTATGTTATTCTTCAAGCTATGAGAAGTGTAGAAAGGGTTACTTAATTATTTGCTGCTGTTTTAATAAATAGACTATAACAGCACAATAGGATATAACCAACTACAATTCCACATACTGATAATTATCTATTGTATCCATTGATCATATCTAAAATGAGCTTATAACAGCCATTAATTATTTATTAACCCTTTATAAACCACTTAGAAGTGAAATGTAAATATCAAGAACAGTCTTGTGGGAGCCAAGGGTAATTCTTCACAGCAGGTAATTGGTATTTCCAGCTTGTCCATGTGATAACTCTGCATCTTATGGACAAGGGTGTAGTTAGTGAGAATCTATGTATTTTTGTACATTCTTGGAAAAAAAATAAGTCCCTGCCTATTGCATGCTTTAGTCATGGTTCCATTTACAGCTGTGCTCAGGGAGCGCAGCCATTTTGTACTTGTATGTGCTGCTGTAGAATCACAAACCACAATCATATGAATCTTATTATAAAAATAATACTTCCCTAATAACATGATATACAGTTTTCAGGACTCTGAATATTCAATACAAAGCTCTATTTGTTCTGAAAAATAGGAGGTCATTGACAAAGTTTTTTTTGTATGTTTTGTTTTTGTTTTGTTTTGTTTTTGTTTGTTTTTTCTCTCTCTCTCTCTCCCTAAATTTCAATATCTGGGGATTTTTAAGTCACTTTGCTCTGACATCTGAAGTACAAAGGTGTTAGCAGAGATCACTAATTCTTAGAAATCAAGAAGTGAACCAGACAAAAAATTAATATCAATGAATTATATCAATTAATATCAAAAATTAATTTCAATGTGGGAGTCTATTACAGACCGCCTGGCCAGGATGATAGCGCCGATAAATTATTCTTTACAGAACTAAGAGAGGCCTCGAGATTAACTCCCCTTGTCCTTATGGGGGACTTCAACTTGCCGGACGTTAACTGGGAGTGCCACACGGCTGACACGAGCAAGTCCAGGAGGTTCATGAAGCACCTAGATGATAACTTCTTGGTGCAGGTGCTAACGGAGCCAACTAGGAAAGGTGCCCTCCTAGACCTGTTGCTTCGGGACCCAGGGTGCCCTGAGCTGGAGGGCCGGGACGGTGGGGATGACAAACTCCCAACTGACCCTGAACGTGTGCGGGATTTGCTACTCCACCTGGATCCCTACAAGTCCATGGGTCCAGATGGGATTCATCCCCGGGTGCTGAAAGAGCTGGCGGATGTCATCGCGGAACCTCTTTCAATTATTTTTCAACGATCCTGGGAATTTGGAGTGGTCCCGGTAGACTGGAAGCTGGCAAATGTTGTGCCAATTTTCAAGAAGGGTCAGAAAGAAGACCCTAGCAATTACAGGCCTGTCAGTCTCACGTCAGTGCCTGGTAAAATCATGGAGAAGTTGGTTCTCAGACTTATTGAGGCGCACCTGGGGGACAAAGCAGTCATTGGTCCCAGCCAGCATGGGTTTGTGAAGGGTAGGTCCTGCCTAACTAACCTGATTTCCTTTTATGATAAGATCACCCGTATGGTGGACCAAGGGAAACCAGCTGATGTGATTTTTTTGGACTTCAGCAAGGCTTTTGACACGGCTTCCCATAGGATCCTACTGGACAAAATGTCCACCATACAGCTAAATAAAAACATCATACGATGGGTGAGCAATTGGCTAACGGGCAGGGCCCAAAGGGTTATGGTAAATGGGGCTGCGTCAGGCTGGCGGGCGGTCACCAGTGGGGTCCCTCAAGGCTCCATTTTAGGGCCGGTACTTTTCAATATTTTTATAAACAATCTGGATGTAGGAATAGAGGGTATTTTGAGCAAGTTTGCTGATGACACCAAACTTGGAGGAGTTGTGGACTCAAATGAGGGCGTAAAGGCCTTACAGAGGGATCTGGACAGGTTGGAGAGCTGGGCGATCACCAACCGCATGAGGTTCAATAAGAGCAAGTGCCGGGTCCTGCACCTGGGACAGGGAAACCCTGGTTGCATGTACAGACTGGGCGATGAGACGCTGGAGAGCAGCCTAGAAGAGAGGGATCTGGGGGTTGTGGTAGACAGCAAGTTGAATATGAGCCAGCAATGTGCCCTGGCAGCCAGGAGGGCCAATCGTGTCCTGGGGTGCATCAAGCACGGCATCGCTAGTAGGTCAAGTGAGGTGATTGTCCCGCTCTACTCTGCGCTGGTGCAGCCTCACCTCGAGTACTGTGTGCAGTTCTGGGCACCACAGTATAAAAAGGACATGAAACTGTTGGAAAGTGTCCAGAGGAGGGCTACGAAGATGGTGAAAGCCCTTGAGGGGAAGACGTACGAGGAACGGCTGAGGTCACTGGGCCTGTTCAGCCTGGAGAAGAGGAGGCTGAGGGGAGACCTCATCACAGTCTACAACTTCCTCGTAAGGGGGTGTCGAGAGGCAGGAGACCTTTTCTCCATTAACACTAGTGACAGGACCTGCGGGAACGGGGTTAAGCTGAGGCAGGGGAAATTTAGGCTGGACGTCAGGAGGGGGTTCTTCACAGAGAGGGTGGTTGCACACTGGAACAGGCTCCCCAGGGAAGTGGTCACTGCACCAAGCCTGTCTGAATTTAAGAAGAGATTGGACTGTGAACTTAGGCACATGGTCTGAACTTTTGGGTAGACCTGTGCGGTGTCAAGAGTTGGACTTGATGATCCTTAAGGGTCCCTTCCAACTCAGGATATTCTATGATTCTATGATTCTATGAATTCTTAAAGACACATCCTGCTTTATAATATTTTCAGTACCAGAGCTAAAAGTCAAAAAAGGTATTTCCAACATCTTCTATGTAATGCTCAACCATTCTCGTCTCATCTCGTCTCGTCTCGTCTCGTCTCGTCTCGTCTCGTCTCCTCTCCTCTCCTCTCGTCTCCTCTCCTCTCCTCTCCTCTCCTCTCCTCTCCTCTCCTCTCCTCTCCGCTCCGCTCCGCTCCGCTCCGCTCCGCTCCATTTCTCAACTTTCAAAATACTTATAAACAGATTCGAATGTACATATTACTAATTTTACTAACCTTGCTGGAAACATAAGTGACAGAGTTTTAAACACATAGCACTGGTATAACATAGTTCCATTTTAAACAAAGACAAAATTCACTACTTGACCTTAAGGAAACAAAGACAGAACACTGATGTGTTTATGAAAAACGTGTCTGGCATTTTAGCGCACAAGAAATGCAGGAAGTCAACCTTCTTTCTTTTATTTCTGATTCTCAGCTTCCGAGCTACTGTAAACAGTAATGATTGGGTTATTATACTGGGCTCTGCATATTACACTGCTCAGTCTCAGGAAGTATAATTTCATGATCAGGCCCATGGTTTATCTCAGCAGGAACAACTCACTTTTAAGGTGTGTCACCCACAATTATTTTTAAATTTTACCTGCAGTGAAAGTAATTCAAGCTGAAAGTCATTCTGATGCAGAAGGAGCATGTATGGTGTACACACTACTTGCTTTTGTATTCATGCCTGGTATAAGCTATCTGTGCAGGACTGACAGCATCCTTGTTATCATCTAGAGGACAGTCTTCAACGGTCAGTCAAAATCCCAAGGTTGAAAGAAGCGGACATAATGCCAATCAACGTCTTCTTGTTAAAACTGATTTCAGATTGTAAGTTGACTCTCCTTGACCAGAATGACTCTGGATGTTTGTGTAGCATGTAGGGCATTCCTCAGACAGTTGGTAGCGCCAGCAGCAACTTGTACAACATTCTGTGTGTCCAGAGAGTCAGATGAATTCTCCTTCATGGGATATTCCTTGTAGGTCCTCTGGGACCTACAAAGGGATTAGTCTTCAGTTGTTTCCATTTTATTAATTAATAAGGGTGATATTTAAGTGCCTCTGAGATACCATTAGTAAGGATGACTTCTACATCAGCTGACTGGCTCTCAGGTCATACTCACTGCTACAAATTCTCCTGCTATATATGTTTTTCTTCTTCTTTTTCCTAATGTCACTGTCACCCCTTCTAAAAAAAAAATAATCCTACATCATTGAAGTCAGGGTGTCTTGCCAATGGGGGCTTTCTCTAGGCTCTACTACACAGCAGTGCACAATGTTCTTGTTCGGCACATCATAATTCCCTTCACATTTTTGTGCAATCAACTTTTTCTGGGTTTGCATCTTTGGTTTGTAATACAAAAAATATTGCATTGCTTTTATTTTTCCCTCTCTTCTTATTCTACAGAATTGCTTTCCTTTCTATGACACTGAATCAATCACTTCTTTAAAAGCAAACCAACATTTTTGTTTGTGTTTTTGTTTTTGTTTTGGGGGTGGAGAACAATAATAGAACCACACTGTTTTTGTTTTGGGGGTGGAGAACAATAATAGAACCACACTAACCCCACAGTGTAGCAGTACAGAATGGATTTAAAGAATTTCAGCCTGCTAAACATCCATGTATTTCCGCTGATGACTGAATTACAGCGTTGTAGGTATAAAGCAGTTCACCTCCTGGAGGGTCATTTTCCAGTCTTGAAAAAAACAAATTCACTGAAACTAGGGCAACTTTTGTGCCACCTAGTGGCCCCTCCTGTCTGAATAACAAATGCATTTTAAATTCCCTTATCTAAAGTTTTAAGTCTAAGTACATTGGAAACTTTCAGAAGTAGTAAACTATGAAGTAAGGAGTCAAAAAACACTACTTAAATTATGAAGAGTTTCCTTCTTTGCTATCTTTTCTCACAAATTTGGCTATTTATCCCTCCAGGCACTTGTCCATGCCTTGCCTCTGCATAGCAGAGGTGATTATCACAGATGGTAATCTTTTTGTTACTACAGCTTATTTCTGGGTTGAGATCTTGTCATTTCCAGACACTTTTCACTTAGGCATTTCAATACTCTCAACAGGTGAGTCCTGAGTTCACCCTTATCCTATTGTAGAAAATGGAACAAATTGTCACCACACTGTCATTCAGTAAAGTCAGTGTAGTAGGAAAGGTGATGAACCTTTCCAAATAATTATACTGTAAGCTGTACTAGTCACAGTATTTCAAGCCTTGCTGGCTGAGCTTAGTCACCTCCATCTGTATTTGGGTACCAAAACCGCAGCAGAGTTAACAAGTTCCCAGAAGCTGCAAAGATGGACAGACTCCATTGGATTCAGAAGGAATTTGAGATGCTAAAAATGCCAGCCATCCCACATCTGGTTGCTAGACAACTATTGTGATGATCTTACAAGTGTGTTGTGTCTCCAGAGTCCCACTAGGCTGCACCTCCGACACTGAACACTAGTATTTGGTCTAGCCAGGCTGGCTCCTTATCAAGGCACACTATTTAGGCATGGAATGTTCAATGCAAGCCTAAGGCTAAGTGTAGAGTGCTTTCATAAACACCAACCAAAAATGAATAGGGACAGGCATCAGTGGGAAAATCTGTTTCAAGCTGTGTGTAAAAAGCTGTGCACTTTATTTACATCATCCCATAATGACAGAGTTTCACAGACTCGCTGAGGACCAACCCAACAGATCTGCTGCTGGAAATGGGCAGTCTGACACAATCCTGTTTTCTAGCCAGATTTTCTCCTGCAGTCTCATGCAAATGGTATCAGAACACCATCTGGACACAACTCAAAAATGCAACATCTAAACTCTGCTTTAGTCAGTAAGAACTAGGTCATGGGTTCTCTTTGTAACTCTCTTTCTGGCATTCACCTGACAGAGTCTGATGGGTACTGTCTTCAGCGCAGGAACTTTATGAGATTCCTTCAACTAGAAGATCAAACCTCTTCCTCAAGTTTCCACTGTACCCAGGGATACTCTATTTGGAAAAGGACTTTATTATGATTATATTCATTTACAAAGTCCACCGATTTGAGAAATGGTCCAAATAATAAGTGCTGTCAGAGTAATTACAAGACTATGAGGCTAGCAGTCGTGGTGTTTGTTCTGCTAATTGTAGTTAATTTACTGTGAAGTTTTACAGTGGCTCCTGTAGCTTTGAGTGCACTGAGTTGTGGTTCTGCTGTGTATACCAGGGGGAGAAGATTATCAGTTAGGTAGCCCAGTGAGAACCATTACTGAAATGATCCTACATGGCAGGCTCCAGTGTTTTTTTTGGACACAGCCAGCAGTGTGGGTAGCTATGCTGCTTCAGGCTGGCACATGAAGTGGGCCGTCTGCCTGCTGCTGTTGGGAATCCACCTTCTACATAAGGTGCAACAGGGAAGCCAGCAAGCTCCATATTACCCTTCTCTACTCGCTCTGCAAATGAGCATGGTGCTATGTATGTTTGTGTCTGGAATTACTACATTTCATTGCATGGGAGTGCCACGGAGTGCATGTTGAAAAACTCTGTTCTGTTTCCTTCCTTGCATATGGCCTTAAACTGACCTTTCTAATCATGGTGATTTACTGATGTGTTTGCCGGGCTCAAAACTGGATCGCAGTTTGCAATGGATGCTGGCAGACAATGACGCTAGGGTGATTACATATCTGTAGGTCACCATCAGGTGAAGTATATCTGAGGGAATGCCTACAAAACTGGAATGGCCATGCATGCATCCTCTGCTTGTAACTGAGTCATATGTTTACTTGTTGCATGGGGAATTCTCATTCTGTGGGAGCTCATGGGGTTCTTCAGGAGGGAATAGGTCATAGTGAAAGAAAGGAAAAAAATGATTTGGGGTAAAAAAGAAGAGGTGTAAAAGAGAACTGGAAAGGAAAGGAAAGGAAAGGAAAGGAAAGGAAAGGAAAGGAAAGGAAAGGAAAGGAAAGGAAAGGAAAGGAAAGGAAAGGAAAGGAAAGGAAAGGAAAGGAAAGGAAAGGAAAGGAAAGGAAAGGAACAGGAGATGCTCTGAACCACAACCCCAGCTGTCACTGACTGATTTTCAGGCTACTTCCCAAGGAATAAGCTTATGGAGACAATTTCTCTCTGCACTCACATGTGTATATCTCTGTTTCCTTGGTAGCTTTTGAGGCTACTGACCAATATCAGTAGAATTTCATGGAACAGTAAATTTCTGAGAGATTAAGTACCTTTTACGAGGGCAGGATGGAGGAGAAAGATCCTACTGATAGTCCAGTCCAAGGAAAACACTTGAATCAGAGCTTACACTTTCTCAGACAGGAAAATTAAAAAAATATGAATCTGTAAATGGCCAACTGGAGTGGCTTTATTCAATTATTCTTATTATTAAAATATTATTATTATTATTAAAATGTTATTATTATTATAATTTGGGAGCTATCTTTTTGTCCTTTAAAAGCAGGGTAGAACTACAGTGGCTGGACTCAGACCCCTGAAATCACCATTACTATTCTGATTTAGATCAGCAGAACTGACATTATCTGAGCTGTGTTTGCCTTCCCCCTTCCTCCCCATATAGAACAATGGACCCGAGATATCCAGGAGGTCAGCAATGTTAAAAGCTTTTAATGGATGGACTCATGACCATCAAGCAAATCTGACATCTGAGTATGGGCTGGAGAAAATCCAGTGTTGTGACATGTGTCAATTTGAAGACAGCTGTTAAAGAAGCTCCTCTCAAATAGCAATGAAGATGACAGGAGGTATTGCACTGGGTAAACCCTCTCCTCTTTGTCTCATCTGCCTGTTACCTGTTCTGCATTACTGAGGCTGACAAGACCCATAATAAGATCACCTGCCTGTTTTTCTTCCCCTTCCTCCCTCCCCTAGATAGAGATCAGTGCAGGCATGGGGAAGAAAGAGGATTGATTTAGATGGACCTAAGAAAGGTGTTCTCATCTGAAACCAGGTGTTCCTAATGCCTGCCATAAGATTTGTTACAGTCTGCATCAGGCAGCCCACACTGAGCATTCCTAAGTAATTGGGATTCCATATTCTATCGGCTGATGGGCACTGACCTCTGCTTGCAAGCTCTCTTAAGTGTCTGAGCTTCTTTATTCCAGCTTCCACCCCCCAGCCTACCTCTTCTGTTACATCCCAGCAGATACTTTATGACATGTTGCCATGCCAGGAAGCCAGCACGAACAATATTACCCTGCACCCAGCCTGGGGCTACTGTAAGAAATGGTCAAGTATATGAAGTTTAAGCTAAATAGTGTGGTCTTAATGAGATCATGTGAGCTACAGATCAAAAGCAAAACCAAAAGGTAAAAAGTTCAAGCAGCTGTGTGTGTGCAATAAGATTGACCACAGCAACTTTCCACAGAGTCCTTCCACAAGGTTACAAGAGAAAAAGTGGCTCAAAGGGACTGGGAAAAAGAAAATACTCCTCTTGTGCAGTTTGCACTTCAAAATAATGCAAGGAAGGTGTTGTCCACTGCTATGTAAAATGAGCCTTATGCTATGCAGGTACTGACTGTCCTTTTGACAAGACCAGGAGTACAACACTTCTTTACTCACTGTGATTTCCATTGAAAAATTTACTTTTGTTTTGGATCATTTTTGGTACTTTTGTGCACTTGTTGATCCTGTTAAATTGTTGGTTTAAATGGAACTAAGGTCCAATATATCTCAAAAAACTGGTTGTTGGCTTGTGACAGTAATATTATAACTGTTGAACTAGTCCTCTTGTAGTTTCCTACTGATCACTAGCTCTCATTCATTATAATTTCAACAATTTTTGTTCCAGTTCTGCAGGTTTGGGACCTACCTATCACCAGTAGGTAGCAGATATTCTCCACATCAGGACAAGGGAGGTACATCATTTTGTAGTTTTGCTCAAACAAGAAAGATGATAAACTGAAAGAATGACCATTCTTCTTACCTTAAGTTATACAGTTCCCACTCTAACAACAACAACAACAACAATAAAATAAAACAAAAAAAAAGCTTTGTAACCAGTACACTCACATGGAAATAAGGCCTTTACACTTCACAAATTAGAGAGTGTCTAGAAATTCTCCAACTGCAGCTAACTAGTTTTCTGAACTGTATAGAAAATCTGTTACAAGGAAGAAAATCTGTTACAAGAAAGACTAAAAGAAGTTGCACAAAGCTGTTAGCTTTGTTTCTGCCATACTTTGGTTTTCATAATGCTTTGTTCCTAGTCAAACAGTCATTTACAGTGGATTAAACAAGTGTATTTCTGAAATGTCAGAATTTAAAAGGTCAGCATTTGACACAATGTGGAAAAGCACTGCAGTTTTTGTTCTGTAGCAAATGATTTTTATTTAACTAGTAAGTGAATACTTGAAAATCAGGTATTGCACAACAGAGTTTATGCAGTATTTTCTTTTTTACTTTTTTTTTTTTTTTTCTTTTTTTAATTGATAGAGGAGGATGCACTGCTCTTGTGTAGCTTAGTAGTTTCAGTATCCATTAAATGCCCAAGTTCCTCTAAAATGTTCTTAACTACCACAATAATATTTTTTAAGTTTCACAGCTGGTCTTCAGTGGCCTTAATTGGGGTGTAAATATTCCAGGCTGTATCTGGTCATATACTATCCGTATAAAGACTCACATTTACAACAGCCAAAGAACTCCGTAATTCATGAGATACTTTCCTCTTTCTTTGCACCATAGCTTTTCTTAAAATAATCACAGAAAATAATAGTAAGTGCAATGACAAAAATGGTAAAATCTACATGATAAAATTCCATAGTTAAAGGCTTTATCATCAGTTGTTAGTGAAACTTAGCTTGTACAGCAGCAGCTTTTCAGTTGTTTAATTACATATTATTTTTCAAACACTAATGTGGCCTGATGGCAAATATTTAATTGATAAAACATAATACAAATGCTTGTAGAATCTCTATGCTCTGCATTATGCTGTCTATGCCAAATGGAGCACATGAAAACAGTTTCCACAGCAATCTCAAGAAACTGAACATATGAAAAATGAAAGCATAAAGAAAATTAAAAAAAAAAAAAATACTGGCTTAAATAAATAGGTAAAATTAATTTGCAAATATAGTTCTTGCAGTAAACATAAACCTATCAGTGATAGGTCAGAATCCTGGAAGAACTCCTGCGATGATGATCAAAACTGGGGACTAATTTAAGAGAATCAGATATTTTAAAGAATTTTCTGCAAGACTTTATGCAACAGACAATAACTAGTAAGCATTATCCAATTCCCATTCTGAATGGGGAAAAAAAAAAAAAGTGTTCCCTTCTAAATTAAAGTTGTGTGAATTTCTAACATGTGGTTAGTAACAACACTCGGCTACTGTTTATCCATACTTGGACTGGGGAAACACTTTATCCTCCTTTCTTAGAATAAAAGGGGAGTAAAAGGTAGCACCTGTCTGAAAACTGCTGAAAATTACCTTTGTAAAGATAGTCAGCACCTGTGAACACACAGGATCATTTTGACTCCGCAGGAAAAGTGAAGATATCCCTGAGGACACTGTGATCCTTCCCAACTTCTCATGCTTGAACTTCACCTTCATGGTGAACAATAATGAACTATCACTTGCAGAGCCAGGTTAAGCACAGCAACAGTTCATGGTATCGTTAAACATCATTTAAAGGCACAAACATATGTTTTGATATATTTATGCCATAGGATACCACTGTCTTTTTCTGTCCCAGCCAGAAATATTGGGCCTTGGACTTTATATTAGAAGTGTGATTCTGTGATTCTGTGAAGTCACATTTTGCTGAATGGTATATGCCTACTCTACCTACACAAGTAAAAGAGTGGTTTTGCTAAGAAGCTTTACATAAGACATCAAGATGAAAGATGCACCTAGATGATAGAAGCAGCAGGAAGGTTATGCTGTTTAATAACTACATTTACACTAACACTTCTACCTGGCTAGCTGTGTTATTTTCATACTGTTAGCATTCTGAGTCACACTTTCACAAACCTTTAAATGTAGGCCAGTTTGAATTCATCAGAACTATTTGGACATCTTTGGTATGTAGCAATGCCAAAAGCAGTTAACTTTGAAGGCTAATAGATATTTAACACCCCATCTTGGTGCAGACAGACTCTGACATGCTGATTTACCTGTTACAACTGATTAGCATTTTGATGTTCAGGAAGATATCAGAATGCTAAACTCTAGCCAAAAGGAATTTTTCTAAAGCTGATCTTTTGTTTGTGGCAATCATCCTGCTGATCTTCTTTAAAATCAATGGTAAGATCAACAATGACTGTGAAAATCCTTAAGTTCCCTGCACACAGTTGTTAAATATTATCAAACCAAAGGTGTTCCTAGACACAGTGTGTGGAGAGATTTAGATTTTTATAAAAGTTGAGATAGTTTCAAAGAGTTTTACATGCAGACTATTAGTAATGTCTATGACACCCATTATCACAGTTTATAAATGGATTTTCCTAGGTAAATGTATTTTCCTCAATAAATGTATTGTGTAGACAAAGTGCTTCAACTACATATTATAGGCAAAGATTTATGTCTTACCACTAAGTCCTGTCAAGTCCCAATGGGATACAATTTTCTGCTGTCAATGAAGACTCTATTTTGGAAGTTAGTATGAAAGAATAAACAACAAAATAGGACATCCAAATTCCCCACTTGGGTACTAAGATTAGAAAGCAAATAAATAGATGCTCATTTTATCCGCTAATTCTGACAACATCAGAGTGGATTTTTTGGTCATTTTGTTAGAAACAGCTGGTGTGAAATAGAGTGCACTTTATACATACTAATATAGTAAGAGCTTGCTATGGCATTGCTTCCTACAACATGTTCTTAAAATCCTCTCTAGACAATTTGTAATCACAGGAATACTTCTGCCATTTTCAGCTGTAACCTGAAACAATTCACTGTTTCTTTCTCCTCACATTAAAACACAATTCACTGAGAAATATCAAAAAACAGGGCAAAAAGGTACAAATCACATGACTAAAAGCAGGCCTACAATCCTGGATTTCAAGACAGCAGACTTTGGCCTCTTCAAGGCTGTCCTTGGAAGAATCTCAGGGGCATGGTCCTGGAGAGAAGATAGGTCCAGGAGAGCTGGTTGATTTTCAAAGATCACCTCTTTCAAGCTTGTCGCAACAAGAATAGAGGCTGCATAGATGAACAAGAAGCTCCTGATGAAATTCAAACATAAAAAGAAAGTGTACAAGAGGTAAAAGCACAGACAGATGACCCAGGAGGAATATACAGACAGTATGCAAAAATGGATAAGAAACATCAAAACCCATCAAACTGAATCTTGGAATGGATATGAAGGGCAACAAGAAGGGTTTGTACAAGGACATCAGGAGCAAAAGGAAGACTGTGGGCCTTCTGCTGAATGAGGCAGTTGATCTTGTGACAAAAAAAAATACAGAATTGACCAAGGTAATAAATGCCCTCTTCACTTTGGTCTTTATTGGCAAGACAAGCCTTCAGGAATTCCAGGTTTCTCAGACCAGTAGGAAAAAAGTCCAGAGCAAGAAAGACTTATCCTCTGTGGAACAGGACTAGGCTAGGGATCATTTAAAAAAAAACAGACATACACAAGTCCGTGGGATCTGACCGGATGCACCCACAAGGCTGGTCAGCCTCACTGCAATCCCTAGAAGGTGAAGCAGCAAATTCTCTTGGACACCATTTTCAAGAACACGGAGGACAAGAAGCATGGATTTACATGTATGTAGTGGAAATCATGCTAAACCAACCTGATTTCCTTCTATGATGAGATGACTAGCTTGGTAGATGAGGAATGAGCAGTTTGTTTTTTACATTGGCTTTAATAAGGCTTTGACACTGTCTGTTGTAACATCTTTATAGACAAATTGATGAAGTATAAACTAGATGAGTGGACAATAAGGTGGGTTCATAAATGGTTGAAAAGCAAGGCTCAAAGAGTGGGGATCAGTGCCACAAAGTCCAGATGGAGGCCAGACATTAGTGGGGTATCCAAGAGGCCAATACTGGGGCCAATAGTGTTTAACATCTTCATTAATGACCAAATTTTGGCACACAGTGCACCCCCAGCTAGTGTGCAGATTATACAAAACTGGTGGTAGCTGACACTGCTGATGGTTGTGCTGCCATTCAGGAGGACCTGGACCAGCTGGAGAAACAGACTGACAGGAACCTCAAAAATTCCTGAAACCTGGGAATTAATAACCCCGTGTACACCAGCTGGAAAGCAGCTCTGCAAAAAAGGACCTGTGGGTCTTGGTGGACACCAAGTTGACCATGAGCCAGCAAGGTATTCTTGGTGCAAAGAAAGACTTGTGTACTGCATTTGGCAGTACATTGCCAGCAGGCTGAGGGATGCGATCCTTCCCCTCTTCTCAGTCCAGCTTGCCCACATCTGGAGTGATTAGTGCAGTTCTGGGTTTCTCAGTACAAGAAACATTGGAACAAATGCAGCATATGGCCACAAGGATGATAAGGGACTGGAGCATCTGTCATCGGGAGAAGCTGAGGGAGTGTTGGACGGTAACATCTCCAAAGGTCCCTTCCGATCTTGACAATTCAGTGATTCTGTGAAAGCCTGCAATACAAATACGTCTATTGTCAAGTAGTAACAGTGAAGGAGGATTAAAAGAAGCTCTGGAGAAACTCTGAAGAACTATTTAAAGTAACCCCGTAAATAAACAAAACCAAAAATCTCTCCTTAAACATAAAATTTAGTCATAACTGATTCTTGCTGAAGGGAAAATACAGACTTATTTTATGTTAAATAACTTGTTTATGGAGAACCATGAAGTTATTTACATTAGCACTGATTAGATAGGCTACTCCCAACTTACTATCTGGGAAAGGATTAGTGTTCCTATTTAGCAATCAGAGAAATTAAGGTACAGTGGCATTCCCAAAGTCATTTATCATTTTTGGTGCTTATTTCAGAATAAAACAGATTTCCCGACTCCCTCCCTAGGACTCCTCTCCAGAAAAGATGTGCAGTGAACATCAGGCTGTTCTCATGTTGTTGTAGAATGATTTTGATTTCTGGTAGGGAAGCACACTCTTGTTCCATGGCCTTTATTAAAGTTTAAAAGAAGTGTTGAATTTTTTCTGGTTCATGCTGAGGAGGGAAGAGACAAACTTCTCTGAGTTGACCTTTATGAGATGTTGTGTTGCCTCAAGGCCTGTCATTAAACATAGCAGCAGGCACTAATGTTTATGATAGAACGTTAAAAAAGGATCTAGACAATGGGAACCTCTCTTTTCTGCTGCACCCTGATTTCTTAAAAATACATGTATGTTATAAAGGATCACTTAATATTTTGGATCACATGTATTTTATACCCATAGAAGAATTGCGTGTTATTTGTAAGCATCTATGGATGTTCTAAAAGTTGAAAACATCTCGTCAGGACCCTTGTCAAGAGGAACATATGCCTGTGGTTTTAGCACTGCTCTGCTGGTCTGTTTAGATCAGTAAAACTTCAGATCCCAGTTTTCCTTCTGCCATCTGTGCATTATAATCACCAGCATAGAGGTTAAAAAATAAAATAAAATACTTTCTTCTACCACATAACTGCTGCCTTCATTAGATCACATCTGATTTTTTTCGTAACCATTTTTTTTTTGGGTGCATTTAAGGCCTGAAAGTAGTGACCCTGTTGCTAAGCAACTGCAATGTGTAGGCCTCAGCCCTGGTAGTTGAGTCAGAAAAAGGTCAATTAATGTGGCAGGCCTGTCCTTATCAATATGCTACGGTGGCACCAACTTCTATTTCTTTACAGTAATATATCATAATAAGTTTTGTAGGTCTTTATACTGTGGTTCTCCTTTTGAATAAAAGCATAACTAAGACTTGAGGGTATGTCTGATATAACAGAAAATGTAACCATAAAAAAAAGAAACCCAGAATAGAAATCATCTGACTGCTGACTATCCTGCTGTGCTGCCTGAGGCACTTACACATTTCCATTGAGTTATTTTATGATCAGGCCAGTATGTTATTGAAATATTATCTCTTTAGCCTTTCTCATTCTGATAAGAAATGACAGGCTCTCAGAACAGTAATACACATGGAGAACAAAATATGGAGCTGTGGAGGAAATTCAGTTGGGGTAAGGAACAGCCGTTTGAGCATATTCATATTAAAACTTCCTCACTGCTCTTGTGCTGGATTTTAAATAGCTGTTTTTTTGTTTGTTTGTTTGTTTGTTTTTTAATGGTGAAGTGAGCATCAGAAAGCCTTACTACCACCACCACAGCCACCACTACTATGACTACCACCACTACAACAAAATTTTGTCTTGGATTATGAACTACTTTCTCTAAGGAAAGTCTCCTTCATTTGAAAACACTGTTCTTTCAAAAGGCAGTGAACTGCTCATCACTAAATTCTAGATATTTAAAGTATTTGGGGACCTAAAATCTATTGATTCTTCCTCATTTGCCCATTGATCAGGCTCCTGACTGCCCCTTGGGAAGCTCTCAAAACAAATATTACAGCTACTCAGACTCCTACAGAGGAGGTTGCTGGCAGCAGCTCTGCTCATTTGGGAATCAGCAGGTGCCAAAGTCAGCCACCTGCCTCTTTTCCGGGATGCACTGTGTCTGGGGTAGTGTCTCCAGGGAACACCTCCTCTCCCATGTACTCAGGGTGGGAGTCAAGAAGTGCTCTGGCTGCTCCTGTAGCCAGTGGTTTCTTGTTTGGCAGCACCCTCTGTATGATCAAGGTACTGCTGGCAGTGTGAAATGGATGGGCTCATGTAGTTGTTCATTAGCTGGTACTGGAACAATCAGTGCTCAACAAGCTGCCCTAAGGAGAAACCATTTTTTTACACCACAATTTGTAAACACAGAGTGCTTTGCCAACATTAATTATCATTCTTATTTTTCTGAGCACCATCGGGACCACAGGAAAGCTCAGCCTTCTTACTTTGACAGCTTTGTCTACCCAGACACCATGCAATCAGAACTGATGCTTGGTGCAGATGTTGATGGGCTGGTAGGGCCATTTATTGCCTGCTCATTGTCCTTCCTTCAGGCTTATCCCACCACCTGTGGCAGGGAAAAATGTTCTGAGCAAATTCCAAGTGCTTAATTATGTGTTAATTCCAGCAATAAACAAGGATTGCATCTAGTTAAGGATGGCGGTTTCCAAGAGTGATCCCTACAGTGAGATAGCAGGGTAGAGGAGTTTGGTCAGGCTCTTTCTAACATCTGTTAGCATCCCTACAAACTATCCCATTCTGCAGAAAATAGGAGTAAAGAAAAGGCACCTAATCCCATATCTACTTCAGAGAAACAGCTTCTAGCAGGCCACTTTGTTACTGTGCAACTAACAAAGAAAGAAAAATGGAAAGAAATCCAAACTGCAGCCATCCATACCTTATTTGCAGTCACTTCATGATTTCAGGTGCATAAATGCTACCTTGTTAATTACTGTTTATAGATAAGAATAAAACTAAAGGTCTCACTCCCTGCTACAGAAGCATGACTATCCCTTCTCTGCTCCATGCCTCCTACCAACAAAAAATAATTTGCTTTCACAAAATTCCTTCTGACTGTACATTTAATGTGAGACTGGAGTCAGAGCCTACTGTTGTCACCCTGCTTCAGAGAGTGGGATTAGATACTCCCTCTGTTCTCCTGCTCTATATATGTAACGGCACAAACTGACCTCCAGCTAATTTGGAGTGAGAACTCTCAGCTGTTCAGACTGGTTCCCCTGCAGTTACAATACTTGTGTGTGTTTTACTTCCTTGTTTTACAGCATTAATGGAGAAGCAGATGTTGCCTTCCTCCCTGCAAATGCTATACAGTGAATCATCTTAGCCTCTCTGTAAAATTTTAACTTAATGGAGTCCTGGCATTTGTGATGAGCTGAGGAACTTAATTTTATAGAACAACCTATTGAACAAGCTGTTCTTGGACATTCCCATCTCAACTAAATGTTAAAAGTATTAAAATTCACATTAGCACAAGAGGAAATTTTGCATGGGTAATCCTTTAATACAGTGTTTTATGGCTCTATTAGCTGCACAGCAGCTGGTGACATGATGAATTTAATCCATTAAAAAATTCAGTAAGAGGTTTAAAAGTCAGCTTTTTAAAACATAATCTTGCTGCAAGGAAAGAGAACTTCTCCTCAGGGCCAGAGACATGGTGAGTTCACAGTGTGGCAGGTATAGGAAATACACCTGCATGACAAGCTTTCGTATGCTTATAGTTTCACACCTGGCAGAGAGCTTATGGTGATGAGAAAGAACTCAGGAGTACAAGGGAATCTTAAGGAGGATGTTTAAGTAATGCATCTGTCCAGTTTTCTCTCTAACTCCCATTATTATTATTATTATTATTATTATTATTATTATTATTATTATTTATTTCTGTTAAAGGATTTAATACCACAGGGCTAAAAGGTTGCCATTCTGGTTCTTACACGTGTATTCTGAACAAAAGCCATAGCACAGGAACTATTTACTTTCTTCTGGAAGATTTACTACCTGACAGAAGCTGGTAGAGCTAGAAATTTCCTGTATTTGCTACACTAAAAAAAGTACAGATTTCTGAAAGAAAGAAAGATCCTTTTTTTTTTTTTTCCTTTTCAGTACAAAGATAGAAATTAACATGTTTGTGTCACGTGTTTTATAAATGTATATGAGTACACAGTGTTGCTAAGTTATTTTACCACAATATTTCATAATCTTATTGAGCAAGCTCTTAAAACCATATAATTTTTGTAAAAATATGAGCTTTCATTGAATAGCTTTTTTAAAAAGTATCTTGTCTTTGCAGATGCATGACAGGAGAATGTGATAAATTAAATTCTTACAGGCTTGTAACCTGAAGAATTAATAAAAAGTACTTAAAATAATTATTAAGTTGCATGACTTTTAGGACATTTTAATTATTTTAGGAGTCATTTTCCAAAACTGTTGGCAGCATTATTATCACGTATCCTTACTCCTTGCCAGTTTTCTGGAATCATCACTTTATGAAATGACATTACTTAAAACTATTTTACACAGACTATTTTACCCGTTTTTTTCAGTCATGGTTTTCTCATAGAGATTTTTCATCAATACCTACATTTTCCTGGATGAATTATTTTGCCAGTTGCTCAGCAGGCATAAATTTGCCTCATTTGGGCATCTGTCAATATGGATACCACAGTAATTATGACTCTTCTCTCCAGTCATCCTAATAATTTCTAATATTTCACCTTAATATTGATTGGTTATCTGCATGTGTGAGTTTTTTTTTTTTTTTTTTTTTTTTTAAATCTTTTCCTGTTTACCTCCCCCTAATTCTGATGAAGAAATATGCTTTTTTTTTTTCTTTTTTTTTTTTTTTCTTCATTTACAAATGTGGCTGATACCTAATATAATTTTCAAAGCTATCGATGATCTGTAAGATATTTTCAAATCTCTTCAATTCTTCTGAAATGATTTCAGAAGTGAATGCCTTGTGGGTGACAAAGGCTTTGCAGGAAATAACCTGCTATTAACAATGACTTTGAAAAACCTGTAGGGTGTAACATTTTTAACTGGCAAAATGAGATGAATTAGGGTTATCTTGCCCTTTGCTTAAACAAATTCTGCTTCAAGAAGATCATGTGAATAAGCATGATTTTTCTGAAAAGGGCTGGGGAGGACAGGCAATCACAATCCTTAGTTCACAGCAGAAGTTGTGGCTGGGAAATTGTGGCGGTTCACAGGTACAATAAAAGAGCGCTGGGTCACTCAGGGAGACTAAGGAAGAGAAATCAGGGAAAATATTGAGTGGGATGAAAGAGGCCATATAGCAGAAGGTTTGAGGTGTGTCTGAGTTTTGATCAAGAAAAAATTGAACAAATCTTGATAAATTTTATTTAATATACATCTGATTATGGTCTATGATGTACGGTTGCAAACAGTAAAACAATAAAGGGCACTTTAAGTAAACAATTAAGCTGTTCTTTTGTCAATTCATCTATACCAAGGAAGACCCCACAGAACTTCATGAAAATTCTTTACCCAGTTCTAGAAGAAGTCCAAAGGCATAAAATGCTTTTCTTCTCTGTATCCTTCTCCCTCTTCCTACTGCCTTAAATAGTAGTTGAATTGAAAGTGAGAAAGAACTGTACAAAGATATCATGCTCAGATTAGTTTAGAGCAAAACTGGGGGAAATGTGTTTTTTATTCATTGTATTTGATATTACATGACATAGTTTTATTTGACTTTTCTCTATAGGACTTTGTGCTTCTTGCATTTCATCTGGGTGCATATAAAGATAAGCTCTTTTTTTTAGGACTGTAAAAAAGAGAACTTGATAGAAAGAAACACATGAAGAATAAAGTGACTTAAAAACAAAAACAAAACCTAAACCTAAAAAATTCACCCCAATATAATGTGTATTCTAATTTGAACTAAAAAAGGGCATATCTACGTATTTAAGTGCATGCTGTTGTGCATTACCTGTGACCACACTCAAGCCTAATTCTTGAATTATTTTCTAAGAACATCCAGATAAGAAATATAATTGCTATGTTTAGATATGCACCAAGTAAAGGTTAAGGAGATTCATCCACAGAAAGCAATTATAGTATTTTATTTCCTTTTTCTACTTTCTTCTGTATCTTTTGTCATGTACTTTCTAATCACTTGGAGACTGCATTTCACTAAATAAAGCTTGTGTAAATTTTCTGTTTTGCAACTACTATACATCTCCACTATAATTGATCAGGTACTATGACGGTAACATCCTCACATTTTTAGAGAACCTTTCAACATTAAACTATGTATGATGCTGCATTACAGTAACTTATGTTCCTCCTGCTTCACAAAGTCTAAATTTGTCTGTATGTGTGGGGGTCAATAATGCATTTGACTCCATCCTGGCTCATGCATTTTTGCATATGCTTATTGTTGTGCCTGACATATTTTCTCCATTGCTATTGACTGTCTTCTACATGATGAATTGGGAAGAATTGGGAAGAATTGTCCTCTTATATTTTGCCAGATCTTTTAAAAAGCTGTGCTCAGTGCAGTGAGTTTTGTGGGTCAACAAAGAACAGTTTACCATGTATTAAACTGACTGTTCTTGATGTGCACATCTAACCGTCACAGTGTATTATTAGGGTGGTATATTTAATAAATACAAACCTCCTGCTTGGCTGTCCTTAACAAAATGCAGAGTTATTGCTAAGGACAAAAATAATCTACAAAAAAGAAAGAGATCAAAATAGCAAATAAAACCCGTTTAGAGCTCACAAGCTCCTGAAGATCTTTGACATGCTTTTCCTTAAAACTTATTTCAAGATAAATTGGTGTGAAGGTTACAACACTAGCTGAGAGAATGTATTGTCCTTTATCCCCCTTGTCTCCTGTTTAGAATGTATCCACAACTTTTTGTTGCTGTTGTTGTTGACTACAGTAGTGTGCAAAGCAATTCTCATCTCTAAGAGCCCATAATAAGCTTCTTTGAGCTGAATATGCTTAGTACAGAAGTCAAAATCTAAATTCAAACTATTCTGCATCACCAAATACAGGGCATTTAGTAAAGAGATATAACTTATTTGCCCTTTTAGAGTCATGAAACTTGTTACAACACATCCTTAACAATGCATTTTATTTAAAATTGTATTTGTCAGAATAGCATTTACCAAAAACTTGATTCCTTTTTCCTTGTTACAGTGTGTATCACAGGTGGCTGATTTATAGATATTCAAATAATCAGCTGTATTACACACTTTCGGTACCAATGATTTTTAAAATAAGGATTTGATGCAGGGAAGCGAGGAGTGAAGAAAGATTTAGGACATCCAGAATAACAAATTCACACAATGCCTTACTTATATGCAATATTATTGCTTAATGTTGCATATATATACATATATATATACATGTATATACATGCATACATACAAATATATATAAACACTTTGCATTTAAGAACTGTGAAAACATGATAAAATATCAGTTAATAAAATATCATAATAAAATATCAGTTAATAAAAGGACATATCCTCTCTCCAAGGTAGGCATTGCTGTTATACTCAGCATGCACAAATATCAGGAAAGAGCTTATCAAATGTAAATGGGAGGTTCTTCATGTTTTTATTGTTGAGACACACAGTTCAGTGTTTGCTATATTGCATAAAAGTATGTGCCTATAGGCAATTTCTGAAAACATACATTCTACTTATTACAATAATGAAATATTGCAACCTTTGTTTTATTACTGCAAACTGCCTGATTAGAAGAACAATTTAAAGACTTCTTATACCTCTTCCTTGCTTGTGTCGTTTAACTTTCTTTTAAGTCTAGGTTGTACATTCTTTTACATTTTACATTTGAACCATATTCTAATTCAGTGTGACAGTTTTGCCCATTTGACAACTCCATTTTGTGGAACAATAAGAATATTGTGATATATGTCAATACCAGAATTTCAGATATCTTTAGTTTGCCACTTACCTACTTATCAACAAACCTTTAAGAATGTTAATTATCCCTTCAAACTTTATGTAAAAACAAAGTAATGGCTTTGTCATTGACTAATCATTGATTAAATCATCTCTGTGGACTGCATCAAAAGGCAAGACAAACTTGACTATTCACATTGCTTTGTGCTAGCAGCTTCTCAAGTGGACCAGACACAACTGTAATTATTTATGCTAGGGATTGTAGAAATGAAGCCTTAATTTAGAAAAGCCTCAAAATCAACCAAAATGGATTTATTGGTATAAAACCTAGGTAGATTGCACCAAGCAACTTGATGTTACTGTAATTACCCACTTCTCATTTACAATGTTAATTTCACATCGAATTAGTGTTATATTTACAATGGCAAAGTACTGCAAAAAGCCACATACAAAAGGAGAAATAAGGCTTAAAAGTTATTTAAATTACTAAGTTTCTTTCTTAATTTCATCACTTTAGGTAAGTATTTAAGCCTGTGCAGCCAGCACATGCAATTTGAACATCTATGCATAGTCTCAGCTCTTATTGGACTCCTTACTGCAAGAGTTCAAACAGCAAGTAACAGGGTCAGGAATGCATTTGCCTTCTGTTTTCAGCCTTCAGTTATCCTTCATCTTAAGTTAACCCTTTATGTTGTTTTCCCTAGAGCCCTAGCTGGAAGAGTATCATTTGTAAAGAAGGCATGGAAATAGGCTATGGCTATCCAATGAGGCCTCTGAAAAGCTGTTTTCCTTTGTGAAGAACTACAAACCATCAGTGACAAAAAGGATCTTTTAAGTTGTCAAGAAAGGCCACAAAGGTATTGCAGGAAAATAAGAAGCACCTGGAAATGGCTCAAAAAAGAGGATGTGGAATCTCCCACCTGTGAAGGGGCAAACAAAGCAAGCAGTAAAAAAAATGAGATCTGACATGTGTGTCATATGTCAAGAAGACGGAGTAGATAACAAGATCTGACATGAAGGAAGATGCCTTTGTCAAATTGCCAGAAGTTCCAGAGCTGGGGACACCTTGCTAAAGGCAGATGAGATTGGGAAAGATGAATGTACCTTGCCACTTTTCAAAGGTCAGGACTATGCAACAGCATGAGTGAAACATTGCCACGGCTGCCACATAATCTAGGTAGAGAAAGAAAACTTTCATTCCTTCCTGCAACACAAAAATTGAAGGGGAATCTAATAATTAGCCTATTACAGGATAGTCAGTCATTTAACTACTGAAAATCAGGGGAGACATACTCTAATCTCATTTCACTTGAGAAATTCTGTTGCCTTTATTGGCAGAATTTGTGCCACTGATGGGAAATCATCATTCTGACTTCAAGAGCGGTTGTTCTCTTGCGGCCTGATTCATTAAGTTAATGGGACACTTTCTCTTGAGTCCGTGGAGAATAAAATCCGTGCACTGATAAATCTCAGTAGTTTCAGAAGTTCATCTAATCAAAGGTGATCTGAATGTCTTCCATCCAATTACTACACCAAAGACAATCTGTTTCATATCACTTCTAGATACTGTGTTGTCAGCTGGGCCCATCAAGCCACAAAAAACATTTCCTTTTACTTTTTTGTCCATGTGTGTGCTTGCCTATTGCTTCTGCCAACCCATAAAGAAAAAAAAAAAAAAAAAGGGAAGGGAAGGGTGGTGAGAAGGCAAAGAGTGTTCTTTATGCCAGTACAAAGTGGGTTTGGAGTTTAGGAAAGATTCAAGGTTTTATGTCATTTTGTCTGACTCCCTACAACTGTTCCTAGGTTCTGAGCTCCAAAGTTCAAAATACCTTTTCCGTGAAAATTCAATGTTTTCTCATTTTCTGTGATATCTTTATCCCAGATACTCCCAGAAGGAGTGTGGTGACTCCTTCTCACTCTTTCCTCACAGTTATCATCTTTCTACCCTTCATGTCCCTTTGTTTCTCCTAAATAAGTAATACATGTGGCTGTTTCTTCCATTTGTTAATTCATTTCTATTATCAGGTTGCTGTCTCTTCTGTACATTTTCACTACCTTTAACTTCAGTTTTAGACAGCTATGTATATCTGAGGAACCCTGTCTTGAATATAAAAAGGTCAAAGTGATCTTTGCTTGTGATACACAATAATTCATTGTCCTTATGTTACAAACTATGACCAAGCCTATTGCTATGTGTTTTACGATGTTTAATGTACCCACGTGGTATTCAGGAAAGGTCTTGCAGTAAAAGCAGTAATCCTCATTTCAACAATGGAATTTAAATCAGGAAAATCCCACCTGTTTTATACTTACCAAGCATTGGTGATTAGATCATATTATGTACATTTGCAGCGTAGGGGAAAATAGGTTTGTTGAAATCGATATATAAGCAGTTGCACTGTTTGTAGCAACTCTGTGCTGACTTCATGTCTCTTTGTCATGCTGTCTCAGATTGGTTGTCCTTATCTGCAACACTGGGCAGCTCTGTTTTTCTTAAGAAGCACTAGAAATTAGGTATTGTACACAAAGAAAATGAGGGTGCCTTGCTTGTTGAATTTGGTGGTTTTGCTTGCAAAGTATGGTGGAGGAGAAGAAGGTAGTAAAAAAGGTAACATAAATCATCATACAGCATTGGTCTCCTGCACTGAGTGTCTTTCACATTTCAGTGCAACTAATGGAGATGAGAGATGGAACAGCTAAGCCAGTCTCATTTACAATAGGTAACCTCACTGGGGTCATGTTTTTGGCCTGAGTAATTGTCAATGCATTAACAAGGTCTGCATTTAAAGGAAGGGAGAACAAAAGGGGTAAAAGTCAAAATTTATCTTATGAGGGACCAGCTAGAGCAAATGTTCCTAGTTCCATCAAGGGCGTTTCTTCCATTAAATGAGCACATAGGAAAGAGAGACATTGTTCAAGTACAAGGGTTCAGTTTGCAGCAAGTCACAAATCACATTTCATTTATCAGGCCTACAGATGACAGGATATCATCAAATCCCTGGAGAGCCATATTCATTAAAAAGAAATCTTAAGTAATTACAACAATTAATTGACTTGAAACAGTTTCGGGTGGAGAAGGTTTACATAATTCATTTGCCAGACAAAACAAGCCTTATGAAGTCAGGGCAACGCATTATTTAGAAGCATCCTCCCTTTCCTGTCCTCTTGAAAAGCACAGAATAACACCAAACACCTAGAGAAAACTGACATGGGCAAACAAAAAAAAGTCAGAAAATGTGCCTCAACTTCTATAACTCTATAAAAGAGATAATGCTTCACTGACTTGCTCATACCTTTACTTAAAAACTGAGAATAAAATATTCTCCCATTTCTCCTTGTATTTATTCTAAATGGAAGATTACTAAGGGTTAATTATTTAATAGAGGATTTGGGAAAAAAGGCAAATTAAAACCCTTCACACAGCCACCATGCAATACAAATGTTATGTATGTCTAGTTTCAGGTGCAGCCTGAAGTTTTCCTCCAGGTTGTGAAGTATGCAGACATATGTTGCTCCTTCCTGTTGTCTGCTCCTGAATTTGTAGGTATCAGAATGCCATTCTCATGATGTACCAGCAGTGAATAGAAAAATGAACAAGTAAATAACATGAACATTTTTTGTGCTCTCTAATCTGCCTATTTCTATGTCCTGGTTTCAGTTAGGATAGAGTTAATTTTCCTCCTAGTAGCTGGTAGGGTGCTATGTTTTGCACTTAGGATGAGAAGAGTGCTGATAACATGCTGATGTTTTAATTGTTGCAGAGCAGTGCTTACACTAACCCAAGGACTTTTCAGCTTCTTGTTCTGTCCTGCCAATGGGCAGGCTGGGGGTACAGCAGGAGCTGGGAAGGGACAGAGCCAGGACAGCTGACCCAAACTAGCCAAAGGGGTATTCCATAACACCTGATGTCATGCTAAACAATATATATAGGGGTGGCTAGCTGGGGGGCGGGGGGGGGGGGCGGCTGCTTGGGTATAGGCTGGGCATTGCTCAGCGGGTGGTGAGCAATTGCATTGTGCATCACTTGTTTCGTACACATTATTATTAGTAGTACTATTATTATTTTTTTTCTTTCTTAATGAACTGTCTTTATCTCAACTCACAGACTTCACTTTCCCATTTCTCTCCCCCATACCAGAGAGTGAGGGGGTAGGGTGAGCAAATGGCTGTGTGGTGTTAAGCTGCCGACCAGGTTAAACCACAACATTCTACATTTTACTTCCTGCTTTTTTTTTTTTTTTTTAAAGCCTTTTTTTTTTTTTCCCCTAAATTTTACAAATTGAGGCAGACATTTTTCTGTTCTATGTGTTTTCAGTCTCTGATGCAATACAGTATTAACCCAAGAGTAGGACTTCTGGGTCTTACTTGAAACCAAACTTCATAGACTGAGAAAGTTCTCTCAGTGCTCAAGACAGTTGTTTTATATGTTATTGTTTCTATGGGTGGCCCCAGTTGGAGTCCATTTCTCTGTACATACATCCCAGTATCTTTGGAGAAACGAAGGAAAAGAACAGTCACACATTATGAAATATATTTTCAAGAATAATGGCCATAGTAAGTACATGCCAGTAAATCTCTGGGATGCTTATGAAAGTATCTAAAGTAAACGTGTAGGTATGCAATTCATTTATCGCAAGTCAATTCATTTAAAGCAAGTCAAGTATATTATTGTGAGACTTAAAAAACTCCTTTCCTGTATCATTAACTAAGACAAATATGCAACTCCACCTAAAATTTGGTAATGCCTAATTCAAATGATTAATGAAACACAATATCAGTGTATCAGTGAAAAGATTGACAACAATCAGTGTCCATATTTGACAAGAATGCCATGTTTTTAACCTGACTTTTACAGACCACCTCGGTTCCCCAGTTTCTGACCTCTACTATCTTCCTGCTATCACTAGCAGAAATCCTTGTTTCATTTCCAAGCTCCTCCCATGTTGTCTGTAGAAAAAGAACTTACTTCTGGTAGTGACAGGGGAGTACACTGGCAGAACAAGTGAAGAATTGCCCATGTCTACTGGCTATCTACAATTTCAGGAGTCTAATTTCAGACAAATTCAGTATAATTTACAGATATTCTGAATATTCTTCAAGTCACCATTGCCTTCCTCTGAAGTACGTAGTTTGAGCTACCTGCCACAGTGGTAGGAACAGTGGTAGGTAGCCACAGTGATTGAGCTACCCCCCACAGTTCTGAATTATGATATGGCATATTTTCCTTGTGAACAAACTTAAAATGATGGTTTACGTCAATTTTTTTCCTCTGATAAAATCCAAGTACTGCAAATCTTTTTTTTTTTTTTTTCTTAACTCATCAACCAGTTAGTTTCTATCCATCAAAATAAGGTAACATTGATGAGTCACATTTCCCTTAAATTTTGATATGATTTGTAGGTTTAATGCATAATTCACAGATAAACTACACATTTTCTGGTGTATATGAACAGGACCAAGGCAGGGTTTCAAATATAGGCAACAGGTTTCTCTCTGACTCATCATAGTAGGCAGCATAAAAAAAAAGAACAGAATATAAAAAAAAAAAAAACCTGTACGTGTTATTTCTGAACATTTCACAGAAGAGAGACAACAAACCCATCACAAGTAAAGCATCATGAATGCAGCAATCAGCAATGATTAATGAGATGATAAGTGCAAGGGAAAAAAAAAAAAAAAAAAAAAGATTATTTTCTACCTTAATATACAATCACAATATTCTGCACTTTTTTTTTTTTTTTTTTTCTAATATAGTATTCTGGAGCCTGTATTTTGTGTAGCATAGGGATGTGTTTTGGTAGCACAGATAATCTGCATGCTAAGTTTCCGATCATTACAAATGCAGACAGCAAAGGAATAAAAAGGAATAAAACCTACTAAACCTTTGATTAGGTAAGCAAGCAAAGTAAAAATCTTACTGACATGCAATAACAGTCTTGACCTCTGATTGCAGGCCACAGCCAGTAAAATACTTGTGGTGAGAAAAACCTTCCCTTTGTCATGTACACATTTCTTACAAATGTGTGATTCTCCTAATAGAAAAGTTCAATGTAAAATTGAAAGGATGTAATTGAAAATATTAATTTATGTATTCAGTAGTACAAATGAAGGAATATAAAGATGAGATTGATGGGACATCCATATGCCTAATGTTCGTGTGCACATCAGGTATTAGCACTAGGAGACATATTAGATGTGGGCTATGCATATAGTGGACTAGATCTCCAACTGCAATAAATCAGTTAACCATATAAAATCAGGTCAATGTACCTAAGCTTTATGCCATCTAGATTTATGCCATCTAAGGATCTCACAAGGTATATGTGTATGTGTATGACAAAGAAAATGCTGACATTTCTCAACTTTAAACATTTAACCAAACCCATCTACCTATATGCACCTGGTATGAATACAGACCACACTTTGTAGATAATCTATGGAAATACATCTAATATTCTTTGTGTAGAGAGGAAAATTATTTACAGTTTGAGCTGTTAAGACATCCAGAAATTGAAATGAAGGAAACCAGAACAGAAATTTCCTATAGAAACTTTGGCTTTAAAACAAAACAAAACAGGCCTGAACAGGAAAGGCTTTTTGTAGAGAAAACCCCTTGTCAGGAACTATTTCTGGAGTCTTACGGGAAAACAATATGAATTTTACACTGCAAGCTCAGAAGTACTACTTAACTCCCATTGAAAGCATGTGGAACTTCGTCCTTATTTCACCTCCACTCTTGTTAAGGAAACAGAGAGGTTTTAGAAATGTGTATAAGCCAAATAGCACTGATAATCAAAGTAACATAGAACAAAAAGAATTTCTTGGTGTGAATCACGTTTACCACATCTATGTCAAACCTAACAGAAAGGGTAGCTGTTCAGCTAGTGTAAATCATTGCAACTCTGTTAACTTTAGTAAACTTGCACTGTCAGGGTATATGACCCTCTTTGTGTTTCTTTCATAAGCACGGTGATAATGACTAAAAAATGCAGAAAATTACCTGGAGATTTTCACATTTTTTAAGAGCATGCAGTATTAATCCAAAATCCTTTGTACTCTGTGAGAGATTTTAATTGAATCTAAAGGTTTTGAATTGTTATGTTCAAGCTAAGCATGAATCTACAGCCATGTTACAAACCCTAAAAAATGGTGTTTGTAATGGAATTGCTGACAGATCTTTAACCATAGTAGTGCTAGCGGGAGTCACTATAATGTTGTAAATAAGGTGAATAGGCTCTTCTTATCTCATTTCACAGCTGAGCAGTGCATTGCTAGATAAATCAAATCAGGGTAAATGGCTTCATCTAATAAACTGGGTCAACATATAATGTATTTGTTCAGGTTTGCACTTTCATTGATTCTCATTTGATTTAAGAAGAGATATTTCAGTTTGTGTTTACAACATTTTTAAATATCTCTTTTCCCCCTTCTCTAGAGAACAAGCAAGCAGAAGAGAGTATGCAAGCTAGCAGCTTCACAAAAAATGTCAAGTTTTCTCTAAGTTCTGCTTCCCATTCTTATGCATCTGGGAAAGGATGGGGGTGGGGAATAAAGGAGTTGCTATATCTTATCTGCATTTTCTCAATAATGTTTTAGTGATGTTTGCTAATGTATCATTCATTAACCATCAGCCACTATAAAAAACATAATCTATCTCACAAAGTGGACATTATTATCGCATTAAATCATTTCACAATATACCTGAACGGTTCCACATGAGGGGCCTGGCCTGACTGAGCTCAAATGCCTTGGGGGCAAACTCTTCAGCAGTAATGAGATACGAGGTCTGTCTGTGATGAATATGATATTACTCGTGTCAGTGGCTGTGGACTGCACCCAGAATATTTCTTCTTACATTTTTTTTCCCTATTGCAAAGGAACTCAGGCAAAGCACTATTAACCCAGTAAATGAAGCTCTAAAGATCACAGAGTGTGCCCATTAGTCGACAAGATTGTGACTAATCCAATTTTTCTTGCAGGGAGCAATTCTGATGCTTCTGTAACATCTGGGGATGGCAGGGCCTGCATTACTGATGAGCCCGGGTGTTTTTCTTCTACCTTTTTCTTCATCCAAGAACAATTATTGCGCACACTTATTTTACTGCTTTTCTTCCATTCCCCTTATTTTTCCCCACTCCTTATAGCATGATGACCACTTTGGAGGTGGCTAAAATAATATCCCAGGCCGACAGAAGAGGACAGGGTGAGGACTGTGAAGGAGGCTAAAAAAGAAACCCTTTGTGTTTGTAGGAGTGCAAAGAGAAAATGTGCTTTTTCACTACAAGGAAAGGATTAGGGTCCTCAACAACAAGCACAAAAAGGGCCTAGAGCCTTTGTCTTACCAGACACCATTAAAGGTATGCTGTCTTAAACTGTTCCTGAATTGGAAGAGAGTATGTCATCTTGCTTCTACTTACTCTAGTAAAGCATTACATGTTATTCTTTGTGTAGTAGCATTATATGCCAGTAACAATAAAATCCTCCTTTTCTGATTTATTTATTGTTAATTATGCAAATTCATTCTGATATAAACTGTCACTTAAAACAGGCTTAGATCATTTCATTTAAATGATATCTCAAAAATATTTTATGATACTAAAAAATCTATCATTTTAGATTCTGCATCCAGTTGTTTAAATATTTGTATGAAGTTGCTATTCTCATATATCAGCTGCAATCTATGAATTTTAGTGGCACTTATATTATAGCTTCTACCTTAATCTCCTTGTACATCACTGTTGCAAGACTATTTCATCGTATTCCGTGCTAAGAATTAAAGTTTGACCAACATTCAAAGTGTCCGAGCTAGAACTCTACCTCTCTCAAGAGCTGATATTTCATTCTTATTATTTTATTACAATTATGTGTGGTAGTATCTCTGCAGAGAACAGTGGATGTCTAACATATTCCAGGTTTTCTGGGTTCTGGAAGCAAAAACACCTTTTTCACAGCATGCTTGTTCTTCTAACTGAAAGCAGGATTCACAGAAGTATATGAAGAAGAAAGAAAGGGATGCCTTTTGAGTAGAACTTTTCCTCTTTTCTAAAGCCCAAGCATAATGAGAATTCTGTGAGCTGTCAATAGCAATTTTACAGTGGATCATGAGTTTATTATTAAATAAATCTGGAGAATGTCTCTAAGTGACTTCACTAAGGGTCTTGAAGAGTTGGTGCTATTCAATATGAGGAAGACTAATATTAAATGGTAGATTGTCATCAGTATTTGCTAGTGTTACTAACAGTGAAAAATAACACTAAATAGGAAGGAACAAGGTAAGAGGTCTGAAGGTATTTTAAACACCCTGGTGCCTTTGCCATGAAAGAAAAATACAGATTAATTCAGAGAAATGGTAAAAGACAGGGTGCTGTGAACCAAACATGGGAGTGTATATTGCATAGAATAGTCATGTGAGATAGTGACAAAGGAAAGGATCAAGGCAAGAAATAAATTTGATGCTATCAGTCCAGCTGAAATACCAAAAGCTAACAATCCAGACAGAGGCTTTCATCATCAGGAAATGGAGAGAATAGAAACACAAAGAGGAAATGCCATTACTGCCTTTAAGAAGCTGTAGTTTAGTTTCACAGGGAATAATCTTGCTTAATTTGAGGTACTATTTATCATTCAGCAAGAAAGTAAATGATATGTTTTGTCATGCAGTTAAGAGAGAATGTACCAAAAACACGCATTTTGTTACAAATCCTTCTTTCAGAGCTCAGCCTAAGTAAATTATATATATCTTGAGCTCTTCTTTAATTACCCATGTAGATTGGAAAATCTCTTTCTCTCATGTTTGCAGTTTTGTCCAGGGTTTGAGTTTACAGGGAGATTTATGTTAGGTACTATGAATGCAGTATATGTAACAAACTGCAGTATATAGATAACTGAATGCATAGTTATCTGTAGTTACTGAATGAAACTCTGTCTACTCCCAGTTGGCAACAAAATCACTATTGAACTCGCTGAGCCAGGATTTTATACACAGTTTCATTTCAGCATTTTTAAAGCGGTTCATCTAATTCCATTGCTCTCGTATTTTCACCAATATAACTAAAAGCAAATTCACCCAGTGATGCTAGGAGATTGTATGTAATGTCGGAATATTGCCATGCCACTTTTCAGAACAAATTAACTGGGCACTTGGCCAAATGTGTCTTACATGCATTTCCTGGCAGCTATATGCAAGTAGTATTGAAAATGAGTCTGTGAGACAGAAAAGACTTGTGCATGTGACTAAAGTGGTTAAGTATGCAGGTGTTTGTTGGATTAGGCCTTTAAAGTGGATCTTGCCTAATGGCCATAACAGTTATGGATGTAAGTCATGAATCAAAAAGAATTATTTGATGTGTGATGTTATACTACTGCATGAAGAGATGCACTTATTTTTGTCTTCTCATAAACAACAAACACCATACATCTTAACATCAACTTTTCATATTATTGTCTAAGTATTTTATTTCATTTTATTTTTGTAATTATTATTATTTTGTTGTTTTGATGTTATTATTTGTAAGGAGCCACCCTTGAGTTTCATTCAAATATCCAAATGTGGTAAACTGTTACCTGGCCTTTGTGAAACTGCACTGTCAGATGGCCTTTGTGAAACTGCAGCAAAACTACTGTTGACAGTGGGCTGAGGTTTTCACATTTCACATGGTTTCACATTTTCAGCGTGGTTTGAACTGTGACATGCAAATCCAAACTCAGGTATGAGATGACAGCAAAGGAGGTGTTTTTTGTTTGTTTGTTTGTGTTTCAGTGTAAGAGATTGCTAAGCTTCCCAAAGGGTACTGAGTTCCATTTCTTATATAAAACCTGTCTGTAGAAATGTTTGAGACCTCTTGCACTTCCTTGTGCCTGGATGACACCACCAGCAATAGAATCTGACAATTGTCCTTGCATGAAGTGTTTGTTACAACACACATAATTGCAAAACATAGCCTTGAACTGCATTTTGGTAATGGATTGTTAAAAATTGCCCAACAGTTGAACAGTAATTGTGAAACAATTTTTTTTCCTCTACTGTTTATCATCATACTTGGTCATTGATATCTGATACATTTTTTGCTGTATCAAAACCAATTATTTTCTCTTTAAATTCTAAGAGAACTGTTGCAACTCCATTTAATGTTGTCTCCAAAGCCTGATTTTACATTTTACAAGTCCACATCTTGAATTATTTTCCTGCCGGTTAAATTAGAAGTGAAATCCAAATACTGTAGGGTCCTGAACAGAACGTATGGAATCATTGAACTGTGTTCTGCTTAGCAATTGAGCTAGTAGATATTGAACCTTGCTTGTAGTCAATTTATTACTGAAGAATGTTATTTGACTGCTTCTAAAAAACCCTTAGGTGTTTGGTCATAAATCAGGTCCTAACAATTTAGATAGAAGAGCATTCCTAAAGACTAAGCAAACCTGGCAGCAGCATGTAGCTGGGAACAAAAGCTGGGCAATGCCAAGGTTGCCACCATATATCTCATCTACATTTTCAGTTATACTAACAATTTTTATGTGACTTTAAGTAACCATGTCTGCCCTATAACTAGAGTGTTGCACGGGCAATTTAAACATTTGTCTTTTTGAATTGGCCTTACAAGAGTGCAGCTACAGTTACTGCTACAGGTAAGTGGATGCACACAGTCTCTGTACTCTAGCCTCAGTAGCATTACATAATTCATTTTAGAAGCTACACTTAAAAAAGCACAGAACTAGGATATTTTTCCCTTGGCTTCACTGAGAACTACTGGGCCTTAACTTTCCCTGAAATAAATATAAAAAATATGGTGTATTTTGTCACCTAATATAGAACAAGGTGCTTCACTTTTGTCAGAGGCACTGAAAGTTGGAATACATGTAGATGTCATGAAACAGCAGGAAGAAGGGAATGGTTACAGAGGGTGTCATCCTGATTTACCTGCAAGTGGGTTCTCAGGTGTTATGGCCATTTGAGTAAAACAAAAAACTATTTGAAAATGATCATACAGGAGGAGACAACAAACTTATGCATTCCATAAGTTTGACTGTTTTCCTCTTACAATGCTAATCTAAAGGGAGCTCCATCCCTTTGTTCAGGAACAACTACTGTTCTCTCAGTGCCATCCTGGAAGATGATTGAATTAAGTTTGTGCCTGATTCTGACAGAACTAATGGCAAAGAGGCGAGCAACATATTTTTAAATGATAGTACAGTAAGCGGAAGTGAACCTGATCATGTAGTAATGCTCTATTAATTAAGACTATCAGGAGGCATTAGAAAGGAAAAGTGGAAGAGACGGAAATGTTTAAAAAAATATTCAAGATATTATTTATGAGCTCTATTTCTAGGACTGAAGCTAGTCTGGTACCTTTCTCCAAAATAAATGATGGGGACTGATGCTGCGTAATAGGACAATTTACAAATAGAAATGAAAGAAATGTTTATAATTTTGACCTTACTGACTCCAGTAAGATCAGTCTTTTACTGGTTTAATATTGTTTCACAGTTTGTGCTGTTAAATCAAAAGGTTATCTATAATACATCTGGCACGATTAATGCAAAGGATCAGGGGTATTCAACAGACATTTATTCATTATTAATATAGATAATAAAGGATCATTTATGAGGCTACAGATGAGATTTTTATCATCAAAAGCTTAAAAAGGGAAATTTATTTTTGCTTCAGGACAGAGATGAAAAGAGTCAGTAATGGGAAATGTGAGAGTCAACACAAAACTGTCAAATTCATTCTTTTCCTGAAGACAGCTAGCACTTGATAGCAACAGATTAAAAATAAATAAAATAAAATAATAAAATAAAATAAAATAAAATAAAATAAAATAAAATAAAATAAAATAAAATAAAATAAAATAAAATAAAATAAAATGTTTTTGCTGTAAAACCTCTATTGATAGAGACGGGCTTTCTGTGCAAGTGTGGTTTGCTCTGTTCTTGTCCTTTATAAAGATGGTTGTCTCTTTTCCCTCAGGTGTGATTTCCAATTCCTTATGAAAAGACCTACGAAAGGACAGTGTATCATTGTCTCAAGACATTCTGGGAGGTGTTTGAAAGAGGACATGACAAAAATCAGGTCTAGGGACTCATGCAGAAATCAGAATAGTGTGTTTTCTGGTTTAGGAATGTGACTCTGTGCCATATGATGGTGGAACTAAATTGTATTAGAAGGATGTGCACATGCAAAATGGAAATAACAGAAGGAATCAAATACTGATTTATCTTGCTTGTGTGTGGTGTGTGTCTGGTAATTACTGTTATTTACAAAAGGAAAATGAACACCTCCAATAGTGCTACTGAGGATATTTATAATGTGGAAGATCTTGATTCACTGAAGCCAGAGGAGATTTCTTTATTTCACAAAATCCTTAGTATTTGTGGAGACTGCATTACCAGGATTGCAATCACCTACCTAGTAAAGTATCCCCTGTAAAATGGTGAAAGTCAGGATATTCGGAGTTAAGGCTAAAACTCCCTCCTCATTTCACCTATCAGTTTTATCTAGGGCAGTTGCTTGCATCAGCTTCTAGGGTTCTCAGAACATTCAATTATCTTGTTTCCCATATGATCTGCAATACTCAAGTGGATTTTGAATTTGATGAAGTTGTTTCTGATCTGAGGGTATGGACTGACCAGTCTGCTTGAAATGACCTTAAATGACCTTTAATTCTCACTAGGAACACTAATAGCAGTAAAATAGAAATAGATGCACTGGAAAATTAATTTCATTACTTGGATACTATCCTTGTGTTGTCTAAAGGTTGGGTACAATTTTGAAAATCCTAAATTTTCAAAATGGTTCATTTTTCCCATATTTCTTTAGCCTTCATTTCCAAGAAAGAGCTTACATTCCCCTATTCCCCTCACAGTTTGTGGATTCTTCTATAAATTGTGTAGTTTTTTCTCAGTTAAACAGATGAAACCAGGCAAGCAATACAGAAATGAGCCAGGAGCAAATTTGAGTTATATGATCGTGAGTTTTTTTTTTTTTTTTTTTTTTTTTTTGACAAGTTTCTGCCCTTTTGCTCATAATGCCATTGAAAAATAAATATTTTGTGGGGTCCATTTGAGTCAGGCCTGGAAAACAAACCTTTTCTAAAACTTGATCTGATAGAGAAAACCCCACAGGATCCTGCCTGAAAGTGAACTTGGATCCCCTTCTTCTTCCCTCCAAACTGAATAAGGTTTGAACATTTTGTATTTGAAACTGTGAATGACATGTGAATATAAATTAAAAGGTTTATAGGCAAAAAAAATGAGTTCTCCCTTGTTTCTGCCCAAAGGTTGAGAACAGACATTGGCCCCTGAACAAGCATGAGAACTCCAAATATTCATCACATGTCGGAATCTGTTGTAAAATGATGTATCACAAGGGTCAATAAGAAATAGAGCAGAACACAATGGGAATTTTTGTGTCAAACTTTCTTACTTTTAGTTGCCATTCTAGCCTCTAACTCAAGCATGATGACAGGTAAGCCCCGACTAATCTAGCTGAGCCTAATAAATTACCTCCCCAGCTGTCCATTTCAACCTTCTTCAGATATTACTGTTAACACAATGAGTTGGCAGGATTCGAAGTGCATGTGCCTCAGCTGCTTTCCTGCAAAGCTGACTGAACTAGACTACTCATCTCTGTGGGAAAACAGCTATAAGGTGAGCACATACCGCATTCTTCTGGTTTTGCTGTGGGTGCAGTCATGTCCAGTGTAACAAACAGGTCGGGGACAGCAGCATCTTAAATCCTTCTAGCTGTCTGCTAAGAGAAATTATTTAGAATCTGGCTGACCAGATCCCAGGCAGCATTAGTCTAAATTTCAGCACTCAGGCCACAGTAACTGCATGGACTTCTGAAATCAGTGAAAAAAAAAAAAAAAAGAGTCCTCACAGAGCAATTACAGGATTTGGACCATAATAATAAAAGAAATGAAAAAGAAACAAAACAAAACAAAACAAAACAAAACAAACTAACTAACTAACTAAACTTCCAAAGGTTAGGTTTGCTCACTACATGGAATTTTTCATTGTAAAACCTTCTTTGGACTTCTCTTGACATGTGTAAAAGAAGAAAAAATAACAAAACAAATTTCTTGCTCCGGGCCCAACCCTGTGTTGCAGGTGAATTTTAACTTTTGATAATCCATAAGAGTTTAGGGAACATTTTGAATAACAACTTAATGTAGATAAACTGTTCTCTTTCATAAATTCCTCCTCCTATCTCTACATGTGTCTCTATCAGGAATGGGTTAATATATCACACGAAGTCGTTGTTAGTCCCAGGTGCAGAATATGCTGCCAATGAGCAGCTACATGTCTAATTAAAGAAATTACCTTGACAACATCTGTAGTCACTTCTGGATGCTAATGGAGACCTGTGAACATGTACTGATGACCTTCAAGGTCCAAAGAGCTAGAGAGAGCATAAGAAAGACAAAGAAGCAAAGCAGCTGCCAAGTTTGAAAATATCGTGGGCTATTTTTTCACTTGGACACTGTCTTTTATTTCAGTTGGGACAGGGATCACAAAATATCAAACTCTATATGACATCTAATATAGATGCCAATATCTTTTCTATCAGGGAAGCTTCTTAAAATTCATGAGAAGCAATAAGAAAGACTTCAGATGTGTAGAAAGTGAGGAGAAAGTGATTGATACATTAGACAAATACATACCTGCCCAAGTCATTAACATGAGGGAGGGAGGAAGGATACCATGGTTAATGCACAGAGAAAATGCTTTATATAGAAATATCTCTGAAAGCATTCAGCTAATTAAGGACCTGAAACAAGAAAGTATTACTCACATGAGTAGTCAAAATGGTAATCAAACCACCACTGTAAGGACAACTCATGAGTAAAGGTTTTCTGTCAAGGCCTGTATGAAGTAAATGCACGAAAACTCTGCACTGATGATTAAATCCTGTGCTTGTTAAAATGTAATAATTCCAGTGACAAGGAAGAGATTTGATTAGTGTGCTTGGACAGGAAGGCATTATTATGAAGGAGTGATTTATGGTATAAAGCAGCACAAAATTTTCAGATTTTTTTGTATGTTTCAACAGAATCCAAAGTTTTTTTTTTTTTTTTTCTTTTCACAGAGTAAGACCATAATAAATTAAAACTATTCATTAATTTTAGTGAAGAAAGTGAAGAAGCACTTCTGTTGTTCATGAGTTAAAAACAAACAACTTTTTTCAAGTGTAAATATTGGGTTGGTGTTGAGTGGTGTAATTTCTTTTTTTTGGGGGGGTGTATAAATTAAAAAATGATCAAAAAAAAGCTTTCACTTTAATAATAGAGGTATTCCATGTAGCCAGGTGGCATAAGATGTGTGCAAGATTTATTATTTGTGCTACAGATTGTAAAGAATAATTGTACCTGTTAGTATGTTTCACGGAATATCAAATATAGTCCACTGAAATCATTGAGAATCTTTCTGCCAGTGCGGTGGATTTTAGACCAAACCAACAGAGATGTTAGCTCTTCACAGAATATTTCTGTTATACATTTAAAAGAAAATTAATCAGGATTTATTCTGTCCTGAGATTACCAAGAGTAGGTACAGAGACACACTGCAAGCCCTCTGTGACTGGCCATGTTGTGCTCTTGTGACTTGTATAGCAAAGCATCTTCTAAGGTAATATAAATTAGTATACTAATTCTAAGCCAATATAAATTAGTTACTTATACTTCATATATACTAATAACGTATTAGTATACTAATAGCATGTTAGTATATATGAAGATATAGTCTTCATAGTGTTGATTAATACAAGATGAGGATCAGGGTCTGCTGTACCCTTGGAAACTAGCTTCCATTGTTGTTTTTACCAATAAGCTACCACCTTTCTCCTGGTGCTCTTATCCCATGTCAGTATATTAAGAACAAACATGAAACCTTTTTCTAGGGGTCTAGGTAGTGTCCTGTGACACTGCCATGTAATACAAATAATGACTATGCTCCTCTAATTATCATGAGGCTGCATCTCAATCACTGTGTCCAGTTTTGGTCTTCTGAGTACAAGAAAGACTTTGATATACTGATAGGAATACAGTGGAGGGCCAACAAGGCAGTCCAAGGTGGAAGCACATGTATATGAGGAGTGGCGCAGGGAAGTGAATTTTTTCACCTGGAAAGAGAAGGTTTGGGGGAGATCTTATTTCTGTTGTCCATCACCTGAGAGAGCATAAGTATGGTCAGAACTATCTTTTCACAAATTCATAGTGAAAGGATGATGGGCAGTGGGTCCAAGCTGCAATAAGGAGAGTTCTGATTAAATACTAGGAAATAAATTTGCACAGTGAGAGCAGTCAAATATTGGAACAGGTTGCCAGAGATGTTGTATGCTCTACATCTTTGCAGATACTCAAACTTGCCAAGTCAAGGCTCTGAGTAACTGGTTGGACCTGCTTTGAGCTGTGGTTGAACCAACTTCCCCCAGAGGTCCCCTTGAAGCTAAATTATTCTATTATTCTGCGTAAGTACTTTTCATCTCACAAGCAGTGATTTCCTATAACTGAAATTTTCACACGGCTTCTGTATATTATCATGAATTGAAACAACAACAGATGTTCATCTGGTGGGTTTTCACTAGATTCAAGTTCTGTTAAAGTATTCTTTACTGTATATTCTTCTCAACAGTAGCTAGATTTGTATTAAGTGTTGTTATTCATTTTGTACTGCGCCATAAATAATAAAGTTTTCAAAGAATAAATTATAGAGAGTGTAAGAGGTGCACTGCTGACTGTTTTGAATTTTTCTCATGCACAACAAAAATGATTTATACAAAGTATATCATGTACATACAATGTTAATCTATGTATTACGCAAAACAAACTAATGTTGAAAGTTAAGACTACGGAATGAAGTGCTCTGGAGTTAAAAATACTAGAAAGAGTATGGGTTGTGCAGAATGAAAATTAAGACTATAGGAAGATTCTTCTAAAAGATAAAATTCAGTGTAGGTACATGTAACTGGCACATGGGGGAAAAAAGCATTCTCAGATTCATATATCTCTCTTTGTCTCTCAGGAACCAGATATTATGACAACAAAATCAGTATTTACATGAGAGCACCAAAACAGTTATCAAATGGTCAAAGAAAGAAACAAAATCTTAGCACTAGAAATAATGAGACGTGTAACCCAAAAATGTTAATAGACCTCTGCAGGTTTGTACCTAGAATACTATGAGCAGTTCTGGTCTCTACTGTCTCTAATTTCAAAAGAATCCAACAGATCTGGATTGTATGTACAGAAGGACAACAAGGGTGACCAGGTATAGGATGGAATGTCCATACAGGGAATATTAAATGCCTCATTCATTTGCCTGCACAGAAGTATCTAGCACCAGTTGAGATACCTTTGAATAACTGAGACATTCACACAGTGCCAGCAGATATAATAAAGAACTTTGTATGTACACCCTTTTGGTGTGGCATTTAGGATGTATAAAAGGGTATCTCAGGTAGAATTAGAAACCAGTGTGAGGGCAACTGAGTCAAACCCAAGCTCATTGCTCCAGGAGCTTTATTTAAGCTCAGGCCAGTCCCTTCCTGAACTATCTCATAGGCATAACTATCTCTCCAGAGCAGTCTCCAAGCTTGTCTCATGCGTGGACTTTGAAATCATATTTGTAGGCTTATCTCCAGTTCCATCTCCACCTCTGTTTCTTGCTACTCCTGACTGGAACCCCCCAGTAGGACTCTGGATAGACCCTGGACTTGATTTGTGTCCTTTGGCTTGTTAGGGACAGTTGATGGAGATTATTATTTCCACCCAGGTCTGCCCACTTCACCCACCAGCCCTGCGGGATGGCATCCTAGCTGGGGAGACCATATCCTAGGCTGTGGTCACCCTCATCTACCAGCTCATTCCCTGTTGTGGAGCAGCCCTGTTCTTATTGCTCCCTGATTTTTTTTTTTTCCCCATGATCATAGCAAAGCAGAGGAGTAGGCTGCCCAGAGAGGTTGTACAGCCTTCTTTCTCAAAGCTTTTCCACCACAGATTGGATGGATCCCTGGCTAGTCTGCCTTCACCCTGCTTTGAGAAGGAGGTTGGTCCACATGGTGTCCCAAGAGACCAACAGGAATTATCCTATTAATACTGAATGGATAAATGTTGATTTTTTTTATTTCATCTTCCAATACAAGAATTATTGGGATATCAAAAGAATTGGACAAGTTTAAGACAATGGAAAGTGTTTTTATTTATTTTTATTATTTTTATTTATTCATTTCCTACATAATTTCTTGCCTTTAGGATAACAGTGAAGTTTGAGGCTTACATGTAGTCAAGATCTAGACAAGCTCATGGAGGAAAAATCCAGTAAGGATTTCATAAACAGAATCTACCTTTGACTCTGGAAGTCTCAGAGTTGCAAAATTTCAGAAACTTGATGGATATTCAAGGCTATTATTATTTTATAATTATTTCTAGTCAGCATACGTGGTGTGACCAGCCAGTCCATGCCCCACAGTTTTTCCCATAGCCCACAGAAAAAGAGATTATTTTCCAGTTGCAGACAAGGCAGAGGGAGGAGAAGCAACACGCAAGGACTGCAATTGGTGCAGTCACACAACATGACAGAATCATGGGAAATCAGGCTTCATTACAGCTGCTCGTTGTGAAACTGCTTGCTGCAGAAACTCCACAGCAGCATCCTGGAGACTGCGGTTAAACCCCTGGCATTCTGAAAGGGATCCTGCATTTATATCATGCAAGAATGATAATAATCATTTTCTCTTAGTCATTTTCTTTTTGTTGCAAACCTAGATTTGGTAGGATTCTTTCCTAATGGATATTCACATAGTGTATATCGCATTATCACTTGGAAATTAGGAGACATTTCTTCTCAGAAAGAGCAGTAAGGCATTGGAACGGGTTGCCCAGGGAGGCGGTGGAGTCACCATCGCTGGAGGTGTTTAAGGAAAGGTTGGATGTGGTGTTCAGGGACATGGTCTAGTGGATGACATTGGTGGTAGGGGAATGGTTGGACCAGATGGTCTTGGATGTCTTTTCTAACCTTAATGATTAAAGATTCTATGATCATGATTTCACATAAGGCCATTATAAAAAACAATAATCCAAGTAAACAAGCAACTATGTGATGCAGATAATATGCTTTGTGCAGGTGAGAAGGAGGCAAATAAAATGTTCAGATATGATATTATTTATACAAACATTCTCTGCTGGGAGACATCTCTTCATGAGCAGTCACTGTGGTCACTGTGGCCTAATCTTCAAGCCTATTCCTTGTGAAATGTTATTAAAACTAATGGTGGTCCAATCAGTTTATTGTAGGTAAACAGTTTACAGAATCAAGAACAGTTATAAACTGTTTATATTTCGGAAGAAAATGAGCCTTGTTGGGAAATAAATATTTCTCTTATTTATAGTTTTTTGTTTTGTTTTGTTTTGTTTTGTTTTTTGGATAACAGAAAAAATTAGAACTGATTTTGTAAAGCATAGGAGTGCCCTATTAAGATACATATAAAATTAATGAGAAAAGCAGTCAGACAGCTAGTTCACTTCTCTTTTCTCTGTACCCAGCATCCATTTTCAAACAACCTCCATTTGGTTCACAAAGCTAAATGAAATTGGACAGGTTACACCACATTGCAATGTCTTTGTCACAAAAAGGTATTCAACAGTATAATGAAGTGAGAAATACATTAAAACTGGTATATCCAAAATATCCATGTGCATTCCTGAGATACATATGTACATACTTTTTATTAGCAATACTAATAAAGGCCAGGCACGGGTGCAGCAGGCCTTAGTTTCTGTCTTTGGGGACTTTCATCTTTAATATAGTCTCTTAAAAATACATGCATTGCTACATTTTTCATTACCCTTAATTTTTTCATCAATCACGTTAATTTATACAGGGGACACTTAATAATAGCTAATTAACACTTATGACTTTTTAAATTAAAAGACCTTTGGAGAGATTACTGCTGATTGTGAAAAGGTTTTTGTTCCTCCCATTAAAAAGAGATGGAAAGAGAGACTGAAGATATGGCTCGGGCATATGAGGGGAACTTCTTTCTTGCTTCACTGATCACACAACAAATGAAAACAGCAAAGGCCTGCACAAAGGCAGTAGTGCTATTAGCCTCCATTCCTGAAAGGTGCCATTATTTTAACTGATTATTAAGCAGCATATATATTATTCAGAGTGACCTTTAAATAGCTGAAAATTAAATTATAATTTATATCTAAAACCATGTAGCTATTATTACCATAAAAAGGACCATGAGCTTGTGCAATCTTCTGAAAATATATTTTTATTATTACCAAATGCAGTGAAGAGAGAAAAGACATTGAATTCTGACAGTAAGAGGGATTTCATGGATATAAATATTTTTGAATAAAACCCCTGTTCTTACAGTGAGAACTTTTTCACATTTAATTTTTTGACTGTGTTCACTTTTATATGTTATCGGGGAACTGTTCTGATTCACACCAATTTCCTTCTCTAGTAACGATGGTAAGATTACTTCCTTAAAAAATAAATAAATAAACAAAAACATATATATCATCATTCAATATATGTAGTAAACAGTTCTCACATTCTCTAAATCTTTATGATTTGGCCACATTGCTTTACTTTCAAGCATCAGCGAGAGCTTGTTGGTTTTGTTGTTGTTGTTGTTATTGTCATTGTTATTACTGTTATTATTGTTGTTGTGATGATGATGACGATGATCATGATGACGATGATGATAATGATGATGTCTCACCATTAGATGCCTCCAAATCCTGACAGATCCCATGGAAATACTCAGCATCTGTAACATCTATTAGGTCTTACATCAGTCTGCTGCTGACAGGGGGGAATCCAGTTTAGGAAGACTATATTCCACACCATTAAAGAAATCTCTAATAAGCTCCTCTGGATGTGGCACCACTACAGCTGCCTGAGGGCCAAAGGAAAGGCTGTCTAACATGCCCAGTGCTTCCTCCTACATTCATCCAAGGCTGTGATGCTTCTTCTCTTTCAGGCACGGTGCGCTCTCCAGAAAGTCGGTACACACCCAGACCGACTACCCGTTAAAAAATGCCGCAGTTCAGGTCACCGGATGCAGGGAGTGTCTGAGCCTGTTGCTGCCATCGGTGGGAGGCAGAGAAACTGCGTGCGTGAGGTGCTGCGAGCAGGTGGATGACCTGGTCCACATGGTGGCGGAGCTCAAGGAGGAGGTGGAGAGTTTGAGGGCCATCAGGGAGTGTGAGCGAGAGATAGACTGTAGGAGTAACTCCCTGCACGGCCTCAAGGGGAGGTACCGAGGTGAGACTCCTCAAATGGGGGTGGACCCCCTGCCCTGTAGCCGTCGGGCAGAGGGAGGGAATCTGGGAGTTCAGGAGGAATGGAAACAGGTCCCTGCTCGACATCGCAGGCGATGCCCTCCCCTTCCGGCCCCACCTTCCCAGGTGCCCTTACGCAACAGGTTTGAGGCCCTAGAGCTCCACAGACCAGTAGCTGAGGAAGAGGTAGCAAGTGTTCCCAGGAGGATGCCTAGGGCTAGAAGTTCGACTCCACGCCTAAGGACTGCCTCCATCAAGAAAGACAGGAGGGTTATTGTTGTTGGAGACTCTATTCTTAGGGGAACAGAGGGCCCTATTTGTCGGCCTGACCCTACCCGTAGGGAAGTCTGCTGCCTCCCTGGGGCCAGGGTCAGGGACGTTGCCAGGAAGCTTCCCAACCTGGTACGCCCCTCTGACTATTATCCTCTTTTGATAGTCCAGGCGGGCAGTGACAACATTGAAGAGAGAAGCCTCAAGGCTATCAAACGAGACTTTAGGGGGCTGAGTCGGTCAGTGGATGGAGTGGGAGTGCAGGTGGCGTTTTCATCCATCCCTACGGTGGCAGGGAGGGGTACAGAGAGGACACGGAAAGCCCACCTGTTAAACACGTGGCTCCGGGGCTGGTGCCAATGCAGAAATCTTGGGTTTTTCGATCATGGGGCACTTTACTCAGCACCTGGCCTGATGGCCGCAGACGGGTCCCTATCTTTTAGGGGAAAAAGGATCCTGGGCCAGGAGCTGGCAGGGCTCATTGAGAGGGCTTTAAACTAGGTAGGAAGGGGGATGGGGCTGAAGCTAGGATTGTTGGGGCTGTGCCAGGGGGAACAATGGCAAGGCCGGAGGATAAGGCAATGGCCCAGCTGAAGTGCATCTACACCAATGCACGCAGCATGGGTAACAAACAGGAGGAGCTGGAAGCCATCGTGCGGCAGGCAGGCTACGACTTGGTTGCGTCACTGGTCCCACCAGCTACGACTGGTCCCACCACGTCTCCGTGGTGGGACCAGTCTCATGACTGGAGTGCTGCAATGCCTGGATATAAGCTCTTTAGAAGGGACAGGCAGCACAGAAGGGGTGGTGGTGTGGCTCTCTATATTAGAGAGTCTTTCGAGGTTGTAGAACTCGAGGCTGGGAATGACAAGGTTGAGTCCCTTTGGGTTAGGATCAGCAGGGACAACAAGGCTAGTGTCCTGGTCGGGGTCTGCTATAGACCGCCGAACCAGGATGAGGAGACGGATGAGGAATTCTACAGGCAGCTGACAGAAGTTGCGAAATCTTCAGAGCTTGTTCTTGTGGGGGACTTCAACTTCCCTGACATATTCTGGAAGCACAACACAGCCCTGAGAAAGCAGTCAAGGAGGTTTCTGGAGAGCGTGGAAGATAGCTTCCTGACGCAGCTGGTTAGTGAACCTACCAGGGGTGGTGCCCCGCTAGACCTTCTCTTCACAAACAGAGAAGGACTGGTGGAGGATGTGATTGTCGGGAGCTGTCTTGGGCAGAGTGACCACGAAATGGTGGAGTTCACTATTCTTGGTGAGGCCAGGAAGGGGACCAGTAAAATCGCTGTATTGGACTTTCGGAGGGCTGACTTTGAACTGCTCAGGACACTAGTTGGTGGAGTCCCTTGGGAGGCGGTTCTGAAGGGCAGAGGGGTCCAGGAAGGCTGGGCGCTCTTCAAGAGGGAAATCTTAATGGCGCAGGAACGGTCTGTCCCAAGTGCCCAAAGACGAACTGGCGGGGAAGAAGACCAGCCTGGCTCAACAGAGACTTGCAGCTTGATCTTAGGAGAAAAAAGAGGGTTTATAATCTTTGGAAAAGTGGGCAGGCCACTAGGGAGGACTTTAAGGATGTAGCGAGGCTGTGCAGGGACAAAATTAGGAAGGCCAAAGCTCATCTGGAGCTCAATCTGGCTACTGCCATTAAAGATAACAAAAAACGTTTCTATAAATACATCAACACAAAAAGGAGGACTAAGGAGAATCTCCATCTTTTACTGGATGCGGGGGGAAACTTAGTTACAAGGGATGGTGAAAAGGCGGAGGTGCTTAATGCCTTCTTTGCCTCAGTCTTTAGCAGCAATACCGGTTGTTCTCTGGATACTCAGTACCCTGAGCTGGTGGAAGGGGATGGGGAACAGGATGTGGCCCTCACTATCCATAAAGAACTGGTTGGTGACCTGCTATGGCACTTGGATGTGCACAAGTCGATGGGGCCGGATGGGATCCACCCAAGGGTACTGAGAGAACCGGCAGAGGAGCTGGCCAAGCCACTGTCCATCATTTATCAGCAGTCCTGGCGATCGGGGGAGGTCCCAGTTGACTGGCGGCTAGCAAATGTGACGCCCATCTACAAGAAGGGCTGGAGGGCAGACCCGGGAAACTACAGGCCTGTCAGTTTGACCTCAGTACCAGGGAAGCTCATGGAGCAGATCCTCCTGAGAGTCATCACGCGGCACTTGCAGGGCAGGCAGGGGATCAGGCCCAGTCAGCATGGGTTTATGAAAGGCAGATCCTGCTTGACGAACCTGATCTCCTTCTATGACAAAGTGACGCGCTGGGTGGACAAGGGAAAGGCTGTGGATGTGGTCTACCTTGACTTCAGCAAGGCTTTTGACACCGTCTCCCACAGCATTCTCCTCAAGAAACTGGCTGCTCTTGGCTTGGACTGGCGCACACTTCGTTGGGTTAGAAACTGGCTGGATAGCCAGGCCCAAAGAGTCGTGGTGAATGGAGTCAAGTCCATTTGGAGGCCGGTCACTAGTGGCGTCCCCCAGGGCTCGGTGCTGGGGCCGGTCCTCTTTAATATCTTCATCAATGATCTGGACGAGGGCATCGAGTGCACCCTCAGTAAGTTTGCAGATGACACCAAGTTAGGTGTGTGTGTCGATCTGCTTGAGGGTAGGAAGGCTCTGCAGGAGGATCTGGATAGGCTGCACCGATGGGCTGAGGTCAACTGCATGAAGTTCAACAAGGCCAAGTGCCGGGTCCTGCACCTGGGGCGCAATAACCCCAAGCAGAGCTACAGGCTGGGAGATGAGTGGTTGGAGAGCTGCCAGGCAGAGAAGGACCTGGGAGTGATGGTTGATAGTCGGCTGAATATGAGCCAGCAGTGTGCTCAGGTGGCCAAGAAGGTCAACAGCATCCTGGCTTGTATCAGAAACTGTGTGACCAGCAGGGCTAGGGAGGTGATCGTCCCTCTGTACTCAGCTCTGGTGAGGCCGCACCTCGAGTACTGTGTTCAGGTTTGGGCCCCTCACTACAAGAAGGACATGGAGGTGCTTGAGCGGGTGCAGGGAAGGGCGACGAAGCTGGTGAGGGGCCTGGAGAACAAGTCCTACGAGGCGCGGCTGAGGGAGCTGGGGTTGTTCAGCCTGGAGAAGAGGAGGCTCAGGGGCGACCTTATCGCTCTCTATAGGTACCTCAAGGGAGGCTGTAGCGAGGTGGGGGTTGGTTTGTTCTCCCACGTGCCTGGTGACAGGACGAGGGGGAATGGGCTTAAGTTGCACCAGGGGAGTTTTAGGTTAGATGTTAGGAAGAACTTCTTTACTGAAAGGGTTGTTAGGCATTGGAACAGACTGCCCAGGGAAGTGGTGGAGTCACCATCCCTGGAAGTCTTCAAAAGACGTTTAGATGTAGAGCTTAGGGATATGGTTTAGTGGGGACTGCTAGCATTAGGTCAGAGGTTGGACTCGATGATCTTGAGGTCTCTTCCAACCTAGAAATTCTGTGATTCTGTGATTCTCTCTAAAACTGAGAACATATGGCTGCCTGTAGCAAACAGTGTTTATGGGTATGTTTTCTAGATAATATGAAGGCAGGTTCACACAGCACAAGACTGTATCACAAGACTGATATAATTCCTTTATAAGAGTCTCCAAGCCATTCCTTCTGTTCTTAGGTATAAAGCAAAGTGCCACCTTGGAAGCAGCATTTTGTAGTCAATATCTCATATTAATCACCATGCTTTACATGGCTTGCTTATCACAAATTAAAATGGTACAGGATAGTTTTCTGCTACAAATCAGACTCAATAAAAATCAAATCCACAACCATATGGATGTGAAGGATTAAAAAAATCTAAATGTATTAATGAAGTTGATTGAGCATAACAGTTTCTGCTTAATAACCTTCTATGAATTGTTTTGGGGCTCTTGGGTATCACTTCAGCAGATAAATACAACTGCACAATACCATATACTATCAGAGATTTCAAAGTCTACCTGTAGGGTCAACCTGTGGCATTGATGAGTTGGCAGGAACAATCAAGAAAATAAAAATTGCACCCACACTAGATATACATGCTTCACTCCACAAAATTAGTAGAATAGTGATTTTTTTTAAGTGGAAATGTGAGAACAACTGCATTTCAAACTGAAATTGCTTTTACACTTAGGCTATATCTACTTTTACTTTGAAATGAGTGCATTGTTTCCACATGAGACCTATTTTCTTGGAAAAGCACAGTGGAATTGATGAAAATCAAAATCATCTCTGACTTCAAAATTCTTAGATCAAACTATAGAAAAAGTTTAAATTTTCAATATTGAGTCTTAAAACAATTTTCTTTGCATTCTATTAAAACATAGAACATCCTGTAACAAAAATTCTAAAAACAAAAGTGATAACATAAAGAGTAATTTCTTTTTCATTATCAGAACAATCTTCACCACAATCTGTAGAACTATCTGTGGGCTTACAGCTGGGGCTAATATTATCTCTAATTTTTGTAGATCACATAGCCTTTAAAATTCAATTTGTCTGGCTCATAAAAAAGAAAGACCTGAAACGAGTAGTGATATATTTTACCGATGAAACACAATATATAATTGCATAAATATATATAGGATATATAGGATATATACTGAGAGAACATTCTGAGAGAATGGATAGATGCAACTTTTTAAATAAATTAGATTTTTAACGAATTATTTACTCATTTAGAGTAGAATCACAGAATCACAGAATTTCTAGGTTGGAAGAGACCTCAAGATCATCGAGTCCAACCTCTGACCTAACACTAACAGTCCCCACTAAACCATATCCCTAAGCTCTACATCTAAACGTCTTTTGAAGACTTCCAGGGATGGTGACTCCACCACTTCCCTGGGCAGCCTGTTCCAATGCCTAACAACCCTTTCAGTGAAGAAGTTCTTCCTAACATCCGACCTAAAACTCCCCTGGTGCAACTTAAGCCCGTTCCCCCTCGTCCTGTCACCAGGCACGTGGGAGAACAAACCAACCCCCACCTCGCTACAGCCTCCCTTGAGGTACCTATAGAGAGCGATAAGGTCGCCTCCTGAGCCACCCCTGAGCTGGGAACAATCCCAGCTCCCTCAGCCGCTCCTCGTAGGACTTGTTCTCCAGACCTCTCACCAGCTTCGTCGCCCTTCTCTGCACCCGCTCAAGCACCTCGATGTCCTTCTTGTAGCGAGGGGCCCAAACCTGAACACAGTACTCGAGGTGCGGCCTCACCAGAGCTGAGTACAGGGGGACGATCACCTCCCTAGCCCTGCTGGTCACACCGTTTCTTATACAAGCCAGGATGCTGTTGACCTTCTTGGCCACCTGAGCACACTGCTGGCTCATATTCAGCCGACTATCAACCATCACTCCCAGGTCCTTCTCTGCCTGGCAGCTCTCCAACCACTCATCTCCCAGCCTGTAGCTCTGCTTGGGGTTATTGCGCCCCAGGTGCAGGACCCGGCACTTGGCCTTGTTGAACTTGTAGAAAGGTTGTCTCTAAAAGCACAATGAACAGGAATTATCTCAAGGTACACACTCAATATTAAAAAAGGAAAAACAAACAAAAAAAATCAAAACTGTAAAATAAACAATATTGCAGAATAGTTTATGTTGTCTTTGAAGTCCATGGATCTCAGCTTGCACATGGTGGTCATTTTTCCACCACAGGACTAATGGTTCTTCCAGATGCCTGGAACCAACGTTATGTTGGTCAAAGAAGCAAAATTATGTTTTCAGAAAATAAGATGTTGATCTTTGCAATAATGTGAACAGACAGTCATAATGAAACAGCACATTGTATTGTATCAGAGCCAAACAGGTCAAATTGAGTAAATTTGCAAATTTGCAGTGAAAGGATGATGGAGAATGTTGTAGGTTTTTGTTACGCATTTATTTTTCTATTGGCCCCAGAGGAGTTTGGATGAGGCTAATTACACTGGCTGTGAAATTCACTGCTGACCTGGAACAACTAAGAGTAGTACTTTGAAGCCTCTTGTGAGGCATATTTCCTGCGACTCTCTTAACTTTTGCTGCTCTTTTCTCTGGCAACTCCAAACTGGAGAAAGCAGCTGGCCAACAGGGGTGCCAGTTCTGGAGAATGCCTGATTGTTTTGCTTGCCCCTTCAGTTAAGATTTCCTGCATTAACAAAATACTGAGCCACTGAACCACACATGGGAAAACTGGCATCAGTTGTCAAGACAATCTTAGAGCCGAGGCAACAGGAGCTAGCAGCAGAGTTGTCAGCGGTAACATTTGCTAGCATGGCTGTATGGTGGGACTTGTAGTGAGGGCATTTGCCTCTCATCAGAGGAAGCAGGACAGGAATCAAAGCAGTACAAGAGAAGAAACTTGCAGCTCACTTAAAGAGTGACTTGCAAGTCAGTGCAATGACTTTCAAACTGCTTAACATCCCTGGAACGGGATTTACATATAAATGATGTCATTCATGTTTATTTGCCATAAAGCTTTGCCAGTAACCACCTCAGTATTATTCATTTTGATATCGCCCCATGCTCTGACAACACATATGAACCAAGAGAGTTTTACTGTGTTCTACTGAGTAGAAAAAAAAATAATTGTAAAAATAAAAAGCAAATATGCAAATACTCATCATTATATATTGCCAACTCAGTAATGGCCAACATGGTTATAACCAACATCCCTCATGTTAGAATTTCATGCTGCAAGTTAAAGCTTTAAATTAAAATGCCGTGGTGCAGTGTGTTGAATTACCAAATATCTGAATAATAGTAATTTAAAAGGAACTTGAAAAAGCCAAGCGTTACAGTTTTTTAAATAGTTTACAATTATTTTTGGTTTAACCAAGACAGTTTTAAATCTTTTTCTTTAATCCACGTTTATAGAAAGTTACTAAATTTTCACACCCTACCAGTAGATGATAATTTTTACACAATTTTCAGTAGCCGTACCAGTGATTCATACTTTACCATCTCCAAAGACTTCAAATATTAGACAGATTGTAGCAGATGAAATCCTGATGCTGGAAAAAACAATAGGCACTACACCCATCATCCCTAAATATCAGGAGGGGAGACAAATGTTTAAACCCTTGATTTTCTATTATCAGAAAGGTAATAGCAATACCTCATGTAACTTGTGACAACAAGAATGCAAGGGAAGGTGGAATTCATAGGAAGTGATAGTTTGCTCTCAAATACAGGAGGGATTTTTTCCTGTAGTATTTTTATAAGTAAACAGTGGTTTACCATCTAGTTAACAACAGAAATAGTGAAGGCCCTGGTAGATTTCCTTAAATCTTTGGCAAATCTTCCTTTTTTGGTTCTTTCTGGGAAGTGTGGGGGGGGGGAGTTTAAGATTCAGAGTGGGTAGACAGTTAAGGTTCAGGGGCTTAATCTACATGTTTGACTCAAACTGGAGTTTCCCTGAAGAACTCACTGTTTTTCTTGGAGAACTTAACGTTTGTCTGATCCCTTTAGGATCCACTCAGTTGAAGATATTCCCAGCACTTATGTGCTACTTCTAGGATTTTGTGAGCTTCCTTGTCGTAAAGGAACACTGCTGTCATGGCAGTGCATAAAACAGAACTGGAATTTTGGTGTAAATGAGGCTGAATCCAGTAATTGCTTTAAAAGTCTTTGAGATTCACATTGTCCCAGAAGAGATGCAGTTAGAGCAGTTCAAAGAGCATACCACACTTTGACGTTGCAAGGGATGGATGCATTATTGTTTGAGATTGTAAGAGCAAAGCTTTACATGGACATTGGAAATTAGATGGGAGCCAGTGGAGGGATATGATTGCTGTCCTGCAGTGCTCACAGCAGACTGAACCCTGAAAATTCACTGCTACATTCTCTGCCATCTCCAGCCCACTCACACTTTCAGTGGGCAGCTCCAATGAGTCTCAGTTACTCAAGTATTTTCCAGTGGTCAAATCCTCAGCCAGGAGGAAGGGAGATAATTTCCTTTTCAGTTTTAGGGTGAAGGAAAGTTCCTCAGGAAGCTGATGCTATTTTCTTCTCCATGCTTAATGAGCCTTAGAAAACACCAACAGTTACTTAATATACAGAAGTTGTTTGTTTTTGGCATGTGCGGACAGAATCCTTGGCCTCATCTTTGAGTGTTGCCTGAGCTCAACCACAGCCAGCTTCTTCATCCTGGAGATAGCTCCTTGAAATTTGACGTGTTATAAATGCTGGGCTTGGATATTGCTAGCAGTTTGTCTGAAGGAAAATGGAGAACAGCCAATTTACTAAGGTGTGTGGCTGCTGGTATGGTTAAATGGGCTCCTGAGCTTAACAGACACTGTAACTTGCTAGATATCCCAAATTATGGAGGTTTATATCACACAACCAACCTCGATGTCCCACAGGAAAACCATATGGGGCATAGATCCTCTTACACAGTTGCTTTTCTGGATAGTTTGCAGCCTGGTTTGCAGTGTGTCAGGATAACAGGCACTGCAGGAGTCTGACTGAGGAGGCACACCTGAGGTAGTCTGTCTGAATGTGCATCAATTGTCTATCTGGAACTGTCAAAAATCTCTATTCAGCACTGTGCATAAGGTCTCCAAAATATTTTATGACAGCTTTAGTCATGAAAAGATCCTTCAGGGTGTAGGCCCACAACTGGATTCAGAGTCTGAAACTCTGGTGTGTCTGACATTCGTAGTCCAGCTCTGTGGATTGGGAAAACAAGTCTACTGCCTTTATATGGTGAAGTTAATTCATTGTACTGCTTACAAGTTCACATACATATGAGGACAAAATCAGATTCGTCTTGCAGGGTGTACAGAAATAATTTTATAATAGATGCGTAGTATGGAAAAAATAGGCAACATAATAAGAGGAATAAAATCAATAATAATAATAGTAATTAACAATTCCTTTCCCTTTTCCAGACCAGGCAAAGAAGAGTTAAAACAGTTTGTACCAATTATTGACTACAAGATCTGCAAATGATTGCATAAAATTTCCAAAATATGCCTGCAAGCTTCTATTATTGATGTTGCGCCCCGGGACATGCACATATGGATTTAATTGTCTAAAGTGTTTTATTAATTAAATTGCTATGATTTACCTCTCCCATGTTAGCATTTACAGTTTATGAAACAGCTCGTAATTAGGAAATGACTATACTGATGTTGCTTGTTTACTTTGCAAGCAATACATAATAGTGCCACATTCCTCTTTGAAACCCACCCTCCCAGGCTACCTCTTTTCTAGCCCGATTAATAGGCAACTGCTGCTGGTGCGTTAAATTGCTTTTTGGATATGTGTAGGGGAGAAGATAAGTGCTAGGGTTACTACACAGCAGTATTCTTTTTCCTAGAATAGAAGCTTCATCTAGAGCTCTCTGAAATTAACAGACATCTTATCCACATCAGTGTGTTTTGGGTCTGTCTCAAGAAGCCAAAATGAGGATTTTTGGAAAAAAAGGAAAGGGAAAGGGAAAGGGAAAGGGAAAGGGAGAGGGAGAGGGAGAGGGAGAGGGAGAGGGAGAGGGAGAGGGAGAGGGAGAGGGAGAGGGAAAGGGAAAGGGAAAGAGAAAGGGAAAGGGAAAGGGAAAGGGAAAGGGAAAGGGAAAGGGAAAGGGAAAGGGAAAGGGAAAGGGAAAGGGAAAGGGAAAGGGAAAGGGAAAGGGAAAGGGAAAGGGAAAGGGAAAGGGAAAGGGAAAGGGAAAGGGAAAGGGAAAGGGAAAGGGAAAGGGAAAGGGAAAGGGAAAGGGAAAGGGAAAGGGAAAGGGAACAAACATAGGTCACCAGAATTATGCAAATAAAATAATAATACATGTGGGAAGAGAATCAGGACTTAAGATGTTTGCATGGCAACTGGCATTGTCTTCTGAAAAAATGAGTTCACCCTTTCCTACAAAACAAAATCTTCGCCAGCTTTAGACTTTGTTTTGCTAGTGAATAGTAGATGGTATTTACTAGACAGTAGAAAATAAAACAGTGTTTGGCCTGTCTAATAAAATGGGCATTAGCAGCCCTGAACTGTTTTTGTGGCTTTGTTAAAACATAAAGTTGTCTTATAAATGATTCCTACCCCTGTGCCTTGCTGAGCATTTGGTGTGTGGCAAGCTATATTTCCAAGAGGCAAATTGATCATGGATCTCTATGTGTAAAAGTTATTTGGGGAGAAATCATTAAATGGGATTTACCGACACTGTTGCATTGACTCTGATTGTATTTGATGAATGAGTGAGACCATGTCCATCTGCAGTCTGACTGATAAGTTGGTTTCTTTCTCCTTCTTCGCCGTCTGTGTATTAGGAACAGAAAGTTACTGTCATGTAGCAATGCATTGTAAGATAGCTAAAACCAGATAAAAAGGTCAGACTCCAGAGTCTTATTTCATGCTTTTAAACACCTCTTTACTTTCCCAAAATGTTCACCAAAGCAATTCTGCCTAGTACTATGAGACCTGCTAGGCAGACATCTTTGAAAAACAGATCCTTTCTGCAAGTGCAAGAGCAAGAGACCATCTGAGAACACTGAAAAAAAAGAGGCTAGAGGTCCTTACATCTAGCCACCACCCTTTGGAGGAATCCCTATTTTCCTGTGGACCACAGCGGGAGCCTGCGAAGGTTTACTATCTGCCAGGCCAACTTCAATGCTTGCGAATAGCTCACCATCCTCCCTACCCACATGCAGAACTACAGACAACCACTCAGCCATGGAAATCATTTTGGGTTCAGCAGCAGTGGCCAGTGTTGCACTCATCTATTCCAGCCTGTTTGGTGCAATGCCATCGTGGGCAGTGATAATGCTTCCACAGCAAGGCTTGCTGCAAGCACAGGCAAGGCAAAGAGGCAGCTGCCTAGGATAGCTGGCTGCCAAGGACAGCAAAACAAACCAAGAATGGTGGGTTAATTTCTCTACCAAATGAGGCTTGCTGATACTGCTTCTGCTGTTGTCATTTAAGAGCTTAGAGGATTGAGGACCAGGTAGGGAGGGGGACTGTTGGCAGCTATCAATCCTCCCTGCAGACTGAAGCTCCCATCCCTCCCATTTCCCTGGGGCAGCAAGAGCAAAAAGCATGCTTCCACTGTGCTCTCTGACACCAAAGTACCATTTCTTCTATTTCCCATTCCTATGGCTCAGCTTTCTTTCCCAGATAGGCAAAATTTACCTTCTTTGTAGCTGGGAAGCTTTCCATGGACTATGCCTAAACTATGCCACTGGCTGTGCTCTTTCTGAATTCTAGTGCACAAAGTCACTTTCCTTGACATCATGTGCATGCTTCAGGCATCCCGCAACTTCACAAGGTAATTTATCTGGATTCCAATTAAAAGCCTGTGAAGAAATGTATCTGTTGCTCTTTTCATCGTAAGATCATCATAAGACTTTGGTTTGCCAATGGAATATTGAAGCTGGTGTCTGTACAACTAAAATACCAATTATACTGTTTTTCAGTTTCATTTTGTCCTTCACTCCTTTATAAACTCCCTCACTATGCCTAAGATAAGCAAGAATAGTCAGAAGAATGTATAGTCAGGAGAAAAAGAAAATGATAGGGAGAATGAAATCCTCAAAGATAGCATCTAACCTTTATAGGACACAGAAAACCACTTAGTACCAGCACTTGGTACAATGCTCAGCTCCATGAAGGCAACAGCAGTGTGTCTGCTCTAGTAACAGTTTTGCCTCTCTATAATACTCATTGATTGAATTTCAAATGGCAACATCAGTGTCAGCATGCTGTCTTCAAATCCCTGCCATGATTTTTCAGTGTGTGTACAGAGTGTTTCCTACTGGAGCAGCAGGTAGACAGCCTCTAGCTAGTGCAGAGCTCTGTGTGATCGCTATTCTTGATGGCTGTAAGCCCTGGAGTGGCTTCCCCCAGTGGAACAACTCACCTTTGCTCCTGTGTTCATCTCAGACAGTGTAACAGGCAGCTTCTGCTGATTTGGGGTAATGTCCCCATGTACTCCCAAGACCTGACGCAGTTGTTGGCTACTAAGCTAAAAAAAGACAAAGGAAAACTAATGAAAAGAAGAAATGAAGAGAACAAAGAGAAGACAACTTCTAAAGGCATGCATAAAAATCTTGCCACCAAACTACGTTCTTCAAGAATAAATTGTAACTTCCTAATGGAGGCCTTGATCCAAGGCCCAAGAGAGTTGTGGAGAGTGCTTTCTGCTGACTTGTGGCTGTGGGTCAAGTCCTTAGAGCAAAGTTTTCTTTTCTCATAACTTAGAGCAGTGACACAGAGAATCACTGATTAAAAAACTGAAAATAAACAAACAAAACAATAAAAACCTTAAACTGCACTTTGAAATAAATAAGGACCATGAGTTTTTCCTTTTTTTTTTTTTTTTTTTTTTTTTTTTTATCTTAAAGAACAAAACAAGCTAACAACACTCAAAACTGTGAAGTAATGCACACCACCGTGATCACAAGTTTAAGAGCCCATCTGTTGATAGGCAGGCCCAGCTTGTCAGAAATGCCTCCTTGCACAGAAGGCCCAAATGAAGTGGCCGGGGCCTTGAGAAGGATCCTCAGGTGACATCCAATGCTGCAGCTCTCTGGTGGTGTTAGGGCAGCATGTGCCAGCCCTGCTCCTCCCGAGGCTTCTGCAGGCCCTCCGCACCACTTGGAGCTCATATCTAAGTCATAGCAAAAACTGGGCATTACAGATGCCTTTTTGTGAGCCTTCACTTGGAAATTTGGTCCCACAGACCTCTCTGCTGAGTAGCCCCAGATGAATACTATTCTGACAGCAAGATTAAAAGCAGAAACCACACTTGGCACCCATGTAAAGGTAAATTTATGTCATTTTCCTCTTCAATTTTATCTCTTGCGACAGTATTAATCGTCCCCAAATGACATATTTTTATGATGGTCTTTTCTTTATTAAGTGCTGAGCAAAACCTGTATTTCTCCAGAGCACTGAGGGGCCACTGGTGTGAATTTGTCATTAACATGCTAAAGAGTTCTGCTGCAGAAGCAGTGTGACCTGTTCGTTTGTATGTTAATAGAACTCGTGTCTAGAAAGATTTGAAGGCGGTCTTCTGGCAGACACAGAGTGCTCATTAGGACAAAGAAAAGGGCTTCTGTGAAATAATAATAATAATTAATACTTTCCCACTTCTGTAGCGCCTTTCATTCAAACAACTCCAAGCATCCCACAAATTAATTAGGCCTCACAGCAGTTCTGGGAAGTGCCATCCGCTACCAGTCTGCCTCAGGAACTCATGGGGTGGAGATGGGGAAGGAGAGATATTTGTCCTAGACTTTCCATGGAGTCAAGTGGGAGAGCTCTGAAAAGCACCTGGAGTCCTGAGACACATGCCCCTGCAGCCTGACTCTAAGGTGGCACTGCTAGGTACAGTGCAAAGAAGCAGAGTGGCTATAGAGGGTCTAGAAAAAAAATTCCTTAACACCAAGAAAATGTATCAGTTATTACATTTCACACTGGATTCCTGAAATGAGCTTCTAGATAAATGTAGAAATGAAAGTGGCCTGGTTTTCATTTATACTGAGCATATGTGGCTAAATCTCAGCTACTTCTGGGCATTTTGGTGTGAATGCAAATATCAGACTGAAAGCTGCTGGATTTCAAACAGTTGGCTCTGCAGAGTCACAGAAAACAGAAACTGTGGTCCTGGCTCTTATTTGATGTACAGCTGATGTGTGTGACATTTGTGTTGTGGTGAAGGTGTAACATATCTGTATTAGGACATCTTATAGGATCGTGCCATGTAGCAAAGACGTACTTCTGGCAGAGAGACAGACTGATGAGAGGAGCTGGAAAATGTTGGAAGCTAGAGGCCGTGGCTAGTAACTAATTTCTGTAGGAGATATTTCCTGTCATATATAGAATCACAGAATCACAGAATCATTTAGGTTGGAAGAGACCTCCAAGATCACTGAGTCCAACCTCTGACCTAACACTAACCAGTCCTACACTAAACCTTATCACTAAGCTCTACATCTAAACGTCTTTTGAAGACTTCCAGGGATGGTGACTCAATCACTTCCCTGGGCAGCCCATTCCAATGCCTAACAACCCTCTCAGTAAAGAAGTTCTTCCTAACATCCAACCTAAACCTCCCATGGCACAACTTTAGCCCATTCCCCCTCATCCTGTCACCAGGCACGTGGGAGAACAGACCAACACCCACCTCGCTACAGCCTCCTTTAAGGTACCTGTAGAGTGCAATAAGGTTGCCCCTGAGCCTCCTTTTCTCCAGGCTGAACAACCCCAGCTCCCTCAGCCGCTCCTCATAAGACTTGTTCTCCAGACCCCTCACCAGCTTTGTCGCCCTTCTCTGGACTCGCTCGAGCACCTTGATGTTCTTCTTGTAGCGAGGGGCCCAAAACTGAACACAGTACTCGAGGTGCAGCCTCACCAGAGCCGAGTACGGGGGAACAATCACTTCCCTAGACCTGCTGGCCACACTGCTTCTTATGCAAGCCAGGATGCTGTTGGCCTTCTTGGCCACCTGAGCACACTGCTGGCTCCTATTCAGCCTACTATCAACCAATACTCCCAGGTCCTTCTCTGCCTGGCAGCTTTCCAACCACTCATCTCCCAGCCTGTAGTGCTGCTTGGGGTTGTTGTGCCTCAGGTGCAGGACCTGGCACTTGGCCTTGTTAAACTTCATGCAGTTGACCTCAGCCCATCGGTCCAGCCTATCCAGATCCTCCTGCAGAGCCTTCCTACCCCCAAGCAGATCGACACACACCCCTAACTTGGTGTTGTCTGCAAACTTACTGAGGGTGCACTCGATCCCCTCATCCAGATTATCAATAAAGATATTAATGAGAACTGACCCCAGTACTGAGCCCTGGGGGACTCCACTAGTGATCGGCCTCCAACTGGATTTAACTCCATTCACCACGACTCTTTGGGCCTGGCTACCCGGGCAGTTTCTAACCCAACTAAGCATATGCCAGTTTCTTGAGGAGAATGCTGTGGGAAATGGTGTCAAAAGCCTTGCTGAAGTCAAGTAGACCACATTCACAGCCTTTCCCTTATCCACCAAGTGCATCACTTTGTCATAGAAGGAGATCAGGTTCATCAAGCAGGACCTGCCTTTCATAAACCCATGCTGACTGGACCTGATTTCCTACTTGCCCTGCAAGTGCTGCGTGATGACACTCGATAATCTGCTCCATGAGCTTCCCAGGCACTGAGGTCAAACTAACAGGCCTATAGTTCCCTGGGTCTACCTTCTGGCCTGGTAGATGGGCATCACGTTTGCTAGCTGCCAGTCGACTGGGACCTCCCCTGATAGCCCGGACTGCTGATAAATGGTGGAAACCAGCTTGGCCAGTTCTTCCGTCAGTTCTCGCAGCATCCTCGGGTGGATCCCATCCAGCCTCATCGACATCAAAGACCTAAGGTCTTAGGTCGTACATCCAAGAGCTGTAGTAGGTTGCCAACCATTTTCTTGTGGATTATGAGGGCCACGTTCTGCTTCCCATCCCTTTCCACCAGCTCAGGGTACTGCGTATCCAGAGAACAACTGTTTTTGCCACCAAAGACTGAGTCAAAGAAGGCATTAAGCACCTCAGCCTTTTCCTCGTCTCTCATCACTAAGTTTCCCCCAGCATCTAGTAAAGGATGGAGATTCTCCTTAGTCCTCCTTTTTATGTTAATATATGTATAAAAACATTTTCTGTTACCTTTCTGATCACTCATGACTTTCCTGTGATTCCTACTTCTAGAGGAGTTGAGAAGGAGTTGAGAGGTTGAGAAGGAGCAGATTGAGAGGTGTCACTTGAGGGTAGGAGTGATAAAGGCCCAAAGAAGTACTCAGAGGCTTTCCTCACACTGACTGAGGAACATAAGTCCTTCTGTCAGCACAGACTTGTACCTGTAGCGGGTGATAGGAACATCTGTCCCATCAAGCTTAACCTCTGTAGGGTGGAAATGGATACATAACTATACTCCTATCAGCTCTATCAAACACTTCTGAAATAAACTCAAAGGGCTTACTGGACAGAATGGACAATGTTGTGTCTTTTATCATATAGGTAGTATTATGGGGAAGGAATAGGAGAAAAGAAAAATAATTGCTTTTTCTGACTGGATCCAGATGCAAAAATGTCCCCCTGCTCCCCCCACCCTGCACCCACATGCACATATACACACACATGCACACACACACACGAAAATTGGTGAATTGCACATTCCTAGCTCAGTACTTGTAGACAGCTTTTCATATCATGTGAACAGGGCAAATGGGCTGAATTAAATTTATTAGGTCAGGGAAAGATAACAAAGCCCACCTTGTAGTGTTGCTCTGTCCTCAGGTTTGAAGATTTTGCAGATCAAGATGCCCTTAATTCCACTTGTCAGTCATTTGTGTGAACTGACAAATAGGGAAAAGTAGTCGCTAATGCAGAGTAGAAACAGTTAGGTCTTTAAACAGAGGGAGAGTATGTGACTCGTCTCTGTACCAGTGTTTATCTATGCACTTCATGTTGTATTTGCAATGGATGTAGAGCAGACCATGAAGTAAACAATGTCTTTGCCCTGAAGAGCATCTCATCTAAGGAGCAAGGAGAAACGTCATATATATAATTACTTTGCCATAGGAACAAGACTGCTTCATCTGGCAAATTACAAGAGTACATATTTGAAGGAAGAATTTATTGGAAGAAAGTAACTTGCTTTACTGAAATAACAGCAAGTACCTGAAAAGAGATAGACTAAAAAAGATTAAAAGTGATTTCTTAGGCAGGAATCAGAAAAGACCCGGAACATGCACCAAACATTTTCTCATTGTATTCAGATGAAGCCAGAAGCTGGCACATACAGAAGATGCTGTAACTGTTAAGTTATGATTGGACTAGATGATCATGGAAGTCTTTGCCAACCTTAAGGATTCTACAGTTCTATGAAGATATGGTTTATTTTTTTTGTTTAGATTCAGATGGAAAGAAAATAAGCATCTAAAACTGCTGCATTCTCTAACTCTCATCCAAATCAAAATTTAGCCAGGCTATGCAGAAATTCTTCCTGTTTTCTTCAAGGATTCCCCCCGCCTTTTATTTTTTGCCAAGTATTAAGGTTTTCTGCCACTCAAGAATATACCAAATGATATAATTTATCCAGCAAAGTAAATGTCAGACAAAGCCCAGAAATATCAGTTGTTAAATTATCTACTAACTGTTCTACTAACAGTTTTCTGTTTCATTGTTTAATGCTAAAGGAAAATAGGAGAAGAATTGAAAGAACATTGGGCAAATTCCACTTGGTTACTTGGTTCAAGCAATGGTTTGGAGTTTCCTTGAGTTCATGGTAGTAAAATAAAACAAATCATACTCTCTCCATGTGGATTGGAAACCATGTCTAGCAACAGAGGAAATGTATTGAAAAACCAAAAGGTGTGAAAGAGAAAAGAAACAAAAAAGAAAAGAAAAAAAGCAGAATGGCAGAGACTCAAAAAAGAACTGGGAGAAAACACAACATTTTGGAGCAGGCTTTGTATAAATGAAGGAATTTTGGGGCATCTTTACTTATGCCTGTATTCATGTGATACAGAGTTCATTCAGACTAAGGCCCTCAGCTAATTCACTTGCTCTCACATCAAAGCTTTAGACTATTGCAATCCTGAATTTTTTAAAGCTCATTTTACTGATTACAGTAGTCACAATTTCCCAACAGCCATGCAGGGTTATGTCACTGTAGTTCACTGGATATACCTTAGCCTAATGGCAGAACTAATAATGTGCATAACTGATAGTGTCATGCCAAAATCAGCAATACACTGCTGATTTCAGTAACCCAATTTAGAAGAGAAGAATCAGTTAAAGAAAAGTTAGCATTAGCTCACAAAAGCACTTATGACCTGTTTCCAAAGGGCAATGACAGAGCACTTTGGTAAAAGAATTAATATGACTTACATTAGGGTTTAAAGTGGCTCTGGGAATTATCTGTCATCTAGAAGTAAAAGAGTTGATATCTGTCTTAGTTGTGAGATGTAAATTTTGTTTAGGTTGTATCATTGGGTATTTACTTTTTTTTTTTTTTTTTCCCTGAGAATAAAATACATTTTAAAATACATTATTAAATACCAATTAAGTAGCCAGGTTCTCATTTAGGTTAAAAGGAAAAATTGCAAACCCCTGTCTGTTGTGTGCTCCAGGCTCAGGGGGCTATGCAGGAGCACAGTGAAAAGAAAAGAGAAGGAAGAAACAGAAGATGTTTAACATTCAGAATTTGTCCACAGCTGATAATTTATTGGAACTCATCTGTAACAAGGCCTGGCACTGATTTATAAGTTGATTTGAAAAATAAATAAAAGTGATAGAAACCTGCATTCGGTTTTAATGATAGACTGTTGCAGCGTGAAAAGTAAGGATATGAAACATTGCAAGGAAATTAGATATTATGCCCTGAAGACAACTGCAGCTACCAGCCCATTAATTGTTAGATATTTATTATTAAAAATTTCTTTTCATGAGCGACTGCAGAATATTTGCGCTCTTAAAGTTGTTGAGTTCTGACATGAATGGAGTGTATGAAGCTCATTTTTTTTCTTGCCTCTGTGTGCGTGCGTGTATGTGTTTGTGGAGCTGACAAGGTAGCTGACCCCCAAATGTGATGAATCTTTACTGCACAATTACAAACACTCAAGTGCTGCCTCTGAATTGATAGTGAATAGGATAATGAATGCTGGGAAGTTTGTTTCTGCTCTGAATCTCAATAGCAAGGGGCCTGTGGGTGCCCTTAAACGGCTCTCTCTGGAAGCACAGAGTACCTGACTGTTCACAGTGAAATGAACATCATCTCAAAGGGGCTCTGAGCGTTCACATCCATAGCCTACCATTGTGTGGGTGCTCCCAGAATGCCACTGATCACTTGCCAGGTGCTGCAGACAGGTAGCTAGGAAACAAACAAGCAAACAAAAAAAAAAACCAGCCATGCATATCAGCCAAACCTAAAGGAAGGTACGTATTTTAACAAGTGCTCTAAAGCTCTTGGCAAACGGAAGCATTTTATCATGTCTTAAAAATACAGAGGACATTTGATCAAATACATTCTAAACAGTTTACAGAAAGGCAAGACCACCTAACATGTTCTCCTACTTCTCCATCCTGGAATTACACAACAACCAGCATTGCTGATCTTTTAAGGAAGCAATACCTAAGAGAGAGAGCATGCATCCGACTGATGCATAGGAGGCATGGCACAGGGAGCTGAGTGCCTGTGTGCTGATTGCCACACTGTCGGCTGAGCATGCGTGCTGACCCACCTGTATAAACAGATGATAATCTGCCCTTTCTTTTAAAAGCATTTTGAGGTCAACTACTGCAAATGGGAGACAGACAGGGAGAGCATAACAGAATGTTTTATTATTACATGGTTATATTTCAGCAGTAGTGAGAGTTAAGATGTTACAAAAATATATAATGAGGAATGGTCCCTACCTCAATTGGCCTGTCATCTACCTGTCTCTCATTCTGCTATGAATTATTAAGAGCAGTAATAGTAATTAAATGGGATAATAACATGGCTACAGAAACTTTTTGGAGGAAGATCACATTTTAAACATTTGCTACTTGGGCTTGTATGGCCTTTTGAACATAAAAGGGAACTCTTACTCTACTACAGGGAAAAAAGTGCATCCTTGTTCCTCTTTCCTTTCCAAGTTGCATAAGGCAGTTTATCCCCAATTCTCCATCTTCCTTTCACTTGGAAAACCACCTCTGTAAAGCCACATGCCCTATACAAGCGAGGTTTTCAAAAACTGAACAGGGATGCATTCAGCCCATAGTAAAAAGTACCTGGTACTTCGTCTGTCTTTGTGGTGTGAACGTTTTTCTCCATAATGATATATTATCTACAGTCTACCTAAGAGTAATTTCCTCCTAGGTGTTTCTTTGGTGTTTCTAATGAAGATAAAATGTGGGAGGCCACATTTCATTTACAGAACATGGATTTAGAAAGGGGGAACATTTTACACAGTGCAAAGAAGACAGGCAGCTATTAAAGAAGATTCACAGTTATAGGCAAATATACTAATGGTGGGGTTAGCTCTTGAAATGAGAATTTAGAACATGCCTTAACCTAATCCCTCATTAAGATAATTTATTCCCACCCTCAAGGTCTCACAACACAGCTAGCACTAGGCAAATAATTAGTAACAAACAATTCATTTGATCAATTTCAACTCTTCCTGTTTAATGAATTGTCATCCAACGCAGTACATTTTCTCAAATATATTTATTATTCAACATTATTTGCCAATTTCTGTTACAAATTTGTAGGCTGTTGTTTATTCAGGAGGAGTTGGGTGCTGTATGGTAGGCAGTGTGAGTGGATGCAGAAATCACATGGCATAACCCTGTTCTCTGTCTGGGAAATGGAACATAGAGATGAATTTTGTGAATACTCAAGCTTTCAAAATTTGAACTAAATAAAGTTGAGTGCGTTTTTTGCGCATAACTCATGTATGACAATAGCAGTTCTTTGCTTTGCAGTCACATTGCTTTAAAAACTCACAGTTCCTTTTTATAGCAAGCTGGGAAAAGGATCTACTTCTATTTTGCTGCTGTGAGATAGCATCCTGCCATAGAGAAGGTTGCAAGCCTTTGTGCTAATTAAGATAGCCTTAGGAAGTTACTGCATCGGAAATGTTTCCTGAATGAATCTCCAGCAAGTGTCCAATGCTTGAAGTACTGACTAAGCTCTTTGCCCAGCTGCCCTTCTGCCACTGTGGAGAAACCTGTGGGAGCCTGCTTCACAAACATGGCATCTAGAGGACTGACAGGCTGTGAAATGAATTGGGGTCTCTGACACGGCCATATCTGGGCCACAACCACAGCAGCCCTGGAAGGTACTTTCAAACTACATTTTTCTTGTTGTTTCAGCCAGAATGAGCGCAGTTATCACACTAATGAAATTCTTACATCTCTGTCAGCTGAGGGGAATAAAGCCACACAATGCCATTTCCTAAAACAGCAGCATAAAGCCACTGACTAAATGCATAGCCTATAAAAAAAAGAAAAATACAATGTATAATAAGCAGTCATGGTATAAATGCACCAGACTGGCGAGTTGCAGGGCTGCATCAGATTCACCCCATACAGCATTCCTGTGCCAGTGTTTTTCTTTTCTGTGCCTGTGGAGTTTTGTTGCTCTTCATGTGAGGACAACTGCCTGTTGATTGTGATGAAAGTTGAAGGACTAATTCTGAAGATCTTGAAAGCCAGCTTCTTACTGCAAGGTTGTTTAAGGACCAGCAAGACAGAGTTTGGTGTGTGTGTCACCCTTTACAGTGATAACTGGGTGGTTTAAAGACTGTCACTAGACAGTACTGCAAAATTAGAAACTTCATTGAAGATTATGTTCCAAGACACTCAGGTAGCAAATGCAACTAAAGTACTCAGCCTCAACTCAGCTGATAAAAAGCTGCTACAGTGATAAAAAGCTGCAACTACTCAGCCACAGAAAAGCATTTTAGCACCTGAAACTAAACGCTTTATAAACAATGTAATACATTTTCCTGCAATGCTTTATCCTTCGCATGCCTGGATACAAAGCAAAAAAAACTGCGTGGGGGATTTTTTGAGAGGGTTAAGTGTCAAACTACACTGTTCCGGCTGGGGACCATTACAATTTCCCCATAAAATTTATGTTCTGTGCATAACATTATCAAAACCTTAACTCAATTTTAATTTAGCTCAAGAATTTCCTTAGGATAAACTATTAGAAATCTGCTACATGAATGCCAATTAAGAAACTCAAATGAAGTATTAGTATGCAGTATTTCTAATGAAGACACCATTAAAAAAAAAAAAAAAAAAAAGAAAAAGACAACACATCCACATCACCCCTTACTTCAAAAATGGCTTAAGCAAAGAAAAACAAGTTCATAGTTTGACCATTTTTCCCCCTTTGCTTGCAGGGGATGTACTGTTTTAGAGGACTTTTAGAGTGGCCAGCTCTCCAAAGCATGGCCTCACCTATTTCTCCACATTGAAAAGGCAGTTTAGACTTCCTGCTAAATCCCATCCCAGTATAACTTCGGAGGAGAAACAAGTGTCGTGAACAGATTCACTGCTATTGATGCTTCAGTTATAATACTGGGGAAGTGTAAGTAACAAAATTAAATGAAATCATTTGTAAAAGTGCTTATTCATTTTTGTACTGTAAAACTGGTAACATATATATTATATATATATGTTATATGTTATATATTATATATATACGTTATATGTTATGTATTATATATATATGTTACATGTTTTCTCTAAAAGATGCAACATACAAGACCCAACTATTTTTTCTTTTACTTCTCTACTACTTGCTAGGAAAATGCCCAAGTAGACTGTGTTGTACAAAGTGGTGGGATACTGTCCCTCAAAATTTTGCTCCACATCCTTCAACATGGCCTATAATTTACTATCTCTGACAAGATTACATCCTTCTCAAGAAAATAAGAACTGAAATAAAGCAAATGCTTTAAAAATTATTCTGGATTAGAAGCAAGTTTAATGCATATTAAATGTACGAGGTCATAGTAGCACTCTGTCCTTCATTTAGAATGGAAAGGTCTCTTGAACACTTCTACTTTAGGGAAGATGCTCCCTCTCTCTGGGCAGAACAGAAGCACTAGCTTCTTTTCTGAGGTTTCTGTTATCAGAAATGCAAGTAGCACTTACAGTCATATTGCACTGAAATAACAATAGATCTGCAGTCTGTGCTGCTCATATGATAAAAGACTTTACAGTAAATTGTGCAATGGACTACATTCAATAGAATCTAGATGAAGCTGTAGTTACTGCACATCTTGCAAACAATACAGTTTTTTTATAGAAAACCATAGAGAAACAGGGAGATGTATCTGAACAGAAGTTTATTAATCCCTTGTTTAAAAAAAAATCTGTAGTGTCAGCTATAGACTTCTGAGTAACAAATCCAAGTAAATCACCTGATTTGCTTTTGGATACCAGCATTCCAGAGGCAAAGAGACTAAATTAGGTTAGAGTCATAACCATCAGTTATTCCATGCAGTCAAAATAAATCAACAATTGACTACACACATTGAAAGCTAGTCAGGATGTAGCTCATACATTAACCAAAATGAAATTACACCTGTTAGAAAAATGTATTTTTATTTATCACTAGAATAATAAAAAATATAAATCTGTGCTTAATAGGAAGAACATGTTACTCCCTACAGCAATGTGCAGCTCACAGGCTACTAGAACTAGTGCTTTGGTAGTTGGATATTAATAGACTCCACAAGCAATAGCACATGATATGACGTTTCTCCTTCATCTTTTCATGCAAAGAGAGCTCCAAGGTTATGAGACTACATGAGTATTCAAGGAAGTATGGTTGCATCTCTTTGCATGAAGAAATAGTACATATACCATTGGCTCAGAAGAATAAACCCATGAACACTCCATAGTGGCTCATCTGTCATGGTGTAAAGTAGTAGAAAAATTACTTATATAAAACTAGTAACCAGGAATAGAAGAGAGAAAAAAGTAAAGTGCAAGAGCAGAGGCACAATAGAGATATGAACTATAAGCAATCTGGTATAGGTTGCTCCCCCCAAAAAAAGGAACAGCATTCTTCTGAAGGACCACTTCCTCACGTAGCTATCTCAGCTTCTTCTGTTGCTGCCTTACAAAATCCATGAACAGAAAAAAAACAAAAAAAAATACACACACAAAAAAACCCCACTCATTTTTGTGAGAAATAGCAGAAGTAACAGAATGCACTGCCATCCCTCCTTGCTGGGGCAATTTTGAACGGATGATGTGTTGTATGCTATCTTACATGTATTTGCTGTTGTGATGAGCTTCAAACATGTACTATTATCTACTACATGAGGATGAGAAAATAACACAGGTTACCAATTCTATTGAAGTTATAATAGAAATGAACAAATGGAAGAAGAGATGCAGATAGCTACTTCTGTGAGTCTCAGTAAGTGCACTAAACAGAGTATAAAGGCTAAATACTGAAACCTACTTATAAAAAACTGTTCTGAGTAATATTAATCTGGAAAAAAAAATACAACAACAAAAAAAATTGAACTGAAGCTCCCTAATCTGTGCCAACATAAGTATCTATGCTTTAAAAAAAAAAAATAAATACATTTTATCATTAAGTCATTACCAGAAAGAGAACAGTTAAACTCCATTCAGTCATAGCTCTGAAAGAAGAAATCTAGGAGCCCAAAAAAGCCTCATACTAAAGCATGTACAGCTTCCTTCTTCTGTCACCTGCATGTGTACCAAACATGATTAACAAGCATGGCACAGCTACTCTCAGCTCTGAAGGACTTGCAAAGATGATGACCGAGAGGAGCCATACTATTTCCAAACATGAAGTCTCAAAATCCCAAAAATGAATGTTTCTGGTCAAAGTTTTTATTTGAGATGAATCTGTCTTCAAGGTGGATCTTCACAGACAGCAAGGAAGTTTTGTAAACATGGAGACAGTACAGAGCAGTCTTCTGTGGTGTTTGAACTTGGCATTTTCCAAGCAGGAAAGCAGGATTTAGAGATTTTTCTTAGATTACTTTGAAAAATCCCAGTCCTGATTCTTAGTGTCATTACTGAAGCCTGAGTTGTATCTGTTGCATTCAACATTATACAATGGAAAAATAGGATAGCCAAACATTAACACTCTTGCTGTCCAGTACATCTGGATTTTTCTTTCTCTCCTTCACTTTCTTTCCTCATCCTACCACAACAGAGAAATACAGCCAGTAAAAGAAACTGCACTGCACACTTCTGATACACAGCTATACCTCTGTTCTCCATATGAATTCAGCTGTCAAAAGAAAGCTAACTATCCCAAGTAGTGACATTTCTATTTAGAAACCAAACAAACAGGTATCATATGTACACAGTCCATGCTTCAAATTGTTGGGGGAAAAAAGAGCTTTTATCTGGGAAAAGTGAAAAGTATTGAAGTTGTCCTGCAATGCAAAAATTACCCAGTCTGACATTGTCAGTTCATGCTGCCTCTACCTAATATGCCTTAGGATCCAAAAGCATGAGGCAATACATGGCCTCATATCAGGCAAGCATGCAATCCTGGCTGTTTAATCATGGGCTGCTTTAATCCCAGGAGAAATGGAATTTGGAAGCCAAGCTTGTACAGTCACACACGAATCAATAAATAAGGATAAGGAGTTCATGGAAATTATGTGTGATACTTATCACAGATTAGCCACTTTTAAGTCACTTCTTACCTATATAGCTACATAGAATCTGTTTTCTTTTGTTAAAATCAAGGGTGTTGATACTGCTTAACAGCAAGAATATGGTCTTCATTCAAAGAAGCCCAAGCCCTCTGTTAGATTTTAACATCAATTGCATTGCACTGGATAGTGTAAACTGGGCATAGCACAGCAACAGCTGTTAACCTGTACTGCTTATTAAGGGCAGTTTTTAGTCTATTTCTCACTAAAATGATTTTCCAGTACCAAAATTTGGAGAGTAGGCAAAATAAATAATCCTAACTTTAGGCTAGTGTAACAAAAGATTAAAGGCATGTTAAAGCCTAAAGAGCTTAAATACTGCGTAGTTGCCTGAAGCCTATGTGAACTCTGCTTTATGCATTAAAGCCTTTCAGGGGCCTCAAATCCTCTTTGTAGAAATGTCTGTGATTGTCCAAATCTTGTGATGGCAAATATCTATCTTAAACACCCATCAAGTTCAAAATAAATAGGTATACCTTTACCTGTATGCAAGAATAAGCAGATTTACAGGATTAAGCATGAGAATATTGATATAGCAGGCTACATCTAAAGACACAGTGAGCCACAGAGAAGCCACTTATCTTTCAACAGCACTGCTCACCACTGTATGATATGGCTTTTCTCTCCTCAGTCACAGTAGTATGAGCCATGCCACCCCCTCAACTCTTTTCTGATAGGGTACTTTTAAACCACAGATGGGGCACTTTAATTCCTATTGCTGCTTCAATCACGAGGGACAACTATTTAGCTGGACCTGGCCATTCAAATTAAGGCTAAGACACATGTAAGTCACTTACTTGTACATTTGGGTGTCTCTACTTTCTATACCTAGCCTGTAACATAACCTACTTCCTGAGTACAGACTGTAGTGTCCTTATCTCTCTGCTGAGAGATGTTTACTTGTAATACTTAGTCCTGCAAAATACTGTGCTATTTCTCATGTAATCAAACCTGTATGAGTGCTTGCAGTTTTGAAGTCACATATAAGCACAACATGAAGAAATACCTTTGTAGTATGCAGCCAGAAATGCATAGAAGACTGGGTTGCAAAGCTTCTTATGTGCTGTTGGGGTTCAAGCATTCAACCTGCCATAGTAGTCCGATATAAAATCAAAACCAAACTAGGACTGTTACAGAACAAAGATTTCTGCTCATGTAAATGCCTGATAGAGCACAATGTTTAAGTGGAATTTATACTTGTGTTTTGAAGAATTCAGAAGGCATCTGTCACAGCTGACCATGTTGATGAAAAAACAGTGGAAACAGGCAGCAAGCAGCATAACAACCGCTCTAATAGATACATCACGCAGTATCACATGCTGTACTAAATCATGCCAGAGGGTGGTACGAGCTAAATGCAGAAAAACAAGATCAACTTTAAACTCCTTTAAGGAATACATTCAATAGTTCTGTACTGACATCAAGTTAATCTGCCAATTTCTTACATTTGCTTCACATACTTCATTCTGCACTAGAACATGTTGCCCAGGACCATGCCCAGAAAATTTTTGAGCATGTGGTTCACATCCTTAGAGAATCTCCCTAGGCAACAAATGCCAGTGCTGTCACACTTTCAGTATATATAAAAAAAGTGTTTCCTAACATTCAGGTGGGAGGTCCTATGTTTCAGTTTGTGCCCATTGCCACTTGTCCTGTCACTGGGCACCCTGAAAAGAGCCTGGCTCTGTCTTCTTTGCTGCCACCCCTCCTTCAGCTATTTATACATTGATAAGATCCTCCCCTGGACTCCCCTTCTGGAATCTCAGCTTTTCTTTGTAAAATACTCCACTCCCTTGTACCTCCAAAAGTTCCTTGTCCTGTGAAGCCTGAAACTGGACATAGTACTCCAGGTGTAATGAAAAAATTGTAAGGTAATACTTTAAATATAACATAAGGAGCAAGAGAAGAAGAAGCACAAAGCTGAGAACTCTTAACAAAGAAAAGCATTAAATATCCAGAAGTGTAGAGAAGCAATACACTACTACCACATTTAAGAAAAAAATTAAAAAAGGAATTGATCCAGATATAGAAGAGTTACACTAGCACTACACTCTAAGTAGAGTGCGTGCATGCTCTTCATTGCATTATTGTCTTTGCATTTCTACGAGTGAAGAAAAATACAAATCTGGCATTATGCTCAGTTCCTTATAACAATTCCTTGCAGCTTTGGCTAGTTGCGAAGTGGACAAGACTAGGACAAGTAACCTGAAAGCAAAAGGTATGTTTCTCCTACCACTACTACTTCTGTCCTGTTTGTAGAAAACAGAATAGAGAAACACAGTAACGATGCACAAAATGCAAAGAAGCTTTAAACACAGGAAGCCTATTTTATGGCTCCCTGAATTTAACTTTAAATCATGCTAGCATAGACCACAGAATAGAAACAATTTAAGATCTCTAATGCTGGGGTAAAAGAAACTGAGTTTATATTGGTACCGTTTCATTTTAGGTATGGAAGGGCTCTGTTGGACTTGGGGCAGAGAGCAACTGAGGGTATTAACACCTATTCCCTGCTCACCACAGACTTACTACTAAGGCAACTTTGGGCAAGTCTGTTTCATCAGTGAAATGGAGATAGGACTTTTCTGCCTCATAGGCAAGAATAAAATTAATGTCTATAAACTGCCTGAATAGCCAGGAGTTTTATATTAAGTATTTTTATATTAAGTATTCATTTTAATATAAAGATTTTTAAACAGGTGAAAGAAAAACTTCCAGTAACAAATTCTGAGCTATTACCCACACCACACATAAAATCCCTCTGGAAACAAAGTATAACTTTAATTACTTCCCTAACTTGAGTTTTCTTATTATTTCCTGCCCCCCAGAGTACACATGCAATTCTGTACCAAATTCTTTCCCAAACAATAAGCAAACCAAAAAGCTGCCATGATTAACAAGCAGTGGTTAAATGGTTAAGTGGATAAACAAGGGCTTATTTATGCTCAGGAGCATGGGAGGCATAAATAAAAGAAATAATTAAAACAAACCAGGTTAAAAATAAAGGCCCTTATTAACACAAAAGATTACTTATAAGTAATTTATTTCCTCCTTTAGTCCATAATGGCAAGCAAAAGAGATTTTCTTGGAATATGGAATAAGGTCATGGAGTTAACTCATAAATGCACTTTGCAAGACCTTTCCAAAAATAAAGGAACATACACAAGTAAAGATTTGTTGGTGGAGGAAAAAAAAATAAAAGAATCACCTAGGATGCTGTAACTGACATGAAGCAGAAAATATGGAATGTGACTAGTTTCTTAGAGCATGATGTAAGCCTTTAAATGCAGGAATAGAAAGCTGAAACAACTTATAGAACATCAACACAGCATGTTAAAAAGGAAAAGAGGATCCAGAAGACAGACAGTTACAGAACTAAGGAAGACAAACAGGAAACACTGTATGCCTAAGTGTGCACTTGCAGCCCAGAAAGCCAGCCGTATCCTGTGGTATGAGGTTGGTGAGGCACTGGCACAGCTTGCCCAGAGAAGCTGTGGATGTCCCATCCCTGGAGGAGTTCAGGGTCAGGTTGGATTTAGTTTTGGGCAACCTGGTCCGGTGGGAGGTGTCCCTGCACATGGCAAGGGGGTCGGAACTGGATGGGCTTTGAGGTCCCTTTCATCCCAAAACATTTTGTGATAAATCTTAGGTTAAAATACTTGGTAAGTTCATTCCATGTGAGAAGTTAATAAGAAAAGAAAAAAACAGTTTAATGCAGAATAAGGAAAGACTATAGGATAAGGGAAGAGTTCAGAGCACTAGTACTTCCATAGCTATATTCACAATACACGTATATTAAAATTATTAGCAGTTTGATGGTACTGACCATAGTGAAATACTGAAGAAATCCACAGTCAATTACTTTGGTATTAACGTGTGCAAAGTAAATGCAAAAATCTACTGTGAAAGAAGCTACAAATACATAGTAATTTAGGAAACTCGCTCAGTCCTTCAAAGGAGGCAGAAGCGGAGGGCATCACAGATGCAAATAGCTGGTATCAATGGAGACCTTGGGCAACCTTAAATTTCAGTGTGAACTTCAATCCCATTGTAACTAGTTCTTACATCAGTTTTTGTGTGACAAGGAGAAAGCTGTGTAGGATGAGAATAGGAAAAAACTTATTCTCATTATATTTATACAGTAAATTTTACGGTGACTTTTTTTGTTGTTCCATAACACCTACTGTGAAGAGTCTAGGAACTAAGGAATGTAAAATGCAAAAGTTATTTCTATCAGCCTACATAACATTAGGTAGGGTTAATCAACACAACAACATAACTGCTCTCCCATGAAAAATAAAGAATTTACAGTTACTTCTTAAACAAGCCCTTACTCATATTTCATAGACAACACAAAACAATATACATATACAGTACAGAAGATCCTAAACTCAAGTTCTGTAATAAGAACACTTGGAGGCCTGTCAGGTTCTTACATGTACATGCAATAAAGCTCATTAAAAAAAAATACAGCAATTCACTGAAATACTTTTTTTTTAAACTTCAATGAAAGCATGAAACTACATAGACCATGACAGCTGACAAGTTATGAGCTGCTCTCATTTCTGTAAGCATGTTCTTTCACACACTTAGTAATTGTTACTCAACAATATGTAAACTTACACCTATGAAAATAAAAACCTGACAAATTTATGCTAAATCTACAGTATTCCTTTGTCTATAAAAATCACATTTTAAAGTACCTCACACCTGTAAAACAAAACCATTTTCTATAGTTAATGAAATAAAAACTCCAAACTTCCCTTAACATGTGCTCCAGTAAGTCAGTCTCGTACACAATCAAGGGTAAATTCTAAGGCAAATGATAGTGAACACTGTTCTCAAGAGAAAATACAAACAAAATTGCACTATAATAGAGGTGTGGACATGGCATGAATGGACACGGTTTAGTGAGTGAAGTCAGTAGCTCAGGTTGATGGTTGGACTTGATCTTGAAGGTATTTTCCACCTAGATGATTCCATGGTTCTACATAAACTGTTCTGCAACCTACATAGTATATATTAATTTTTACCAGAAACTTTGGGATTTCTAAAATTTATATTATCTATTTACAGAAAACAGATTCCATATGAATTATTATAACTTCATGCATGGATGATAGCTTTCACATAATTTGATTCCCTGAAGGTCAGTAAAGTTTAGCAACACACAGTTTACAGGTGACAAAACTGAGATTGAAATATAGTCACTGATGCTCAAATTCTAATTACCAAGTTCCGCCAACCTGGACATTGCAGCCAATGTTCTACTCCAGAGCTTTCCTTTCATTGGTTCAAAAACTGCCCCTCTTTTAAGCCTGATAGGTAACTTAACCCCACTGCAGAGAGCAACTTAATTTAGGGAGAAGAATGAATTGGAATAAAAAGACTTGATAAATGTTATGGGGAAAAAAAGATGCATCTGTCCCCTTGATTGGTCCAAAGTACACTGTTGCATCAAATCCTAAGTTGTAACCCTTCATTATATCTTACCATACAACTTTGGCTGCAACATGAAAATATCAGTGATAACCATAGCAGGCCATCTTTCTATTTCTTTATTTCAAGGTTCATCTGTTTGTCTAGTTCATACCTCCGTACCTAACTCATGACAATACATCATACAGCAGCTAGGAATTCAAAAATGAAAGCTATTACACTCACAATGAAGTCTCGTATACACACCTATTATTGTTGGCAAGTCACATGTTGAAGGGCTTTGCTGACACATCAGAAGTAGCTTGAGCACTAGGAACAGCATGGTTGTTAGTGCAGCTCTGCACTTGTGCCAACATAGCTATGTTATTCCCTGTCCTATTTTATAACACACCTAATATGTCATATGCTAGCCACCAAATTATTAAGCAAAATTTAAGGCACACTTTTGTCTGTGCTTTGATTACAAGCTCCTTGGTAGAGCAATTCATCCTAAAACATGCACAATGTTTGCCAGACATTGGATTAATTTCACAAATTAGTATTTTTAGCAGAAAGCAATACATCCTGTGATTTTTCAATTTTTGTACATTCTTCCTGATTACACAGTTCTATTGTCAAATTTACATTTCTTTAATTTGAATAAATCATCCATTCTGTATGAAAGAACACAAAATAAGATGCATCTAAGGGACCCAACAACAAAAAACACCGTAACTGTGTGAACAATGAACTGTAAAGCAATAAGTATTTTTAAAGTGCTATTGTTAAATACATAAAATGAAAGAGAAGGCAAATGATTCAATAATGAATTGAATAAGAAAGTAAGAGAACAGATATTACTAAATTCCAGCAATCTTTTAAATTTACAATGAAAAAGAAAGACTGGTAGTACACTGTATCCCTGTCATTAAATAAAGAAAATTGTGATTTGTACCATAATCATTTTAAATTCAAAGGACCACACAGAGACCGACACAGTAAATATCCCAAATACAGTAGCAGGTGCTGTTATTCTTTAGTCCAATACTGAAAATAAAAAATTTGATTTGAAGATATTAATTCAGAGGACCACCTTTCATTTCTCTCTACATCACTATGACATGGAAGTCCATAGGCCACTAAAAATTTAGTACTTCACCACAGAATAAGCAAATTACAGCTTGGTAGGCCACTGCTTCAGTCATGACTTTTCATTGTGTTCTCAGCCGCTTGGGGCCTAAAAACCCATTCTGCCCTTGTTCAGTGCTCAAATGCATTTTCTTACTTACAATCAATAACCAAACAGAACAACAGCTTAAGATTTCCATAAAAATTTCAATCATGACACGAAATACCAAGTTCCGTGATGATCTGATCAATAACTTAAAAACCCACAATATTTTTATTTAAAATGAAAAAGTGACAGCATATCATATTCTAAATCTTCCATCTTTAAAACTGCAATTTGGTCAACCAGTTGCTGATTAGGTTCCATTAAACGTGAATACAGTATTACATTTAAATTACCTCACCTAGACAATTAACAAAGACAGAGAACCACTAATCTCAAACCAGCCACATGGCCAATATTATTAAAATGCCCAAGTAAGTCTTCTAGTGTGTCACATTTGGGGTGCAGCTTCTCAGCAGTTTGCCAGGAGCTGCTGTCCTTCATTGACTGATAAAGCCATCTGACAATGGCCTATAACACCTTTTATGATGAATTCAAGTGCTCTGAAGAAAGGGCTCACGAAAATGTGCACTTCTAGCCATCTGCAAGCAGACAATATGCCTTCAGCTCCTTTGGTTTTAATAATGTTCCCTTTGGAAAGTGAATCAGTTGAAGACTGTTCCAATAAAAACGTTAAGTCATAGTCGTCATAGTCTAGACCATAAACCATTGTCTATACAGTTTGCGACAACGTCCTTGTTTTTCTTTCTTCCACACTTTTTTTCCAAACACCATGCAGCGAAGGCAGTTTGATTTTATCCATATTCTTACTGTAAACATTAAGAAATATACCAAGAACAACCAGCAAGCCTGACCACACATACCTAAAAGGGAGGGAAAGGAGGGAAAAAAATTACTATTAGCACTTTAGTTGTAGTGATTATATTTATCTAATTCATAAATATTGATACGTAAAGTTCAAACCCTAATGAGAGGAGGTTAAGAAAAACAGCAACAACATTTTAGTAGACTTGGAGAAAGAATTTGTTCGAGTCTTTATTTCTTCTGTCCTTCAACCCTTCGTTTTCCTGTCCAGGCTGGAGAGTTAAGGTGCATTGATAATTAAAACAAAATAAACAGTACCTGTTCTTTCTTGTAGGTAAGCAGCAGCTCTGAGGGGTTTTAGAATGTTTTTCTTTCCTACGTTTAGGAGAGCTACTCTCTCTATTACTGGTCCAAAACCACATTTTCACTCAATGCCTTATGTCTATACCTCCAAATGTTCATTTTTAATTTAGCTCTCCATTATTTTAAGTCTCAACATTCTTAGCTGGAATAAATTTCATTTGGGCATTTGACTAAGCTTTGTTCTGAAGTCTCAAATTTAGATAGCAATAAAATCAAACACTATTTTGTTTCAGATCAGAAATATTTAGGATCAATGAAATAACTGAGCTGCATGTCTCAGCATAAGGCCAAGTCTTCCTAGAGAAAGAACCCAAACAATTTATTAAGTCTCTTAAGCACTACATATTACCCAAGATTTTTCTTAAAAAGCAAGAACAAAAAATACCAATATGTGAAACAATTTGTCTTCCAGACCCTTAGAAAAATTGAAACTATTTTCTCTAGCATGATTAGCATCAACAAGGCAGTCAATATTCACAACAGATTGCCAACATTTGTAGAAGACAGAAGACAAAAACCATTAAAGCCTGAATGTAATTAATTACTGGTGTTGTATTTCCATGATCAACGTGATAATTTTTATAAAATAAATAAAATCTCATTTAAAACAATAAATACTCACTGGAATGTGAATGGTTTTGCAAAGAACAAAAAAGAAAGCACAATGGTCATTGCTTTTCTTCCTGTTGTTACTGCAGAGGAAAAGAGATGTTTACTTCTTTAATAATTCACTTACAATGTAAGAACATCAAACAATCTTTAATATTAGTAGATACCCTTATTATCCAGTTAAAGGTCTGGCTAAATGATTATCATCCTTGATGCAAACAAACCGTAGGCACATTCCTACAGTATGGAATTATGCTAGGACCACGTTATGTGAAACAAGCATGCTGTATCAGCTCCAGTCAGGTATCTGCAGTACCTGAAAGCAATGAACAATCCCTACAAATAACTTATTGTATAAACTAAAAGCAGTCATCTGTTACAGCAGGAAATAAAGTGGGATCAAATCCACGGGTATTTGGACACAACACATCTCTTGCCATTCCTACTTCACTTTGGGCTTTTTTTTTTTTTTTTTTTTTTTTTTTTTTAAAGTGGAATGGAACCAGCATTTTGTAATCCTGTAACTTTAGTTATTTAGCAGTGCAGAGAAATACAAGTTTGGCTAGAAACCTAAGAGACCAGGGACGCTAGACTTCAGTGGCTTAGTAGGCTTTCCTAGAATTATTAAAAGGCCTTCTTCTACACGTGATCTCATCACTAGCAAGAATCAAGGTAGTAAGAACTGAGGACAATTCTGTTACCAAAATTGAATTAAACTATTTGCTTGGGTTACTTTCAAATTAACTATAAATTTCAACAATTACTTGAACAATTTCAATGCTATTTGCTACGAAGAATAAAGTTCTGCTAGTAAATTGTATACTGGGAAACATACATAGTTTATCACTGAAACATGCAATCAGTAACTAAGTAAAAGTGTTATGAAAACATTGAAAAAAGTAACAAGCAGCCAGGTATACAAATTCATCTACAGAGAAGGGACCTGGGAAGGTGTTACATGACAGCACAGGTTTCTCATTTAATAAAGATCATAGTACAATTGTCTGGACCAGAAGAAAACCACGCCTTCTTTATTAACAGAAAATATTTTGCTTATTACGTACTTTTGCTATAACAGGTTAAAAAGACCTTGTTCGTATAACCATACCCACATGAGTATTAGTGTAACACCAAAACAAAAGGCAACAGTGACTACTGATGTATTTTCATGCCTTTTTTTTGGACAGTAAAGCAAGTTTTATTCTCCCCCAAATATCTTATCTGAAAAAGATGTTTAATACTGAAATAAACAGCCTTCACCATTGCTTTGTCTGCTCCAGTCTCAACCTCCTAATAACAATTTCTATACATTAAGAAATTTATGCACATCAAATGATTTTCTATTACATGAAAAATTAAAGTAGAATGAAAAAGAAAATTGAGTTTTAATTAGAAAACAGTTTACAGATGAATAATTTAAAAAATAGTAAAATTCAGTTTTTCTAATTACGATTATTTCTGTTCTTTCAAATCAGTTATTAATTAAAATATTTATGTAACCATTTCCTTCTAAATTAAGTGCCTTTTATTCTTTTTCCCAATTAAGTCTGATAATTTCTCATTCTGCTAATAGAAATACAATTTTCATTAAACTCCTTCACCCCATTCCCCCCAACAAGGAGAAGGGTTGATGGGGGGAGGGGGGGGGGGGGACAGTAATGAATGTGGTGTTCTTCCAAGGCACGATAAACATTTTCACATTGCTACAGGCAAGACAGAAAGGGATTGTCAAGGTCAGGCACAAGGAAATCTGGGAAGGGTCTTCTATTCCACAGCACTTAAGCAATTTTTAGCACAGGTAGTTTTTTTGTTTGTTTGTTTGTTTGTTTTTTTTTTGTTTTGTTTTGTTTTTTTAAGAGCTATTTCAATACATGAACCAACCCCTCATCTGAGCCAACTTCCAGCCAGTAGATCTCTCGAACTTTAAAACAAACATAAAACAGAAGTGCTGCAGAGGTAAGAATTAACAGGAAACCAGACCATGCAACTTTCATGTCCAGAAAACAACCGTCTGTATTCTCCTCTCTGCTAATGCAAATGAAGTAGACATTACCTGGCAGAAACCAGCTTTTGGGGGAAGAGGGAAGAGAGGAAAGTAGTTCCATGGCATCTTGCTACACCTCCCCACCCCAGTCCCTTGTGACTGATGTTTGTAGTTTAAAGAAAAGGTAACCTGAGGAGGGAATGAGCCTGATGTAACTGTTCTTGACAGACTACTGTAACTACTTACAAAACAGCTAGATAGGTAGTGACTTAGTTTTGGAAAGTTCACACAAGTGATGTTTTAAGGTTGGAAGCAACTGTTTTCTTCAGACAAACAATTCACTGTTCCACAGCAGTTACATATACTGAAGAGTAATAGTTTTAGGGATAGTCTGGAAACAGATGTACGGAGAGATGCTGAGAAATGATCAGATAGCTTAGACTTTCCTTTCAGTAACTGCTGCTAACATTAACAGCAGGGTCGTTTCTGCTTATCCTGACAACTGAGGATATTCTGACAGGTAAACACTTCTGATGACTATTTACAAACTCACAATGACACAAGCTAAAAGCATTTACTTGCTTGCAACACAGTTATGTCATTTTACTGTAGCTAGCTTTGCCACACTCATCACATACTAAAATTTGTCATAGCATCACAAATACTGATGCAAGCCACAGTAAACTAGTACAAACAATGTGTTGTACCTATCTTATCAGCAATTCCTTTGATTTAACTGTATTCTATACTGTTCGTTCCACTAAGGATCTTGCACAGACAAAGTTAATGACAAGCTCACTTCTTTGAAGCCATACAGTTGTCCTTCCACACAGAGTATGTTTAAATACTTTTCATTGTTTCTAAGGCACTTATATCAGCCAATGCATTGGTAAAGACGAAGTTTAACCGTATGATGTTACTTGCCAGTGCAGCATTGAGATTTGCTGTGCTCAGCACGCTCCTCAGATAGTCTTAGGTATTACAATTTCAGTCTCTAGAAGATTTTTCCAGATGACTGATTGCTCAACATGAAGGTTATATCCAGTTATAAATGGATTAAGAGTCAAGTCTGACCTAAAGACTGAAAATCTATAATGGTTGTGACTGCCTCTTGTTTCAAGTCCTCTTTTTCCTCAGTAAGCTGGCTACATACCTGCAGACTGTCAGCACAGAAAGGTCTGATTTGCATTCACTCACAAAAAACGATTATACTGTTAGATAAGAACACCACCTCACAAACTTTTAATTATATGCGAACTGTCACAAGAGCAGTTACGATAGCATTTAGTGACTTTTTTTAGCCTGTAGAGGATTCCAATAACTTTTGATGTAATTTATGGATTGATATTTTTCTACATTCATGTGGGGCTAGCAGATACACCAATAATAGGCAAAAAAACATTTTCAATATATCACTGATATTTTACATTCATACCTAGTTTTTTTCTGATATATACTATACTACACATTCAACAGAAAGCATGACTGCTTTTCAGTCATAGGACAATTACTTCTTAAGTCCAGAAAAGGAACTGCAAGGTAAGAAATTCTGCTTCTTTCATTAATAGGCTACTATTAATGATAGTACCTGCAATTTAGAGATAATTCAGCAGCTGTTACACAGTCCATGAGAAGTTTCTTTGGTTCATATCCTGACTTCAAAAACTAATACCCTTTATTGCATTCAGTTTAATAAGAAGAACCAAGGAGACATTCTCAAATTCTGACAAAAGTTGGAATTTGTTCCACTTTCGTTTATTTTGAACAGACTACGGAGTATACGTTTAACGTTGCTACTTCTTACAATGTAGCCCCAGTTTTCCACTGAAAATCTATGGACATCCAAAAACTTCAAGGGAGTCCTACACACTTTTTCTAGCAATACTATTTGTTGGTAAACTCCAGAAATTCTGTGCTTAGAAGTGATGACACTGCCTTCCATGCCTTACGCATTTCAAATAGTATTTATCTTTTCCTCGTATCTTGCTGTGTATTTCCATAGCAATTCCTCTGTTTAGAACAGTGCTGATTCTGTATTAAAACATACATGTAGCATAGGCTACATGCACAAGATTGCTTAATAGGCTCTTCAACATTGAAACTGTCACACAGAATGAACTGGGAAGTTCCCAAATATATACTACGAGAGAAGACCCAGACTAAATAAACCAAGACTGGTCAGCACAAAGAACAGAAAAAAGGCTAGAATATTATTCTCAGAAGCTGTCCTAAATAACAAGATTACTTCATGTTTTTATACCAAAAGCAGGAAAGATATCATTTGTTCATACCTGTTACAGCCAGAAGGGCACCAAAGATTTTAATCAAAGCTAGAACAAAGGATATGCCAAAATACCCAGTCAGGGAGAAAAGGAATGCATAACCGTAAGTCTGAACTGGATGCTGCAACAACAAAAAAAGCCTGTTAGGAAAATGTGAAAACAAACCCTGAGGTATTGCAAAATGACATAAAACTACAGACTTTAATCAACTGCTTGAGCTATAATAAGCTGCTCAACAATGCATTCATGCAAAGATCTTTATTTAATTTTAGTTAAATAATGGAAAAATAATTATGAAATTGAAATGAGTCTGGTCCTGTGATTTTGCCTTTTTTTTTTTTAAACATTATCCGATATATCTTATACATCAAAAACTGTAACAACTGCGTTAATGTATGAACTACAGAAAACAACCAAGTTACACAATGAAAACAACATTAGAGAGTTGGTGACATTTTTTCCAGACTATACAGAACAATGTTTTCCAACGAGGTTGTTTGTAGAAAAAAAGGAAATCTTTGCACCTACCTTTGAGCAAAACGTTACTGCAGGGCTTAATCCACTAGTGCATGTTAATCCGAATAAAATATACAGAAAACCTATTGAATAGGAATATAAAACCTAGAATAGTTTAAAAGAAAATAATTATCAGGTGATATTATAAAAAGCAGATAATTAAATACTTTTGAACATATGGCCCCATTAATATTTTTCAGTTTGAGTTAAATTTGAAGTGTTTGAAGATATTTTTGCTAGTTATTTCTTTAACAGCTGATGTACAGTGAGAAGTCAACAAGCATTCTTCCTACCCACAGCCACATAAGGTTTTTTTTTTTTTTTAAAAGCTAGACAGTTAATGTCCCGAGGTCAATTTTGACTGTTAAACCCTTCAAATCCAGGATTTCACAGCCTAAATAAAGCTTCAGACAACTATATAATTAGGTTGAACAATATGCGAAAGGTAGATAGATTTCTGCTATTTATCCTGCATGTTAAAGATACATTAAACATGCAAAGTGCAGCACTTAATCACCTTGAACTGCCAGAACGTGTCATGAAGCATCATCTGTGCCACTTCACCTACAGCGCACACCTGCATTACAGCTATGGGATACTGAATCTTCACATACGACTAGCTCTGGCCTAGCTCAGAATACATCTTTCTCAGCAAGGAAGTAAGCTCTTCATTTTGTCTGTACCCTAATAAAATTCCTGGCTCCATACAATGACAAGATAATCTTCATATGCACTCTTCTCATGTCAAGGCAACAACAGAAGCTGGAACTGCCCATCGATCTATACACCGGTGCAGTGGGAGGCATTCAGCTGTTTGCAGCTTTTTCTTGTGGGAAAAGGGACAGTAAGCAAAACTATTCCACATAATATTACTAGCTAGAACACAATGATTTATTACATTTCAAAGCACAGTGTCAGTTACAGACATACTTCTTATGGAAAAATTTTTTAATCAACTGTTTCCTTGTTGTAATATCTCTTATCTACAAAGATAAGCCTATTAACAACTGATAGCAACACCATGAGAAGACAGAACACGTAATACTGCTCCACAATAAAGGAGGATCGATATATGTTCCAAGAGCAGAACTGCTTTCAAGTTCACATAACAAAAAGTAAAGGTCTAGAGAAATCAGAGGCATTGTAAGGCTGGTAGCAATTGTCAGAAGACTGTTGGCAAGATTCAAATTGGGCAAGAAAGCCACTATGGATGTACTAATGGATTTCAGAGATTATGGCTGTAGAAGGCTACCCTGGGTCTGATAATGTTGACCTCGCTAAGAACCCTGACTCTGGCAGCAGTCAACAGTGGATAACGAGAAAAAGCACAAGCAAACAAACAAAAAGAACACAGCGATACCTTCCAGGTATATTCTTCTACTTCTCAGAAACCTGCAGGCCAAACTTCTTGAGCCAACCTAAATGATTTTCAGGCATAAATGAAGTTTGCTCCTAACCAGTTTTCTCTCCATTTATAAAGCTGTTCTCATAAGTGAGGAACTAGGTTGTCCTGTCACATCAGTCAAGTTAAACATCAAATACAACTTCAAGATTTGTTTTTATTTGTGGCATATTCAAATAATATTGGCTACAATGAAAGATTTGCTCATCTTGATTTGATTTTAGAGAAAAAGATGGCAAGTTCAAACATAAGTTTTACGTAAGTCATGGGATGTGAACAAATAATCCTTGTTTCAAAGAAGTATATAAAAATATTGAGCAATACTTTTTCAAAATCACGTATTTTACTGAATCAGGAACATCCAAAAGTCAAAGTTTTACTGATTTCAACAGAACAAGCTCCACAAGAGGCTGCCTCTCAAATGGTAGCACACTCTAGAATCAGAAGTCTATCAAGTAGGAAAAGCAACATGTTCATGTAACAGACATTCATCTATGCAAGAACTGTAAACAGTTTTTTGTTTTGTTTTTTAAAAGAGATCAAGTGCATGACCATACAGAAAACACTCTACTGCTTTCAGGCCTGTACAGAAAGAGTGTACAGAAAACACTCTACTGCTTTTCAGACTCTCCCCTCTATGTAAAAAAAAAATAAAAAAATAAAAAAAAAAAAAATGCTGCTAGAAATAATGTGTTTTTGTAGCTGCAATATACATTTGCAATTGCATACCCCCGAAAAGCAGCACCCCTGAAAGGTTAAAAACAGAACATAATGAAAAAACAGAAAACAAGAACAGAAGGAAAAAAAACAAAGAACGCAGCAAGAGTCACTACTCACATATGAAAGAGAAAAACAGAATGAGTTTCCTACTTTGTTGTTTGATGTGTTGCCTGTGATAGAACACGTTATTTTAAAATTGCAAAGGATTTCGAAGTCTGTATTAATTCAGGCTTTTAACAACCTCCCCCCCCACCCTGATAGAATTATCAGTATGACTACTTAAATACTTTCAAATTGCGTGTGACAGAACACTAATTTCAAATCTGGTATTTACCATTTCGGAATTAGAACCATTGTGCAACTTCATAGCTTTTTCCTGTACATTTCCTATAACTGCATCTGCGCAGAGGGCAAGGGATATTAGGATCACACCTAATATAAGGAAAGAAATAAACAAAAAACCTGTTGAGAGTATTTATCAGCAAAACAGAGCAGTGACAAAAAACACTCTACTTATCCTGAAAATTCTCAGGAATAGAATAGTAATAAATATCTGTATCATTCTGAACATCAGCAAAACTACTTCATTATGCTAATAAAAGTTTTAACAATCTATAAAGCAGTGTCCACTCCCATTCCTCCTGTGAGTTAAGTCTTGAACCACACTTGTCTCTAGGCTTGATGGGAATATCTGAACATTACTAGAAAGAAGCAAGCTGTAGTACTATGTAGTAGCAAGAGTGAAAGAGTGTCAATTGTACTTATTTATATTTGAATCAAGATAAATAACCAGATAACGTTTTTTTTTTTTTTTTTTTTTAGCAGTTAATCTATACCATTTTCCCTGGAAAAAGTAAAATAGAGGCGTTAGACGTAGTGATAACGCAAATGTGAAAGGTTCAGCAAAAACCTTTCATTACAGAAATAGTTTTTGTTTTTTTTCTTTTTAAAGAGAAAAGTACTGTTTAGGTATAAAATCCATAGTTTTAACATTAATGCACTTGGTCATAACAAAGTCACTACAGATTCAATAATGTAATCAGCTTTCCAATAGCAAAAATTAATAACTATTTATTGCAGTCACAATTCATTTTTCAACCTCAAAACTTTGATTTTCTCATGAACGTAACAACTGTTACATTTAACGTTGCAAGCTTAGGAAATTAATGATGCACACAGGTTGAAATACCACTTCTCTAAGAAGACTATATAAACCTGCAGCACAAAAAGTATCAGACACCAAAATCATGTTTATTGCCTGTCCTTGTCTTGGTCCCTGAAAAAAAGCTGAGTGTCAGAAAAATGATGAGTGGAAGACTTGGAAGAAGCACCATTTTATCTCCCTAATATTATACTCTTAAATTCAGGGGTCTCAAAATAGGTATTCTGATGGACCAAATGGCGGATAAGCTCCTGACAGAGAAGAAAAATCCCACTTCCTATAATTTTCAGAATTGAAAGACTTTTTTTTTTTTAAAAAAAAAAAAAGTAAGACCAGTGTACTTTAAGGTGGTATCTCCTTGGTAAACTTCTGGATATATGCAAGCTTCCAAACCAGCATTTTTAGTTTGGGAACCATTTCTTTTTCCATGCTAGACATATGCAAATATGCAACTGAAACAACATGGAAGACGGTGTGGACAATTCATTATTCCAGTTACCATGCACCAGAAAAAGCATGAGTGAACAGAAATGACATGACAACCAGAGTAGTATTGGTTATGCTAAAGACCACAGTTTAGAGATATTAACCACATGGATTCAGCTCCGATCCAAAAGGTATAGTAACTCCATCCAATCAATAGCTTTGCTGCAGATCACTTCCATACAGTGATCAAGCACATCTGTACTCTCATGCCGCTTCCAAGCGGTGCTTAATGGCCAAGGCATACCACAGGACAAATGCATGGGTTCAGTATTGGATTGATATGATAAAAGTTATCTGGAATCTGAAGGGCAAGTGCACATAGAAGGGAGACGTGGGGACAAGATACATGTTAATACTACACGTGGTTTTTGGGGCACAAAGGCAGAAATTGTTCCACTTGTGACAGCATTGCACCTGCCAAGAAGCAGCAGCAAAACAGGGATGAGCGTAGTAACATTGTGTAATATGGAAAGCATGAGTAAAAGAGATTGGAAGAACTGGTCCTAAGTTAGTTCTAGAAGAGATAAGACTGTAGATCACGCTTCAACAGTATTTGACCCTATAAATGGCATGCTTGAAGACATTACAATACTAACCCTAGGTATACATTCATAAACTACCGCACACTTAATGGCTTCCTCAGTAACACATTCTTGTACTTGCAATCCTCACCATGCAAGTCTGTTAAAAGATAAGTTGTTTAGAGCTTATCAGCCCCTTGAGATCTCTTCAATACTCCACCTTCTAGAGGTAGGTAACCAAGCAATAAACAACAGTGAAACTAAGGACAGAACACCTCAGTCTGCAAAAGGCTAGACTGCACCCACACATATAATCTAGGGCAGAGGAACCTGCACACAAGTAACGTTTTTCTCTTTGCTGAAGATAGTTAATTTCCATTTATGCCTGTAATGCCAGAACAGTGGAAGCTTCGATAGCACCAATGTTTCAAGATCACCTCCTTCTGCACACTATTCCTTTCTGGTTTCTCTTTTTTGAAGGTCCTCTATTTTTCATAACTATTTAGGATATCTACCACCACCTCTCCAATTAGAAATGCTAAGGGATGTTTTGAGCTCTTATTACCAACTTCATCTTGAAAAAAAAATAAAATAAAATACTTCTTCCTTAGTTACAAATAGGTACCTGTTCTGGCAGAAGACAGTTTCTCTTTTCTTTGCTGAACTCTTTCATATGCAAACAAAACCTGTGTAGATTCCTTTTTTGAGGTGAGGTTGGATTTCAATAGCAGGAAAAAGAAAAAAAAGACTTGTAAAATTCTTGAAGGCATGATATGGGCAAAACTGTTATGTCTGCTCATGATCCATTTTTAGTATTTGCATTGGACAGCAAGGACTGTGTGTTGTTTGACTTTTCAGCACAGCTTTGTTTTCTTAGAACTGTGATATGTAAAACGTTTTGTCTTCAACAAGCAAGTTGATAGAAGTTCTATGAAATTCTATGAAATCATGCTAGAATCATACTAGTCTGCATGGTGAAAGTTCTACGTAAGTGTGCATATATTACTAGAAGAAACTCAGAAATTTAGGGGGCTGTAAGTAGGCAGTACCAAACGTGCAATTTTAGAAAATAATCATTTTGAAGGTTATCATGTACTTTGCTACTTATGCTTTTAAAAGTTTTAATATCCTCAAATACTTTAATGCTCTTTTCTCTATGAGAATAGAACATAAATGTTTACCTCTCCATTCTTGGTTCTTATCTCGTGATTTACATTTAAAAGGGTAATTAGTCAAAAGAATGTCGTTTTGCAGAGTGAGCATGGCTTTTTTTTTTTTCCTGATCACTGGTTTTACACTTCATCAGATATGTATTGCTGCTACATTACTAAAAATCTGTACATTTCTTGAAGGAAGGGACCATCTAGTTCCTTAATTCATCCAGGAAAATGAAAAAGTTCAGCCTTTCCATTAGGAAACTTTTTTTTTTCCTGATTATATTAAGTGGCACAGAATAAAATAATAAGGGAACAGAGAAATGGAGAAAGTACCTCCCCAGAAGGTGCAGAGTGACAGAATTTTGAATCACCTTCCAAAGGGAAGATCCAGACTTTCGAATTCTAGGACTACATTCTAATTTCACAGAACTAACACCCCCCAAACGGTAGTGCTCTAAGCTTGAATATATACAAATTTGTTTGAAATGTACAGAATAAACTGATAATGAAAGTGATAATGAAAGACACTGTTTATTCTCTGAAGATATTTAAAGGTTTTTATCTTGCATTTTGGCTATATTTGTGGGCATCAGGATTTTGCTACATTTACTGTACTTTACCCTATCCCATGCAGTTTAAGAAGGAACTTTTCAAATCTTTTCAGATTAAGTCACAGCATATACTTAAAATAATTCATACTTTACAAAGAGAATATATCAACGTGAGTGAACTTAACTGGAATAGTCTAAAATAGGTGTAAAGATTACATGCCTATATATCAGAAAACACTAGAATGTAATAATATGCATACCATCTTCCTTCTATAATCAAAATACATACATTTTGCTCAAGCACCCATTTACACCACCAACACATTAATTTACAGCAAGTTATATACTTCACAGGATTATATTGAGAATTAATTTATGAGCAAGGCCAAAAAAAAAATAGAGCTTAGACAACATCACAAGTCCTTTCCATTTGATCATCAGGAACAATAAATGAAATAATATTCTGTGAAGACAAAGCTTTTTTTTTTTAAACCAGGAATTTATTCGTATTTTTAGGAACAAAACCTATAGAAGTGTGCCTCCGCTATTGAGAAATAAAGGTTTCACACTGAATGTTTCTCATAAAAGTTACTATAACTCATCCCAGAATTTCAAAGAAAGAACACACTAAAAGTTGATTATTCAAATGTTTTTTAAGGTTCAGTATTAATACAAACACTGACCAAGTACATAAAATGTCTTTTAGGAATAACCAGTTATCCTGTCATTTGAGATAGAAACTCAAGTTTTTGAATCCAAGGGGGTTAAAATATTTCTGATTTTATTCAGTATAGAAAAGTTAGAGTGTGTATAACTGTAAGAGATATAGTAAATCTAAATGAGATCATCAAAAAATACAAAGTGAATAGTTGTGGAATGGAAAAACAAAGTTTCAACTAGAACAGAGTCTTTTCAAGTTTTAAAATGGTCAGACTGTATTTTTTCATATTGACTTTTACATATCTACTGGGTAGTAAATATTTCTTAAGGACAAGCTTGTGTTGTTTCATCCTAAATGGCGGTATTTCCAGAAGTTTTAAGGAACTATAAACTAAGGCTTAGAATAAACGCCTCTACTGCCGCAGATACAGTTCTGCTAATTTACACAAAACCAAACCTGTGTTTTCAGTTTGATATGAGGCACTACACCAAGAACTCTTAGAACTTTTACAGAACACTTGCAGTAGAAAAAAAATGCATTTTAATAAACTGGAAAATATACCTTTACCTGTCAAATTGAAGTTTGGTGCAACTGTGCTGTCAGCTAAAGTAAACCATATTAATCCAAGACTCATACACAGGGCAGCAGACACATCTGCAATGTTATAACGTTTTCCTACAAAAGCAATAAAAACAACATGAGACTGTAATACTCTAACCATTTGGTGTTTATCCTGTCAGCAGCCTAGAAGGCAAAGGAAAAATGTCTATCTTTTACTTTAGCAGACGTCTTAATGGTCTGGCCTTTTGTGACTGGAATCAGTTTCTTCAGTAGCAGCAGTTTCTAACATGGAGGAGGATCTTAACAGATACTATCTGATTCTGGTAGTCAACTTTAATTTTACATCTAATGACAGAAAGCACATTCTCCCTGACAAATCTCTATCTCAGCAAGTTCAGGACAACTGTGATGTTACTCTTAAGTTTTCTCTTATGCAGGATACTTTGTCTTTTTTTTTTTTTTTGTTGGAGAGAAGACCTTCCTAAATGTTAATACATCATTTGGGAAATTTTAAAACCCTAAATTGTCTTTGGGTTTGTGAGAGAAAGGACGTAAAGAAAGGAGGTGGAGAAAGAAAGGGAAATAAAAAAGCAGGAGTATTGATGTCTTGTTTTAAAGAAGAAATTCCTCTTCTAGGAGCAATACTTTCAATATAAGCCTCTAAGTTATTTTTTTTTTAAACTGAAAAAATAAAAATCACAGTTTCTGAGAATAGACTACTATAAAATTTACAGCTTTGTGAAGTTTCATGGGAATACCAGTTCAAATGATACAAAAAGATTCAATATATGATAAATACTATATGCACATATGTAAGCTTGTAAAGTTATCAAGCCTAAATGTTCTTTTAGAAAAGAAAAAAGAAAAACATATATGCTGGCCCACAGTCCTATAGAATTAAGTTTTCTATTGCAACTAGGAGGGTGAGACAAACACACACATTCTTGATTTTGTTCTGTAATACATTCATATTCAGAGTTTTACTGACTTTCTTATTGTTTGGTACACAAAGACTCATTATAATATACCTTAACCTACAAACTCCAGACACTGAAGTTTATTCATGCATCTACAGTCTGGTGTTCTCCAGAACCCTTCTTCTGTTCTTCAGATACTAACTATAACTCTAGAATTAGCCAAGGCCAATTGAAGTCAGATACACTTCCATTTAAGCATACAAACTAGGAAAAAACAACAACAAGCTCTTAATAAAAATCAAACTTTTCAAACAAAAAGAGCAGTGAATTCCTTCATAAATTAATTGTGGCTAGATTTTTCCATTTCAGCATTGAAAATTGTTCATTTATGAAGTGCTTTTGTTCAGAAAACAAAGTTGTATTACTTGAAAATTAAGAAAGTCTACATAAAACTGAAGTTTTGCAAGTAACCCATAGCTTTTTTTGACCACATTTTCTGAGTAGATACTTTAGAAATTCACATTTTTCCTTCTATAGAAGAAATGCCACCTGCTCCTCCCTAGTCAAGAACCTCAGTGGGATTTAAAGTACAGGATTCCAAACTGTGTTGTCTCCCAAAAATAAGTAATCTAACAGCAAGACAAACACTTACCTTGTATAAAAACCCCGCCTACCATAACTGGAATAAGTTTACAGCACTTGAAGATGACTTGAGTAGGATAATTCAGATATCCTAAAGAGGTATTTGACAAACCCATTGTTCCCACTGTTAAAAATGCTATCATCATGTAGGTTTTGCCAGGAATTCTACAAAATATAAACATACAAGTCTGGGTATTACAGACACATCTAGAAGATATTTAGCTTGGAAAATTTAGGTAAAGGAATATGTTCCTAATACAACTTGATCATTTTTCTTACTGATTTTCACTCCATAAAAAAATAAAAACACATAATGGCTCGTTTCAAATTTCATTTCTTTCAATTACTGCTAATAAATAGTGTTTAAATGCAAAACAAAAAATTTAATAGCTCACAAAGTACTGAAAAAATAATGCTCTCCCAGAAAATTAAAGACTTACAGAGCAATCAAGACAAAGGCTTTAGGTTATTTATCAGAGGAAACGCAGAAGGTTGGTATACCTAGTCCTGCCACAGTCACTATGACGATTTTTTGTTAAAGTTTTCATGTGAACATTGACAGCTTTAGAATGAAGAAAGCAGAAAAAAAGGTACTACTGTTTTTTAAAACTCAACAGAAAGATAAGTCATTCAGATACCATAAACAGGACTCCTCAAACTTTTTCACATGTATTGTTTGCAGTTTGATGAAGTCATCACCTGACAACAAGTGATCCATCAGAAATTCTTACTGCACTATTTGTGATTTTTTTTTTTTTTTTAAGTTACTGCTGTGCATATGTTCAACTATTTTTTGTGTGTACTCAAAGCCAAATAAGATGTCATCTTGTGGTAACCGTGTCTTACCCATAACTCATTCTGTGATGCAGGCATACAAGAAAAATTTGTATAATAAAATTTAAGAGAGATTCAGCATAGCAATGAGGAAATAGATTTTTAATGTCTACAAAAATATTCCGATTACAGAAAACAAAACAGATAATACTAAAGTTCTACATTTCCAACATAACTTATGTACTATAAGCAATAGTTTTAATTTTAATTACCAAAATAGCTGCTAGTTACATAATGCCTAACAGGCAGCTTACACATTATCTGATGCATCTCCAAAAGACAGATAGCTTGAAATACTAGCTGTCATTGTCAAAAGTAATAACAAAAGATTCTCAAAGTTACATTGGAGAGGAATCTATTACCTAAAATCAATGTATGAGAAGTCAGCTGATGATAACTACAAGTAACCTAAACAGGTTACACTCAACTAGGAAATAAAGCATCAATGAATTTTAAAATGTGTGTACACCACGATGACTCATCTCCAAGCTTTCAGAATGCCTCAATATAGATTGCAAAGGCTGTATTAGGGCAGGAAACCACAGAATGGCCACACTGAATCAGAAGGAACTACACCGTATCTTTAGGATTCAAGACAGCAAGAATCCATTTGGTTGACTGCAGTGAAGACAGAATAATTTAATGGCAGAGTGACACATTCTTTCGAAAAATGTGAATGCCATGTGGAAGAAAGCAGAGCTTTGATACTCTCCAAGATGCATAGGAACCTGTTGGTTAGGAAGAGACAAAGTCTGAGGAAAAGACATTTGGGTGAGAGAGAGCTTCAAGTGCTGCGAATTGCACTTGGAGCTTTCTAGACATAATAAAAAGAAGCAGCACAAACAAGACTCACTCTATATGGACTACCTTAGAGACAAAACACACTCCACAGGCAGAACAAAGTGACAGGAAGGACAGTCAACAAGACTGTTTGCAGGTCTGAAGCCTAAGTGGGTGCTTATGAAATATTTTCTAACATCGTCTAGTAAGTAAAGATTTTTAATTTTTATATATTTTTTTTTTTTTACTACAGATCTGCTACCAATACCTTACAAAATTTACATTTGAACAACAGAAATTTACCATAAATATCAAAATATTTCCTTGTTGATGGATAGCGTGCAGATGTTTGGAAAAAACACATACCTTCTCCTTTTGTCCTGAATCAACTGCAATTCTATTAGTCCAAAAATGGAATAAAATCCAAATTGCACTAAAGTGAGGTACCAACCAAAAGGTTTAAAACCTTCCACGGAAAATATCAATTCCTATAAAAACAAAAACCCACCAATGTCACATGCATACACCAAAACATTAAAGTCAACACATTTTTCTTCATGTACATGCAAATCTAGCCTTTGCACCTGCCAGTTATTAACTAGAATTCAGCTGCCACATATTACTTGCAAAGTACTGAAGAAGACAATTTAGTTTCTTCAAAAGATGGGAGCATTTACTTCTGGTGTAAATCTACTGAAAATAATAAGTTGATTCATTAGAGGGGGGGAATACATTTGATCCATGAATATTTATCACAAAATATGGATGGTTTCCTGTCTGTTTTTCAGTTCATTTACTTACAGAAACACTTTTTGCTGGAATTTGTAAATAACTTACGATAAATTCAAGCTTTCTCTAAGAGACATATTTACTAGTAATTTTCATCTCTTATAAATGTGGACCTAAAATTGAGTGCCTAAATTAAATAGCATTTGTGAGTTTATAAATTTGTAGATTTAAGGATATTTAAAAGTGGAACAATTTGCTATGGAAAAATACATGCACTGCATAAAGCATTTATGTATGTGTGTCAGTTATAATTAGAGAGGGCAGAAGAACTATATAGTGAAAAAAAAAAAAGTTGCTTAGTATTTTCCTTTTAGAGATTCTGTTCTGCTTTCTGTTATAAACAAACTTATTCTTTGAAAGTAACTATTTTCCAGTAAAACTTCTTAAGCTGTTTTTGAGAACTACATGGGAAACGTGATTATTTGAAAATATTTTTTTAATCACTGCTTTATTGAGAAGACACATCTAAACTTCTAAAGAAAGGAACAGAAATGTAACTTATCTTGATAAGAGCAAAAGGTTGGCAGTAAAAGAAATTCTTATCTAAAACAACATAAAATCTAGTATTTGCCCAAAGATTATGCTTACACTTAACAAATCACCATAGTCTGTTTCAGCCCTGTACTAAATAAAATACAGAGAAAACAGACTAGTACTACTCTGCTACGCTCACAGAACTCAGATGAATATGGAGGTTTCAACACCAGTTGAGACTTGCATGTCTGTCTGTACCATTCTATTTTTTTTTTTTCAGAAGACTATGAAGTCACATATAAAAACATACATTAAAAACAATTTTGTATAGCTCAGTGTGCCTTAGACGCAGAGGTAAAAAAGCAAGTCAAAGTGAACCGAACCTCATAGCCACATTAACTGTGGTGAAGTGTTGTATTATATAATGGCTTACTGCTCTTACAATTCTGAAAGCTTCACAGTCAATATCTATTTTAGATGTCTACACGGACTAAGATAAATACTATGTTACTACTCCACTAAAACTTAAAGAAAAAGGAAAGTAGCATTAGACAAGTTATTAGACAAGTTCATAGCATTTACCTGTAAATATCCATAGATTAGATAAAACATAAAAACTCCAGAAACACAGATGAAAAATTGAGTAGGTTTGTTAAATTTGCTAAGATTGACACCAAGAACTACAACATCATCTACTGATTTGATATGAGGTGACATAGTTTGAGATTTGGAAGGTACACTGATGGAAATGTATTTTCTTGATGAAGTGAATTTCAGATCCATGACTCCTTGTTCGCTGCATTCGGTGATGCTGTTATCTTCTTTCTGTTCTTCTTTTTCCTTGTGTTCTCTGTCTGTAAGCTGAAAAGAAACGCTAGAATCAGACAAGACATAACATACAGTCTTCAAACAATAATAGTAAACAAATGCGGAATTGACATGGATAATACCAAGGGTTCAGAGTTTTGCTTGGTTAATTTTATTTGCAGGCTTTACTTATATTTTCTAATGTCCAAGACTAAGAGGCCTTTCAACACTTTTGAAAGCATTTTTGCTTGATGTTGAAAGTAGTATTCTCACACTTCACAGAAAAAAAGACAGCAACAGAAAATTAGCCTCAGTTCCCCAACAGCTCCAAACAGCCCTTTTATGCCAGCACTCACAGGGGTGACCACCTAGGAGATGAATGATGCCCAAGATCTAAGACCAGTGAAAATACTGGTGTGGAGCCACTGCAGTTCTGCCTAGTTTATTTCTACAGTGAAATATACTACACTAGCCCATGGCCAGTGAAAGTTTTCTGAAAGCTAGAGACTTGAGCCTTTGATTGGTTAGAAGTGTTGAAGTGAAAGAAATTACCCTCTCATTCTCACTATTCACTATTTCTCACACACTTCTGAGGAAGAGTTAAAGATGAAAACAAGGCTAAGAAGCCAGTCTCAGAAATTAATCTTGTTATCAGATAAGGTATACGGTATGGCAATCCCTTTAACATTAACTACATGTAGCCATTTCCATGTAAAATAAGAAACAAAATTAGGCGAGTCTGGAGAAGAAATTTAGCAGCTTACTAGACTGACAGGCAAATAATTCCTCTAGTTCAGTAGAGAGTATGACTTTTTAAACGTTTTTTCCTTTTCAGCCTCAAGACAAACACACTGGTCAGTCAGTAGTTCCAAGATTTTTAAGGATAGCTGAGAATGTAGTTCAGTCACCAGACAGAAATTATATTGGTCTTAACTACACAGCGGGTTGTGATCCCCAGCTCAAAAATACTTTTCATCATACATCTATGAAAATTACTCTTCCAGCCATCTTAAAATGGAAAATATGCTAGTATATGAAAACCAGATGCATGCATGCATCTTATGCATGTACTTATGCATGCAATAAGTACAGCAAATGCATTCTGCATAGACTTTGGTCATTTATTATTGCAGTGTAAAAAAAAAAAAAAAAAAAACAACAAAAACACAACAATGGATTAGTATAAAACTTACATTGTGGTTATGTTTCCCTTTCTTTGATATAACCTGCTACCATGTTGGAACAAGATTGCTATTAGAGTTCTGAAAGAATAGCTTGGGGACTATAATAACAATTTAGGGACTGTAATAACTATTTCTGTTTAAATTCAGAGCTCCTTAGATGAAAACCAGAAGTAAGAGGTAGAAAGTTTACCCTTGTGGATTGTTAGTTAATCACAAGATGAGGTTGCCGTAAAATGGAAAAAGGAAAAAGAAAAGGTTAAGTATGCGTTTTCAGCAGGGGCAGAAAAGTACCCCTGTCATCCTATAAGGCACTGGTCAGCCTTTGCATACAGTACCACACACACTTGTCCCTCGCAAAAACAAATTTAAAGAATGACTGCAGGCAAGGTTATCAGGATGAAGGAACAGATAGCCCAACTTCTGAACGGAATCAAGATCAAAGCTTAACTTGCCCAGCCTAGTGAAACCCTGATGCAAAGAGAACAGACTTGCTTTCAATAAAGTGATCATCACTAAAGAGGAAAAATAATTCTAATTTTAAGGGTGATGGCATGAGAGCAAATTGACATAAAATGATCATAAAACTTCACTAGAAATTCCTTTTGCATTCTAAAACTATCAGCATTCTAGAACAGACTAAGAATGAAAGATGAAACAATTGAATTGTTTATAAGATGTCTTTTATGAAAGTGATTATGTGGAGCTGTTAAGTTTGGATTTGATTACTGAGCAGGCCCTTTCAGTCCTGTGCTTACTGCATTCCTTCACCATGGCAAACAGAGCAAAGGTATCTGCAGAAGGCACTTGGCAATCCCTCATTACCAGAAGAGATGACTAAAGCAGGATACAAATTACTACTCCTGCTGAAAGAATTGTGAGCTAGGTTAGGACCAAACTTCAAGCCCAAGGAGCAAATCACTACCACGGAAAGGCAATATACCCATTGTTTACACTACAGTTGAACTTTTAGTTTCGTTACTGCCTGTTCAGATCTTTCTTGACCATTTGTTAATGACACATTTTCTCAGCAGGATCACAAACTGCAGAAATAATCTAAGTCTCATTTTTCACCTAAACTTCAACACAGAGAATGATGTATGTGTGGCACAGCGTATAGCCACGTGCTGTCATCTGTACTTCAAGTGTCCAGCAGCGGGATGACCTGTGCAACTCACAGTTTTGTACTCAAGCTTTCCACTTTGGCCACTACTTTAGACATTATTTGTATGATGCCTGAACGAGGAACAGAACATCACAGATCCAATGTAGAGGGAAGTCCAGACAGTAACAAGTGTACTTATTAGCACAGTTTTGAATTTGCAGCTGTTTATATGAAAATTATTTCCTCAGCAACAACACCAGCTTTTATGACCTGTTCATTTCATTTATTGAAGCTTACTGAATCCACCACTGAAGTAGTAACAAACAGCACTGTTAGCTCTAGTCATGCCCAAGGCCATCCATAGGATGATACAGAACAACTGTTTTGTTTGTATCATACTCTAAATGAAACAAACAAAACAGTACTGAAGAAACATTTCAAGGAACTGAAACTATTTAGCAACTGGACAAACACTAAGTGTACATAGCCACCTGAAACACTCTCCACCAAATAATTTCATTGACAACAGCACAGGAACTTTTCCAAAGTCCACCGTGACTTCTCAAACTGTTAGTTTTGCCACTATCTAAAATGTTATTTTGTTCTTACCAAAACCCCTCAAGCAAGTGATCCACTTGTTCAACAAACGCGCAACAAGAAGCTGTTTTATTAAGTGCCGAGTGGCATAGTGCCATCCTGCCTTGTGTGGAACAACACATTCCTCCCTCTTCCTGTGTAATAGTGTAAACAAAACAGTCTTTAGGCCAGCGATACATTCTGTTCCAATCTCTATTCATTTGGGAAAGAAAAAAAAAAAAAAAAAAAAGGAGAAATCGCATGCCATACTAGTTTTAACTTGGGTAATATGTAGTAATTATTACATGAAAAAAAAACGAAAACAAGCAAGTAACTAGAAAAGCAAAACGTCTTTGGCCTCCCAAAAGTTCATGACTTGTAACCATCACAGAATAAACACTACGACGGAGCTGGGGAGTTTTTATTTAACCTCAGCGAGCACCCTTTCAGAGCAGCACTTCAGCAGACGCCAACAGCTCAGTTCTCTGTCAGAAACACCCTGCCCACACCGCACCCCGAGGCCAGGCCAACAGGGGCTCCCCCCGAACAGCCTCACGCTCCCCGGGTGCAGCCAGGCCCGGAGCTCCCGAGCACAGCCGCGGCGGGGCCCCACGCCCCGGCCCCGGCCCCGGCCCCGGCCCCGGCCCCTTCCCCCCGCCGGGCCCGGCCCGCTCCGCGCTCCTCACCGCCGCGCCCATGGCCGCCTTCCGCCCCTCTCCCGGCCCCACCCGGTACCTGCCGGAGCAGGGAAGAGGCCAAAAGGGAGGGAGGCGCGACGGCACCCACCGCCCTCTTCTCGTTCCCGTTCTGCTTCCTCCTCCTCCTCTTCCTCCTCCGCCTCCGCGCTTCTCCCTCCCTCCCTCAGCGGAGAAAATGGCGGCGGCGGGGCGCGAGCGTCGAGCGCATCGATGCGCGCTCGGCTCTCCGCTCGTCCTCCTGGGGCGGTGGCCGGCGACTCCCGCCTGGCCCCTCAGGGGCTGGGGGTGGAAGGGGGGAACAGCGCGGGTGTGCTGGCCGGGCGCTGCTCGGCTGCTCAACGAAAGTCATTAAGTCACCGATGAAACTGCCCCCCTAAAAGCCGCCAAAATGCGTTTTGCTCCGCAGGGGGGGGACCTTCTCGTCGTCCTCCCCTGGGAGACCGCAGGAGGAAAATAATAAAAATGTGTAATAGTGACACATGGAAAGGCAAATCAGGGCAGTAACTGCAAAGCACACGGATAATGTAACGTAGGGAACGTGACATCAGGTAAAAAGCTTGTGAGAAAGGTAGCTGAAGGCGATTTTGTGCAAATACATAAACTATATAACTTCAGAACACATAAAGTCTAGTGATGAATCATCCTGGACTATAAAATGGAAATGCTGCACTCCTAGAAGCAATGTGCAAAATATTTAACATTGTACATAAATATTTATCTATTGTCGTGTAGCATTTGGGAAACTCAAGGCTTTATGTCTGTAATGTTTTAAAAGTTTTCCTTCAATTTTATTTATTTATTTATTTATTGAAGCTAGCATAGTAAATCAGTATGTATGACGGATAATAGTGACAAATACATCAGCCTTTGAATTTTTTAGCACATTTATTAGTTCACAGACATGAAATAGAAAGTGTAGGTTTCAAATTGACTCTATATGACAACCCTCCATCTCCCCCCCCCCCCCCCCCCAATCTTCCCAAACCTTTCAGCAAAATAGTTGTTTTTGAAGAAATGAATCAGTGATTTTCTTAAGGAAAATAAGCCATCATCTTCAGAGGTTCCAGTGCTTCTTGGTTTGTGCTTCCTTTACGTGGACTGAGGGATTTCACATTTGCCAGACAGTGGTGCTTTCTGTGTTTGCACATGGTCAGGTGGGATTTTCTAGTTTAAGTAGATTCTAGATTAAGTAGATAAACAGATTCTCTAGACCTGTCATCTGTAATGACCTTTACTATTACAAGTGAAGTGATTACTTCTCTACGTTTTTTCTTCCAGCTACTACTAGATGGGAAATAGGTACCAAAAGGGAAATCAGTATCAGCAAAGCTCTCATCTTTGTGAAGATTGAAGGCAAGTTAAAACACATAGTAGGCGAGATTTGAACTTTGCACAGAAAGTAGTAGAATGCCCAAATGACTCGGTGGAAGCAGGCAGGTAGGAGGAAAAATCAAATCGTGCCAGTAAGTGGGGTTGGCTAAGTAACCTGTAACTGGAATGAGGAACATGAAGCTTTTGAGTAGGAAGAGTTGAAGAAATGTACTCTGGCAAATGTGACTCTGATGTAGAGTCATAGAATCATTAAGTTGGAAAAGACCTCCAAGATCATCTGGTCCAACCATCCCCCTATATTCCCTAATATTTGAGACTTTGCAGTCTTGTTGCTGTCTCACTATAACTCTTTCTTTTTTTTTTTTTTTTTTAATTCAGAAATGTGTAAATTAGATGGCTTGATTTTGTCTCAGAAGGTCTCCTGCCTCTTTGTAAAGAATGTACATTTTTTTCATTTATTTTTTTACATTTTTCTATTTCTGTTACCCATATTCCATCATTCAAACTGGGGGAAGTACAGAGTAGGGTATGTGCTGGTGAATGTTCTCTTTAAATAAAGCAGAAGAATGAACTATGAGAAGGATGTTTATTATTGATCTCACAGATGTTTTTGCAGTCTGCAATATGAGCACGTATGGATTACTGGTAAAGCTGGAAAGCAAATTACATTTTCTTTTATCGCTTTTAAAAATGAAGTTAAGGCTTATGAAAGGTGCTGGATTCAGACTCTGGAGACTTGACTTCTCTGTTTATCCAGGAAATAGATATTGTACATCACAAGCTGAGGCAGTGGAAGTATTAAAGATCTCAAAGTTGTCATGCTGCCTGTTTGAACTTCTCAGTCTTGACCAACTCAAGGTACCAAATGGGAAGTTTACTCTTGCGCAAACATAATCCTGTGTCTTTCAGCTGGAATATATAAGTGAAGATACACAATGTAGTTCTATTATCAAGAACTTTTGTTCACTACAATCTAACTTATAAATGCTAACTTTTTGATATTAGTTTACATTGTCAACCTAGCCTAGATTGTTATCTGGCTTCTTCAATATGACTATTTCTAACTTCTCAAATGTAAGATGATACCCCTTTATCTATACCATATACAATAGGTTGGGAATTAACCAGGACAAAGGTGTTTTTTGTTTCTTGTTTGCAGGAGAAAAAATAAATATGGAATATTTTAACAAGTGCACATATTACTTTTTGTTAGTGAATTAGGGGCAGTAATGTCTTTGTGCGTATTTGTATGCTTGTAGCATGTTTTCTTATTATGAATTCAAAGGAGTAAAAAAGTCTTTCCTATCTGTGTAAAAAATACCCACTGATAGTTCTGTTTCTCCATGAAACATGTAAGTATGTGTTAGTGACACAAATGACACAATGTTAGTGACACAGTGTTAGTGACACAAATATCAACAAAGATTATCACCTGGCTGACAGACAAAATTAATGAAGCAAAACAATGTGGATTTTGTTACATTTCAGCATAAAAAGCAAACTCATACCACTTCCAAAGGCTTGAACCCTCCTCTCAGAGCTAAATTTTTTTAGCTTTGTTTAGATGATTTTAAATTTTACTGTGTTGACTAAAACATGGCATATGCAAATGAGGATGCAGTATGTTAGAAGTTACACGGCTAAAAACAGTGTAATTTAATGTTTTATTGTCATTACCAAAAATAATGGAGAATTACTGAAAAAACATCATATTTTTGTATGAATTGTCCTTTAGGGTTGTACTCAAGACAACTACAAGAGGAAGTATTTTGGTTAAATGAAAGTGCATTTGACATCCACTGAATCTGTGGGAGTTAGGTGAACCTAAAAAATTGATTCACAAAAAGAAGTGAGGATGTTTATTTCTGTAGCATCAGGAAGGGAGGGAAAAGCAATAGTTCCCTTCTCCCATTGATGGCTATAATGCTATTACTGGCTATTACTGTTAACTTAGTACTGTATGTTTCACAGTGGGATTTTTCTGCCAGCTTTGTACTTTTTTTTCTTTTTTTTTAAACTGCTGTTATTCTTGTAGTGAGCTGCTGGGGAATGAGAACAAAATAAATAAAGGCACATGTAGAAGAGAGACTCAACTGACTTTTTGTTAGTAGTATTTGTTAAATTAGGAGTAAGTGCCTATTGATGCCAGGGATGGCAAGTTAGGTATCACAACAGTAATATAATTAAACAAGGACATTTTACCTTAAAATGTATGTTACTTGGGTTTCTCTATTACATGTTTTCTGAATCCTTTCCTATTGCTTTCTGTACTTCAACTCCAGCTGAAATGATTTTTCCTAGCCTAATTTTTAAGAGCTTTTCTAATTCCTGCCATGTAGCACTGCATTTTACTGCCTCAGAAACTGAATTGCAGTTCTAATAGTAACAAAAAGCTCTATGATTATAGAATACCCTGTTTGAAATGTGTGATACATCACTTCGTATTCAAGGAAAAGCTATTGTATCTGAAATTATAAAGTTAAATTAAGGTTCTGCCTCTCATTACAAAGTACTGTAATACTGATTTTTAAATTTTTAAATTGCACTTAAAACATGTAACATATGACCAGACAGTTAATCTATCAAGCGTTGGTAATGCTCCAGATACAAATTTATTATTTCTGTCTTGTCACTGGTGCGTATACGTACTAGTACTTGGAAATGCAAACAGCAAGAAATCTTTTATAGAGAGCATATGTGCACATATGTAATCGATCACTGGTTTGGAATTAACATCATAGGGAATTTTGCACTTGTAACTCATTGATATTAGAAAAATTGTGCTTCAGCTGGAACACATTCAAATTAATTTGTGCTTTTTGTTCTGAGGTGGTTAGTAACGTACCCGGTCAGCTTAGGTCACAAACAGCCTTCTTTAGAAAAACTTTTTTTTTAAATTCATAAGCAGCTGTGAACAGGTGTTGTGACCCCAAATTGATTGTGTTACACTGGTGGCACTCCAGTGTGCTAATAAACGCTGCCTTACTTGTGCCTGCAGGTCTTTTGTTACTCTGGAGACAATGGTGGAGTAAGTACTACTGAGGCAGGTTGATTGATAGAATGTTCTCTATATAAAAATTTCTCACTGTCCTATTGCATGTTTTTTTTTTTTTTTTTTTTTTTTTTTTTTAAATAGTTCAGGGCCTTCTGCACTGTAAATAATAGGGCGTGTCATGGCTGTGGAAAGTTTGAATTCAGGCCCTGCTCCTGTGAGTGATGATGGATGTTTTTCTTGAAGCGCAAGACTTGGGAAGTTGCTGACTCAGGATGTGGCTTTTTGTACATCCCGAAGATATGTGATGCATACTGTGAAGAAATGTCAGGGGGTACCTATCTGGGTTTGTGAGCCAACCTAAGAAAAAGTATTGGATCAGGTCAAACGTCACTCACTCTGATGGGGTCTAGAGAGCGGTGTAGAAACTGTGGCTACATTAAGCAGTCCTCCTCCTGCTATAGCCTCCTCGTTTGTGCTAGTAGCTTGTGTGGATATTGTGTCTAGATTGTTTAATGGCCACTAGTAGGCATCTCCTCCCTCACTTTGTCTATCTTGCTTTGAAGTCATATAAATTCTTGGTCTCTATAATGTCCAAGAAAAGAAGCTGCCGCAGGGAACTTAAACAGATTCTTAACTTGCATATGTCTGGGACTGAAGGGTGTGTTAAAGATTATGGGATGGGGGAGAAGAGAGAATACAGTATTTTGAGGTGTATGAACTTGGAAGATAAATGTTTGACAAGCAAGGTATGTTCCACAAAGATATAATATGACTAAACAATGAGAGTAAACAATGTTGTTGTGTTGGTGTCGAGTGGTACTGGAAAGGAAAGAAACCTTTGTTATTCTGAAGTTCATTCATCACTACATTTTAATTAACCTTAAAAGAGTACTGAAGCAATTTTTACATTTTAGTGGTTCTTTCTGCTGAATTAGTTAATAATATTAGGTAATAGCTTGTGTTAAAAGCAATATACTGTATTTATTACTAAAGACTGGGTTGGTGTGATAAATAATGAAGTTTATATATCTTACCAAATTTTCTGAAGGCCAAAAAGATTGTGAAAAACTCCATTCCTTAAAGCAATCTGAGGAAAATGACATGTTACACGTGGAAAGGCTTTTTAAATGTATTGTCATATCACTTGTTTTGTACTCATGGGTGTTTTTGTAGTACTTTTATAGTGCCTTATAAGTATATTGGAAACATGAATTAATTGTTAAAACAACACTTATGTGAAGTAAATGTTTTGTTACTGCTGCTTTATGAGCACTAGGGCTAGTATGAAACATGATACAGTGGTATTTCCAGGTCTATATTGATTTAAGTGGCTGAAGTGAGAAGCGAATGCAGTTCTCCTTGTTTCAGTTCTTATTCTTGATTTTCAGTGGTTAAAATCTTGGGGTCTGTGTACCAAAATACTTTTACAAAAAGTTTCACATTGCAGTTAGGCTGTCCTAATCTCAGTTATCTGAATGGATCCATATAGCACTAGGGCAGAGTCACCACTAAACATGTCTGTAATTAAGCTTAATTTTCCCTACTTAAATCAGCACAAAGCTTTGTCTTTTGTGCATGAAAATATATTTTGGAAACTTCAGAGAATTTCTTGGAATAGCCAGAGAATTCATCATCTAAGATTCTCTACCTTTCAGTGAAAGGATTCTCCTTCAAACCGACATGTGCCAGCTTTGCCGCCTTCTTGTCATGCTGCTGAGAATGATAGTTTGATTTCTGCCAGAAACAGGTGATCAAAGGTGTTGAAGCCACAGGCTTCTGTAACTGCCAGTTTCGCCCTCTGGTATCTTTGCTTTAAAGTTCCATACTGATTTGGTTTGTAGCATTTGGTGTAATTGGTACTGTTTTCTGTTATAGGAAATTTCTCATCTTTGTTTTCCCACAGTGTGGACCTTATGACTTGTGAGTGATGTATTGAGAATACCCATTCTTTTTATACAACCTCAGCATCATTTGCTCTGTGTTCACTGGCCACAGGAAAAATTTGGCTAGCCTGTTGATTACTAAATAAGTATCTGGACCAGTGGTGCTGGGTCTGCAAGAGCTTTGGTTCTAAGTATTTGTAGAACTCTAGAGACATTAATATTCAAGGTCTGACTTGCTCTTTTATACTAAAATGATATGAAGACAATGCAAATGACTAAAATGCCTTTAGAAATGTGAGTTATTTAAGTTTCAGAGCTGTACAGAAGAGGAATAGGGGCAACAAAAGCACAGCTGATATCTTTTTAATGTTTTATTCTTTAGAGAAAAGTATCATTATTTTCTTTGGGAAAGTTGTGCTTGTAGTTAATCTCCAAAATGCTGTATTGGCTTTTTTGTGTTTGTGTGATTTCAATGCTATGATGTACAGAGACAGCGAGCAGAGTTACTTGATGCATTTCAGCGTTCCATTGCCAGCACATGTTTACTGGCATGGCCTACTTTCCACTACAGTGAGCAGGACCTCGTGTTTCTTGTGCTAATGGTCTGGTCAAGCCAGTTGGCAATACTCGTGTGAGGCAGCAGGGTGCTGTGTGCTTTCAGATATGCACGTGGGCACTGTGCAGCTACTGATTACTAGGGACTCCAAGAATCATCTCTTTCCCATCTAATAGCAAACTGCTGCATGTGTTTTCTGACTTGGTAAAGCCCCATGCATTGGAATAAATCATCAGCAATATTATCAGAGACTGCTGCCTTAAGAAATTTGTAAGTGACTGGAGTGACAGATTTTGATATTTAAAACAAACAAGCAAACAAACACTCCACCCATGTTTCAGAAATTTAATTGTAGCACTATTAAATGTAAAAGATGTTTATTAGGCAAATATGTAGAAGTATGAAGAATCTATGTCAGAAATGGCCTCTAAGCATTTTATTTCCATAATTGTCCTTTTATAGCAATATATTTTCCAGAACACTCAGATTTTTTCTGAACTTGTAATGTACTTTCCTGATATTTCTGAATATTCCAATAAGTGGCACATTTTCACTGCAACAGAGAAACAAGCATTGTGATTGTGCACAGTTGCATAATAAGTCTCTTCTTTCACCATTGTTAAAAAAGTCTCCTAAGCATTTTTAGATACTCTTTATTATTATTATTATTATTATTATTATTATTATTATTATTATTATTACTATAGTGTCTAGATTCTTCGAGCATGATAGGGCTTGAGTTGTGCCTGAATCTGCACAAACTTACAGTAAATTAATGTACTTGGCCAGGGGAGTTTAAAATATGGGAGAACTTTGGTAAATGTGGAATTAAATGCTATTTCAAATAATTTGATATAATACAACTTCTGCGGAGTCACTTTTGATATGGGCATCTTTTACTGTCCTTGGAGAGAGTGCAGGCTTATTGGATACAATTTTCCAGAATGCAGCAACTTTGAACTGCTAATAGGCATAGCAGATAGTGAGGGCTTATACACCATGAGGTGGAGCATTAATCTCACCACTTATGAATGCAGACATCTGATGAGGCTTTCCAGAAAGTGTGGAAGTTTTGGTCTCCATTGTTTCTCTTAACAGAATGGTCCTTTCTGTTGAGTGTTTTTACTGACTCTTCAGGTTTTTTGTTAGGCATTTGTAGCTTTCAGTGTTTGCGTTTTTCACTTGAGCTCTTGAGTTACTTTTTCTATTTCAACAGTTTCACTTCACAGAATCACAGAATCACAGAATTTCTAGGTTGGAAGAGACCTCAAGATCATCGAGTCCAACCTCTGACCTAACGCTAGCAGTCCCCACTAAACCATATCCCTAAGCTCTACATCTAAACGTCTTCACTTTGTGTTTTCACTTTTCAGCTCAGTAAACCTGAACTGAGATCACATAATGTGCCCCTCAGAACATGGCTTTGACTCACAGATATCTGAGCTCCTGGGCTGTGGATTACAGTGGGAATTTTATTGCTACCCAGATACATGGTTAGATCCTTCGATGTGCTAACGTTACAGCCCTTAGCTTGGAAATATGCAATTTAAAAACCAGCCAAACAGAAATCAACTTTTTCACATGTTTTGTTAAATAAATAGAAGGATAAAATGTGTACGTATACCCTTGGGGAAAAGGCATTGTGTTTTTGAAGATTGAGCTTCATCAGCATTATTCGTGTTATGTTGATTTCATTTTATTAGGAGTAAGTGTATTGGTAATTTTTCTTTCTTTTCTCCTAAAGCATTGTCTGTTGTCTGTTTGAAATATGGTAAACTATGATGTATCAAGAGTCTAATATGCTTGAACTGAAAAATATTTTGTGGCATAATTAATGCAACTGACCAAGATAAATTGATATCTAGAAAGTTATCATCAGTGTCCCAAAAGTTGTCCTATGTGGTGTCATTGTCTTAAATGGAAATCCCTATGGATGCATTCATATAAGTACACAGAGATGATGCCTGACTTTGAGCTCAACTCAATTCATAAACATTCATCTTTTTTTGGATGATAACAGGACAGAACAGTATAGAAACTCTTAAATTCCAGAAGACAGCAATAACTTGGAAAATCACAGATGAGTCAAAATATTGACTCATTAATATTATTTGTATAATATTAATATTATTTGTATTAAGTTTATTATAATAAACTTAATATTATTTGTATTAAGTTTTGAATGTTTGATTTTATAATTTCGTTTTCCTCTTTTATTATTATTATTATTATTATTATTATTATTATTATTATTATTATTATTATTATTATTATTATTATTATTTAGCAATTGATAGGCAACTCCTGGAGGCATTAAATAATTAAGAAAGCATTTCTACATTCCGTTGAGTGCTTATTGAGTCATCATAGTTACTTCATTTTTTATTTAGTTTTTATTAACAACTCATGCAATAAATAGAAAGAAAGAGTTTACCGATTTTGCATCAGATTGCTAATTCCACAGTCTGTGAGTACCCATTACACCATGAAGTGAAGAATGAAATTCTTCTCAACCTCCTACAAAAATGAATACATTATTTAAAAAAAAAAAAATCATCACAATTTTTGCTTCTTAATTTTTCACTGGAAATAGTAATTGCAATAAAATACTATATTGTCTCCAAATATGCTGAAATGTCAGACTATTTACTATCATAATATCATCACAGACAGGTATTAAAAAACAAAAAACAGCAACAACAAAACACAACTAGTTTTGCTTTACTGAGTAAACAACCAAGAACAGTTTGATTATGAATATGTAAGCATCATTTATATGTGGGGTGACTGACTTTTTCCTATATGTGAAATCTATACAGATTAAGAGTCTGATGTAAATGTCAATATGAATCCAGGTATGACAGCTCTATTTGTTACTAAACATGATGTACAGTGTAGTGCCTGTTTCTGTAACCAAGTGTGCCTGAAAATTAAGTGTCACGTATTCATTTAAAGAAACAGCCTACAGTCTGCTAAAGACATCATATAAAGAAAAATATCCTTTTCTGGAAGGGAATTTGTCACTCGGCTATTTTAATGTGAATTGTTTCTTCTTTGCAGCATGTCTACTATGTCTTTGGTAGCCAACCTGATTACCCCATATCATAAAAATTTAGTACCTTTCTACTGCAGTAGTTACTGGGTTATTGTTCATTTTGAAGGTATAATCAAGTCCATAAATTGCTAACTCTGCTGCTGAATTTAGGCCAATAATCTAAAGTCTTTTTTTCCCCATGGTCCATCTTGCAAGCTTTTTTTCCTTTGCTAAGCATTTTAAATTGGTATTTACAAATAAGTAAAGTAGCATTATAAGATGCTTATTGTTCTCAGTTTTTTACAGTTTTATTCCAGTTACTTGGTTATGTTGAAGGGTTTAAGGTGTTTTTTTGTTTTGTTTTGTTTTGTTTTTTTCTCTTTCCTGAACCTACACTGCATTATTATTTTGGGTAATCCAGCCAATTTTGCTAAGGCCTTCAGCATGTTCTTTATATACCCAAATCACATTGCAACATCGCTAGGTTGCAGTGTAGTTGGGCTCCATTAATTATATTTTTTAGTGATACCTGGAGCAGTAGCTATATTAATGGTGTGTGAGAAAGATGAAAATTACTTGGGGCACAAAAACTGGTGGCAGAAAATCCTTCCCCATCAAAGAACCAGCAGGATTCACTATAAAGAATTAAAGGTAGCATTGAACAATTTTTGTTTAGTTAGAAACTAGTGGCATTTAGTTCCCATGTACCTAGTGCATTTAGTCGTGAAGATAATCAATTGCTTTTTTCCCCTAATGTTTTACTACAGGAGAGAAAAAGAAATTAAAGGGAAAATAAATTTTGTAGATTCACTGAGGTTAGTAACTGCTCTTTTTATGTTTGGGGGCAAATACCCTGACTGGGAAGCATGGTTAGTGTCTGTGTGAGCATTAATCATAATCTGCCATTCTGAAAACATCCTATACAATAATTGTATATAGGTGCAAGAGCACACAGTTATATGAAAATATTAATTTCATGGTCCTTTGCTTGCAAGATATTATGCTTCAACTATCTTTATGGGAAGCAGCTAAAACTCTGCAAGTTTTAAAACTCTGAACCTCCCTGCTAGTTTACTCACCCATGTTTTTTCCAGGGCTCACTAATGAATACCATTGCCTTTTTTTCAGAGATATCTGGTCATATATTTGGGAGTCTCCCAAAACCAACAGATACTTTGAAGCAAGTTTGAAACAAGTTCTCTGTAACTTTCCAGAAGATTGTTCAGTCTCTTGATGTTCAATCCTTTACATGCCAGAGTGCCCATGTAGATGTTTAAATTCCATGACTACAAAACTGAACTGAGTTCAGTTTAAACTGAACTGAACTGAGTTCAGTTCAGCTTAAAGTGGTTGTGTGTGGTGGTAGGCATGACCTTAATGAGCAATGAATAATGATGTTACATGTCTTGGAAAATGTTATAATTTGATTATTTATTACTGAGGAATGAAAACATTTGTTTGCTTGTTTCCGTAAAGTCATCTGCATAGAAATGTAGTCTTTTAGTCCAGCCATTTGTCTATAATATTTTGAACTAGTGTAGGATTTGATAATTTCTGATCATATAAACTCTTTGCAAGTAGTCTGACAACACTATGTTGCTTTTACTCTAACTCTTCTTTACAGGTGAGAAAACTGAGAAAGGGAGTGAAATATTTATAATACAACAGGGAGCAGTACTTGTACACTTCAAGCTCATTAACTCCTTTCACAGTCCTATGATCATTGTCCTTGAATGCTTCAGCTTTAAGGAGAGCTTGATGTAGAGGTTTGCAATCTAAAAGGTATGCTGCCTTTCTTTTTTAAATAAACAAATAAACAAAACAAACAAACAAAAAAACAGGTACATTTTGTCTCTTTTCTCAAAATTTTGCTGGCTAGCTGCATTTGTCACTTTTTATTTGCTCATGTGTATGTTTCTGTTCTGGAAGTTCTTTTAGAAATCTTTAGGTAGGTAAGATGTTACTGTAAAAGTTTAAATAACGTGATTTTAGTTGGATGAAATTCAAGAGTTAATTATGGTTGGGAAAGTTGCTGTGGTCATGAATGTAACATCAACAGTGCGATGAGTTAAGTAAAGTTTCCTGATAATTGTGGATTGAAGTGCCTATTTCATAAATGGAAGATAAAGCCTCTGGTTTAAGTCGTAAGTTTTATGGAACAACAAATGCAACCAAACCACTAAACAAGCTTTTCACATAGATGCCAATTTTTGTAATGTTGAGGAGCAAAGTGTCTGTTTTCCACCAAACCAAAAAGAATCAGGAAAATTGATCTTTGATCTTGCTCCTTTTGTGGCCATGTGTTCAAACGTCATTAGGCTCAGCAAATACTGCTGAATTTAATATTCTTTGACAAAGCTATTTTTCATTTCAAGCAATTGGATTATCAGTGTGAGGTTACTAAAAATGATGAGGTGTTTTTACCTGATACTGAATTGGAAGTCTGGGAGTAGGACAAATGGTTTCTCTATCCCTGCTGCATACAGTGTAAACTGCATACAGGCAATCTGTGCCTGGACTTCTGCTAGATTTAGCTTGCTGTACTCGATCCTTTCTTGGCACTCACGGATGCTCTGCAGACCTGCAGAGAGACTTTTTCATTCAGCTGTTTTGTTGCAGATCTTATTTATTTATTTATTTTCCCCCTTCTAAGGGAAAAGTGCTTTTTTATCTGCAGAATGCTGCATGGTCTGATTCCATATTTTTTTGGGGAGCAGTAGATTTGGGTCTACTGTTCTTTGTTCTTCAGTTGGGAAATGACTGACCTGATTCCTAGCTAACAGGAATGTACTGCATGACTTTCATAGGCTCTTGGTTGGCTAGCATGTTACTAAAGATGTTTGGGTCAAAGCAACTGTGTTAGACTTGGTATGACACAAGACATAAGTATAAAGGTAACGTGGTGTAAGTCTTCTGTCCCTTTTTACTTCCACAGAGAACTGTCCACATTCTATCACAAGGATGGAAAAAGAGAACATTTGTAGAAATTAATGCAGTGTGGTTAGCCAACGTCACGACCCTAAGAACTTAAAAAGTGTGAGTAAATGTATTCCAATTACCGACTAATGCAGGTAATGGGTTTATGGTAGTAAGAAGGCTGGATCTGTTCACTGACAGCCTGCAGACATTAGGGGCCCCTCATGACCAGCCTGCAATGTAGGCATTATGGAGTGATTTTTACTTTACTGCCTTTTCCATCAGATCATCCCCTTTCTTTCACACACAAGGTTAATTCACTTCTTGATCACATTATTTCCTCGCTGCTCTTTGACAATATAAAAATTCTGAGTGGACAGCTCAATCCCTCTTCCATCTCAGATTTGATTGTTATGGTATTGCCTGGCGTCCCTCAGAGGCCTCCAGCAGCCTTTGCTGCACTTTATGACACTTAAATGGCTGGGCTACAATTTCTCCATCTATTCACGAAATGCTGTTAATAACTCATTTCCAAAGAGGCCCTTCTTTATGTCTTGGCATTAAAGGATTTTTTATTAGGTGCCAGGATAGGTGACACACAGCCCCAGTAACCAAAGAGTTAATTAATCTGTTGAAATTTATTGCCTTTTATACTGCACTCAGTGTGACAGTCCCTAAGAGAAACAGATACTATATTTACAACCGAGCTGAAATATTCAGTAATATAGTCTGCATACAGACCCACTCCATCAGTGTATGCCTTTTGCTGGAGTACCCATTAATCAACTAAGATGGATTTGTGTAATCTGTCTTCTTTCTTATTCTGAGATTCCAATAAATATTGAAATAATAATTTATTGATTACCCTGCAATATAAATGTGTAGTAAAGGCACCCGAGATATTTGCATAGTAATGCATTTCAAAGCTCTTGGCATTCTGTAGGTATGAGGAAGAGAGAGATTGTAACTGTGGGTAAGAATGATGGAATCCCTTCAGTAAGCAAAACACCAAGTTTTTAATGTTAGCAGAAAGTGGTGGTCCTCTAAGGTCGTTTTGAGATCAGTGAATTATAAACAACCTTACGATGTGTTAACGGCCTCTCATTTGAGTAACAATAAATACATGGGTGTTTGACTGTTTTGTTTTACAAACAGAAACGTTTCAGTTCCTTTCAAGTGAGGTCTTTATCAGAAGATATGGGCTTCATTACTTCCAGAAATAAGTGTGGGCTGCCCACTACATTGAAGTCCTGCTGTGAAAGGTATGTATTCCTACAGTGACCCAGTAAAGCAGATTACTTGATGCTACTCTCCATGTGCTGGCATTGTTTCTGGGGATTTCTATAATTCATAGCAGCCTTTCTTAGCCAGTGGGATGCAGTATAACATATTCTCTGCAGGACTGAGATGCAAGGTTTCCACATCTCTAACTATGCTCTGTACTAAGGCCCTGCGTGGAGTATAAAGCAGCTTTTGTTGTCTCTATGCTGCCTTCCTGGGGGATTTTCTCCCTTCTTCCTTGTGGTTTACTCATTTGTCTTGCTTATCACCTGAGTGGTACATAAAGGCCAAGGAAGAAACCAAACACAATTCTGCATAACTCATAGAAATGTCATCTGGAAGTAGAATAGTTTACATTCATTTACAGAGCAAACCTTTTTGTCATTTATGACCTTGTATGGTACATGGTACTAAACAGGACTAAAATGTGATCAGTTTTAATCCTGTTTTTAAAAAACTGCTGCATCAAAAAGTTAAGGATGGACTGTTTACCTGGGATATTAACTGCTGAATAATCATTTTAATATTGTCTCAATTTAATTATTTACATTCTTCCTTCCCAGTTTCTTCATTTTTTTATTTTTTTTTCTGATAAGAGCTAGAAGCCGCCTTACAATAAACAGTGAGACTGTTGTTTTGCAGGAGAAAGCTGGAAGAGAAAGGCTGAGCAAGTTTTCTAGATCACTCCTGGAGGGGTGTTCAGTTACTTACTCCAGTTAGGATTAGTTAGGATTTATTATTATTACTTCTTTTTTTTTTATATTTTTTCAGACAATGGAGAAATAATTATATAGAAGGATTTCCTGGCTCCCATTTACAAAAAATAGACCATTTTCCTTTCTTTGAGAGTGCCTAAAAGAGGGTGGGGTGGAGTTGGGGGTGTCTACTCAGTGTGTCTGGTTTGCACTTCACCTCCTAGCATGGCCTAACTCTCATATGTATATGGATAACTATTGTGTGTGTCTTTCTTTCAAGCTGTTACTCTGCAGGTTGTATAACATGTACATTTTGCCCTGAAGGCTTAAATACAAAATTTCATCACTGGTTGATTTTCCTAGAAATCAAATAAGTTACCACCACCTGAATATTTGTTGTTTTTTTTTTTGTTTGTTTGTTTGTTTGTTTATGAAGGACTTTACCCTCCTTATTGGTTCTTTGAGATCTGCTTTCCCAATATCTTGGTGCCAACTGATACTATTAATTTTTCTAGGATCTAATATAGATATTCTCACTCACCAAAAGCACCATCATGAGTGGAGTTTTGGTAGACTTTTTTTTTTCTTTCTTGAAAAGTGCAGGATCCGTTAGTTGAATTCACTTGCAAGTGTTTTATGCAGGACATTTCAACACTCCATAACAATTTTTCATGGTTTTGGGTAACTGTCTGGGATCAGAATAACTGAGGTATAGATAAAATTGTACTGCACAGGATTTGTTTTCTAGTGTCTTGCTGATAAGGTTAACCAGATGGTGAAGTATAATCATCTAGGCAGTACTATAGATCATCACTAAAAATGACAAAAATGGAGGAGGAGGATGAATTTTCTGTTAGTTTTCTTTGTATATAAATTGAAAAAGACTCAAAACCCACAGAAAGCCAACCTTTAATAACTAAAAAAAGCCAGTGCTCTTCTTCTCTATATTTCTCTGTATAGCACAGGGTCTAAACATGTTGGTTGCACTTCTTTTTTTTTTTTTTTAATAGAATTTCACCTATTGGGAATTTGATACCCATTTTAAGGAGTGCATATTCTGTTCTGTGCTTTTCCATAATTCATGTTAAGCATCTTAAGATCAAACCCGTGGGTTTAAAATCTAAACAACTTCATATGATTTTTCACCATGTCACTTTGAGTCATCTGAAGTCATCTATTGTAGGAGGATCACAGAATTAAATTTTACAAATATACAAATGATTTTTTAATTTGTTTTTAATATATTTCTAATTTGACCATGGTTCTTAGGAACAAGGACTTCAGTGACAGAGAGATTCTGGTGATAACAAAAATAGCAGCATGGTCCTAGGGTATCTAGTCCAACCTCTTACTTTGAGTAGTATGTTATCTGTTGTTTGTTTAGTCAGTAGCATTCCCCAGGGCTGTCAAGTGATTCCACAGGTTTGTTACAAAAATGAGTGCAGCATGCAGTGTTGCAAGATGCTCATCACTTAGTAATTGTGCTGCTTCTGTCACAAAGTTTTATTTCACTTGGCTGTATTGATTGGATATGATAGACTTGAGGTGTTACAAGATGTTGCTGCTTCTGCTCAGTAATGTGGGAATCGTGGTTCATTGTACTGCAAGATAAGATCTGATATAAAAAAAATTACTGATGATGTTAAATATTGTAAGACTGATGTTTGTAAGTTTTTAGGAGTTATAAACTTGTTTTTACTGTAGTTCACACAAGAACTAAAACAAACTGCTGTTTCAACGCAAATGATAAATAATGTGAATGGAAAAAAACTACAGTGAAGTGTTGCCTATGCAAGAGGTTACATGACTTGGCTGTTAGGATTGTGCTAGGATTTGACTACAGGAGAGGCGTTTTAACAGAGCAGTGTTGCAGAAATAGATGTGAGAATCTTGCAGCTGCAGGGTTGTCTCAGTAAATCATCAGTTTGTCAAAGCATTTATATAGGTTTAAGATTTGGTGATTTGAGGGATAGGGATGTAGGTGAAGGATTACTTATCCTTCTAGCCTCTCTATTTGAATGCTGTGGTTTAACCTTGGTAGGGAGCTAAGCACCACACAGTTGCTAACTCACCCTCCCTACGTGTGATGGTGGATAGAATTGGAAAAGTAAAACCATGAGAACTTGTGGGTTGAGTTAAGAACAGTTTACCAGGTAAAGCAAAAGCTGCACATGCAAGCAAAGTAAAACAAGGAATCCATTTGCTTGTTCCTATTGGCATGCAGGTGTTCAGCCACGTCCAGGAAATCAGGGATTAAAACACATAATATTTTTTTTGGAAGACAAATGCCATCACTCTGAATGTGTCCCCTCTTATTCTCTGCCTGGCTTTTATTGTTCAGCACGATGCCACATGATACGGGACATCCCTTTGGCCAGTTTGGGTCAGCTGGCCTGGTTCTGTCCCCTCCCAGCTTCTTGTGCAGGCTCAATCTCCTCCTGGCAGGGCAGTATGGGAAGCTGAAAAATCCATCGCTTAATGTAAGTACTGCTCAGCAACAACTAAAACAGTGGCGTGTAATCACCACTATTTTCATCAAAAATCGAAAAGACAGCATTATATGAGCCTCTATGAAGAATATTAAATCTATCCCAGTCAAAACCATGACAATTGGAATTGTAGCTATTAGAATGACTAAAAAGTAAGATCTCTCAACATTATTAGAACACTGCAGGCAAGCAGTTACTGTGAGCAAAATTATGGTCTGCATAAGATTTAAGCCTATTTTATCAGGTATGCTAGAAAAATCATTTAGTTGAGTTTTGCATATTGCAGATGCTTATAAATTGAGTAAGAATGCAAGTGTAACAAGATATCTGGGAAAACATGAGGAATAACTGATCAATATACTACTGCTTCATGATGTTTTCTGGGAGTCTAATAATTTAAATTCCATACTGATTGTGTTTCTGGAAATACTTCTCGAGTTTTATGTAGGACTTTTCTTAACTATCTTTTCTATTCCAATTAAAATATTATCTGCTGTATCTTCAGATATTTGTGTATCTTCTAATATTTTTTAGCAGTTGCCATTATTCGAGTTCTGGCTGAAGAACCATTTTCTAGCCAAGAATTTTTGCAGAAAATTTACTATTTCTTTTTCCAATTGTGTTTCTAAATATTACATTTTTGGTTTTGTTTACTTTTAGAGAAAATTACAGTCTGGAAAGAACTGTTGTAGGTGATTGAACCCATCATGTAGGCATTGAAATATCATATATGTTCTGAGTGAAGATATTCAGGAGAAAGCATTTGGTGGCATAAAGGTGATTTCTGCTTTACTCTACTTCAAATGCTTTTGTAATAACCCTGAAAGAAATGAAGGTTATGTTGCAGTTTAACTTTTTTTTTTTTTCTTTCTTTCTTTTTTCTCTACTTTTTTACTGTTGTCTCTGATTAGCTCAAACATGAAGAGTTTATACATGGATAGTCATTTAGGACCATGTACAACTGTGGTGTAAGGAAGTCACCATCCAAAGTCAATGGCAGTTGTGCCCTTAAATGCCAGGCCTGAGTATGACCTCTGTCTGTTTAGCCATACTATATTAATATCATTTGGGTATTCCCATCGGTTATGTTTTCCTACAAGCAATTATGGTTGGCAACTTGTGACAGGTGTGCTCTGGATCCCATATGTCTTATGCAAAACTGCAGAAAAAAGGATCCGTGCTCTTCACATCAATATGCCAAAATGTCAAGAGTCACCTCTCAGCATAAAAACCATCAGAAATAGAAAAGAGAAGTGCTTGGCATCATCCCTTGTAAATGTGGGCCTGTCTGAGAAGCTGTCTGTAGAAATATGTGTCAGTTATTGCTGAGTGCTGTGTGTGAGGAATCACCACGTGGTGCTGTCGCAGTTTAAACATTACCCCTTCCTTCCATGTAGTCGTGCATCTGGCCTGAATATCATTTGAGTGCAAAACTGAATGACGCTCAAGGTGAATCTGTCATTTGCTGTTGGCTTTCATTAAGCCACCATCAAAAGGCATAGAAATAAAGCCAGGCGAATTGTACTGAACCATCTGTGAGCCTGCTGATTATCTATGAACAGATTTTTCACCCTGCTTATGTTTACCTTTAAACTTTTGTAAATTTTGATGTATGCTTCTGAACTTCTCTTTCTGGCCTTTGTGGCCTTAAAGCTATGTTAGACCTCACTGGAAAACAAACAAACAAACAAACAAACCCTAAGCTGTTAGTTGATCTTCATATTTTACCCAACTCGGAGTTATTTTTTGTTGTTTTTCTCTATGGTTGCTACTAATTAAGAATGCTTTGTATTACATTTTACATAGAGTTTAGGAAGAAAACCTGAAAGGCTGTATGAGAACATGCATAATACTTAATTTACGTGTTTGTCTAAAGAAATTAAACTAGTGGGATCAAGTTATAGTTTATGTTGATATTGAGAATTAGAAGTTGAATTGTACCAGAGTATAATATTCCATGCAGTTGACAGGAAGGTGAACTCCTGTCATTTAAGTCAGGAGCAAACCTCTTAATGTTATCTGTAGATTTTTATTACTTATTTATTTATTTCTTCCCTGAAGGTATGGTTTAATTTTTTTTTTGCTAGAAAACTTTGAGAAAATGATGTATGGAATGTAAGGGAAAAGTACTGTCATAGCTCTTTAACAATGATTAGTAATTTATTTCAGACTAAATATTGATTGATAAAATCTTTTCTTAGGAAACTACTTTTCTAGGTTGTAGAAGTGGATCTAAATGACGAGTTTTTAACTTTCCTGGAAATTTGCTACATAATGTGACTCAGTTTTGAGCCTTCCGCTCAGGAGGTCTGTCTCAAAAACAAATGATGTGATAAGTAAAAAGTAAATAAATAAAACTTCTGCTTCCACAGTTTTGTGTTCTTCGAGATGTTTGACTAGTGGTACATTGATATCTTTCATTATTTTTTTTTCTTTTCTTTCTTTCCTTTTTTTTTTTTTCTTTCATTCTAACTGAATGCTACTTGTAAAAACTGGATATATTGCTTGAGGAGAGTGTGGGGAAATTTCAGATTCTTCAACTGCAAAATTTTATGTTTTGGATTTATTGTTATTTCATTTATGGTTGTTGTTATTATTATTATTATTATTATTATTATTATTATTATTATTTTATTTTGAAATGGCAATATCAACAGTAGTACATTCTGGGTAACTGTTTTCCTGTACTAATAAAATCCTAGAAACAGAAGGGTGTAAAGCTACTGATAGTATTTTATATAACATGCCTTATGCATTTAGAAAGAGAATTGCAGTTCAGTTTGCATGTTCTTACTTTTGATGAATCGCTTTCTTGCTTTCATTTTTTGTGAAGTAAATGCCTTGACTGAAATACTACTTATCGTCATTGAACATGGCAGAAATTTTCTATTATTCTTTTATTTTATTTTCTATTATTCTGTTATTAAGGTGGACTCACTGCATGGGGAAGGATTGCTTATTATACAGTACTGTTAGCGTTTTTAATGTGAGAATTGTTGGGGAAGTGAAGATGAAGTAAGCAAAATGTCTGAGACAAAATAATTTTTCCCAACGTTGTTTGAATATTCAAACATTCTGATTCTCTGTGCTATGTCCAAACTTTGTGTCATTCTTTCATGTAATAACAAGTGATGAAAAAAATATAAGCTTTCAGAAAAAGTAACATTTTGTTTATAAATTTATTCCAAAAAGGCTTATTGGGAAAAGCATGCCATTAAAAGAAAATCTTTGTGCTGTTATAAGTAACATATGTTTTATGAAAACCTTTTAATGTTAAATCATATATTAAAATTCGCTGCATTTCTGTTCAAGACAAGCACAAAACTAAGCATCATTTAAGTCCCATTTCTGCCTGTGACATAAATTTCCCTGCAAAATGTTTTTCTCTGAATGTGTCTGAATATTTCATTACTTTTTCAGTGACAGGTAATTGTATTTTTATTAAAAAATTGATTGCCTTGAACTTCCAGGACAAGATTGTTATGGGAAACCAAGTAGGGTATTTTTTTCTCCTTACTTGAACTTTTTTCAAGGTAAAAAACTGATGTATAAGGCACTATTCATAATTAGAGATGCTCCAGAACCAGTTCTAACTGAGGAACTCTCAAATAATTTGCTGATATAAACAGTAATAAATCAGCATTCACAAATAGTGTCATGGTAGAAATGGTTATAAAAACTGCAGGTGAATAGTATTATGTCAGAAAATGCAAGTCTTTTAAGATCGGTCTGTTTAATGAAGTGATTTCTTTTCCTGAAAAAAAAAAAAGAAGAGATAGTTGGATAATGGCAACATCCTGTTATGGTAGGTTTATATTTTTAATCATTTTTTTGGGAGATTTTTTTCTTTTTCTTTTTTTTTTTTTTTTTTTTTTTTAATATGAGATGTTATAGTTCAGGGCTTTCTTTCAAATTTGAAAAAGAAAAAAACCATAATGTACTCCTAGCTGGTGAGTAGATTTTGAATTACTGTAATTTTAATGGTAGAAATACATGTAAGTCATAGAGGTGAATAATCTGGAAGTCCACAACTCAGACTCTCAGTCACTGAAAACTGAAGTCCCTAACTGGAAATACCAGCTACATTCAATCAGGACAGGTGCTCTTCTAGGGAGAGAAGAAAGTGACTATGTCTGTGGAATCGTTTAGAGGTGAGTGCAGCCTGAATTACAGAAGAGCAATTCAAAGCATGGAAGTTCTTGTACAAATGATTTTGTATGTCTCTCTCTGATGTTACAAGAGGTAGTGCCTCTGGCCTCTGTGCCATACCAAGCTCCCAAATTTCAAATACCAGTACTCAGGGCTCATTGATTATGTTTGTATTAGTAAATGACGTAGAAAAAGTCCCATTCTCTTGACTTGATGGTGTAACCCTCCTCATAGCCTTGGTGGAAGATAATTCCGAAGCACTGACAGGGCATTGTAACGTTGGCTTAGACTTTAGAAAATCTATGCGTTGTGAGAAAGTGCCTAGACTGGGGCTGTGCAAGATGTGAAAGGTAAAACTGCAAAGAGGGGTAAGAGCACTGACCTGGGATTAGTTGAAAGTTCAGAGATTCAAAGGGAAAAACACTAACATGAAACAACACAAAAACATGGGCGACAGCAACACCAAGGAGCAGCTATTCCATGGAGTAACGAGTCATCTTTGATACATCTTTGAGTCATCAACTGATACCTGCCTACTTGGCAAAATACTCATAGGGTGTCTTACTGAAGATGGTGAGCATATTAATGTTTAGCATAGTAACTCATCTGTCTTAGCTGTCCTTTGTGTGTGTTAGCCAATAAATAGCTGTTTTATACTTGAGTGCAAGGTGACACAGAGAAGGAAGGGTTGCAAAGGCAAATTTTCTGGTATATGTCCATATAGCTAAACTCATCCTTATTCCTGCCTTCTCCTAGTAAAGGCTGCCCTTATCTACACTGTGTATTGAGAACAAACACTGCAAAGTGTTGGCTCTTAAACCAAGACTGTGCATTGGTTAGGAGTGTGCTCCTTGGCATGGCATAAAGCCATAGTAAATAACTTGCCAGCCAGTAGGTACTGTGGATGATGATGGGTTAGTGCTCAATCTTGTGCCTTGGACCTTTGCTATTTGTGACTGTAGATGGAGCTCTTTGTTTTATGCAAGATTTTTTCATTTTTACTGTGGTTCTTTATGAACTATTTCAGTAGTAACCTTTTTATTTTTATTTTTATTTTTATTTTTATTTTTATTTTTATTTTTATTTTTATTTTTTATTTTTTCCTCCCAGCTGCATGCATACAAACTAACACCTTGTTCAAAATCTTCCTTTTACCCATCCATATTCTTGGTTCACAATTCTCTGTGGACTGCTGCGGAGCCAAAATGGTATACTCTGTTTGTGTTTAACTGTTTGTTGCTACTGCTTCAACACTAAGCTTTGATTGGCATGCTGTGATTTACCCTGAGTGAAAAAAAGCAGGATTTGAAACAGAGCTAGTGGACTCCTTGTCTGAATAATAAATTAAATGAAGCAAGTAAATGAAAAGTATTAAAGGAATTTAGTTATTTAGCCACTTCAACTTGGTGGATGGGAGGAGGATCATTTTACAAAGAACTTCAGTGCTTTGAATTCATATTGAAATCTAACACTGTAAGTCCTAAAACAGGAGAACAGAATAAATATTTTAGCAGGTCCTTCCCCAGTATGTCATCATTAACCAGGTAACTCCTTGGCTTGAGTAACGTGTGCTGCACTGTGAGATCTCTCTATGGTTTTTTATTGTAGCAGTTAGGGCTGATAGGATTTTCAGCAAGTGAGCAACTGAAAGTCTCTTAGGAGAGGGAATAGGAAGTCTGAGAAAAGTATCAGTTTGAAAAGGAGATTGTCTCGGCTTTGAAAGTGAATGTTGTCTTTTGTCAGAATGTATTACAGTAATTGGGACTGGAAGGAAAAAAAGGGGGGAGGGGATGATACAGTAAGAGGGATGAATGTGGGAGAAATGATGTCCAGAGACAAGTAGACAGTGTTCAAAGTAGGCAAATGGCTGAACTTAGTCTGCATAAAACAAACTAATATGAAGTATCATATACATCTGGTTTATGTCTGTCCTTATCTCTATGTGCATTTCGGTAGAAGAATGTGACTCATCATCCCTAAATTCTTTGTTACCTGTCAGAGCTTTGGAATCAGAGTAAAACTTAGGGTCCTGTGGAAAGCCTGTCTTTTCTATTTTCCCTTCAATTGGTGGGAGTTACTTAGAAAGTGTTGTGTTGCAGCTTTTCAGACATTTCTTTCTTGTTGGCCACTATTTTGCTAGCTGTGTGCAGAAAGCCCTATGAATCGTGTTCCCATGGTTAATGCCAGCAGTGTTCTGAATGATCTCTCAAGCAGCTTTAATACCGTTCTAAACTATTGTGGTGATTCTTAAGATGAGTTTCTTTCTTCGGTACAAACAAGTATCAATAGTTCTTGCATCTTCTTTGGTTTCTGTGTTGTTTATTTTACTGATCTTATTTCCTTGGATGAGATCCAAAATAGCCTCTGACCATAGAAAACCAGACAATTATGTATTCAACTCTAAAATTATATTATTCATTTAAATGTTTTTTTATTTTTATTTTTTTACTGATTGCCCTAGGAGTCACTCATTCAGTTCAACTTGGTATTTCCTGACTTCTCAGTACAAATCCATATATTAAATTATTTTTGTATTTGCCTTGTGGTGAAAAGATAATATATGCTATTAAATGAGCATGAGCACTCTTAGCAGAGAAGTTAGGTTCTCAAGTGGAATATGTAGAAATGAGATACTCAATTTTGCGGCCTTTTGTTTTATTTTACTATTTTTATTTTTATTTGTTTTCTGAAATTTATCCTTATGAAGTCTTCATTGCCATAGTTTTTTAAAGTAGATCATCCATCGTAACTGGAGATGAGTAACAAAGGTACATTTGTTTAAACTATCCACACAGAATGGCCCATTGTTTCCTGTGTTTATCTGTGAATACTACTATCTTACTACTGATACCAGCAGGTGCTTGTATTGGAGTGTTGGTGGCAATTACAAGGTTAGTCAGGGCTAGTGGAGAAAGGATGTTAAGTGAACACTGATTTGGACAACTTTTTTTTTGTTTGTTTGTTTGTTTTTCCTGAAATCTATGCTAATATTTGCTTATTAGTAAGGTTACCTAAATGTGAAACACCATAGACCAGGTATGTAACCTTTGCTGAAGAGTTTTCTGAAAATGACTTGGTCTCTGAACTAACCTCAGAAAATATATTGTAAAAGTCTTTAGATTATTTTGCTGTAAAGTAAGGTCGGACTTAGTTTTATTTTTAATTCTTTGGATTATCTGACTGCAACTAAAAATTAAAATCAAAGTTTAGTCTCCTCCAGCTATGGCCAGAAGAGGGAACCATCTCACTGTATCAGCTACTTCTGCAACTCCAAACTAAAACTTTTTTGCTTTTGTTTTTATTCCTGCATTGCAAGCACCAATGAATCTAAGACTGCCTAGCCATCTCAGGACTACTTGAGGATCATAAATATATTTATTTACCTTAGGGTATATTAACACCTTGTAAATCACATTGGGCTTATTGTGTTTTGTATTTACTACAAGAAAAAAAAATCCTGTTGCTTAATATAGGCTTGTTAACTTCATTGCCTTGCGTGTTTGGAGTTTGCTTCTACATTGTTTATGCATCCTGAAAATAATGTCATTTTCAGTAGCAGTGTTTTTGAGAAGTTCAGTGAATGGGAAAAAAGTGAGTATGATAAGTTGAGTCATTCAGGGTGTGTATTAATGTGGTCTTTGTTATGCAACTAATTCATAAGTCCAGAGGATCTCCAGACTGCAGAGAATGCAAAGTACACAATCAGGAATGACCTGTTTAGTTAGGGGCTTTGGCACCAAGATTCCCATGCTTGGAAATAAATAATTCCTCTTCATTGCACAAAAACCTTGTAGATAATTGCAGCTGTTAGGTTTTATTAATCGGAAAGGGGCAAGAATTATATTTTCCCTGAGCACACAAACATTCTTTTTAAAAAGATATTGGCATCCTATTTACTTTTCTTGCGTTTTAGCACAGGAACCTCAATCCTATTCCTGCAGTTGTTAAGAGACTGACAGGCAAATCAAAACCAAATATGATTCTCTGGCTTCTGTCAGCTGCCTGAGATTGTTGTAAGTGGATGGGTGGAGGGAGAATTAATTCACAGGTCAGTTTTTCCCACGTTGAGGGGTGATTTGGCATACAGATAGACAGAGGGATACTGTATAGTCTCCTTGCTCCTTTCCCCAGTATCCCAGAACCCTCTGCAAAGTAGCTTTGGAACCTGGGAAGTGGAATGTGCAGCAGAGGAGTATTTTGCAAGCTTTCTAGCTCTAATCCACAGTTTAGGTAATGCTAGCATGTAAATACCAAGGTAACTTTCTGTTAAAAAAAAAAAAAAAAAAAAATCAGCTTTGAACTGGTCTTTACTTGTTGAGTTTCATTCTGTTCCTGAAATTATACACTTGTCAGGATGCCACTTTGGTCTGAGATGAGTAGCAGAAGCCCTTGTATGTTGCACCCTCGGGACAAAAAGGCTTTACATTTTGGATGACACTGGAATGTATTAGTGCATTATGTCGAGGTGTGTTTTGGTTTTCATTTTATTTTCAGGCTTCTGTTTACTAGTTTGCCTCAGCTAATTGAAAACTGCTGGTAAAGGTGAAATAAGAGGTGATCAATGCTAAAATGTGTGATTCTACTGATCTGTTATTTTGTAGCATCAATGGCTCTCAACTGAAAGCAGACAGAAGATACCCTTGGCTGATAAAATTTTGCCCTTGCATTCATAGTAACAGAACATCCCAAATTCCATGAATAAGTGGCCTTTGGACTGAGATTCTGTCATTGAACATGAGATACTGCTCATAGTATACCAAAATCAGCAAACCGTTTTCAAAGAGAAATTTAATTTTTCAGCTGAACCGAGTACATCATCTTCATGTTTACTAAAGTCAGTTGGAGATGTACTGCCTCACATTCTGGGGAATAAAATTACTTTTTGGTCCCTAAATGTGAATGTAAAAGTGTACAGCTTTAAACACCTAACTGTATAAGTCTTAAACATACTGAAAGACATAATATTATGAAGTGACATAGCAACACTCTTAGGAGGACCATCCATTTTAAGGAAATGGAGTCAAAAAGAGGTTATGACCAACTGAAAACGCTGTACTGAGCATAAGCAGGAGAAAATTTAATTGTCTGAGATGTACATTTCCTAGGGCACATGATTAATTGTAGTAGAAATGTTCAATTGCTTTTAATTTTGCAGAAAATTCCCTCCTGGGCTCTGAAACTTTACATGCTTAGTCATAGACTAATGGAGCATTTTCTTAGAAAGTTCAGCTATTATTTATTAATTTATTTTTTTTTAGTTATACATATGGGAATTAAAACAGTTTTTGGTGACAACTAGGAACGGCTCAAAGTGACAATAAATATTTTGGATTTAGATGAGACTATTAAAGGTCCCCATTTGGATTTATTTTTTTTTTTTCTTTAGAATTTGATGTGTGATGTATTCTGATACTGGAATACAGTTTTGAAGAAAAGGAGATTAAGCAAAAAGTAATATATTTATCTAAAATGCGTAATGAATACTTTAACATTTAGTTCATAGCAACAGTGACTTCTCATAGAGTTGATATGGTATATGTTTAACTATGCTGTGATATGTACTCAGTTACTAGAACAGCTTAAAATATTTATATGTGTATATTAGCAGTATCAGTGTGTAGCTCTCAATGTTATTTGCTTGAAGAATGTCTCAGAAAGTTTTGCTTGAGTAAAGTTATGGACTAGAAGAGCATGCCTTCCATACCATACGTGCTTTGTTGTGCTGCTGAAATGCCAGCGTTTGTTTAGTAGAATAACCAAAATGGTGACCTTGGGTTGAGATGTAGTCTCTGTCCCTTTACTGACACGTTCCATTTTCAGTTTATATTCCATTGGAATTAAAGCTCTGGTTATTTAATGATTAATACTGTTTTGTCATTAGTTCATTTCTACTCCTGAAGATTTACATATTTAACAAACTTTCTAACATATCTTTCTCACTTAAAGAAACAGTACAATTGTATTTGGGATTTTTAGAAAACCGATCAAGTTGAGATGTACATATTTACATCTTATATTTTAATTTTGGAAGATATTTTCAGCCTCCACGTTGAAATGTTTTTATCTTCTAATACTGCATGCAGTGAACATTTTTAGTCTTCTATTACATCTACAGTGTAAACATTTTACAATGTTTTTGCAGTTTTTCATTGGAGTGCATTCAGAGTAGACTTGCAGAGAAGTTGCGTACTCTTAAAAGTGAACAAGTCTTATGTTGTATAAGCTGGACATTTTGAAAATAGAGAGCTTTATAGAACAAAGAAGTCCCTCTATTTGTGGTGTATTCTATCAGAGTTTATTATTTGGTATTATGTAATTCTTCTCTTCCTCTGAGAGTATGCCCATATGGAATAATTTTTATTATCTGATTTGGAAGTTTTCACAGTAATTTTTCTACAACTTAGTTAAAAATGACCTTGGATGAAGCTAGTGGTTTTTTTTTGGTCCTCCAGTGGTTACCTAAGGCAAGTTTCATCGTGTATCTTGCATCAGATCTTGGTGGCAAATCTCTAGTTAATGTAAGAGAGAGTTTTACTCTAAGTAGCTATAACCATAGTTGTTAAATACACTTTTATTAATATATAGTTAGTTTTCTATTCCTCCTTTCTGGTTGTAAAACTCTAGTTGAAACTCCTTTATCTATTTTTGTTTGTTTGTTTGTTTGTTTTTCTTTTGAATTTAGGTAATGGAGGTTTCAGACTCAAAGTTATAAGCATTAATTAGAGAAGTTAAGAGCGGCTGGATTTGCATAGGTTGAAGATAGACTAGCTAATTTCACTGTGGGGGTTATTTTGCCTCTCTTTGGCAAGTTGCTTCCTTCTCAAGTGGGGAACCGTAGAATAAATTTTTACCAGATGAGAAACCGTGATTCATAAAGCCTCTGTCACCCTCACCTCCCTTCACCATCTTCTTCGTGGCTTTGCAGTGGACACAGCCATAAATACTCAGCACCGCCATAAATACTCAGCATCATTAATCAAAGTAATATTTGTTCAGATTCTGAAAATGCAGGAAATGTTCTTCAGCTGTGGCTAATGTTTGTGAAAGTAAAATATTATTTAGTTTGGAATTAATTTCTTTCTAAAATTTGCAAAAGCAGTTTTGCTGCTTAGAGTGAAGGCTCAACACCTAGGTATATATAAAACTGTCTACACTCTACTTCATCTGGGCTTAAATGGCTATTAAAAGAGTCATTAGCACAAAACAAAGTTCTTTCCCCTTAGAATGTTTGTTAGGAGCTAACCACTGCTGAGAATGGAATAAATACAGAAGAAAAAAGAGCAAATAAACCAGACTATTTACAGTTGTGTGAGTTTTGCATTTATGTTTAAATAAGGAACTGTGATAAATAACAGAGTTGGAAACACCAACATACGTAAGTAGTTATACCACATGCAGATATATGGTTTAGGTGTTCAAATACAGCATTTACTTATTTCTGTGTTGTTAATTAAGTTCACTATTAGAGTGGCTAGCAGATGTTTTATTTTATAAGCCAGCAATTCAGGAAAATATGTTCAAAAAAGCCCACTATTTTTTGTGCAGGACTACACTAAAATGTGTTCAACATGGTTTTCACAAGAGGTGAATGATCTCAGCTCATATTGAACTCAGAGCAGCAGGTACTGATTGCATTTTGAAGTTAGGCGTTGGGAGTCCCATTACAAGAATCCAAAAACTGAATTATATTAATTTAGCAAATGGTTTTAAATGTGGAGACTCTAATACCTGTCTTTCGGTTCCTCCATTACATGGAGGCAGAACAGCAATTCCCCTGTCTCATTAGACTGCAAGGTTTAGTTGTATGTCTATAAGATACTTTGAAAATGTAGAACATCATCAAGAAACAATTGAATATAAGCCAAAATCACACAACTGTCCTGCATGCTGGTGCCAGATGAGAGCTCTTCTTCCTTTTCCGTGTAGGAGCTTCACAGTATGAATAAGTGCCTCAATTCAGAATCCCAGGTCAGGGTAAATCAGGGTTCAGGGGAAATCTCTGTGTTAAGTTCTGGTTTGTTTCCCTCCTTCTATGGAGAAACAGACACATAGGAGGAGACACCATTACCTCCCATTATCTTGTATATAACTCCTTATATAGCTTATATATTTTCTATTAATTCACACTAAGTTTGACCAAGCTCTGAATTCTGTAAGAGCTCAGGGTGGAATTCATGTTGTCTTCAGGCAGCCACAGTACAGAACTCTAAACCTCCTCTTACTCAATGTAGAGAAATGGGCACCTCTAGGATGCAATTCATCTTAACCTTCACCTTAAATATGAGATAGATCAAACCTAGAACTATCACTGACTTGCTTATCTGCAGACATCTGCATTTTAAATGTCTAAAATTAGAGAAGATGAATCTTATTCTTGCTTTCTGGCAATCTCCTAGAGCTGATAACTGGAAAAGTAGATTCATGGATCTCATCTGGGCTCAGGCATAGTGTGAATGTTACCCTGCACAGAATGTGACTAGTCCGTGCATGTGCAGAAGCAGAACCCTGGTTATCTGGAAAACTTTAAAGACTAACAACATGGCTTTACTGAGTTTAGGCTAATTAACTGATGAGTAGGACAGAATTTCAAATTATTTTTATATTGGAGTGTCTTTGTTTTGTGCTAGATGCTTACATTTTTTACTGGATTTGGGCCAATATGGTTTTCATTCGCATTTGTAAGCCAGTATTTGCATGTCAAAACCTAGTCTCACTCGAACACTTTCAATGTAGTCTCTCAGCTTTCTCATGGTCTAAGAGTGTCAAGCAGTACCAGGATTCAGTTTGTGGAAATTCTCCTTTTTCATAGTGTATATTGGTAATTTTGGTATCTATTAAATGAAGCTGCACACTGAATGTGATTACGTTCCTTTAAATCTTTCCACCCCTGATAATTTACTTAAGCAAAATACTCCCTTGAATGAAAACTCAACAGTGTGGATAAGGTTGCTATAATCTGGCCCGAGTTCTTACTGTTTTTGTGAATGATTCATGACAAATCTACACACTCACAAAACTTCTTTTAGTATACAGATTTCTAAATAAGTATATAAATAGATACAGTCAATAATAACTTTTATGCAGGACTAAGACTGATGAAGGAAGAAAAGAAAACCATAGGGTTGTTGAATACTTCTGTAAATTTCTTTCCATGGATAGAGTACTATTCAAAAGTTCTGTGAAAATACTCTTATACTCTGAAAGTTGCCTAAGAGGCCCTTCTTTTAAAGGTCTTTTGTCTGGTAATCAATTAAAAAAAGAAAACAGACAAACTGCAAGCTCGTCTGAGGCGAAGAAACTCTACCATGGTAGGATATTCTGTGTAAGGTCCATTGGTGTTGTTCGAGCAGTACTATGTGAGAGGATTACCTGTCATTAAATCAATCATACAAATTCTCCAATATGTGATATTAAGTTTCTAATTTTCATAATTTTATAAACAATCTAGCTAGTATCAGCCAATATTGGGAGTACCTATGCAATATTTTGTGCTGCTTGTCTAATTAAGAGCTAGATTCTGCTACCTTGCCAGGTATATGCAACTAATGAAAGCTACCACTCATAACAAGGCCATAGTGGTAGTTTCTACCTCAGCAGAAGTCTGTTTCTGAAAGAGTTGTAAAGTCCACATAAAGTCCCTTTTATTTCAATGCAAAAATAATTTAATATGTTGTTTAGTGTCAGAAAGACAACATCTTTCCCATGGAGGACCAAACAAAAGTAATTTTGATAAATCAGGTGAGAGTTGATACAAGTGAGCTGTGAAAAGCAAAGATATTTGTTAACTGTTTAAATTAAATCAAAAGAGGAGTAGAAAGTTTGAAATCATAAAGAATTTTTTTCCACTCCTCTGATACCTTATGTTGAATAGCCAGATCATTTTATTATTGCAAATACCGTGGCAGTAATCTTTTACCGCTTGCAGTATAGGCCTACAGCATTAAGTTAGTATAAAATTACATATAGTTTAATATATCTGTACAACACCTTTAAACAAGCTTCTCTAGGCAGGAAGGTTATCCGTCTTATAAATCTATTATTTCATTGTACATCTTGATAGCCTAGCATTGCTTCTAGCCATGTTTAAGCATTAAATAGTGCATTATTATTTCACATAAATCAACCAGAGATGTGTGAATTCATAAATTTTGCATTTGCACAGACAGTATTTTAAACGTTTTACGGCTTCGTGGGAACTCAGTATAAGAGCCTGTATACAAATCAGTACCGGGCAAATTTCAATAAAATTTAATATCACAATTACTGCTTATCAAAGTCATTGCTTGCATACTTTAGAAATCTTTTTAACAGGGTCAAATAATGAAAAAAAATGTGGAAACAAGTTTTTTGCATGGTTTTTGCTGGATAGCTCCCTTTGCTGCAGTGAAGTGGATGACTTTTTTTTTCTTTTTTCTTTTTTTCTTTCTTTTTTTCTTTTTTTTCCTGGTGTTTCCACTATTGTTATCTGTATTTTTTTTTTTGGTTTGTTTGTTTTATTTGCACTTTTTAATCACCAACTTTTTGTTTATTCTTGTCTTTCATCTTAGCCATTATATTGTGAAGAGTTGTGTGCAAGACTATCTGTGTTCATACAAGAAATTCTACTGATGTGAATGTACTTAAATGTATACATGAGGCTTTTCAGATTCAAATACTTTTTGATTAAAATCAAAAAAATATTCTCAAGACATGTTGTTTTAATACAATATGTTATAAATTAAATGCAACAAATATTCTGGTGTTAAAAATTACAATATCAAGAAAGCAGAGAAAAAATGAAGTAAAGAACAATACATTATATGCTAGGACATTTTATCACATAATAATCTAACCTTATTTTACAGACAAAAAAGTGGATACTGGGGAAGATGTCTACAAAAGAGCAAAAATGTTTCCTATATCTGTTTTTCAAAACTCAACCATTGCTTTATTTATCTGTAGTTAAGCTTAAATTTGTGAATTCCCCATTGCATTACAATTGCACAGTAACTGAGTATCCTACTCCTTCACAGGTGGGAAACACAGAGAGGAAAGTTAGATGGTCCAGTTCTTCTTCTGTTGCAGGAATTACTTTTAGTTCTTTAACATAACCCAGACTACAGTTGAAAGGGCACCAGGAAGTAGTCTGTAGGGACTGAAGTACGGCTAGAGATGGAAAGACCATGGGAAATCACTTATTGTTCTTGCCCCTGCAGAGAATGTGGATCTCTGTTCCTTCCACCAGTTGGCTTCTTTCTCTTGGTCCTTGAGCGTATGTGGAAAGAGAACTCTTTACAAACCTCAGCTCTAAATTGTACAGGCTGAACTAGGCTCTGAGAGTTTTACTTACAGGTTGCACAGATAACTTGTTGAAGAGGTAGGAGTAGAATCTGCAATTAGAAAGATTGTTCTGTGTTTTCTTTGTGGGTTCATCTTCTTTTTCTTCCTATTTTATGTTAAAGTGAATGAGAATTTTGCCATAATAGTTAATGGGAGTAGAGTAACATCTCAATGTTATCCTTTGTGTCTATTTGCTTAACTAGAGCAATTTTGAACTTTGTTTTTCATTTGCACTCTTCCTTATGGCTTAGAATTCTTTGTTTTCTTTGGAAGTTGATGGAATTGAGGTGGGAATACTTAGACATATGTAAATTTTACCTTTGTGTAGTAAACTTTAAACCTTCTAGCTTCAATCATTTTAGCCATGACAAAAAATGTGGTTAGATTTTTCTCTCATACCGAGTTGGAGTGCATTTTATCTTACTTTCCAATAAATAGGAAATATCCATAAAGAATTTGATCAAATATTAAAGTATTTCAACTTTCTGTAAAGATGAGCATAGAAAATTTTATCCCACAAAACGGGTTATTTAGAGCACATTGGAAACTGTTTTGTAGTGCTCATTAGAACAGTCACAGTTGAGCATATGGTAAATTATTGGCTTGTCTTGGAGCCCAACATACAATACACGGTTAACTTTCTACAGGATGGAAGTTACGGGTCAAATTTGGTACAAAGTTTGGTAACTTCTGCCAACTTTTCTATGTTCTACTGATTAAATGGACAATAAGAGTGACAAATAAGTCTTTGCTCCAAGACTTTGCTTTCACCTCGTCTGCCTAATCTGAGAAGTGGGAGCCTTTATTTATGCTATTTGGGCAAAGTCAAGTGTGATTGCTTTGAATGTTTTCTCCTGAGCACATTGATCTTTTCACTTTTCCCCAGCAGGTGTATTTGTTGTTGCTGATGAGGAGAGAGAAAAGGTCATCATCTGCTTGTAAGCACTTAATGGAGTAAGTTGTCCTTACTCATAAGAGAAAGCATGTAATGTCTGTGCAGGTGTCACAGTATGAGAATTTATCTAAACATAAGAGTGGATTTAACTAGGAAGCTATTGAGGAAAATATATGCTGTTTGAGGAGAGGGGCTGTGAAGGATGGTCTGAAATTAAATAGTGAAAATTATAATACTTCTCCCAACAATAAAATTAGAAAGTTCTAATTGATGCTATTGAAGTTTCATTACCTTGTCTTTTTTTTTTTTTTTTTTAATCTCCTGTAAGTTTATGTTGTACTGAATATACTGAAGATGATCTGTGCCTATCTGACATATATATTATTATATTCAGTTCTCTCACTGATAAGGAGCTGAGAGACACTGAGTAGAAGAAAAACACTGTTAATAGTTTTGCCCTGCACCGGCTCAAATGTATTAATGCTGCATCGCCATAAGTTCAGAGCAGTACTGCACTAATTTATGCAAAAAGCTTGGTTTTAGAAGCAGCATAGTTATTCCGATTGGAGTGAGAAGTCCCCTGTTAGACCTCAGGTAGCAAGGGTGGAACAGTATTGAAGCCTGGTGAACCGGATTTTCAAGTGAATTTTGATTTTCATGAAAAAGTTTTATATGCTAAAAAAAAAAAAATTGAAAATGAGGATTTCTGTCTTGTTTTAAAACTTTAGTGGGTTTGAATTTCTGCTAAAAATAAGGGTTTTTCTTTGGAATACACAAAAATGCTTTGTAAGTATTTTGTGGAGCAAGGAATATTTTTTCTTATTTCTAGCAGAGATTATTTTCAAACAAGGGAAACAAAAGGAGTAACAAGTTTCATAAAGAGGCAAGTTCTGGAGCTTTTACTGAGAGGGGAAAATGCAAGCAGCTGAATGTTTGTGCACTGTTTGTAGGGAAAAAAAAATCCCTTGTCAGTGAAAGATTGTCTTTCTGTAACATGAAGGTGAAAACTTGCGCAACACCTTGTATTATAGGGTGATACAGACGTTAAACCCTGACCTTAGTTTTCTACTCTGACAGCAGCTATAATTGTATTAACATAAAAGGAGCTGGCTTGGTGTAGAAGTGGGGCAGCTATATAGAGAAATAAGTTGCCTTTTTATACCGTGCATCAGTGAAAAATTACTCAAAGTGCAGGGTCCCAACAAATCAGGTCCCTATTGTTTCTGAAGGCAAGGCGTATGTTGTGGTGTTGTTCATTACTGGGCAAGAACAACAAAGAAGTTCAAGACTATGATTAATGGAATCAGTGGATCATTGTCTAAAGATTAATCTTTTAAAAATGATAAGGAAGGGATAGACATAGTGAGCCTCTAGCTGCCTACAGCTACGAATAGTAATAATAAACATTTTATGGCAGGGCTGGCTCTGGAATACTAACAGAAGCCTATCTAGTTATCATCAATAAACACTAATGGTGGTTTTGTGCTGGTTTTTTTTTTTTTTTTTTTTTTTTTTTTGGCTGCTGATGTCTGTTGAAAATGGTGTGGCTTTTTACCCCTCCTAAAGCAACAATCGTCTATTTTCTTCTGATGTCTGACTATTTAACATTCATTTGTTTGGGTTTCCGTTCTCTCTTTTGTGGTATTGCCACTGTTCTACTTTCTCTTACTAAAACTTCTACATTATTGCCTGGGTCTAAACTATCAGGGATTAAAAAAAAAAAAAAGAAAAAAAAAAAGAGCTTCATTATAGAAATTACATTTCCTCAGTAAACCCAGGAGGCATTGTCTTTCTATTAGCTTCTCTATAACTAATCCTTAGTGCATGTGCACTTTTTCTGTATGCGTTGCTTTTATAGTTAGAATACGTATTTATACTGCAAAGGAAGTCCATGTAGCAATTAAATAAATCTCTTTATTCTTCAAAAATGATCAGCAACTGATAGCATAGAAAAGGTAAGCACAAGCTACATTAGTCTTTCTTTTTAATCTCAGCACTATTGATGTATCTCTCGTCAGTATCACAAACCTTCTGGTTTGAAAAAAAAATTGGGAATGATTGTTCAGAACAACTGGACATAATTCTGAAAGTTTTTAAATTAATTTATGCTAAGTGGTCTTTACTTCTCATAAGCTTAAAAAGGCAATTGATTATATAACCAGTCCACTCTTATATCTGACAGTGAAGATTTGTGTGATGTGGCAATGACAGTGATGACGTGTCAGTGTGGTTCAGATTCTGCCAGCCTCACTAAGGCTGAGCAGTGTGTTACTGCAAGAGCAGCCCCCCTAATTTCAGTGAAACTCCTGGTAGTACAGCTTAATAGTGTATGTAGTTAGTGTTTGTATAGTAGTATGGAATGACCAAACATAGAGATTTTGTTCTTTTGCTTGCATGAAAGCAGCCTTCTTTTCCTGCAGTAAGACACAACTTTGAAAAAATACAAATTAATGTTTTATAAACCCAGGGGAAAAAGAATTTTCAGTACAGTAAAAACATTTAAACACGTGGGTTTAAAATCTGAGCTTGATGCAACCAAAGGTTTATGTTTTTTATACTGTATATTATGAAGTTTGATTGTTATCTACTGTGATGTTCGGTTGGCTGAAGAGTGCTCATTGTCTTTCAGAATTAGGCATAATGTTAGGAAAGAGAAAGTTGAAGCATGATGTTCAACTTCAAGCTGAGTATAGGAATATGTGAAGGAGTATGGGAATATGAAAGTAAAATGGTGCCTGTGTAAATATAAAGTGTCATTGTGTATTTATCATGGCTTGCCGTGTTGCGCAAATAAAGGAATCCTGTTGATAAGGACAACAGAGAGGGAAAACTTCAATACTTGTTTTGGAGGGGTAGTGTTGCAAAACCGTCTTCTGTCCTCAGGTCTTGATGAAAGCTGTTACTCCCTTTGAACTATTCTGAAGGCCAGTTGCTCTGCCTTTGAACAAAGAAAACAAGTTTCGTACTTAAATTTGAATTGTTATAGCATGCTGAATGCTTAGATACTTGTGATTAACTTAAAGGAGGTACCTGATCAGAAACTTTATTTCTTTGAAAACTCTGGAAACTTACTTAGGATAGAGTTGGTGCAATGCCTTTCCCCCCCTGGATAAAATTTGATTCAATATTTGTTTAAATGTGGATATGGGTGCTAATGAATTCAGTGTGGGGAATTGCTTCAAATGAGGAATGAGCAAAATTGGCTTTTGGAGGTCTTGCCTGGATTTATCATGAATAGCCTTAAAACTGAAATGGATGTTTCATTTTGTTGTCATTGAAGTGGAATTTGTTAGGTGCATTAGATATGGAGCTTATGTCCTGTAAAGATCTCAAATTTGTTTTAAAAACCAACAGCGTGGAGGTGCCAGCTGAAATAAAGGTGATGTTGGGAAGGTACATTCAGGTCATTCCGAAACTAACGTAGAGGTCCTTGTTGATTAGTAGGTCTTCAAAAATTTACATCTTTGTTCTTTCAGTAATTTCAGAAAGTTCACATGGTTTAAAAAGTAAATGATGTAGTCATTGGGAATATCTTATATTTAAGAAATCTTTTCTTACTAAGGGGGGAAAAAAGGTTTAGTGGGAGCACACAACGTAAGATAAGGAGCTCTTAACAATTTTGCTTGCTTTCTATCCAAATTGGTGTACAAACTTTGACTGTTACCCTGTTTCAAATTCATATAATCCCCCACAGCTCAACTCAGAGCTCTGTTCAAAGGTGTCATTGACTTTGTGGCGCCACTGTAACATTCCCATACCTTTTGTCCTTAGAGAAATAAACAGATTGGGTTGGGTGTCCTTAACTTGTCTAGTAGTGTCCCTGTGATAAAAACCTTGTCAAAACCTGGGATTAAGAGTTACTTTTTGGGTTAGAAACCCTTTAAATGATTCCACTATTAGCTGTGAAAGCCACTTCAGTGTTTAAGAGCTCATTGCCTAAGACATTGTGTATCACTTTAAAGAAAAAAACAGTGAGCATTTATATTTGGAAAATATCTCCCTAATTGTATATATTGTTCTGGGTCATTATTTTCTCATTGTTTAAATTACAGCTCATTTATTTAAAAGAATACTTGTCAAAAGAAAGCTTTAAGTACTGATTTAAGAAAGCAGTGTTAAATAATTTAAATGACTGTGATAAAATTGCCTTAGTTTAAACAGACCAGTTTTATCAGTCCGTTTAATGAATTGTGCTTTTATAGGATGAGATAAATCTAATGTGAATTCAAGTGGTTGCACTAGAAATACAGCTTTAGGTGGGATCTTTTTCTGAATTTAGCTAGCAGAACTGAAGGAAAAAAGGCGGTGGTATTCCTGCATTTCATTCAGAAACACTTTGTATACAATAAGCAACACTGATACCTTACAGTGTTGTAACACCTATGTATCTGTAATGCCTATGTATTTACATTCAGATTGCACAAAGCATTTGGGTCATTATTCGGAAAATATTTACGCCTTTGGACATAGAAGTCCACTTGGAGATGTCAGTCCTGTAACTGTTAATTTTTATGCACTAAGATAGTGACACAGAATCAATTTGTGTAACTTGTGAAGAGAATTGGCAGGTTGGCCTTCTTGTTTATGGCTAGTTACAAAGGATTTTTCTCTCATTGTAAGGAAAATAGCATATCTGTGTGATTGATACAGGAGAATTCTGGGACATATTGGAATCTGAGCTTCTGTGCATTGTTAAAACACAGCTTCTCTAGAAGAAGTCATTAAAAATGCATACCAAATTTGTTCTCATTGGAATGAAGGGTTGTATTGCATCATCAGCTCTTCTGTTGGCTAACCCATTTAAATTGCCTACATAGCAATGTTGGTACCTAATTTTGGGTGGATAAATCCAGGTCTTCTATAGGACACAATCTGGTCCCAAAACAATGGTAAAATTCTTGTCTAGTAAGTGAAAGACAAGCACTTGGTGTTGCGTAGCCCTCTGGACATCACAAAGTCAGTACCTTTAACTAACATTGCTTATCTCTGGGCATACCCACGCTAAGTGCATCTTAAATTCTGTTAAGCTGATTTTGGGAACAGTTTACCCTGCCAGCAATCATTGTGCAAGTCGCTGATAGTGGGGCATATACATGCCATTTAAACTGACCAAAGAAACTCAACTGAAAACTGTTGAAGGAAAAGCATATTAACTTCCAGTGTGAGAAGAGTTTGACAGGTATGTGATTTGCTTCTCAGGAAGTTTTACTCCAGCTAGATCTGAATGCATGCAAATTATTTTTATTCTCAACAAGGTCTTTACCACCAGTCTTCTGTAAAAAAAAAAAAAAGTCTCTACTGTTAACTTTGCAATCTCACATGCAGAATTGGCATTTATAACCTCTTTTTTTAAAGGTAAAATGGAGTTTTGTTTTTCATACAAAATATTTTCTGGGGAAGGAAGGAAGGTCACAAGACACTTGTGTATGATGTCACTTTGCTCTAATCAAACAGGCATGTAGATTTCAAAAATGACATTTTCTTCATGCCTTGTATTACTAGTTTATCATCTTTAGGTTGGCTGTTCTTACTGGACTTGTTTTCTGTAACATGGCTGTGTCTATTGACTGATACCTGTGTGCTGGCAAAAGCCCAAGTGGACCTGAAGGAAACTTATTGAGATTTCAATTGTTTTGTTTTTCTGAATGGTGGGGAAAAAATAAAGATGTTATCTTTTGCAGAAGTTGTAAAACAGCATATTTAATAATTTGAGCTGGCTCTTACTCCTCCTTTTCTTACTCTGCCCCCAGAAAAAAGCTGTCTTCAAGACCTATGTTTTCTGGTTCTGTGTCTGCTGCTGGTTAGAACTGGTCTTACAATTTTATCTTCTACAAACTACTGGCTTGTCCATCTGGAGTAAAACTAAGGTTCTTGTTTCATTTAGCAGGTGTCCAGGGAAGTAAGCCCAAGCTTCCAGCTTGCTGAAATCAAGCTGTTTGGAAGAACAACTTGATTTTGTTGCATTTCAAATAAGGATAAAAAAAAAACAAAAAACAGATCTACATAACTATGCTTCATAAAGGTTTTAGGATATTGTGGGTGAATTGGAAAACAAGGGGAAGCCTGAAAAAATAGGGAAATGTTTGAAGTAGAGGTTCATGTTTTTGCTGTTCAGAGTACTTATTTTAATTAGACAGTGGCCTTTTCTGTCTTTGTTTTCAATTAATTTCATATCTTTCTACTACAAACTTTTAAACAGTAGAAGGATATATTAAATACCAAGGAAAATTATTTTTAAAAGCTATTTTAAAAATTAATTTAAATGTAGACAGCCATAGTATTATGGCATTAAGGCACCCCAGGGTCTTTTTTATTGGTCCATTAATACTTGCCTCGAGTGGTAGAACACACCTGAGGCAAGATTTAATGAACCCATAAAACATGCCCTAGAGTGCTCTAATGCTATATTGCTAACCATTCTTACTACATAAATGCTCTGTTTGCATACTTCCTTTATACATTTCAGGTAAATCTTCAATTAACTGAAGACCATATGACAATTCTTATCCAGAGTTTCCATCAGCATATTTTGGAGTGATTAAAAAATGATGAGATATTCTGAATTGACCAATACAACGTATCATGCCTAGAACTTTACAGACTGTCCAGATGGTGAATCCTTTAAGTTTGGTGATGTGTCAATAATTTTCTGAAGTCTTCCTAAATAATCTTAATGTACTAGCTTTCTATTTCTTTTCATTTCTTCAAACTACCTTGGTGTTTGCATGGAGTCCACCCCAAAGCAGAAATCTGGCAGAACAGAGTGCTCTGTTAAAGCACTCAAGGATTTTACTACCATGATGTTGTACCTATAGTTAAAGGATGATTTTTAGTTCTTTTTAAGGGGGTAGATCTTCAGAAGTGTAAGTCATCGTTATTGGAGCTAATTTACTTCTTTGTTTTCCAGCACATTCAGAAGGACCAGAGATGTCATATTTTAATTAAATCAGGCAGTTCATATGGAAGAAAGTATGAAGGATGTTTACTGCTTTATAACTGTTAATTTAAAGCCTTTGTTTGGAGTTGGCATTTGAATTAAGGATTTAAAGTGCTCTTAACCATGAGCAAAAGTTGGTAAACATACCTAAATTGATCTGTTCTTAGTAATAGGCAAAAGAAGCAGGATGTCATTGGACGCAGTACAGCATTTCATTAGCGAATGAGTGTACACTTAGGCACTTTTTATGTTGTTAGTTTTACCTTACAGTGTTGTTGTGAGGTAGGACAACATTCTATTAAAGAAGGCAAAGATTTGTAGATGTAGATTGTAAAAAAAAAAAAAAAAACAAAAACCAAAACAACAACAACAACAAAAAACACTTTTGCATATTAGAAAATTTAACATGAAATCATTTTGCATTAATGTGACTGTGTAATTGTCAGAGCCAGACTAAATATGACTTAATAGTATGAGTTTGGCAGAATCCTCACTTGAAAGCTTAGGAGAGGAAAAAAAGGAAATCCAGCATTTTTAAAGTGATATATAAGATCCAGAGAAATAATGACTATGGCTTCTTCAGGCAGGAAGGGCTCGTAGGCTAGGTTTGATCTCTGCAGGGATATTTGACAAGTTGTACATAGAATATATATGAGGATATGAGCTACATATACTTGCTAGGGCAAAAGTAACTTATTTTTAAGTTTAGATATTTAGCTATTGTGAGTTGGCATAGTTCCATGGAAACTGATGAAAATATACCAGTTTATTCCAGAGGAGGATCTGGCCCCTAATCTTTCAAGTAACAGGCTCATTAAATGCTTAGGGCCAAAATCTTTCCTGGCATGACTCCATTGAACTTGATGGATTTAAGCCAGCACAACATTTGGCTATTATTTAATACAGATAAAAATCTAAGGGGAACCAGGTTTCTGTATTTGTTTTTCTTTTAATATGTAGCATTAGCAAACTGTATGTGATTTTTATAAGACAAAATATATGAAGTACTGACTAAAAGTCTGCATGGATATCTGACAGGTAGAGCCCTACACCATCCTGATGTGCTACTTTATTTGGAACAAACAATACTGACTTGATCAAGGCTTAAACCTTTTATTGTCTTCTAGAAAGGTACTGTCCAAACTGTCAACTCTTTTCCCTATTTCCTCTCTTCTTGTCATTTCACAGTACGGTGCTGTCAGAAATGTAAACAGTGTTAAGCTTATTTTTAAGAATATCTGAAAAATTGTCTTCTGCTCATCCTATGACCAAATAGCTGATATAAGTTTTCCAAAGTGATTAGTGGCATGATTTCTTTCCTTTCAAATAGCTTGGTGAGGCACATTCCATTTAAGAATTTTCACTGTATCACCTAGGAGCTAAAAATGCCTAAGTGAGTATGCATACCATTACTATTATCAGAGATCGTTTCCTGGAAGCATTTTCATTTCTGAAAAGCTCAAGGTATTTGTCTAAGTTTTTGCTTTAATTTAGTTTCTGCAACCTTACTGATGTTAGCTGGGTGTTATTCTTTTGGCTTAGTGCGTGGATGACTTACACATGCTTGTCAATGCTTGACATGAATTGTGGCTAAGATGCATCTGTAGCAGCTCAAAAATGGTTTGTTTTCTTCAGTTTGTCAGACAAAACTTGACTATCCTTGCCTCCTCTATTAGTTTCTGTGTTGCTCTGAGCTGGTAGTTATTGCTCTCAGCAATGGTTAGGTCTAGGCTTTTGGAGGAAAAAAAGCTTTCTTTGCTATAATTCTGGATGAAAGTATGGAAAGGTGAAAGGTGTGTGGTTGCACCCTGTTGCATAATTGATATTTCCTACAGAAACGATCCTTTTTCAAAATAAATATTTACCATTTGAAGGGCTTGAGGCCTTGTTAAGAGTGCTTTGGAGCTTAGTTTAGGTGTACCAGGAATCGTCATGGTGAAGATGAACTTCACATATTCAGGCTATAATTCCGGCAATCGTTTTGTGACCCATATGACGTTTTATGCAAACATGAGTAACCCAAACACTAAAATCCAAAACAGAATCACCAGCCCCTTCTACAGCATTTTTATTAAAGTTGGGCCAAGAATGATCACTGGAAACTATTTGCAGTTGTGGGTGATGTAACACAGCTCAAGGGCGTTCAGTACCTGGCAAGCAGAACTGTCTTTGAATGGACTAGATGAAGGACCACCAAGAAAACACAGAATGAAAAGCAGTGGAAGGGAAATTCATTGCCAATTAGTACCCAAAACATTCAGATGAACTTCACAAAGTGGGGGTTGAAGAGTCTGGAAACCAGGTGGTAGGATGAAGTGACTCATTTGAAGTTATGCATGAAAACATAATTGAATATGAAGAAGTCAGTGTAACTTCTGTCTTGCATAAGGAGGGCTAAAGTTTTCAGATTTCTTTTGTGTTTTGGACTTGGGGTGCATAAAAGAAGTGTGTATCTTTATAAGGGAAAAGGTATTATTGCTGTTCCAACCTTAACAGTCTTGTTGAACAAGCCCTGTCTTTTCTGTCTGCACCCCTGTCCCAGTTTAGATTTCTCTAAATCAGAATGTGGTTGAATAATTCATGAAAAGTAGGTGTGATAGCTGTGACTGTTCATCAGCCTTCAAAGTTGTTTGCTTGCAGAACTTAGTTCCCTACATCTCTGAAGTGATGCAGTGTAAGCTGCAGAGCCTAATAAGACCTGGACTGTTTGCTGGGGCTGGTGAGTGGCTTAACCACACAGGCTGAATCTGGTTTTGGTTTATATATATATTTTTTTTCAAGCAGTGTATCTGCACGTGAACATGTTTTCAGTTGTATTGAGCAGCTGAGTTGCAATTTTGTAATAACTGTCTGTGCATCTGCCGGGATGTGTGTTTGCAATGAATCTTCTTTTTCTTTGTGAGAAAAAAGGCAAGTGTAGAGTTGTGTTCTGAGTTTAAATTAATGGCTGTTTTTAACACTTTTTTTTTTCTCTCAGTGTTAGGGTTGATGGTTACTTTTTCTATGCCTAAATATAACTTATGGAAAAAATATTTGTGTGAGATAGCTCAAATAATTAGCCAGCTTGATCTTGCAAATAAATATTTTTATATTCAACTTGCAACATCTTTTTGGCAATGTTGCTTTTAATTACAGAAATGTTTAAAGGACAACAATGATTTAGTGCATACCAAAAATGTTCCATGCAAATACCGAGAGGATTTAGGTGAGCAGCAGCTCTGTAATTACATTGCAGACAGAAAGACCCTCACGTTTGAAAGCTGTTAGAAATAAGGAAAGAAATAATTTTCTTCTCATGGGAAAGGAGTTAATTAGCAGAGTGCTGAGGGCCTTGGGATTGGTTCTCATCCAAAGTAGATAAATAAAGCAAACATTGCTCCAGACTACTCAACACCAGCAAAAGATACCCAGGGAGAGTTTCTTTGTAGGTTTGAACAGCAAATCTAGCCCATGGAGCCCATGGGAGGAGGAGAAAGAGAATTTCAAACCATCTTTGGACCTTTCCAGCATGGCTTATTCCAGAGGTTGCTGACGCCTTTGACCTAACAGATACAGCCCTGAAGGCCTGGTTAAGTAACTCCAGCCCCTTGGCTGACCTGCTAACTGAAGTAGTTTTGCAAGGCTTGCAGTGCTGGGGGTGTGGTGCTGCATGGCTCTCTTCTCTTTTGTGCTCTGTCAGCTTGGGCTTGTGCTGATGTCTGCAGAAGGCAGCTTATCAAGTGAAGGTGTGAGACATCTGCACTGAAGGAGATGTTCCTTAGCCACATCATTAGATCTAGAATTTGATTATGTTCCAGTGTTTTCAGCTGGCCTCAGAGGTGTAGATCCTAGGATCATAGAGTCATCCCTGAATACCAGAATAGGTACTTCTCTTGGTAAATCATAGAATCATAAGCAGCACAGGTTGGAAGGGAACCGAAAAGATCATCAGGTCCAACTTTCTGTGGGAAGAGGGAGCCTGGACGATATTATGCAACACTCTGTCCAATCACATCTTGAAAGCTGCCAGTGGTGGGGATCCTGCCATGTCCCTAGGGAGTTTGTTCAAGGTTGTTTTCACTGGGAACATTTTCTTTCTCTTATAAAGGTGAAACATCTCCTGGGTGCAGCTTGTACTTGTTGCCCTTTGTGGGTCCTTCTGCAGAGAGAATCTCTGTCATCTTTGTAGCTACCCTTTAAGTAATGGAATATTGTGGTGAAGTGCCTCCTGAGCCTTCTCCAGGGTGAAAAGACTTGTCTCCTTTAGTCTTTCCTCATAGGGTAGGTTTTCCGGCACTTTATTAATCTTTGTGACTCTTCTTTGTATTCTCTCCAGTCTGTCCACATCTTTTTTTTTTTTTTTTTTTTTTAATTGTGGGAAGCATAAGTGGACACACAACTCCATGTGTGGCCTGTCAAGCACTGAATATAGTGGGATGATCACATCTCTATCTCTGCAAGTAATGTCCCCGTGAATGCAGCCCAGGGTCTGATTTGCTCATGTTGCAGTAGTGGCATGCTTCTGACTTATGTTCAGCTTGTTGTCCACCAGTACCTCCAGCTCCCTAGCCATGCAGAACCTAGCCTGTACCAGGCTCTTTGGTGATGTCATCAATCTAAGATTTATTAATAGAAGAAAACAGCAAAACCTTTGCCTATAGCAGTTTAAAACATAGTTTAATTTCAGAAGGAGATAAAACTTACCACTTTTTCTTTACTTGCAAAATATTTGTGTTTCTGTTCCCCACTTTTAACATCTTAACCATTTGCTTAATTTCAGCTATGTTATTTGACAAAAAAAAAAAAAAAAAAAAAAAGCTGGCGGCATCAAAGGTGGTGACTTTCTGCACATTTCTACCCAGACATCTGGATAAAGAGAAAAAAAATGATGCCTCAATGAAATAAGTTTATGGTAGGAACATGTTTATTACCAAAAGTGAGAAAATCTATGCAGAAGAGAGACAGTATGAATGTCCTAACTTTAGCTGAATGTCCCACCTTATTAGGCAGTAGAAAATCTCTATCTTATAACACAGAGTTCTGTGAAGCCAGGCTGTCTTGTTTTCTCTGTTCACTTTTTTTTCTTTATATTATTTTTATTCCACATCTTAGAACATTACCTTGAGATGCACTTGTCTCTGTTAATGTATAGGAAATTCATAGGAAATAGGAAATTCATCAATATCTCCTTCTTATGATTTTCTAGATAGTTGTTTTATCTGGTTTTGGAATTTTGAGGGGATCAGACCACTGAGAAAATTTCACTACTGTTTGATTTGGTAGTGTAATAGCAGAAGAAATTATAGTGCCTTTATATTAGATCCTATGAAAAAACACAGAAATGAGAGACATTGTCTTTAAGCTTGCAACTGATCTTACAGGTTTATTTTTCTTGAGGTAATATTTGTGTTGTAAACTAGGAGTAAGTCTCCAACAGTCACTTATAGCATTAAGATTTCTATGGTGGGCATTTAAATAAAACTCCGTGCTTACTGCAACGCTTTAGCAAGCAAGTTAAGAATTTTAAAACTTCTCAGTTCTACAGAAGGAAGAAGTGAAAGTTGTTGACATAATTTTGGATTTATAAGGCTACAGAAACATTAGGAGACAATTAGTCTTAAAGGAAGAACCCAATTTACGGAAGTGGTTTTGATTATTTGTTTTTCTCTTCAGCAGTGATCATAGTTTTAGACGTTTTTATACAGATCTGTGCTTTCATTGCTGTCTAATTTGTGTAAATTATGTTCACTCTGTCTTCCATTTAATGCAAAGGAAATAACCTGTGTGTGTAAGAGTAAACAGGAAACAGTTTTCAATGTCAGGTCATAGAAGATGAATCTCTGTAATTCTTAAAAGTACTAAGTACTACTTTTCAGATAGTACTAAATACTACCTGAATTAGTGGTGCTAAGATGCTGAACTATTTATACTATGCTGTTTGTCTGTACTAAGTCTTTATAATGTGTATTACTTGTGGAGTTTTACTAATACATGTAGATCCAGAAGATCAAATCAGTATTCCTACTGCTTAAACATGATGAAAAGTATTTTGTAAAACCAATGTGATTAACTTTGCTTGTATGTATGCTTCCACTGTTTTTGTGTGAATTGCCCATCTGCAGAAACTTAAGTATCTAATGTAGTCTGTGTCAAGTTCTAAGCTTATAGTGGAGAAAACGCTAAGGAAAAGGGGAAAACAATATTTTGATGGTAATCTACATTCTTTTAATTGATAAACTATAAGGTTACTTGATAGTCTTGCCCAATGAAGAAATTTAGAAGTTATTTCTGCATAGATATATGGAACTGTATGACAATTTACAAAATTATTAAGTATGACAACACCTAAGAGACAATAAAGTTCAATAGGAATATTTCAGATGAAGAGAGATTTATAAATGCATTGTGATGGATTTTAGGGGTTCTTTAACCATTAGGACAACTTAGTTTTGGAGTGGTAGGGACAAGGACCTTACTTATTTTTTGCTAGATCAGTGAACAGAAGTAGAAGACAGTTACTTGAGACGAGAGGGCTTGGTATTTGTTATAAAAGAGATCTCTGCCATTTGTTTCTAAAAAATAATGTAAAGTAGTGCTTTCAACAGTGTTTTGGCTAAAACAGATTCATGTAAATATCAAATAATTTTTATTATTTTTATCTCTGTTATTCCAATTTGCAAGTATTCTAATTCCTGTTAAGGTGCTTAGCATCTTAAGAATTTAAGGTGAAATATTCTCAAAATGGCCTATTTACTTTTTGGGTGGACAGATATTGTATGTGGTATGACATATGTCTTTTAAAACATTCAGAGAATATTATATTAAATGAAAATTATTTACATTTTCTCACATAAGCACAAATACATTCTTATCTGACTTGATTCAAAGCCCATTAATGTCAGTGGAGGGACTCCCAGTGAATTTTTGGACTAGGCCAAATAAAACAAACATAATTTTTGCCATCTTTGCAAAGGAAGAATTGAGTTTAATAAAAACAGCCATCTTTCTTATATAATTGTGTACTGTACTGTTCTTCTCTTTATTCATATATATTCCTGCTGTTATAAACTAAATGCTTGTTTGAAACAAAAATTCAAGCCCCCTCTTATTAACTTACATAGTTTACTGTTCCTTCAGGCTGTAACTAGCTTCTGTACTAGAATTGATAGAGAACTATGAATGCAGAAGAATCTATCACAGTGGCATTATTTTGGATGCAGCTTTGCACAGAAATATTGAGTGTATATTTTCAGAGGCCAGGGAACCTAAGGTTCTCTTAGACTTCGGTGTATTGGGTGGAGCTTCAACATGTGAAAATAAAATATCTTTACTGTATGGGTGCACGTATATAGACATATCTAGCTTCATTGAAGGCAGTGGTGTTTTATCACAGCATTTCATTCATATGCTTAGACTGTATGATAGCAAAAGGGAAAGAAAAAAAACCAAACACCTAACCAAACAAAAAACCCTCAGACAAATCTCTCCAAATATATATATATATAGTGCAATGTTTTTCAGTTGTTCATTATATTCACCGTATTAAAGAAGTGTAAACCCATATGCCTATGACTATATACTTCATTATATTCTGTAACCATGTGAGTCTGTGGTATGTAGTAGAATTACCAGGTATTTGCAATCTACTTTTCTGTGTCTAAATGGAAAAGCAAGAATCTGTTAAATGTTTTTAAATTGTTTCTCCAATTGAAATTAGTAACATCTTGCATTTATAAGGCTTTTGTCTTTTTTCAGGAAAACCAAAAATGATTAACACAATGTTGCCCACATTGTCTTCTCTGCTTTGAACATATCATTAAAAAAGTCTTTTTCTTGACTCTGATTTCCTAAGATGCACACAGTGTCTAAATTGACCAAAACCTAATTTTTTTAACTTTAAGCTAAAAAGAGGTTGTACTTGGGTGGGAGCAGGGTTGGGCTTCAGTAAATAACACACATTTCCTTTTGTCATTGAAAAGGTTCCAGACTGAACAATGTAGCATTTATTAATAGCAGAAGTTGCAATAAGATGGGATGGACATGTTAGGCTTAGGTAAATGTCATGTGGAAAATATTTCCACATCTGAAAAATGAATGCATGTGCAGCACATTTAAAGGCAGAATGCTCCCTCATTGGCAAAATTGGAAAGAAGCATCCATCCCCTGTGTGTCGCAGATATCTGAGCAGGATCTTTCTTTGATACTTTGAATGATCTAGATCTAACCATACAGAATGGTTTCAGTTGGAAGGGACATCTGGAGATTCAACTCCCTTGCTCAGGCAAGGCTATCTAGAGCCAGCTGTCCAGGACCATGCTCAGGTTGCTTTTGAATATCACCAATGATGGAGACTCCACAACATTTCTGGGCAAGTTGTGCCAGTGATCAGTCACCCTTACAGTGTAAAAAAAAAAAAAAAAAAAAGTGCTTCCTGATGTTCAGAGGGAACTTCCTATGTTTCACGTGCCTGTGATCTCTTTTCCTGTTACTGGGCACCCCTGAAAAAAGACTGACTCCATCTTCTTTGCACTGTTCCTGCAGGTGTTCATTCACATTCATGAAATTCCCCCGAGCCATCTATTCTCAGCCTTTTTCCATAGGTGAGATGCTCCAGTCCCTTCATCATCTTCATGATCCTTCTTGGAACTCCCTCTAGTAACTCCATCTCTTTCTTGCATTGTGGAGACAAGAACTGGACTCCACATGGGGCCTTATCAGTGCTGAGTAGAGGGAAGGGTCACCTCTCTCAATTTGCTGACAGTATTCTCTGCGCTTTTCATGGTGCATTGTTATCACCTATAGGTAACTGAAGGGGATATATGCATCTTCAGCAAGAACAGTGACAACAGTTTCAAAATTTCTTCCAAGCCTACTGGTACCTTTTAGCTTTCACATGGGAGAAGTGCTGGTATTGCCTCTCTTCTCCAGTGAGGGCAGTTTTAAATCCTGATGTTCTTAGCTACTATGACGTTCACGCATAAGGTTACTGAGACTGAATGGTCACTGCCACTCAGAGAAGTCTACATTGATGTTAACAGTGAACTTAGAATCTAGACTGGCAGCTACTTCAGAGATGCTTTGAATGTCATTGGTGAAAAGCTGAATAAGCTGTCCTGTTGCCAGGGAGAAGGAAGAACAATAAGTGTGAAAGGGTCCCGTGGAATTCCTAAAATTGTTTTGTGTTTAAACAAATGTATTGGTTAGGTTGGAAAATTAATATGAGATTAGTGTATATTTTTGTATAAGTGGGTATATTATACACGTCTGTAATTCAGATTCCTGGCTTTCCAGTGGAATATGATAACTAAATGACTAGTGATTTCGCCTAGAAAATCTAATACCTAAGGCCACCTAGGACTTATCTGTTTACTTTTCTCTTTAGATAGTTGCAGAGTACAATCCCTAGACATAGTTTACAGTATAATTCCAGTTTGCCATGCTGATCAGAATTCAGCCCTGGGAAAAATCAGGAAATTTTAAAATTACATTCTTCTTTTTGAAATCTATTTTCTAGCGTTCTCTCAAATAGTTTCTCCAGGCCCTTCGGGGTTCAGTCTTCTTTCAGAGGAATTTTCAAGTATCTTCCATTTTTATTTAATTTCTGGCCTTTCTGGACAGGCTTTTCTGCATTGGTGACATGGCATCTCCCTCATCTGGTGCAAAGTGTACACTTTTCCACAAGAGAGTTGTCTGATTCTTATTCATATCAGGTCTGGTTCCCCTCTCCTCCTGGGACAAGTATCAGGTAGTCAAGGCAAGCTGGTCCATGCCATGGCTGAGCCAGGAGCTTAGGGTGATGGCAAGGCATGCATGACAGTGCCTTTGCTGTCCACAGTACTTGAGCAAATAGCGCCAAGGAGGACAAGTGATAGTAACCAGGACCACCCAATAACAAATCCTAGTGACAAATTAGGACTGAGGTCAAGGCTGAAAATCACGTCAGTGAGATGCAAAGCTAGGCATAGGCTGCCAAACAGCTGATGTGAGGACCAAAGGCAAATCACTGAGCTTGAATAGTTCTCAAGCCTCAGTATGGGAAATGCTAGCAAGGCTTCACACAGCTCTTTTCTCCACAGTGTGACCCAATGTTGCAAGGCTAAGGCAGATCAGAGCAGGCCCTGAGTGCAGGCAGCCAAAGCCCTTGTTGGGGTAGAATAGTGGTGCCTTTCTGCACACAGCAGACCCCAACAACTCGGGGTACAGATAGGATTTGTTACCCCCCCACCCTTCTCTGCTTTGAGGAGGAGACCATTCAGCCCCTTTCTAAGCTTTGTTCTGCTGAAGTGTTGGGTCCACTCATTTGCAGTCAGTGCTTAGTTTTAAGTAGTCAACATGAAGATGACATCCTAAAATTAACCTAACACAGGAAAGATTTGCTGGCTTTACTGAAGTTTGCAGTACCCAGGCCTCAGCTAGTGACATTGAATCTCAGCATTTGAATCTCAGTGTAGCCTTTGAAATAAAGCAGTGAAAGTTAAGTTTTGTATCAAATCAGAAACTCTTGCCAGAGCTTTAGAAGTGAGTGCTGTGCTATTTGCTTGTCTCCATCACAGGCCTGGAGAGCTAAGATATTTGTATATACCTGAAAAATTGCCAGAATCAATCCACTTTCCAGAGATGAACGTGGACATGTCCTCTTTTCCACTGTAATGTGAATACTCAAATCTTCCCACATAAGAACCTCATATATTTGAGTTTCATAGCAGTCCCTAATAAGGTTTTATAGACATTAGTGTCAGTGCCATATATCACTGAGGCATTGAAAAAGTAGAGATTCTTTCCCAAACCACCTTTCTAAGCCTCCAAGATGAAGTGATTTTATAGCTTACACTTCAACAGATCTTTCAAATCCCACAGCACAACTTGTTTTACCTGAGCCTCAAAGATTTTTGTAAATGATTTCCCAGAAGCTCTTGAGGGGGTTTTTGCTCTCTTTCTTTATTTAAATTTAAGCCTAAAACACGATTAGATTCTGTTCAACACAAAATTGTTCTGGGATACATTGCAAGTAATGTGTGTACAAAAGGTAATCTACACTATCTAATAAATAAAATTGTGTAACAGTTTGAAATTTCAAATGTAACCATTTGCTTTAATATTTGGAAGCATTTGTTAAACCTTTAAGCTTGTGACATTTTTCCACACTGACGGCTAAATAATGAATTAATAGCTTAATGTCCATGGCAGCCTGAGGGTTTCAAATGCACGTTTAGTCAAAATAATTGGTGCTTTAATCATTCTTTATGAACCAAAATCACTCCTTAGTTATACAGGAGCGGTGCTAAAGCAAATATCTATGCTGTGAATGTGTTCTCATGTATTTCTAAAAGTATATGCTGACTGGATGCATTTCCTTGTTGAGAGTAAAGAGGTTATGTTTTATTCTAATAATGACCACCTACATGGCTACTGACTTGTGTGTGCTGTTCCCTCACTGAGCAGCAGCTTATTGTAGCTTTAGTATACACATATGTAGATGCTGACCTCTGAGTTTTCAGAGCAGATTGGAGGGTGTGTGTGTGGGGAACCTCAACGTTTGTTGCCAAATACAGTATGGAAGTCCCTTGCATAAATGTCTAAATTAGGAGATCTATTCACAGAAAAGCTGTCCCTTAACCAAATTATGTCACAGTTAAAATCTGTATCTGTCACGGGTTCTGTTAATAGTGTTAAGTGGTGTAAAGAAGGAAGGAAATTGCAGTCCTGATTTTGTGGTTTGTTGAGGGATTTTTGAAACAGCAAAGATCCCATGGCTTGCTGCAGCTGAGCAAACCAAGCTACCAGGACGACTATGAGAAGTTCCAATGACAGTGTTCCCACATCACCCAACTGAGGAATTTAGAAAAATATTGTTGCCAGCAGCTGACTTCAAGTACGGGATCTACGTGACTGCTAATCACAAGGGGGTTGTTTTCTTGCAGGTGGGGTTGTTTTCGTGCAGTTGTTCATCTGAGTGCTTTTGACCAATAATCTTGTGTGAGACACTATCCACCCCTGTTAAGTTTACTATAAAAGTCAGGCTATTTGGGTAATAAAACAGATCTGACCATACTGGTGTCTGTCGTGTTTTCGGCCGTTCTTCCTGCAACAGTGGTTGGTATCATTTGAGTAGGTTCCTGTGCCTGCACAATATTCTGCTGAGACAATTGTATTCACAGCAGCAATGTGTCCATACTATGCGAGCAGGAGATGCTAACACAGGATCTATCTAGTTAGAATTTGCTACAGACCATCATCGGTCAAAGGAGCCTTCTGAGTCTGGTGCAATTGTAATGTGAATAGGACCTATATGATAGTTGGAAAATAATTTAACTTCTGGCTACGGGTTGTTTGTAAGCCCACAGATAATCACAGGATAGAAGGCTATGCTGTGAAGAGTATCAATCTACATTTGCCATTTATGACAGTCTTTCACTGAACAGCCACTAGTGACTTGTGTTGGACTAAGTATGGGCACAGATGAACCATTGTTGTGACCCAATTCCAGTATTACATAAATAACTTCTAGGAAATTCTGCTTATCACGCAGTGAGCTAACATAATTTTGTTGGAAGTGCTGTGCTTTTTTTGGTAGAGTTTAACAAAAACCCTGGTGTGGTCAGTTTGCAAATGTAAGTAGAGTCTCTTCAGGGCATGGGTCAGTATCTGTTTAGAATAAACATAGAGCATGCTTTTTGAGAATTTCTGCTAACTGATACTGTTTTGAAAACAAGGTAAAGTTTTTTAGAAATGGCTTTCTGGGTATCAGAAAAGTTATGTCAGCCGCTATTTAGCTTTTTTTCTACAATCAGAGAATCCCTACATTGTCTTCTCTTCTGTTGTAACAACTATACTGAGTTTGAAATAGTTCCTTCTCCAAGTACAGTATAGTGCTTTCTCTCTCAACTATGTGTAGTTTTTTGTAATAGTCTGAGCACAAAGCACTTTGATGCAGGGGCTGTCCGCTCCTCTGGAGCTCCCAGTGCTTGTTAGGATTCACTTGACACGATGTTGTTGGAGTGCAGTTCTTTAAGACAAGTCTCCAAGATGGAAAAAGACATAACCAATGGTGTGAATGACTGCAACATGGCTAATCTGTAGCAGATTTCTTCCTATTTGGATAGTGTGACCATGTCTGATTAAAACGGAATGCTTGCAGAAGTTTTGCTTCCTGGCTTCTAGCTCAGGATACAGTGAATGCTGGTACATCAGGTTGTTTCCTTTCTGCATGTGAAAGAGGAAGCATGGCAATGATGCGGGGGGTAAATCATTCAGTGTAGGCTCTGAGGGGTGTAAAGTGTCTTGGAAGGGGAGAAAAATATCCTAGCAAGATTCAGCTGGCTCTTGTAAATGTTAGATACTTTTGACTGACTGCCAAAATATTTCTGCATATCTTTGATGCTTTTCTTCAGCTTGGTAGTGTGTGGTAATTAAAGTGTAGAATTTCATCTGTACTTTTTTTTTTAACCTGATATATCCTTGCTCTGGAAAGCCTTATATTCCCTCATGATTTTTTTTTTCTCCCAGAGAGTGATGGACAAGGAAGATGGAAAGGGATAAACATCCACTAGAAACTACTTTTAATTTACAAGGTTAGGACAGATAATTTAATGATCATTTATTTCAGAACTGTGCATTGAAAGTAGGGTTTGAGACAATCTAGACCTTCTACCCATGTACCTTTTTTTGTTGTTTCATTGTTTTCCTTGTGCTGATCTGACTATTTTAGCTAACCAAGGGATTATGTGTTATCCTAAGTAGCTTCTAGTAGCCTCTAGTTAAGATGATTTCAATTTCTTTCACAACTGATTTATTCTATATTACCTGTTGGTTTTTGTTTGTTTGTTTGTTTTGTTTTGTTTTATTTTTTTTTTTAAATGCTCATAACTAGATTTGTGCTTTTACAGGTGTATCTGCATTTTACAGTTACCTTATGTTTTCAACTTTTTACGTGCTTTTTCATGCTAGGGTAGACAGTCAAAATAGAAAGAGCAAAAGTAAAATCATCATATCAAAGCATAGTCATGTTTCCTTTGTATCACCAAACAGAATACAAATAAAACATAAACAAGGATAGTATGGAATAAGGAGTTTGTGGCAGTATCTTAATAATTATTCTATCCTTCTAAGACTCCCTATATCTGTGTGTGTTTTTATTTTTTCTTTCTTTCACCTATATGAATAAATGCTTTGTTCCTGCGTTTTCCCTTGAGAAGAGATAAAGGAACACCAGATGTCTTTGATGTCTTTCTCTGGCAGAGTTGCAACTATCAAGTGATGGAAATGGATGTCACTTTCCAGTTGCCAATCTGAGTATACATTCAGAGTCTTCATTCATTCTCCAGTGTTGGCTCAATTGTTTCCACTGTCCCTCTTAGAAATAAATAAGATACATGTGTTCTTACACAAGAACTCCTAGAAAAAATAAACTTTTAAGTTTTTTTCAGTCTCGAGATGAAAATGTAGTAAGCTGCTACAAGGTTTTATTGTTTTATAACTAGGCTAGTTATGAAACTAGTTATATATAACTAGTTATAACTACTATAACTAGTTAGCTTGTGAATTCGTTAAAAATTAAACTAGGGAAAAACTACTGAACTTGCTCCATTTCCTGAGGAGGCAGTGCTGCAGTTTGCTGTGTTCACTGCAAAATATAGTTACATGTTGTAATTGCTAGTTTAGTTAACTGTCTGTTAATGTTTTAACTACTGAATCAAAACAATATTTTTATTAACTACTCAGTATTGTAGATGAGATTTTCTCCTCTTACCATGATTAAATTTTCTTACTTTCTTTGTTCTTTGGTTGTGAGCTGCCTCCTTTAGTAACTCTCTTCCTAGTGCTTTCCACAGAGATGAAATTGGGATGGTTGCATTTATGTACGTAGATTAATTATAAGTCTGTGAAAAAGAGCATCAGATGGATCAGGTTTATCATAGTGATATGATTTTTTTATAAGTAATGTCAGCCACATGAATAGCTTAAGTGTGCTTTGTGTAGCCTTGAAAGGAACAGGTAGCAAAGGCAATCCTCATCCATTGTATAGTGAGTACAGAAGCTTTTCTGCTCCCTGCAGCCCATCTGAAGAATTTAGATTGTTAAAGCTTGTATGTGGCTCTTGGACAAACGAGAAACAGCCTAAACATTAGGTACCCCCTTAGGCATAGCATACCTTGTCACTGGAGATGCAGCTCCAGGAACGTGAAGATGAAAAAATGATTTGTTTGCTGCATCCTATCCCAAATTCTCTTATGTGAGCTCCATATGCACTTACATATACACACTAAAATCTGACTTCATAGCTCACAGTGCGTGAAATTGAAGGTTGAATGTGAAATTTTAATGAAATGTCAGTTGCCATGTCATAACCAAGTGTGGGTGATCAGAGCCATATAAGAAGGTTTTGTATGCTGATTCAAAACGGTGTGCTCTTCGGTTCCCTGGATCGTTTGCATGTTCGAATACAGATAAACAATTCCATCATGATTGCTTTCTTGTTTTATCTGCCACATAATTTTATTGATTTTTTTTTTCCACATTACTTTCAGGATTTTTTAGTAATACATTTGGTATTTTATTTGCATTCTGATTTTTTGAGGTGATAACGTAGCCTTTTTTCCTTCTTTCCAAGCATATTCTCCACAATGTCCCCACCAGAAATTGTACTGATATTTGCAATTGTGTATCTTATTCTTTAAGTGGATTCTATTTCTAATGCAGTCTATAGATTACAACTCCTGATGTCCTAAGAAAAGTATTGAGTGTTGTAATATGTGAGATATAACTGAGGCTCAACAAAACTGAGCCTTTCAGGTTTTATCCTGGAAATACGCTAAGGCTGGATTCTGCTTTGAGAGCAGGCATAAGAAATACATGAATATTACAACTTGTCATTGAATGCACATAAAACTCAAAAAATGCTGTCTGTTTTGATTGTGTCTCTTGCTTCAATACTGAGAGTCTACTTAAACATAAAATTCACAGTGGTACTTGACTGGAGAGGTGATGTATGTGGATTGAAATGTGAGAAAATATTCATACTGAAATCTCTTATGCTTTACCATATTGTTTGTCCTAACATAAGTGTGTTACAACTTTTGAGGACCATATTGTGGGTGTTCTAATAGAATCTGACTTCTTTTTCATAGTTGCTTTGTCTGATAGTTCTGTATAGTATTTTTTCCCCATATCATTCACTGTGTGTTAATTTAGATTTTTGATTTCTCTGTCCTTGACCCAAAAATGTCAGGCCAGCATGATAATGTCATCTACAGCAGATTGTGATCTATTAATTCTTTCCTCCTCTACGTACAGTAGTGTGCCATATGCAGATGGGGCTCCTCCCTGGCAGCTTGTTCTTTCCAGTCTTTGAGGGTCCTCAAGTCTGTCACAGCTGTTCCATTCTAAAACAGGATCTCAGGTGAATGGAGCAGTTTGTCTGTAGTGCGACTTCAGTGTCGGGAACATACGGCATCTCCATGCCGCGTCACACCAATGATACATCTGGCCCAGTCTCTCCCTTTCAACAGTGACTGTTACCAGAGCACATTCTGGAAGAAAATGCAAGAAACTTCAAGTAGCAATTAGGAAACTTATCTGTCCATGGAAGAATTTTATTTTCAGTCCCCATGATTTGCAGGCTATTTATTTACAGAATCACAATTTTTTCTAAGTGACTTGGCATATATTCATCTTTTTTATATTATTCTAAGTTACTTTTCACTGTCTTGAATCCTTATTCAATTTTTGGAAGAAAGTCATTCCAGTGACATGTAACAAATGCTTAGAGTTTGGTAATGGAATTTGGAATGTTAGAGGAAGAGTAGGTTGGCTTCAGATGGTCAGGTTGTTTGCTCCTTAATATCATCTTTCAGGTTTTCTGTTGAATAAAATAAGGAAATGGAAGTTCTTGATTACGTAAAAGAGAAACATCCAGATTTCTTTCTCTACCTGTGAGGACGTGTTTGCAGAAGTGTCTGTACAAGGATGTAAGTGTTCATGTACATCCTTTGTGCCTTCATGTATGTATGGAGTAATTTACAGTCTGAAGGGACTGAAAATCAAATATGGGGTTGGGGTAAGAGGAAGGAGTTGAATTAGGAATTTCAGTGGTAATCAAGTTCTTATTTATGAACACAGTAATGGTGCTGTAATTCTTCCCTCTTCCTTAGCAATCGAAGTATTTCCAAAAGAGACGATTAAACATGATATGATAGCAGGAATACAAGATGGTGTAAAAAAGCAGATGGATCAGAAAAATATCTTTACCTGGTGTTATGTTAGGAAGAACTGGGGGGAACATGTTGGTATGGTATGGGTTTTGCTAGCTAGCTGCCTTTACTGTTCAGTGCTTTAAACAGTGTCACCCATGGGGCTAAAGCAAGTGGTGTCTTAATTCCCATGAGGCTGCATAAAACCAGTTGCCAAGCCTCTATCTCCTGTAGCAGTTTTGACCACACAGTTGCTTCCTTAAGCAGCTCTGAGTAATGTGTACCATCTTTTGAAAATGGCTTATTCAAATCTCACATCTTGGCCTCAAGAGGATCCATTTCGCTGGTGTTGCTTATCATTTGGTAACATAAAACCACAAAATGTTACTATGTAGCTCCGCTGCTTGAAAACATGCATTATTAATAGCAAATGCCAGATAGATTAACTGATCATACTGTTGTACAAGAACATGGGTCCTCCTCTATTTTTCCAGGTAAAGGGCAAGATAATTAAATGGACAGCAAGAATAACTTAAATGTTACCATTAGAGATAGTTGCTACATTCCAAATAACCCATTTTCTACTAATCTGCCAGTAGAGAAAATATCCATCTCAAAATCCAGTACTGAGGGCACTGTTTCTTATGAGATGGAAAACCACCTGGACCAAGCATCATTCAGTGGTAGCTGTTTTCTTTCCTGTGATCAGAGCTATCTCTTTGGCATGGTCTTAAGATGAAACAGTTGCATTCACACCTATGTGTATCAGTGGTAGATGTCTGTATGTCACATAGATGGTTGAAACTCGTCTTAGAGTTCAGATTCATAATATGATTAATAGGCTACATTTTGTTTCAGCATTCAGCGTCATAACTTCATGTATTTCTAGATTACTTTATAATCACCTTCATGATGATATTGAATGAAGAGATAATAGTAACTCTGACCAGATCTCATTAACTATATTTCCTGAAAGATTTTTGTCATTAAACGTATGAATACTCAGTTTCCAACTGACTGGAAGTTTGTGTTTCTCTAACTATACAGAGCAGTAAATGTTTTGACTTAGATTGCAGATAATGGATTTCCACTACATTTCTAATATGGTGGCCAAGACAGAGATAACACAAGCATCAACAGCTTCTGAAAACAAAATTGACCCTATCTGTCATGAGAGAGCAGCCTTCCTGCTGTTTGAGAAAATCACATTCCCCTTAACCTATCAGATATTCAGTGATATTGATGATCTCTTGAATAACAAAGCATAGCAAGTACAGATTTTTTATAGCAGTAGAAAAGAAACCAAACCAAACCTTGTTTTATATTAAAATATATGTATTCTTTCCTATGTACTGCTTATGTAAAAATGGAACCACTTGTGTGGCTGGTCAGCATAGCAGAGGAGGGCCATATCTCCCACTAATTTTTTTTTGTTGTTGTTGGAAACTTACCTTTTATAGTAAAAATAGAAGAAGCAGAAAAGCTCATTGCAAGCTTTATTCTGGCTACCTTAAAGTTTAAATATGCATCTAAAACTGGTTTTATACAGGATTTGTGAAATCAGTTATAGTATTCCTTAACTTCCATGGTTCAATGATAAAATTCAGTCTGACTAGAAGGAAGTCTTATAATCATTTTCACATTTGCTATGCATTACTCTCCTCTTCTCTCCCCCTCTTTCCCCCTCTTTCCTTTTTTTTTTTTTTTTTTTTTTTTTTTAAATAAATAGTACTTTGCAACAAATTGATTTTGCTAGATAGTGCATTGATCATGCACCTTGCCTGGGGACAGAATATAGCTTCAAAAACAATAATAACTAAGACAATCATCTAATTTTACTGAAATAAAACTGAAAATGTACACCCAATGAAATAATCTTTGAGACTACTTTAGGTGCATTTGTGCTTGTACTTTATCCTCAATGACACAGTAATCTACTAAAGTTCTTCTCTCGATTTTTCTCTTTGCAATCTGGAAGAACAGATTCACCAGTGATTGTGCTCATTTATAAAAGCATCCAAAACAAAATTGAACCCCAAGGCTGATAAACTATAAAGATGCTGATCAGATCTGAGCAGAATGGACGGGATGCTTTGGGGCTTGTTCAGCTAAAGACGGCTCTACAAGACTGATGGCTTTATATACACAATTACAAACACCATAGCTTTGTCGAATGAATGGGAAATCATAAAATATGTTGCTTGCCCTTTATTAAGTAAAGAATGGTATTTTGTAAAATACTTGCAAAGATTTACTAAATTCCTGTAATTTAATTCCTGTCACTGTATTTTCTTTGCTTTGTAGTAAACTTAATCAAACAATCATTTGGAAAGAACAATCCAATAGAGTAAACCTTCTAGTCCTGAAGAACAAGTGGCTAATTGATTTTGCTTATCAATATATATCATGTGGGTGCACAGTGTCTGCTTCATATGAAATTCATTTATTTACACTAGCTGTGTCATAATCAATAGTGGTTTAAAAATGCATTCATTCTCACTAAAATTCTTCTCTAAAAGAGATAGTGAATTTAACAGTCCTCAACAAATTAGGTAGTTACTGGAAATCATAAAGAGAATAATGCAATGGGATAAAGATTGAAAACTCCTGTGGTTCTTCCAAGCAATATTTCCTGGTATCATAAACAAGCTTTGGTTTTGTGAAGGCATGAAACAAACTTATGATGGGGTGACCCATCTGGGCTCTGTAGTGAATTTTGAAATATAATCAAGAAAGAAAGAATCAAACATTTTAGAAACAGCTTTTTAAAGGATTTCCTAAAGACTACCCTGTGTTCTTTCATTTTGTGTGTGATAATCACTGGATATCTGAGTCTCTTGAAAGGCACTGACATCTAGGGAATGAGTTCACGCTGTTAAAAGTTCTCTGTGGAGACTTAAAAAAAAACAAACAAAAAAACATCTCTCTAGATGTCTGGAAGGCCTAGGCATACTAAAGTGGCACTGGCAAGAAGGCCTGCCTGTTGGGTCGAGTCAAAATTTGTTTTCATGTTAGGAGGAATATTGTGTTACCCTTGAGATTTAGTGTTTTTGTTTACTTGTGATTTTAAAACTACCATCTATGGTGTATCGGAAGTCAAATTTCAAAAACTGTTAACTTGCAAAAGGTAATTTGAATGAAATGGGACTGTATACTGAAATGATTTTTTCATTGAATCTGTCACTCATGGAGTTATATTGTTCTCCATAATCCCTAGTCTATTTGTGTCTATCTTATATTCAAGGTATGATTATGCTTCAGTCGTAGGTGTGTTTATTCCAGTCAAGCAAGAAGGCTGAGAAATAGGCTAAATTACCTTCAGGCTTCCTCAGCTGTCTGACCACATACTTTAGTGACTGCACATGCAATTGCAGAAAATCCATCTTCTCACTCCAGCTTTGTGGACAAGACTGTGAGAAGGGTTCTTGTGTATAAATATACATTGCTATGGTTTGTAATGCTAAGTGCTTCATGTCATGGGAGAATATTCATACTTTAGGTTACCCACATAGCTGTGCCAGCTTTAGGCAATGGAGAGAGAAAGAAAAATCCTCAGGTGATTCCGAGCAACAAGGCTGATCTGCATTATCTTCTGAGGGTATTTATCTTTTTCCATTCAGCATGCAGGGAAATTAATGTTGTGATTTATGTACTGGAATTAGATTGTATGTATGCATCTCTCTTTCCCCCTCTGTGTCCTGTATAAACTTTAAAATTGTGTTCTACATCTTCCGATTGTGACAGTGGTGGCTGCTAGTAAAATCCACCTAAGAGATCTGTCAAAAGTGGCTTTTTTGTGGGAAAACTTTTGAGTGGTTAAAAAAAAACAAACAAAACAACAGCAACAACAACAAAAACAAACAAACAAACAACAAAAACAATCTTTTAGACTGGTCTAGCTTAGACTTTGCATATAAAATGCTCTCCTCTTCCTTTTCTTCCATGAAATACTGCTTTAAATGCACTGCTAATGACTTCTTGTAGGGTAAGAGATTTGAAAATGTTGAGGCATAACATAAAAACAGCAATTGTACTATGTACATGAGGAAAAAAATGGAGTGGGTGAAAATTTTTTTCAATGCTGGACATATTTCTGTCCTTCAAATTGGCTTATATCTTTCATGAATAATGACAGTACACAGTAAAAGGAGTAACAGACTGGCCAAAAATATACTGCAATCAAACAGATTGACTCTGACTTTCTCCTGCTTTTCCAGCTTTGTGATATCATACATAAGGATATAATATACTAATTGGATAAATCTCACATGAAAGTAGACAGTGGTAAAAAAAATAAAAAGAATACTGTCTGCTATGAAATTCTGTTGATCTCAAAATGAGAAACTATATATTTTGTATTTTTATTTTTATTTTTTTTTAAGAAATATGAACTAAAATAAGAAACTGTTGCTGATTTGGCTCAAACATTTTTTCTAAACTTGATAAGAGCAATCTCTTCCATTCCCCTCCAATTTTTTAATAAAGAGAACTGTTTTTAAATGACATGGGCTAAAGAGCTTCTCCATAATGTGTTAGTAATTTTTTATTTTCTTTTTTTTACTGTTCTAGCTTTAATTCATAATTACAAGCTTATTCCAATCTGCATTATGGAACCACATTTTAGACCAACAGCTGTTATCTACTTTCACTTGTAGCCTTGGGGTATGCATATTTTAATATTCATTTACTATGTACCGATAAACTAAATACTTCCTACTGGAAGTCTATGAAATTAATCACAGCATCTTAGTTGTTGTTCTGTCTTCCATGTAGCTCATATTTTTAAAACTTACTATGCTTTATAAATTCCTCTTCTTCTCCTCCCTGAATAAATGGGAAGACAAAAGATTATTGCAAAATATACAAGTGGAACAAGTTGATTAAATTGGTGATAATTAGAAAATAGAGAGAAGTACATTGCAGTCATTCAAATGACACAACCTTCTCTCCTGTTTCTGTATCTTGAATAAAACTAGTATAAACCTTGCCACGTTGCCTCCAGCAATATTTTAATAGCTGGCTTTGTATTTGAAGGTTGTGGTTTTAACTGTTATTTGAATAGTATTAGGTCTTCATATGCATATAATATTGCTTAAGGGTAAGTATTTTTCAGTCTTCCAGGCACAATCACAACTCCAAGCAGCTTTTTGTTAAAAGTGTAAAACATAACAACTTGGGAAACTCAGTGAACAGGGAGGAAATAAAAGTCATGCAACCTTTTAAAGTTTAAGAGTGTTTGCTGTGCAGCAATGGATAAGAAATGGATGAAAAGGTGTAGAAGGGAATGAAAACAGATTACTTCAATGATGAGTTTGGTGGTAGAGCGTAATAACATCAAGTCTGGAGATGTTTGGACAGATTTCTCATATGTTTATATTTCTGGAGTGATGTCCTCTTTCCACAAATTATGACTGAAGGGCAGCACTTAAAGAGAGAAATAAATAAATGGTACCTGCTCCTGGTACTCCTGTTAGAAGTAATGGAGTATTCTGCTAATGAATTTGGTGGGAGCAGCGTGATCTGAAATACCTATGGGACATAATGTTTGCATTGTGAATGATTTGGAGTTGGGATATGCCAGTGCTGATCCTGGTACCCGAATATCTGCTAACAGTGAGTACAATACGCTTCAAGCTACATTCAGTAATGAATTTTAGGAGCATGAATAAGACTGTGTATCTGAAACTACAAACCACGCTGCAGAATGTCCTTGTTCAGTTGTTGGCTAGGAGTGCAGATGTCAAACTTCATAGGGTAGTTCCCCACAGTTATTCTGGTGTCCCAAGAGTACTAGTAGTCATCTTCTGTACTTGCCCAGAACTAGAGACATGTTGATCAGATCTGCATAGCCCATAAGTTAAGTCCATTTGGGATGCAGAAATTGGTTCTTCCTTCACATAGATACATAGAAAAGAAAATCCACTAAGCAAATTATGAGCAGGGTGGGTGCACTGGTGGCTTCTGCATTTTACATTAAACAGCACTTGAGAGAATACCTAGAATTCAGGTCCTCTCACTCAGATAGATGCTCTAGATAGTTACCATATCTTTCTGAGCCAATAGATGCAGATTTCAATCAATCTGGTATCATAGCTTCAAAAGGAAAGATAGAGAAAATTCATTATTCCAGAACATGCTGTTTTGGTGTTGAGAGTGCTCTCTGGAGATGTGGATTTGAACTCCTTCAAGCTGAGGTGGCTGCTTTTCACAGAGGATCTCCGTCATAGGCTTGCTGATGAAAAGTTGAACAGCAGCACTGCCACATTGAACTTGCTACACTGAGAGAGCAGTGGTAGGATCCTTTCTTCTGCAGGGTATCCATGCTAGGAGAGCCAGGTGGACTGAGGTGCCTGTGCTTTGAAAAGTAATGGAAGTGGAATTCAGATACACCCTCACTCTCAGTGTTTCCTAGGTACTCTCCAGTTCCTTACTGAGTATGGATGTTCTTTTCACTTCCATCCTGAATTAATGTTATGTGGCTTCATTGTTACTGTTCTGGCTCTTGAAACCATGTGAGATAAAGGACTAGTTGCATTTAGCTTTTTGTATTCAGGCAAATCAAACGAAGTCAAAAATAGTGCTTTATTATGAGAGTATTAAAATATCTTGAGGAAGAGCACATCATTATATTTGTATTCAAATTAACATAGAAAAATTATATCCAATCTGAAATTTGTATCTCTCTCTAATTGGCCTCATAAAATACATAATAGCCTACAAAATGCAGTTCACCTTCACAAGCTCACTGATGTCCTTCATACCTCCTATGAAATGCTTACCATACCTTTGAAAAAAAAAGATGGCAAAGAAAATGGAATATCAACTGAGCTTTTTTTTTGGTGTGAAAGGAAATTTGTCCTGAGTTGATCTGTGGACTGTATCATGCATTATGCCTAACTAAACACAAAAACCTTGCAATGGACAATAAATGTAGGCCAAGTCCCAACCCAAATCAAATGTTATTCAAGATCCAGGAAATTGAACAGATGACAGGCCATGGAAGCTTTGACATTGTAGAATGCTGAGGCTTTGTAAAGGCTTTATGAGGCACAAAATATATTCCTCAAAGGGGGAATTGCATATATTTTAAGGAATACTGGTATACTGCATAGCTGGTTTTGAAGTTAATTGATTTCCAGATCTCCAAACATTTTCAAGTGAATGTCCAAACCCTTGTGTAATGAATTTATTATCACTGACATTGTTTTCTTAGTTACCTTAAAACATATCTGTGGGCCATGGCTAAAGACATGATTTGAACTGTTTCACTTACATTAATATTAAAAAGAAATATATATATATAGGAACACATTGGGGTAAAATGTAGTGGAACATAAACATAAATTTTTCTGTGCTTTTTTACCTGTGTTCCTATCAAAAAAGGTATCATATTGACCAAAGAAAGAAAGCATAAGATACAAAGTCTCAGGTAACTAAAAAAGTATAGCAAAGAAATATGAAAGACTGCTATTAATCAAACCAGGTTGATAAAAATATCTATTGCAGGAAAGAAAAAATACAGCTGCTCATATATATATTAAATGTTCATAATTGTGAACTTCGGTTAGGCTTCATATTTAACTTCATATTTTAGGTTCTGGTGTGCTGCAGTAAGTGAATTAATTTAGGACCAGACTGTTTTTAGATTAAAGTAGGTGCTACACATTACAACCATTGTAAAAATTATTCTGTGAAGTTTGGATAAAGCCTTCATATGTTGGTGTGTGGCTTTGTTATGGTGGCAGAGCAACATCCTGATGCCCTAAGTACATTGACTTCTTTTCACTAATGTATAAACATATTTTTATATTATATATCTCATAATTTCTCAGATTGCTGCCTTATTTTCATATTCTTGCGCTCCACAGTTCATGAATGCCATTTCAGCTCCATATGAATTTTCCAGTGCATTCTGTCATTTTTATGGTATAAATTCACCCTTCTCCATTCTACCAGAGCTCTTTTTTGCCAAGAATATTAACCATAATTTCCAGTTAAGCTTAAAAGGCATTTTGTCCTCCCCAGCTGGCACTCCTGCTTTGTGGGCTGTCTTTCAGCATCTTATCCTTCAACACCACACAGCAGAGGCAAGCAGATTCCGGAAAGCAATGTTAGTTTATTTTAAGATTGATGGTTAAGTGGACTCTTTAATTTAGATTTTGTGTCATCAAACCCTAACCTTATTGATTGCTTGACAAATGGAATTTGTCATCTGGTTTTGTGATTTCTCTCAGGAGCTAGGTCACCAAATTACAATTTGATTTATTATTATTATTATTATTATTATTATTATTATTATTATTACCATCATCATCATCATCATCATCATCTGTTGGATAGAGGACAGTCAGTTATACAAAAGAAGACTTCTTTTTTTAAATCTTAGCAAACTTTAAGGAATAGAGTTGTTCATATCCAGTGAACAACTGGATATGAACCCCCGTGTGTTAATAACGTTAGAAAAAAATAGGTTCTTTCCAGCTGTGTGACTGTATCTGATGAAAATGCCTTCATGAATATTTATTTGGGCAAGCCTTTGTTACTCTTAAGCTTTCTGAAAATATTTGTGTGAATCAAATCTTGGTTAGTTGAATTATTCTAACTGAGAAAATGACAATAGTAAAAACAGTAAAAAGCAAAAAAAAATAGTAAAAGCAAAAACAATGAAACAAAATCGAAAGATTTATTTATAAGATTGTTTGCTATTTTGGGGTTTGTAATAGAATAATTTTTGTCTTCATAGTCTGCATCTTTCTAACTTTCTAACTGTATTTCTTTCTTTTTTTCCATCATTCCCTTGTTTTATGCTGGAAAAACAAGGAAGGTTAAGAAAACAAGGGAGGGGAAAAAAATTTCCCTCAATGAAATGTATTACGAACTGTCTTGAGGTCATGTTTCATGACAATGGGACTGCGGGTGGAGGGAAGGGCAAGTGTGATATTTTCCAGTTTCACAGAGTGGCACATCCTTATATGTTAACTATAGCCACTTCTCATTCTGGATGAAAGGCAAAAGAATTAAGGAGCCTCTCCATTTGCATATAAAGGATCTGCAGGAAAAGTAGAAAAATCCACACCTCCATGTTCCTCCTCCAGAATGATGGCTTCAGGAAGTTCTGAACTCTAGCACTTGTGGTAGGTTCAGATTCTCTTACAGTTTTTATTCTCTAGTGCACATGCTTGTTTACAAGACTTTGCTTCTTTCAACTGAAAAGCATCCCTGCAGGAAAACAATGAGTTGCATGTTATTGAAAAAACATTTATAGATTTTTTTTTGTCCACCTGACGTGATGCAGTTCTAATTTTCTGTCTAGATTTCATGAACGCTGTATTGTAATGATCCAGAAGATGACGAGAAGAAAAGTATTAAAACATATAACTATACTTTTAAAGTCTCTATCCTAGGCAGAAATGGAAAATTGGAGAAAAGAAATGTATACAGAATAACACAAGTGAAATTGTCACATCATGTGAGATTTAAGAGATCACACAGATGATTGTCGTGTTGGTATAGAGGATTAAACAACAGAGTATATCAAAAGTAAAAACAATTTTTTTTGCCTTTATAGATATGATCACATCAGATTCCAATAGCATTCATAGATAGCATATGCAAAAATAGGAGACAGAGGAAGTAAAATGATTAAAAAGCACAGTTCTCCTTGTGGAAGATCAGAACAAAACCCTAATTTAGGTTCTGTGAGAACTATTTAGAGTCTCTAGAAAAAGTCTTCTGAAGGAATCTCTCTCTCTCTTTATTTTTTTTTTTTTTTATTTCCTCAAGTATGTAGGAATTGTCAGAGGACAAACTTCTAGCATGGTTGCTTTGACTGTTTCCCTACTTTAATATATAAGTCAAAGGAACACGATTCAGTAATGTACTGGGACCCTGATCTATTTAAATTCTTAATTCAGCTAAGATAATATAGGTTTATTTTTATTTTCTGACAAAATTATAGTAGGAGGTGGTATAACCAGAAAGCTTCTGTGCACCTAACACATTCTTCATGCACATAATGACTTTTCAAAAGTATAAAATCACAAGTGTACTTAAGTCCCTTTCTATTTCCAAATTCAACATTAACACAGTTGTCACAGAAAGCTGCTTTATTTTGTGCCAATTTCCAGTTGTAGATATTTGTGCTTTCCTATGAATGTTGCTAGAATGTTGTTTCCTTCCACAATGACATAAATTTCCATTTGTGACAAAGCAGTAATTTCCATGGCAACACATCATAGTATTATGAAGGTGAGCAAAATCCAGCTACAGAGGGCTGCCAGTGGTGGGGATGTGCGCTTGGAAAAAAGCCTTACAGGGCTAGTAGAAAATTATAAGCAAAGTAAAAAGTGCTTTGTTTAAATGTTCTCTGTTTTCATGTTTGCTCAAAGTTAAAAACTATTTTAAAGAGGGGTGTTCCAGAGCTGAGTGGAGTGACTTTGCACCGATTTGGATATACTCCTGACAGAACAGTGATAAAAGTAGCTCCTGCATCTCTCTGAGAGGTTTTGCACTCCTTACTCAGGCAAAATTCTTACTGAGTTCTCTAGGAGTTTTTAACGAATTCACATTCCTATATTCTGACTTGGATATAGTTATATAAGCTTAACCTATAATAAAAGTGTTTAACTTCTGCAAATATATACATATATACTTGCTCCAGATTTTCAGAAGGTTTCATCAAGCACATCTTATACACAGGATCAGTGTTTGTGATCTTGCCTGTGATGTTTTTTAAGAAGTTTGGCAATAACTATTTTGAGTATAATGTTGATTTCATCATCATCATGATGATTTAATCATCATCAATGGAGGTTATACAATGCAGGTTAGCTCAAACAAAAACAACTGTCTGTTTTATGGCATTTTACAAGTGATTATATATGCATTAAGTACCACAGCATTGTTTTTCTTCCATTTTGATTTTTAATATGATAATACTGTACATTAATTCAGAGAGGGGAGAGGAAGTTAAATTCTAACCTTATTAGCACTGACAAAATACAGCGAGTTCGATGGCTGTACAGTTTGTCTTGGTCGGATATGTCTGAGAACAGATGTGGGCTCTCTTGGATTAGTTTTTCGTTCTTTTGACATGGTCATTTCATTCTGGATTAGATTTTTCATTCTTATGACATGGATTTGGCACATGTTGCATTGATCAAAGGGTAAAAGAGGCTAAGCCTATCTCCTTATGTAATGGCTTCATCTTTTGGAGTGTAGTTGCATAGGGCCAGATCTTGATGACTCAGTCGTTTTTAAAAACACTCTTCATCTGTCTTCTAGGCTCTTTAATGCAGTGACACTGAAAATAGTGTTAATTTGCCTAATAAATAAGGGTGGTATAAATAGAGACCAGCTAGTTGAGTTCAGCTAGCAGATTTGTACCAGAGTGCTTAAAATCAGGGGCTGATGGTGACTAAAAGAGGCAGATCTCAGCTATTTGTCTTAATGTTAAGCTTTTCCAAAAGTTTATGTGTAATTGTACTCAAGGCCTGTTGTCATTTTGTGCCATATTTCTACATAAATCTTTTCATTAGTTTACAGTCTACATTGTAAACTTCTGGGGGAAAAAAAAAAAAAAAAAAAGCTTTTTTTTTAAATTTTTTTTTTAAATCCCATTATTAAGTGTCCACAGGAACAAAAAATGCTGTCTCAGGGGATACTATGGGATTTGACCTCAGTTCAGCCACAACAATCTGATTCAAGAGTATGGTAAATCAGCATTTTCAGTGCATGGCTTTATTGGTACTTCCAATGGGCAGAAAACATCAAGGGGAAAAAAAACATACTGTGGTTACTACACCTCCATTTCAGTAATGGAATATAAATACATTGCCTCTGTATTTGAGGCCAGTATGACCTTTATGAGGGCATAAAATAGCATGTTAAAGTCAAAATAATCTCCCTGTATTAAAAGATGAGAGTTTGATTCAGTTGCCAGTTTTCTAAGACTTTGTGAAACTGTTCTTGTGACCTACCTCCTTTCTTGTTGGTGCATAAAATAACTACAGAATCACCACAGATACTATTGTGTATATTGCTTGAGAAAATATCTTTCATTCTTCGTTTGTTCTGGAAAAGCCAACAGCCCCTCAAGAGCCCTCATCCTTGTATGTTAATAATCATACTGTCTCACTCATTTGTAGCTGGTGACTTTTCTAAATATTTTTGATCAATAGAAAGAAGTATAAAAAATCAGTAGATTGCAGCTTGTAGCTGGAATTGATAGATAGTTTAGGTGGCAGGCTTTGAACTCCTTTGGCAATCAGTAGTTGAAAGAAACTACCTTAGTTCCATAGCTAGGATCTTCTGCCAAATTTACCCCGTTCACGTCTAAATCTCTTACATATTTTGAAGGATTAAAGATGAGATTAAAAACTTTCCTCTTGGCTTCAAAAAAAGAACAGAATTCTTTATACAAGCATAACTGACAACCCCCCATGAGAAAAACAAAAAACAAAAAACAAACAAACAAAAAACAAACAAACAAACAAAAAAAACCCACCTAAGGATGTTTCCCTTTTTCCTTAACCATTTCTTTTCTTTTTTTCACCTCATTGTCTTACTTAGATGGCTCTTTACAATATGGTGTTGTTAGACCTTATACAAAGGTTATACTTTATGATTTGACATACAGCATTTTTCTTCCTTTGAACTCCTCTTTGAATCCTTAATTGTTAACAGTGTAGTTAATTCTACATGTTGTGGCAGAATTAATTGTGTTGCCATAACATCATTTTCCCCTAATAAATTTTCCACTATGGGGATTTCAGCACTTCAAAGACGATACAACATACCTTTTGCTAACCAGATGATAAGGTTTCATCTATGCAATGGAGCCAATGATTATTTTTGAACCAACATATAATTATGAAGACACAGTGAGAGAACTTTCAACATGTTCACAAGTGGCAGAACTAAATGCAAGCAGAAATGTCATGTTGGGGTGGAGGTTCAAAGTTAGCACCCAGTCTTCGACTCTGCAGCTGCTATAATTACACAACTCTGTAAATTGGAATCATTTATCCTCTGCCAACTGCAGTAATTAATTTTCTCTTCAGTCAGTGGAGAGGGGATTGATCTTTCCTTTATGAAAATCTTTCTCACGCAAATATCACTTCAATTTTCTGTGTTTCCAGTTCTGGAAATTTGTCCTTCTATAAATCAGGTATTAAAGAGTGGAGTTGCAGTTTCCTTGACTGCATGTTCTTGCCTATGTGGCAGCAATTAAAAATGACCTGAAGTATGGGTTTTTGTCATGGCACTTCAGTACTACCTGACTGAAGAATTAGGCTGGCTTGTGCAGTGTGATGCACAAATGGTGACTGGTGTTGTTTGCATGTAGAACTTTGGCTTTGTTCTGTTAGTCACTAGATGCCAGTTTGTATGTTTTTAATCTAAAGGCCTCTGAAAAATTGGTGAGAATGACTTGTGGTTTGCATCTCATTCAGAGTGGAAGCGTGCCTCCATTCTTATACTGGCTCTGTTTTCTAAATAGGTAACACCTTCGGAAGAAATATTGTGGGGAAAAAAAGCCATATACTCTGAAAGTCAGGGACTTTGTCCTTAGAGGTCAGTTTTCATTTGGGCTGTATATTTGTGTATTCCCTGGTTGCTGCAAAAGGGCTGTTGTCATATACTTACTGCTATGTAGATAGTAGTTAGGAGAGAAAACTAATGTACCACAGACTTTATGTAGTGCTGACTGCTTTGTAGTTAAACAATAGAATATTTTAGTATATATGTATGCACGGGAATGAAAACATGCTACCGTTCCACTGGATGTTTGGTGCTTCTGATAGCCTGAGTGAACCCCTAGTCAGTGACAGCAAATGCATGATGGCAGTTCCTGTTGCTTGTAACTGAACTGATCCCTCATAGAACACAAAATTGTCAGCAAGAACAGAGTCACCTTTGCTCTTCAAAGGGCTGCTGGCTCCAAATACGTGAATTGGCAGGAATCAGGACCTTCAGCCAGGGAGGACAGGACCTGACTTTTCCAGATCTGTTGTCCTTTTGGTTTGAAGAGAGGCACTCCAGTGATACAATGCGGGAGAAGCTTAGCTGTTGTTACCCATGCTGTATTTGTCCTCAGAGAATATGGAAGACTTCTATCTTGTGGCTCCACACAGAGCCCTTCTCCCAAGCAAAAATTTTCACTTTTTTTTTTTTTTTTTTTTTTTGTCTTAAATGCTGGATTCATTTATCCTTTTCACATACTAATTCATGCATTCTGGGCCAGATCTTCCATGGCAGTAAAGCTGTTTGGTATTTTTCTGATAACCTGTTTGGTCCTGGTGAATGCCAAGATGTAAGCTATTCTTAACTGTGTTGAAGTTACTTCATCATCCCAAGTAACTTGTACTAGTGGACCACACCATCGTCCAGGTGCCACAGATTTCCCACCTGAGATGGAAGATGAAAAGCCATGGGAAGGATTTTATCCACTCCTGGTATGTATAGTACTGTTGCATGTAGGCTGGTGAGTCTGGAGTTGCCTAATACTTGATTTTTTGTAGTTCAGTGTGATTCTCTGAGTGAAGATAACGCACAAAGGATCAGAGGTGAGGCATAATTCTACAAGGGTATAATCCTAGTACAGGGCTGGCTCCATTAGCTCTATGCTGTTTCCGCAGCACCTTTACCTTTGTTACCATTCGGTGTTTGAGGTGGGAGTGAGGACATTTTAGGGTATAACCATATCCTCGATATTGTGCCCTTGCAAGGCCTAAAAAGCTTTGATGTAATAGGCAAGTTAATGCAATATGGATAGACTCCATAATATACCAGTATCTGGAGGGGTAATTTAAAACAGTCTTCTTAAAGACAGTTTCCCAGCAAACAAAAGTAAATAAAACCACAGGAACTGGAACACTTGTAATGTAAAAAGTGAACAAATCATCCCTCTTTGCTTTTTCTCTTTCAGCCTATATAAATGAGATATTTATATATTAGTAAAACTACTGTATATACAGTAATAATGATGGCTTTGTGTAGAAATACAATTTTGTTTACCTTTTGATCATAACAGAGAAGTGGGGATTTTCTCTACAAAAAGAAATTCACTACATTTCAGTTTGAGATATTTGATAATCCTTCTTTGTATCAGAGTTTAACACAGTTAAAACACATCAAACATGATCAAGCTACAGTTATCAGCAGAAAACAGCTCAAGTGAAATTATTAAAAATCCTTTGAGTTTCGAAGGCAGGAATACAGCGTGCTGCTATGGTGTTTAACTTCATATGGTGATTCAGAATGATCTGCTTCCAGGCCTTGATCCTTGCATATTTATACTTGCTTTATTGGTGTTGGAGGTTTTGTTTGTATTTAATAATTATGCAGCTCAGAATGGATGTTGACTGCATTTCTGTAAGTTTTTAGAAATCACTATTGGTTTGGACAGGCAAAGCCCACATATTGACAGTAGACATGCATTTGAACTCAATATATTACTTGTATCTGGGAAGCCTGGAGCAAAATCCTCAGGTGGGGTAAATCACCATAACTCCTTTGACTTCCATGAGATAAAGTTGATTTTCACCAGCTGGGAATCTAGACTTTGTTTTGGTTTCCCATTTGACTAAACTGAGCCAAAAGAAAAAGAAATACCTTATAGATGCATGTTTTTCTTGAAAAAGAAATTAAAAGAAAAAAAATCTGAGTGGGGATTGTAGTAAATGAGCATCTCTGAGTGGAACAAAGGAATAGAAGAGAGGGGCTAATTGTTTAATTAGTAAATGTCTGCTTGGTTAATGACATATTAATGAGTTTTTAAGACAGTCATATCATTTACCATAAAAGACCCATGTGCATATCCCTGGATGTACTGTATAATTAAGTAATGTGACCCATAGGAGTTCATCATTTAAAAACCTGTCAGCTGTCTCATGTTTGGTAGCAGATGAGTAAGCTGAGGAAGAGCTCACCAGGAGGACTCAGGAGTTTAAGTCCAAAGTATTTCCCTGCATAAAATCTGTTGATCTGTCATCACTGTAGTATCTGTACACGAAGGCAGCATGAATCAGGATTTGTCCAGCAGTCCATCAAGTTGTTTATTACCAGAAAGCTGTTTCTGGGAGGTGGTGGATCCCACAGGCTTCTCCCTTAGCTCAATTCCATCATCTGTTGCAGAACAAGTGAGGTGTGCAGTGTGTTGGCCCTGGGCCGAGGCAGGAGGTTTACCCAGAGCATGATGGAGTTCTTTAAGACACTTTATCTCAGCTAGCAAGAACTCACTCCTTGTAATAAATGTACTAACAAAGTGTGTTGTTCTCCTCCTAAAGAATCCTTCTGGCTCTGACTACAGTGTCTACCCTTTAAAAATATTTCCTCTCTCCTTTTCCCTAGTCCCACTTCTGGGCAGCAGGAGGCCTTGTTTTTCTGTCACAGAATGTATTATTTACCCTTTTCACATTTCAATACTGTTTTGTAGAACATTGCAGCATGTTTCTTACTGTTTCTGTTTCTTCAGCTTTCAAAGGTAACATGCATTGAGAGAGGTGTGGATATTAGAAAGTGCTTGCAGTCACCTTCAAAGAGGGGTGCAAACATCAGGATCATTCATCCTTTCTGTCTTATACATAAATATATGTCATTGCTGGGGTCCAGATTTGAAAGTTATCCAAGTTTGCTTCAGTTGCAGGATGTATGGGTGTAAACTTTATGCTCTTTCCTGGAGCTGTCTTAAGTCACTGAAAGACCACAAACACCATACTTGCACCATACCTACACCATACACAGAGAACACTAATTGCGTGCCTAGTTGATGGAAATGTGCAGATCCAGTGCAGACCAGTTATACAGCATGTGCAGTAATTCTGATGCAGTTAGTGTTAGACATCTTGGCAGAGGTGGTGAAGACCCTTAATTCTTAGAATTCAGGACTTGGGCTTTCTAGGTGCATGTTACAGTAGCGGAGTGCTCTCAACATTTATGCTTTCTTTCATAAGCAGCTTTTGGAGGGATTGCATGAGGGCCATCTCTAGAATTGTAGGCTTTTAATGCAGGTAATTGAAATACAACATGTTGTATTTCAATTAATTAATTAATACAACAGTTGTACAGATACAGCGCTACTGTGCTGTCATTTGGAGTCTAGCCCAAAAGTAAGAAGACTAAGAAAGGTCTTTGGGTGCCATAGTACATGATTAGTAATTAACAAAAATATCGGCATGGGGAAGAAGATCAATGGGTATTTTGAGGCCGTTTTTCATTTTTTTTTTAACTTTAAATTTTATTAAAAAAAAAAAACTTTTTTTTTTTTCCAACTAATTTTGTCACAGATGTGCTGTGAACTAACAACTGTGAACTAAGTTTTTTTTTTCAAAGTATTTTTCAAGCAGGTAGCATGTTATTTTAGAAGTAGAGTAATTTGCAGAATACAGGCCCTTCCCTTACCCATTTCCTAAATGTGTGCATTGAGCACCATATATAACTCTAGTTTTAAATCTATATAGAAGCCAAAATAAACAATCACTCAGTATAGTATGTCTCCCAAATACATGGTGTAGAGGCCACAGAAAAAAAAATGCATAGACTATATACATTTTCTTTTTTCCAATTTATTTTCTGGCAATGGTAAGCAAAGTACCATTGCTCCTGATAGATGAAGTTTGAGAGCAAATATTATGCACTGACTAAGGGCTTAATTCTGATCTCCCCTCTGCTAGTGTGTATCATTAATGATTCATTGCATATTTTGAATAATAAGCTGTCTGCATAGTGGAGGGCAGAACATAGTCCTAGGAGACTATTGCATGTGTGATGCATTAAGAATTATATTGAGAATGTGTAACTTATTAAAGTAGCTATCTTGGGTTAAGGCACTATTGGGGTGTATGTGTGTCTATGTAAAAATTAGGGGAAATTAAAAAGTGATCCTAGGCAAGGCAAAGAGACTATAAAAATATAAACTTAGGGAAAAACTATTTTTTTAAAAAGACATGAAGCATGGCCTTTGACTCCTGAGTTAATAACATTCGAGCAAAACTGACAAAATGCATTTTTTGCCTGTTCTAGTTAGATTGCCATTATTTTATCTGTTTAAAGTATAATCTCTACCCTGTAAAAATGAATGTGAAAATTGACTGATTTGGGCAGCAATCTGCTCTCCTAGAATCATGAGTATAATGAAAAATGAATAATATTTTATGTGTCTATAAAATATATTCCTATATAAGAGAGCATGCAGATCTTTGGAAAGTCACTGTGTGTATGATCTATACACAAACATGTACGCACTCTGCATCCCATGTCTGTATGTATAATTGGTACACATCAGACTGCAAAAATGTTTGTCCTCGTGTTCTCAAGTAGGTATGTTTATAGTAAAGTAAAACTAAAACAAGATGCCCCAAACATTGCCTCTTTTTTTTTTTTTTTCTTTCTTAACTTTCTCAGTATAGTTCATGTCTTAGCTTTGATTTAAAGGTTAAAATAATCTGCCCCAGCTGAGAAGCTTCATTAGTGTATGTACTGTGTTGCCTATTCAAAGGGCATGCTAATGCAACACTATCATTATACATTATATTTGCCTTTTAAATGTATTTCATCATACTATGCTTATGTATATTATGATATTATGACTATGATACCTATTATGATTATGCAATACAAAGATGTTGAATGAAATCGTAGCATAACTGGGGCAAATTCACTCTCTCAAGTCAGGAAAATAAAAAATTAGGTCTCTAACTGTTAATTTCCTACATTCTACATATACAGGAAAATTTATACTTGCAAGAAAACACTGCTTTTAAGAAATATCTACCACATTTCAACTCTTTTTCTAAAAATACCTTGTCAGTCTCGCTTGTATATAGCAGGATCACCATGTCCAGATTGGAAGGTGCAGACATTTCTGCTTTTTCCATGCTGATGGTTGACACTCAGAATGAAGGAAAACAGAAGGGAGAATGAGCTAGAAGTGCAAAATATAATGACTGTTGGCCTTTTACACAGGAATTCATGCTTTCCATTCTCCATCCTGTTTCAAGCACTGGTAGGAATATTATTTATAAATAAAACAGGCATATAGGAAATTGAGTTTGGTCCAGTAGTGCACTTGTACCTTGAAGACTGTGGCTAGCTGGGAGTAGTGCTGTTGTAGTTATATTGTAAGATTCTAGTAATTGCTTGAAGTAACATGTGCTGAAGTGCTGTACTTGAAGGAGGACATGGAGCCAAACCTTGGCATTCTTGCAGACAAATTAAAAAAAGAGATACTTTTCTGCTTTATTAGTGCTCCCCTCTGCTAATTCATTTTGTGTATTTGGAATATTGGGGATAAATATTAGCACTGGTACGTGTGGATTTCTTATGCTGGCTTCTAATGCATCCTGTTTTATTTGTATAATATACATGGATAATAATAGAAGAGGAAAAAGAAATACAATTGTTCATATACGGTAGCAGATACAGTGTTGTCTGTTCTGGGAGGGAAGAAGGAGGGTTATTTGATCTGTGTTTTAAGAGAAAGTGATACTGTGAAGTTGCCTAAGTTTGTAAGCTTTTCCTTTGAGGGAGATATGTGTGCAATCTGCATGCCTGGCTAGCTCTTTGATGATAAATTTGGACTCAGTTTTTAGTCAACTACAAGAAGGTGCCAAAAGCATTGGCATCTGTTTTAGAAAATTGGCAGAGTTTCCTTGGCTGCAAATTCCTTTATACTGTCTCATTACTTTACTCCTATCAGCTTTTACCTGCATGAAAAAAAGACCAAAAGAAAAAGGCAAGAAAACCCTTTAAAACTTAAGTAGCTATTACAACAACAGAGCCTAAACCACTCAGGGTGAAGATTCTATAATTTCCACTCTTTACACATACTAGGTGCAATCAAACAACTTGAAGCAATAACACAGGGGGAAATATGTTTTACATAACTTGACTTCCAAATAACGATTATCCCTTCAAGGCTATTTGTTTTCCCAAGAATCCTGCTGATTATAGGCTCTGTGTTAAACCTGTTTCATATGATAACCTAGCTACACCCTGGCTTCTGTTACATTAACCAAATTATGTTTGCTGTGAACAGGCAGGAACTATGTGTCTCTCCTGCAAGTTGAAATGTTGCCTTAAGTGGGAACCTTATTGATTTCAGTGCAGTCAAGCCGTCACCTCTCATATTGTAGTTGGCTATGTGTGACTGTTTAGTTCCCAACTACATTGGTTTTGTTTTATGGTGAACAGGTTCTTGATTTTTTTTTCTTTAAGAATTCATTTGATAGTCTTGCAAATACGAGGTGGAATTGTGCTCTGTTCTGAATTAGGTGACAAAATGAATGGGAGATACTTTACTACATCTGTAATGTATCATCTAAGGATATATGAAACGATCTAAGCAGATCTGAAGCCTTGAGATCCTAGTTAGCTGTCAAGAATCTAGCCTCTGTCTTTTGTAATAACACGTAGTCCCAAGGGAAATTGCATTCACATTTCATGCTTGTTGCTGCTGTCTTTGGACTGGTACAGGTGACGTTTCTGGGAGAAGAAATACCTCAGTTTTACTTTTAATCTATTTAAAATCATTTAGGGCTGTCACTGCAAAGCAGCTTGGGTTCTTAGTGGAGGTATCAGCAACCCTTACTGAACCTAAAAGGAAGCTGGTTCTTGGCTGGCTTTCCCTTTGCTGGGAACCTGAATTCCCTTTGAACTGTTTCTGAAGGCTGTCTTGCATCAAATTTGTAGTGTTCGAAGGAAACAGCTTTGAAAAGAAACTCATGGTGTTTACTAGTTCCTGGAAGATGCAGGTCTCTCCAGCAGTTTGTAGGTACGCATTTTTTATCTTGCCATTCTTCATTATGCCCTTTCTCTGTTGGACTTTGTTGTTGCTTCCTAAAATGGAGATGGATTCCACCCTATCTTGAACTGACTGCCTGTGTAAAATAGATGAAGAACTTCTAATTTGTGTGACAGAGCAAGAGAAAGCAAGCTCAATATACCAGATTACTGTATACAGTAAACATTTTTGCAGTATATAATTTTAATGGCATTTTAACAAAACAGTCATACTTCTTTACACTTGTAGCAGATGCATGGTGAGAATTTAAATCTTTGTTCTGTCATACATTCAGTTATGATTCTTTTCTCTTATTTCTGATGTAAAAACATTTTATCAGATGGCTATTCTCGTGACATAAGTTAAAGAAACAGGGAAGGAGGGACCAGAGAGTTACCAATCTGTTACTGTCTGCTGAGACAGCACAACAATAAAGAAATAGTTTAGAAATATTGTCAGAAATATTGTCAGGAAAAAGGTCCAAGTGAGAACCTGTTAATTTATGTATTTCAAAATTTAGGCGTTGTGTAAAGATTTTGTTAGAAATTACTCTTTTTTTTCTTTTTTTTTCTTTTTTTTTTTTTTTTTATTGCCTTAATGCCTATTTTCCTGTGGGGTTTTATATGTTTAAATGATCAGCGAAGGGAAGTAAATGATGTGTGAATTAGGTGAAAAAACATATAACATAAACAGCAAATATTGTAATCTGTTTCCACAGATATTTTAAGGAGTATATTATTTGATTTTTTTGTGTGTGCAATTTATTTGTTGAATATTTTCAAGAGCAACAAATATATATTACTTTATATATATATATATAAAATTTTATATAATACATAATTACTAATAATAATTAGTAGTGCGTGCTGTGTAAAAAATAATATGCCTCTGTGCTTTTCACATTTGTTAGGGACAATTTATGCCCTGTCATCAAAATAATTTTGTATTTCATAATAGGGAATGCTGGAAAAATAGCAAGTTTATATAGAGACATGTTAAAACTGAGACATGTTACGTGCTTTTTTTCCTCTTATTTTAAAACCCAAGAGGTATTTCCTGCAGTCATTTAAGAGTGACTATTAGATTCACTTCCCATTGCAAGTACTGTAGAACATCCATCTTGTCGCAGTGTCCTAAATATTGCTCATCACAGCAGCTCTACAGAAACCTTAAGGGGTCAAAGAACCATAATTCATGCTTTCTGCCATACAAATGGCCTACCAGGTGATTTAAGGACTTGGAACTGTACAGTGCAACTCAGGGCAGTAAGGTAAAATGCATGCTTCTGCATGTGTTCTGGCCTTCTACTTTTTTTGGCTTCTTTAGAGGAAAGGTTAGTAATCAAAATAGAATCACACATCTGTCACTGACTTTGTAAGCAGTAGTGGATATGCTTAATATTTTGTGACAAGTCATGTTGTGACAATATGCACTGAGCTCTCATTGTCTTCCCTATGATTTTGGCTTGATGAAGGATTGAATAAATTGGTTTTACATGTCACATTGCCTTTTAATAAAACTGACAAAATTATTTGTCTGTTTCATGGGTGCATTTATGGAATTTGGATATTTTGAAATATATAAGTAGGAAATACTAATACTTAAATGTAATTGCTAGTGATTTTTACATTGGAAAGTCCTACACCTATGAAAGGTGGAGCCAAGTGACTAGGATAAGGAGGAAAAGCTGTTTGTGGCCAGATATATGTATAGCAGTAAAAAGGTTCATTCTATTTATTGAATTTTATTTGCTGTTTGTTTGAACCATGTGGTGACAAGCAGTAGCCTGTTACTATGTAGTTATTGGGACTGTACTTGTGAGAGGGATAAAATAGATGAGAGGCTTGTGCATGCAGACATCCACTTGTGAGTGGAGTATTGAGACAAGTAGTCTCTTAGGAAAGCATAAGAATCTTTGAATTGCGTAGTTTTATAATCTGAAACAGTGGAGAAAACAACTTCTGGTGCTCCAGTTTGTGGGGTATTGCCAGTATATGAGTCTATTATGAGTATATTAGTTTTATTTTTCTTTTGTTTGGTTGTTTCTCTGTTTTCTGAAATTATAATAAATGTTTCCATGTCCCTTTAAGTATTACAGGAAGGTTCTGAATGGATTGAGTGATCTTCACAGGTGTTCAGACAGAAGTCACAGAGGCTGTTTAAAGCAACAAATACATGCACAACTCTGGATTGTAAAATGAAGTCATGATTTAAATTTATTTTTTTATTTTTTAAAGTAAAGTACACATAAGTAGATTGGGAACTGCCTTCCAGGTAGTACTGGCAATCAGCACCCAAGCTATGCTAAGAAAGTGGTGGGTTCTGTACATTCCAGCTGCAATGCAGACTTGAGAAGGATGTGGAAACTTTACCCTCTTTCCCCAGATTCCATAAAGTGACATTTGATGCTTAGTGCACAGTTCCCTCCCACCTATTTTTTTCCTCTTTTTTTTTTTTTTTTTTCTCCCTGTCTCTTTCATCTGTCTGCTTCTTAAGCAAGATGGAATTACTAGAAAGAGTTTTATGTCAAGAAGGTCGAGTTATTGAACTTTAAGGGGTATCAATTGCAATTGGATGGCAGCCCAATAGGAGGATCTCTTAATGGGGTGGAATAAGAAACTTACTTTTTAGTCTGTTTAAAGGTAATACTTAAATATGTGCTCCAAGGAATCAGTCTTTGATTTAGAATATTGTGTCTCCTGCTTTTCTGAACGTGCAGGCCTTAGATCTTTCTATGATTAAACTATTTTTAGCTGATGAGAACTACTCTGAATTTGATTATAGTATTTTTTTTTCCTTAAACCCCACCTCATTTGAAGATGGAAATTGTTGGGGATTTTCCTTCCGTTAGCTTTTTGGTGTATTTGAAAGATCTTTCTCACTTTCTTCTTTGTTCATCTTTACTTACTAATAGCTAGAAATTTCCTCTGAAAGTCAAAAGCATAGAAATAGTCCTAGTTCACTGGATAAGCCATGCTGAGTAGCTGTTAGAACAAGAACTGCACAGACACTGCAGAACTGGTACATAGAACAAGAAATGGAAGTATTGGTCTCTTGAAGGAAAGTAAAGGAGCAAGGGGAGCTCTTTTTTTTTTTTTTTTTTTTTTTTTTTCCTAGAAACTGTGAGTTTTCTTCTCTCATAGACATTCATAGTCCAGATTTTAGTTGCATCTTTGTTTTACAGTTGCGTAGGCAAATTGAAAGGAATTAAATTTGTGGAGGGTAAGTGCAGGTGTGGATAAAAATAACTACGGATAAATAGCTAAATGTTATTAAAAAAGAAATTATCTGAAGGATAATAAACTGTTACAGAAGTTTGGCTTAAAAACAAAGCAAACAAAAAAGAAAAACACTCAAAAAAAACACCTCACAAAGCACACACACAAAAGAAAACAAAGACTGCAAATACAAAGCAATTTTAGATGAGTATATGAATCTAGTAAATTTTTAAGGAATACATGTATAGTCAGTGTAGAATGTGAGTTTTTTTAGACAAGGACTTATCTGTGTTTTGTTTACAACCAAGTTTGTTAATTGAAACTGTCATTCCGCCATCCCAAACAAAGATGGATGGCTCAGCAGTGGATAAGTCTTCTGCTGCTCAACTCTAGACTTTACTGCACAATCACACTTTTTATCCCTGAAGCTGGGGTGGGTGGGGATAGGAGCAGAAGGGGGTTATCATTTCCTGACATAAAATGCAAAACTGCAATAAAATACAGTAAGAAAAAATAGCAGTGTTGGCATAAGAATAAATGAGTATAGACCAACCATAAATTCATTAGAGTGGAAATTAGTAGGAAGTTTCTGTTCTGTTTTGAGAAATGAGGTTCTGGAACTTCATTACTTCATTCTGATGGGAATGGTGGGAGTGGCAAAACCAAAACTTATGTAATGATTGAACGTAACAATTTTTTTGGTAACATTATTGTAATGCCTGTGCCTTGGTTTCAGTTTTCTGTCTTAGCAGGTGGGGTTGATGGTCTAGAGGATCCCAACCAGTCTGATGTTTCTATGACTCATTCCAGTGAAATCACTGAAAATATTTACATTCAGTGGATCTCCATGTTGTCACTGAGAGGGAAGCAATATACAGCATCTAGAAGCTGCTCTGTTGTGGACAGTTGTATAGATTGAATAATAAAAATGGAAGAGAAATTTTCCAATGTAAGCATTACAAATCACAAGGGTGTTTTGTTTTTTTTTTTTTCACTTTCTCTCTCCATAGTTCAGAGTATTACAAAACAAACAAACAAACAACAAACAAAGACTCCAAACACATACACACACACACACACAAAACGCCAGAAAACCACAAAACCCTAAAGCTGTGAGTTGTATATGTGTGAGTGTTAATACAATACTACTAAAATATCAGGCATGAAACGGTGATTATCTTACCATCTATTCATTTAAAGGAATACAAAACACTGTAATTTGAGTGTCATCTCTTACCCATGAAGCATTATTCTCTCTCTTAAGCTTTGATTAGATACATCATGTGCCATTAGATTCCACTACATTACATTTAATTTCTCTTACAAAAAGTAATAATGCTGCACATTAAAGTTAAACCTTAAAAACATGACGGAAGATACTTTAACCTGCATTAAGAATGTATTTAGCTAGTCATAATGCTTTTCTTTCCCCTTAAGATAAATACTCAAACACTTACATCACTTACATAGGCACAATAGTTATGCTAAAACAAATAGATTCCTATAATGAACTACATTCTCTCCTCTCCTCTCCTCTCCTCTCCTCTCCTCTCCTCTCCTCTCCTCTCCTCTCCTCTCCTCTCCTCTCCTCTCCTCTCCTCTCCTCTCCTCTCCTCTCCTCTCCTCTCCTCTCCTCTCCTCTCCTCTCCTCTCCTCTCCTCTCCTCTCCTCTCCTCTCCTCTCCTCTCCTCTCCTTTTTGGCCAACAGTCAAAACCCACTTTAAAATAGCTTAAAAACTTAGGGTTAGATCCAAAGTCCATTGAAGTCAGTGGAGATTCCCGAAGTTTTCAGTAGGCTGAATAGGCTGTTGAAACAAGCTAAAGGCTGACATCTCATTTACTTTAGGGATAATGTTATTTATGTAGGATAAGAGTAACTATAGGTAACATAGTGGGACAAATCCTGCAATCCTTAGATAATTCCTATTTAGGCTGAACTCTCATTCAAGTCATTGATAAAGACATAAATCTTCTATTTTGTGCTTTAATTAACAAAAAACAAAGACATAAATCTTTAATTTCTCATTAGTTGTTGGTATGTGAGGCCAAGTAAGAAGTATTTATAAAGGAAATGCATTTTACTTTTAAATGTTTTGTCTCCAAGAAGTGATGTTCAGAGGATTATGGCATTCATTTCCTTGTCTAATAAGGTTTTATGCCACACCCACAAGCACCATTTCTGAAGTGTTTTAAGGAACATCTTACAACAACAACAACAAAAGCAAATAGCCTAATTTTCATTTCTTTCCCTCTTGAGGCAATTAGGCAATTGGTACTGTTTTGTTTGTTTGTTTTTCAAATACTTATTTTCCTGGGGGAGGCTGACGTTGGTGTGGAGCACTTTATTGCCCTTGCTGCAGTTTTGACAGCAGAAATGAAGGGAAGGAAAGTAAGAAGGTAAGAAAAGGATGAGTAATGGTCCTGGGCCAGGATGGACAGAAAAGGCTGTTTGTCATTTCCACTCCAGTGATACTGACCTGTTCCCAAGACACTCCAGTGCTCTAGCCTTTCCAGTCCCTCACTGTGAATGGAAAATTGACAGAACTCTTTCTAAGAGAAGGAGTCGGTGAAGTAAATCTCTGGAAAACCTTTCCTTCTCTTCAAACAAACTTTGTTACAAAAAAAATGCAATTTTGCAATTAAAGAGGGTTAAAGAGAGAATTAGAGTTTTGCTGGAAAATTCATTAGCTTCTTCTGTCTTAGCTTCTCTTAAATCATTCCTTCACCTGCACACATCAGTGTCCACCAGAACAGCTTTAAATTGTCTGACTACTGTGTATGTGCTGTGTCTTGTCAGCTTCTGAACTCAGTTATGTGGTTTAGTTGTATTAAAAAAGTATGCATTTGAACCAGTCCTATGAACAGCTCAACATCCTTCCAAAGTCCCCTCAGAGACTTATCTATTTATTGACCGATTCTCTTCTTCCATTTTAGAAACTCTCTTTAGAAACTCTTCTTTAATTACAAAGGAGTATCTGAAAGGAGGAGTTGCTCATTTTAATGCTCACTTTGACTATGGCATAGGAGATAGTCATCAGTTGGTCCTCATAATTTACACTTAACCTTTTAGTCTTTCATGTTTATTCACTCTCTGTTGTATATAACATCATTACTTTTGTTTTTGTCACTAATATCTATATCAAAGACATAAGTTGTGAGGATACGTGTAATGACAGTTTTCCAGTGGGATTCCGAACTGTATTTTCTTCTGAAACTGAGATGTAACAGTGTTGATGTGTGTATACCCACAGTTAGAAAAAATATGAAAAGACTGCAATTTTTTAAGCTCTAGCTCTTCATATTCAGTGGCCCTGATAAAAATGACATTTTCTAATACTTATCAGCCAAGATTATTTACAATATAGGCAGGCTAAAAGGGGTGAAGAAAAGGTCAAGAACTGTCACGAACACAATGAGCCAAATATTTTTCAAATAAGATACAAGGAAAAAGGACATGAGTTCTTCAGGGATTAAAAATGTTTAACATTTTGTGAATTTTTGAATTATGTCTACTGGTGACTGTGGTATTTTTAAGTGTGAACTCAGCTATGATTACCTTTGTTCCTGTCCATAGGAGAAAATAACTTCACTTAAGTCATTGTTAGTTGCAGCTGAAAAATATTGCTCTGTTGCATCATGGCTGGTTACAATATTGTGTGTTGTAGTGCTAGGGATGACGTACGATTTAATGCATTCAGTGTGGATGATAGCCGGTAGAATAACTGTGGAAAGATACTCTGACTTCATGCTCATCAGCATGCCCCCAAGACATAGCTGCACTTAGTGCTCCACATTTGATGCTAGTTTTGTGGACCTTTCAGATCTCAAATTTTTGAGGGCTACCAGGTTCCCTGAGAAAAATCCTCCATTTATTGTGTCTCTATGAAGTCCCTCAGGCAGCTGTACTCCAAAGAGAATGATTGACGAAAAGTTAGAGCTCATGCAAGTGTTTTAGTAACTAAAGTGCATACAGATTAACCAAACGTTTCACTCCGATATGATGAAGGAATTCTTAACAAATCTGTACAATTTGTTGCTTTACTATAAAATTTAACAACATTAAACATTTGTTCAGTCATGCATGTTGTTGGCTGTATGAAAACATTTTACCAGTTGTAGATGTGCTGGTCCCTGAATGTACCAAATTCCTAGTATGAATAATATTTCAGTGGAAAAGATTTAGGTGATAGGATTTTGGCCGAGCTTAGACCTCCTCCTGAACAACATAAACCAAACCAAAATAAATTGTGTACTAAAGGACTTCTTGAGTAATGTTTGTTCACCATATGTTCTTCAAAAACAATATGACTACAGAGTGCTCATGAGGATACCTTATTACAGTTCATGTAACCAAATAAAAAGAAAATTGATCATGTATTGATTCTAGCTTATTTCTATGTGATCTATGTGATGTCAGTTGTGTCATTGCAACACTTTTCACTAGGAAATTTGCCATTTTTAAATAATTTCCAGAATGACTCCTGAATGCTGGGATTGCAAGTGTAGGAAGGACACTTTCTAGTCAAACCTTACTCAGAAATTTCCACGACACTCAGTTAAAACCTGAGTCTACATGTCATTGATGGATAGCAGAATGAGGAGTATATTATTCAAAAAAGCTAACTCTGCAGGAGGCTTTTTATTTAGGAAGGCTTGATTCTGGTGGAGACAAAAATGACAAAAAATAAAATAAAACAAAAAGAATCCTCAAACCAAAACAAAGCACATAAAAACAACCCTACTCTAATATAAACCCTTTTCTTTGGCTAGTACTGTCTTATCTTGAAGAATGACAAAGATAATTGTAAACCTAACCACAAAGTGCATAGAGAGATTACTTCACACATCATTGAAGTATATCCTGTCTCTGGGGCAAAAACTAACAGTGGTTTAAGAGCATTTAGTGATGCCATACAGGAATTTCTTTTGATACAGTTCCAGCTCCTAGATGTAATTTCCCACTATCAAGTTCACTGATGGTGATGAAGCTAATATCACTGTTCTTAGTTTAAATGTGCCAGAAGGCTCTTTGATAATCCAAAATATTCTGGGGATCTTGACTGTATCTTAAAATTGTAGGAATCTCTCTTCAGGGAGAGTAATTTCTGTAAAATTCAACAGAGCTAGATGGATATAGATAGATAAATGGAGGGGCTGACCCATGACATTTGTGCTAATACTACAGTTTACTTTGCGTATCTATAGCTGTCCAGGAGAATTTTTCCAATAAGAATTTAAATAAATGAATGCTTAATTAGTGATGTTTTCTTTGCAAAAAGTACTTCCTTCTGCATACTCATTCACTTCAGTTGTGAGATAAAGAAATCAGTACAAAGAATGTAATTGTGTTTTTGGTGGGGTTATGGATGTTGAACTGGGGAAAGATGTGGTGTTTGATGGGTTGTGGGTTAGGATGAGGGGTTAGAGTTCTCCAGGACCGCAGACTGAACTTGGTCTACAGTGATATAACTAGTAAAAGACAAAAAACTGTAAAAGAAAATAAAAAACCTGTCATGACCTTTAATAAAAAATGAATCCCACAAGAATTTGAGAATATTCATTTAATATATTCCATATGTTGTAACTATGGCAAAGCTTTCTGAGCCATGAGCTAGCATTCCTAAGTAATTCCCCAAATTGGACTAACTGGCAGGGATAATTTTTTTTAAGTCAACGTAACTGTATTTATAATGTTTGACAAACTAACTGTAGTTTACTTCAGGCTGTTGTATCTGGTTTCTTATGGTATGTTTCACCAGTTCACTTGATAGCCCTGTTGCACAGAACTAGCCAAATCTAATTTACATACTGGAGGCTCTGTGGTCAACTGGAATTATGTCTTTGCCTTGTAATTCTGTGAACCTGGATTCACATGTGATGGGAGTTCAATAGAATAATGTATTTGGTGGTCTCAATTACCAGCATGTCACCAGAAGAAATTTGTCCATATTAGACAAACTACCCAGATTTGATGGAGTCCAGGCCAAATCACATCCTCTGATCCAGAGAAGTCAAGTAGTGGAAGAAAATGGCCTGAGTTCAAACTAGATTAGCTCTGCTCTGGGTATCTAATGTTCACAACTGGTACTTGTAGAGCAGACACTGAGAGCTTCATTGACCTTGACAATACTGTGAAGGCAATATTTTCATAAGAAGGGACAGTTGTTGAAATGGTTTAATATGCATATCACATGGATACTTTATCCATCTTCTAAATTTACTGAATGTCCATCTCAGTAGGTGTTTTTATTGTATTTTCTAAGATATTTACAGAGCAGTGTCCTGCCCAAGTCTAGATCAGACTTTTCATAGAACTGCATCAAAACTTAGTTGCTGTACACCTGATAGAAATAATTGACTTTCTTGAAGGTTTAGACTTGACTGATTTTCTTCAGTTTTCTAGGTGACAGAAGAGCCTGTACATTTGTACCTTTAAGAATGTGTAGATATGAAATAAAAAATCCCAGAAAAATGTAGATTGAAGGGAACCTCTGAAAGTCATCTAGTCTTGCTTCCTGCTCAAGGTTGCCCTTTTCAAAGTAGGATTAGGATATTTAGCATTTTCACATGCTTATATTTAAGCATGTGAAAATCCCCAAGATTGGAAGTTCCTCAGCCTTTGGGCAACTGTTCCAGTGTTAAACTTGCTTATTGTTTTTTCTCATGTCCAATTGGATTTTCCCTCCTTACTATGCTTTGTGACTATTACTTTTAGTCCTTTCATTATGTGCTTCTGGAAAGTCACAGTCAATTTGTTTCTGCTTCTTTTCTTTACCTCCCTGCTTCTTCATTCTTTTGGAAACCACTGCTACAGATGCTTAGCAAGTCCTTTTGATTTGACCTGAGACTTTTTACTGTCAAATTTTCTTAATGCTCTTTATGGAGTTGAAAAATAGGAGACTCAAAATTGACATAAAAAAATAATATATATCTTTTCAAAGGATTTCTTTAGATATAGGAAGAAAAATTTCCTATCTTGTACCTGTCCCTCATCGAAATGATTGAAGAGATGGACTACTGGTCTAAACATGTGCTTTAAAGGTAAATAAAATTATGAGCCAAATCTCATCTGCTGGACAGCTCAAGGTAAAAGAGGCAGTTGCACTGTGTTAGGGATGAAAAGAAATGTAGAGTCAATATCTTGTTGGTGCTAGTGCAAATCTTATAGAATCATAGAATATCATGTGTTGAAAAGGACCCACAAGGATCACAGAGTCCAGCTCCTAAACTGTATGCTAAAGTTTGTGAAAGTCTTTCACTTAAGAAAAATGGTAGACACTGAGACTGATGGGGTGTTCTTTATACATTCAGGGTAAATTTAATTTGTAATGCAATTAAAATGCATTAATGTTTAAGAATAATCATCACAAAACCGAAAAAAGTTGAAATTTATTTTTGAATACTCCTAACTAAGCTGATTTTTTTTTCCATTTACATAAGAGTTAATATGCTCAGACACAAAATCATATGGTATCAGCAGCAGATTATCATGTGAAGAGATTCTGCGAAATGCCTTGGAAGGAGTGTGTTCTTCTAAAGTGTTATGGTTTAAGACAAAAAGACAGCGTGGAGGTTAAGTGGATTTGGATACCAAGGCATTTTGATCACAGATGCATGCAATTTTGTGATTTACAAAATGTCCCTGTTATTTTGGGAGAGAAACCACAGTCCAGGAGAGACCAGGAGAGAAGCTGTGTGAGTCAGGGTAGTTGTTCCTTACACAACTTGCTTGTTATGAGAGAGAGAGGCCATGGCCTGCGGACAAGGTCAGATGAGTGAGTGTAGTGTTTCCGGCAGTGCTGTGTATAGTCCTCATGCAGAGCTGTGGGGACCCTTGGGTTCTCCTCCCTCCCCAGAGGCTGGGGAGATGGTCCTGGTGCAAGGCTGTAGTGTTCCCTCCCCAGAGGCATTCTGCGGGGTACTGGGAAACTGTAGGATGCAGGAGTACTCTTAGATCTTAGGTATAAGATTGGGTAGAGGATGCCTCACTGCTGATTAGTCTGCGTAAACTGTGCTCTCATTTTCTGAGTTACTGTCCCCACTGGTGACAGTCACAATTTGCTTGTTCCAGACACTTCTGGAGATGTTTGCTCTTCTTGACTGACAATAAACAGGCTGTTTGCATAGTTTGGCTATCTAGTTTTTTAAGCACAAAAAAAACTGCTTTTTTTTTTTTTTTTTTTTTTTTTTGTGACAATTGGATAATCTTATTTAATCTACTTTTATCACAGCAAAAAATTGGTTAGATTTCAGAGACTTATGCTAAGACTTGTGCTATCTGTGCCTAACTTGTACTAAGTGCTACTTTGTAGTCAGCTTATTTGTTAGCTGACACAGTCTGTGTGCAGTCTCAGACCTCTGATGTAGCTGTTCTCTTCTACAGAAGTATGAGGCTACTTGTACTAGTAATATTTCTCATACTAGTATTTCTACATGCCATAGAGTTAGAAAATGTTTCTGACTTGGACAAGACAGATTCCTATCTTCAGGTGAAAATAAGTGGACCTCACCTGCTCACAAGGTATGTGTTGTCTGGACCAGCATTCATCTTAAGAATATATCAAGAGGGAAAAGAATGCAAATAATAAGTGAAGTTGTATGAAAAATAACGTCATTAAAAGGAAATAAAAAAAACCCTTCCCCTCCTCCTCCCTTCTCCCCCGCCCCCCAAACAAACAAACAAACAAACACACACACAAACAGAACCCAACAAAGTAATCGGAAAACCAAACCCACTTGCAGACCAAATTGAGAACATTGAAAATTACAGAAGAGTCCCCAAGCAGAGATTGGAGCCCTGCAGTAGTGGCCTCACTATGGTAAACTAAATCATCTGTACAAGCTGGTTTCAATAAACCATTCAACGTGATAAAGGGGTGCTATTATATTACAAAGCCCAGAAGGCTCTTGTACTTCCACTATCACGAACCCAATAGGTTAAAAATATTTTAATGCAACTGGCATAGCTTTCTACAGTGAAAACAGAGCTACAGGCAGAAAATATCCCTTTATTAACGTATACAGTAGGTCACCAAGACAAATTAGAAGGAAGTAATCTGGTTTGTTCTGATCATTCAATACTGTGAAAACAGTTTAAGAAACTATGTATAAGCAGCTGGGAAGCAAATAAGTTTTATAAGAAGTCTTGTAATAAAAAGTTTCTGCTGAAAAATGAATTGCATGCTTTCAATGAAGAGGGCCTCTCATGATGCAGTCATGTTTTCTACCAGAGGGAGAGTTAGCCCAGAATCAGCCTCTGAAGAGAAGAGTTCTTGCCACCTTGCAGTTACTGTTTTATTTTTTCCTTCCTGCCTTCCTGGCTTCAGTACTAGTGATGTTACAGAAGAGAAAGACAGTTGCCTGTGAACAATAAATCCCACTTTGAAACATCCGCTGTTCTTGGAGTTTTGTATTGCCTCTGTAGTCATTTGACATTGAGTAAAGAAAAAAGAAAAGAAAAGAAAAGAAAAGAAAGTATAAAGACAAAACAAAGTCTGTGAGCCAAATGCCAGAATCCTTACTCACACTCCATTCCTTGCTTGTTCATGAAAAACGTTCAAGAACGGGAAGAAAGGGAGAGGAAAATGCTGTGAATTTCAGCTCCTCACGGTTTCCTCTGAACTCTCTGGTTAGAATGGTTAGAATCCCAGGAGCTCCCATCCTCAAAATTTGCAGTGCAAATTCTAGGGGATCTGAAAGTATCAATCAAATATGCATGATAGTGTTTAATGGTAACCCTGTGGCAAGATAGTCCTGAAGCTGCCTGATTGTGTATGGTGTGCACATAAGGGGACTGCTGGGCTGAGCAGGTTTCTTGGGAGTGCAGCTCCAGTGGATAGAGTAAAGGATCAGCAGGGCATGATTTCTGTCCCAGTCTACGCAAGCAAAACTTCCAGTTGGACAAAAACCTGAATCTTTCTCTTGACAGTTATTTCTGCAAACCCCAGATGGACTGGGAGAAGAAAGAGATTTCATAGACAGTCTGTCTTAGCCACACCAGGTGATAATGGAAGGGCAAGCTCCCGTTGTTAGTAAAGCCTTCTGAATTTTCTGTGTGCCACCTGTGGAAGTCACAGGATACTCAACAAAAATGAGGGAGATATTCTTACGTGTTAATACAATTCATGCAAGAGGGAGCCCTCACTTTCTGTAACTCTGCTGTCAGTGAGGCTTTCTTTGTGCAGTGATCCATATTTTCAGCAGTTGTGAACAGGCATGGCTCCTCCAAAAGTCCACCCAGCCTTGTCTGGCTACCCTGGTTGAGGGACTAGCCTGTAGACACTATGAGGCTTGATATGGAGTACCTGTGGTTGTGTCAGGCCTTCAGGAGACTAAAATCCGTATAGCTCAGCCCCTCTCAAAAGAATCACTCCAACAGACACAGGCTGCGCAGTTAGCTCTCAGATTTTGCTCTGATTCACAGTATCAGAGACACCAATTACCCAGAGCCACATACAGAGCCTTATGTGTATCATTGTGCCAGTTATGTATGCATACATTTAGTCATCACCGGCCTCCACCACAAATCTCCTGCTGTAATCATGGCAATTAGTTATTTTATGAACAACATGAGGATAGTGTGACATATTGAGAGCTCTCTCTCCTGTCCCTCCTTTCCTGCAAATCCTTGATCCTGCAGTATTCAAGAAAGAAAAACGAATTCAAATATTAAGTAAAACTTCTTGTCACAACAAATATGGAATAAAAAAATGATTTGAAATACTCAGCATCATTTATGATGTAATCTCCTGGCAATAGAAAGCTGGCAATGTGCTACAGTCATGCTTTCAATTACATTACTAAGTAATCACACATTAAAGTCTAATGGCAAATGATTCTTTATTCCCAGGGTGCCCTGTCCAATTGTTTTCTAAATTGGTTTCAGGAATAAGGATGCAAGCATGACTGCAAAAATATTATTTATGGTTTGGAAGTCATCTTTTGTATCTTTTTTTTTTTTTTTTCCCTATGTGCTTTCTGGCAGATATTTCAGAATGTAGTTTATTATTCCTAGGTTCATGTTTTAGTTTGACAGTTAAGAAATGCTTAAGCTTCACGATAAACTTGGTTGGATTGATAGATAGAGTTGTCAATTTTGCACTGCCACCAAATATATTGCTTGTCCCATAAGAAATGAATATTCTCTGAGGAAAGACGTCTGCCAGTATTCAGTACTTTTGCCTTTCTATATGCACTTGCATCTCCCCTTCTCAGTGCCTGCAGCAACTGGTATACAGTGAAAAGAATGTACAGGCTTTGTGTCTTGACAATACTAGAGTCTTCAAATATGACAAAACATAGTATTTGTTCCTTCTCTTTATAAAACAAAAGAAAAAGTAAATGAACTCCCTGAATAACAGAGAACCTTGAACTTCAAGATAATTCTTGAAGCTTCAGGAAAGTAAGGATTAAAATAATGGGGGAAATTCATGCTAAATGAAGTTTGCTTTTAAATTTCACATTGCATGTTGGAAAAGTATATTTATACAGCTGACATTTTCATTTTTTCAGCATCACAGTTTTAAAATATCTTAGCTGTCTTTACTTTTGCCTTAATGAAGAGGATTTATGAATTCAACTGCATTTTTTGCATAACGCAGGAAAAGAAAACATTTCAAGTCATAAGGTCTAATCAATCAATTTAAGTTCTTCAAAGGTTCACTAACTCTTGTGGTTATTCTTGGGTGTTACTCAGGGACAAAGAAGGAAGAAATGCAAAGGATGCTTGTGTGAAGAGAATATGCTATGAAAAGGTCATGAAAAAAAATGAAGGTTTGCTGAAGCAGCAAAGATCATGAGCATAAACCATTCATCTGACCTCTTTTTCCCCAGCATGGAACCTAAGTCCTGAAAAATCTAGGGCAGCCCAAATCTAAGTCTCTCTGTTTTCCTATTGTCACCACTCCTACTTATGGGAAACTTCTGTGTTGTATGATATCTACAGATAAGCAAAATTTTATGTTGTTATTAACACTAATGTGTGTGCATGTATGTGTGCAGATATAGAATGATTCATAAGTTAGTTGTATTACACAGAAAGGTATATAAGAAAGATAAAACCATTGTTGGATTCAAATTTATGGAGCAGATTTACAAGGACTTCTACATTTTTGTAGATTCCTACCACTCCTAGGATTTCTGCCTCTTGTCCTCTGTGTACTTTCCGTACCGTGTGTGTGTCTCATGATGCGGAGGTATTATGGAACTGATTTTTCAGTTTCATTCTTCCCCTCCTTTCCCACCAAGTGTGTCATCTACTGGAATAATGCTTCTACCGGATACATAGACCCAGCAGGAGCCTGTTGTGAACACTGCCAAGCTGCCCCAGAGCCCAGTATGATCCCTGCAAGGTTTGATGAATTCTAAATGTTAATTAAGTCAGATGGCTAGTTTTAGTTAAGACCATAAGTGGGTCTGATCCCTGTGAGATTTTGCTATAGTGAAAATGCAAGTACTAGAAATTATATTACCGTAATGACTTTTGCAGACTCAGCTATATGCTGAGACTGGTAATTGAGCTAGTTGAAGAGGTTGCTTGCTGTGTAGGAGGTGTATTAGGCAGCATTAGACCATAGTAAAGATAATATTAAGCATGGGAATGGAATTCAAGTTAGTGGTTTTGTGGTAGGTGGAACTGGACCTGGTTGTTTGACTTGAAAATGTCTGCCTGCGTTGTACTACAACCCTTGTTATGATCATCAGGACAGACCACCTCTGCCTTGACACGAGAAATGCTTGCTTTGGTGGTGTTTTTCATAATTATTTCAGAATATTCTTAATTACTACCAGAAGATTTTATGAGGTCATTTTTCAGAAGGGGCTTGGCACTGCCCCTTTAGCTCTAGAATGTGCAAATAGTACATGTCGTTTGAGAAAACTATGTCTGGGACCCATACCAGGACAATATTGACCTTACTCCCTGTAGCACTGGGCAAGGAGATGTCTTGCCTCCATGCTGTGAGCTTCACAATATGGACTTCAAATAAGACTCTTAGCCAGACCTTTGACCCAAATCCTGGATTAGACTTGACTGACTAAATTGGATTGCAATTTGGTGTGAGTAAATATGTGAAGTAGTCGTGGATTATTTATTGGTTTTGCTTTCAATGTAAAATGTGTTTTCTTTTATGTGGTGAAATGCTCAGAATTCTAAGTTTAACGCTGTAAATACTAAATTAAATAATATTAATACTATTATTAATACTAATTATTATAAATAATAATAATAATAACAATATAAATAATATAAATATTAAATACTAAAGTAAACAAGTATATGGATAATTTCTTTAAGTGTTCCTTTCTCTCTATCTTGTTAGGGCTCTTGCAGTTCTCTTAAGAATGCCTTGTAATTCAACTAAGGAAGTCTAGAGTACGTTTCTTGCATTTATTAATCACTTGTTGAACTTAGATCAGCTAAAGACAAAAGCTGAAGAAACAAGAATAAGGTTTATAAAAATAGCAATTGCTGCAAGTATACTTTAAAGAAATATTTTTGTTTTGAGATTTTAATGTATCTGCCTCTTTTAGTTAAAAAAAAAAAAAAAAAAACAAAAGAGAGAGAGAAGGAGCCAGAGAAGAAAATGAGGTTGGAAGAGTTCCAAATACTCTGAACCTAATTTTCTGATGTTTGGTTTGTGCTACAAATGTTCAGAAATTAATTAGAAAACTGTCCAAATTCCCTGAGAGTACACTGACATGTTGTCTTTTACCAAAGGTTGTTGCTAACAGTCAGAAGTGGTTCTGGTATAGCGCATATGCAGCGCCTGCTAAGTAGTTATTTTTATTTTACTGTTTGATAGGGCCTGAGGACCTTTAAATAATCTAGATATTTTTTTTTCACGCTAAATGAAGTATAAAGAAAATGGTGGAAAAGTGCCCTTGCTCCAAAACATGGGTAACCTAAAAAGAAGGCATGCACAAGATGCCTTTATTTGCACTGTCTGAGCAAGGTGCTTTAAGCACTTGCCTATCATAAGTACCTAATTTATATCTTGTGAATATGCATATTACTATCTAATTGATCCAAGGTTTCGGTGGCTTATATAAATCACATTTCCTGTCTATGATACAAACAGCAGTGAAAGTCCAATCTCCTGAATCTCAAGCCTGTGGCTCAGCAGCAAAGTCAGCTTAACTTTAAATATGAATCCTCTGCCATTTATTGAAGATTATAAAGCATCTTTTATAAAGCTTTTTTTTTTTTTTATATGAAGATTATTAAGCACCCTCCTCCCCCCCCTTTTTTTTTTCCTTCACAGTAAGTTCAACAAGTTTTACTGTTTGTATAGTTAACATCTGCTTTTTTTAAAACCTTTTTATTTTCAGTTCTTTTTCTGTGGTGGGGAGAGCAAATCCAGTTCCAATACAAAAAGCAGTGTGATTAAGGTCACTACACAGGTGGCTTTTTTCCTGCATTTCATTTCAGGTTAGTGGTTTAACCTCATTGCTGTGCATTTGCTTTAGGTCACAAAACTTTGTGTCAGTTTGGAACACAGGGTTGTTTTTGTGTGTGTTTGAAGTGTATGAGTTTACAAGTTAGGCACTAAATACCTATCAACATTTTAGTCAACGTTTGTTCTTCCAGTTTAAGCAGGTATATTTGAAACATGAAGATTTCATTCTTTAGATTGCATTCAGAGATGTTAAGATTTTCATTTGATTTCATCGTATACAGCTTTATTTTATCAAGCTTGTTCTATTACAACTTCTAAAATCATTTAAAGAAATATCAACGCAACACTTTGAGATGAGAACACATTTAAGACTTTTTTTTCTGTCATTATGGAATAAATTACTATTATTTTTCTTTCCAATGAATATTGAAGTCTTAAGTTCACCAGAACCAACTGCCTTTTTTTCAATAATGTGGACAATTTCTTTTATTTAGGTCCTGGTTCTACTCTGTGCTTATATACTGCTCTAAATCTGGAGTAACTTGAGTGAGTTACAACATTAGATCATTCACAAAATGATAAAAAAGGATTGTTATGACTTCATCATATATATATCTTTTCCTTCATGTACATGAGCTACATTAATTGATTAATTACTGTATGTTTATACCTAGGTATTGACGTAGTTATAATGCTTTTGTAGTAACCAGTTCCCCTTCTTGCATTTTTTCTCCTTCTTATTCTTTTTTTTTACTCTCTACAATAAAAGAAATTCAAGGAAAAGCCAATGACTGTATATTCTGTGCATTAAGGTTGCCATTTGGTGCTCTAATTAAAAAATGCTGCCAATTAGTAACATGATTTCATACAAAGTTTGCATGGAGACCACTAAAAAGACATTGTCCCAAAGCCCGAAGGCAGAGATCATGTTCAGAAACAATCCCTTTTGTCCATGAATAAGCATATTGTTCATTCTTTGGAAAGCTGACAAAGATACTTGTTGCTGACGTTTACATTTTTTTTGAGCTGTTTGAAAATATTCAGTACGATTGCATCCCAAACAGGCAAACCTCTCAGCATCCTAGAGAGTCCCAAAGTGGGCAATGGTTGTTCATAGATCACATGATGGGAGGAAAGGGATTCAGTTATCTGATCACCCCAGAAGCACAGGGATGCATGCTGGTGTTACAAGACAGGGACCCTCCGCTTGGACTAGTTGGGAATATTGGGGTGCAGGTGTGTTCCTGAGGGCAAGTCTCTGCTATAATGTATGGATTACCTGACTGCTGTGTAACACCTCTGTGTCCATGTCTCTTGCCCACAGGACACTGGGCAGCTGGTGAAGATGACTGAGACATGTCCAGTAATTGATTTCTGGTGCATGGGGAAAAGCTGAGATGCTGTTCTGCCAATATGTGAAATACTTCATTGTGGAGAGGGCAAATGATTGAGTACTCATTGTGATACTCTTTGTGCATTTTCTTTAATCCTGGGAGCACTCTTCATTCATTTATATCTTCATTCACTCTTCATTCTGAAGTGTTTCTTCAAAAATACGGCATTCTGTCCTTTTACAATTCTGTCCTTTAACAAAAAATAAAAAATTAAAAATCTAAGGCTCGTCTATACTGTGTCAAGGCCCACAGCGCACTGACAGGTTGTGGTGGCCTTCATCTGTGGTCTTGGTCCATAACCCCTGCCCTATGGCCCTGAAAGTCTATTTAACTCACTCCCTGTCCTCCTCTTTCTGCTCAAGCTGTCATAGGTGTGCCTGTCCCCATATCAGCTGCAGTTATGTCCATGCATGGCCAAGGGCCCAAGGGACCAGGACTATGACCCACGGACTGACTTCATGGCTTTACCTTGGACTGGCCTTGCAAGCATGGACCTCCCAGTGACCACTGGGCTGTGTCTGGCCCTCAGTACCATCATTGGGCCTGATCCAGACCTGTGGATTGACATCCTGGCTTAACCTCAGATAATGCATCATCACTTCAGACTTGCTTGATGACCTCTTGGTTGAACATGGACACCAACCCTGGGCCTGCACTGCTTGCATTGCTTGGGGACAGTAGAACATGCCCCGAGTGGTGAGGCCCTGCCCTGGTGCCTATGTTATTGCCCTTGGTTCCTGGTACTTTGTCCCTTGGGGACAGTTGGCCCTCACTGCTCCTTGAGATACTGATTGCATCCACCCTTCATTGAGTCTCTCTTGTGTGGGTGAGACTATCTGGAGAGGTGTTATATAACACCAAGCTGATGTCCTTCCTGAAAAGTGTTTGTTAGGTTGTAGGATTTGCACCAAGAAAAGTAGGAAAAGCCATGCTCCTGGGGTGAAGAAAGAATCAAATCCTTATTAGGCGTTCAAACCTCTTCCTGAAGTACAATTGTACTGTATCTTCTCTGCATCTTTGGATGAAGCATAACAGTTATTAGTCATTTCAGGTTTAAGCACTTTTTGTCACCCATTGCTAGTTTGAAACATCACATGAAATGGATGGGCAGATTTTGAGAATCCATTTTTTAACCATTTCAATTCTGTCCATATGTTTTTCTACATACAGAAAACAACCCAGCTGTATTTAAGAGTTGGCTGAAAACCTGGCATAAATGGGTTGGCTTGAAGTGACTGCTGCTCCTATTGTATTTCAAGAGGATGTTTGGAATGCAGGAAAATGGGGCTACAGATGTCTGAGTTCCTATGAGTGCTCATAACAGAGGAAGTGAGATGTTTAAAGTGTTTCCAATGGAACAAAAAGTCTCTGCAAGATGTAGACACTAAGGGATTTTTAACCACTGTTTAAAAGCCTTGCCTAGAGTTGTCTGTAGTTTATGAAATAGTGACAAATCACTATTAATAGGTTTTCATGTATGCATCTTGTAAAATACTGTAATGCCACTTTACATAATTGAACTGGAAGGTCATCTAAAATTCAGCTTCACCCTGTTCCCACTAAACTATTTAGATATAAATTTTGCATCCTCGTAGTGTTCAGATGCATAGGGCATGTTTGGAATTTCTCTCCTAAAACAAATATATTTTTCTGCTTATATTCTAAGTTATCTGCAAATTTCTTTCAAAATAAAAAATCTTCCCAAATAGCCTCTCAAAATGATTCCTTTAGGTATTCAGTCCACAGTGACTCTTTGCACTAGATGCTAAAAGCGCTGTAAAAGAAGTAACCATACTCGTGATAGTAGCTATTTCATTGGAAGTCTACAGAAAAGAAGTACAAGAATGTATTGGATATTGCATTTAATTACTGTACAATGGTTATTTAATATGTTAATCAAGTTTTAATCATGATAAAATGGACTAATCTTCCCATTATTCTGCCATTATAAAAGTGTAATTGAAATGGATTGGAAAAAGATACAGTACATTCTTGTCAGCATCCTAAAAGCTCCAAGCTCAGAAACACTGTGATGCTTAGATACACAATTCAAGTTGTTCTGTCAATGCAGATTTAATTCTGTCAGTGTTTTGTGTACAAACCAAGAACCCACTTGACAAAAACAAGTTCAGGACTTTTGGCTTGATTTCCTAGAGAAGAGAGTCTTGGTGTCTATATGTGAACATGTTTATCTGTTTATCTGGCAATAACAATGAAGTCCAAAGTCTTGGACAACTTTAGTCAAATCTGTCAGAGTACTAGCCGTTTTAAAGGAATGAAATGTCCACAAACTTCAGAAAAGCAAGGGAGAGGGAACCGTTGTTACTAGTAGCCATGCTGACAAAGTGGCTGCAACGTGAGCTCACTCCTTGTTAAACTAAGGAATAAGTGAGAGACATCATGAATGCACTAAGGTGCCCTTTGGGTTGCAGTAGACATTACAGAATCCAAATGTGAGTACTAATTTGTAGGAATACAGGCTCCATTTTACTCAGATATTTGCAGAAAAAGAATCTCTAAACTTTGCTGCAGAGATGATTGGTGGTGTGGCTTGAATCTTGATATATTGATTATCCAGACCAGTGAATTTACCACAGCTTGTAATGACCTGGCTTCAGCCACCACTTGAACTATCTTCTAAAGCAACTCTGCGCAAGAATGTCTCACACCTAAGTTACAGTGGGAGCACAGAGAGGATGCCTGCCTGGGAACCAGAGCTGTGGGGGACAGACAGAGGGGATCTACAGTTCAGGCACAGCCCCAGGACATCCGTCATATTTCATTAGGGAGGGAGAGGGTGCCTTCTTGCTTAGGTGTGTGGTAACCCTATTGGTGTGAGGTAGTCCAATTGCACCAGCAGCCACAGTCTTTAAGTAACAGTAACAATTGTAAAATTGTGCTTAAAGTCAATTACTTTCATTTCCCTTAAGGTTTTGGGGCAGTCTTCAGAGTTTACAGTTTTGGCGTATTCTCTGCAGCCAAGGGGATTATCAAGATTTTTACTTCTTTTAAAATATTTCTGATACGTTCATGACTCCAGGATTGAATCTCTAAGTCTTTGAAACAAACAAACAAACACAACTCCACTAGTACCCGGTCTTGTGACTTTCCAGACAGCATTGTAAGATTCCAAAGCACAGATAACTGTATTGATTTCAGATCTTTCACTAGTATTACTGTGTAAATCAGATTGCTTACAACTACTGAGAGGCCTGGCTGTGTATTTTGTGCATAAATCAAATACTTGTTGATTTCAGAAGGGTGCCCCACTTCCTTAAATCTGTGGATGTTGTTAGTGTCTGAATATCTGTGATTTGGATGTCTAATTATCTCCACAGAAATATTGTTCTTTAAAGAACATGAAACTCACCTTCCTTCCTCCTCCCCTCCCCTCTACCCCACCATTAACTGTATTTCTGCAAGCTGAGGTCTTGATTTTGTGATCTACTGCTAAATGCATCAGTGCAGATAAAAAGATTCTACTTAATTTTAGCACTGGAGAAAATTTTCATTAAGATGTTTCTGTTAGCAGGTTGTCAGAAGGAGTACATTTATAAGAAAGTTTGCAGTAACATACCTTACCAAAGAAATGTCCTATTTAGTGTGTCAGTATAAACTGTCTGCCCATTTTCTGATTTATTATCTTTAGTGTGAGTTGTAGATTGGATTATTTTCTACTTTCAGGTTTGTTATGAATCAGTTAAACAATCAGAACCATTCATAGTAATGAGGTTAAAATAATTGCTGCAAATCCTTGCAAAACCCTTTCTGTAGGATAATCAACAAAGAGAAAAGGGTTTCTGAAGCAGGGTCCAATTTGATCTAATAGTGGCCAAAGCAAGCACCTGAGCCAAATTCAGTTCTGCCACAAGTAATGCTGCATATTATGTCTGTCATTCTTTCAGTAATGACAAGCCTTTTTTCAGAAGACAGTCTTAATGCTCAAGGCCCCTGTGTTCTTCTTTCCTTTATCTCTGCAGTTCTGGCAGTCACAGAAGGCAAACTGAAGAAGAGAGAAGTCTCCATGTGCCCTCTGTTCCCCTGCAGTGGAGCTTGATGAACAATATGGAGTTATTTTAGATGCTCAGGGTATTGGGTTGTCCAGTTAAAATACTGTCAAAACAGTACTTACTTTTTCTTGTGTGTATTTCTTCCTTTACTAAAGCTGTCAGAAAAAAAACGGTAACTGGTACATTTAGTTGATAAACTTTTTTGGGGGAGGAGGGGGGGAGAACAAAGTTATTTTCATCCTTCAGGTTTCAAAGATAACCCATATTTTTTTTTTGTTTGTTTTTTGATTTTTTTTTGTTTTTTTAATGTTCACTGATCATTTTCACTTTAGATTTGATTAAGAATGGATGTAGATCACTTGCTAAATATTTGATTCCACAGAACATTGCAGTCTTGAAAGGGACAGTATAGCTTTGCTAAATTTAAATATTAATAACATTTTCTTCCCCTAAAAAAATAACATGGAAGTGAAATTATTGTTTTAAAATACTGTAGAGTTTTGTAGAAAATAAAAAAAAAATGATAAAAAAGGTTCGGGAAAATCTCATGTAGTTTTATTGTTTCTTTTTAGATCTCTCCAGAAAGAGAATAAGTTGTAATATTGTGTAACTCAGATTGATTTGACATTCAGAGAATGCATGACTGAGAGCAAAGTAATTGCATACCTCTTATTAGGGGCTTTCTTATATAATGCTCTTCATAAGCCCTTTGTATTTATTATGTTCCATTTGCACACCCACTCTGTTTCAAGATGGTGAAATTCTCAGAACATTGCTATTATAAATATAAGAAATTACTTACCTTCTCTACTCCTGTTATTTCTTTTCCTGATGATTCAAAATCATAGATGATATCCCCTAAAATTGAAGAGGGCTTTGAATTGTTAAAAGCTAAGAAGGAATACTAATTAGATCCTAGGGAATTAACCAGTGGAACTCCTGGCTGTAACTTTTGAAGTGAGAATTTAGGAATGGACTTTTACGGTGTAAGTGATAACTTTCAGACCTGCATTTTAACATTTTCTAGTGACTTCAAAGGGAGATAAATTCACATGATCACAGCAAGGAGATAATTTTGTCTGGTCTGCTTTCTGTGCTCTGGAGGACGTGAAGTGGCTGCTGACCATGCTCCTCTAGTCTGCACATGACCTGGCATTGGAGCTGCTGTGGCCAAGGATACTACTTTGATGTGACCATATGGGAGTTCCAAAACTTGCGAGGATGCAGTGAGAATGACTCTAAATAAATGCATCATCACTTAGCAGAACAAGTAAAATATTTTAGAGCTACTAATCTTTTTATATCTTATCGATCAGCTCTGCTGACTGTACTCAGAAACATGATAAAACCACGCTAGGTGGGCCACTGTAGTGGGTCTAATAATATGCAGATTTCCAAACTAGTTTGGAGATGAAATTCCTCTGGCTTGGCTTGGAGTCCAGCTCTGGAGATGCTGAGCTCAGGAGGCAAGGTAAAGAAATCTGGTGTTGGTAGGGACAGGGCCATCTGTCTTCATACATGGGTAATTTTGGTGTCCCTGTGACTAAGAAGATAGAGTCGCGTCAGTGAGACTTTTACCAATGGAGGTTTTAACTTAATACAAGGTAATTGAAGAACTCCTAGCATTGTTCTCTGTCATAGGAACAGCCAGCCAGAGAGATCACAGCTAAGACTGAAGAATGTTTTTCCTTCAGTTTGCTAGTTTGCTTTTTTTTTTTTTTTTTTTTTTTTTTTTTTTTTTTGGTGCCTAGTTCATTTTAATCACAGACAAGTTTTAGCCTGTGAATCACTGTCAGACTGTTCCCTGTTGTCATTGTGTGAAAAGCTAGTCTTAGGCCTCATGACTGGTCACTGTAATGACATGTTATTGTTGTATTGTTATTTTCTGATCCAGTAGGCTACATTTAGTGAGTTACGTAGTCTGAGAGCCTTATAGTTCTACTGGACCTGCCAGAATAATTTTTTTTTTTATTTTATTTTTATTTTTTTTTCTTTACCAGAAATGTAGTATTCACCCCAAAGGGAATGTATAATAGTAAAGCTTCCCTCTTCATAAAAAGTTAATTTAATTTACTGTGGAATACATTTCTGTTTTGTGATAAGTCCAGCACAGTAGCAGGCCCCAATTTCATTGCCTGTAAACACTTGTGTGAAGGAAACTTTTCTCACACAAAAGCAAGGTTTGTTAACATCTCTAACAAATTCTTTTCAGAAGTCATGGTTATTTCTTCAGTGATAGTTCAAAAGCTCTCTGTAAGTTATGATTCTTCAATTCTGTGTAAAGGTCTTGAAAATGACTTCATCAATGGTGCAATGAAAGACATTGTGATGAAAAAAAAATATTTAATGTCTTGATTCACGTGTTATTGTTCTGAAACCAGTAGCTAAGGTACATTTAACTCTGAACTTCTGGTGTCTGAGAATGCATCTGACTTTAGAAGAGTGCCAGGACCAAGCAGGTTTTGAGTGCAATCAGTAAGCCCTGATGAGGGAAGGGCAATGTGGTAGCAGACCAGTTAACTCATGTGGAACTGGCAATTGTCCAAATGATCTAATTCCATTATACTGGGAACTTGTGACACTGCTGGTAGGGACACAGGGAAAAAATGAAATGGATGGCCAGTGTGCAACAGCAGATCAATAATAGTCTTTAAAAAGTAAATGCAGTCTACAATCATGTTTGACAATAACTGGGAATGATTCTTTAGCAACCATCTATTTACTAAACCCAATGTGAACTGTCAGAACTTATTAGATCTAGATATAAGGCAGGGTGCTATGCTATCACAGCTAGATACAGTCAGCAAATTTTAGGTATAGTTTCCGTGATTAACACCATCCGGCAAAAACTGCTGTCCAGCTGTGCAGAGATAATTGTCTCTTTTCTGGATATTGTTATGAGACTTTACTCCTTTAAAACAACAGTGGTAACTTTGTTTTCCCCCTTTTTTACATGAGGTCAAACATCATGATCTAGTTCTTTATGAATTGCATATGAGGTTGCAAAGAACATGTATTCAGCTTGGCTTTGATTAAGCATACAGACATCAGTCCCTATTAATAGGAGAAGAAGAGACCACAATTTCTTTGGCCAAAAAAATGTCCTTTGTGTGTGTCCTTTGAGCGCAGGCTCTTGCGCTTCCGCGGAGCTGGAGGTGGCCGGAGAGCCAGTAGATGGCAGTGTTAGTGTGCGGATTGAGTACTTGGACCTGCTGTGCCTGAAACGAGCCAAATAAAAATGGCTTTTTGACTTAGAAGCATTTATTAAGTGAGCCCTTATCCATGGGATTGTCAGGCAGCCAGGTCCCAGCTCTTGAAAGATCCAGCAAACCGCAGGTGCTGCTCTGCAAGTGCATTCTCTGTAACAAGACTGAAACCCTCTTGGAGGAAAGAAAAAATAAAATAATAAAAAAAGCACTTATGTATGCTATTCATTTATTCAGAGCCACACAATCTGCCAATCATCCTTTACATCATTTGGTGCCTCGGGAAAAGCTGCTCAGAAACAATCTTTGTTACTTGAGAGAACTGGGCTTGTGCTTTTGTGCCACTTGGAGAAAGCATGAAACATTTTTTCCCCTATGAAACTCAGCATGCATAAATCAATTAGGAGAAGATGTGAAACCTCTGACCCTTGCAGATTCAGACCAATCCCAGCTAAACCCTCCCTTTACTTCCTCACTCTCCTCCTTATAAATAAATTAAAATAAAATCAAGAAGAGGGAAAGGGAAGAAGTCTGAAATGACGGCCCAGGAACTGGAGAAGGGTCATTTGCCTTAGCTGTATGGTTATTCTGCTTGGCTGTAGAGATGCTCTGTGTGTAACATGCCTTGAACAGAATCAGAACAGGAGAAGCAATCAAGTATTTCTTTTCATTTTTAATGAACAATAACATTTAATGAAAGCTCTTTAACAGAAATTCTGTTCTGAAATCACTGTCAGCAGTGAAAATAGAGAGATCCAGAGCCCTGTGTGCTGGGGTGTCAGGAAGCATGTGGATTTACAATGAGATCCACACCCTGGGAGAATGGGACGGTGTGCTGAGTGCCAGTTCAGCACAGGGAATCATGAACACCAGTCAATTTGGATTTCTTTTTAGGAGGGGGCTGCATGAAGGTAGTTAAAGGAAGATACAGAAACCATACAAAGGAAGCTGTTTACAACACCACTAGAAGAAGGGGATAAACTGATCCTAGAGAATACAAGCATTATGCTATGAGTTTTTGATTATCATATATTGACATCCTATATGTTAGTTTACTTTAAGAATGTCATTGCTTATATCTAGGGTGGGGTATATTTTTATCCAATTACTCAAGTAATTAGATTCATAGCTACTCTTATGCTATGCCTTTCAAGCTTCAGTGATCTTTATTCTCCAGTTCAATACATATTGAGCTGGGACAGCTGCCTGTCAACTTTGTTTGCGTAAAAGCCACACTAGCTTTTATCTCCAGATTATCTAATTACTAAAAATATAGATATTAGTTAATTAGTAGTGATGCACAATTTTCTCCTTGTGTATTTCTCAGAGGGCAAATATTGTACCTTTGCCAACAGGCATCCATATGACACTTTGCACTCCCTCTAGCTCTAGTTGATTACTTTTTCCATGGAGAAAGAATTTGTGGAGGTATAAGAACATGAATGGACTTTCAGAGATCACCTAGATCTTTCCTCTGGCCCAGCCCTAGATCATTTGCTGAAACTGCTCACAGCACAAAACTGTTTGTTGGGCCTCTTGATGCTTTCATCATCCCCTGTCCACAGGGAAATTTCTCTCTGCTGTGTCCATGTTGTGGATTTGTTTTTTATGAAGACCTTAATGTCTGTCAGTAGGTTTGTGATGAGGGTCGGGTGGGCCAAGATTTATCCTGTGGCGCTTTGCAGACAGGCATAAACATTCTCTCTCTCTCTTTCTCTCCCTCAGTGAAGCTTTTATAGGTCTTCTCAGCTCATAGGTTTTGAAATGTCAGCTTTTCATGGAGCAGCTACTGCAGGAATGAGGAGAATTAAATGTCTTTGCCTAGATTCAGAGTCACAAGCAGAATCTGGGAGTCATTGAGAGTAGACTACAAAGTCTAGTGCTTTATGGAAAAATACTCCTGAGCTTGAGTCTTTGTATCATTTGCCATTTAATATGAAAAAGGCTATAGGGAATGAGGGGTAAGTGGGGACATGTCCTAGAGGAAGAGCAATTACTTTGAAATGCTGGATGTCCTTAATCAATAGTCTTCACTATCCATATGTACTTAGAGAATAATAGTCAGTTAATAAATTTTGCATGTATGCTTCTGAGACTCACCTATTTTATTTATTTATTTATTTATTTATTTATTTATTTATTTATTTATTTTGTCTGGAGTATCTTACTTCTGCCCTTGACAGGAATAGACTGCACAGGAGGTTCTTAACCGGCAGCCAAAATATGGGATCGCATGTTTTTGTAAGGTTAGTTATACATCTGTTTTGGGTAAAATTGTTGCAGGAATGGAATTTGACCTATAGTGCTAGCCTCTTTCTGTGATTTGTTTGAGCTGTACTTATAAATTGTTTGGTTTTGTTTATGTTCATCTGTGTAAATTCTAAAAGGAAAAGTCACCTGAATCAAACAGTGTGCTTGTGTGCTTTTCTGTCTGGTGAATGAAGTCTGAAAATGAGAGAGAGGAAAAAAAAAAAAAGCTGTGTGATCATGGCCATGAAGGAGACAAAAGCTTTCTAATTCCGGGTATGGAAAGTTCTTCTTATTCCTTCTAGAGATGGGCTAGTCTCCAAAAACCTGTGAAGTGTTCAGTTTGAATAAACAATCAAAGATCTGGATGTTTATCTGAGGCTTTTCTATAGCCCTTTGGGGTGGAAATGGGTTAGGGAGGCTTGAGAGAATGAGCTCTTTGTACTCTTTCATATTTGGTGTGGTTAGGAGTACCACAAACATGGTCTTTCTTGCAGTCACTTGGCATTTCAAGCTTCCTGTTCTGGTCCCACATCAAGGTGTATTGAGATAAAAGAAAGGATCTTAAAGGGGCACTCTGGATAGAGAATGTATATACATACATAGAAGTCATGTTTCTACTTTCCTTAAATCACTAGGTCCATCTTCAAAATCATGTCTGTGAAGGGACCCTTTATGCACAAATGGATTTTCCTCTCTTGAAATCAGGGGGCATTTACTTTGGCACAGGGGACAGGCTAGCCAGGTCAGGACTTCAGTGATGGATAATTCCATGATTTTGCTCTCATTTTTTGTTTCTGTAGGTGTTTCAACTTCTACTCAGTCCCAGCTTTGCTGATGATATCGATATCTTAAAAAGTGAAGAGGTTTTTGAGTCTTTATGATGTCACTGGGATGTTAATTTCAAGCTGGATCAGGACATTTGGGAAGATTCTTGTTTTATCACAGAAGGTCTGTTGACTCTTGCTTTTGTTTTTGTTTTGAAGTAAAATAAAAACTCTGTTGAAAAATCCCCCTGATCTCCCTGGATTAGATCAGCTAAGTTGCAGAATGTTATATGATCATTACACCACCCAATTTTCAGTTTGACTACTCAAAACTTATGGCTGTGCTCTGAATCCCAGAGCCCCAACTCTGAGCAGAGAGGCACTTAATTTGGCAAACTCTTTTGGTCTGTTGTGAAAAGCTGGGTAAAGTAAATCCTGTTTCACTCACAGGTGGAAAAAGCCTTACGGGTATAGTGGAAGGACTGTTGGATAAGGTACTACTGAAGGATTGTTGAGTTTGCCTAAGCAGGGTGAGCATGTTACAGGTATGGTCAGAAGTCCCTAATAGTAGAAAGCTTTGGAAGTAGCACAGGAGTTCTGTAAACCACCCCTGTGTATATGAACCTCCCTGAATTGCTTTCCATGAAATCAGCCCATGCTGGCACATATATATATATATTTATATATATATGTATATATATATAATTATTTTTTTTCTCCATGAAGCACAGCTTGTATAGAGGATGATCCCTAATTTAAATTTAGACCAATGAACAGCAGTGTACCACTGCAGTTCAGAGTATAGCCAGCCGTTTCGAATCAGCTTGGAATATCAGTGAAAATCTATTTGGCACTTGTTCATTACGTTTTTTAAGCCAAAGCAGATTATTCATTGTTTCCTTTAATGTCATCTGTTTGGTTTATGAGAAATGACTCAAGGAAGTTTTTGTCTAATTCAATACAAACAGTCTTCTTACACACTGATTGTCTGAGCTTCAGCTATTCCAGGGAGTCTGTACATGTCAGGTGTTGCAAGAATGGAAATGATTTTCAGTATCAAGCAGAAGAAGAAAAAGATGGAAATGTCTTTTAGTGAGCCGTGGCAGTTGACAGCTTTTCATCCTTAACCTGTTGTAAAGGTCTGACTGAAAATTAGAGTAGTTTGGGGATACACTTAGTTGGTATGCTATTAGTTACTTACCCTCTGTAATTGGTAGAAAAATACATGCTAGTATGGAGGATTCTTGAGAGCATTAGTGGACAGTGGAGAGGAGTTTCTACAAAGATTGTTACAGTGTGCATTTTGCATATGTATATACATGTAATGCAGATAGATGTACCTACTTATGCATTGCATACCTCACATTTGCTTCTCAAATCTTGTATCTATGAAAAGGTCAAAGGCTCAGTAAGCTGTCTTTAAACTATAAAGCACATAACCTTTAGACTGCAAGAGGAGAGATACAGTCTTTTTCTTGACTGTTTTGAAAATACATGATCCAGTATTATTATTCCCATTTCCCTGTGAATCAAAAAATACTTTGTAATGAAATTATCCCACTAAATTTGAGGGCATGATGGTATGAGCAAGCAATATCATGATTTCTGCTGCAGTAGTCACAGGTAACCGAAGAATTCAAGACACTCCACAGGCAAGCAAGCTTCAGTAGTGAACAGTGCTACAATATTGTCTCTGCCAAATTTTCAAGACTATTTTGGTCATTTGTTAGTTTTAACACTTGCATTGATTACTCTTACAAGTTCATTAAGAACCCTGTTACAATTTGAAGGCTCCTTGGCAGGTTTTAAAAATGTAGAAACATTTTTTTAGCATTTGTACCAACATATGCCTCTGCCTGTGGCCTGCAATATGTCTGTGACACTGCTAACATTGAAGGAGAGATTTGTTGTTTGTGATGTCCTCTTGTGCATCTTCATTCAGGTATCAAGGAAAAAAAAAAAAAAGATGCTTACTGAGAATCAGTCATTGTCTGACCATCTTAGTATTAAAAATGTTTAGTGTTTGTACCTGTCCTCTAGTATTAGGACAACTTAAGATACCTGTTCCACTACTCAGAGATGAAATCTTCTGCATATGAGGGTTATGTAGCATAAGCAGCAAGATGACAACTTCTAGCCTTCCGAATTGTCTTTTTTTTTAGAGACAGTCAAAAATGTGTAGAAAAATATTAGTGAAATCCAAATTGTTTTATTCTGCAGCACTGAACTTTTCATATGTTATTTTAAAATGTAGAAAACAATTCTAATGATGATTTTAAAATACAATCCAACGATGTTTCATAGAATAATGGAAAATAAGGTTGAGAAGTAGGCTCAAGAAGGAGAATCAATTCTATTTTTATTGTTCTTGACAGATATTTGTCTAATATCTCAATGAAAACCTCCAACTGGAGATTCCTCAGTCTCTCTAGGCAATTTATTTTAAGGCTTAACTGTTCCTCCTTTTAGAAAGTTTTCACTGCTGTCTAAATCTCTCTTGCTGAAATGTAAGTTTCTTGCTATTTACCCTGCCAAAGTGTCTGAGTAGAATAGATTGTTCCTTTCTTCTTTGCAAAATTCTGTATTTCTTTTTCCCTTAAAGGTATAAGTACTGTGTTTTTTTAATTTTTTTAATTTTTTTATTTTTTATTTTATTTTAGTAAACTCTATGCACTTGATATGCATTTTCCTGTTGGATAAAAGCTTGCAGGAAGAACTGCATTGCATTTCGTTCAGTTACATTATCCCAGATGCTTACAGTATAGCTATGTCCCTCTTATTTTTTGTTCATTGTTTCTTTTCTCAATCCATGCACAGACTGATCCACTGTCAGTTTCTGCAGTGATTTTGCTCAGAATCCCATTCTAAACTACCGTAATACCATATTCCCAGGACATCAATAAATCTGATATATTTTGACTATTTATCTTGCAGGCAATAAATATCTGTTTACAAAGTGTGTTTCGTGAATTCACTCAAATTACATTTGGGCTGCTGCAATCCTGGAAAAAAAGAGGTGCTAAGGGTTTGATGTGGGAGAACATTGCATTTAACTTCAGGGGAGAACTAAACTTGTGATTCTGTCGTCAAAGGTGAAACAGCAAAGCCCTATTTCTTGCTAACGTTAAACCATTTATTCTTATTTAGCTGTCATTTTTATTACAGGCATTCAGTCTGATGCTCATGACAAAAAAGTTCAGGCATGCTTCAAAATGAATTCATTACATACCTAGTGTAGAAAATGGTACTTTATGGATGACAGCTGGGGGTGGCTTGTGGTTTACCACTGATTATAAATTATTGAAATATGTATATATATATAATTGATATTCAGAGCAGATAGAGCCAGTTTTTATTGGAACGTGCTCTTGCCTCTTTGTTTTATTTGTGGTTATAGGTATGTAAATGAACCTAGGCATATTGTACTTAGTGTCTTTCTGGACCCAACAGTTCTTCATCTATACTGAATCTGTCAAACTATTATTTATGAAAAGTAGGTTTTTTTTTTTTTTTTTTTTTTTTTTTTAATCCATCTTTAGTTGGGAGTTCACTTTTGTTAAGATAGTATAAAATAGAAGTTGTTACTGTCTGATTATTTAGTAATTCCTCTATGAAAAAGTGTAGTTCTGAAACAATTCACGAAAACAGGACTTGCTCAAGTAAATGATAAACATACATAAGAAGCTAAATTTTTGAATGTGTCTGAAGTCTCAACATCAGTTCCACACTGTCTTGAATTCTTCTGAAGTAGGAAGATTATTGTTATCCCAGGTATTCCTTATGGTAACCTGCTTTGATCCTTTTGAAGACTTACCCGTAGATCTTTGACAGATACCACACTTAGCTTTTTTAACTCATCTGCCAACCACAGTCCTTCCATTTCCTCAGCTGAGCAACTGTAGCAACATGTGGTCATGTACCTTACCAAAGCTGTGAAAAGAAAAGATGTTTTTTCTGATGTGCACTTGAGCTGTGGCCATTTTTCACACTCTGGGAAACCACTGCAGAAGGTGATGTCTTCCCCAGATTCTGTGTTCATCATGAGATGAGTAGGTTTTTTTTGTTTGTTTGTTTGTTTGTTTTTCCCCTTGTACAAGGTACCCTCATGATGTTAGACTTAGACTTCATGGCAGTGAGTAAATAAAATAAAATCAAGTACTTTTACTTCATAGCAACAAAAGGAGAGTCCAGTGGGCTTTTGAACGCTATGCAGGACTGCAAACCATCAGGCCTGTGATATTCAGCTACCAAGCTCAGGTAATTTCTAACTAATTTTTTAGCTTTGCACTTTAAGAACCCAGTGACACTTTATTATTATTATTATTTTGGAATTTATAGGCAAAATAAATTGGAATCAAAGAGGTAAGATGTGCTTTTGCTGCAGTTCAAAATGCCTGTGTTGGTTAACAAATAAGATGAGAAGAGTTGATATTTATAGCCTATGAAATTTTTGTATTTTAAAGTTAAAGACAATGCTATAAAGACTAGCATAGTGTTGAGATTATAGAAATGATTAATATATAAATCAACATTCTGTTTGTCTAAATGTGAAGTCTGAACTTCAAGCAAAACTCAGAGGAAGTGCTGACATTCACACAGTCTGGTGCATAGTTCAGCTCATGAACTTCTTATGAGGATATGGGGAATGGCTGGTTAGGCAGCAGATAATAACAGAATAGGCAATTGCCTACTCTCCTAAATGGCATCTAAAACATACACTGCAGGAGTGAGTCTGCAGGAGAAGACAAGTTGGGTTGGGTCTGGAGGGTTTGGTGAAGCAGTTTGGCAGAGCAAGGGTTGTCTAAGCTGGAGTTTGAAGAGAAGAGAAGATTTTGCTATAACAGCTAAGATGTGCATGTCTGTCAAAAGAATAAATGGTATTTTTGGTATTTTTTCTTTGCCTTGCACATTCCTCCTCTTTTAAATTTTTGTATATTTATATATATTTATATATATACATTCTGATGAGAATATCTGATGAGAATATCTGATGAGAATATTTATAGTGGAAAATGGATGCTAAAATGCAGAGGAAGACAGTTGTCTGTATAGGGACCTTTTGTTTTTGGCTCCCATAGTAGCCTTCTCTCAGAGCATGTTTCCTGTCAAATTCTCAGGAAGAACAACAGAGGAAGGACCTCATTCAAAGCCCACTGGAGCAAATGAGAGGTTTACCAGTGATTTCAATGGAACATCAGTCATACTTTATGTTATTACTCATTTTCAATGCCAGAGTGACGGGCATCAGCTGAGCATGCTACCTTCTGGGTGCACGTGGAAAGTGACAGATCCTGTCCAACCAGCCTGCTACCCAAGCAGGTGAGGTAGACACAGATCAAAGGATGAAGCTAAAATACCAGGAGGTGACATGACACACCTCAGGTTAAAAAGCAGAATAGTAGGGCAGGGGATAGCAGGATGCCCGACACCTACTCAGATATTGCTTAACAGATAACGAACACGCAACTCTTCACTGCTCTCCTGTTGTTGGTAGAAGGCGTGCATAAGACACTGTCTGGTAACCTGGTTGATTTATTTGTCTAGCTAGCATACTAAGAAAACAAGTGAAACATTCACTGTAGTGGTCTTCCTGCGTATAGTGCTGATTTTAAGTGCTTTGTGTTTTGGAACTCCAATGTGACACACTTATAAATCACCTGTTTTTTATAAGCTGATTATCAGGTCACTGAAAGTGATTTTAATGAGCCATTGAATGTCACTAGTCGCTATGTAAAGTTTTGTGAAAATATGTACAAAACAATGATCTGGACAAATCGTTTTGGAAGAAATTACTTGTTAACATCTAAAAAATCCACATAATTGTGCATTCTGAATTAGCAACTGCTAGGCTATTTGCTGCTGTTCTGGCACTGACTTTGAGAAGTTTCGTGTGCAATTCTAAACTACATAGGATATAAATTAGTCTACTTTCTGTTTTCCAAGTTCCAGCACAATGCCAGAATCCCACGACTTCAGAAATTCTAATGTAATGGCAATAAAAAATAATCAATAACAAAAGGATATCTGCTAACTAAATAAACTATAGAACATCTGTGAATGTCCATATACATTTTCACATGAAGAATTTGGCCACGTTTCTTTAACAGTTGCAATTCATTTTTGAGAAAAATATTTCCCTAGCTCTATGCTCTCTTTGTTCCTCCCCTCTACCCTCTGCCCCATCCCCCCATCCCCCCCCCCCCCCCAAAAAAAAAAAGAAGGTGTCAGGGGAAGTGGATTACAGAAAATGCAGAAAATAGATATACGATGAGAGCTGTTCTGAGTTTTCAAATGAGTTAGTTTCAAAATAGGATGAGAGAGCCATGGTGTTTACCTGTCAGACAATCTCAGCATAGTCACAGGCCACGGAGTGTCTTCTTGGGCATAATTTTAGAAGAGTAAATAAAACCTTCTTAACAACTGCTTCATATAAAAACTCCAAGTATCCAGAAGTGAGGTTTTGGTGCTTCTTACCAAGTTTCAGACCTTCCTAATTTTGTAAAGATGAGGTGCCTTTACATGAGAGGCAGATGTGACCACACAGAGATTCTCACTGATATCGTAGTGGATTATACCTTACCCTGTTTGACTGATAGGTCACTGTCACTGAGAATGCTGTGATATGTCATGCCCTGATGTGCATATCCTAATGGCAAGAGTAACAGCTGGAAATGGAGTCACTTCCATGTATCATGACATGTATGAAAACTTAGCAATCAGTCAGTATAGCATTAATAGTGCTGTGCCTCATTGCATGCTTTTATTTTATTTCTGGAGCAAGAGGAAGAAGAGTGAAAGTAATACAAAATCTGAACAGTCTTATGTTATTTGAGTGAAGGAGAAATAAGACAGTGTCTGAGGGTCTCTGTGAGCTGCCTCTGTTTGGGGGCCTTTCACTGAGGGCATATTCAGGAAAAACTGCCTCATAAAACTCTTAGGCAAATCATAGCTATAAATCATAGGCAGCAAAACAATTTCCCCCAAGCCAATGGCAAATCGTTGCTATATCTTGAGTGTAAATTACTAACAATCAGCAACACACCTAGGAAATGGAGCAAGTCTATAGTATATTTACGATTTATCAGAGGTGAATATACTTTTGACAGAATTTAAGATCTCCAGAAAAACATAAAGAAATAGGTTTGTTCCTCAGGTTGTACTTACCTCCCTTTCCTGGGGATCTTACAGCTGGTGCAGAAGCAGCTCTGTGCTACCTTTTTTATTACCCATTCCCAAGTCTGAGGTTGTATGGGGGTTAATTTTTTTTTCTTTCATCAAGGGATATACTCTGTTAGACAAGATAATTAAATGCATATGGGCTAGATTCTGATCTTACTTACAGAGCGCAGTAAATCTGAACTCACTCCATTGACTGAAAGGGAGTCATTCTAGATTTATGTTGTTATGAATGGGATCAGAATTTGACTTGTATAAATGAATGCTAAAGAGAGAAAAGCACTGTTCATGTTCACACTCCTAGGCCACGGTAAAGGCTAATTTAACTTCTGTAGGCTTTTTCGTTGAGCATAGAGAATTTCATCCACCATTGATCTTTTAGGAAAGGATTGAAGTTTAGAGCTTTCAGAGAAACCTATCATAATAATTAATTAATAGTAGTATTAACTATGGATACTGGATATGACTCTACCAAAGTAAATATGGAGTCATTCTGTTTATTTCTCTGTTTCTGTGAGTAACCAACTTTGGTGAAACTAAGGACCGCTTCTGTGCTTTAAACACATTTTCTACTTCTTAAATTATACTTTCTTTTCCTGACAATATTCTTGTGAGAGGCACACCACCAAGATGATGCGTGTACATCTCTACATACAAAAAGTCTGCACTTTTTGACAACAGTGATGAGCCAAGTGTACTGCTCACAGTTTCATACCTCTCTGTTCTGGTCTCCAAAAGAGTCCTGTCTTGAGTCATGCATGAAGCTTCCAGTGAGATTGACCAAAGTCTGGAGGAGTGATGAGCAGTTTTTCACTTAAGCTTTCTTATTCCCTGCAGAGATATAGGTATTTGTTTACTTTCTTCCAGCATGGTGGAGAGCCAGAAGAGAGATTTTTAACATGTATTTTTGTAAGAGAAAAAAAATCAGGAACAGTAATTTTATTTTAGACTGTGGTAAGTCTCCACACCCACTCAAGTATGACCAAGTATTGATTCATTCTGAAGACTGGAGATTGTTGGTTGAAGACTTTTTCCCTGTTCTGTGATTTCAGGAGCATAAATCAAAAAATACATACATTTTAATGGAAAAAAAAAAAAAAAAAAAAAAAAAGAGCCTGACTGTTAAAAAGCAAAGAAGCCAGATTTATCTCAGCTAACATTGAACTTGGATGGGTGTTTTCAGAGAACTTGGATCTAAGCAACTTCATTTCTGAAGACAATTATTTTTCTCCCCTGAAAAAGAAGGGATCCCGAGGTAAATACAGTTAGGGCCTTTTTCAAGTGTCAATTATGTGCATTAACTCCAGTATTCCACCCCTTTCCAATTTGTAAATATAAAATAAAATAACAAAACAAGTATGTAATAGTTTATTTTCTTGTACAGTTCTCCAATTTTTTCCCAGTTGCCCACAGTAAGTCTCTTTTGCAATACTATGTGAAAACAGAAACGAGCTGCCTGCAAAGTAGCATCGTATTCTAAACAGTAAATTGTTAGCTGTTGTGTTCAGAGGAAGACCTGAGTTTGCCACACCAGCATGGAGAATGTTTAGGTGTCTGGTTCTGACCTTGTGTCAGGTAAGGGAGGGTAAGGACTTACCTTTGTTCCTGTGGGTTTTCATCCTGTAATTTCCCTACTGTGTGATTTAATATAGTATGATACATTTCTAGCACCTGCCCACTTGTGACTTTTCTTCTTTAGGTACAGACTTCTACCATTTCATTGTTGCTGCAGACTTGTACCATTTAGCTGTGAGCAGCCTGAAAATGAAGCACTTTGTCTGAATTCCCATAGACTCCATTTGATCTTTAATGAAATGCACTCAGTTCTGTAGAAGACCTGGTTAGTGCTTTGTTTTGTTTTTATTTTTCAACAAACAACAAGCATGATTTTCCCCATTTTCCTCTCTTGAAATAGTTTGATTTATAACATTATAACATAGAAGATGCTGAGTATGACACAAGCCAACTCATAAATAAAAACTGTAGATTGACAAATTTTTATTTTATTTTCTTTTTGAAAACAAATTCTAGCTAATTGCTAGGTCACTGAATTTTCCTCTCCCTTTCTGACATGGTCTCCTCAGTCCATTCCTATACTAAAAGTGGAGTTAGCTCAGTAGATATCAAAGACTATTTAAAAGGTTCCTCTTCATCTGCCTCTCGGACTTTTATCCAGGATTCCTAAACAATCTGGGACATGATAAAATGCTAAAGAAAATTGCAAAATTGAAAGTATTAGAGTGTGATAAATGTTCCCAGGACTTTGAAGGCCTCTTTACTTAGAGTCAAGCAGATACATTTTCATATCTTGCAAAGACAGTAATAAATAAGTCAAATTTTAAATTAAACCAGTAACATGAAGCGGTACTTTGAAAACTGTTTTATAATTTAAAAAATAAATTCAATGCAAAACCTTTTTAGAGTTCAAATTCCAACATTCTAACAGGAGCTGTTTTGTACATTTAATGAGCTAAAGGAATAGTGGTGTTTTTGTGCATTTCTTTTTGAAATCACTTAATCATTTTCTAGACAACTAATAGTTTAGACAACTATATTTTAGACAACTATATTTTATAACAGCTAATTAGTATGTAATTAACAGGGATGAAAAAAAATCAACTCATGTCCAATGTATTTCTAAAATGTAACATTTAATTTAATTCCTACAGTTATTGGATTCTTCAAACTTTTGGTACTGACTTTTGGGTAACTGACACTGAAGGGTCATTTTCAATGCATCAGTGCAAACAAAAAGATATTATTAAATATATGTTTTTATTTCTAAACTTGTCTAGAGTCAATCCAGTGCTGTGCTTATGTATGTGCTTAGACTTGGTGGTGGTGGTGGTGTTTTTTTTTTGTTTGTTTGTTTTTAGTTATTGGTCTTGCTTTCAATTTGATATACAGGTTTTTATTGTTTCACAAGGGTATTTTCAGGGCATTATTTTACATAAAGGAAAATTAATGCTAGTTTTCTTCAGAGAAAAATTCATGGAGTCCTGGAAGTGTGATTCTTTCTCTTTTCAGAGAACATGAAATTGCATATCTTTTGGGGTCAATGGTTTTAAACCTTGAATATTTCTCACACATACTGTTTATGGAAATCATGTTCACATAAATGTGAAATTATCAGCAAATCTAAGTAGTGGTGTACTAAACATTTACATTGCAGCTTATATTTTTAGATGCCAGAAGATTTTTCATGTAATGAATACTGAAATCTTGTAACACTTCTCAGAAGTTGTAAAATTTACAACTAGTTGTAAAAGTAGTAAAATAGCTGTTACATATCCAGCTCAGTGCTACTACAGTTATTAAGAGAAATATGTGGCAGTGTTTCTTGAAATTTACTTTTAGCTAGCTTTGGTGTGTTAGCATACAATTTCTTACCTTTCCCCTCCTTCTCTGAGGGAACAAGGCTCCTGCCCTGAAGAAGTCAGATCCTAAGACAGAGACAAGAGTTTCCCATTACAACTAAAGTTCAAGAGGCTCTACAGTCAGGTGAGGGTACAGTCTGAACAAAATAGTTGCTTTTGTGATACAAATCATTCATTTCTGAGAAGTCAGATGCAGGTTGTTAAGCCAAACTGCTACACAGTCTACCAGAAATCTCTCAGCATCAAAATCCCGAATATCTGTTGCTAAAAAAGAAGTTGGACAACTTTTTTTTTTTCTTTTTTTTTTTTTTTTTCTGGTAGAAGAGCAGGGGCAACAAGCATTATTCTCAAAGGCAGGGTTGTTTGGGAAGGCTGTTGGAAATGATGCACACTGATGTCTCAAAAAGATTTTGCTATCACAAGTTCTTATGTCTTCTCTTGGATGACCAGATGCAGACAGAAGGAATATATGCTGAATTGAATGATTCACATTATCCATCAACTCCAATTAGCTTCAAGGCTACACAGTTAACAGGGCTGTGTACATGGACTTTAAAAACATTTTTCTGCCTTCTTATATATCAGGTATTGGTAATTAAGGATGAAAGGTGATGATTCCAGATGACAGTTTGAATCACCAACTTTTGGAAAGAAATCAAATGCAGGACAACTGCCCCCCTCCACACCCCTCAATTTAATTATCTTAGTTTTTCCTTGGCTCTATTTATTTATTTATTTAAGTGTGTGTGTGTGTGTGTGTGTGTGTGCGCGCGCGTGCGTGTGAATGCTATTTGGAATTGCCAGTGGGGTTAATTCTTTGGCTGTTCTGTCAAATGCTAGGTTCTAGTACAGATATTTGTGTATATATGAACAACTGTTTTTTAATAACCTGCCAAGAAGCTATAATCTTCCATTGCAATCCCCTGGGATTTAATTAGAATGGTTTTCCACAGCCTGACATGTTTATGGGGCATAGGTAAAGAGACAGTTCATAAAGCTGTCAATTTTCTGAGAAATTAAAGAAAAATTGGGCTGCTTAGTGCCTTGGCAATTCCATGCTGCTGATACTAGCATTGCAAACAATGAAATCAAAGGCAATATAACAAGATACTGATGCATTAGAGATGGGGAGGGTTTAAAATTATATACAAAGGCATTTGTCAATTTGAATTTGAATGCATAAGAAGAGAAATATGGAAAACAAAATATGAACTCCAGTAGCTGCACATTAAACTGCTCAGGCTTCAATGGTGCAAAGCTGAACAATAGTCTCTTCATTGCTTTAACAGTAGCTGTAACTTTCTGTCTCCTAGGGCAAGTTGGAAGGGATGAAAACTGAAAGGAAATAAGGCTGGACTATGAAAACAGTTGCTACTGATTTCTGTCTTCCCTTCTGACTGGAATCTGAGGATGCTTGGGCATATAACAAAAGGGCAGGATAATTCTTAGAGGTACGGTTCACAATATTTCCTTGTAGTTGATACAGTCCAGGTTTCCTTGAGACTGCTATGTGCTGGCAGTTGAAAACAATCCAACTGCCCAAATCTGTCTGCTTTCTTTTCAGTAGGTTTTCCGTACAGCTATGTGGGTGTATCTGACTTTGGCTAGCTTCTTCAACATAAACTACTAACATAAGCTACTTACCCTTCTTTACCCTTCTTTAGGGCTCTCATGTTTTTTTGTTTGTTTGTTTGTTTGTTTTTGTTTTGTTTTTTTAAAAACTTTTTTTTTTTACCTTAATGGAGTTAGAATTACCAATAGTGGCCCTTTTGCAAATCATCTGTAACTTCACAGCATTAAACCGATATTAAGGACAGTGAGAATTTAAAGCCTGGGACAGTGTTTTGATAGCAGGGTGAGCCACTGTTGAGGAATCTCTGTAGTGGGTTCGCCATTTTGAAAAGAATTTCATAGGGCTGGGTAATTCCTGTGTTCAGTAGCAAGTATATACTTATATCATGCATTTTACATTAATATTAGTGAATATAAAATCAAAGACCTATATCATCCATGTCATTCAATTTGATTAACTTTTGTCCAATTCTTGGAATCACATTTTAGGAATAAACTTAGACAGGCTGGGGAGAGTTCATGAGTATCACAGAATCACAGAATTGTAGGGGTTGGAAGGGACCTTGAAAGATCATCGGGTCAAACCCCCCTGCCAAAGCAGGTTCCTTAGAGCATGCTGCCCAAGTAGGCATCCAGACAGGCCTTCAGTATCTCCAGAGAAGGAGACTCCACAACATCCCTGGGCAGCCTGTTCCAGTGATCCATCACCCTCACTGTGAAGAAATTCTTTCGCATGTTGGTGCGGAACTTCCTGTGCTCTATCTTGTGGCCATTGCCCCTTGTCCTGTCCCCGCAAACCACTGAAAAGAGGTTGGACAAATCCCTCTCTCCCACACCTCAGGTATTTATACACATTGATGAGATCTCCTCTCGGTCTTCTTTTCTCCAGTCTGAATAGACCCGGGTCTCTCAGCCTTTCCTCATAGGGAAGATGCTCCAGGCCCCGTATCATCTTTGTGGCCCTCTGATGGACTCTTTCCAGGAGATCCCAGTCAACCTGTCGTCCACCAGGACCCCCAGGTCCTTCTCCTCAGAGCTGCTCTCCAGCAGGTCATCCCCCAGCCTGTACTGATACATACAGTAGTTGAGTAGGCTAACAACACAAATAGAAAAGGTTCATGATGAACAGCTCACCAAGGAAAACCTGGGAAAACAAACAAACAAACATTTTCCACGTCTTCCAGAAGAATGAAGTTCAGAGGCACAAAGCAGTTTTCTGATTTTTTGAAGGCTTATCTCCAGATCCAGTAAAGTCATGTCAGGAAGGAGCTGGATTAATTATTAATAAAAGTGACTGACTTTAGGAGGGAGTCTCTAGATGTAAATAAATTAATCCCTGGAAAGGCATGTTATGAGGTTTGCCAGTGCTTTTAAAAGTTTAAGTAAGTTCCTGCTTGTATTTTCTTCCTGCTGTAGTATAGAACAGAGAACAATTCTTATTCTGATGTTCTATATCCTACTATTCTGAGGACTGGAGAAATAGAAGGAAATATCCCAAACCTATACATTGTCACAGCTTCAGTTAATCAAAGGAAAACAATATTTTGTTGTATACGGCATAGCATTAGCTGTGCTCTGCTACCACAGATGAAGCACTTGAAAAGTCAAGTATTATGGAATTGTGTTTAGAAACAGATGAGGGAAGTTGATTTACTTTACCTAGATCTTACACTAAGTGTTAAGCTGCTCAGGTGTAAAGAGTGCAAAGCTGAACATTAGTCTGTTCAGGATGTGTGAAGACTCCCTATTTCTTCTGAAAAGAAACATAAATTTGCAAAATTTCCAGCTGATGGTTTCACAGCCAACTGACTTTTCTCCTGTCTTTTCTCCTACTTTGTCCTCCCTCTCTTTAATTGTTCCTGCCTAAACATTCACCTATTACATACTGTCAGGATCTTTGAATATCATCCATGTTTGGTCTTTGGTCATACAATACAATGAGATGAGACCCCTGCATTAGAGTCCCTAAGCAATTGTAATTAATACTGTCAGCAGTTACTGTGGATGCATTTGTTTATTTTTACTACACAGTTTCTTCATCTATGCCATTTACTTTTTCATTTGTCTCTACTTGTATCTTCCTCTCTAACACTTTAATTTATTTATCTTCATTAATATTTCTATTCTTTTTTCTTTTGCTTCTGAAGTCTTTGCTGAGTTTTTTAAGATACAATCATTACTCCTATAAAATATATTTTAAGAGTCATAAGATACAGATTTTTTGTTATGTGTCTTTATAACCATAAAACACCTTAGGGAGAATTCTTTCTCAGACAAAACATCATATTTTTGCTCCTTGAAAGATTATTTAACATCCTGTCTTCTTTTCATATCTTTTTAGGTTACCAACACACTTACTAGTTCTCTAGTAAGTAGCACACTTACTAGTTGTTTTTTTTTTCTTTTTTTTTTTTTTCCATACAACTATAAAACAAGCTCAACAAACCATCAGATCTATTTTTTTTTAATTTTATTTTCCTACATGTAGATGATAAAAAAATGAAATTAAAAGTTTATGAGCAGAGAGATTGAAAAAGAAAGAAGTAAGAGTCAAGGAGAGTCTGTACTATAGGTCAGCAAAGAACACAGAGATTGAGTGCAGATCAAAGAAAGTTAAAAATTATTTGACAGCATTTGATTTAGAACAGCCATGCTGAGAAGTCTCCTGTAATAATTTATCCTACCTTTCACTTGTAGATTGCTGAGCTGTCTTGAAAGAATTCAGAGACTGTGGAATACAGCCACTCTTTTCATTTATGATTTTAAAAGATGGGAGGCATAGTAATATGTCAATATGTGATCAAGATGTCACCTTCTATCAGGACTGCTCTAGATGATTTTATTTTTTCCACAAACCACTGTGAACTGAATATTCATAGCAGAGAAGTAGTTTCTCCTATGCTCTATGAGACTATTGGAAGATAGCTTAGAGTAGAAGAACTCCATGTAGAACTGTGCTTCCTCCTGAGATAGTTTCATTTTGTAGACACTGTCTTCTATTATGAGTACTTCTGCTATGATGGGATACATAATAAAAATGGAATGTAATAGGTTGTGCTTAGAGTTAGTGTGATTCAGTTTCTGGCACATGCAGTGTCTCAGAGATTAGTTTCTCTTATCAAATATGTGTTAAAACAATGATATTGAAATGAACGCAGTCAGATTCTTTTTGAATTGGACCCCACAACTCACTGCAGAAACAAAGAATATAAATCCTTAATTAATTGATACAAAGAATAATCCAAACTAAAATAGCACTAATCAAGATTGATCTGTATTATCTTAACTACAAATAAGCTTTAAGAGAATTTTCTTAGTGTCCTAAAAATTTCTTACATAGATTTCTCCCTGTGTTAATTATGCAGTATTAGTTATGACTTGGTGTGTGTAGTGTGTCTGCTGCAGTGCAATGTCCCTGCTAATGCTACACATTCTGAATTCACACATCAACTCATATCATCCAAAACTATGAGATTGGCTTAAAATTGAGAAAAATTAATACACTGTTTGAGGATTTGGAGTTTTCAGAATTGTACCAAATAGTACATGACTATGTGGTAAAAGAATGTATAAAAATATTTGCCAAAACCATCCATGCTCTCACCATCCTTGGTAATGGCCATCTGCCAAATGTCAAGAAATGTATATAGAATGCACTAGGAAGTGTATTTTGATTGTAGTAAATACCTAATAATAATAAATTATCTGAAGTATTCTGTGACAGCTCCATTTTTCTTTAGACAACAGCCGAGCTTGTGCTGTTGGTTTCATAGATGGGTAGGAGAGTGAAACAATTAAAATATGGAAAGTTGCTGCTTATCATAAGAAATCATATTGAGTATGCCACAGCACATCTTTGCTGGTTTTAATCAAACAGTATAGAAAGCATTTTTTTAATTATTCTTTTATAAGGAAAATGACCCGTAGAAATTAAATTCATGTGACCCCAAATTAGATGCCAACAATATAGTTTAAAGGATGCAATTTGTTGTTTAGCTAGAATTCACAGAAGCTCCATCTAGAAAATAAGGATGTGCTTGAAAAACACGATGATCATGAAATATTCATGTCTGACTAAAAAAATGCCAAAAAAGAGTGATTAATGTAAATTTCAGTGTAGATGGTATTTAGTGTGTCCTGAAGAAGGTAAATAACGTTATGAAGGTAATTTTTGAACACAGTTACGTTGTCTGACTAAAAAAATGCCAAAAAAGAGTGATTAATGTAAATTTCAGTGTAGATGGTATTTAGTGTGTCCTGAAGAAGGTAAATAACGTTATGAAGGTAATTTTTGAACACAGTTACGTTGTCATGACTGTGTTCTATGCACTTCTTTCCTACTTTATTCTGTATGGAACTGTAATCACAGTAAGCATGATGGCAAAAAAAATGTTTTCATGAAATTGTGGTGCTTCATGGCTAGATGCCCACTGTCTTGAAAGAGTATCCTTGGATGATGAGCTCAAATGTTTAGATGAATCTGGTCCTTAATCTCTGGTATATGTTTAACATAACATGTGACTTCATTTGCAAGTCTCTTACACTTCTATTCCATTCCATTTTGAGACCATAGAAAATTTATTAATGCCACACATCACTGCTAAATCTGCCTTGCTTTTTATTAGTGTGTTTTGTCTATTTGCCTCCCCACTACTTCCTGTGTCTGTTATTTTGGGGGCTTCTTCTGTTGCAGGCATCTGTCTGTCTACAGTGGTTTTGATTACATTCCACTTTAAAATGTTACTAAATTTTATGAAGTTTAAGTGATAAATATGTCTGAGCTGCTCACTGTTTTACTATATGTATGATCAAATCCCACTTGCTATAATTATGTGTCTACCTCATATGTTGGACTCATCTCTCACCAGAATGTCTGATGTTAGTGGCTACCCTTAACTACTCATTGAGTTTCTCACTGAGAGAAGCTGTTAAAGAACTTTCAAAGAGTAGCTGATAATGAACATCTAATATACCTGTTCTTACTCACTCTTTGGTAGGAACAATAATCTTTAATGATGTCAGGTCACCAAAAGTGAGATTTCTGCCAGAAAATGTAAAAAATATAGAATCTAAAGCTTAGATTTTGATCCAAGCCCTCCAGATTTCAATGGGACTTCAGTTCAAGCAGAGAGTCAAGCCATTCCATGGGCTTGCGTAAGCCTGTCTAAATAATCCTTACTTTTGCTTCTTTACATTAAGACTACTTTGATTAAAAAGTTCATATTATATTCAGCAACCCACTGAATTTTTCTTAGCTTTTTCTTAGCTTTGTGGAAAAGTCTTTTGTGGCTTTTAATATCAGACATTCCTACTATTTCTGACTGAAATAAGAGGATATGCAAAGCATATATCTCCAAGGTTATTAGATGAAATGCTATAACACTACTGTGCTAGATCAAAGGATTCACCAGTTACAATGTGGATTTTACATTTTGTACTTGAAGTGTGTCTTTAAATGCAGTATCCATTAGTAATATATATATATATTTTATTTTCTGATGTCTGCATTGGAATCTTTAAAGATCTACTTAACAACTTACTTACTAATTATTTGCATAAAGGTTTGTAAACCTTCAAAGAAATAAGGCTTACTTTCTAGCCTGTTAATGCGGAGTTCATTTCAGTTCATTAATTTCTGTATACCAGATGTCAGATGACATTCTTTTGACCACATTTTGTTGTACTGTGAAGATAATTGATGCATCAACAGCTGAACAGCACTTCAAGGAAGTGGTTCAAGTTCCTTGTTGATATATATGAGATAGTTCCCTGTATTTAGTGCAGTTTTCCAAACACTGCAGTTTGATGTATGACATATCACCCCTGGTTTATATATTTTATTTATTTATTTAACATTGATTCACTACCTATTTCACAGGCAGTTAGAGTGAAGTGGGAGTTCTGGTTTCTCAGATAACCAGTAATCTTATTATGCTATGCCTATATCTGTCTTTATATCTGTAGTTAGACACCTGTGTCTAAAGTCAGAATAAAGTTATCCTTTTGAATTATATATATAATGGACACCCACCTTATAATCTATATTCATCAGTCCAGAGCAGCTGTTGCTGCAATTACAAGTGGATATATAAATTGTCTGGATTATCTGAGCTGAAATCTGCTGGGCTTCTTATACAGTATTTCCTAACTGAAAGATTTTGGTCTTGTGGCAGTATTATTTCTTATTGTTGGTTTCCTTTTTCCAGAATATGTTTACTTAGACTTTCCTAGGCAGTGTTTCGCTATTATGTTGCTTTTTCTGAAACTGGTGATACTGAAACTGAAGTGATCTGCAAGCCAATGTTGTTGGACAGCAAACAAACAGGTCAAAACATTTGTGTGTTTTCCTCTGTCAGATAATACACACGAAGTCCAGTAGATAAGATATGAACATCAGCTACAGTCATATGCACTGTGACGTACTGCCTTGCCTACAGAATCCTTGCTCATTGATCTCTTCTCATAAATGCTAGTAAGAAAGAGAAGCTGAAGAAGTTGCAGTCACCACAAGAGTTACCTAGGCACTCTGAGTGAAGTAGTGAGCTAACCCTGTCTGCCATCCTTCTCTTCATGTACGATCTGTTTCAGTTGAGGGCTTATGCTATGACTTGGCACAGCATAGGTTGCCCACTTTTGCTGGTCACCTTCTAATTTCACCGTTGTACATTTGAATCATTTTAATCATAACTCTTCCTAATAAAATAAGTACTTCTAGCAAATTACAAATCACCTTTTTTCCTGATTTGGCTTGCATAATTACTATGTAGCTTCTGGAGTCTCAGATTCTTACTCAGTGTGTCCAGCGTGTCCACCGAACATCATATTGTGGTAGCTTTAGATCAATGCATCTGGCAGTCTTGAATATACAAATATGGACAGCTTCTGTATCTTTTTCTTATTTATTTATTTATTTATTTATTTATTTATTCATTTATTCATTTATTTATTTATTTTTCCCCTCATGGTCTCCTGTGCAAAACCTTCCTTAAACATTCAGTACTTAAGGAAAAGCAAGTGGCTAAGCAACCCAGGAATGAGAATCGCCATTATCCTAAAAACTTGTATCATATTCCCTGTCTTCTGTGCAGCAGGATGTGCAGACAGCATTCAGTATAAGCAGTCACCCTGTCTTTGATTAAGGCTAAGGTGTTGAAATAATTGTGTGATTTTTAAATGTACTGTTCTGGTAAATGCAGCAGGAAAGCCTGTTATTTCATCTGCTGTACATAGATGTAGCTTTGACTGGCTCAAATGAATGAAATCAATTTTATGCTCGACACTTGACTGTGGCTGGAATGGTGGTGGAATGTCAACAACTACAACAGACCACGTGACTCTCAGATCAGGACAGGATTTTAAGATCTAAAGCTGAAGATTAGGTGTATTTGTGAAGGGGAATGCAATAAAGGAATACATTTTTTCAGTGCATCGGAGGAAGGGGCTCTAAATACCCTCTCCTGAGGAATTCAGCTGAATATCAGTGAAGGTAAAGTGGATATAAGAAAAATGCCATGTGTATGGAGAGCATTAGGAAAGGTCATATATTTCAAGAAAGAATATTGTTTACAAGGAGTGTTAATAGGTTTCAAGGGAAATGTTAATTTTTTTTTTCCTGGCTGAAATAGCTACTGTAAGTTTTTAATGGTTAATCATTCATTCTTGAATTTTTATATTAAGCATTTCATATTACTTTATTGACTTAACTTTTATGCTCTTCTTCATTTTGACAGTAAAGAATGACCAGGCAATACTCTTTGAAAATTGGAGACCATTTGCAGCTGCTCTCTGCTGAGGAAAGTGAATAATAGGGTGCCCTCAAGGAATTTCAAAGGTATCACTCAACAGAAACTTTTGTGTCTGAAGAAAACTAGATCATTTTATCATGGTAGGCATACTGATATGTTTGCTTTAATAAAATGCCATATTTCTGCCTTTAATCTCTTGTCAACCAGCTATTAAAACCCCAAAGTGTATGCGTGCAGCACATGTAAACACTCGTGGTTTCAAGTTTGCGACACAACATACAAGTAAACCATGTATTTTTATTTTATTTTTTATTTTATTATTTTTTTTTTGGTGAGCAGTCTGTAATAAATTTATTGAGTAATGGCAAGAAGGTTCTTCTTTCTTCTACCCCTTCCCCAAGCCAACAAATCAATTTGATTTAATTCAATAATCCATGCATTTTTTTTAAAGCATTATCTAAATCCTAATCTAAATCCTTCAGTTCTCTGAAGTGGCCAGATGAGGAAATAATGACAACTCTTTTCCATGTAAATAGTGATGAGCATCTGAAATAATAGCAGTGTTAGAAGATGATTACTTATGAGAATTGAGTTTATGTGCCTCAAGCCCCCAGAATTTTGCACCTGCACTGAACAGTTCCCCTTGTCTTTCAGCATGGCAATTCTGTGCTGTTAACTCACTCATCATTTCTTGCCTGTTAACACAAGGCTTGAATCAGTGCCCACAGTAATAGAAGCTTGCTTTGAAAGTAAAAAAATATTTCTTGTGACCCAGCTCTTTTGGTCCCTGCATCATACTCATTCAGAAATTCCTGTAGCTTTGGCTGAGTAAGGATACCATAGTGACTTTAAGAATTGTTTCAACTAATAATAGAAAGCGAAAAGATAATAAATATATTCTGAACAACAACTATACTGTTTATGAAATAGATAATAATAGATAATAAAAACAGATAATATATATGTATTTTCTATCAATGTACATGCGCTCGGATATTTTACAAGATGGTATAAAAGAAAGAAGCCTGTCCATCCTGTTTGGACAGTATGACAGTGTTCAAAAATTGCAATATGAAAGAGGCAGAAGTATACATCTAAGACTGTCAGCAGTTTCACAGCACATCAGTGAACCAGGAGTAATTGGAAGTATGTGTAGTTAAGAGGGAAGGACAGACCTTAACACATTATGGCCTCTTGTAAGGTAGGCACAAGCACTTGTATGTGAACAAGTTGAGAGCGAAGATTGCATTTCCCCTGAGTCCGATGAAAAGGAAGGCATAGCTACACTAAGCTAATAGCTACACTCTCAATTGCCTGTCTGTACCCATTCTTTCCCCTATTGTATTAACTCTTTTCATTTTTTTCACTAGATGGAATAGTGCTAAACTTTTATATTTCTACTTCTGGGGAAGTTTTGCAGTACCACTAATAATTTCTCTGCCATTTCTCTATTACATTTTCCTTGAGATGGAGTGTATCAAAATGAAGTTAGTGTTAGAAATAAACATAATCAATTTAAAGTATTACCATTTCACTGTCAATATTTTTCCCTAAATTGAACCTGTTGTCAATTTTCATGTATGCAGGTGGTCAGTAATATATCTTCATATAGCCGTCCAGATTGTTTTCTTTATATTGTTGCAGTGTCCTAGGTTTTCGTTTCTTTTTTTCACTGATTTGGAGTAGCTACTTATACATGTGCGGCACTAACTATTTTGTTCCCCTTCTCAGAGGAAGTTAACATAAATTTTCTGTATTGAATTTCAAATGCATGATACCCTAGGTTTGCTGGGACCTGTTAAGTCTCCTATTAACCTTCTTTAATTTTGGCTAGCTCATGTAATTTAGCACATTTTCCCACCCCAGTGCTACCTTACTATCCTCCATCATATATGTCTTTAATAGCTTGTTGGATCCAAATTCTATCTCTTCCCAAACTAAAAACTGCTAATTTCTAAATCATAAGAAGACATTCCTTTAATCTATTACTTCGTTTACCTCTTGAGTTTTATCAGAACTTTTTCTTTGTATTGTTGTATTGTTTCAGCAAATGTCTTTTCTCTTATTTTCTATTTTTTACTTTTTTTTTAATTTATTTTTGACCCTGTTGAGTAATTCTAATGCATTGATAAATCATAAGTTTACATCATAGAATTTATGTTCAACAACTTGTCTTACAGATCTTGTATTTTTGCATCAGCCTGTTAATTGAGTTATTCTCATACTGCTTACTGCTAGCATATTCACGTTTCATATAAAAAAATATATTGACACAATTATTAGTGTAAGTTAATCATTGCCCAATAAGTACTAATAAATTATTGAATAGATCAACACTATTCAATATACTGCTTGTAAATCATACTTTGTTACCACTTGAGTACATGTAACCATTTTTCTTCATATTTTCCATAAACAGGCTCTTGTTTTTTTTTGCTAGGTTGTCTACTCTTTTTTGAAATCTTTCGTAAACTATCGGTATCATCTAACCACATTTTTATTAATAACGGGCAATTGTGAAATTTTCAACAACTTGTAAGTCACTTAGGAGCCTTTGCTTTGACTTAGAGCTGGGTGTGAGGACACCTTCGAGGCCTCTAATCCTTCCATTGAAATATCTCTTTAAACTTTCGGCTAAACAATGCTGGTTGCCTTTGACGTCTGATTTAAACCATTACATTTTCTCAGCATTTCCTGTTGTGACATTGTAATCTTTGAAATTTTTTTCATATTGCTAAATTATGGATCACCCACTGTTATTGTCATGTGATATATCTGCAAGGGACAAGACTAGCAGATCTCTTCAGTCCCTGATTCATGTGGTCTCCAACATTAAGTGATCTTGCTTTGAGATACTTTTTCCCCCAGACCATGTCTGTAAAATTTGAAATGTTTTTCAGCTCCCACAAAAATATGGGACTTTCTTCTTTCCATTAGTGTGATTGCTGGAAAAGGCTTGTTTACTACAAAAGAAGGGCCTTCTTGCATTCTCTGGAGGGAGGAATACTTCTAATCAAGTATTAGGGTTGGTGGCCTTTTGTTTTTCTGTGTGATCTTATGGTTAGCCTTTATGGCTACAGTAGGCATTTCTGAGTCCTGACGCAAGAAGTGTACCTCAGGCAAAATTCTAATCTTGTATCTTTCCAAGGTCTGGCACACACCATTTTCCTTCTTGCACCCTTGGTAGGCCTGCTGATTTTCATAATAAGGAAACTGAGGGATGAATGCCAAAAGGAATTCCTAATGAATAGTTCTGGATGGCTGAATAACCAAGACCAAGGCTGTGCCATGAAGTACACCCACTGCTAGAGATATATTTTTTTTTACTCACATTAATTATGATTCGATATATAGTTATTAGGATTCTTTCACAGATGGACAATGTGTGTGAATTTGCCATAGAGTATATAGTTACTGCCTAACATCAAAAAGTGAAAATGGAAACCTGTAGTATAGAATTATAACTTAATTAGAAATTATCATTTTACTATAACTTTTTACCACAACTATAATCTATTACAATCATTATGTGTGTCTCTATTGAATTTATTGCAGACAAATTGCTTTGTGTAGTCTGGATTTAATACTTACAAAATATGATTGCAGGAAGAAACTGCTTTTCTGCATGTTGTAATGGGATTTTTTGTCAATTCATTTGAATGTGACAGGAAGTCTGACAGGCAACTGATGAACCATAGAAGTTCTCAGAAAAGATTGCTGGATTCTTCCTTTAAAAACTGTCTGATACTTGTGAACATCATTTTTCAACATTCTCAAAGCATGCATCAAATATGTCATGAATTACTTATTACTTGCTGTTTAGAATCAGACAACAGGCAGGCAATAATTAGGATGGAGCTACAACAAAAGCTGACTTGGGAGGACATTCTTGTTTCATGCCTATTAGAACTAGACATTCTTTTTCATTACTGGTAATGAAAAGTAAACCTTGTAAAGTCTTCTTGAGTGCACGTGCCTGGTTTAGAGTAGACTAAATCAGCCCAGCTAAGGCAAAATGGAAGAGTGAACCATGAGTTGTGAGGAATTGGCTATGATACTAGTGTCTTTTGCAAAGTTTTCTGAGCAGCTCTGCTCGCCTCATACATTCAGCCCATGGTGTTTTACACCCCATTCAGCTCTGTGTGGAGGCCAGTGATATTTTGCTCTGACAGCTGGATGCCATTCCTGAGGTAGTTTCAGTAGCAGTAGCTTGGGTCTGGATAGTACAGCACAGTATGGTCCAGCACAGTATGCAGGTTTACACAGTATCATCTTACTAATATGTAGGTTGTTTGGGGGAAATAAAACCAAGTGTAATGCACATTTTCTTTCCCAGGACACCCGAAGCTCAGTTTCCTAATTCTGAAGCTCAGTCTCCTATTTCTGTACAAGAAACCTCTTCATAAAAAGGAGATTACAACATAAATACAGGTCTGTACTCTCCATACAAGAACTGTGTGGGAGGATTTTTGTTTGGGATTTTTTTGTAAAGGGTGATCTCTGGCTGTGTCACTGTTGATATTTTCTGAAGGGATGCTCTCCCCCTTAAAAGAGTGCATTTCAGTCTTCACTCGTTTTGAGTTACCTCAACAGAGCTACTTATTGCAGGCAAAATATTCATGCAAATAAAAATGTGCTACATATTCTGTGCTAATCTGTGTGGAACCCTGGCAGAACATCATCAGCTCCTCACTTTGCCATCACTTTTTCATACTTTTATAGGTAAATTACATGTCTGCTTCCTCTGCATAGTCTGTAAACACTGAAGAACAGAGGCTATCTCTAGCAATCTGTCTGCAGGACAAAGAGCAGTCAAGCACAGATTTTAGCTTGTTCTCTGGAAAATATTTTCAAAATGGCTTTGTGGCATCTCTACAGACCTGTGTTGCAGTGCCAAGACTCAAAGATAAAAATGAATGTTGTGGTCTCATTTTAGTCCTGTTTTGTGCAGACTTTGCTAACTCAGGCCTGTAGTCAGAAAGCAAGGGTTTTTTGTGGTCAGGGTAGAACTGGAATGTTTCTGGGAGGTATGTACAAAATTATGAAAGCTGAAATTGCTATTTTCCTCTTGGTCAAACTGAAAAGCTTACTCAAACTACTTGTGAGGCATGGTGGCCATGTTTTTTGTTTTGTTTTGTTTTGTTTTTGTTTTTGTTTTGGGGGGGGGGGGGGGCAAATAAGGGATATCCGCTTTCTTTTTAACTAGGTAAGATTTGTTCCTTCTTCTTGCTGAGACTGTTGTTAGATGCAGGAATCCAGGGACAGACTAAGATCTCAGGATGGTACATAGTGCATGTATGTGAAATGAAGACAGGCTTTGTGCCTCTCAGGTGCCTGAAATCATATTGCATGAGCTTAAGTGAAAATAGTGATCCAAGGGAAACAATGAAGCTGTGCTGTTTAGCAGCAAAAACAGTGATCCTGGCAAATCAAGCACTGTTTTACCCAATAGTATGATTTTCTTTTTTTCCTAGATAGAGGATGAAATAGTTCAGAGGCCTCCTTCTGTCACTATCCTTCAAATATTCCTCCAGGGCAGAGATTTAGTGTAAAGGACGAACTGCAACAGAGAGACAGAATTGTGTATCATTGGCACACTGAAACTCTATGTGCACATTTGATCATCTCAAGGAGATCTTTGCTGGTACCCTGATCTACCTGTTTTGCCAAGAAATGTTTTTATGGGATGTGCTACTGTTGAAGAATAGTTATTTGCTTTGATACTGGTTGTTTTCCTGTCATATAAACAGGTGTGATCTTATGTAGGTGGAATTGCTTATTTTAGACTGAGTATGTCTCTGGAAATCTGAGAAGGAAAAATCACAAGTCAGAGTAAAAAGGAATCTTCCATCTGTTGTAAAGTATTGCTGCATCATAGATTGCATCAATCAATCACTTAGATTGGAAAAGACTGCCAAGATCATTGTCCAACTGCTAACCTAGCACTTCCATGTCTACCACTAAACCTAAGCAAGGGAATGTTTTGATATTAAGCCTATGCTTGATGCTTTCATAGGTTTAAGAAATCCTCAGCTCCACCACCAATAAAACACTCTCAGAATGCAAAATTGTAAGTGTGATGCATGCAAGATGGCTCTGAGAGGATCAACCTCCATTTCTTGTTTCACTTGGGCATTTTCTTTTTGTTTGCAGGTACCAGCAGGATGAGATGACAGTTTTTTCTCATGGCCCTGTTAATAGTTTCTACCAACACGGAAAAGGGAAGGGAATAATACTTTACAACAATATTGACTTCTTCTGTGATCTTGGGTAAGTCACTGGACTATTGTGTACTCAGCTTCCTCAAGAAGAGAGAACAATACTATTTCTGTGCCTTGCACAGGTGTTACGACTGTAGCTGTGAATAAAGGATATTTTGTTTTTCATGGGTTGAAGCAGCAGAGAATGCTTTCAGTTCTCTTATAAAAAAAAAGTTTCCAGTGAACCAGTGTGCTATACCCAACAAATACTGAGTTGTCCCATTTTGGTTGTAAGTTTATCTGTTTAATTAATTAATTCATTCATTCATTCATGTATTTGTTTATTTCATTTTAAAATGAAAGCTGTCCTTCTGGGAAGAACAGCTTTCTTTAGAGAATGTTGAAGCAAATGCCTTTTGCATTTCAGACAGTGGAACTCCTGACATTTCTGAAATATCTCTATCACAGGGGGAAAAATGTATTGTTTAACATGTTCAATTACTCCTGCTCCACCCCCATACCTTTTTCATTTGAAGCCAGGAGTGTGTTTGTTCTAACAGCAAAATTATTTGAAAGATACAGTGACCAACTTACCAAGGTGATCAAAAGAAGACTGGGTTGACAAAGTACCTTTGCAGCCTTTGGACTTCAGTCTTATTTATAGATATTTGGATTTATGTGCCCCTCTTTCAATGAAATCACATAAATGGCCAGTTTCTTCTGTGTTACATGACAGGAATGCAACTTTTTTCTAGAGTCCTGGGCTTAGAGCATGTCATTATCCCAATGTATATATAGGGCACCTCAAAGGCAACTTGAGCCTTTTACTGTACTGTTCAGCTCCAGCCATGCAGGCTGCCTGTGCTGTCCCTTTGTACAGATCACCGCCAGCCATAGTTCCATCCCCCAGCAGTGCCAGCTTTTCTGACAGCCTCCAGATGCCTTGATTCTGAGCTATGGTTAGGCTGCAGTTAGATATATGGATAAAAATACATATCTTTTTGATCAAGGCATGAATGCTAATAAAGGCTGGTGGTTTTCCTGATAAGAATTACTTTGTGCTTGTATGGTTTTCCAAATGCCTTGAAAACAGCTTTTCCAAATTCCAAATGCAAATTTTTATGGAGGAGTAAACATGCTTACTTCATCAGGTCTTTGAGAAAGCCAAAACCAAAACCTCACTGAGAGATTCATCACTTGTGTCTACTCTCTTTCTTCCTGAAAAGGAACTTAAGAAATATTTTTACATTAATCAGATACATGCTAAAACTTGTTATAACAGGACAGAAAGTGAACTTCCCTTTTGGTGAGCAATTCTGTGATTGCACTTTTAATGCCGAACTACAGTTTATATATACAAAAAACATAACCGCTTAAAACATAATTATTAATGTGACAAAGTAAGGCAAAGAACAGCATCCAAAGAATTCATGTTTGAAGTAACAGATAATCCTGTAATTGTTGCTTCTTGGTAAAATTCTGAGTATGTGAGAGGGAGCCTTTATTTAAAAATGGCACATAAACATCAAAGATACTTTCCTTGTGTTTTATACACTAGCTTTCTTTCAAGTAAAGAAACACCCACACAGAAAGGGAAGAAAACAGTTCTATTGTGCTCTAAAGTCGGTTCATTTTTGCTCAAAAGTAAATGCTAGTTTTTGGCAGCCCACAGGTGGAAATATGTTTAGAGTTGTGAAGGTGAATTGCCACTACAGTAAGGACTGGAAGTGGATGTCAACATGAGGGAGTTATTGTCTGTTTTCTGTGAGTAGTTCTTTGCTAAAGGATTTTTGACTAGGCATTGCCAGAGCTTAGAGCAACATTTGTTTCTTTCAGTTACTGATCTTCATAAAAGCATTATGCAAAGAAAATTGGCCTTAGTGTGGATGTGTGCATACAGCAGGTTTCAGCATTCAGACTGGGATACTGACTCCCACATATGTGTTAACACAACAGTCTTCTTGCTTTCCTAAGACTCACTTTACTGTTTAGTGCTTAATCAGAGAGGTAAATGTCAAGAGGGAGAATCTGCTGTGAATTTTTCCCCACTGTGATTTAACCAAGACTTGAACATCAGCTGTACCAAAACTAGTATCTTAGAGACTTTTCAATGGAAAACAATTTACCAACACATGCTATGTAACAAAAGACAGCCTATCTGTATGGTTTTGATTTATTCCGTGTAATTCCACTGCAAGTTATTTAACTGCCTCTTTATCTCTTCAAATTTTTTCAAAATGTATGTAAATGCTCCTTGATGGTTGATTTCTGTAGGACTTCTCTTAAGTGACTGAGAAGACCTGGTAAAGATGTGGCACAGCCCTGGCTCAGAACTTTTAAACACGTTTCATTGCTGCCTCTACTAACGAGTCTTTTATAAATTTCTGAGAAAGGTCTGGCAGAACTGTGGCAGTGATCTACCTCCCTTCTTGGAGCTGATGTTAAATGTAAATTTTTTGTTTACCAGGATGTTTGTTTCTTCTACAATCCACCTTCTTTTGTCGTGTAACTTGAAGATCTTCACGGTATGGATTATCTCGTTTAATGTGCGTCAACACAAAACTGAATTGATGTGCCTGCCTTTTTCTGGGGTAAGATGGCAGTAAATGCTTGAATCTCAAAGTTACAGCCCATTTCACTTTTAAAGGCAGATATTTAAAGGCCTCTTCATGGCTTTTATACAGTTATTCTTTTGTACTTGAACTGATGCTAAAAATGATGGAGGTGGTATGTAGCTCTGGGTTGTGAGTAAAGTTTTCGGTCAGTTGTCTCTCAGCACTTCTGTATGATTGGCATAAATATATTTCTAGATTATCCTTTTCATTAATAATTTCCAGAAAGCAAGCTCCTCATCCCAAGGAGTGGCCCCCTTCTGCTTCTCCTGTAGCACCACCAAGTGATTGGAAGCAGGAGCGCTGGAGAAGCCAGAGCCAAAGATGAGCCTCTTCTAACAAAGCTACGAAACTTTGAAGGACAGTAAGTAACCACGTAAATCCAGCTGATTGTGTGTATATCTGATCTGGATATAATGGCACTCTGGGAGGGGGTTTAAAAGCAGACAGTATAACTATACCTCATGCTGTTAAAATCAAGCAGAGTTTTATCATGGGTTTATAAAGACAGTGGAGCTCAGCCAGAGCTGGGGGCTATGGAACAAGATCCTCCAAAATAGTGAATCACAAGGCTAATATTTTTTAGTGATGGTTTTCTTGTGGTTATAAACCTTGTTACCAGCAAGTGAGGCTCTTTCCAAACCAGAATCTGTTCTTTGAGCCAGATTTCTGCAACTCTTTTTTTTTTTTTTTTTTTTTTTTTTTCCCAAGCTGTTCATTCTTCCATGTGTACATGCTGTCAAAGTGAACTGCTGTTTAGCTAAGAAAAACCTTTATCAAGGAAAGGTGTGTGCTGGAGAAAATTTGTGTGTGACCCCATGCTTCAAACACACAGTCCTGTTCTCATAGATACCAGCATGTGGGAAACACAGGGATTTAGAAAGGGAATAGAGAGAAATATTTATTTCACTGTAAAAAGTGACCTTGGAAGTGTGCATATCAATTAACCAGCATCTGCCAAGAAGTTTTTCTACAAACAAAAAACTAAAGAGCTTGCAGAAAATTGTTATTTATTTATTTATTTATTTTTCTGAAAGTGATGGCTGGGTGCCCACATGAATACTATATCTCTACCAAAAATGTGTATTTCTTTAAATCTATTATCAGATTTATTGAGATGAAATTAGTCTTGAGTAAAAATGCTATTGAGTGCTATTTTTACCCAAATAGCGTTTGGGTGATGATAGGTTTTCTCCTATACGGAATGAGCCTATATGCACTGAATACTTATCTGTGCTTAAATTTGTCAGATTGGTTTTGTATGTCTTTTTATTACAACTCGGTTGAGCTTTCTGATAAAGGTAAATTGCAGGAATTTTGTAAACCAGGAAAAATAGATGAGGAAAGGGGAGGGGACAGTCCTGAGGGTGATGGCTGCCCTCAAGGAGTAGAAAAAAGTGAATCATGATCAACATAAGTTGGCTTATGTTGGTTATGTTCTGTTCTAAGCAAAGCTGAAGAATCCTAAAAAATGAACTATTCTGATACTTAAATGACCGAAAGGACTTAACTTATTACATAGCTTACCTTTTGCCCTTCAAACATTACACATTGTCCTGAATCTGTTTCTTGGGAAGGGGAGGAGGAAAACTCCAGCATTTACTAAATCACTAAATGGGATAACATTGTATCCATTTTGAGGGATGCTAACTACTTATCCTTGTTTGCTGAGCACAGGTTGATGGCTTATGACCACAGGACACAATTTAATAGATTGAACTGTGTCAGTCACCATGGTAACTAGGCCAAGCAGAACTTCCACCTTATTTTCTCACAAAGAGTTCTGCTTTAATTTCTTTTTGTGTGAAGGATCCACAAAAGTGGAAAACACTTTGGACTCTCTTGGCTTTAATTCTATTTATTATGCAGCTGCAGTGTTCTGCTAAACAGCTGTATGTCATCAAACTCAGTACATTTACAATTTTAACTGTGAAGCATTCTTTGCCAAGTGGAATTGCTCGTAAGCTGTCTTGCACTTGTTGATAAATAACTATGTCACATTGTCTTAAAATTTTTTTGATCAGGTTAAAGATGTGGCAAAAAAAATGTCTAAATGGATGTGTTGGGTCTGTCTGAGCTGGAGTCACCCTTTCCCTGCAGCAGCCCACAGCAGTGCTGTGCTCTGCACTCGTAGCTGGAACAGCACTGATATCACTCCAGTGTTGTGTCTATTGCTGTGTAGTGCTGGCAAAGCATCAGGACTCCTTCCAAGCCCCCAAGAGCCAGCAGGCTGGGGGTGGGCAGGTGATGGGGAGGGGACATTGCCGGGGCAGCTGACCTAAACCAACCAAAGGGATATTCCATAACACCTGATGTCCCACTCAGCAATAAAACGGGGGGCTCTCGTGGGGGAGGGGGCTGTTCCTCCTGAACAACCACTACGCATTTTGAGGCCCTGTTTCCCAGGATGTGGCCAAACATCGTTCCTTGATGGGAAGTAGAGAATAATTTTTTTTCCCTCTCTCTGTACTTCTGCACGGACTTATTGTTTCTTTTTTTTTTTTTTTTTTTTTTTTTTTTCTCCCCATTCCCTTTCCCTTTAATTAAATCTTTCTCATCTCAAACCTCGAGTTCTCTGTGTTGTATTTTCTCCCCCTTTCTCTTTGAGGAGAGGGGGAGTGAGAGAGCAGTTGTGGTGGAGCTCGGCTGCCCACCTGAGTAAAACCACCACAATGGAAAAAACAAATAGTACTCTTAAATGAATCCAAGTTTTGGTTAACCAGTTATAAACCAATGTATTATTAGCTTGGTGCAAATCACAGTTTGTATTTGAAGGCTTAGTGCAAAATAAGTTGAGATGGAAATGTGAAGGTTAAACCACCTGTGGAAGTTGAAGGAAGAAACTGGTAGAAGGTAGGAATTTATCATAGGCATGACATTTCACATGGGACTTCTTCATTATTTCAAATTAAACTGAACTGCACATCCAAGTGCAATTTTTAATGTTGTTTATTATCACAACTGCTGTGCTAGACACACAAAATTGTTGTGTATGCTGTGCTGACAACAAGTTGACTGAAACACAGGAAACACAGGGATAGGGAAATTTTTCCACAGTCTAGCAGGAGGTCTTTAGCAAAAACTTTGAAGGGTTAAGATACTGCTTTTTTTTTTTTTTCCCTATAGAGAGAGAGACCACCAGGACTCAGATCCATACTTCTCAATGCAAAACTGTCTCAACTCTAAGGTTGAGATAGATAGCTCTAAATAGCTTACAGAGTGTAGCACTGATGAACTTACGTTGATTAGTACATTATTGAATACGACAATACATGAAATTTAGAGAGGTAGCCTACAAAACATGAAGAATCCAACAGGATGCCAGATTCTGGACTGTATTACAGGTCCTAGCCTGTAATCCTTCCTTGTACTTGAAATTTGCATGTGAATGCAAAGTGCAAATTATGGGTTACTTACAGATTCTGCTTTTTGTCCATCCTAAAATACCTGACCTTAGAGTTGATATCAGATATCATAGAGTACTGATGATATCAGTTGATATCAGTTTTGATTATCTTTGAGCATACACCATTAGATCCATAGGTAGTTCCTAGATTCCCTGCAATGCAGTTCACATTCGCAAACTCTGGTCTGTTTTGCCACCTAGGATTCTTTGCTGATGTAACTTTGTGTTTGCACAGTTCTCTGTTGGAGCTGGTAGCATTATAAACTGATGATCAGCAAAGAAAACCTTAATTTACTTCATTCTCCCAAAAGATAAAACCACAGTAAAAGGCTGAAAACCTGCAGTTCCTTTATGATGCCACCATCTGCATCATTTTATAAAGTTATTACAGATGGAACAAATATATCTTTGCTGTAAAAGGAAAAGGAGTGGAATGTGATGAAAATTTGATTGAAGACTTCTGAAGACATGAAAATTAGAGCCATTGTGCATGAATGGCTTGGTCACAAAGCCAGTGCTGTGCTGTTGCAGAATTAATGCTATTTGGCTTCATATGCCAAGCTCTGTAACTTACTGGCCTGAAGACCCTACCTACTGAACTGCTATATTTTGTTTTCTCTTCAGTTCATTTTTCAAGTGGAGCTTTAGACTTCCAAACAAATATAAGCCTTTTTTTTAAATTTATTTATTTTTTTTGCTAATTTTTGCATGTTAGATAGTTTTCTGTCCAGTGTCTTAGCCATGTGGTAAGAAAGGCAGTGAGAATATTCTGTGTTTAGCTGTATACTAGCCAGGTATGAAGGAGTCTGCGTATATAATACTGCCAGAAAGCTTGATAGCTAAATTCCTGTCCATTTTGTCTATTCATCTTCCAAGACAGGGTGTTTTTATTATTATTATTATTACTATTATGTATGTATTTTTAAATCACAGAATGCTGTTGTGCCTTCTTGTGTTATAGAAAATGACCCATACACTAGCACAGCTTTATCCAGTCTAGATCAATGGACTGGTTGAGGTACTAAAACAAATTCGGTTATGTCTACATGGGCAATGTGGTCTGAGCAATGCATATTTACCACTTCTCCAGACTATTTTCCCAGCAATACTATCATTCCAGGATCTCTCCAGAGCTACCTCATTTGAAGGAATTTAAGTACATTGCCATCACATTGCAGCAGTCAAAACAGTAACCACAGCTAAGCTCTATCCTCGAAACTGTCTCTGCCTTGTCTCTCTATTACCATTTCTGTGTGTTTTAATATGTGAAGTCAAAATAAAAATATTTCCAGAATAGATGGCAAATAATTGTCTTCAACTTCTTTCCTCTTTCCTTTCCCCATTCAACCCACCTGGGCCTATGTTTATTGAACTCCATACATTGTCAAGACAGTATTTGTAAATGGAATTTAACTGTAGGTGAGCGGTACAAATGTAATAATATTACACAACTCTTGTTTAATTTTGAAGGCTGCATCCTCAGCAGCAGTGCTTATAATGGACGGTTCAAGCCGAATTATCCATTATTGCTCCCAAAGTTTACAATTAAACTATCGATCAAAGCTGGCAGAAAATTCTCAAGCAGGCTGGGTTTGCACCAGGCTTGTTTTAGATGCAGGCTGGGGGAGAGAGAACCAGAAGCAGCCTTCAGCTAATCCTCTTAGTGCTAACTGTCCTGGATGCAGCAGTGATTATGTATCATGCTTATACAGTTTTAATAGTGCAGGTCCTATGCAATTTGCGACCTCTATTTCTGCCCAGAAAGATTGGAGCTTAACAGGTTTGGATCCACAGGGAAACAGCTTCGGCTTTTAGGCTTCTTCAGACACTGCAGAATGCATCTTTTCTGGGGAATTCCACAATAAAATGACTGTTATTTATCATTACAAACCTCTTTATCATTTAGTCAATAAAAGGCCTCTCTCTCACACTTTTTTTTTCCATGGTGTGCTCAGAGTCAGAAATCTGTATTAGTCTCCCCTGGCCTGAAGGCAAGAGATGTCAAATGCTAAATCATGATCTGCCCTGGCTTTCTGGCTAAATTGTGTATAAAGGCCCGAGGCAAAAAGGTGCACATGCTCATTATTTGAAACAGAATGATTTTTTCCCCTTTCTTTCTTTCCCCCCTTTTTTTTTAAATACATATTGAGACATACATGGTAACACACATACAGTAAACCTCTGAAAAGTATCAAACCCGAAACAAACCAGCCAGAGCTAAATATGTCAAATATATATGCTTGCAGATTGGGAAATAGAAAAAGGATTGTCAAGAAAAATCAGATGATCTTCCCCTTTTGAACTTTTTGATAGCAGTGGGGAAAGAAAAGTGTTAGGAGTTGACAGCAAGGTGACAGATGTGGTAAATAATGCATCTGGTGAATTTACCCCATTTCTTGTTTTGGAGGGAGGAGGAGTGGTTTGAAATGAATCTTAGCTTGAAATTGGTTAGAAAACCTGCATGGAAACTTGTATTAAAGCCTGCAATTGTTTTGCAAACTCTTTTGAGTGTGTCTTCATCTACTTATTTGTTTGCAGTTTTTGATAGATCACCTTGCTCGTGAGGCATTGTTACTTTCCCCCAGATTACTTAAGGACTTTTGCAAACAGGTTTTAGGCCAGTCATCCCATGGGCAAATTTTTGTGTGAACATATTTGTATATATATACCAAACTCTTTCGCTTTTAAAAGTATTCTTAAGAGGGATGCATACCAAAATATTGATGGGAATGTTATATAAAGGGTTGTGCTTGCCTATAATGCAAATTTACCTATATTTATTTATTTACTGATTTTATTGTGAGACTAGGGAAATGTTCAAGAATGTTGTTTTCCAGAATTTGTTCAGCAGAAGGTGACAAGGAGCTTCTTTAAAAGAATAGCAAACGTCAGCATTTCCACACTGTGGACTATGCATTCAAAAGCTGCAATGAAACCTGGAGAGCTACTCAGAAGAATCTAGACAACATATGTATTATATTTAGTGTTCAATATTTTCTGCATTCAGCCACAAAATATTCTTCATATTTATTCTGACTACTTATTTAAATTAAGCAAGAAAGGGATCACAGCTTGGAGAAGAAAAAGGGCTCGTACCTGAGGCATTATGTTCAGCCAGCCAAATTTTTGCCATTGCAATTTTGATGATGATTGCATAGAACTAGATTTATCCAAATGCTTCAAGCTGTTTACAAATGTTGGGAATAAGCTTAGGCTGCTTGAATTCAGATACTCTATCTCTGGATTTTTCAGGGAAACAATCTGATTGGATCCAACTTTTCAAGAAAGGTCCTTCCATGGGATCACATGTCATTGGCTGATAACTTCAGCTTAAAAACAAACTCTGTGAGCTCAATATCTTTTGAGCAGTTAAATTTCCTTTTCTGGATAGAAGCCTTTATTTTTAGCTACATATTAAATACCAATTTGTAAATCTGCTTGGTTCTGTTGTTTAAGCAAGAAGCATTTCTGTGTTTTCTTTGATCCTGTATGCAGTCATCCATACATTGCAAAGTTTGACTTCCCGGTTGCCCTTATGAGGCTAAGATGCCACACATTTTTTCTGTGTATGCTTTGAGTTTTTCAGCAGAGTTTTTCTTGAATGTCAAGGAAATGTAGAAATTCAGAAAAAAATTTGTTTGCTAAATGTTATTGCAGAACTCTTGTGGATGTTCACTTTGCTTTTTTGTTTTGTTTTGTGTTGTTTCTCTTTAAAGCTGAATCTAGTGGGACTGTGTATTGTGTATTAAGTTTATTTAGTGCAGTTGGTCCTGATTCTCCTTTCACTGTGGTTGTAACTCAAAGTAACTCCACTGGAATCATTGCAGTTTCACTAACATAAAACTGAGAATCACACACATAAATTCTTTATTTGTTACACAAGAGCAGAAAGCACATGGGAATGATAGACTTTTAATTGTTGCTTCCCTTCCACTTAATCATAGCCTAACTTTCTTTAAAAGCATTTTAAAGTCTAAAAACAGGGCAAAAAACTGGTAGTGGACTATCAAGGTGAGATCTATTGACAGCTTCTGCCATGCTGTGAAACTTTACATATCATAATGGAATCATAAAAATAAGAATAAGATTTATAATGGTAAGGCTAATCAACACATGTGTAGCTATAAGAAGTATAAGTCATACTCATATATTACAAACTCTCTGACATGATTCTGAAATCATATATTTCATTAAAAAATACAATTACAGTTCTTTTCTCTTTTTTTTTTCTTTTTTTTCTTCTGCTCCAAGCCAAATCTGCCTTCAAGAAAAGTTGTACTTCAATGAAATAGAATGTTTTCATACATTTAATGATGTGTTTATTTTAATTTAGTCATAAGTTCATGCTCCTTTAAGATTCATCTGAATCTTATCCCCCAGCTATATGTGTAATTCAGGCTTCCTGTTTTAAGGTCATTCGTAACTCAGAAAATTGTCATTGTATTGGATATAAATATAAAAAGGGATTTAAAGATGTTCATGAGCTTAATATAGTTCTTATTTAAAAAGCCAGCTTCTGTGTACTTCCCTTGTGGGATCTCTGAATAAAAATTTGTGTTAATATCTTTATACAATTCATAGTGATAGAGTCAAGCACAATATGCCACCCATTCTTCTTCTTCTTTTTTTCTTTTTTTTTTTCTCATGGATTTTCTTTTTCATCTGCATAATATATGTACTTCTTAATTTTAATTAATTGCTGTAGCATGTGCACATGAAAATGCAATACTTAAAACTAATAAAGTAATGACACTCCGGTTTTTAGCTCAGCAAAACTCCATCAATTGTAAATAGAAACAGTAGTTGGTGAGATTGTTCTGACGTTATGTTATTTGTAAGTGCAGTGTTCATAAGATTTAAAAACACATGGTAAATTGTACAGCTGGGCTCCTTGGCACCTGAATTAGACCCCAAATGTCCTGTTGTGTATGATGATGGTTGCATTTACATGGCTAACCACACGCTGGACACATCGTAATATGTAGGAGCATGCTGGGGGGTGGATTTAAGCTGAGGGTTCTTCTTCTCCTCTTCTCTTCTCTTCTCTTCTCTTCTCTTCTCTTCTCTTCTCTTCTCTTCTCTTCTCTTCTCTTCTCTTCTCTTCTCTTCTCTTCTCTTCTCTTCTCTTCTCTTCTCTTCTCTTCTCTTCTCTTCTCTGCTCTGCTCTGCTCTGCTCTGCTCTGCTCTGCTCCGCTCTGCTCCGCTCTTCTCCGCTCCGCTCCGCTCCGCTCCGCTCCGCTCCCCTCCCTTCCCCTTCCCTCCCCTCCCCTCCTTTGCCTTTGTTTCTTTTCCTTTCTTTTCTTTCAGAATTGATATGTCCTGAGGGTTTTAGTGTGGTGAACAAACAACATGCACAGATGACAGCCTGAGGACTGCCCACATCACCCTACACAATGTCAGTAGTCAATCTGTGGTTAGCACTGAGTCATAACTATCATTTAAAACCACTTGCTCTGGTGGGCTTCTGCTTGCCTTCACTCGTGTCATCTACTGTGAAGCTGAAATCAACAATGACTAAAAAGAGGAGAGGGTAGACAGGTGGGGAGAAAGAAGGAGCAGGAACATACTGGTTTGGGTACCAGGACAAGGAAGCAAAAGGGAGGCAGTTTTTAAAATCTGATTTCACTGGTACTGTTGAAAACATCTCTAAACCAGGACTTTTTTTTTTTTTTTTTTTTTTTTCCAGTGGAGGATCTGTTTGTTTATATAACCTCTCACCTCCTGTCTTTTCCTTCCATAATCCTAGATTATGTATTGTCTGAGACCCGGCCTCTCTTTTTCCTTTTTTCCTTTATTTTTAAAGCACATAGCTGATGTGGCTACTCTCCCTTTTGTAGCCTGCCAAGTACCACTGGATTACAAATAGCAAGAAGCAGAAAGAAAGAATGGATAGTTATTGACACTGTGTGTATAGGGCCACTGGCAGGTTTACTTCCTGCCATTTGGGTAGTGGATTCACAAATTCAAAATCAAATATTTCAAGCATTTCTGTTCAGAAAAAGCCACACAGTGGCTTAAATACTGCTGTCCTAATTCTGGCAAAACTACAACTGACATCAAAGTTAGTTTCTACTTGATTCAGGTTTGCAGGATTCTGCTTTTAAGTCCAAACATGTCATATATACATGTATGTGGCCTAATTGCCAGAAGTGCTGGGCAGCCCCATAGTATGTTGCCAACAGTGGGAGTGGAGAGAACTAGACAGTTTGAAATATGGTAGTTCATGAAATTATTCATGTTGTTTTCATAATTACATTTATAACTGCATCATCATGATGGGAAATGTTGATTAGTATCCTGAGCTGTTCATATAATTAAACAGTTCATAGGGAATTAGCAGACTTACAGTAATAGCACACTACTGTTTTTGACAGCTTTCTCTTCACATCTGTTTGAAGGATTGTGAGGTGACCACGATGTGAGAGCTCATGAAGAGGTAATAGTCTCCTTCCTTTGCATGCTGGCATGATCCTGTATCTGCAAAGTGAAATCGCCCCTGATGCATTAGTGTAGTGGGTGGCTGGGCCACCCAGAGGCCCTCTTTGCTACAGAGCATTTATCAACAGGGTGCTTGATCTTTTTGTGAAAACACTCATACGCCTGTTTCTTTTTGCCAAGGATGTCTGAAAAGTTTACAATGAGTCACTGCCACTTATTTGTAGCCAGCAGCAGACCACATCTGGGATGTACTGTAACACTTCGTCTGTCAAACTACTGAATGTGAGCAAATGCTTCCCATCATTCAAAAGTGGGAACTTGTGCGTTGTCTCTGATCCAGAATTCAGCTCTCTGACAATAAGCAAATAGCTTACTTTCTCCAACTGGTTTTTGCCACATGCAAAATTATGATGGTATTGGGAAATATTGGCAAAGCTATGTAGCCTGTGTAAAGTACTTTGAATGTGGAGCTTAAACATTACAATTATTAGTGAATATTGATAAAGAGTGTCTTGTCTTTTGGCAAGATGCAATTTCAGTGAAGTTCTGTGACAGAGACAACAATCACAATAGGTCTCTGCTAGTTCAGCTAAAAACCAGACTTACTGTTAGGAAGAGGGAGTTGGCAACATCTTTTTGGGCTGAAGAGATTTAGATTTAGAGGAAGTGATCTGTCTTTGGAGGTGGTTTGGCATATGGAAAAATAACAGGCTTATGAGTAGGTCAGACCTTAAGACCATCAGTTTGGTAGCCTATCTTTACTAATGGTTAGTACCAGAAGATTCAGGGGTGTAAGAACACCAATATGCCATTGCATCCAATGGCATATACTTTAGGAAACACAAGAAAATACATGACACAATCCAGAGACTCAGTTTTAACTTCGCAGTACTTTCCATCTTGCCATATTATTTATTACCTCTTTTCAGCTGCGTCATAAAGAGTATGCCATCTACTAGATGTTGTTAGGGTTTTGGAGAGAGTTCAGAGAATTGTGGCAAACTAATCAAATGCCTAATCTGCATTTTATGTGAGCACTTAACAAATGCTTCACAAATATAATAACTGTCTTGTAATAATCCATACAGTTTTTGATAAAAACGTCTGTTTAAGACACTTCATATATGTATGTGATTTGTTTTCTGGTTCTATTCTTCTGAACCACATTGAAATATAAAGTGTTGACACCTCCCTGATTTAAGTTTTACTTTTTACACTCATAGGTGTTTGAACTCATATAGCTTTTTCAATTTTCCGATGTTTTCCCTTATGGCAAATTTGCATTCTTTTTCAGGAATATGCCTTCACACTCTCACTCGTGAAAAGTCTGCGATGTAATAGTTATAGACAAGCACAGACACTTCTGCTAGTCTGCAAGCTTTATTGAGCTGATTTGATCCTCTCATTGTAAGATGTCAGTGTAAAAGTACGCGTACTATTAAACATTATGACATCAACAAAGACAAAGGTAATAAATTATTATTCTACAATGAGTTTTCTCCACCTTTGTGGGAAGCTCTGCTCTTCATTCTCTATACTCCACCTCAAAAAGTGCATACATATTAATTAGTGGAAAATAAATTTTATTCTATGATTTTTGGAAATTGCTGTTAAATTAAGATGATCTACTGAATGCTTGAAGGTAACTTGTATGAAATTTATATAGTATATATTGTGAGATCCAGTTGTCATCAGTAAAAGATTATTGTTTAAATGTGATCCCCTAATTTGTTTGATTTTTTTCTACCATCACTATTCTTTAAAAAGTTAAATCTGTTATTTTGGGGAAGTCTTTTGTACTAATTAGCAGATAAATTGACTTTATTTTTTCTCATTATCAGTTCAGCACACAATAGGTAATATTAATATAGATTCCTATACTGATATTGCACATCATATTGTGAAGGACAAGTGGAGAGCTTGTGGGTAAGAGTTAAGGGGTGGGCTGGTATGGAGACACGGTGGTGGGGGTGTACTACAGGTCTCCGGTCAGGAGGAGGAAGTCGATGAGGCCTTCTATGAGCAGCTGCTAGTAGCCTCACGATTACGAGCGCTGGTCCTCATGGGGGACTTCAATTACCCAGACATCTGCTGGGTAAGCAACTCGGCCAGGCATGAGCAGTCCAAACGGTTCCTACAATGCGTTGAGGACAATTTTCTGATGCAGGTGGTGGAGGAGCCAACGAGGCGTGGGGTGCTCCTGGACCTCGTTCTTACCAACTGGGATGGCCTTGTTAGGGATGTGAAGGTTGGGGGCAGCTTGAGATGCAGTGACCATGAGATGGTGGAGTTCCAGATGGAACTAGGCAAAGGAAGTAAGGCTAAAAGCAGGATTGCTACCCTGGACTTTGGAAGAGCCAACTTCAACCTCTTCCAGGACCTGCTTGGGTGTATCTCATAGGATAGGCTGCTAGAAGGCAAGGGTGCTTGTGAGAGCTGGGCTACATTTAAGCAGCAGTTCTTCCATGCTCAGGATCGGTGCATCCAGAGGAATAGAAAATCAGGGAAGGGGGGCAGAAAACCGCGTGGATGAGCAAGGAGCTCATCAATAAGATCAAAAGAAAGAGGATGGTCTATGAAATGTGGAAAAAGGGCCTGTCCTCTTGGGAGAAGTATAGAAGTGTTGTCAGGGCCTGCAGGGACGCGATGAGGAAGGCTAAAGCCCACCTAGAGATGAGGCTTCCGAAAGAGATAAAGGATAATAAGAAGGGCTTTTTCAAGTATGTAAACAGCAAGAGGAAGACTAGGGATAATGTGGGTCCCTTGCTGAATGAGGGGGGTGTCCTGGTCACAGGAGACGCTGAGAAGGCAGAGATACTGAATGATTTCTTTGCTTCAGTATTCGCTCCAAGGACACTCCCCCAGGACTCCTCGCCCCTGACAATAGGACAAAGGGTCTGGGAAATGGAGGGCTCCCCCCTGGCAGACGTGGGAGTGATTCAGGAGTGTCTGAGTGGGCTCAACGCACACAAATCCATGGGTTCCGATGGGATTCATCCACGTGTGCTATGGGAGCTGGCAGATGTGATCACTGAACCGCTCTCTATCATCTTTGAAAGGTCCTGGAGAACGGGTGAGGTGCCTGAAGACTGGAGGATAGCCAATGTCACTCCAGTCTTCAAGAAAGGCAGGAAGGAGGATCCGGGAAACTACAGGCCAGTCAGTCTCACCTCTGTCCCTGGAAAGGTATTGGAGCAGCTTGTTCTGGATGCCATCTCCAAGCAATTGGAAGAGAAGAAGGTTATGAGGAGTAGTCAGCATGGATTCACCAAGGGGAAGTCGTGCTTAACCAACCTCGTTGCCTTCTATGATGGCATCACCAGCTGGGTAGATGGGGGGAGAGCGGTGGATGTCATCTTCCTTGACTTTAGCAAGGCTTTTGATACTGTCATGACATCCTACTAGTAAAGCTGAGAAAGCGTGGGATAGATGAGTGGATGGCAAGGTGGGTTGAGAACTGCCTGACTGGCCGAGCTCAGAGGGTGGTGATCGGTGGCACAGAGTTCGGCTGGAGACCTGTGACTAGTGGTGTTCCCCAGGGGTCAGTGCTGGGTCTAGTCTTGTTCAACATCTTCATCAACGACCTTGATGAGGGAACAGTGTCTGCCCTCAGCAAGTACGCCAATGGCACAAAGCTGGGAGGAGTGGCTGACATGCCAGAAGGCTGTGCTGCCATTCAGCGAGACCTGGACAGGCTGGAGAGATGAGCAGGAGGAAACCAAATGAGGTTTAACAAGAGCAAGTGTAGAGTCCTGCATCTGGGAAGGAGCAACTGCATGTATCAGTACAGGCTGGGGGACGACCTGCTGGAGAACAGCTCTGAGGAGAAGGACCTGGGGGTCCTGGTGGACGACAGGTTGACCATGAGCCAGCAGTGTGCCCTCATGGCCAAGAGGGCTAATGGGATCCTGGCGTGCATTAAAAGGAGTGTGGCCAGCAGGTCAAGGGAAGTGATCCTCCTCCTCTACTCTGCCCTGGTTAGGCCTCACCTGGAGTACTGTGTCCAGTTCTGGGCTCCCCGGTACAAGAAAGACAGGGATCTCCTGGAAAGAGTCCATCGGAGGGCCACAAAGATGATACGGGGCCTGGAGTATCTTCCTTATGAAGAAAGGCTGAGAGACCTGGGTCTGTTCAGCCTGGAGAAGGGAAGACTGAGAGGGGATCTCCTCAGTGTATATAAATATCTGAGGGGTGGGGGACAGAAGGATGTAGCCAACCTCTTTTCAGTGGTTTGTGGGGATAGGACAAGGGGCAGTGGCTGCAAGTTAGAACACAGGAAGTTCCACACCAACATGCAAAAGAACTTCTTCACGGTGAGGGTGACGGAGCATTGGAACAGGCTGCCTAGGGAGTTTGTGGAGTCTCCTTCTCTGGAGATATTCAAGGCCTGTCTGGACGCCTATCTGGGCAGCCTGCTCTAAGGAACCTGCTTTGGCAGGGGGGTTTGACCCGATGATTTTTCAAGGTCCCTTCCAACCTCTACAGTTCTGTGATTCTGTGATTCTGTGATCATTGGTGATTGACAGTAAGACTCATCTGCTTAATTTTTTGCAGCTTTAATTTTTGCAGAATATTTTATTCACAGATATCCTACATGACAATGCTCTAATTTCTACGTGCTCACTTTTCATTTAAAGGTTGTTTTTTTGTTGTTGTTGTTTTGTTTGTTTATTTGTTTTTAAACTGTTCTTTGCAAAAGGATGCCAACAACATAATCGTTGCCACTTGCAAAATGTGATTTCTGGTAATTTTACTGTTTTTGTTTGTTTGTTTGTTTTTTCTTCCCCTAGGTTACTTATAAGTGACACAGTTTTTCACGCTTAGCCGCTTAGCTGAGATAGTTTCACAGAAGGTGGTGTATATCTAAGAAAAAACACTCTGCCCTTCTGAACTTATGTAACAACCTTGAGTGAAGGTGAGTGAAGGTTCCTTTTGTTTGGCAGTTCTTTTGGGTGTTTTTTTTTTGTTTGTTTCTTTGTTTGTTTGTTTTTTGTATTTGTTTATTCGGTGGGGTGAAGCATGATGAGAAGTTTCTTAAAAGCTTTAAAGTTATGATTGTGGTGGTTTTACCGTGCTAGGCAGCTAAACCCCACAACCGCTCTCTCACTCCCCCTCCTTTAGATGAGGAGGGGGAGAAGTAAAGCAAAGAACAACTCACAGGTTGAGATAAGGATAATTTAATTAAAGGGAAATAATTATAATAATTAAATAAAGACTACCATGAACTAAACAATTTAACTAAGGGGAAATAAAAGGAAAAGGGGAAAAAGGGAGGAAAACAAACAAACAAAATAAATGAAAGCTATATGGAAGTGCAGAGGAAAGAAATTACTCTCTACTTCCCACAAATGAGCGATGATTGACCACGTCCTTGAAGCAAGGCCTCAACGCACACAGCTGGTGTTCAAGAGGAGGACTGACGTCTTCTCAACGAGAGCCCACCCCTCCCCTCTTCTTCCTGTTTCTACCTTTTATTGCTGAGTGTGACACCACATGGTATGGAATATCCCTTTGATTGGTTTAGGTCAGCTGCCCTAGTGATGTTTCTCTCCTCACTTTTTTGCCCACCCCCTAGGAGGGCTAGAGAAAGGCCCAATGCTGTGCCACTGCTGCTCAGCAGTAGACACAACACTGGTGTGATAACACTGCTGTTCCAGCTACAAGTACAGAGTACGGCACTGTATGGGCTGCTGCCGGGAAAGTTAACATTCCAGCCAGACCCAGTACAATGATGTGAAGACTTACTAAGCTGGTTAACTTTTTAAAAAAATAGTCTTTTTGTTTTAAAGAAGAAATTAATTTTGTTATTACATAAAGCCCACAATGCTCTGTATGTTTGTGTGTTTATATCATCTTAAACTGTCATTAGAAAATCAAATGCTATTGAACTTTTATGAGAGTACAGAGTGAAAACAAGTTACTCCCACTGGCAGAAGAGCCTTCGCTCTTCCTTCTACTGGGTAAAATGGTAGGTCTGTAGTAGCCCAGCTCATTGAAATAAAGAGGTAGTTTATTTCAGAGTCTCCCTGGCATTCAGAAGATTCTCAGCCTTTGATTACATCAGTTTTTATTGGGGGTAAAGACAGCAAATCCCATCTAGGACCACAGTTCAACAGGGTGGACTGTGTCTGTCTGCTCAGTCATGCTGGCTTATAAAAGAGTTGTAAAAAATGTGTCCTGAGATGGAAGTCTGGAAGTCAGGCTGCATGTGAGTAATTAGTTATTAGAAAATATTAAGAAGATTCTGGGAGTGAATTCGAATAATTTTTTTTTGTGTGTGTGTGTTTTTTTTTTGTTTGTTTGTTTTCGTGTGTGTGTGTGTATGTGTTTTATTGTCTTTTTGTTTTTTTTTTTTAATTTATTATTTTTATTTTATTTTATCTTCAACTTGAAATCATATAAATAAATTGTTTTATGGTGTCATGATGACCCTCAATAGAAGGGCAGGGTCTAATTGTCAGTTGGGTTCTGCTTCTTTTCTGTAGTACTGTCTCTGGATACACAGATTTCATCCAAACATGCTTTAAGCATTCACTTATCATGCACTTCACTAACATGTTGAATCCCTGTATGTTCTTAAAATCCTCTTACTTCCTTTAATTTGTATATTTGTTCCTGTGCCTTCTGGAATTATTTCCCTCCTCTTGTCCTAAATAAGTCCCTTTTTATTATGCAGTTGCCTCAAGTCTTGATTCTGTTTTATTGCAATCTCCCAATTTCAGTTTAGCTTGCAATTTTTTCCTTTGTTGTGCCTTTTTTTTTTTTTTCATGTGTAAAAGCTGGCATACATTCCAGATTTCATTGGTAGCAAATTCTTAGATATCTCTCTTTTCTGATTTAAGTCATAAGAATGGTCACCTTCTACTGTGTATGTCTTGCTTTTCTGCATGGCTGTTGCTCCTGAGAAGTTCTTACAAAGCCTTCTCCCGTGTCTTGCCTGCAAATATATGTTATCCACAGGGATGACTTTTTCCTGAGTTTAGACATCTTGAGGTAAATGTTGTACATTACAGTAAGAAATGAAGAAAGAAAAAGGGAGGAAAAAAGGTAATCTTTATATTCTTTTCCCAGTGCTAGAGGTAGATGAAGCCCGATTTTAAATCTTAAGGCTTGTCCTGTTCTGCCTACAGTTTTGTTTCTATTATTTTTATCTGCATATATTCTACATTTTTTTCCATGCCTTCATTGTGTCATTTCTGTAATTTGTCCAGTGTCCAAGAGCCAGATCCATGTTATCACTGATTGCTAAAAGCTATATTGCAAAGCTTTCTTCATGAGTACTACTGCAGAATTTAAATTTGTTTTCTGTAAGTATAAGAGTAATTCATGGTTTTGCCTTTAGTAGTATTTATAGGTAGTGAATCCTAAATGCTTCCCTAACTCTGTGATGCTAAAGATGTGTGATTTGTCATTATAAATGTTCTAGTATTAAATCCATTGAGCTTCTGAGTCTTCATGAAAAACTTCATGAAGGTAAAAAATTTTGGGATTATGAATCATAGAAATGCCTGTTTTCTGTATATATTGTGGTCAAGGAAGAAACGAAATAATGTTTTTAAAAGAACACCCTGGGAAAACTCATATTGATTTTATCTAGCCTGCCCTGCTTTTTCATTTTTAATCTTAGTGCTTCTTTTATAAGATGTGTATATTTCCTCTTTTAGTGTTTTCAGTAGCTTAAATTTACTCACCTTTGGTGACATCAAAAATGGTTGCCACAACTTCTCTTTTAAGTTCCTGGACCTCCATGAAGATACTCAGTGTCATTCCCATAAAGGATAGATTAGAAAAATCAATTTTACTTTGATGACAGGTGGAAAAAATATTTTTTTTCTCCTACATTCTATTTCAGGATGTTTTATTCAGAGGTATATTATATGACAAGATGTAGTGCTGCCTGGAATCTGATTTTCCTGATGCTTTTTTGAACCTACTTCATATTGGTGGTTCTCTCAATGTCTTTTCTTTAAGGACTTGTTCATATTTTCTCAGAAGAGAGTTACAATCAATGGTGGGTGTGTACCTTGACAGTAAATGTTCACTGAGGCATGAATCTCAGTCATATTTATTTCAACAGCTTTATTTTAAATTTCATTCCAACTTTTACATGATTAAGCCATATACTTGATCATGAGGATTCTGTTTTTTCCAGGCTTAAAGTTTTGAGATTGCTTTTAAGACTGAAGTATGAAATGCAGATAATCTGTTCCTAACATGTAAGAGCCACCTCCTGTTTTCCTTTCCTGGTGTGTTGACAGAATATATGTTCAAGAAAATATAGGAAGATAGTGCATATGTAAATAATGCACATAGAATTAGTCCATCAGTTCCCCTAGTGAGAGACTGTGCTATCATTACTAGTGGAGCTTCAGAAGGTTTCTGCATTTGGGGTAACTGATTCTTTTTTTTTTTTTTTTTCCCTGTAACCTTTTGTCCTTACCTATGTGCACTGTGTGAATGGAAGAAAGGAGAAGAAAGATGTTTCTGCATGTCAACTATCAGGACAGAAAACAGACCAAAAGTCTCTTGTCTCTTTATGTGTTTGGGGGAAAAGGAATAGTACCATATATAAAGTTTTTCAATATTCCCATATTAAAATAATATTCCCAATGTCTACTAAGGCACCAAGGTACTGTGAAAATAGATTCAAATGCACTGACAAATGTAGTGATATCGGTACCTCTGCAGTAGATAAACACACAAACATAGAATGATTTGGGTGGGAAGAGACCTCAAAGACCATCTAGTTCCAACGCCCCTGCCATGGGCAGGAACACCTTCCACTAGACCAGGTTGCCCAATGCCCCATTTGACTTGGACTTGAACAATTCCAGGGATGGGGCACGCACAACTTTTCTGGGCAACCAATTCCAGTGCCCCACTATCCTCAGTAAAGGATTTCTTCCTTAAATCTAATCTAAATCTGCCCTGTTCTAGTTGAAAACCATTACCCCTTGTACTATCGCTATACAGAATTATTGCTATAATTCTATATCAAGAATTCTTCCCCATCATTCCTGTAGGCACCCTTTACAATACTGGAAGGCTACTATAAGATCTCCATGGAGCCTTCTCTTTTCTAGGCTAAACAGCCTCAGCTCTCTCAGCCTCTCTTCATAGGAGAGGTGCTCCAGTCCTCTGATTATCTTTGTTGCCCTCCTCTGGATCCAATTCATCAGGTGCATATCTTTCTTATGCTGAGGGCCCCAGAGTCAAACACAATTCTTCAGGTGGGATCTCATGAGAATATTTTACATATCATGTGAAAAGTACAAAAATTTCTAAGAAGTTAGGTGTTTACAATAAACAATATGAACATACAAGATAATATTTTTTAACATAAAATTCTTCATGACTGAAACTATCCGGACACTTTTTCTACAAATACAGGTACTAGCACAGATATAAAAATCTGGAAATTAGAAAATTTGACCTTTTTAGAATACACTCACTGAATTACTGTATTCAAAGTTTTGAGTTTTGACCACAGCTTTCCTAAATACCCCCTTTTTATTTTTTTATTTTTTATTTTTTTAGGAGTACACATGTATCTAAGGAAAGCATAAGTTTCGTCTAGGTTCCTAACTTATCTGAAACACATTTTTTTGTACTTGTGTATGGATGGGTATTTTTCAGTTACATTCCTCTTGCAAAGGGACTGCTATGTTAATGCACAGGGATTCCCCTTGTAGATGTTTTATAACTTAAATGTGAACACTCAGGCTTTTTTTTGGATGTTACAAGATTCCAGCCCAACAGAGTTATGTGATATTACCCTGGAACATAAAACAAAAGCTGGGTTTGACTAGCACAACTCCTCAATATATTGTTGGTTTTGTTTTGATATTTATACAGACCAACAGGTCTCCAGATAATGAGGATGATGGAGAGATGATAGCTTGATTATCCCGCTGCTGTGCTTTTGCTTGAAACTGATGAATCCTTCACACTTTTTACTATCTCAGGCCAGTGTTGCTGTGGAGGATGATAAAAAGTCGTAAAGATGACATGTATACTGTCCTGTTCCCTGATGGGGCTCCGATGTATTACCTGGATCTAATTATCTCATCTCTGGTTGACAGAGAGGCTTCCATGGCATGCTTTCCATCACTGGGAGCCTCCGCCAAGCTTCCAGTGGGCTGTCTAATAGCTTGATATATTTTTGGACCTCCTGCTCATTGGATGAACAAGCTGAAGTAAATCATGTGTTGACTTCGAAGCATTTATAAACTGTAGAACATTATATTCTCATCAGAGCCATAGGGGCAGTAAACTATAGTTTCTCTGTTGTGAAACATGGTTTTGGTTATGCACTGTGTTACTAGGGTTGTACTTAAACAATAATACATCATTTGTGGCACATGTCGCCTTCTTTATTGAAAGGCAAAACAAAGAGTTGAGGACAAAAATCATTACTACTTTAGCAATTTTTCACAAAATGCTTTTGTTTTGTACTTGACACACAGATGGGACATTGTACTGCAGTGCAAATGATGTATAGCAGCATGACAAATTTCATTTCCTTTATAAAACAAGAATCAGAATAGTGGACGAATTTGGAGAAATGGTGTTAACTTTTTTGCTAGTGTTAAAATAAATAGGGGAATAAATACAAAGTAAAAGAAAAAAAAAAAGATGTCTGCTCTGAAGGAAAAATTCCTCTAGGAAACAATTTGAGTCCTTTAATTGTCTTGGAAGATATTGATTAAAGTGCTTAAATGAAAATATTGAAAACAATAAACCCACTTGTGTTGGCTTTTGTATTACCTTGATAGTGATAATCCATAGCCAAGGAATAAATTAACACAAGGTGATACACAGAAGCTGGACTGAGAGAAACAATAGAAGATCAGTTTCGAGGAAAGCAAAGTATATTCTTAGCTCTGCTTTCTGTCATAGATTCTTCAGTGCTTCAACCATGGTAAAGAAATACAAATGCTACTTTCTCAGCCTTCCTGTTTTAGTTTTAGTCTGTATCATTTTTTGTATATTACTATATGTTATGTTGCACTGTTCTTGGGGGATCCAATGAAATGTTTTGGAGTTTATTTTTTTCCACCGTATAACCTTGCCTTTTTCTGTCATTGTGATTTGAAGAAAATTTATCCAAAGTCTTTGCTCTGTGCTCAACCACTGAATTTTACACATTTCCATGTTATTATTAATCTTCAACAAGAAAACAAGAATTGAATTGCTGTAACATGAGAGAATCCCAACCCATGCACAAGGACACCAAAGTGTGAAGAGTTGTTGTCTGCACAAGAAACAGCATAAACTAATGAGAAAATTTCAGCTTTTTTCCCAAAACTTTTTGTGAAGGCATTTCATCTTAGTCTTCTTCCAGGTACAGCTGGACTTCAGCCCCATTCTCCCACAAGACATCAAAATTATTTTTGTTTTTGTTTAAGCAGGGGCTCAGTTAAATCTTTTTCACAATAGCAAAAGCTAAAAAACTATATAACTGTTTGGCGTTGTTAGTGCAGAAATCCTCGTTCTGGACTGCTGTATCTAGATTTTGAACAATTAAGTTTGAGGTTGTTCACACCTACTAGTCTGGGGGTGGTGTGTTGGGAAGATAAGGTCTGTCTGCAATGTGAGTCTGAACATGAGCTGTGCTTTGGAGTCTTATTTCCTCTTTGCTACCAAAATTTTGAAGTATTATGAACTTCTGTGAAGTAAGTCAGGAAAAGATATCCATGCTAGATAAGAGGACAAAAAATAGGAAACTGTTCTATGAGTAATGAGCTTGTGAAATCTATGGCTAGCTTCAGTGTGAATGCTCTGGTATCTAACAATGCAGTTGCTAAAGGTGTCATCTTTACCTTAGTCAGGGCCCTTATTTTGTCTCTTCCCTGTATTTACCCCTTTCCATGAAATTTGTTTTAATTCTTTATATGTGCTCCTCTGATACATTTGAGTCAATTCTTTCTGGCAAATTTGGTTGGAATTAGCCTGCAGTATCGAAAGCTTTGGAGACACACAAAAACATGAATGAAAAAATATGTATGTATGGCCAGAAAATTAGCCTAAAGTAATGTATTGTGTTTGCACAACTGGAACCAGGGACTGATGAGGATTATGCTGTAATAACTAAGGAACAATTTGTAAAGAAATATCAATTGCATAAGCCTTAGTTTCCATTAGTGTCTTGCTTCATCTTTCCCCTAGTGTAACTGTGTTATGAACTGTTGGCATAAAACTGGCACAAAATTATTCTGCTTGCTTTCCCTGCAAATTCACATGGTGTTTCTTAAGTTATCACGTATGGTGTCATTTAATTTAGCTACAAGCTTAGATATAAAATGCAATGTTTTGCAGTATTTTTATTGTTTTGTGGTTACGGGTATTTCCTTTTTTTCCCCCCTCCTGTCTGTCTCTACTTATGTCATACAGAGCTTGTATTTTATCCTCAGCTGGTCTAAGTTGACATACTTTGTTTGACATCAACAGAGCTACAGTTATTTACACAAACTAAGAATAGGGATATGTGTGTGGACCAGGGTGAGTCTTGGAAGAGAAAGGCTGCTTCCAAGAAAATATCCAGGCTGGAGGACTTGCCTTGAAGTTAATCATTTCTTCTTGGCTCTGTATCTCTGAAAACATGATTTGTTGCTCCAAATGCACTACCGGTACAGCTGGGTCTTGCTCTATATTTGGTCCCTAAAAGCCTGAAGAAAGGTGAGGTATATGAAAGAGGAATGCAGGGTTTGTCACACATCTGGGACTTCAGCATAGTCTGGGCAGACTGTATTCACAACCTAGATCTTAAATGGATCTGACATTTAAATAGCCCTTGTGTAGGGTATACATGTATAAATCCTTCCTTACATACTTGGAAATTATTGCATGAATATAGAAAATTTATTCCTTTGGATCGTAGGAAACATGTTTTTTCAACTTTTATCCAAACTTTAACCTTTTCCTTATCAAAACCAGCTTTCTGGATGTCTTTGGTGTCTGTATGTACCATCTTTCCCTCCAGCAAGATGAAAGATGCCTGACTAAAAGAAATCCCAGGCTGAGAAACCTTGGTCCCTCTGTTGTTGCAGGTAAGGACTAAGAAAATGCTGTGTCAATAGGACATCTTAAAAACCTAGAGGGACTGATGGGGTAATTGCTTCTTCTGTCTTCTAACTTATTGTAGGTAGAAGTTTTTGTTCTCCTAATGCAGATATCTAAACTAAATGAGATCAGCCTTTTCATTGACTCAGCAGCAGGATTTGTCCCCAGAACTATTACTATCTCCTTGATTTAAAATTTTCACTTTATACATTTGCTATTTTTTAAATTTTATCTTTAGTCTTTTTAACTCTGTTACATTGAAGTAGCTTGGTATTGTGCCATGTTTTTTGTTCTTGTTTTTCTTTTGTTTTGGTTTTGGTATTGCTCATCCATTCCTGCCAGGGAACTTCAGATAACTGAGACATCAGACAAGGAAATATTGGATTGTCTGTAATTGTATAGTTGGCAGCAGTTGGAATAGTTGTAATCACATACATTAGCTGCTAAAGTGCCTATTGGGGGGTTCAACTAGAAGGAGAATTTTGACAATAGTATTGAGGAGGTGAGATCCCAAGAATCACAAAGGATACAGGAAAAGCTAATAATAATTGTATTTTGGATCCAGAGAAAGAAAAGGTGTCAGGCAAAAAAATATGCTTCACAGAAGCTGTATCTGCTTTCTATAGGAAGACGGAACAAGTCAGGACCAAGCCCTGTGATAGCCATAAACTGCCAGCTGTGGCAAAAATCATATGAATTATAACTTGCTATGGCTCGTTGTATGTTGATGCATAATGGATAATAATTTAATGAGAACCAGTCTTCATTTGTTTTCCTTTTGATATACAGCTGCACGCCTAAGACAGTCTTGACCTCATAGCACTTGCTAATATCCAACCATAGTCTAGGAATTAGTACAGAGCAGTGAACCCCAAGCTTCAAAATGAGCAGCGTGTCAGGAGTGAGATACGTCTTTCCTTTCAATGCCAGGAAAATGTGACTGGAAATGTAATTCATTGGACATCTGTGCCATGCCCTCTGCCTCATCAATCAGTCACAATAAATGTTTATGTGTGTGACAGTGAAATAACCTGAAAGCAGACAACTTGAAAACATGCTTAACACATCAAATCTCCTGAAATTCTGAGATTCTTCACCCATCTATGTTGGTTCTTCTATAGCACTTGGAGTCACTAGGTGAAGGATGCATTGTGAAATACTGCAGGAAGGAAGTCTCAGACAGCTGCTACAATTTTACATGTGTTGGCAACCATGGGCACACTTAAGTTAGATGTTGAGTGAGTTGTCCTTAGTACTGATGTGTGAGTCCTCAGTGGGACACTGTTACTGTTTTCACAGATCCTAATTGTGGGTGATACAAACATTGCTAAGTTTACATGCCATCCCTTCCCCCAGTCTCTTTGTCTGCCCTGCAGTGCTATGGCTGCTGTCCCACTAGGGAAGGTCACTAAGGAAGATCAGCAGCAACTAGAGTAACTGCTCTGGGGAGGTTTGAAAGCCAGCATTCTGTGGGAATAGGGTGGGGTTGGAGGATCCTGAAGGACAGTGAAGAGACAAGCTTACCTGAGTCTTAAAGGCAATCTCCTTTCAGGACAAGGGGGTGTCAGGCACTGTAGTGGTCTTCCCAAAGGTTGGTGTGCGTGCACTGCCTGCTTGGGTTTTACCTTCAAGAAAAAGGAATGGGAAATTACAAATGTCCTCACACAAGTGTGCAAGTGAGGTCTATAAGCCTGAATCAAGTACTTTTTGTCCCTCCATGATAGACCTGGTGGTTAGATCTTTCTGTGAACTTCCACCATCTGGTCCACTTAACTTTCCAGCTCATGTGGGTTTTGTGGGTTTTTGTGCAATATATGGCCCTTTCTGAATTGCTTTCTCTACCTCAATACCAATTACACATAATTTTCGTATTGCTACTTGAGGTTTTCCTTTGAAAATAAGTAGTCCAAGATTTGCTGTGTAATGAAGGGCTAAGAAGGAGACAAAAATTTAGTTTCTTGCCTTTTTTTTTTTTTTTTTTTTGAAGTCAAATAACAATTACTTTCCACTAGTGAGGTCTACCAGGCAATTTATTCTCAAGCCAGTTACCTGATATGCTAACCCAATACTAGTTTGTAGCCAAGAGTTATTGTATACCCAATATGAAAGTACCTTGCATATTACTTCACCAGAGCACTTCCATCCCTCAAGGTCAGTCTTCTCTGACATCCTGATCTGGTGTGCAATGGTGAAAATCATTTATGAGCTACTACTGTTGTACAATGGAAAGATAGTTTAACTAGGGAAATGATTTGGAAGTCAGATGAAACGAAGTTTAGATTTTACAGGTCAAAAGGATTTTGAATGTCTTTTTATTATTCTGAGTGCATTATTGCAAATATTCTTGACCAGAGATGCAAATAATATGTAATGTTGGGGTTGTGCTTCCTTCTTTTCCAATAAACGTGGTGGGTACACCTAGAAATTCAGTAATTTAACCTTTGAATTACTTCATCTATGTTTGCACATTGCTTTATGAATGCAGATCTTACTGAAGTCATAGTACTAAGAAAAGAACCCTTTGTCACTACTTGTTTTACATAGTACAATTTAAATGACAGCGGGAAGAGTATATCAAGTTTCATTATGGAAAGGTTTGAATGGTGCCACTCCTTTTTGGGTGGGAGTATCGGATCATGGTCGTCTCAAATTCAGTAGCAGTTTTACTAAGTTATGTCATACCAGGATTGGGCCTGAAGTTGCCTGTTCCAGTAGTTCCTTTGAAGTATGTAGCTCTGAACAGTCTGCCCAACATTGTGTTGTATGGGAGCTTAATCCAAAAGTTAAAACATAATGAAACATACCCTCATGTCTTCCATCTACACCTCAGGTAAAATTAACTGTCTTTTGGCCAAACTACTGAATAGATTTTAAGCCAAAGTAAACGGACATGTTACACAGTGTCATAAAAATCATCATGCATAAACATCTTTTTTTACTACTATTAAGTTTTATCTCACATGTAACTTCTCTCAATTGAAAATGAAAGTCTCCTTGACTTTCATTTGCAATGTCTGTTCAGGCTACCAGTGTTTTAGGCTATGTATGTTTTCCATGTATAAAAAAGGCGTAAAGCAAGTGCTTTACAGGCACACAGTACATAGAGCAGGAACAGTAAATGCCCACTGAGGTAGTGTCTCTGGTTGGAATTAAGATTCATTTATATTAAACTAAAAATAGACAACCTCTGCCCTCTGGAGCTTGTATTAAATGGTTTTGATGAAACCGGGAGGGAAGGAAAGGGAGAAAATTCAGAAAACAAGGGAGCTGTAGCAGGGGGAGTGTCAGTACGGGTCAGGAAGCAAAGCAGTCACCCTGGTCCAGCCATGTGGATGCATGGGACTGAATTGCCATGTGTGCCCACACCTTGAATTTCAGCCCTCAGGGTAGACAGCAGGAGCATTCTGGTCAATCGTAACTGCCTAGTCACAGTCCATCAAGTTAGCTGTAAAAACTTCTGGTTCAATTAAATATAAAATCATTGTATTTTCACACAACAGTTAATAAAATAAAACTCATTAGGAATATAGCATTTAGACTAGAGCAAGTGGTATATTTTTAAATGTCACACTCAAAACCGCATTTCCTTTAATCAGCATCTGCTCTGTGTTAGACTGCCTAGAAAATCCGGTGCACTGTTGACAATAGGGGAAGATGAAAACAAACAAACAGGAAAACTACAAAAGACATGGTATTAACATCAAAGTGCAATAATCCTGCTCTTTCCTTGGCATTTGAAAAATGTCTTTATTTTGGCCCTAAACAATTTAACTTTCTTTCCACCAATTTTGAGTTTGGACAACAAGGGAGAGGGTGGAAAGTAAGTAGGGCATTGAATGTAAATTTAAATGTGAGATTAAAAGACAACGGAGAGGATAATAAACCAGTTTGAATAAATTAAAGATTTTTTATGAAAGCATATCATCTGCACCTATTTGGAACAGATTCTACAGAAAGGCTTATAGGACAGAAGTGGTGAGATCTTCTCACAGTATGTACTTGCACAAATAGCATCAGTGTTTCTGAGCAACTTAAAGATAAGTAATATGAAAAACTGTATGAGAAAATTGTGAGAGCACACTGTGAAGAAAGGAAAGAACAGACTCCATGTGATCTTTTTTTTATATAAACATATAACTGTTGTTTATTATTCAGTAAATATTGAATGTTGGGATAAAACTTGTGTAGATAACTTAGTGTTACAATGGGCTAAAAGCAAAGGACCATAATTCTATTGTATTTAGGCAGTAAACTGCTAAATACCTAGAATGAAAGAAGGAGGGGACTTCTTTAATCATTAAACTAGGACTTAAATGTGGAGGATAAACATATAAACTCTAATCCCATTCATACACACATCAAGCTCTAGAACTAAAATCACCATGGCTTTGTGCCCCCTATTCCTATTAGGAAATATTTCTGCTCAGATGGTTAGAAATCCTCTTGTAATTTCCAGCATAATTGTGGCTGGTTTACACCTATTTGTTTTGTGTCAGCACTGTCCTTCAATGTGAATAGCTTTTTTACTCCCTGCTGTTTACCCCCTGATACATTTATAGACAGCAATCATGGCACCTCTTAGCCTTTGTTCTGCTCTGTTAAACATGCAGTGCTCTGTTAGTCTCCTTTTGTAAAAGAGGTGCTCCTTTCCTTTAGTTATTTTGGTTCAGCACCTACCCTTTAAACTATTCTCGCTCTGATGATATGGGGCATAGTGCTCTGTGAGTCCTCCCTCACAAATGCTTAAAAAAGGGCTTTTATTTTTTAATTTTTATTTTTTTATTCTCCCCCTTCTCCTTATTGCTGGGAATACTGAACCTGATGCACCCTGGGATAATATATGCTTACTACATTCAAGGATGCAGAAGGATGCAGTGGTGACTAGTGGTCATCCTGAAATGGGCTTTTCTAATTGTTTCTCTTCCTTCAACTCCTGCCCCTGATGATGCCATAGTTTATGGGAGGAATTGTCATCAATATTTACTAAAGGACAGCAATAAAGGTTATTTTGATGTACACTCTGTATCCAAATATTAGGCATCAGGTCCAGGCCTGTTGCCCAGACTCCTGTCTTAGCCTGGGATGACTTATCTTGTGGAGATGGCCATTGAGTTGCTTTTTCTGTTGGTAGAGGTACCAACCTCTTTGATGTCCATCAGTAAGATGGGATGAATGCTGTGAAGGTGCACACTGCTGTCATTTGAGCTGGTGTCAGGACTACTATCGGTAACTGGTCATTGGTACCAGTCTTTTGTGTGACGTTTTCTGTGACAGCAACTACCTCCTGACCATGTTGTCAGTAGATTCATTAACATTTTCTTATCTTTTGATTAGTTACTGATAACTGGAGTTAATACAGCTTCTGAAGGCCATAAGTGAAATACAGGTCCTATATAACAAGATGTAAAATTTCATCTGTGAGCTAAAGCCTAGGGACTTGAGAAGAGACTGGAGTGGCAAAAGACAGGCAGCACAGTAAAATACTAGATTAATTAAAAAAAATAATAATAAAAAAAAAGGCTTTCTATTGTTGCTGTTAGTTGTTGTTGTTGTGAGGATGTGCCTATTAATATTTTAACAAGAAATTCCCACAAAAAGCTTATATGTAACATAGGTGAAAAACCTGTTTGATAGAAGGAATTAGGGACTACTGCAGCTATCCTTTTGTTTTCCATTTTTGAACCCAAATGTACTATTTCAGACTTTTCAGATTGTGCAGATTGGGTTAGCAGAGGCCGCAGGACTGGGCAAACACATATATTATGTACATTTGTGGGACATTTTTATTCTAACTTTCTCTAAAATGTTGTAAACTGATGCTAGGATGTTCAAATTGTGTAATCTGAAGTAGGAGATAAGAAAAAAAATATTCAAGCATGCCATAGTTGTAAAAGATTTTTTAATTCCCCATCATTTGACTTTATTGCACTTGCTACAAACTGCTAGAATGTTGTTCCTAAGGGAGAACTCATTGCTAGCTAGCACATATTTACAATGGGTACAAATCATGTAGCAGAGAATGCCCAACTTTCCTGATGACCACTTGTGGCACTAGCACTTTGTCTATGTCTGCACTAGCACTTTGCTATTTCCTACTAAAACTATTTTCCAGGTCATAACATTTTATTTTATTTACTATAAGGAATATACGTAGAAGAGCATTTGAGAGCTCTTAGGAGTAGTCCTGCAAGTGGTTGCAAATATTGTATGAATGCTCACCTGTGTTGTACACACATCCTTGTGTGTATGAGGAGTATGGATGTTTGCAGGCCTCCACATATCACTCATCACAGGTATACCAAATACCTGATGGCATGCTAAACCTCACACAGTAATATTAGAGCATGTGAAGACTTGTGTGCCCATTGTATCTTGGGCTCTACTTGCACGTACTCTTTACAGCAAATCTGACCTGAAAAAGGCTTTGGATGGGGTTTGGGCCAGATGGCCTTCAGAAGTCCCTTCCAACCTGAATTATATTTCTATTTATAAACTTACCACTCGATTTCTTGTACCTTCGTCTAACGCACCATGATGCTGTTTACTAAGGCAGAATATTGGACTAAATAGTTTTGAAATATCATCCATCCTGGCAAGTTCTGTATTTCTATGTGCAAACAGGATTTATTAGAAACTTGATACATATTAAATGTAGGTCTTTAGAGATCTCTTATTTACTTTGGGCAGGTAAAGATTGAATTGTCATGAAAGGTATTTGACTCCATTTTGGAACGTAAAACAGAGGAGGATAATAGAACAAAGAGAGGAAATCAACACCAGTGGTAAATGGTAACAGACATTACTGCATGCCCCTTCTGACTTTGCAAGTAGTGAATGTTTTGCATAGTTATACAAAGCAAACTTTATAGTGTCACAAGCCTCATAGAGATGAAGAGGGGTTGGGAGGGTGCTTTTGTAATCTTGTCAAACTTGTTTCTGAGTTCTTTTCCCTGAGAATTATTTCATTTCTTTTTCTTTTCTTTTTGGAAAGAGTCTGCTATTTTATTTTTTTATTTTTTTTTTATTATTGTTTTCCTCTCGGTTACATACCACAGGTGAAATCTTAACTGTTAAAACTTTTATTGCCAATGTGAAATGTTGTTGAAGGTGACGCACTCCACACAGATTTCCACAAGCTATCTCAATATAGGTAATAGCAAGGACAGGATTCTGTGTCACTGAGCACTACTCCCCCACGCCATGGCTGGAGCCAACGGAAACGAGGTTTCATCCTGGTGCTATGGTAAGCCCTTTTTTTTCACCCACTGGAGACTCATTAATGACATGCTCATGAGAATATCTATATGTGAATGATTGGCTGAGGCTGCACCTGTAAGAATGCTTGTTTCAAAATAGGATGATTTCTTGGTAATTGCTTTTATTAAATCCTTTTCCATGAGTTCTGGGGCTTTCTTGAGGAGAAAAAAAAAAAAAAAAAGAGGTGGAATTTCAACCCCTTGCATCAGGTATTAGCAAGCATTGCAGTATCCTCTGACATATAGACCCCTTTCTCAGAATACCCATACTTGTTTGTAACATCATTAGAGGACTATAATAGCCTCTCACAAAACTCTTCTCAATGAATACTTTCATTTTATTTTGAGATAATACATGGTGCAATTGATAAAGATTTAGAATTTTATTGTATCTAAAGTAGATTAAAGGAAATTTTTGTATACAGTTTGTCTGCAAGTTAGCAGAAACTAGAGTAGGAAGATTTACTCAAACTTTCCTTTCAGGTCTTGAAACTTGCAAGCAAGTTTATACAATTAGTACAATCCCACACAATGTGTAAGATAACTCTTTTGGGTATATCTTAATGGTAATGTAAATAGTGGTAACATAAATAATGCTCCATACAGAACAGCACATATCATTTGTTCTGCAGTCTTTGTTTTTTATCTAAAACTTTGTTTGTTTGTTTTTAATGATTAATCATGTTCATTTAAAAATGTATGCAGGAAAGATTTTTTATTTCTATTTTTCACTGATAAAAATTTGCAGACTGTCTTTTAAGCCTTCTTGGCAGTGCCATTCTTTGCTCTCATCACAGCACAAAGAAACACTGTTATTTACCCTGGGAAACAGGTGACTGAACTTATAAAAATCACTACAGGACAAGATGTATTGAGGCCTTGCATAGAATGACAAATTCTTGCGGGGTTTGCCAAGAAGAGACATATTGATTTTTAAATGATTAATAAGGAGAATATAATTGTATTTCATTAAGATGGATGGGATTTCATTTAGTCTGTCTTCTCCTTTTCCACTTCAGATGCGAAAGGAAATCAAGTCATCATCAATGGCACCTTGTGTTAGCCTGCCATGGAAACGAGGTCATTGATTGAGTAAAAGAAGTTTCTGAGAGGCTAGCCTAGTCTTTAATGGAGTTGCTAGCATAGATAACGTGGCAAAGCTAAGAGCACTTAGTTTTTCTTAAAATTTTGAAAACAACCAGGACTAGGAAGACATTGATACCATCTTTGTGCTGGACTTCAATGTTTTTCAAGTTGCATATTATCCCAAGTAAATTGAGTTGGGCATACAAAAATGCAGGATTACTCATTTATTTTTATAAAGTCATTTGAACTATTCCGCTGTCTAAGCCTGCGGGACAGATAGGCTGAAAAAGGGAGGAGTTCAAAATCCTGTAATCCAGGTATGTTCTTGGTATTATCAAGAAAATCTCCCCAGTGTATCCTCAATCATAAGCATGTAATTTACTTTTCAGTGGATTTCTATGTATTTTGCAGTTCTGGTAAAACTAAACCTGTACTTTCACCACCTCCTGAAATTGAGGACCTTGTGAAGGAAGAAGCTCTGTTTTAGATCATCTTTTCAAGTAATAGCTTAATAAACAGAAGATGAGGGACTTGGATTTACTTAAAGGTACCACTCTAATGCTGCAGACAGAGAAAGCTGGGCTTTTCAGTTCAGCCAAGGTGAGGATGGAGGGGTGCAAACATGGATAATTAATTAAAAACTGATAAAGGAAAAAAAATGGTTTTTGTTTTTGCATGAAATTTAGGTGAACTTAAAAAAATGGGGAGCACAGATTTTTGGGTATCTTAGGTGCATTAATTATGTTATCTCAGATTACTCATGCATTCAGGCATTGTGAAGTGAACCGAGAGCTACAGTTGAAAATATGGAGCATGTTATCAAGCCCATGGAAGAAAACTGAGACAATGAGGTAGAGTGGATTATGTTCCGAATCAGGTTAGGAAGGATCTGTGAGTTTGTTCCTTGAGCAAGACATTCATTCATTGAAGGACTTTGAAAAAATCAATTAGGATTCATACTAGAATGGAGAGGGTTTTTTTTTTTTTTTTTTTTTTTACATGCTTCCTGTGAGAATTACAGAAGTTTGTACAGTTTCCTGTACAAGTCAGAGTTACTATATCCTCCCTGCAATGTGGAGACACAAAAGTATGCATAGCAATTAATGGAGAATGAAGAGAACTTCTATTTTGCATATGCTAGGCTTCTTGCTTCCACAGAGACTGAAGAGAGCAAGGGATTCTTAGAATATTTAAAGAAGGGGGAAAGAGAGGAATCTGTGGTGCAAAATGCAGACCACAAGCTTGTGCTATATCTGTGGAAATAATGATTTTGAAAGAAAATGAAAAAACAGTATCTAATGAAGCTCTCAACCTCTGCTACGGAAGATTGCAGAATGATCTCAGCTTTCCACTTGCAATAGTTACTGTTCCTGAACCCACTATTTCAAAGGCAGGAAAACTTACTTTCTCTCTTTCTCCACCCACCCTGAAATGAACTTAAGTTTCCTTCAGGTTGCAGCTGCTAGCCTAAGCATATACAATTAAAAGCCTTCAGTGTGGTAGCTGCATTTTGTAATACAAAGGGGTTCAGCCTCATGATCTTGCACCAATTACATCCATCTGTATGCATTAAATACCCAGGAAATGACTCTGGTGGTGTAAAACATGGTATAATTCTCTGATTGGAGGGGAGTTTGTTAGCTGATGTTCTGTGGATTAAGAGGAGATATATACATTTAAAGCATTATTGCAGAATATCCTATTTTACCCAGACATGACTTATCTTGATAGGTTTTTAATGAAACATCAGAAAATAAACTAACAACAGCAAATAGAGAAATGAATGATAATGTGCTTTTGGTCCTGGAGTTTGACTCTGGTGACTACAACAGATCAGAAAATTTTGAACAAAATTGCCTTCAAAAGCCAAATTTTGGTTAAAAAAGTTTCTTAAATTTTGGGGAAAAGGACATTGTTTTATATGGAAGTGTCTAATTTTAAGCGGAAATTCTGTTAACAAAGAGAAACACTCATTCTAAAATAATTCTTAAATAAAAACTGTTTATTAGCAACAGTCTAGGATGTGTCTAGAATGTGATAAGGTTTGTATCTGTTTTCTGAATCAAGCAGGAAGGGACCTGGAATCTGTGTCTCCTGTCTTCCAGGTTAGTAGCTGCTCTGGGGCAGTGAAGGTTTTCACTTGTCTTGCATGAAATTTTGGTGAACTCAAAGTCTTGTTCCAAAAATGGATGGAATCATTTTCAAAATGTGAAAACATTTGTGAGATGGGAAGAACATTTAAGACCTTGCTCTAGTAAAAATATAATCTCTGATTTTATCTCCTTTTTTTTTTTTTTTTTTTTTTTTGTGGTGGTCAGCAAGTCATCTCTCACTATCTTTGTTCTTTTTCTAATAAAGAAAAATTCTCCTACCTTATCTACATAGACGCTATTCCCATAAAAATTTGTGACTGCATGTTGAACCCAGACCAGTGTTAAAAGTAACCACTACCTGATTTGTTTTGTTGTTTGGTTAAATCCTTTATCTTTGTATTTCCCCCTTTTCCTTTCTTTCCTTATTAAGCCTATGAATATACATTCTGGTCTTCAGTATTTTGTTTAGAGATGGTTTGGCATCGTCTGAGATGCCTCTCATGGGCTCTAACATAAAAACTGAGAGTATGTAGAAATTAGATATTTAACAAAGGGTTCATTTGTTCTGTAAAGTTAATTAGTCACTCTTGACTCTCAGATTAGATTCAAATTAAATATGGGTCAATTAACACTTGTTATTTTGTTAGCTTCATTTCTGACCAGTCATGCTGAAATTGTCACTGAAAGTAATAAGTTTATTTAAGTAGAAACTAAGATGCAGAATTAAGTTTCTAATTTTTACTAAATCACAGCACTTTTTTTCAGAGCTTGAATCTGTTAACCCTTTTTTACTTTGGATGGGTAACAGGCCTAAATAGGAGGAAAAAGTGTGTCACAGAAAAATTACACTTTTTACCTTATATTATCTACCTAATGGATTTACTTTCCAAGCATTTCAGTCTTATTGGCCAATACATTACGCTGTTATATGTTATTGTCTGCACAAATCACATAAATTAGCATTTAGCTTTGTATAATTGTGGTTATTAAATTTTGAAATGAAGTCTTGCACTCGGTCATTAACCCGAAGTCGTATTCTTAACAGAAAGCATCCTTGTGTTTTTGGTTGTAACCAAAAAAGATCCTTACCTTCTTTCTGAGTGACCTGATGCTTTCTATTTATCAGCCCACTCACAGTGTATCACTTTTACACCAAGAAAACTTCTCAGGTCTAAGGTTTTCTTTACTCATATTTCTTCCAAACTAAAAGTCAGGATAAGGTCTCATTTCATTTTATTAGGAAAAAACAGTGCAACATTCAGCATTCACCTACTTGATTATCACTTGCTCTGTTTTCACTTACTTAGCTCATGGGATGTTACTGTTATACTGCTGGTTATCATGGAGCCTGCTAATTAAGGCATGCTTTCAACTTTACTTTAGTTGAACTATATTCAACGTTATATACATACAAACAGAAGACCAGACAAACAAGCACACTGTTTCAGGTTAGAAATTACTTTCAATGTTGATGTTGCACTTTTTCTTTGAATGCTGCTCTGGTTTCCCCACCATTTTTTCCATCCTCCCTTTCAGTCCATAATTTATTTTTATTGGTTACAGTAAGACTGCAGGCTTTTCTACAGCTGAGCACATCTGCTAATGTTTTGCTATTGATTCCACATGTTCACTCAAAAGTGTATAATACTCTGTTTTAATCATTGCCTTTGGCTTTTCCTCTTCCCACTCTGAGAAGTGTCCTCTGCCTCTGGCCTGGCATGGCCACAACCAGAAACTGATCCTAATTACATCAAACCACTCTCTGCCAAAATGCCCAAATATCTGTAACATGTTTGAATAACAACTGTTGGGAGGCATAACTCCATCCAGCTCCCTGAAAAATACTTCAAATTATCAACTGTAGATGTGCTGACAGGAAGAAAATCTTGTGGGCATGGTAGGAGGCTAAGCTGGCCCAAAAGGGAATACCTCAGCAGTACAAATGTGATGCTATTTAAGTCTGTCCCCCTTCGACCCCCCCCCCCCCCTCTTTTTCAATTCCCTGCAGCTCTGAGGAAGCTCCAAATTATAAGAGGACTCCTAAGGGAATGGCACATAATCAGCCCTGCTGAAAACATGTTGAATAGCGCTAAATAAATCCCAGTTCTAATTATGTTACTGAGACTGCATGGGGACTGTACATCTGGAAGTACCCCCCCCCCCCAAAAAAAAAAAAAAAAAAAAAAAAAAAAGTCCTGTGGTATTTTCAGTAAAGCAAAGTCAGCTACTCAGATGTCCATGGTAGTTCTGCATCCATCCTTCCATCTCCAGGAAGGAACCATGAGGGTCCCCTCACAGCATAGGATTATCCCTCATTTAATCACTGCTTATTTAATCTGTCCAACTCCTCTTCAGTCTATGGGGCATCTTCCTGGGCTGGTATGAGAACCAGAGTTCCTGAATCTGATGGGAACAGCTCACCCACTACAACCTTCAGCTGCTTTCAGAAACAAAAATAACATTTTTCCAAGTACTGAGGGTGTAGAAATGGTAGAATTAACTTGAGCTTCCACCTGTAAATACAGAGGGTAGTGCTTTTGCATTGTTCAACTAAATGAGAGCTTTGCCACTGGCTTGTCTGGGGCTGTATTTCAACTATAGTGCCTCATGACACCTGCAAGCATTGCAACAATTTGCACAAAATGCTAGGCACCCTGTACAGTATCTTCTATATAAAATATATATATATATATATTTTGGTTTGGTTTTGACTCAGGAAGTATAGTTCCCTATCCTGACACAACAGGCATCTTTCTGAGTAACCCTTTCCACAACTGTGATGATTGTAAGGTGCAAAGCCATGCTACCTGGACCAGGCCTCGCTGTTGTGAGCTGACTCCGCTATTTGACAGTTCTAAAAATATAGCCTTTTGTTTAGCCTTCTGAATTTGTTTATGCTTCTGTGGTTTTCATCAGGGACCCTGAAGAAACATACCAGTGGCCATGTATTACCAATAGGTAGAAAAAACTATTTAGAACTATTTGCATTCCACTTTATTTCTCCTACTTTCTGCTTCTGATATTTGATTAGTTGGCTGTCAGAAGAAAAGGTGACATACTAATTACTTTTGTAATTGTTATACTGGTATAGCACTGACAGTCAATATTACTGTGGGCTGCAGTCAGGTTTTAGTATTGTTATGTATTACTATGCATCAGTGATTCTTGATGATATATGAAATGAACATTACTGTGTTTTTTTGTTTGTTTGTTTTTTAACTTCCCAAGTAGGTCTGAAATCACCCTGAGAATGTAAGTGCTAATTATGTAGACCACAGAGACAAATTCTGTACTCTTTCTTGAAATGCACCTATTAGAATACAGTAGAAGCCAGAAAATTTTGTATGGTACATTATAGCTCTGCGTAGTGTTAATAAGAGCTTGTGGAGAGTATTAAATATTACTAAAACTTATGGGAGAAAAGACATTTAAATTTCTCTGTTCTGTGGGATACATACAACTATTCTTTGATAAAATTCTTCTTTAATGTTGTGCATAAGCAATCAGGTCTTTGAAGTAGTAAGGAAAAAGTAAGGAATTAAATTTTCTGTCCTTTGATTCCCTGAAAATTTGGATAATTTATCTTAGAACTTTATTAAAAAGAGGATTTTTGTTTGTCAGGTTTTCTTTTTCTATGTCCGTGTTTTTTTGTGACTCATTAAATATTTTTATTAATAAATATTCCCAATTTGTGACCCATTAAATATTCCCATTCCCTTTCGTTAGTCTCAGAATTTACCTCTGGTATTAAGACTGATTTGACTTGTTTGAAAACATTATAGCTTAGTAAGACTGATACATTTCTATGAAAAATGACCTGGATGCCTTCCGTAATTTTACTTTCACCACTTTAAATGATGATATACTGGTAAGCATTTGATAACAAAGAAGTAGACTTCTGTTTGTTGGTCTGTGCTTAGAAAACACCCAAATATGATCAATTTCATTTGTCATTAATTTTGTCTAACTGTATATTCCGCAGCACTAGTACAAAGCACAAGAGTCACAAATCACTAGAAGTATCTTGATTTGTATTCTGTACTCTCCAAAAGATCACGCTGGACAAAATGGAACCTTTTCTTCACGTGCAGAGTGTGGATACTATATTGTGCTCTTCTCTTCCCAGCATTTCCTGGGCTGTGAGTAGAAAAAGCAAGCTGGACCCTTTGAGTCTCAACTACCCCGAATGCCACTCTGGTCAGTCCTAGAACATCTTTCCTGTTGATATTTTATGTAGTTCTGTTTGAATGTACGCCTCATTAAGCAACAAAGCTCCTGAGTGGTTCTCAGTTATTAGTATTCCAAGTGGAAACCTGAGGCATTCACTGCTTCTCCTGTGGCTGTTTTTACTGATGAAAGCCATAGTTAAATCTATGGTACAGTAATGTACTAAGGCCCCTGCAAAGTTCAGAGTTGCTCTGTGGTAACCACACCTCAAATAGAAGAGGAGAGCAAGAAGAGGAAAGGCTTGGATGAAACAAAAGGTGCCCAGGCAAGTCTTGTTTGTTAACAGTGCTGCTAACCTACAAGAAGTACAGTACAACCAAGTACTTTAAAAGCACTGCATCGATTTTAAACCTTTTGAGCAAGGGATTGTTAGTGTTTGGTGGGCTGTAGCCATGGGTCTGTCTTTCCTTCCTCTTGCTGATGCGTTCTTTCACAGCCAAGCTGAACCAAGGGAAAGCCATGGGACTACCCTTACAGGTCACCCCCTCAAAGTCTCTTCTCCTTCAGCTTGCCAGCATATAGGTTCCTTTTCCTCTCAGGCTTATGAAGAAACGCAGGTGACATGTGCCATTCCTTTCCCAGCATCTCAACATGGAGGGGGCAGGATTGGAAAAGAGTTAGGGGAAAAAGGACAAGGATATTAGAGGCATGGAGCAGCTTCGGCTGGAGGAATGGTGAAATAAGCCAGGGTGCTTGAGCACACAATAGAGAGGGAAGCAGGGAGAGGCATGGAAAAATACAGATCTGCGGCTCAATACAGGAGATAGGGGATAATAGATGAAGCCAGAGTGGCTGCTTCAATCAAACAAAAAACAGTGGTTCCTCACAACAGAAGCAGCAATGCACTGAAACTGCTTGTTGCAGGTTGCTGTGAGTGCTAAAAGTTTGTTTGAGAACTGCGTAAGTTTATAGATGATTATGACAGACACAGAAACTTGTTGAAGTGTGGATTGATAAAATCTGGGAGAGTATTTTGGGAAAGTACACTTATAAGCAGCTTTTCATATTAAATGCTTATGTCTGCATCCATTTTTGGTCATTGTCAGGTACAGGATGCTGGGCTAAATGGACCTGTGGTCTGATGCATCCTTGTTATCCTTAGTCTCTGGTACCACCATGACTTCATATAAATATCTTCAGTCATAGAAGGTCTATAAAATATCTGTGGAGTTGCTCAAAAATGTTTTCAAAACTGGTCTGCTTTTGAGTGTAGTCTATGCCACAAACCAAGACACTTTCCTAGACTAATAGCATCTTACTTTAACCACGGTCCGGGCTATCAGAAAGGGCCCCATACTGTTATCCACTTTGTTAAACAGAAGTTGGTTTTATATTTAGCAGTGCGTGGAGTGTACAGGTGAAACAAATCACTCCTATAAACTCAGAAATATGGAGAGGTCCTGTTGAAAACTGGCAAGAACGGTTGAATGCAAGATTAATATGCAGTCCAAAGTTTTATGTTTCCCACAACTTTTATTGATGATTTGGAAAGTAATTAAAAAGAAAAAAAAGGAAAAACAGGGTTCCTTGTATAGATCAGACTGAAATTCTTGTGTAACCATTCTTAAAAGAAGAAAATAATTTGTCTGGGAGGAAAGCTCTTTAACTGGTTTCTGTTTGAGGAGCAAGAGGTTTAAAAGCTTCCTGTCATCACTTTCGTGTTGATTATTGAAGAATTCTCAAAATAAGCACAGAGTTCATAAGTAGAACATTTGTGCTGCTTAGAGGTTTCTCCACACTATAAACTCAACCTGGACAATAGGGAAGGAGCAGCAATCTTTTGTTTTCTCCCATTTTTGGCCTTGAATCTGACTTGAAACTTTTGAATATGTGACTCTCATTGCATTTATTATGAAGGTGGGACAGCATACATCTTTGATCTGAGAATTCTTTGATTTGGAGAGCAGTTGGCATCAAGAACTATGTCAAAGTTCAGGGACTGTATAGTCTGTGAGCACAGAAATAGCCTGTAAGTATGTGGTGTGTTGTAGGATGCTTTGATGTTTGAAGATCGTCCCTGTGAAGGGTTATGCTTTACTCATCCCCATTTCCTCTCTTTTGTCACTTCCTAAACAGTACAAGTGACTGTCTTGTATTGTCTTGTACATCACTCTCAGCTGCTTTGGAACTGACCCTTCTGAAGACATGCTTTCTGGGGCCTGGGGAGCTTCTTATCTGTGAGAAATCTTTCAACAGGATGTAAAATTTGCACAGAACAGAAAACCAAAATGTCTTCTCTCCTCCCACAACCAATGAGAGGTGAAGTTATAATTCAATTGCTAGTCTTAATTGTGATTTCTCTTCTATTACTATGCTAGGTTGCAAAATCACTACTGCCTGACCGCAAAGGGAAAGTTCTGACCAAAATACGAATCTTGAGCATGTCAACTAAAGGGTGTGAAAAATTGTATCCTGTAAGGTCCAATGCTTTGTATTGATCTTACAGAAGAGAAAAATCTCATGGGTCAAAATTGAAGTGATATGGACAAGCAAAATCAATAATAATTTTTAAAATATACTTTTTTCCTTTTTTTTTTTTTTACTAATTCATGAAAAAATACAAGAGCATCATAAGACTTGCACACTATTGATGTTTTAAAGATTGCTGCTGCATTATTTTTAAATTAATTATGTTTTGAAAAATATTTTTTTGCTAACATCCAGTTGGCAGAATCCTCTTTCAATAGGTATTTACAAAGCTGAAGTCAAGTATATCTATCAGAATAGATCTGGTTTCTGTTGTGGCAGAGCTAGTGCAATATTTTTTGATGCCATGTACACATGAAAAAAATGTAGTCCTCCTTCCTTTCTTCAGTAACAGTCATAATTGCCTGTGACAGGGTAGAAGGACCTCTGACATCGTGTGGTGAACCTCACTGGGAGGTTGCTGACTTCTGCTGTCTCTGTCTCCTTTCTCCATGCTCTCTGAAGGAGAAAGCAGAAGGTAACAAATACCTGTGCCTTAGATGCCCCATTCTGAGTCTGGTGAAATAACACAGTCCCATCTTCATCACCATGTAAAATAAAATTAGCTGACCAAACTGGGCAAATACCTTCTTTTCTACTGGTGCTCACAGGAAGGCTAAGTCATAGAGGAGGAGTCTACCTAGCCAGGTACTCTCATGAGGGTTGTAGTTATTAAAGCAGTAATCTCCAGAAGTTTTCTGAGAGGATGTCCCTCAGAAATGATTTTTGCTGCCAGAATCCTGCCCATATTGACTGGATGCTTGTGCTGACTCTTATTGATTCCTAGTCCATTTAAACTTGGAAGGATACAGTATTTTCTTTGTTTTTTGTAAAGGGATCCTCTGAGCTGGAATTTTTGAAAAGTTTCCCATCACTGAATTAATGGAAGCAGATTTAGAGTAAAGCTGATTGCTTGGGAAACCCTGAGTCACTGGGGCTTGATCAGATATCTGGCCAGTAGGTATAGAATTGGAGGCTTAGTGCCCTATCTGCTCTGAAACAGAGTCAAAATCGAGGAGGAATCTCCTGGCTTGAAATTATTGCAGAGCTTCACTGAATCCTGGAGGCTCATTTCCATTTGATCTAACATTTTTTCAAGAGAACCATTTAATGCACCTTTACCTTGTTGCCTCCCTAATTATTTATTTTTTTCCAGCACATAGAAATTTACTAGAGAACTGCTTAGTTTTGTTTGCTTTTTTGTGTTCCTCTCAGAAAAATGACTCTTGTGGATTTCTGCCATGTGCAAATAAACCTCTACAAATTGAAGAGGTCTCTCAGCAGTGATTTCTATGACACCCACTCATCAGTGTTCACCTTCTTGAATACCTCTGTGCTGGCATGATTGCATTAGTGTATTTGCTGATGACTAAAATGGAGGACATCATTCTAAAACATATGCCAGAAATAAATTTCTGCTGGCAGGCACCCTGGAGACTGAGATCATTCACTTAAAAAATATATATATATATATATACATATAAGCCAGATTTAAATTATTTTTGTAAAAAGCTCAGGAAAATGCTTCATTTCAGTTTTCTACTCAGTAAATGCTCCTAGTATTTTGTTTCTTCCTACATCTTTTTCTGTGGCCTCTTACTGGAAGAGACCACTTGCTTGAAGAGGAATCAAAATGTATGTTGTATATAGAACACAATGACTTTTTTCATTGGCAAAATTGTGGCTTGTCATTAAATATTATTAGATAGAGTCATAAAAATGTGCTCTGTGCTGAATAGACAACTGGGGAAAATGTCACCCCTAAGTGTGTGTGTTTTTTTTTCCTTTTTTTTTTTTTTTTTTCCAAAGCACGTTATCAAGAGCCTATTGCCACAAAAATCACAACTCTAAAAGAGCTTACTTTAAAGATTCCACAATTATGCAATCAGTTAATCCAGGAACTTCAAAAGCCATCTTTACCAGAGTCTCCAGACATGACTTCAGGTGAAGAGTTATACTAGTGTAGCTCATGGCAGAATCAAACACAAAGTATATATAAACCTCTGTCTATAAGCATTTAAAAAGTGCAATGGGAAGTGGATGGAAGGAGTGTAACAGAGCAGATTGAAGTGGAGAAAGAAAAACAATAGGTACAAATTTCTACCAGTTTCCTCAGGCATCCATAGCAGCTGCTTAATGATACATGTATCATTATATCTTGGAGTAGTTGGAGGGCAGAAGCAGACTTGATTACACTACAGACAATTGTTTCACAATAATTCTGGACCATTTTTCATTAGCAGTCTCCCCTCACAGCAAAACGAGGGATAATTTAAAAAAAAAAAAAAATCTTATACCTCTAGAAGGTTGTCCAACAGTTAAAGATTTTTAATAATTCATCATGCGAAACATCTTGAGCTAAATACTAAATTTCCTAGCAATAACAGCAAAAGATGAATGAAAGGAGCTGAGGTTAACTTGCTCTGATAGAAACAAAAGAGTAAATAAAAAGAATGATGCTATCACTTTTCCATGATTTATCAGTACATTTTTATTATGCCCTCTACTTTGACATGTTTTGTCACTCAGTCAGTTGAGCCAAACCAGTTCATTCTAAGCAAGCTGATTAAGTAACTGATTAAAATGAAGCAGCAGATGTGTCTGCCTATAATCATTTACCATCACACAAGGAATAGGTGGTAGGTCTTAGTGGGAAGTGCAGCTGCTGACACCAACTTTTAGGAAAGATAAGGACTTTGGTTTTGATCACCTGGCCTAGTTTATAAAGGTTGCAAGACGTTTTGAATATGGTGGTCCAAGCAATAATCTTTTTGGCAATTGCAATGTTTTCTTGCTTTTGGACTGCCTTTAGAAAGAGATGACTTATTCATAGCAACATTTAGATGTGGGACTCCTGGCTTCATTGGGTATAACGTACCATTTGTTAGCAAGAGTTCTTCATTGGAGGTGAAGCCTTGGTACTTTATTTTAGGTCCACTTCCTAAGACACAGTGTGATTGTTCTGCAGGACAATTAAAGGTGATTAAGACCTCAGTTTTAGGCTCTTAAACTGCTTAAAGTTATGTGGCTGAAAACTGCAGGTCCTGTTCAGTGATTGTTTAGGGGATTTCAGGGAAAAATGAGGGGGTGGCGGCAGATGAGGTGTGAGGAGCCCTTTCAGCAGCAGTAAAAGCAGTTACCTGCCACCCCAGCGACGGGCAGCACCTTCTGCAGGAGTCAGAGCTGGAATACAAGGTCAAGAAGAAAGACCTGCCACTCCAGACTTGCTGTTCATGTTGCTGAGAGGAAGGCAAAGTTGCTGGTTTGGTGACTCCAGGGTCCCCTCAAGAAATAGCTTTCTGACCTCTCTCAGAGGTGGGAGCTGGCTTGGCTTTCCAGCACAGACAAAGCAAGTAATGGTGGTAGTGGTGGTCTGTGTCATTTTGTTTCTATAGCATAATTTGGCTGTCTGAGGATGCAGCTGGATACCTAGGATTTACCAAAGCATATTAGAGAAGTGAAATGACTGGGAGTGGGATCGAGGCACCTAAAACAACTTTTGTGATTTTCAACGCTCCATGAGTGGTCTGTCTGCTTGCCTGCCATGGTGGGTACTTAGGTAAAACAGGCTCTCCCTGTAAGATGTTTGGAATACTGCTGTGATGAGTTAGCATACAAGGTATCTGCTTTTTTGAAATGCTGAACTTTGGGAAGCCAAAACAAGAGGCTGCTGCTGTTTGGGATCCCAGTGTAGAACATCCTCATAGGCAGTAATGAGACTAGGAGCTGTGTTTCCAAGACCTAGTCTTATGAACAGAACAACATGAAGTGGATATCCACATGGCATAAATTCTAAATTCTGATTTTTCATTGTTGTGTAGAAAATGCATTTTTTTATTTCCTCTATAGGGCCACAGATTTTGAAAATATACAAAAAGTCTTATAATCCTTACACATGGAATCCTTAAAATATTGAAATTAGATGACATATACTAAATGCACTCATATTCCTTGCTTCATCCTAGTTATTGATGGAATTAATAAAGCACTTCCACATATAAAGCCACAGAAACCTGTGGTGGTTCCACTCAAGTGGGCAGCCGAGCTCCACCACAACCACTCTCTCACTCCCCCCTCCAAAGAGAAACAGGGAGAAAATACGATGAAAAGGGCTCAAAGGTTGAGATAAGGACAAGAAGATCACACAGTAATTATTGTAACGGGCAAAACAGACTTTGGCATAGGGAGACAGTCAGATTTATTGCTTATTACTAACAAGCTAGAGAAGTGAGAAACAGAGGAAGGAAACCAAAAGCACCTTCCCCTCCATCCACTCTCTTCCACCTCCTCCCCCCAAGTGGCGTAGGGGAATGGGGGTTATGGTTAGTATACAGCACTTCTCTGCCGCTCCTTCTCGGTCACTCTTGTCCCCTGTGCTGTGGGGTCCCACCCACGGGATGCAGTCCTTGACGAACTGATCTGGTGTGGGCTTCCCACAGGCAGCAGCTCTTCCAGAGCTGCTCCAGATATGGGTCCGTACCACAGGGTCCATCCCTCAGGAGAAAACTGCTCCAACCTGGCTCCCCCATGGGCAGCAGCTCCTGCCAGGTCACCTGCTCCTGCGTGGTCTCCTCTCCACGGGCTACAGGTCCGGCCTGGAATCTGCTCCGGCAGGGGTCTTCCACAGGCATCAGCCTCTGTCAGGGCAGGTCCACCTGCTCCACCGTGGTCTACTCCATGGGTTGCAGCATGGAACCCTGTTCCACTGTGGTACTCCATGGGCTGCAGGGGGATATCCTGCTTCACCATGGTCCTCACCAAAGGCCGCAGGGGATTTCTGTTCTGATGCCTGAAGCACCTCTCCCCCTCCTTCTTCACTGACCTTGGCGCCTGCAAGGCTGTTTCTCACTCCTCTCACTCTCCCAGAGGTGCAAAACAACATCACTTATTGTCTCAGCTCTGGTCAGCTCTGGGGCCCTTACCAAACATGGGGCAGCTTCTAGATCCTTCTCACAGAAACCACCCCTATGGCCCCCTGCTACCAAAACCTTGCCACATAAACCCACTACAAAACCTTATAAGCATTTTTTAAAATGATGGTTTAGCAACTCATTTTTCAATCAAATAGATTTTGAAATATTGGATCCTGTACTGGGCATTGCAGTTCAGACACTTCGTTAAACTTACTCTGTTCATCGTTGTCTTATTTGAAGAGTCTAATTTCAGTAGATTTTTCAGAGAAAATGAAGATAGCTGTTAACTACAGAACACAACAAACTGTAAAACATCTTGCCGTTTTCACTTCGTCATTGCCCTGACAATTGACTCTGTTGCTTCTCTTGCCCAGTGAGTTATAGCTTTAGTAAAGCATTGCCATGTGCAAGTCAGCAGCCCTCTGCTAGCAATGCAGAATGACAATTGTTATCTGTTATCTATAGCCTGACATCTTCAGTAAAGACTGGAAGGTTTGGTTGGTAGGGTTTGTCAAGAGATACAATATAAAATATTGAAATATGGAATAAGAGCAGAGCAGAGAACCCATGTCATGTTAAATATTACCACAGTAATTTCTAGGAGACTAATTATTCACAGTAGATAACTAAATTGTAAATCTCTATTACAAATGGGGGATTGAATGTGAGTTTCCTTGGAAAGCATTTCTGAAATCTGCTACTTCAATAGCTAATGCATAAGGAAAATGGTAGATGTGTCAGAGGCTTTGGAAGATGGGAGGTTAAAGGATGAAGGGACAATAACTCCTAGATTCATTTGCTCTGCAAGTCCTGAAAAGATGTATTTACATTGTAAAATTCCTGATAGATATTTGTTTTTATATAGTCTGATATTGAAAGCATTCTGATACAATAATTCCTTATGCTATTGCTAACTTGAGAAAAGACGAAGGGACAGACATCAGAAGAGGAGCATCGAAGACAAGCTTGAGAGTGCTTTGCTGGATTTTCAAAGAATGGCAAGAATCAGGTAATTCCTAAAACTCCTTTTGGCTGCCTTTTGGATGCAAAGTCCCTTCTGCAATATTAAGAATTCCTGCTAATGCCCCTGTGAAATCATGCCTCCTATTTCTCGAAATAGCACATAATGGGTAGACTATGCCCTGAGGAGATATTTCACCCTGTACTTTCTATTATGAGTCATTCAGTGAAAGAAGTGGAAAGGTAGTAAATAGTGCCTATGAAAAGAAGTTCTCTGAAATAATCTTTTTCCTTTTCTTTCTTTCCTTCTTTCTTTCTTTCCTTCTTTCTTTTTCTTTCTTTCTTTCTTTTTCTTTCCTTCCTTCCTTCCTTCCTTCCTTCCTTCCTTCCTTCCTTCCTTCCTTCCTTCCTTCCTTCCTTCCTTCCTTCCTTCCTTCCTTCTTTCCTTCTTTCTTAGTTCTTGCACCATTTCTTGCTTCTGTTCTTTAGGTAGGTTGCTTCTCATCCTTATGGATGCTTTTGGCTGTTTTTATTTGTTACTAAGTAGATTGTAATAAGTAGATGATGCAGTGTGGCACAAACTGAATGTCTGTCCATAGTTTTCTTATTATGACCCTTGCTTGCTTGCTTTGTTTATTATTTCAGCTGTTGGCATTTGCCATATAAACATATGAAGACTTACAAACTCAAGAGAACATACTAGACAACTGAGAACAGAGCACATTCCTGAAGAAAAGGGGATATACTATATACACCAGGGTGACTGAACTCGCCTCTCTGGATGGAAGGATTTCAGCCAGGTCATTAGCAAAACTGCCTTAAAGAAGCTCTTGATTCTTTATGGAAGAAGTAAAAGGGGAAACAGTGTTCAGAGCATACCAGGAAGGTATCACAATTGCCCTTCTGGTGCCTGTGCATTGCAAGAAGAAATAAACATAGCAAGGTTGTCTCTGATAAAGTGCATTGTCATAAATGTGGTTCCAACTCTCGGAGTTGTTGGGGAGTACTGAAGAATGTTTATGGTATGTGGTAATTGCCTTAACCATGACGTAACTGTGGATTGGGTGGAGGAGAGATGGATTTGTTTTGTATTGCAGCAAGTTTGTATATTATGTTATTCTTTGCCATAAAAATTAAAATGCTTCATTTGCTTTTTTTATCAATGTCCACAGTGATCTGTACAACTGGCAAAGATCAAAACTGGTATCTTTGCTTAGTTAGTGATCATTATGACACTCTAAAGTTTCTGTATTATGATGGTTGAGGGTCTTGTTACTGAAAAATGCATTTGCGTAGTTGATTAGATGGACTTTATGCGATAGATCACAGATTCCTGTTGTTTGGGCCAGTGATTAATCTACGTTTAGGCTGCAGAAGCTGAATTGGTTTGATTGAAGCCGAGGGTCTCAGCAGATTTTGATGGATTTTCAAGTAGTCTGCACAGGCAGACTAACAGGCAGGATGAACCTGTATGTGCTACTGTTTATGTGAATATGTTGGACATGACTGTAGCAGGTTAGTTTTAGGTAATATACATGTACTCTCTGCAGCCTAGCCTTGTGCAATAAGTCTTAGAAAGCACTGAGTTAACTGCATGCATCACACAGTCACTGTGTTTGCACAGTAGAGTTGATGTTTCTGGACCTGGCTTGTTGCTCATGCATTTCTTGTTAAGACCGGTGAATCCTAACATACCATATATATTTTATTGCACAGTGCAACTAAAGCAGAACTATTTGTGTCCACAAAATCATGAACGGAAATGTAGCAATGTTTGTCCAAAGTAAGGAAGTATCTCTTGTCTGCCTTTTGCCTACATCTAGAGCATAAGCAGTAGACTGTTACATGAAAGAATGAACTATTAGGGAAACTGCTGAATAGAAATTTGCACTGTTTTACTAGTGAAGTGATTCTATGTGCTGAAATGTTGCCGATTATTAACTTGTTGATGCTATCATGCAACAGAGGATTGGTGAGTTTTTCTAGGAAATCACTGTTTCGGGTAGTCTTGAGATTAGTAAAGTGAATACAGTAATTCAGTTTCCTTGCAATTTTAATATGTGTTTTCAGAGAGCTTGCTTAGAGTTTACCTGCAGTAAAGCTACTGTTGATATCTGTGTCATACAAGCAGTACTTACTGGTAGCCATTCATTTTAATTTTGTTTGTGCTTTTAGTGTGTATTCATTTTCATTTAAAAGTGTCAACAAAAATGTAAAGTACAGTATGGAACAGAAGAATACAGTAAAATAAATACAAAAGCAGAAACAGCTCTCAGGTTTCTTGAGTTTGTGTATGGCATGATTTGCAGTACAACACAACCGTTCTTCCATTTCGTAGTCCGTCAGAGTTGCAGGACCAAGTAGTACTTCACAGGTAGTCTAGAATAGGTGGTTGCTACAGCAATAGAGTATGGGGATGCATTTAGCAGGGAAAAGAAGGGCATAGAATCCAGAGGGTGGGCAATGAAAAGGGAGATAAAAGTTCTGATCTTCTTAGAATAGCCTCAAGTATTTCCATCTGAGTATGGTGTAGAGATTCTCTCCCATCCTAATGTAGCTGGCATTTTTGAAGTTGCCAGTAATTCTGGGACTTCTGTCAGTTAAAAGTCAAGTCTGTCAGTAAAAAGTCAAGACTTGTAATTTCTTATCACAGTCAAAAATATGTCATTCCAGTAAAGGACAAGCAAAGGAAAAGCAAGACACAAGAAGAAGAATACAAGAAGCAAGGACCTCTTCATTGTCCGGCTGGGAAATCTAATGTTCTTGCTCAGCCAGTCCTGCCTATCATGACTTGTGTAAGTTTGCAGATCTGGGTCTCTCCATTTGGGAATCAAATTCAATTTCATAATTAAAGGATCCGTATATATTATTGCATAGTGAGGAACTAGTGCTTGGTGGGGAAGATGAAAGTGGAAGTTCTTATCTAATCCCTTTTCTAGCTATTTTATAGCTAGCTATTGAGGCCAGACTATGTGACACTGGTGTCACATTTATTGTGACAATCCTTGCAATTATATATGAAACCAACCTGTGATATCCTTATTTGTAGTGAGGAGCTCTTAGTCAAACACAAAGTCTCAATAGTGAGAAAATACAAAGTGTGCTGTGAACCAAAATAACATTTCCAACATTTTTTCCCCTGTATTCTGGGCATTCAAGAGACTGTTAGTAATTTGTTTAACAGTCCACACAGATTAGAGGACAGAAAAATGAAAGTATCTCAGAGCTCTTTGCTTTAACAATCATGTACTTCAGAGCATTACTACACAGAAAAAAAAAAAACATCACAGAGCAGTAAAATAAGTTTTCTGAGAAAGATGTCCTTTGGTCATACAGTCATGGTGGGGCTAACTCACTTCAGTAATGTGGTGGAATGTACACCAGGGAGGTGGAGCCACTGGGATGCTGCTACATGACTTTCTTTTGGTATTAAATACTGAAATAAATAGGAAATTTTCCTGAATAGGACATGCCAGAGCAGATTGTAAGTGATGCTGATGTCTTCTGATAAATTCTTCTGGTCATGTTGTTATATTATATTTGGGCTGATAAAATCTAGGATTATAAATTGTTCTGCTGGTCACTTTTATCCATAATAAATCATTTCTTGATACTTCAAAAAAGAAAAGTAATGCACAATTAAGAAAATGCCATTGCTATCACTTGCACAAACCACCTTGTAATATCATCAGCTATAGCAAAGATATCTGTTTTACTATAGAACTACATATTTCAATTTACGGTTAAAGATCATTCATTTTAATATATTAATTATATACAAATACAGGATGGGTGAAATAGAAGAGCATTCTGGGTAACATGGTCTTTTTCTTTATTTAGGTTCATTCTCATATGTACAAATTTTTGAATGTGTTTTGTTGCAGAAACAGTAACATATTTTTAAAATAAACTTTTCCTGGCACTAGGAGGGAATGAGAGAAGGTTTGGAAGAGTCATTTACTTTTTTTTTTTTTTTTGAAAAATGACTCAGCAATTTGCATTTGCAAGGAAGTAATCATTTTTTTTTCTAAGTAAGCCATCATGTTCAAAGTTGATTTTTTCCAAGGATAGGAGCTGAATTTAGTTACTGACATGCATAAATTCATTTTTTTTTATTTTACCAACAGTAATTAAATTGCCTGGAACTGTTGTCATTTAACAGCCTATTAATTGACTGATGTGCATTACTTCCATGCAGGCTATAGGTAAAATCCAAGGATTAAGAAAGGAGGAAAGCAAAAATCTCATTGAGTTTCATAACCATCATAGATGAATTCTTAATTTATTTCATAATGGAATGTAGCTTTTGAAAACACCAGTGTATTAGATTTTAAATATATAATTTCATTAGCCCTACAGAAGGAAATGGTATTCAACTATGAATTATTAGGAGATGAGCAGAATGGCTAATTGGTTGTGTTTTCTTTTAACAATATGAAGATTATGTAGGTCTTCTTTCCTTAAAATCAATTATTTCTGTTTGGATCAGTATTTTCATTGTAAATTTCCTTCTTCTAATCATATAATTGGCCAAAAAATCTGATATTTTCCTGATATTCCATCAACATCTGAAGAAACTTTGTCTTGTATATTGGATAGTCAGCCTAATGGCAGCTACAGACAAAAGTGGATGTAGGCAATTTCAACAGCTTATCCAGTCAAATATGATGCATTCCGGTGTTGCATTAGTGGCCTATGTGGGGAAAAAAAATAATTTATTAGGTCAACATCTAGGTCACAACAAAGAATAGAACACATTTAAAAATAAACCCAAAACTTCTCTGTCATGACAGTAAACTAATTTATGTTATTGTAGGCTCTGAATGGAGCCTACTGCTACATGAGTAGACAGGGAAACAGAGGTGAGAATTTTAAAGGGACAAGTGTTAAATGGGATTTTCTAGTTCAGATAACTTTGAGAGACTATAAAAATTTCTTCTATGAACTGAGCATTGTGAGGAGGAAAATGAATCAGCTGTATTAGCTGTTAAATGTGATAGAAGCTACTCCAATGCAGTAACTGTTAAGACACTGATGTAAAGAAGAAAGTTGTCATTGTAGAAAGCTTCTAGGAGGATCAAAGGAGATGGAATAGCTCCAGTACAGGATGCTGAAGGGACCATCTGTATTATTCAATGTATGCACCATGGCTTGGAGTTGTTTGGCCAAATGTAGGAGTCAACAGCACCCATGTCATCATCTGCTTTATTTACCTTGTCTTTCTTTGCGAGTGAAGAAAAGCAATTTCTTCTTTGCGCTGTTTTTCCTCATTTTCACAGTTAACACCGGGTTAATTGTGCTCTACAAGTGCTTATTTTTCTCTACTGAGTACAAAGGAAGCCTGCATGATAGGGGATGTAGACACCCCTACTGCAGACCTGTGAAGGCAGAGGAGATGAATCCCATCACTGAAAAGCTTTCTTGTCATGGATGGGGACTTCACCAAGGCAATTCTTTCATGTATCATGTTCTTAAATGTCATTGAACCTGCACCAGGCCATAAATATGGTACTGTTGTTTTTTTTTTGGGGGGGTGACCATTTTTCCTATTATTCAAAAGCAGACCACAATTGAAGTGAAACCATATGTCTCCTGTGGTCGTAGTGCCCAGTGAAGGAAGAGTGCAGCCAGACTCTCTGGCATTTGCTAGGCTGTCTTTCAAAGAGCAACTTCATGTAACCCTATAACATGCTTGTTTTTATTTCAATAAAACAGTAATTTAAACAATAACTAAGTATGTCTGGAAGAATATATGGGAAGGCGATGAAACTATTAATAACATTTGGACACCTCCTGCACTTTTTTAATGCATCACAAGTTAGCATGGTATTGATTCAGTATCAAAGTTCTGAGAAACAAGCCTCTTACCAATATCTAGGATCCGATGTTGTAATTGAACTAGAAAATGTTAGATTTCCAGCATTACTGCTGAGAATTCTTCCCAATAAATGTGTGTTTTCCACTGGGGCTGAAACCACTGCACTTGCTAGTTTTATTTTATTTTTTTTCCCCTTTAGATATTTTTCCTATCATACAGGTTTCCTCTTCTCCCCTCTGTGTGTAAAATATTCATAATGGGGCCAACTCTTGCATTTTAGTATCTTGGCTTATGGGAGGATTATTTGAGAAACTTGGTTGAGATAATTAAATCTTTTGTGGAAGGATTAAACAAGGGAAGGGAAGGGAAGGGAAGGGAAGGGAAGGGAAGGGAAGGGAAGGGAAGGGAAGGGAAGGGAAGGGAAGGGAAGGGAAGGGAAGGGAAGGGAAGGGAAGGGAAGGGAAGGGAAGGGAAGGGAAGGGAAGGGAAGGGAAGGGAAGGGAAGGGAAGGGAAGGGAAGGGAAGGGAAGGGAAGGGAAGGGAAGGGAAGGGAAGGGGGTGGACTTGGAAAATACTGTGTTGGAAAAAATGACCAGTAGGAGTATGGGCAGTAGAAACCTTTATCTTTGTATGAGGAGAAAAGAGAACGGAACAGGAAAGGGAGCCATGGTTATGATGCTGAAGATTAGGAGGAAAAAGTGAGTTCATGCTTAAAGGAGAAATGAAGTAGTGGGAAGGAAGGGAAGGAAGTGACTGTGTATTTGGCCCCCTTAATTTTGAGTGTGTTCTGGTGTATCCAAAAACACATGGCACAGCAATGTTCATTTTACCATGCCCCTTCACTTCAAGGCCTTCCTCAGATTTCCTTATTTTCATTTTACATGCTCCCTCATTTCAAGGCATTCCTCAGACTTCCATAATCCTTTTGTCCAGCATCTTTCATGTACAGACATTAACCTCCAGAGTATGTCAGTAAGCATTAAAGAAATGCAGAATTCAACTTCTTTATTTTTATTTTTTTTTTTTCAGTATTCAATTTGATTTTCCTTCTTAGGTCTAGGATTGCATAAACATTTTTTCCTTCAGAAAATGAGATCATAAAGGTAAGCCAACATATCTGTTTAGTATCTTTGACTTTCTTAGCTGTTAGTGGTTGTTAATTTATGCTGTGCACCTGCCTTTCCTTCCATTAATATTCTCATATCAAAAGATCCTACTAAGTGTGAGGCAAGTAGCTTTAGTCACAGCATCCTTCAAGGTAAAAACTAATTATCATTAGCCAGCAGAAGATATGCTTATGTAGGAGGGCAATGGGAGTGAGCCAGAGAGTTAAGAACATCACTGCCATTGTAGTATCACATTTTGCCAAGTTACACTGATAGATGCCAGGTGTGGTATGGACACATACCTCCTTGCTGGCTTTCCAAACTGTCTGGATTTTCTTTATCCAAAGCCTTGCTGCAATTCTGGCAAGAGTTTGTTCCATGTGAGAAGCTATGCTGAGTGCACAAAAACTGTGTTTCTGATAGGAAGACGATAGTTGTTCCTTATCTATAAATGGTTTGTTATGTACATAGGTAATGCCAAGTAGCTTAATATCCACAGCAATAAATAACTTGCTACTTACATGTATTTTGTTCTTCATTTTTGTTCCCATAGATAATTACATATAACAAATACAACATGTCAAATGTAGATAACCTAAAAGTTATTTATCCTGTTTCTTATTCACCTTAAATGGCTTTTAATCGAGAACATACATTCACAAAAATCACCTGTGAACCACAAGTTAAATTGGTGGCAAAATCTGAACCTGTAAGTACATGTGATCTAGTTTAAAATAAACATCTAGCGATTATCAGGGAAGAAATGACACTGACTTCTCACAACTGTGTTGTACACTATTCAAAACATACTGCTAAAATTTCAAAATCTGACGAACTGTGAGTCTCACAAGTGCAGGGATACAGAAATTATGAATTGTCTGGATCAGAAGTAATTCCCCAACCATGTGATGTATTGCTAGGCTCTGCAGTTCTTCATAAAAAGTAAAGTTCATGTACTGTCTCATTAAACTAGCGTAGTCTGACTATGTCATCCAGAAATACTACAGAGCTGTATAGCTCTCAGATGGACTAGCACACGTACACACAAATCTTTTTGGAAGGTACCTTTAAAAGGACAGCCTCATGAGAAAAATATTAAAATAAGATTTCTTTTTGGGTCACTATGACTAATGTAATAGTAATTTAAGTTTTAAAACTATTTTTTCATATGAGTGTACACATTTCTGCACTACCATGCCAATGTAGCTGACAGTCCATTCATTACAATTTCTGATTGAAACAGGAGGTTTTAAATAAATGGAGAAACATGACCTGAAATTTTCTATTGATAGGTCTGAATGTTTATCTCTTTAAATTGTTGAAAAGCTATTCTAAAATAATTTTGGAATACTCTTCCAAACTTTACAGGTAGTTTCTCCTCTCCTGTGTTTATGAGGCATGACACTGATAGAGTTGTGTGCTGGTGGAAGTACCTCTGCATGAGAATTCACACTTGTAGCTGTTGTATCAGAGATGAAACAGTTCCCCGAACCCACGCCAACATCTTCCTGGACCATAACAGATATACATTTGTGTTGTTCATGCTAGGACAGGCTTCCTGTCATTGCAAGCGCAGCTGGAGGTGTTGCCATTCCCATTCAAACTGTGGGTGTGTGTTATATAGCACACAAATTTTTAGTTGCCAGTATCTGAAATTCACATGATCATAAGCCAACAAAGGGAAAAAAAGAGAACACATAGCATGGGATTCAGAAATAATTCATGATGATTTAGTTTAATTTGAGTTACGATAACCCTAAAGCTCCATTAAATCCTAAAATGAATGCTATTTCCTCCTGAGAGCAGAGAACAATCTGCTAACTTTTGCCAAGATGAGAGCTATTATGGTGTACAACATGAAGGCATATAAATTTCAAGGTTTATATTTGCTGTTTTCCCTAATGTTAACTTTGACTGGCACATCAAATTAAAAGCAAGAAAAAACAACAACAACAACAACAAAAACACAGGAAAACATCAGAAGATCCTGCATCAGATTAAGAACATGTAAGGAAGTATAGTTTCTAACTACAAAACACAAGACCTTCATACTTCAAACAATCCAAACAGGTTTTCTTTTAATGATTGGGTTTCACTTTTTTCCCCTTTATACTAGAGGTGCATAGAGAACTACTGTAGTATTTGGAATAATCCGGTAAACTGGGTATCTCCTTTTTTCACAACTTTAGTAACACTGGGGATGTTTTAAGTTTCCTACTGTTAATATTTAGTGAACAGAATAGAGGAAAATGAAAGTAGGTTGAAAATTCCTGACTGAAACTAATGTAGAAAATCAAAGAAAATTTTATATCTCAGGACATGACTGAAATTGGCCTGAGCACACTTGTAATGGCACTTGCAGCCTATTGCAGGTAAACAAATAGGAAATGCCTTTCCATTAAAGAGGACAGATGCTTCAGAGAGCCCAGCGCTACTCCCCAGGGTAGCTTGTTCTATCTAAGTTCCAAATAGGTCTTTTAAGCCCTGATCCTATAATGAGAACTATTCGGTCAGAATGTACCTATCCAAGGATTAAGTCATGACCTGATAAAAGTGAAAAACTGGGATTTATATGTATATACTTAAAGTGTGTTTTCAGAACATGAATATTTCAGTGGGAATTTCTTTTCCTGCCTCACTCTTCATATTCGATACAAATAGCTTCAACTTTTGCTCATTTCAATTCAGCTGATTTTTGCTCCCATTGTTCAGCTCTTTTTTCATTCAGATAGTTTAATTTACCTGCTCTTTTATACACTCAGCTACTGTGTTTATAGATAGTGAAATGCTTTTCTATATGTCAAATGAGCTTTTTAAAAGTATTATACTCCACAGGCACGCAGGGGATGATGTTTAAACATAGCTTTCTCCTGCCTAGGCTTCCAGTCAATTGAATTTTGAATCTCCTATGAGCTAAAAAAAAAAAATGATTATGGCACATTTTTGGATAGGGTTTTGAACATAATTGTATAGCTGTCTATTGCTGTGTGTTACCAGAAGCATCGTAAAGCAACTAGGTCTGGGATGTCCTTTTAAGGAGATTACTGGATAGGGAATGGCTTCACATTTCTAGCTTTCTGTTGAATATTTTTAAGAGGGAAGAGTATCACTCTAGAAGACTACATCACTGGAATATTCTCTTTTCTCACTTACAGAAGCTGAAAAACCTCATCAGTGTGTATTTGGAAAGGTGGCAACAGCCCAGTAACCAAGGAGCAGTTGTGGTCAGACAAGCAGAGGCTGATTCAAGGCTGACCTTGTCCTTTGGCAGGGAGCTGGGGCAGCTGGTGCTGGGAGTAAGGAAGGTGGGGGAGGCAGCCCTTTCCACTGTCCTGCATGCCACATCTTGTCACTCAGGCAGGACATGCAGGCTTAACTTCTCAAGGCTACTGTATGGTCTATATGGTACCTCACCTTTGGCTGCTTGCTGCTCTAGGAAGGACCGGGGTAGAGATGGTAACATAGGCGCAGTCACAGTTAACAGCAACTGTTACGCCAACAGGATTGAAAATATACTTTATCCATATGGTAAGCTTTATAAGATGTCTCACATTTGCTCAGTATTGGGGTTAAAAAAAAGTATGGATCAGACAAAACTGTAATTCTGCCTTTTTTTTTTCCTGCTTTGCCACTCACACTTTAACCTTATTCCTATCAAAGAAAATGGGAATTAGTCTTCCTCGCAGCTTTGGTCCTTCCCTATTCATACGTAGAAGGAGAATCCACTTTTAATGCTTTCAGTGAGTCTAAAATATTTTCCAGGTCTGTTGATAACTTCATAACTGTGTTATTTCCAATTGCACATTGATCAGCCTCAATTCTATCTCAATTCTATGACTGCTTTTGGTGCTTTTTTTTTTTTTTTTTCCCCTTCCTAACTTCAAGTTCACTCTTTTATAGCTGAAAAGTCCTAATGTTTTTGTTACTGTTCTAAATCTGTCTGCTTCCAAATCCCTGGGATTCCAAGTCAATATTCTTGGTAATCACAGAATCACACAGAATCACAGAATTGAAGGGGTTGGAAGGGACCTCGAAAAATCATCGGGTCCAACGCCCCTGCCAAAGCAGGTTCCTTAGAGCAGGCTGCCCAGGTAGGCAAGCAGATGGGCCTTAAATATCTCCAGAGAAGGAGACTCCACAACCTCCCTGGGCAGCCTGTGCCAATGCTCCGTCACCCTCACCATGAAGAAGTTCTTTTGCATGTTGGTGCAGAACTTCCTGAGCTCTATCTTGTGGCCATTGCCCCTTGTCCTATCCCCGTAAACCACTGAAAAGAGGTTGGCCCAGAACTGTACACAGTGCTCCAGGTGAGGCCTGACCAGGGCAGAGTAGAGGGGGAGGATCACCTCCCTTGACCTGCTGCCCACGCTCCTTTTAATGCACGCCAGGATCCCATTGGGCCTCTTGGCCGTGAGGGCACACTGCTGGCTCATGGTCAACCTGTCGTCCACCAGGACCCCCAGGTCCTTCTCCTCAGAGCTCCTCTCCAGCAGGTCGTCCCCCAGCCTGTACTGATACATGCAATACATGATACGATTAGTTTTTTCCATTGTTAGGATAAATGCATATCTGAACTTTCAGGTGGTTTGGGCTCAAAAAACAAAGTTGCTTTGCTGGGCAACAGTACAGTCTGAGGAACAAACCATGAGGAATACTCTGATACCCCCTTTTTCTTTATTTTTCAGTGCTCAGGTGACTTTTCCTCCTTATCTAAAAGTAACAGTGCCTGCAAAAAGATGCAGGAATAAAACTGAAAACGTTGATTGCTTAATGTTGATTGCTTAAAACCCAAAATTAGGATAAAGCCCCTGAACTGAACAGAGATTAATGCCATTTTATAAAGCATTGCATATGATCCCACAATGGAAGGCTATGCCCCTAAAGAAAGCACAGATGTAGATATGATGAAAAAACAATTAATCAGATATTTTGGTTTTAAGCAAATCACTATTTTCCAAGGAAGACACCAAATTTTATCAAGATTTGATGTCATGAGACTTGTTCCTATTGGCAGTGTGGCACAAACCTTCAGTCAGAGCTATTGGCATCCCTGAATTTTTGCACAATGTTCTTTTTACACTTTCTTGATATACCCATTGTCTCAATGAGAAAGGCTTTGCAGTCACCTGTCTCATCCTCCCCTTTCCTTTCATCTTTCCTTAAAGCTTAAAAAATGGGATCTCATTTTGCTTTCTTAAGTGTTCTTGTAGGTTTATACCATACCAATGCAAACTGAACAAAACACACACGCAGCTATGAAACTGAAAAAATAAAAAATAAAAAATATATAGCTCCTAACCTTCACCACCGCCACCCCTTCCACACACAGTCAGTGGACAAGTTTTCTGTATTGGAAACATTCTGATACATTGTGTGTAAAGCTGTTTATCTGGACACGCTGTTTTGGGGGCAAAGCTCCCAGTGACCCCTCTAAACTCAGAGCAAATTTTGCATTCAATGCTTGCTGCTGTAGCCTGATCAGCAGTAGTTTGGCCTGAGCTGGCCGACATGCTGCAAGCTCGTGGATCTCTGCGCTGTGATGCAGACACACAAAAGTGACATTAATGTAGATGTACTTAAGTAATAATATAATTCCAAGTAGTGTCCTCAGAGGATGAATTGTACTGAGAGCCAGTATACTGATGCTAAATTGAGCACTAAATTGAAGGCTTAAAAATGAGGAAGCTAGTAAAAAAGATGTTAAGGTGAAAAGTGAGGAAATTAAAGTGTTGCAGCTCAGCATGGGGGCTACTTAAACATCCCATAAAATGAGTAATAAATGACTACCCCTAGGAAAAAAAAAAAAAAAAAAAAAAAAAAAAAAAAAAAAAAGCAACTCAAAGAGCAGGATTGCAAATTAATAGGTATAGGTAAAGGCAAAATTCTGGAAAAGCTGAACATGTCTCTTTACAGGAAGGGAAGAACTCAGCTTGTGAAGAGGATTATAATTGATGGCAGGTAAATGTGAGACAGAAATGTGGGGATACTAAAAGGCATTTTGCAAAGCAAACAGCCAAAAATATATAAACAAATAACAAAGAATTGTTTAAATCTACCAAGAGCAGGAAGCCTGCTGAAGCAGACAGAACCAGAGTCAGCTAAAGGACAAAGCACTACAAGAGGGGGCAGGATAGGAAATAGCTGTGTGGTAGCTCTCCTGGCTGCATCTCCTGCCCATTCTCTTTCCTGGCCTGGTGTCCCATGCTCTGAATATTATTTTTTTCTTGCCACAGCCCTTCTCATGAGATTATTTTTTTTTTTAATGTTTCCTATTTGTCTTTGGTCTGTGAACTTTCCTGCATTGCTGGGCAAAGTCTATGGCTTGTGTTTCCAACTGTTCCCTGGAGAAAGGAATATTTCCCTAGGATTATTTAAGTCTAGCAGCATTTTGAAAATGGAATGCCTGTAAAATCCCAGATCCAACAGATCCTTAGGGAATTTAATCTCTTTAAATGTTTTGTCAACATTTTCTTTTACCTCTTTTGTGACTTATATTGCAATGATTGAAATGTGGGAGCATATGGCATAACATAAGATATTAAAATGATAAAGAATACACAAAGCATCCTTGCAACAGCTTTGTGCATCTGCTTCAGCATCTTGGCTAAATTCCAAGATGGGTTATTAGATTCCTAAATTCCCTACTCTTTAATTGTCTCTGTGATAGGGTTGAATTGCATCTATTCTAGTGTCCTGTGCATCTGTGCCTCAGTTTCCCAGCTGTACCATCCTCTGATTAAAGAGCTGATTTAAGATTAACCCTCGAGCCAAACTGCTAAATCTTGCTATACCAAAACAGTCCTTGAGAACAAGTTAGTCTTTTCAGCCCTTCTTTTGGGTTGCTGGTACTCTTCTGGTGTCTTTGGAGGGCTGAAGTGAGTATTTCTCCCACCTTTTCCTAGTATCCTGAACTTGCAAAGCTAGGGCCTAGATGCTGGAAGAGTGAAGTACATTGACACAGCCTGTTATTTTAAATAATCGTGTTGCTAGCAGCTCATTCCTCAATGAGCATATCTACATCAAAGCATAAAAAACACTACTGCATACACTGCATATAGGTAACATTTCACAAAGGACATATATGCTATAAATAATGAAGAAAACCTCAACGCTATACTGACTAACCTGTCCTTGCTTATATTCTGTTCAGGATTGAAGCAATGTTGTAGGGTTGTGGAGGTTTGACATAAAATGTGCAACACTCATGTGGGATTCTCAGTCAGATAGCGCTGCAGTTTGTGTCTGACAGTCTGCAAAAGAAAGGTAAAAGAGGACTGTTTGCTGTTTGAGAAGGTTTAGATTTTATATGATGAATGCTCACTGAAATTTTAGTATTGCTGATTTATTTGTGAATTGGGAGGTTGAAAGGAATGTAAAAGAAAGTACACTTAGGTGTGCAGCCTAATATTTTTCTATTTTGTTCATTGAATAATTTGGGAATGTTTGTTATTTAATAAGTAGAATTGTTCTTCCAAGTACTTTCTTTAGCCATAGGCTCTGAAGGTATTATTCAGGCAGTGAAAGCAGTGGAAAATCAGTAGTTAATGAAGAAAACTGATTTTGAGATGAGGTAACCACTCTATTGTATAGGTTTTTGTCCTCTATTACACTATATTTAGCAGTAGAGGTGGATTTGGGGATGAATGAAGGGAAGAAGTTGCTTAGAAAAAAATGATGATAGATATCCTTATGTAGTTGTGAAAATGACATATAGAATCTTTTCTATTGTACTGGAGGAAAAATAAGCTATGTATTTGAAATGTAGCTTAAGGGGATGGCTGGTAACAAAACTGCTGAAAAAAAGTTTAGGGTATGTGCCAACAGCAACTGCCTGTGTTTGTTTTGCTTTTGGTTAAAAGTAATTTTAAATTTGAAAAGTAAAATCTCATTTAATTGGAGATTTTGATAATGCATGAAGCTAAACCTTAGTGTATGATCCTAAACCTTTAGCATTTCCACAGTCCTTGAGAGAAGTGAAGATTTTTGATTGCAAGGCATATATTTTAATGATTTGAAATTATAACTCTAATAATGCATGTGCATGTGTACGCAAGTGTGTGTGCAACATTCAGGGAAGGCGAGGGTAGGAGGAGGACAACTTCCAATAGCTTGGCAGTCATATAAAAACAAATAATAATCAGAGTAAGTTAAAATTTCACAACAGGAAATGTAGAAAGGCAAATCATACTCCCTGTGCACCACTTGAGTAACCACACTGTGCTCTGGGGAGTCCTGGGGCCAAAGGATCTTACCACCCAGATGTTCCACAGCTGCAGCAGAGTAGACAGAATGCACTGCTTCATTGAGGGAAACATGGACATGTGGGGAAAGTGTTCAGCTGAGATTTTGAAAGCCGCAGAGAAGAAATGCTCAGGTCCATTAACTGGCATTCAAACCAAGGTGACCTGGAAAGTCTCAGGCTTATATAATTTTTTTTGCTCTTTCATGGACAACAGAAATCAGAGCTGTAATGTGACCGAGGGTGATCAGGAGGTAATGTACCTAGCCTGTCTTTCAGCCTGCTCCTTGTCCAAAGTTTATTATTTCACACCAGTTTTATCCTGATCAAGTACATAAAGCTAGAGGCCAGACATCACACACACATTTACATCTGACCTTCCCCTGAATCATGAGCATAGGTCACTTTTACAGTCATGACAGAGAAAATATTTAGTTGTATATGTGGTATGTGCTCTTAATGAGAGTTTTTATCGTATGCATATTGCATTGTGCTTATGTCTTCCTTCTCTTATCTCCTATGTTATTGCTAGTGTACACCATACCACTCTGACTACCCATGATGGAAATCTATCTTTATAGTTTACACAAGCTACTTCAGTGTGGCAAAGCTTAAAATAACCATTATTTAAAAAAATAAATAAATAAATATGGAAAACACTTATTTATTTCCTCGGTTCTTTTTTCTCCCTCACTGATTATTTTAGTTGTTAACAAACCACTGCAGTATTTCTTCTCTTTAACTTTAAGGGGTTAACATTTCTCATAGAGATGATCAGCTCTAAGCTTTAGTAAAACGTTGAGGAAGGGAAAAAATGGTAGTGAAAATAAAAGTCACAAAGGACTGTCACATAGGTGGCAGAAGAGAGTTATCCTAAAGAAGAAAACAGCATTAAGAGACAGACGATGGCAGTTATTTTTAGAGCTTGGGTGTGGACCTCATCACAGAATCACAGAATTGAAGGGGTTGGAAGGAACCTCGAAAAATCATCGGGTCCAACCCCCCTGCCAAAGCAGGTTCCTTAGAGCAGGCTGCCCAGGTAGGCAAGCAGATGGGCCTTAAATATCTCCAGAGAAGGAGACTCCACAACCTCCCTGGGTAGCCTGTTCCAGTGATCCATCACCCTCACCATGAAGAAGTTCTTTTGCATGTTGGTGTGGAACTTCCTGAGCTCTATCTTGTGGCCATTGCCCCTTGTCCTGTCCCTGCAAACCACTGAAAAGAGGTTGGACAAATCCCTCTGTCTCCCACACCACACAATATAAATACACAATGTGTATTTATACACATTGATGAGATCTCCGCTCGGTCTTCTTTTCTCCAGTCTGAACAGACCCAGGTCTCTCAGCCTTTCCTCATAGGGAACATGCTCCAGGCCCCGTATCATCTTTGTGGCCCTCCGCTGGACTCTTTCCAGGAGATCCCAGTCTTTTTTGTACCGGGGAGCCCAGAACTGGACACAGTACTCCAGGTGAGGCCTAACCAGGGCAGAGTAGAGGAGGAGGATCACTTCCCTTGACCTGCTGCCCACGCTCCTTTTAATGCACACCAGAATCCCATTAGCCCTCTTGGCCATGAGGGCACACTGCTGGCTCATGGTCAACCTGTCGTCCACCAGGACCCCCAGGTCCTTCTCCTCAGAGCTCCTCTCCAGCAGGTCGTCCCCCAGCCTGTACTGATACATGCAATTGTTCCTTCCCAGGTGCAAGACTCTACACTTGCTCTTGTTAAACCTCATTTGGTTTCTTCCTGCCCATCTCTCCAGCCTGTCCAGGTCTCGCTGAATGGCAGCACAGCCTTCTGGCATGTCAGCCACTCCTCCCAGCTTTGTGCCATTGGCGTACTTGCTGAGGGCAGACACTGTTCCCTCATCAAGGTCGTTGATGAAGATGTTGAACAAGACTGGACCCAGCACTGACCCCTGGGGAACACCGCTAGTCACAGGTCTCCAGCTGGACTCTGCGCTGCTGATCACCACCCTCTGAGCTTGGCCAGTCAGGCAGTTCTCAACCCACCTTACTGTCCACTCCTCTATCCCACGCTTTCTCAGCTTTGCTATCAGGATATCATGGGAGACAGTATCGAAAGCCTTGCTAAAGTCAAGGAAGATGACATCCACTGCTCTTCCCCCATCTACCCAGCTGGTGATGCCATCATAGAAGGCAACGAGGTTGGTCGAGAACGACTTCCCCTTGGTGAATCCATGCTGACTACTCCTCATAACCTTATTCTCTTGTAATTGCTTGGAAATGGCATCCAGAACAATCTGTTCCCCTTTTCCCCATTTCATAAACCTTCCTCTTCCTTTTGATCTTCTCAATGAGCTCCTTGCTCATCCACACAGGTTTCCTGCCCCCCTTCCCTGATTTCCTACTCTTAGGAATGCACCAATCCAGAGCTTGGAAGAAGTGCTCTTTAAATGTAGCCCAGCTCTCACATGCACCCTTGCCTTCTAGCAACCTAGCCCATGAGATACTCCCAGGCAGGTCCCAGAAGAGGTTGAAGTTGGCTCTCCAAAACTCCAGGGTTGCAATCCTGCTTTTAGCCTTACTTCTTCCACCAAGTTCTATCTTGATCTCCACCATCTCATGGTCGCTGCATCCCAAGCTGCCCCCGATCTTCACATCCCTAATAAGCCCATCCCTGTTGGTAAGGACAAGGGCCAGGAGCACCCCCCGCCTCATCGGCTCCTCCACCACCTGCATCAGAAAATTGTCTTCAACACATTTGGACTGCTCATGCCTGGCCAAGTTCCTTACCCAACAAATGTCCAGAAAATTGAAGTCCCCCATGAGAACCAGCGCCCGTGATCATGAGGCTACTACCAGCTGCTTGTAGAAGGCCTCATTGACCTCCTCCCCCTGATCTGGTGACCTGTAGTACACCCCCACAACAGTGTCCCCCATACCAGCACACCCCTTAATTCTCACCCACAAGCTCTTCATTTGTCCTCAACCCTCCCCCAGGTGGAGCTGGGTACACTGTAATTGCTCCCTCACATAAAGGGCAACTCCACCCCCTTGATTCCCCAGCCTGTCTTTCCTAACAAGGACATAGCCCTTCATGACAGCGTTCCAGTCATGCAAGCTGTCCCACCATGTCTCTGTGATTGCAATGAGATCGTGGCCCTGAGACCAAACACAGATCTCGAGCTCATGCTGTTTATTTCCCATGCTCGACACATTGGTATACAGGCACTTTAAGGAAGCAGCAGGCACAGTTACCCCTGGAGGGATGCAAGAAGAAAATTCCGTATGGGGTGTTGGGATCATTACCATCTCTGAGGAGCCCTTGGACAATCCTATGGGACAACTCAGAGGTTTTTGCCTACTATCTTCAACAGTGACAGCAGTGACAACTTCACCCAGCCCTTCTCTGTCACTTTTAGCTCCCCTCCCTTCCTCTGTCAAACCTAGTTTAAAGCCCTGGTAATCAGCCCAGAGAGCTTGCACCCCAACACACTTGTGCCCCACTTGCTGAGTTGAAGTCAGTCAGCAGCCCACATACCTGGCTTCTCAAAGGGCTGCCCAAGATCGAAATATCCGAAGCCTTGGTCCAGACACCACCCCCTCAGCCAGTCGTTTACCTGTCCTGTTCTCCTCCTTCTTTCTGGGTCCCAGTCACCCAGAGGGAGGACAGATGAAAACACTACCTGCACCCCGATCCCTTCAACAACCTTCCCAGGGATGCAAAGTCCTTTTTAATATTCCTCATTTTTCTAGTTGTGGCTTTCCGGGATCCAACCTGAATGACAACAAGAGGATAGTAATCCTCCGGTTTAATGAGCTGTGGCAGAGCCTTCCTAACGTCTCTGACACGTGCCCTAGGAAGACAGCACACCTCTCTGGCTAGGTTATCTGGGTGACAAATAGGAGCCTCAGTGCCTCTCAGCAAGGAATCTCCGATCACTAAGACTCTCCGTTCTTTCTTTGTGGCACTGGTTGTGATGCAGTGCTCCGCCCAGCCCCGATCCCTATGCTCAGTACTTCCCCCAGTCTTGACACGCTTCGCAGGGTTGCTTCCCGTGTTCAGACTACTGTCCAGACCCTCAACCTCATCCTTTTCCCACCTGAGAAGGGAGTCGCCTACAATGATTACCCTTCTATCTTTCTTGGTGGAGGCAGTCTTGAGCCATGGAGTCGACTTCCTCGCCCTAGGCACCCTCCTGGGTAGACCCACTACCTCATCCTTACCCACCGGTCTCTCAAGCTCCAGGGCCTGAAACCTGTTGTGTAAGGTGTAGTGGGTTTACGTGGCAAGGTTTTGGTAGCAGGGAGCCATAGGGGTGGTTTCTGTGAGAAAGATCTAGAAGCTGCCCCATGTTTGGGAAGGGCCCCATTGTTTTCCAGATCCGAGCCAATAAGCGATGTTGTTTTTCGCCTCTGTGAGAGCATATTTAAGACAGGGAAAAAACGCTGCGCCTCACAGCAGCCGGGAGAGTGAGAGGAGTGAGGAACAGCCTTGCGCCAAGGTCAGTGTAGAAGGAGGGGGAGAGGTGCTCCAGGCGCCGGAGCAGAAGTCCCCTGCGGCCTGTGGTGAGGACCATGGTGAAGCAGGATGTCCCCCTGCAGCCCATGGAGTACCACGGTGGAGCAGGGTTCCACGCTGCAGCCCGTGGAGGAGACCACGGTGGAGCAGGTGGCCCTGCACCGACGGAGGCTGCCGCCTGTGGAAGACCCCTGCCGGAGCAGATTCTGGGCCGGACCTGTAGCCCGTGGAGAGGAGCCCACGCAGGAGCAGGTGATCTGGCAGGAGCTGCTGCCCGTAGGGGAGCCAGGTTGGAGCAGTTTTCTCCTGAGGGATGGACCCCGTGGTACGGACCCATATCTGGAGCAGTTCTGGAAGAGCTGCTGCCTGTGGGAAGCCCACGCCGGATCAGTTCATCAAGGACTGCATCCCGTGGGTGGGACCCCACAGCACAGGGGACGAGAGTGACCGAGAAGGAGCGGCAGAGAAGAAGTGCTGTAGACTGACCATAACCCCCATTCCCCGTTCCCCTGCGCCGCTCGGGGGGAGGAGGTGGAAGAGGGTGGATGGGGGGGGAAGGTGCTTTTGGTTTTTTTTTTCTTTGTTTTCTCACTTCTCTCGCTTGTTAGTTGTAGGCAATAAATCTTACTATCTCCTTATGCCGAGTCTGTTTTGCCCATTACAATAATTATTGCGTGATTTTCTCATCCTTATCTCAATCCTTGAGCCCTTTTCACATATTTTCTCCCCATTCCTCTTTGAGGAGGGGGAGTGAGAGAGCGGCTGTGGTGGAGCTCGGCTGCCCACTCGAGCGGAACCACGACATAAGGGCACCTGGGAAAGTGGGGCCAGTAGCAGGGGGCGTTGCCTGCAAGGTCAAGCAGGGACCTGTCTCCATTCCTCCTTAACTCCCAGGTCCCCTCTGTCTGCCTGACTGCAACAGGGCAGAGGGTCCACCCCCATTTGGGGTGTCTCACCCCGGTACCTCTCCTTCAGGCCCTGCAGGGAGTCACTCCACCAGTCTATCTCCCGCTCACACGCCCTCAACCTCTCCACCTCCTTCTTGAGCCCTGCCACCAGGCGGACCAGGTCATCCACCTGCTCACACCTCACACACACGGTGTCACTGCCGCTCTCTTAGGGCAGCAACAGGCTCAGACACTCCCTGCATCCAGAGACCTAACTGCCGCATTTTTGAGCAGACAGTCAGTCTGGGTCATCACAGACTTTCTAGAAAGAGCTTTCTGCCTAGTGCAGACCGTGGCGGTTTAGCTACAGGCAGACAGCTGATAGACGAGCTGTTCTCCTGAGCAGGGAGGGGTGCTCCACCCCGCCTGAGCGAACTGCCGTGCCCCACCCTGTTTGCCCACCCTGGTCGCTGTGCTCCCTAGGGGCTGCCTTTGAACGTTAGGGTAGAGGGGGCACTGCTGGCTCCACCCACACCTCGTCAGCCTCCCTCGGGAGGGCTGCCAAATCCTGGCAGCTCCCCTGGGCTGCCTCGAGTGGCCTCAATGCCAGAGAAAAAAGCCCTGCCAGTCCCGATCCCCCGCTGCGCTGCAGATCACGTCTGCCCCAGAGCCAATCGCCTCGGCAAGTTGTGTTGATGAAACTCATGTTTCATCTTCTGTGCTTCTTGGCAGATGTAAATTTGTTGTCTAGCACGCTGTGCAGACTGCACACCTAGAGTGATTGGGCAGCTCAGTGATACTTGATTCTTCTCCAACAGCAGTTGTCAAGTCATGCTTGTGTGTTCACAGTGTTATATATGGAGTGGTAATTCATGTTGAGAAAATGGTTGATATTAATAAAGAAGGAGGAGATGTAGGAGTGTGGCCATGGGGGTGGGTAAGCCCCGTGGTCGATGGTAACATCAGACTCTTAACGATGACACCATCAGGAATGTAAAAGAGTTTAGAGGGAACAAAGACTAAATTCAGATTGAGTTGAGACTTCATTTATAACAAATTGGTAATCCCAACGTGATCTTCTTGGACTTTGGATCTGTGACCGGTAAAGGGAGGCACCCCAAATAGTGGCCCTTGCCGATAGTGGTGCTAGAGTCCAACAAGATTTCTAACATAAGAGGCAAGTAAAGAACCAAGAGCTCCCCCTTTGTGACCCATAATTCTGTGCGCGAAGACCTGAACGAAGATACCATTTGGTTGGGTGGATTCGGTTGTGTGACTGTGTGTAAGGTTGTGACTGAGATGGAACTTAGTTCCAAAGTGAGTGCAGAGGTCTTCTAACTGCGGTTCCGATCTCCTGTGAGGGACTCAGCTGGTGAAGGACTGAAGCAATTGCTCTAAGAATTCATGGGTGGGTTAAACACTTGCAAGACACCTCTAGACGCAGGCACAGACAGGGATTTGGAACCTCTTTGAGGCTTCCAGGGATTTGGAACTTATTTGAAGCTTCCAGAGATTCAGCCAGGGATTCAGAACCTCATTGAGGGTTCCAGGGATTTGGAACCTCTTTGAGGGTTCCAGGGATTCAGAACTTATTTGAAGGTTCCAGGATGGGTCAGGTGAAAAGGGACCCATAACAGGAACTTGAAGTATATCAGGGCATAGCTACCCCTGTTGGATGCTAATTGTAGTGATCGAAATAATAGGTGGGAAATATACCTAGAGGATTGGTTATCTACTTTGATCAATCGAATTTGATGTGTGTGATGCTGCTAGTGACGATTATTATACACCCTGTGGAACAATGAGTTGGGTGAAATATTCTAGATATGGGATTCCAACCATTGCTAAAAACTTGTTTCTAAATCTTGCAGAGAATATTGTGAATGCATTCTCTTACGGTTCAATTGGCCTCGGCCAAATTCGAAGCCAAGACACGAATTAATGACATTCAAAAGAAGAGGATGGATTATTATACATGGAGTGGTAATTCATGTCGAGAAAATGGTTGATATTAATAAAGAAGGGGGAGAAGTGGGAGTATGGCCATGGGGGTGTGCAAGCCCTGTGGTTGATTGTAATATCAGACTCTTAACGATGAGACCATCAGGAATGTAAAAGAGTTTAGAGGGAACAAAGACTAAATTCAGATTGAGTTGAGACTTCATTTATAACAACAGCTTGAAGAGTGCCTACTCTAAGTGACAGCATCCTCAGGATGATGGAAAAACATTAACAGTTCTCAGTCTGTACCAGACAGCCTACAAGTTTGTAGGTCAGGTCAGGTTGGAAATTAGGATAAATTTATTCTCAGAAAGAATAAGCATTGGAATGGGTTGCCCAGTGAGGTGGTGGTCACCATCCATGTGTGTGTTTAAGGAAAGGTTGAACCTAGTACTTAGGGACATGGTTTAGTGAGTGATACTGGTGGTAGGGGGATGGTTGGACCAGATTGGACTGCTTGGACAAGTTGTTCTTTTCCAACCTTAATGATTCTGTGATTCTATAAATAAGTGCTTGTTTCTCACAGAGAATTTTCAACAGAGCACTTCAAAGAATTTTTTTAAACCCAAGTGTGTAAGGTGAGGCCCCAGATTCCTTCAGGCATCTAAATTGTGGTTGGACTCTCCAAGATGCAGCTCATCTGCAGGTCACGTTCCAGTGGCTTCTTTTCTTTCTCAGTTCCACTGGGCCACTGGTCTTTGGTGTCTGAAAAACTCACGCTACTTCTACTCAAGTGAAAACTTCTGTCTGCAAAGTAAATGAAACATTTCAAAGCACTTTACATTCTTGTTTTAATATTTTCACTCTGATCACTATCTCTTTCACAGTGTGGGAAACAATGAATTTCTCCAGCATGAGATTTTCCTCCCTCTTCTCTTTCCCCTCACATTGTGCTAGCCATGAGATGCTATGGCTAGAACAGCCAGACCTATGCAAGGAAGAATAGCATGGATCAGACCTTGTAGGATGAGGTCCAGGAGAGTGCACACAATGTGAGAAATAACAATGGTTTTTGATACTTTCTGGCGGACCAGGTGATCCATCTGGAACCCATTGAAAAATGTGAACGTTGGTGAGATTTAAATGCGAACGTTAGTGAGATTTGCAGCTGTCTGCCTTCATCATGTTTCCTAACTCGCATGATGTGGGCACTGTAGCTGCGAACATGAGGATACTTGTGGGATCCCAGAGTCATATGGTCAAGTATTCAAATATAAACACATTTTTGTTGACGCCGCTAATGCTTTTCTGCAGATTTCAAAACCATTTTTCAGTCTTACATTGCAAAAAAAGTTCTGATAATTTATGTTACCCAGATGTTTTAAAATTCAACAGCTCTCACTACTCATAAATTTAATAGCATTAAACACCTGCTGGCAGAGTAGCAGTTCTTGCCAAGAAGAAAAGCAGGAGCAGAGAGATACGCTACTAATGTGCACTCTTCCTTACCGTCAGAGCTAAGACTCTGAGCTGCAGGCCCGCCCAGCATTACCCCATACAGAGCAAGTTTTTCTTCCTCTGTGCTTCACAGTAGAGGACTCACAACTCTACTTTGCCAGCTAAATTTTATATATATATATATAGAGAGAGAGAGAGAGAGAGAGAGAGGAAGTTGGACAGGAGACTTTTCTTAGACCCTTACTGAAACTCAAAAGGCCTGTTTACCCTAAACCATGGAGAAATCTTTGATGAAATATCAAAACCCTAGGGCTCTTGACTGGAGTAAAGGGGTACTGGTCTGTGACCACTCTGAGGATTAGACCTGGGATGTCCAGAGGAGCATGAAGGATCTAACTGTAATGAACAGGTATCACAGTGGTGATGAGATTCAGAAGGACAGATGTGAAAATCTGTGGAGAAACTCATGAAGGGAAAAGTGACAATTGAACAAAACAATTGAACAAAAACAATTGAAAGAGATTGGAACTTAAAAGTAGAGTTTTGGAATCAATACCTGTAAACTAAAAACAGAACATAATGAGCAAAGAGTTTTAAAATGGCTTGGCTGAATGCAGCAAATAAAAGGTTTCAGTAATGTCCTTGCAAACATAATCTTTCACCAGATTTACAAGCCCTTTATTTTTCTGATTAATGAGCATTTGAGTAGATTTTTATTTATAGCTTCGTTGTTGGAAAGAAAGAGCATAAACAGTGATTCAAAGAGGTGAGTGTCACCAGATTGCTGTGGGTGAGTTGCTGATGAAGAAATCAAGGGTCTCAGAGAGATGCACAAGTGGTGGGGAAGGATCCTGAGGCTGTGAGGGAAAGACAGCAGCTGCTGCCTTCTTGCTGATGGACTTTGGGTGCAGCAGAAGGGAAGCAGAGCATGTTTTTAGAATAATTTTTGTAGGTGTTGCTTTGGTATTTTAAAGGAATGGCCTAGCAATAAGGCCATGTTTGCAAGATGACATTAATAAATAAAAAGGATAGAAATGTTTAAAGTTAAAGCTCTGGCAGAAAAAGCAGTCTTCTCTGTTTGACTGCTCTGAGACTGTAAGTATCAAAAAATTGTGTGTTTCAACCACTGTGAGCAGCTTGGAGTGTGGCTTGTGGTCACTACTTTCTCCCAACAGGGTAAAATGTATAAGGCCAGGTGGTTATGGTTTCGTACCTTGCTCCCTGCAGAAGGGCTCAACTTTAACAGTACTGCTTTTAGGAGCAACTGATTGACAAATCAATGGGAACTGCACACCTCTAACCAAGTAATGTATGCAAATGATATTTTTTCTCAAGATAGCTTATGGTGGCCCTATGTTTGTATGTGGTATCTTAGTTTAATTTGTGTACAGGAATAATTTAGTGGTTTTTGTTTCAAGAAAAATCTCCACAGAAGCTATAATAATAATGTTTCACAAATATAAGGAAGTTTACTTGGGGTTTCTACTCTCAGAACAAACCGATAATGTACCTCAGATTCCAAAGGGAAATGTATTGTTAATGGAAAAATTGCCTTCATCCTCTCTTTCTATTTAAGGCAACCTTTGCTGCCAGTTTATCATGAACACATAAAGGTCTAATGCAATATGGATTAGACAGCATAAAAGTAAAACAGCAATAAGAATTCCAGATGTTCATTAGTAGAGTGACTGTTGTAAAAGGCCACTGAGCGACTCATCTGTTCTATTCCTTCAAAGATTTCCAGTCATTAAATAATTTTCATAATATCATCAGATTCTATTTTGTTTTATAAAACCTTTCCTTTTGAACATTGTGGGCTGAGTTTGCAACTGGCATTGGATAAACTGTTTCACTGCAGTTTCACCCAGTTATGGCAGTGCTGAATTTTGCCCTCTGCCATTGTGTGCACACTCTGTGAAGGCCACTCAGGTGCAATGACAGACGGGGCCTTCAAATTTTATTACCTTATATCTAGAAATCTAGGTAATAGTCAATTTTGCATTACTGTAATGTTTTCAGAAGTAAACCTAGTTTTTGGATTGTATTTCATTCTTACATTTTTAATAACGTGTAACACGCACCAGTCTTAGAGCCGAATTTACATGATTAGATTTTTCTACTTATATAAAGAAAGTAAAAGTAAGTATAAAGATACTTATATCTTTTCCAAACAAGATGCATTTTTGCTTGTATTTGCAGTGAGCTGTACCCTGACACTTTTTTTTTTTTTTTCCTTCCCATTGTGGCCTGTGATGTAGCGAAACACCTTATCTACTGAGAGAGAAATTCAATATTGATCTTGTTCAGAATGTCAGGATGGCTTTAGTTATAGCTAAATAAGAGGCTGAACACTTTTTTATTTCCATTTTGTTTCATTCATTTGCATCTGTATGCACGTGAACATGACTGGATGAGATATTTAAAGGTTTTTTACTCTATCTGAACTAGAAGAATGTTCCTCTGGGACACCAAAAAGTACTTGTTCTCTTTTTCAAGTGACAGGGCAGAAAACTGTTTTTGACTTGTATGCTTTCATGAAACTTCTGTGTTTTATTAGCTCACAGTTATTCAAAATACCACAAAACCACCAAGCCTCTCCATTCTAATTAAAAGGCACACAATTTCTTATAGAATAAATGCTTAAGAAGTACAGATCAAACTTCCTAATTTTTGCTTCAGAAATGTTTCTAACGCAGTTTAAGATCTTTTCTTACAAAAAGATCTAACTGCTACATTTTTGTTCATTGTGTTGAAACATGCATTACAGAAGGCACAACATTGCCTCGGTCTTTATTGTCACAGGTGATGACACCATGGTTTGAGGCCAAATTCAGTCCTTGATGACAATGAGAGATGGGAGTATATGCCTTTTGGGGAAAAAGAGTTTTAGAATTCTCAAGACTTTTTGATTAGGCTTCTCTTCCAATGTGTGATGTATTTAAAAGAAAAAAAAATAAAAACCCATTCAACTGAGAGAGGAAGCCAGACAAAATACATCAAGCGCTATCCTTACATGATTTTGCTTATAATTTGGTGTTCTGGAGCATATAATTCAGAAGTCATCCTGAAACATATTTACATTGGTAGAAGATCTCAGTCACACAAGTGATGTCCCTAGCTCAGTCAGTGCAGATCAATTCCACTCTTTGCAGTGTAATGAAATTACAGTCGTGCCAAGAAGGTGTACACCTTTGAACATATAGACATAAAAGTTAATCAATGTAATTGATTGTACATTAAATTTATTTGTAAATTATCCATTAATTGTAAATTATCCATTAATTGTAAATTATCCATTTATTAGGTATATGTTTATGTTGATAAATAGAATCAGGTTTCATGGAGATGGCCCCGACTATCAAGACTCTTGGCACTGTAACAATTTAACACTAAGTAGAATTCTCAAATTAGTTGTCACTTTAAGACTTTCACTTCCTTATGTTGAAACTTGAAAGACATTAATTACTTGCATCTAAACCTAACCCCAATTAGTTCTATAGGTATGGTGTTAAACTTTTGGGCAGCAGTTGCTCCAAGTGGAGTCTAAGTTCCCAGGTTAAATACCTGTAGTTCCTGTATAGCTCCTGGGAAAAGATGGGTTCCTCCAAAGGGCAGAAGAAAAAATGAAAGGAGGAAGGTGTCTGCAGCTAACCAGAATAAAATTATTACACAGAATCACAGAATCACAGATCAATCAATACTTAACAAAGTATTAGTTTTAAATCCTGTTGCTCTGCAGAGCTGAGGTGTCTGTATCACCTGTGTAAGACAAACAGACTGACACCCTAGGTAAGGGCTATAAATATTTTTTTTTCAGAAGTCTACACTGGGATAACTCATAAAACATAGCCAGCAAGTAAAACAAACCTTATGTAAATTAGCCATGTGATTAAATGTACTCATCCAGAGGCAAAGGCTCTGTATTCCTCTCCTCCCAAAGGAGGTGCATAAACATGTGAATGCCTTAAATCTTAGGTTGTGAGGGGAAAAACAAACATACAAACAAAACAAAACAAAACAACAACAACAACAAAAAAACACATTGACCTTTCAGGTGGTATGGTGCAGTGAAAACAGTCTGGGCAAAACTCAGAAGTCTGGCTCATATGAAGCAAGTTATGAGACTGGTTATTTATCTTGTATGCTTTGGTTACTTAGCTATAGGTGGGTGTCCTGTATTCCTGATCCCTGTTCTTGGAGGTGCTCATGTGCATTACATTAAACTATAGCAAACTAAAAAGCAAAATTAATTTTGAGCAATATTCTTTGTACCAATGCTTTGCCTCGGGAAAAAAATGGCAGGTCTTTTCAGAGCTCCAGGACAAATCCTTGCTGATTTCAGAGGAAACCATGAGAATGTTGCACTTTCCAAAACAGAAAATCATCTGTTTCATGTTGCATGTGCTACAGAAGAGGTATAAAACTGGGATATTTGTAAAAACTTGGACTAAGGGGCTGATGGTGCTTTAGCTCTTCCTGGTAAATATGCAGTGCCTCCTAATAAAACAATTTAGCATTACCAGGAGAAAGTCAGAGTACATCCAAGTCTTACGGGCTTGGTGTCCCTAAATGTCTTTGTCATCTAAGCTAAAGCCAACACTTCAATGACAGAAACCTGGAGAGAGCATAGACACTTTTGCGTGGTGCATAGAATCAGTGAAGCTAACAAAGTGTGGAGCATTCTTATTTTTTATTTTTTGGATCTACTTGTTTGCTTGATTTATTCTCCTGTCCTTACACTGTCTACACTTTAATCTGTTTCTGGTTTATGGGAACTATAAAAAGTCTTTTACATTGAGAGATTTGCTTTATTTGAATGCAAATTAAAACTGTTATCTTTCAGTTACAGGCCAAAGATTGCAAAATAGTGCATGTTTATAACTTGAAAAACTATTCTTTCCCCCCCTCTAATGTCATGTAAATTGTTCAGCTAACATGTACAGTTAATTTTTGCCAATCATTTATGTTTTATATGTTAATTTGCTGAAGAAGATAACAAGAAAAAGAGTTAGCTAGATCTGAACGATACAAAACTACAATATATTTTGCTGATGATGACTGTATATAAAAACACTGTCTTAGACTCAACCTCCCTGTAATGGTTCTATTGAAGTCAGCTGTTAACCTTGCTCATATTTTTAAAGTTAGTGCTTATGAAGAGTTGAAAACAGAAAGAAAACCTCAGAATTCATGGAAAAGAGAGAGGGAGAAGAGGAAGAACATGTATTACCTATATAAATGCAATAACATAGAAAATATTTTGAAGGGAGAAAAAGAAAAAAAATTCATTTTCCAGACATTGGCAGTGTGCTTTGTCTATGAGAAACTCTTTGGTGCAGCAGTCAGATCTTTTTATGGGGCAGAAAAACTAGAACCCAGCAGCTGGATATGTAGCATGCTTGTGTATAGATACTGAGAAGCCTGCACTGCATTACTCTATGCCGCGTAGTATCTTCTCCAAAACAAAATAATTCTGTGTTTTTGTTGTAAACAGGTGTTGCTTTCACACTTTTGCTTTTTTTTCCTTTTGCACTTATAGCGTGAGGACTCAGGTGTAGGAAGAAACTTGCTGCATCAAATAATAGCAGGTAAGCAATAATATTGCCATTATGTGTCATTTATAGATTGCCTTTTAGGAAAACAAAAAACTGCTAAGACGTACAGAACAAGGCATAATATAAGACATCAGGGGCTTTGAAGGGGAAGGAAGAGCAGGCCAGAAGTAGAGTCAGAGACCTCAGGAGAGTTTTCTTTGAATTTAGGCATAGTGGTCTACCCTAAGGACCCACTAGTTCCCTAGAAGCAGAGCTTGTTGTGAGCCATCAGTCACTCCCTGATGCTGAAGTTCACCAACTTGTATTCTGGCTTCTATGGGGACTGTGAGCAGATTTCAGATCTGCACGCTGCTTGGGGTGCATCTGTCCCTGGGCATCCTTATTCCTCTGTGCCCTGGGAAAGCAGCCTCTATTCCTGCAACAGGATGGTGTGCTCCATCAAGATGAGGCTTGGCCTAAGCAAACAACCCTAAGCTATGCTTCTTATCACATTTGTCTTCAATGATGATTCTGCTTGAGGCCTGAAATCCTAGAAGTTCATTATACACATACTTGTTAACCTGGTGATTTCGCAAATGTCGTACAGCATACATCTCTGAGTGCCAGAGTCAGGAGTAAAAATCCAGCTTCTGACTGTCTTGTCCTGTCTTATTCCTGACAAGGCATATTCCTATCTTATTGTTTAGTCACTCACAGGGCTTATTCCTGCTTGTTGTTCTAGTGTCTTTCTGAAAAAAAGAAACATTTCTCTAATTTTTCTCTAATGTGTGCAGCAGGTTGCTAGACAGACTGCGAGGGGCTTATTTTCAAAAGTGGAGTCACACTCCTGCTGGAGACAAAGCCAATTCTGTATGTCAGTACAGTGTTTTTGTATCTTGTCTTTTTGTTACAAAATATAACTGGAATCACACCCATACAGAAAAGCACTTTCCTTCTCCCATTTTCTCTAAATTGCATCAATTTCTACGACTAGCAGCCAGAGCTGAGACAGAGGTGTAGCAAGGACTGGAGTGTCTGTTAATTCCCAGACTGTTTTGGAAATAAATAAAAAGAATTACATCTTTTCATATACATATCAGAAGAGAAAAAACGGAGAATAAAGCCAAAATACCTTAACTTTCTCTGGGAAAAAAAAAAAAAAAAAAAAAGACTTTTAGACCAGTCACAGCTTGCTCATCTGTAGTGACACAGAATAGAAGGCCCTGGGATTTAAGCTTCAGGGCTCAGTTTCAATAAAATTCAAGTTGCCCAAATAAGGTTTTTGTAAGGGGAACATACATTCATTCATACATTGAGTAATTAATACAAATCGAGGACATACTGGTAACACAGGCTTGATTTAATATTTTTTTGGCCTGACTGGAACAATCTGTGACCAAAGAAAATATATTTGTTAAGGTCCGACACCTCCAAATCACACACTTTTTCTGTATTACCAGTGTTGTAGTTAGTTGACATGGAACATTTTTGAAGCTAGATACAGAGGAGTTGGAGGGTGAGAGTGGCTGTTCTGTAGCAATGACAACTACTTCTTATTGATGGCATCGGGTTGTGGGTTTGGTGTTGCCTGGTTGCCTTGCCATCAGTCAGGTTGGCTGAGGAAGAAAAGGTTGTCAGGCTAATAATTGATACTATAACCAACGAACCGTGCCTTATGTTCATGAGGTTTTGCTTCAAATGAAGCTAAAGATGTAGTGTGAGATTTTATAATCCTAAATTCATTTCAGACCTCTGAGAAGAGCCACAATTATTGTTGTTGTTGTGTTTTTTGTTTTTGTTTTCGATAGTTCTTAATTTATTTTCACTATACAGGCTCTCAGCACAGAACATGCCCATTTTTGCAAGATGGAAAGTCGATTCAAGTTTTTGAATGTATTTGGTAAATTCATCCATGGAACATTAATGTCATTGCTGATGAACACATATCAGAATCTTCAGAAGGAAATAGTGAATCGCATTCTCTGTTTCTCCTTTGTACTAGTCCCGTCCTGTTTTTCTTATGTCAGTCAAAAATAATGTTTAAACTGAAAGTATGTAGGGTTTTTCTTTGTGGAAAAATGTAATGAAAGCATAATGCTGCTGTAGTTTCTCAGCACTTCTTGCAAGACAGGGCATTTTCTGTCAGGAAATTACTCGTTGAAAGTTTTCTTTCTAAAAATAAAAAAAAAAAAAAAAGTTTTCATAACCAAAATTCAAAAGAAAAGAGAGGTCAATGCCTGACAGTTTTAGGGAATTCTGTAAAGAAAATCTGAAGGAAAGATGTTCCTTCACCCTTTCACTTGGAAATAATGTATAGATTTTGAATAATTAAGAGTTACATAATTAACTTATTTTAAGTTTAGAATACCTGAAATTATGTTTGGTGAAAATGTTGATTCAGAGCTAAGAATAAATGCTCTGATTTGGAGGGAATCTTCCCTGTGCCAGCTGACTTTTTCTCTAGAAAAATATAAGATGTTTCTTGTGAAGTTTCTTTTTAAAAGTGTGGTTTGCAAATCATTTCTGCTGGAGCTTTTCTTGATCACTGCTTTATATAAACTGACTTGATTCCTAAATAACTTGAATGGATGGGAAGGGAATTGGGAATACAGATACAATCTTAAAATATTGTTTCTGCTAGTGCTATAAGAAGTAGCTCAGTTCATTTTGACTGATATGCTCTTATGCTCTGTTTTGAAATACTTTAATTTGAAGCTTGAACTGTGAAATAACAGGACCAGAGGAATTTCCCTTCTGGTTTTTACTGCTTCCCAAATTAAGTCATATGGGTAAAGATCTTAAAACCCGGCACCAGTGTGTGGCTTTCTAATAGTATCTTTGTGATCATGTCATTCCCGAGAAAGGCATGTTTCAAATAAAAAGGAAATGTCAACCTTGAGAATTTTTTATTAAATCCCTTTTCTTCTACTACTCAAGTTCAGCTTTAGCTGACCACTTCCTCTGTCTGGTTTATTTTTATTAGAAATGAGTAGATTCATTAACTGTGCAACTCGGTGGTCAGGCAGTGACTGGATATGTCCAATAATGGGTAATAGTTGTATTTTTCATTGGGAGACCAATGTTTGCTTTGGAGATGGCCTGGGGAACAGATGTAATCTGAGACAGCTCTATGTTTGCCTCTTGTTTCACTGATACGCTGAGCATGTTTGAAACCAGTGAGAAAGAAAAACAAACATTTCAGAAGAAAGTACCTGCAAACTGTTTCCCCAGACTGCTTTCATGGGCTTCAGCCAGAAACTCCACGAACACAAGACCATACACACAAACATGCATGCACAAACATGAATGTGCATGTATGCACATATACATATATATTTCATGACGCACTCGTGCCCTCAACAGACCTGCTTCCAAGAATGTTTTTGAACTGATCCAATGATTGAATTTCTTACTGTGAGGGTGAGCAGGGGCTTGGACCATATGACCTCCAGAGGACCCTTCCCACCTTCACCATGCTGTGCTTGTGATTCTGTGTTTATGTAAACTGGCTGATGAACTACTTGCTGGATGACGTAAGTCAGTGTCAGGGCTACTGATCAATAACTGCCTGCTCATCTGAAACCTTTCTTTTATCTACATAGTTTCATGCAGTGGGATTGTTTTATTTTTCATTCATGGCTGTGCTTTATTTCTCCTCATCCCCACAGTCATCACTTTCTGCATGGATATTTACTAGTGGTCATGGTCGTTTGAAGTAGTTGCCACATAGTTGACTCGGATGAAATATAACAATCTGAGGAACAAGAACAAAAGTATTCCAACATTATACACAATATTGAAATAATGAAATTCCTGTCTCCTCATGCTTCAGCATTATTTTCCCTGTCAAAAAGACTAAATTTCAGATAGCAGTTTGCATGCAAGTAAAAAGAAGTGCTAATCTTTGGTAGAGAAGGCTGAAGTAGGTGGGGAACTGAGAGCAATTCATGTTGCCTATTTCCCAAATTTATCTCTTTACTCTTATAATTGTTTCTTATCCCAAGCACTCTCACTGTGGTAATAAAATAAAACATGCATCCAAGCTTTGTGCAGTTGCCAGTATACATATTCTAGTTTAGTTTAATTGGTAGAAATTGCTGTGGACTTGCACTTTGGGAGATGTTTCTTACTTCTGCAGGTTAGTATATGGCTCCAATGAATATTCAACAGTGCATTTCTTTCTTGTATTTCTAGCAGGCACTGGTCTTATTTAATGTCATACATGCAGAGGAAAGTAGTGACTTGTCACTAGGGACTGTTCAAATTCTACAGGGTTAGTTTGTGTAATGGCTTGTGAAATGAAACTTGAATATCTTTGCAGTAATTGGTAACTAGCCACATTTTTCAGGAGGAAGACTCTTCACAGGAATACCGTTTTCTAACACTGCTAGGTAGAATGGGAGGAAAGGAAAAAGGCCAGATTCAAGGACAGAGTTAATCATGCTCAATTACAGCCAGGTAAAGAAAATTCTGTGAAAGTCCAGCCTGTCACTCTAGTTCTGCATGGCACCCTGGATGTATCCCTAGGAACAGAGATCTCAAATTGGGCAGACAATAGCTAACTAAGGGATTTCCTGGTGAAAGAAGAGCTGTGTCTAAATAAACACCCTGTCACCATAATTAGCAAATCTGGGGGCTACTGTGCAATAAGCTGATGTGTATTGCATTCTGGTAGAGAGCAGATTGCAAACCTGAACAGCTATGAATCCAGCATTCAAGCAGGATTTAGGTTTGCTACAGGTACTTCCCTCTGCTGAATGGTGGAGCCACCGCTTTGTAGCAAAACTGCTGCCACTGAGAAACTGCATACACCTGGTTTATTTTCCACTGACAAAACCCTCTTCCTTTGCCTTTTCATTCCATTAAAAAAAAAAAAAAAAAAAAAAAGCAGAAGTTGAGTAAAAAGGGCATACTCTAAGGCAAGCTACTTAGAACATTTTTCAGTGAATATGCTGTTAGTTTGGTCATTATCCCAGAAACAACCTGATAATTCAGACTGTGCCACCAGATGGAGAAGAGAGATAGAACTGGAAAGATGGTTTTGTGATGGGCACATTATTTTTCTCACTATAAGAAGCAAAACAAAGATATGGTCTAGTTGTAAACACAGGGTATTCATACAGTTGTACCTCCTCTCTCTTTCTAGAGCAGAAAAAACATTTCTCTGTTCAAAATCAAGAAAGCACAGTTACTTCTGTCTGATTCAGTGGCAAAACTGATGTCAAATGTCATAGATCTCACAGCTGTGTCTACTTTATTCTGTTACAGCCTCCTGGGCAGCTCTCCTGAGTAGTCCATTTTCTAGCTATTTGTATTGTACTAATGTCTGTAATGTCTAGGCCTGCTAGCTGGAAGCCAGGAGCTAGCAGTTAGGGGCTACCACCTGGCTTCAGAGGAAGGGGTTTTCCTTGTCCTCAGGGTGAAACAGGCTTCATTTTGACAAGGCGCATCCTTTCTGCATAAGCATAACAAAGCTGGCTTTTTCTAGTCCCTGAATTCAAATTGAGATTTTTTCACAAGGCAGTGGACACCACCAGGGTTCAGGGATGGCATAAGATAAAGAGAAGACAAAAAGCAAATATGTGAAACCTGGCTACAGGATTCTGCATTTGACTGGAGAAAACAGTGGTGAAATACTCCTCTAAGGCAGAAATCTTTGTCAAATTGGTTAGTCACATGCTCCTCTGTAACCTGTGTTGTGACTGCTGCATCATGGTTTGTGGAATAAGACAAGTCTGGGATACCTTTGAGAATAAGGGCTAGATGAGAACTTGTGTCATGCTGCATTTTTCCTGTAGGAGCCTTCAGAAATAATAATGGCACCAAGACTATGAACAACCCCCTACATACTCCACTGACTCATGGACTAATGTGCTGTGGGAGTGCATTGCATGGGTGGGAAAGGCCAGTGCCACAGTCAGGGTGGATCTGTCCCATTGGTACCAGAGTGAAAACACTGCAGTTAGGAACAGCTTTTTCTGAAATAAGATTTGAAAGTAATGGCACTGACAATTCCATTATGGCCTGTAGTTTGTTGTCAAAAGAGAGAGACACTGAACTGTTGATGAAGATGGAGAATAGTTTGAAAGAGGAAGAGGGGAAGTATTCAAAAGAGACAGAAGCCTGGCAGAGGCATTGGTATTACCAGTCTTGTTGCTTTGAGGAAAAAGGCAAGGAAGACTTTGTTTGTGTTGGCATAGATAGATTTTTGCATGGAAACTGTCACACCAACTTATATCTGCCAGTGTCTCACCAAGATGACAGTGATTAGAAGGTACTCCAAAGAACTATTCGTCATCCACATTTGGTCCTGTCTGTAGGTGGTGTATATGGTCCATGACAGGCATGACAGGCAAACCAAGGTTGATATTCTCCCAGTTACTTCAGTAGGTTTGGATACATTATGGAGGAGGGCCTTTGCTTGGTCCTAGTCACATTATCTTGAGGTGATATAGAGTGCTCAGCACTGTGATATTGGTTGTTGTCCTACCTTTCTTCACTCTTCTGGAACCTCACATGTCCCAGACTCACAATATGTTGGCTCATTACCACTGACAAAAGGAGAAACACCGTTTTTGAGTGCGATATAAGTGCTTTTGTGATGGGTTAGTTGCTAAAGATGCCTTTAAGGAGATGCTGCATATGTTTGTTATATCAGTGCCAAGCTCAACGTGGTGTGCATTGAGTATAGAAGTTAAATGTTATGAAGGTATTTAATGTGTGACATTAAGAGCATTCGGAGCAAATCAACAGAGTATATATTATCTCTGCAGATGACCTAGGAGGACTCTTGTAGTATATTTGTTAAGCTACCAGTGAGCAAGCAATTCCTATATGACATATTGCAAAACTTATTCTCTTTTCATCCTCTTCTATTGGTATTGAAAATACCGGAGAAAAGTTTCGCAGGAAAGACATGGTTTATCACTTTTCTGTGAGACTGCTGCTCTGTTTTGTGTTTGAAATAACTGAGTATGAATTTTGCGAAATAACTCCTTCTGGTGGAGAAAAAAATACTTTTGGAAGTAAGCCAACTGTTGAGTAAGTCAGTCCTCTTCCCATTTCCTTTAAAAAAAAAAAAAAAGTCATGAAAAACAGTGGTCAGGTAAACCACCTGAGTATTTGATTCCTTCTGTCAACTCTGCTGCACTTGGAATTTATGGAGAAGAGTATAACTTCTAAAGGCTATCTGATACCTAGATGTTAGATAATTTTGTGGCCTCTCTTCCTTTTCTAAGGGAACATTATAGACAAAGGATGTTGAATTGCTTTGTGTTGTTGAATCTAAAATTGTGTTCATACTTAGGTTTGGAAACAACAGATTAAACAAATTCAGAAAAAAAAAAAAAGAGACTGAGATGAAACAGCCCAGGTGATAATTATAATAATTATGATAATTAAATAAATGCACAGTATAGCATGGTATTAAGTAGCAGCTGTGCTTCTTTCAAGCTTTTTTTTTTTTTTTTTTTTTTTTTTTTTTTTTTTTTTTTCTTCAGTGTCAAATTAACACCAAGGTCAAATTTCTGGACTTATTTACATCCCATGTGATTTCATTAAATCTAGAATGGTTTCATGGCATGTAAATTGGCACTGAAGTTAGTTTTCAGTACATGGTTTTATGGTTCAGGTGCGAAATACTGCTCTGGCTTGCATTTGTCTAAACGTTATTATGCCTTGGACTGTACTTCTTTTCTTTGTTTCAAAATTTAGCAGATCAGCTAAACTGTAATTTTTTTTGTTGGTTCCCCTCTGTTCTTTCCCCTTAATTCTTCCATTATTAAAAACAGGTTCATTAAAGAAAATACTGATTGTTAGCCGAGAATGAGGACTAAGGTCAGTTGGCAATTTTAGAAAATTGAATCAGGCAAATTAATCATATTTGCAAATTGACTACTTGAGCATGCATGCATATTTGACCATCTTTTCCATCTTTTTTTTTCTTTTTCTTTTTCTTTTTCTTTTTCTTTTTCTTTTTCTTTTTCTTTTTCTTTTTCTTTTTCTTTTTCTTTTTCTTTTTCTTTTTCTTTTTCTTTTTCTTTTTCTTTTTCTTTTTCTTTTTCTTTTTCTTTTTCTTTTCTTTTTCTTTTTCTTTTTCTTTTTCTTTTTCTTTTTCTTTTTCTTTTTCTTTTTCATGTGAAAATCAGTAACAAGAATGTGGTAACTACTATTCATGCAATGGCAGTAAGATGGCAAGGGAAAGAAGGGAATTATTCTCTTTTTCTTTCTTTCCCTATGAAAAATAAGGTAGCAAAAATTCTTTAAGTAAAAATGAATGTTCTGGCTTTACCTAAACCATATACAGGTCTCCTATAATTAGGAACTGTTACTTCTCAATAAATTCTTTAGGTGCTTAACTATACACATCTAGCATTAAATTCTTACATATGAGAACGTTCTGTGGAAAACCATCACCACTGTCATTCATACGCACATACCATTGCAGATATCTGCAATATACTTCAACATAACATGTTATTTTATGTGATTATATTATTCATTATTAATTAATGATTATATATTATGTTATTCATTATTAATTAATGAATTAATTCTTGTCTCTGTCACTTGAAGTCAGAAGAACCTTCAAAGGCTATTACTGTTTAAAATGATTCTGTATTTGTTCTCTTGTACTTCTTTACAAGGCTGCAGATATATTGCTAATAAAGATGTACACCTTGTACATCTCTTGTGGTGTGTGGATGCCTGCCAGTCAGTTTTGAAGTGTACAGTTACGATAATAAAGCAGTTGATTATTTTCATTTAGTTTATAAATATTGAATGACCTCAACCAGGATTCTCATCCAACAATCTGCCAAATATCATTATAAATGTTGCTGAAACCTTTTATGAAGAATTTTTATAAGGGCTGCATGCAGTATTGGTACCTAAGGAGTTTTAAAACTCCCTTAACTAAAATTCTGTCAGATGGCAAAAGCTGGACAGCTGAACACAGATGGGCAGGTAGCAACCCTGGTGCTTTGTTGGGGTTCTCAATAGTAATACAGCAACATAGAAGAGGTTCCTGCAAAAAGCAGTTAACCACTTGCTCATGCAATTGTTTCAACACTAGTTCTCAGGACTTGCTCCCTCTGAGGTTCAGGTGTTTGGGAGTGTTGTTTTATTTTCACTGGGAGCCGAGCTGGATCAAGAAGTGGAGCTTTCAGATAAGCTGCCTTTTTTGGCTTCTTGACTATCCACTAAACGCCTGACTCACTTGGAGGTTGATATACAGAAGGAAAGAAATTTGGGCCCAAAAAGGTCCTTAAAATAGACTAATCGAGAATACCTCAAGTTGCCAAACTAAGCTGTAAGTACTGGAAAATCCCCTTTATAATGGGATTTCCAATGCTCTTTCCTTCTAGATAAATGTAAAATGTTGAGTGCTTGCCTTCTCCACTCTTGCTCTGCTGTTTTACATCTACATCTACGGAAGAGATGGAGAATTTGAAAGAAAGCAAGAAAACAGTATGGGTAGTATATGAGGACTGGTCTTCAGTGGCTTTTTGTTTTATATTTGGTTTGTTCTGGCTCTACTAAGGTCTAAGTTTTGTTTGAAGTTTTTTGCCGTGGTTGGGCTGTTCATGATATCTTTCCTCTGTGTGGATCACAGAATCACAGAATCACAGAATCACAGAATTTCTAGGTTGGAAGAGACCTCAAGATCATCGAGTCCAACCTCTGACCTAACGCTAACAGTCCCCACTAAACCATTTCCCTAAGCTCTACATCTAAACGTCTTTTGAAGACTTCCAGGGATGGTGACTCCATCACTTCCCTGGGCAGCCTGTTCCAATGCCTCACAACCCTTTCAGTGAAGAAGTTCTTCCTAACATCTAACCTAAAACTCCCCTGGCTCAACTTAAGCCCATTCCCCCTCGTCCTGTCACCAGGCACGTGGGAGAACAGGCCAACCCCCACCTCGCTACAGCAAAATCACCTTAAGTCTTCTGCAAAATATGTATGAAAAAGGCCAATACCTAAGAAGAAACACAGTTTGTGATCCCTTTATCCCATTATTCATTTCTTTAAGAAGCCAGGGTTAACTTGTATAACTTTTTAATAGATGTAATTAGTATACACATATATATTATTTTAGCTGAATTAGTTTATTTATATGCTGTCAGAAGAGAATGAAGTGAGTTTGACCCTACTTTGACAGGAGGTTAAATTTGGTCCCTTTCAACCTGAACTGACACCTGATCCTATGGTCTAATAGTTCATTTCTGTTTCTATCTTTCTCTAGCTCCTACTGCTTTAATATTTTTCCTATTCAGAGGGATGTGAATTAGTAAAACAACAGAATATTTGATAGCATGAGCTGACATGCCTCTCTGAAATATGAAAATGTCTCTTTATCACATGTATTTGGAAGTTATTCTCACAGTAATAGTAATACTTCCTTGTCACTTAATTGTATCTGTCTTTCCAAAAGAACTACCTGATGTGGATGACACCTATCACCTACCTGCCATCACCTCATTGTATATATGATTTATGTTAAGAAATTTGCACTTCTGATTATGTTAATGACAACAAACCTGGACATTGAGATATGATGGGTAATACAGCTGTGGGAACAGCTAAGCAGAAAAAAGAAGGAAATTCAGTCACTCGTGAGATATTTTTTTCATTTGGCTGAGCTGATTCTAAAGTCCATGTGTTTGTATTAGCCCTGTTGGGACGTGGTTCAGCACATTATTTATACAAAGTTACTTCAGTGGCTGATTATTATTAATTGCCATTCTGAATTCTTTGCAAGTCAAGCTGGACTCCAAATGAAATTTGGTTTCCAAAGTAATTAGGAGTTAATGTTGCAATGTGTGTTGCCTGTTGTGTTCTTGCAATAACATTGAAAAAATCTTGTTCATTTGCTTGAAAACCTCCAAACCTAACTCCAAAATGGGAAAAGTATTTAAAATGTATTAGAAAAAAGAAAGGTCTTTCTCAATCCCAGGCTTGCTCAACTAGATGAGGGAAAAAAAAAAAAAAAAGAAAAAAAAAAAAAAAGATATCAACGAATCCAAATGGCATTCCCTTCATTCTACTACTTTATTGTTTTAAGAGTCCTCACCAAAAGTGGGATGCAATTTTGAACAGAGTTTACACTTTATCAGGTAACTTAGACCATAGTCACAATTTACACACCTGTAGCATAGATTACTTTTATACTGTCTTACAGAGATGGTCTTTGGCCCACCAGTGATTGGAAATTTGGTTTCAGGTTCTCAAAATATGGCTGCTTAATTTCTTTTTTAGCTGGCATCTTTCAATGCTGTTTCTCTGTGCAAGAAAAACTGATGAATTGACAAAAATAATGATGATTTTTTGACAATCTAAAGGATTAGAAAGGGAATAACTACCTAACAACAGTTTTTCATGTTTTTAAGATTTATGAAATCTTATGTTATATCCAGAGTTTGTTTGTTTGTTTGTTTTGGTTTTTGACTGATTGTTTTTTGAGAATAAAGAACCATAGCCCTGGTTGTGGACCATATGACTCAATGCTAGTGTAGAGAGTTTTGATAGAAAGGACAAGAATAGTGATGTAGAGCAATAACTTTCAAAAAGTATTGGTCTCATTAAAGTTTGGCCTCTCATGTTTCTACTGCATTTTAATTAGGGTAACAGGTTTTCCAGAATTATTCTGTTGTTACATTTTTGTGTGCACTTAGATACAAGACTATCATATATTTTCTGTGTGCTTTTACAGCTTAATTGAACATTTTATTCCATATAGTACATGAGTGTCTGCTCTGGTATTTGTTGTGTTTTTATAAATACTGCCAGAACTGGCAACAAGATTTCTATCTTCATAATTAATGCTTCCTTTTTGTACTTTTTTTATGTGCTTGGCTATGCCTTTGCAATTGAGTGCTGGGTCAAAGGTTGCCGAAAAAAAAAATGGAATGACCTTCTGGCCTTTCCTTACACATTTCCTGTAAGAGAGCAACGTTTCAACCAGCTGTGAGTCTCTTCAGCAATTTTGTTGTGGCACGATGTCTGAAACTCAACTATTGTGGTTTTTAGATGAGAAAATTAGGTGGCAAGTCTGCTTAACCTCTGTAGGTATCAACAGAGATTGCAAGATTAAGATCCTACTTCCTCTAAATATGTACTGTTCGTCAGCTGTCATGGTTCTTAGTTTCTCAAGGTGTCAGGCAATGCCCACACGTTGCTTAAAAAATATAATGCCTAGTTTAAGAGCAGAAAACATAGACCACAGAAATAAAAGTTAACACATGGTAATCCATTATAGTAAAAAAGAGTGATTGTGAGGACTTTTACAAATACTTTAATATCCTTGGCTTCACAGAACACAGCAGCTGAGAAAGTTGCTGCAAAATTTGGGAAGTGGAATCATCTTTCTTTGTTGTTTTCTTTCACTCTGAGATCTTTTTGCAACTACCTGAAGCCACCAGCTCTCTTCAGGACCTGTTTCAGACTGGCTTCTCTGTACCCATTGCTTATAATGTGATGGCTCTTGAGGTTAGGTCAACTGGTGATACAGGCAATGCAATGAGGGCCCTGACAGCCATTTAACATGTAATCTATTCCTTACACTATAGGGCTCAGAGCTATGCACACCAGGAGAGTTTGTTCCTGGTGTCCCTGTTGTGTTATTTACCTCTGCTCTGAGCAGTTAAGTCCACCACAGCCATTTAGTAAATTATCAGTTTTCTTATTGGCCCTAAATTGCGCCTAATTAAAAATCTGACCTCCACAAAATAGTCCTCTTCCTAAAGAGACAGAACATAAACAGGAAAAAATCAGCTAATTGCTGCAAAAACTGCTTTTGTGGCACTATAATTGGACCTCAGTGAAATGAATGAACCCACTGGGGATTCCCTAATGAATGTTTAACTGCAAACAGTAGTTGGGCACTTAAGCAGCTAGGCTGATGGTCCCTAATGAAATCAAATAAAATCAAATAAAATCAAATAAAATAATCTGGCATTTTAGTAACCAGATTTCTTGGCATTGGGACATAAAAATAATATAATTCTAGACAAATAAGATCTAAAGAAAAGTTATTAATAAAGCAGTGAAAACTTAGCCAATCTTGTTTGGGTTCTTTCTTTTCCTCCTGAAAAAATACCCTCTGAAAACTCTATGTACTGTGTTGAATCTTTCCAAAGAAAGTTTTCATCGTCTCTTTAATGTGCAAAGATCTTTTCTGCTTCCTGTTAATCACATCGCCTGACTTTATTTTGCAGTGAGTTTTTCAGAAAGTAACCGTGGAACTTCATGATGTAGGCAATTGGTTTAAGATCCTTTTCTTTTTACCAAATTGTAGCAAGAAGCCAAATTCTGATGACCTCAGTAAATTGGTCTGTGCTTTGTCTCCAAATATCTATTGATCTCAATGGCTAAAGTTCTGGTCTTACTGATGTCAGCTGTATAACTTGACTTTGAATAGCATGTCAGTAACACAGACTCGTGTAGGACCTCAATATTTTGCTAATGCATAAAGCAAGCATAAAACCTAAACAGGGAAAATGACACTACAGGATTACTTCATTTATTATATTTTAATGCTCACTTGCATGATGATTAGACCATGTAAATGATTCAGTATGGGGGTTTACATAGGTTATCAGCTTTCAAAAACTTCTTAAGCAGTTTTGTTTAATCTAAATTAGTATTAAAAATACTTCATAATATTGCAGTACAGTACTTGTAGCAATGATGACATAAAAACTTGGAAAGGTATATTTTAATTAGTATCTCATACTTTTTAATTCTTTTCCAAAACTTCAGTTATGGAGTACATAGTGAATATTGCAGTTTAACAAAGTGAGATTTAGAGAATATTCAATTTAATCATGTACAGCCAATTTTATTTAAATACATAAAAGTGCTATTATCTGTGTCCAATTCAAATACATATAGGTTATTTAGATATTGTAAATAAAAGGCCCATTACAACAGTTTTTCAGAATTATGTGTTAGCATATCTGTTGACAGTTTCTTGATGGATGTGATAAATGGACTTTCAAGCTTATTAACAACAGGTAGTATTATGATTACTTACCATTAAAAGTGAAAACATTCTTCTTGAGAAATTAATATAAATGAACTAAATCTTGCAGTAAGCTTAAGTTTCTAAATAGCACAGTTAGAGCATACTAAACCTCCATTCTTACTTATTAGTTGTAACTTAATAGACTTATAATGTTGAAAAACTGTGAAATATAAAAGCATGAATGTATATATATACATATTTGCACATATATGTCAGAGGGAGAGGTTTGTTTAATCATTTTGCATTCTGAGTGATGAGTCATAGCATAGAAAGAAACCAGTAAATGGTAGCTGTTGCTAAGAAGCTATTGCTAAGATCTGATTATTTAATCTGGTTTTATCTGATTATCTGGTTTTAGGAACGATTGCAGAAGATGAGGAGAATGAATAAAGCAAATTTCAAGTAGAGAGGGATCTAGACTGCTCTGGAGGAACAAAAAAAACAGTGCAGAAGTTACTACAGATGTAGTCAAGTAAGGTCCAATGTAAAGGTAGTTGAGAATTGTTTTAGATGCTTGTCAGAAGGGAAAGAGAGATTTAATATTGGTAACATTATTTGTTACCAATCATCTTCTGTTTATTTCCTGCCCTTGTTAGTACAGTTAGCAAATTTTGCAGCCCCATCTAAGGTTACCCTACAGATCCAAGGTAGCTCCTGTGTGAATATTGTGGTGAATCTGGAGACAAAAAAAAAATCTTTCCTTTGAGGATTTGTAAATGAAATAATAATTGCTGAATCCATTTGCAAAAGCATCAAGTACTCGCACTTTCAGAAAGTAGTCAAGAAGATGTTTTAAAATAAATCAAAGATCACCAGCTGTTATCCATTTAGGATTTATTGAAATATAAAAACGAGTGGTTAATGTAGCCTAAAGTAGGAGTATTCTTAAGAAATTAAGACTGGAAACCATGGGGACATATATTTCATGATGGGCTAAATCACAGCTATGAAAGAAATCGCTCATTCTTCAAGGAGAGGGAGCCTTTTGAAGACTGTAAAAACTGAGAATTGCTATGTTGGAGCCTGCAATGAAGAAAAATCATAGTTCTTGTAGATGAAACGCACTCACAGCATTGGCTAATTTGCAATGTAAATAATCTTAAGTTTTTGGAAGAGATGTTGGGGAACATCTTTGAGATCCTTCTTCAGTACACTAGTAGTAAGCTCACAAGGCACTATTCTTGTGTTTCATACAAGTATTTAGTTCATTATGCAAATTGTCTGTGTTGGAACTGAGAAAAAAACATTCAATATTGATAACTGTCTCTAAAATTGCAACTATTTGCCACCGCTGCAAGGACAAATGGCATTATTTCTCTATTTCTAGATTTCAGTGATTTCAGTTACCAGATCACATGCCTTTCAAGCTGCACAGCTTAGTGGTATTATTGTTACCAGTGTCATATGGCATTGTGCATAGTACCAATATTTGTGTCTTAAGTGAAAAGACTTTTTTTTTTTTTTTCCTGGCATTTTGTGAACAATACTGAGGAACACTTGCTAGCTTTACAATTTATCTAATGACAGATGTTATAAATATTTTTTTAAATCACGTCACAACAGTAGAAGTAATTTAGCCCTGATATATATTATACAATATTTATATATTTAAATATTAATATTTGCATAGTAATATACTATAATATATAAGGGATTTATGTATGGATTTAGTCGTCTGGACTGTGACTTTCTGAACTGGATGTGGCCTGCAGATATCCATGTGTGACCTGTATACCCCAAAAGCTGGGCATTAGGCTCCTGTGAATGGAAGTGACCAGTCTGGAAAAATATGTAATTTAAGGAGCTTAGATTCATGAAAACAGAGCTTGTTCATGTCCCTTGCAGTATTTGTCACCACCTTCTTCCACCTTCAGCACCATTCAGCCTTGGAGCCTCCAACACAGCTCTGCCCCTTGCATGTTTGCTGCTCTCAACCCTGATCATGAACAGATGGGAAAACACTTTTTATCAAAGACGTGTTACATGTTTCGTTGACTGAAATTATGCATTTCTTAGGCAGCTCTTTATTATAATTCCTGCAGTGAATCACTGCTCTAGATTTCCCCTAGCACAACTGAGATCAGAGTCCCTTCCACCTAATGTGTCACTACTGAAAATCAATCAATGATTACAATTTGTGATTATTTGCATATTTACAGGAGTAGCACATATCGATTCCCAATCTCTACATTGCCCTTTATGCTGGCAGCCATATAATGAAGGAAAACAATAAGCTAAAAGGAAATAAAATAAAATTGTTGTACAGTCTGTGTTGCTGTAACTGAATTAAAACAGTGGAGAGCATGTGTTGAACTCCAGCCTTACCAATTTTACATTCATTTTATTTAGTATCAGGAAACAGATAAAATATAAAATAATTATACATGAATGCATCTTCTGAAAATATTAAGAAAAAAAAAAAAAAAAAAGAAGTCTTTGTCCAATGCCATAATAAATGCAGTATTAGTGATTTATTAACAGAATAAGGAAAGCTACTTACAATCTGGGGAGACTACACTAGGGAGCTGAACAGCAAATGTACATGAGCAACAAAGGAAGAAAATATATTTTTTTCTTCATTTTAGGCTTCTGGGATTAATAAGCAAAGGGGAACTTGAGAGCTAAATTTTTTTATGTTAAAAAGCTCATTTGCAAGAAGACAAAGTAAATGGAAGAAAAATAATTTATTCAGTGAACTGCTAATCCAGCTGTTTTGCTTCTAGGCTTAATTGGATTTACCTAGAATTGATATTTGGTGTCAGCATGTGTTATATCATCAGCACAAGCAATACTTACCAAACATAAAGAATCCTATCTTACGCAAAATATTAATTTATTTGACTCATATTTATTATAATCACTTTTTATTCACGTATGTTACTACTTAGTATTGCTATTTGATGCTATCTCATATATATAATCTGGTCTTAGTTATTCTATCTTAATATCTGAAGCAGTTCAGCAATGTTGAAGACTCACAGGCAAATAAAATGTGCTAGGAAATGGTTATTCATCTCTTGTTCTGCCCTCCAGGCAGCTGTGCTGACTATAAAAAGGTGTGCATTGTGCTTAATGGCAGGTGGGTGACATCTGAATTCTCAAGTAAGACATATACTGTAGCTTACAGTACGTTCAGCAATGGGAGCTTCACTGGTTCAGGCTGGAAATAGGGCATTATCCACAGTGACTGAGAGATTTGTCAGGTAGGAAATTCAGCTTACATGGAAATGTGAACCCGAATCTTTCCAACAAAGCAGAGAAATGATAATCTCGTTGCATTACAGGGGAAATAGGGCGTGGGAAGGATGATTTTTATTAAGGGCACGTGTCACAGATTCATCAGAATGGACAAATAATGTTCCAACTGCATTAGCTGATAAATATGGTGTTTTTCTTCTTGTCGAGATAATGGTCATCTGTGATTCATTGTATACAATTGTTCAACAAATATTTAGATGCTCTCTCCCGACCTGCAAATTTTCTGTAGTCTGTTCACTCTGTCTAATTTGTTGTGATTGGTTTCCTCAGTAACAGTTTGTTCTAGCTGTCTGCTCTTGTGATGGAAAATCTTGCAAAAGCCAAATAATTAATGCAGCAAATGCATGAATGAATAACATGACATGAATAGTGCATGTTCTCATTCATGAAGGGATATTCCTATTTGCCCATGAGTGCAATGAGACATGTCCTCTCCCTCCCCCCCATTTAAATATATTATCTATTTCAGGGTGGTGGGTGAGGATGCAGCCTCTACACTTCAAGGGCTGTATGTGGTCATCATATGGTCCCCACCACTCAGCAGATCAGCTGACTTTATTTTGGTAGAGAATTATGTGGGAGGTGGCTGTGGCTGAGCAATCTCAGGCAAATGCTGTCTCAGCTGCATTTGGCCAGCTGTGCTTATGAACCTGGCCATAAATCTGAACTGATGCTACATCTCAGCAAAGGAGATCACTGGCTTACTCCCCATCCTCTTCTGTTTGAGGCTCGTGCTGTCAGCCTGTTTGCTGTCATTCTGTGTGTAGCAGGTGGGAGAGCTACTACAGAGTGTTCAGACTCTCTTGCTCTGCAAAGCCTGACGTTCTATGTCTGCAAAGCTGTGGAGCCTGCAGCCCATCCCTGCAGCTCTGCTGCTGCAGCATCACCATGTGCCATGGCCCATCTCTGCACTGGCATGGGATGAGAAAGCTGTTCCTTTGTGACATGCATCAAGATGGGGCTCTTCCAAATGTCCTAATGAAACACTTGCTGCAACACAGGCAGCAATATTGCAGCCAATGTTGTTTAGATGAGTTTGAATTAAATGCAAACAACATAATTCCAAAAGCAGTAAGGGATTATTGTACATGATTATGTTGTGAGTTGGCAAATAGGAAAACCCAGAAGGCCTATCTTTTAAAATTTGTCACCAAAAGGCATACAAGTAGAGCTGCCACTCCTTATTAAGCACTACAGGTAAATCTGGCTGCCTCACCAGCTGTGCAATGAAGAAAGCATTTAGATGCTTGCTGCATCTGCTGATGATAAACCTTTGGCCACTGTCCCCCTTCTAAAGAAAAGGGAAATGTATCTGGAAGTTGTAAGTCAAACAAAAAGAATGAGTATTTTGAAACAACCCTTGCCTTTGGGCATTGTCCAGAAGTGTCTCATCTTTGACCTGTCTGGAGGTTTCTCAAGGAGGTAAATTTTAACTTTTTTTAGAGTCTTTTTTTTTTTTATAATGCAATTTGTTTTTAATGTAAATCTGCTGATTTCAGTGTCTTCCTCTTGAATGAGATGCAGAGGGGACAGGTGTTTAGTAACTTTGTTTAATTGATGTTTATGCTCAAGGGGTGATTATTCTGTCACAGCTTGCTACGTAAATACCACTCTCCGTGGTCACTAAAGTGTATAAATTTCAGAAACACTTTGGCTCCCTCCAGTCACTTACTTTTTAAAGTGGGAGAAGCAATGGCTTTTCTGTACAATAGCTTTAGTCATTGTTAGAATAGTTACGATTTACTGGTACTGAGCTCTTTGGATAGAAGAGAATGTGAAAGCAAATATTTTCTTACATACACTGCTGCTGTTTATTGGTGAACTTAAGGTTGGATTTACTTTTCATTCCACTGATGTACTTCTCCTTGATATGGCTGATACTTATTTATGAGAGCTGGACTGGACCTATATTTCAGTGCAGGCATGAATGAGGGCTTTTTCTGGCATATATTTCCTGCCATGAGAAGAACCTCAGCAGGTGACAACTCACTATTGGGAGCTGGTGGCAGGGTAAAAGGTATGGTAAGGGAGGAACGATTTCTGAAAACAAACTTAAGCAGCAGTGTCTGGAAGAGGTGTCTTTCAGAAATCATACAAGCTACTTTTCCTTTGTTTTCACTTCCCGGATTTTAGATACCAGATAGCTTTGGGGATTCATATTATTTTTTAATTTTATTTTTATTTTTTAGTTCTAGAATTACTGCTGTCTGCACTCAAGCCTATCTTACTGACTAAATATCACTTCTTAACCACAAGTTAAATAAGTAAAATAACTTCTGCTTTTGGTTTGCATCTAGTCCTCTAGTGAGCGTGATAACAACATTTCTGGATTTTTCTGTTTCTGAATGTGGACCATTTCTGCCTGAAGAGATGAACAGCTTCCAAACTGGAGTTTTTGAAATAGTTATCATTTGTTATAAGCGACAAATATTTCTAGTACTTCTATTTCTTTAAATATTTCTTTAAAGTTAAAATGTTTCTATCTACTTCTGTTATCCACAAGTGAAGCTTCTACCTTTTCATTAGCAGAAATGTTAACAAGAAGTGATGGGTGTGGGTGCACGCATCATATTTTTAAAGCTTCAAATGCCTTTTTAGGGATCATAGAGCTAAATTAGGCTGGTGTGATTAGTTGTGTATTTATCTGGTTACTTTGAGAATACAAGCAAGAGTGTGCTTGGGGATGTGTGCACAGGGAATGGCGCAAACAATTGGTGCTGTGTGCCCTGAAACTTGGAAAAACTGTGCATGTGAAAATAGGAAAGCACAACCTACCAGATCAATACATTCCTCAACAAAACTAAATACAAGAAAGCCACAATCAAATGTTGCAATAGATAACTAATAATGCTGCTTTTATTTCCAAGAAATAATTGTGATAGAAGCTAATGCCAACTTAATGTTATAGCCAGACCTATAATTTATATTCTTGTTTACTGCCTAAGAACTGCTTCATTTACTGAACTAACCACGTTGTGAGGTAATCAGCCCTATGGTTTCCCTTGACATCTCCATAGAAGCAATATCAACTGAAAGTCCATAGATGGCAGCGTTTCACAAAGAACTGGAATCCCTCTTTCATTCCTTTCCTTCCCCCATTCCCTGTTCTTTTCTCTTTTCCTTTCCCTCTTTCAATCGTTCTTTTTTTCCTTCTCTTTTCCCTTCCTTCTCCCTTCCCCTAAACAGTTCCATAATATGTTGACAGGATTATGAATTCCTGTTGTTTTACAGGAAGTAAATAAATCCTCTTGGTATTTTGGAAGCCTCAGAGTGGTTACAAAATGTTTATACTATGGAAAAGGTATCAAATGAATATTTATATCATTTAAAACATTACCTCCTATTGGTGTGGACTGGACTTTGAGAGCAGACTGTTTGCTGTTACCCACTCTTAAAGTATTTTGTTAGTTCCTAGTGTGATGGGGCTAGACTTCAAGAGAACAGTTTTTTCCTTCTGTACATTTTTTTTTCCTCTTGAAGATGCTTTGTGCCCTGGCACTTGCTCCATCTCAAAAGTAGAAAATTATCATGATGACAAAGCATCCACTAAATGGATCCATGTGAATTATTCCAAGTTGTGTGATACATTAATAATGCTGAAGTATACATAAGAGCTACCTTGTTCCATGACAAAATAAATAAATAAATAAATAAATAAATTCTGGTTACATATGTGAATACCCTTTCATTCCACAAAGATTTGTTCTGAGGAGGTTGTAAGTTTTCCCCCAGTGTAACTTTTAGATTGAAATATATCTTCTTACTCTCAGTATTTCAGGTGATTTAAAAAAAAAAGGGGGGGGGGGAAGGAGATGATGAACTTATTTTTGATTTACAAAAGCACAGAAAAGGTTGATATTTAAGACGTAAAAAAATATTGTTGAATCATAATTGAATATTTGAATTATAAATTGACTCGTTTTATCACACAATTAATTCTCCAAGGGGACATCATGTTTTGATGAGATGGAGAAAGTAGCTGAGAAAGAATGTAGAAAATATAATATATGCTGCTAGTATAAATATATGTAATTCCTCTGTGATGTAAACATTTGACAAATACAGTTTTTTTTACAGAGAATTTCAGCTTTATGTGAATAAATGTTTCTGTGTCTGGCTGTCTGCACACAATCCAGTTGAGATTGGAGTTTGGACGGTTGCATTTATATTAATCCCGTGTGGATTCTACTAAATCCTTCAACCCATAGGAATTCAGTCTAAGCATGTCAGACAAATGTAGCCATCTTTCCATTCAGTTTTGTTTTTTCATTATAATATTTTGTATTCTCTTCTGGCAAAAAGCATGAGAAATCTGCGTGGAGTATTGAAGTGGTTCCTTCTGAAGAAGCTGGATATTTCTGAGTTTGTTTAGTCTGAAAAAGCACCATTGAACTAGGATTTTTATTTTATTTTTTATCAGCAAGAAGTGAGTTGTATTCCATATCACTCTTCCTAAAAAATTGCTTATCACTTTATTTTCAAGTGTTAATATAGAGTCTCTCCCTCTTTTTTTTTGCCATCTTGATAAATCGTAAATTATTCAGTCTATATTGCAGAATTCTCAGAAGAGTCTTTATGATAGCTGAGAATAGCTGTGGTTTAGGACACTTACTGAGAAGGTCACAGACCACAGGTAACATCTCTTATTACCTGTTTTAGACTTTTAAACTAGCTCTCTCATATACTCAATTATGTGGGAGATTGGTGACTAATTGCCAATTTATCAGATGTTTTGATATGTGTGTGTGTGCCTTGTATTATGCCTACTTTTGGACATGCAAAACCTTCATAATAAAAGGGCTAGATTTGACTAAGTAATTCCCTACCAGCTATATACAGAACACATGGGTTCAAATCCTAGTTCTGCCACAAATGTATCACATAACCTCAGGCAAGACAATTCATCTGCCTAAAAATTAGGCATCTAATCTAAGCTAGTCATCTAGGCTCCCTCTGTAGTCAATGTTGAGAGATAGGCACCTCCAGAAGCAGCTCATACATCCCATTTTAGACCCATATCTCTGAAGAAGATGAATCACCCCCTGCAGGTGCCTGTCTCTGCAGTCGTTGATACCAAGGGAGCCTGGATGTCTAGTCTAAACTAGTTGCTTAACTTTTAAGTAGCTAAAGAAAAGTAAAAAAACATTTCACTATAGGTCTTTTTATGCCTTATTTGTCTGTGTTCAGTGAGAAGAATCCATGTAAGGGATGATAGTACAGACACATGGTCAGGATGGTTGTGGGTGCTTTGCTAAACTTGGTTTGTCAACATCATAGGATTTTCAGTCTTAACATGTAGGAACCAATTGGATAATTTGGCCTTCAGATATCAAAGTACATCCCATGTCTGCAAGGGGAAGCACTTTCATTTCCTGTTAGCCCTAATGATATAGAAAAGAATGAAACATAAACATGTATGTTTAATCTAAAATATTCTTGATGGCAGTGTTTGAAGAAATCAGTGCTTTACATAGATTCAATATCTTTGAACTGAATGTTAAATGACACTAAATGTGAGCACTGACATTTGTGTTCAGCACTTTTCTGCAAACAAAACAATCTTGAATCATTTAAAATTGCCTCTGCAAGAAGGATAGGAGTGTAAAAAAATAAAACACAAAAAAAACAAAAAGGATTTTTAAGTTGGTTTTCTCTGAAGTTTTATCTATGACGTTTTTCCTTCATCCTGGAGTTTCAGACTAAATTACCAACTATCTCAAGAGATTTATTTCTCTTCTCTGTATGAGGTGGCACTTCCAGACTCTTTTATATCAGCCAATAAGTACAATAGTATAATGCTCAACAGAAGCTATAATGTGATTATAAAACCAACATTTTCTGCTTTATTCCTTAACCATTATTAAGGAAAAAGTAAATAATAATAAATACATCTAATTGGCAGTGAAGTGAATGTGTGCAATATCCTGAGTCACAGTTTGGAGAGTCTTGTGTTGTAAAGCAAGTGTGTGGAGCAACCATAAGAGATCAACTGCTGATGGCTCTGAGAGATTTATTCAATGGATATGTTTGTCAGTTCAAGAGAGTCAATAAGCAATCTAGTTTTATGCTACAGTCTAACACCATAGTCTGAGCAGAAAACCAGTGTTACCCTTAGGTTTGAAGGCAATTGCAGGGATACGCACAAACTCTCCTTGTCCATACGTATGATGTGGGTAGAATGGGGGACTGAGTGCAATGAGTGGGCAATCTAGAAGCAAAATGGAACAACAGGGAATAATTTTTAATATTTCCTTGAGACTGTTGTGTCTCCATGCCACTGCAACTGAATCTCCCTCTTTTCTGAGTAGAGGGTGAGGGAGATGGGTAGATGAGTACTTCTAGATGCATTTAAAAATACATGTAGGTTTGCACAGACTAGAACATTTAAATATGCCAAATAAAGATTTGATATGTTTGGAAATGGTCTTTTCTCTACGGAAATATGGAGAACTTTTCCATATTCATTTCATTACTCTGTGAAATGGACAGTTAAAAGGGCATGAGGCAGAAGCACTTGCTCAGAAGCTGAAATATTTTCAAAAAGAAAGATATACCTGAGTCGTTTATATTTTGAAATCAGGCCTAAGGTGTCTCATAAAAACTGTTGGCTTCTCAACTTTTAGAACTTTGATCACATGCTTGACAATGAAGATTGTTCTGTGGAGGTAAAGAACAATTCACTGATGTAAGTATTCTCATTTTTTGCATGCCACTAAGTGATGATCATAAAGAGTCAATTTCTAGGTGTCCTTTGCCTGTCTCTATTCTCATCTGCAATAGAAGAACATAAAAAAAGGATAAAAGAATAAGAAAAAGTAGTAGACAGATTGAACTAAAGGAAACCAATTTCTTTATTTCCTTAAAAAACAAGGCTGCTGTTTCAGATAACACTTTTAGTTTTGACAAAATTGTCAAAAGGGATTTAACTCCTCTGTTTCCAGATCATAAGATTTATGTAAAAGCAACAGTGCCCAGCAAAGGAATTCCTCTGACTATTATTAAAGACAGATCTGATTTAGCAAACTCTGTTATTTTGAGATAAGAAAATTGCACAGAAATAAACAACTTGACATTTTACTTCCTCTTTACACTCTGCCTAAGATGGAAACCACATGAGTGTAGGCATATTGGTTTGGAAATATGAAACATGACAAATCATTGTTTTGCTTTGTTTTCAAACTTGAAACCAAAGAAATTGTACACTTCCCAGTGAATTACACAGTCTTGTTTCCCTGGGGTAACCTCTGATTCTTCAGAGCCTATTTTAGTGTTCTAGAAAACTGTTAAGCCAGGCTAGTAATTGTTTATTAGTCCTCAGTGTACAGTTCAAACTGAATAATTACAAACATACCCATTCTTATATAATCTTAAAACTACTGATCCTGAAGACAACCTGTTTCCTCTTAGAAGAAAAGGTGTATGTACTTATTGAATTGGACCGTGAGTGATAGAAAGGGTGGCCCTGCTGAAGTCAGTGGAATTTTTGCCCTTGACTTAATGGGACACTATTACACCTACCTGTCCTGTGATACCCATTTCTGTCCAGTGTGAGTGCACTGTGGGGTTTGCTGGATGCAGGACATAAGGGCTATACACACTGAGTGGTCCAGTCCCAGAGTACACCCTCTCTTCACTTTTGAAGTCAGATTTTGAAGGATGAGAATAAGAAAACTGTGATATAAATATTCAAGGGAACCTGCCACTGAGGCGTCCATGTTTTGATTATGAGTTTCTGTTGTAACTTTGGTCTTTATTCTCCAAGAGCTACGTTTTGCACAATTAAATCAAGCTACTTGCTATTCCATTGGCAGGATTTTCTACCAAAGTAAAATATTTTGGGAACATAATCAGCAAATTTGACATTATTTCATTATGTGCTGTTTATCTGCAAGAAATGCATAAGTTAGATTTTGGGAAAGTTCCTAACCTTTTTTTAATTTTTTATTCCTTGGTATGCTGCTCAGTCGTTATAAGAAGTAATAAAGGATTTCCTATGCTTGAGTTATGATGGGCACTGCTTATTTCCAAAAAGAGCTAAATAGTTTCTGGAGAGCTAGGAGAGGAGTGTGAATGAATTAGACTTCAAAACTGAACATGCAGCAGATTGCTTAGGCTTGGGTTGTATGGCCACTATGGATAAAACTCAAGGACTTGTACTGTAGACCATCTCTGTGGGCTTTGGAATCACTTTAAAGTTAATATAACCCTTATGCCTTTCCTAATACAGTACAGCAAGACCCTATGAATTTCATCTGATGTTCCTCACTTCTGATAGTATTGTCTTTTTATATATTTTTTCCACATATGAAAAATTGAGATAAGACAAGTTAATTCTCAGCCAGAGGATGAATTAGTTTATATTCAGATTGCATTTTGCAAACCGTAAATATAATACCATGGAAAACTATTGAGAAATATCACTTAAGATTCTGAAAAACATCTGCATGATAGAGAGAACTACCTTACCAGTCCTATTTAAAAACAGGAATGCTGCGGGCATATTGATAGAAGCTGTATTAAGAAGACATAGAGGGGAGGGGAAAAAAAAAAAAAAAAAAAAAAGTAAAATTTCTGTATTTTGTATAATATAAAGTTTAACTTTCTGAATAATACAAACTACATTTCTGAGTAATGTAAGACAATAGTTATAAGGTCAGAATAATTAGTGTCTTCAATCTAGTGGGAAGGACAAGCGGTTCTTTTCATTTCTGGTTGTCTGCACTCTTCAGTAATTTGTATTAGTATTTGTATATCTCCCTTCACTGGAAAAGGGGCTGGTCTGCAGCTCTCAGCTATCCCAAGTGAATGCCTCACTAAAATACATACTTAGTAGATCCATCCCAATGGCCTCCACTTGCCTCTTTATCTGCCAAACAGGATAATAGTACTTTCCTTTTAATAATGCATTGCCCCAAAGATGCGTTTAGTATCTTAATGTTTAGTGCCATATCATTGCATTCTATAGTATAAAAAAATAACGCAATCCCATTCCGTAATCAGAATATCTCACGTGTGAAAGTACTGTAACGCAGTGAGTTGAGCAAACACTTTGCTAAGTGCGGTAGCAAACCCAGATAACCTCGCTAATGATAACCTCGCCCAGATATCTGCTACAATATGCACCGCTGACACAAGACCTAATCCTGTTTTCCCATTAAAAAAAAAAAAAAAAAAAAAAAAAAAAGAGGAATTTTGCCATGGACTTTAATAGGAACAGGATCTTTCTCCTGGTGCTGCGTGAAGGGCAGAAAAGGGCAGAAGTGTTTTAGTAATAACGGACCAAAACACAATGAATTAATTACAGTAAAAAATCACTGCTGGACCTAGTTAGTATCTCCTGCAACCTAACTGTATGCTCTTGAGAGAAAAAGAGACACAAACTTGCATGTTCATCATTTATTTATGTCTGATAGTAAAAGCAAAGGGGAAAGTAATAGCAATGCTGTATTTTATTCTTCAAGATTTATATTTTATTTCGTTTGCTGTAAAGTTTCTGTGTACGCTGATCAGACATATTTTCCTTGTTTTCTGCCATCATTTACTAATTCAGGAGACAAATACCACTATCTCAACCACTGCATAAGGCTTACCAGTATGTGTGTGTGTGTATATATATATATATATATATGTGTGTGTGTATATATATATATATATACATATATATATATATATATGTATACACACACATATATAAAATATATAGTGCAACTTACCATACTATTCTGGAAGCCTGGCTTTTCCCATGCATTCCAAAGGTGATCTCCATTTCCTCTGCTCTAATCAACATCATCAGCAGAGGAAAAAAAAAAAAAATCTGCTTCCTATTTGATTTTAAAATCTTCTACATTTTCATAATTTTAAGACACTTTGAAATAGTTTTATAATCCCTATCCATCCAGAAAAACCTTGGTTTCACAAGAGATCCTTCTCACAGAAATTGTTCCATTGCCTTCAGTTTTGCAGTTTTGCTCTTAGACTCGAACAAGTATGATGTAGGGAGGATTGTTTCATCAGCTTGTGTAAGTTTGGACCCAAGAATGAAGATTGCTCATCTGGTGCTGCATATCAGAATCAAAGCTTCCCTGTGTGTTCTGTGTGTTTCAGCAAGGTTTTGGAGTAGCTTTTTTTTTTTTTTTTTTTTTTTTTCTCCTAATCATAGGGTATCTCAAGTTGGAAGGGACCCATAAGGATCATCAAATCCAACTCCTGGCACAGCACAGCTCTACCCAAAAGTTTAGACCATGTGACTAAGTGCACAGTCCAATCGCTTCTTAAATTCAGACAGGCTAGGTGCAGTGACTACGTCCCTGGGGAGCCTGTTCCAGTGTGCAACCACCCTCTTGGTGAAAAACTTCTTCCTGATATCCAGCCTAAACTTCCCCTGCCTCAGCTTAACATCGTTCCTGCGGGTCCTGGTGATTACGAAGAATAGGTCACCTGCCTCTCCACTCCCCCTCATGAGGAAGTTGTAGACCATGATGAGATCTCCCCTCAGCCTCCTCTTCTCCAGGCTGAACAGGCCCAGTGACCTCAGTCTCTCCTCTTATGTCTTCCCCTCTAGGCCCTTCACCATCTTCGTCGCCCTCCTCTGGACACTCTCCAACAGTTTAATGTCCTTCTTGTAATGTGGTGCCCTGAACTGCACGCAGTGCTCAAGGTGAGGCCACACTAGCGCAGAGTAGAGCGGGACAATCACCTCCCTCGACCAACTAGCAATGCCGTGCTTGATGCATCCCAGGATACGGTTGGCACTCCCGGTTGCCAGGGCACACTGCTGGCTCATATTCAACTTGCTGTCAACCACAACCCCCAGATCCCTGTTTGCGGGGCTGTTCTGCAGCATCTCATTGCCCAGTCTGTACGTGCAGCCAGGGTTGCCCCGTCCCAGGTGCAGGGCCTGGCACTTGCTTTTGCTAAACTTCATGTGTTTGGTGATCGCCCAGTTCTCCAGTCTGTCCAGATCTCTCTGCAAGTCCTTTCTATTCTCATCTGAGTCCACAACTCCTCCAAGTTTGGTGTTGTCAGCAAATTTGCTCAAAACACCTTCTAGTCCTACATCCAAATCATTTATAAAAACATTGAAGAAGACTGGCCCTAAAATGGAGCCTTGGGGGACCCCACTAGTGACCATCCGCCAGCCTGATGTGGCCCCATTTACCACAACCCTTTGAGCCCTTCCCATCAGATAACTGCTCACCCATTGTATGATGTTTTTGTTAAGTTGTATGCTGGACATTTTGTCCAGTAAGGTCCTATGGGAAACCATGTCAAAAGCTTTGCTGAAGTCCAAGAAGATCACATCAGCTGGTTTCTCTTGATTGACTAGATGGGTGATCTTATCATAAAAGGAAATAAAGTTTGTTAAACAGGACCTACCCCTCATGAACCCATGTTGGCTGGGACCAATGACTGCATTGTCCCCCAGGTACGCTTCTATAGGTTCAAGGATTATCTTCTCCATAATTTTACCAGGCACTGACAGGCCTGTAATTGCTAGGGTCTTCTTTCTTATCCTTCTTGAAAACTGGCACAACGTTTGCCAGCTTCCAGTCTACTGGGATGTCTCCAGATTCCCAAGATCATCGAAAAATAATAGAGAGGTCCTGCGATGACGTCAGCCAGCTCTCTAAGCACCCTGGGATGAATCCCATTCATACCCATGGACTTGTACAGATCCAGGTGGAGCAGCAAATCCTGCATGCGTTCAGGGTCGGTTGGGAGTTTGTAATTCCCACTGTCATGGTCCTCCATCTCAGGGCACTCTGGGTCCTGAAGCCCATCATCAGTGTTGAAGACAGAGGTGAAAAAGGCATTAAATGTCTCTGCTTTGCCTATGTCATTGTCTGTGAGGAGACCTTCCCCATCAAGTAGCAGACCTGTTTTCGTTGGTCCTCCTTTTTCTGTTCACTTATCTATAAAAAAACTTGTTTATTGTCTCCCACAGACATGGCCAGCTTCAACTCTAGTTGGGGCTTTGGCCACACAAATGTTATCCCTACAAACATGAACAGCATCCCTGTTTTCCTTCCTCATTGCCTGACCTTCCTTCCAGCAGCCATACACTTTCTTTTTTTGCCTAAGCTCCAGTAGAAGATCCCTGGTTAGCCAGGCCAGCCTTCTGCCCTGCCTGCTTGACTTGCGATATTTTGGATTTGCCTGATCTTGTGCTTTTAGGAGGCAGTGCTTAAAGATTGACCAGCACTGATGGATGCCAATGCCTTCAAAAACAGTTTCCCAGGGGACCTTGCTGACTAGTTCCCTGAGCAGCCTGAAGTCTGCTTTCCCCATATCCAGGGCTGAATAAGCTAATAAGTAGCTTTTTGGCATACATTTTCTTGAGACTTGTTGTTTGGCCTCTGGTGTCCTGAACTTGAGTCTTTGTTTATTATGGGAGGTGGTCCTGTGCAGTGCCCAACCCTCAGCACCTGATAGGAGGATGACTAACAACTCTTAAGAGCTATGGCTTTTTACAGGCTCAGTTCTGCAGGCTTCAGTTAGAGGGATATTCCAGTAGAAATACATGCATAAATAGAGATTACTTCTGCGAGCAGCATGAACAGCCCCTTACTTTTTGTTTTGTTGTTGTTATGAAGTGCACTTGATCTTATTCAATTGCCTAGGGTACTGTGGTAGAATTGAAATAGAATAGTATCATATTGCAGAACCATAGCGAGTTATTATGGTCATGGTTTCTCCTCTGACTATTCGCAAATTACCACTTTGCTAACATAGGAAGCATATGCTAGATTAAAACAGGGAGCTTTCTTTCTTTCCTTCTTTCTTACTTTGAAAGACAAAAATGGCAAAAATTATGGTTTTCAATTTTGTTGTGAAATATTTCTCCTTTTCAGGGAAATATGTTTTCTGGATGGATTGCCACCTGCAGAGTATACTATACATCTTTGTTAAATTATTTTCTGTCTCTGCAGAAATAGCAGTTTAGTTTTGTAGTATTTAAAAAAAAAAAATGACTGAGCATTTAGCACAATTATGTTCAGCACTATAATCTCTTTCTTTTTTTCTTCTTTTGTTGAGCCATCCTTTAACAGGGAATAAAAAATGAGACACTGTAAGCTATTTTGCATAAATGAATAATTATGATTGCTACATATTGCCAATTGTAATTAGAGATAATAATGCTACGTTTTGGAGCTTTTGCTCATGCACTGCTTTTCCAAGCAAAATAGAACTTTTGCAACATTCATCCAGTTAAGTGAATAGATTAGTTTTTCTCCATTCACCAAGGACAAATACATGCGTGCCTTTGTTTTTCTGCATTTTTTTTAATATGATAGCTTTAATTAGTTGAAGGTAAATAAGTAAATAAAAGGCACACTATAAATAGTAGGCTTTTAGCAAAATTAGAGGCACATTAAAGATAACACGCTTTTGGGACTAGCAGATCAGTTAGCAAGTTGTCTGAGAATTAGAGAGAAATTGGCAGCTGCTTACAGTTAGCAACCAAAAATGCTGTAGGTAGTGTATGCATGTGCAGATCATTTAAGGACTCAGTTTACCTTATTTACATTCCAGCACCTTTAGGATTTGAGGATGAGTTGTTTCTTGTGGGGAGAGGAGGCTGATTCCTGAAAATTGCTGAGCTAAAAGACAGTTTGGGGCATACCTTCTCACACAGCAAGTTGCTTGCTCCTGTAGTGGTAAAACCTGCATTTTATACAGTTCCGGGAGACTGTGTATCTACATTGACTTGAGAACTTGGCATGGTGCTAGACTAAAAAGCAATGCTGTTTAATCAGGTGTGGTGTGCTGGCTTATTACTTTTGCCAGCAGCTTTGTTTTACTTGGACAGCATAGCCTTGTAAGAATTCAAAGCCTTTGCAATATTGCTGAAGAAGCTTTCTGAGATGTGTAACTAACCATAATGCTGTATCTCCAGGGTACTGAATGAATGCAGCAAACAAACTGTACTTTGCAACTGTCTCATTTTCCTAGGAAAAATGGACTGACTTCTGGAATTGTTGTTCAGCTCCCAGTCTCAGTGGGAGTTCTGTCTGAGCACAGACAGGCTAAAACCTAAACAATGAGTATTAAATTTGCCCCCCTTCATCTCAGGATCTCACAATTCTTTTAAAAATGTTAACAAATTAAGGTTCACAACCTCCACCCTGTAAAATAATACTGTTCATTTTTTTACTGATGGGCAAAGAAGGTCACGAGTCAGTGACAGCAACTAGATAGAGATCAGAAATCCAACTCTCTATCAGGCTGTTCCATTGCCTTCATTGATTATTTTCCATAGATCTGTTAGATCCTTACTCAATCTATAGGCTTCTGGAGAGTTTTCAAAGCTGGAGTTAAGGATGTTTTGACATGATTTTCCACTTGCATTATTTGATGCATTTTCCTTATTCTGCATATCCCAACTTGACAATGTCACTTACATCCTAAATGGAAGGGTGCTGTAACCATAAGAGGCTACAAATCCTGATGTTTTGCCTACCACAGATTGATTTAAATGTGAATATAATATCTGTTCCTTGCCCTGCAGAAGCTTTCATGTGGCAGCACATCTCGCAATTAGGCCACACCTAGCTGAAATCTCCCAAAGGAGGGCTGTAGAAACTATTATCCACTTTAGGGATTGGTAACCTGGCACAGATAAAAGTAGGGGAAAAAAGAGAGACCCAATACTCTCTTGAAATGTGCACTGAATTTTTTATGAGATTTGAAAATGATTGGACTGTTGTTACTGCTTTCTTTCCTAGGCAGGGGATGTATCAAAACACTCCCCAGATAGTTTGCCCTTATACATTGCGTAGCATAATTTTCGTCTCATAGAGCAGAAGCTCTAGGATATTTTTGTATACTAGGCAGTACTATAACAGAGCTTTACAAGCACGTGCATTACCAGTTTCTCCCATTCAAGATCTCTCAGCAAGATCATAGAAACAACAGCCATCGCTTTTAAAGAAAGTAGTATTAGAAAAATATATTGTGGATTTTATTTGCTTTAATGTGATGTGTTTACCAATTGCATGAATTCCTAATTACCTCTTTTATTTCCCTCCTATCTGCTCTTCTACATTCTCTGCTCTACCATCATCATTGTCTTTCCATGGCAGACACTTCCTGCAGCGTAGTTCCCTTCTTTTTTTCTTAGCTGAATATTCTGAATCAAAATTGTTAATATCTGGATTCTTATCACATGATGATTTGGTAGTTTCTCTCTCTTTTTTTTTTTTTTTTTTTCCCTGGATAGATACACTTCTGTTTTACTACATCCTTTCAGATAATGCTGCAAATATCAATTTTCTAGCCCTTTAATTAAACCATGGCACTCCTTTTATTTACGTTACTTGAACAGGTATGTTTACTTTCAAAATTTCTTAGCTTATATTATACTGTTTTTGTAATTTTCAAATATCTCTATGGTTTCTCTTACTCATTTTTTAGGAGGAATTCCACAGAAACATTCAGGTTCCCTCCATTGCCTAACTTCCAGAGCCTCCCTTAAAATTCTCCTTGCCTTTCTAAACTTCCTCAAGTTTGACAACCTTAGGCATATTGTCCATTCACTCATCAGTATTTTCTCCTTGTTCCCTTTTATTCATGGGCTAGACATTTGTTATCCATTAACAACTTTCTTCATATTGCAATTGTAATCTCTTGCAGCTCTTACTAATTTTTGTAAAGTGCTGATTGCCATGGAGATCTCACTCTAGTACTGGTTCTCTTAATCACTTTGGTAACACAAGTAAAAAGTAATGTCACTGTGGTCAGTTGACCAGTGCTCCAGTTCTCATGATCTGGAAGCAAACATCTGGATGTCTATTTATCTGGAAACCTCAAATTTAATTCAACCACTCTTTATTCCTCACATGCCATGTGACAAAACAACAGAAAGTTGTCTGAATAAACTCCTGTCTTTATTAGTCAAGCTAACACTTTATTTTTCTTATTATCACCTGAGTAAAACCACCACAGTTACATGCAAAAATCTCTGGCAAGATAATTCCTAATAGGCTCCTTAGGACTGTTATGATGTGAGAAACAGGGCAAAGGGAACAGGGCCACTGCAGTGGTAACAGGTTCCTTTTATTCATTTTGGGTCACTCTGTGCTGCCAAGTTCATGTACACTCAAGCTGAGCATAAAAATTCAGTTAAATTAATTGCTGTGGATATATATTCAAGGATGAGAACATGGAAGTACAGCCAGAAAAGAGGCGAATAGGTTAAATAGGTGGTCACTTAATACCAATTATTTTAGGATCATTGTCAGAAGGAAAACTGAACCAGGAATGGCACCAGACTAGTTATGCTGAGAGTAGGGCTGTTCAGTTTTTCAGTTTACAGGATGAATGGAGGAAAGAGAGGAAAAATAATTTGGGTTAACCCAGAGTTATTTCACTTTCCTCACCCAAATGAAAGAGAATTCATTTGAGGTTAATGACATCATTTTTCACATGATGCATCACAGATTGGTTGAGGTAGAAAGGTATGTCTAGATGTCATCTGATCCAACCTCCCTTCTCTATCAGGAACAGCTAGAGTAGGTTGTCCAGGTGGCTTCTGAATATCTCCAAAGAAGGCAACTCCACAACCTCTCTGGGCACCCTCTGCCAGTGCTCAGTCACCTTCCCATTAAGGAAGTGTTTCCTGATGTTCAGATGGCATCTCCTGTATTTCTGATTGTACCCACTGCCTCTTGTCCTGGCACTGGGTATCACCAAAAAGAGCCTGGCTCCACACACTGATGAGATTTCTCTCTCCTCCCGCTCTAAGTCTTCTCTTCTCCAGGCTGAGTAGTCCTGGCTCTCTTAGCCTTTCTTCATAGAAGAGATGCTCCAGTCCCTTAATCATTTTCAAGGTCCTTTTTTGGACCCTCTGCAGTGGGCTCTCTCCACTCTCTCTCTCATCCTGGAATCATTGCGAAACACTTAGCCCTTCATTTATTAAGAAGTAGATTTTCAGTTGAAACCATTTGACTGCATCAAAAATATGTCAATAGCTTTTATCAATCCAAATCATTTTCCAAAGAAAAAAACAAAAACAACTTTTTTTTTTCCTTAGCTGCAATTACACCAATGGATTTATTTATTTATTTATTTTTCTGACTGCAGATTTCACAGCTCAGCCTTTCTGTACTTATTGTTACAATCCCTAAACAATTTCATAATTGCCCCTGCTTTACAAAGGTGTAATGCTACTGAGATTTTTAAGTTGATATTAATATCATGTAAATAGTTTGTTTCTCTTTATCTGGATTTGATTTTAAGCTTTCATACTAATTTATTATTCTTTGTGGTATTCATGAGTTTGAGGCTCCTGGTATTTATAACAGTAATCATTATTATTTATTGGCATTGTTAGGGGCATTGTATTAAGATTTTGCAAAGCAATGGAAAACACAGATAAACCCTGTAGTGAGAGAAAAAAAGAAACTTCTGCTTGTAAATTTTAGTGCATCCTTTATTTAGAATATATACTCCATCCTCAGTTTCTGGCTGCCTTTATAAACATATGAATAAGAGAGAATGTTTGATGGGAAGGTCATGTTTGCCTTTATTTTTGTCTTCTTAAATTAAATTTAAGGCTCTCCTCCAAAATATGAATTCAGGATCCTTCTTTTTCTTATTTTCTGTTTAGCTATTATTATTTTTTTTTTTGCCTGCAATAACAAAGCAATGAAAAAAGACAGCAATCCCCTTGCTCATGTGATATAATTCCACACTGAGTGTGAATACTGGCAGATCAGCAGAATGAGCCATCTGCAAGCTATAAGCTCTGTCTTTGCATGAGTAGATTTAGGATGAAAAAAAAATTGTCTGACCTGGAAGCCAAACGTTACTTGGCATGTTTACTAGAGATCCCTGTGAGGCCAGCCACTGCTTGTGCTGAATTAGTGTCCTTTATAAAATATGTCCCTCCCTCTTGCCATCATATTTTGTAGTACATGTACATAAGCACAGACACACAACTGCACACACACAGGGCTGCACGACAGGCCACTACAGAGATGCTGTACTGTGGTTTAATGAATATCAGACTTTGCAGTTAGTTTCTGCTGGATTGCTGTGCTGCTGAATAATGAATATCATACTGCAGGGTTAATCCCAAGTGGCTAATTTGCTGGTTTTAATGGGCTGGGTGTTAGTCCTGAAATGCTTGTAAATGTCTACAGTTCATGCATTGCACTGTGTAGGAACATGTACCTCTAAATCCTCACCTTACTCAGGCCAGTAACTCCCACTGAAGTCAATACAGATATTCATGGGAATAGCACAAGATGGATTTGTTCCTACAGTCTTACCCGTGCTCCAGGCTATTATCTACCAAAGTGCTGAAGTTCCACCTCAAACAGAAGAGTTATGCATGCTGCTAAGTTTTCCTTTTCATGAGTTTCTCTTCTAAGCTTGATCTGCTGGCTCTGACATCCTAGCGCACTGAATTATAGCTTACGCCTTCAACTAATGAAGTAATTGGCAAAATTCCCATTGACTTCATTCAGAGAATGATCCAGCTGAATAGTGCTGACTCTTGAGAGCTCCTGAGCCCTTGTGGAATAAATGTGAGTTGCAGAGCCACAGGATTTACAAAGATTTGGCCCTGGATTATAGATCATTTGGGGCAGGTGGAGTCTATCTTTTCAAATGGTTTGTGAGGTGCCATTTCCACCTAAAGTACTCTAGTAATGATTAAGAGACAGTAACAGTTGTCAGATGACACAAAAAATAAAATTTACAGTGTGGGCAGGGAGGGTGGAGTAGCCATTGAGGAGACACATGTAGGAATGAATTAAAGCAATACCTTTAATAATGTCTTTTTTTTTTTTTTTTTTTTTTTTTTTGTCCCCTCTTGTTCGTCTTTTTGTCATCTTTCTCTCTTTTGCCCTGCTACATGAATTACAATCTGATCAAACCTTCCTGGTTGTTCTAGCTAAAAGCTAATGTCTGCTTAGGCTACATTCTCTGTGCTCTTATGTCTGATTTAAAAAGGAACTGCTTTGAATTGTGTTAAAATTTCCCTCATTAACCTCAAGGGCAGCAAAATAAGATCAAAACAACAAAGGGAAAAAACAAACAAACAAACAAACAAAAAAACACCCTTCCCCTGAGTTAAAAGACATAGACATTTATGTAACTTTAAATACTTTATTTTGTGATCCTTTTCCTGCAATTACAGTGAGCATTTACTGCTACCTCTTTACTCTTTTAACATAAACTAAACCAAGCTAAAGAGATTCCCTGGACTCAGGAGTGTAAGTGATGATACTCTGCTTGCACAAGAAGACAAAGAAGGTACCTAGCCATGCTGTTCAGGTGTGGTATAGCCACAGTAGGGGAGTATTGGATATTTAAATGCATGCACATATTGGCTGTGGAGAAGAGATTTTCAAAAGGAGATTTCATGATGTCAGCATGAGAGGCACTGACTCTACAATGGGAAAAGGGTAGTGTTTTGAATGCTGATACTGCTGAGCTTGATACCTGCTGATGTGCATCTGGGATATACTGGAAATGTTTGAGATGACAAAATCCTGTTTTGTTTTTTAAAGTGGGCTGTCTGACTTTCCTGTCAGACACAGTACTATGTTTGATGTATTTGTGTATATTTTCAGGGGAGAAGCTACTTCTCTAATCCACTGGTTCTTCGCAGAAACATGAAGTTTCCTTTTTTAAGAGAGTACAGAGAAGCATTGACGGATTTCTCAGTGTTTGAATTTGGCTTTGAGTTATATATGGTGTAAGGCCAAAAGATATGGGTTATCAGTCTGTAAGGGTGACTCTGAGAGTTCCTGATTCTGAAGTGTTGTTTTTCTTTCAAGAATATCTGAGATCAGGTAGGACTGGGGAGAAAGAAGCCTGGAAGATTTTAAAGAGGCAAATAGCTCCTGATCATTTCTACTCAAGATTGCCCTGCGCAGCATTGTACTTCCCTTCTTTGTCCTTTTCCCCTCCACATTTTATAAAGACTTTGAGCATTTGTCTTTAAGCTGCGTGCACTATTGGCCACTCACAGAATGGGGACTTTGCTCTGCACATGCTAGTACATAAATGACATTCATCAATGTGCTTCATGTAATTTAAATGACAGAGTACTGGACTGTGGCTCATTGTAATACAGTGGTCTTTTTTTTCTGGGGCCATGGTTTGAACAAATTTGCCAATTATTGTTCTGTTTAGGGAGTGTTAGTAGAAACATTACAACAGAGACGGGGACAACATTAAATAGCATGTCAGTCCCAAAACAGCTGTAGGTGTCTATTGCTAAGCAAGCTAAGGTCCCTATATGGGCACCTTGCTTTTATTATGAGAGTAGTGCCTCACTCATTTTTTCCTTTCCACAATGAATTAAGAATGCAGACATTTAATGCTAATAACAACCATGTCCTGTAATGCCTTTCAGCAATGGGCTTTCAAAACAGCAGGCATATTTTTAAAAATGGAAGCTAAAATCAAATATCCAAGTAGGTGCTTAACTACGTTTTTACTGGGCTGATTTCTTAAAGGGTTTGATGCTAGTTCTGAAGTTTGAGGTCAAGCACTCCTGCAGGAGAATGCAGCCACTTTAAGAGGGAAGGGCCTCAGAGTCCAAAACTTCTGGTGGTTCCCTGACTCATTGGTATCTATCGGTGCTTGAGCCAAGCATTCTTGTACCAAGAGCTGACAAAGCCCGTTAAGAAAAACTACAGGAGAGATGTTGGCTTTAGTGCAGCAGTGTGTGAAAATTGTGTGAAATTTGTTGTTGTTTGTTTGTTTGTTTGTTTGTTTTCTGAATTAATAAAGTGAGCCAGACGTAAAAGCCTGAAAAATGTTTTGGCATGATTTTAGTCCTTCCTGGGTTGGGGAAACAAGTCAGCCTTACAGGCAGCTGACTCTTTAATCACATACTTAGTATCTGGGATAAAAGTATTCCAAGGTGGCTGAGTGACCTCTAGAACCTAAATCTATTTCAGAAATTGCTCAGGCATTTGGGAACCAAGGCACCCTCAGAAGTCCATCATCTTAGCCCATCTAAGGACTCAGAGTTTTAAAAGTATCTGGGTACTCAAACTTGTTTTTCAGTTTCTGGTCTGATGCCATTTTGCAACTCAGACTTTGGTGTGTGCATTACACTGTTGCATTTGAAAACATTAACCTTGATTTTCTGTGCCCAAAGATCACAGGTATTCAAGCCCTTTAAAGATCTTTCAAAGTTCATAACTATGGATTTAACTATTTGGATGTAGGCTTCCCTCTCCAAACTTAGCTCAAAATATGAACATAATGAATGAAAGCAAAATATTTTATTTCTCCATTCAGTCAACTCTACTGAAGCACAAATCCAGATCAGGTCTGCAAAAAAATAACAAGCTCCCTTCTTCAGCTTATCCCACTATTATTGAGAAAGTCTCTTTCAAATTCTCTGAGACTGCTTGGTGATCTGCAAACCTCTGAGATACTTTGAGCTTTCAGGAATGTGGGCTGTGTAATCACCAGAAAAACAGGAAAAGTTGAATGAGGAAAACCGAGAGGGTGAATAATGTAACAGTGTGCTATAGCCCCTAAGCTGCTAACCCTGATACCTGTAATTATTTTTCCTTTACAAATCATTCTCTCACAAGAAAATGAGAGGTTATTGAATGCAGTTAACCAACTTAGCCAAGACTGAAGCTTGATACCACAAGAGAAAGCAGGTTGAGATTACAACTACAAAATTTGTTCTTGTTCTAGCTTTAGGAGCAGGGCTTGTTTCAAGGCTGTGGAGTGGTGGCAGCTGTCTAGTGTTTTGATGAAAAGTAACCACATTTCTACTTTCGCCTTTCTTCAGCTGAATTTAAAAGTCTGAAAAACTATAAGAGGTAATAGTTTTCATATAGATAGATAGATAGATAGATAGATGGGACTTAAAATGGTGATGCATCCATGTATGCCACTTCAAAATATGCAAAGGGCCCTGTGTTCAAAATCCAGCTAAATTACACACACACACACACACCAAAAAAAAAAGGGAGGTCTTTGTGTTCTTTAAAACCTGGAGTTCAGTATTTTTATTTATGATCTAATTGAGAAATACAAATCACTCATACAAATTTTTTGGTTTGTAACTTAAAACTTTTCCTATTTACCAGAAAGTGCTGGAAATTATTATTATTTTTTTTTAATAAAAACACTAGAAAAAGTGGAAAATTATGTGAAATCCATAGTAAGAGCCCTTGTCATAGGGTTTCTTTTTGGCAAGTGCAATAAAGCTATGTGCTAGAGGAACTCTCTAATGAGATAAAAGAAAACTGAAATGACAAAGCATGTAGTGCCACCACAGAAATTTGGAGCATGTGTTTAAAAAGGGGAATTTCTCTGGACTAGTTTTGTGACTTCAAAGCCAGGGGCTCATTTAGTCACAGGACTAAATGAGTGCAGAAAATCTAATGCACTAGTAGCTCTCTGTTTTTTAGATTTCTTTAGTTTGCATTTCCATTTGGAATTGTTTGAAAGCATGAAACGGAAAATCACATTGCAAAAAACATGTCTTCTGTGACTAGTACTTGTAAGAAAATGAGACGTGTTCTGACCACAGCTTCAAACAGTTAATGTGTGTGGCAGGGAAGAGGGGAGAAGGAAGCAGACAGGCTGCTACTGATTCAAACAGAGCATAAAATTCCAGCACAATTAAGAAAGCGCAGGAGAGGTGGCAGAGAAGAAAGCTTACCGTGATGGGTGTATGGAGATGGGGCAATGTCAGGTTATCATATTGTAGTGAAGCCAGGAGAAGCTGCTGCCAGCAAAACCAAACCTAGCTTGCTCTTTGGCTGAAAACTTAAACATCAACACCCTTTAATTATGCATAAAAAAAGATATACAAAGCTAGCAGCTTTAAAGTACTGTTATTAATTGCAGCAAATGTTAGAGAAATATTGACTTCATATAACAATTATATATATATATATAACAATTCATAGTTATAGTTCTCAGGGGTTTCTTGATTAAGGACAATAAGGAGAATTTGATGTGAATATCTCATTTCACATAGCTTTCTTAGTTTGCCTAATCCAAGAAATAGGGATACGTTTTACATGTCAGATCTGCAGAAAGTGCATGTATCTGCTAGTTCCTTAGCAACCTTATGGGATATGCCTGCATCTACTCCCATAAACCCTGCATATCAGAAATCATCTCCAGTGGCTTTCCAAGGATCAGTGGATTTTGCCACAGTAATAATACTGTTCATGTGCAGTTGTAGTAAATCATTTATTTACTTACAAGGTCATTGCTGTGTTTTGGGTTTTTTTGAAGTATGTCACTAGGGAAATAATATGTAAACACATTTCATTGAGATCCCTCTATATGAATGAAGACTACTGTAAACATATATGGGTTTTTAATAACTGGAAACAAATAATGCTCTCAGTTGTGCTCATCATAGCCCTGCTTCTCTTTACTCTCTGCTTTTCAGCTACAACTAGTAGTTAAAATTAGCAGAAAATTCTGGAAAGTAAGATTTGAGAACGATATTTCTTCATGGTTTGTACACTTTCCTCTTCAAAAAGAGATCTTTACATTTCAGTTATCCTTACTGTATGTGTGCCTTACGTTTATCACTGTGATATAATTTATGGGCCACCTGAACTTTATCAAACAACACTGTGTGAAGGTTTTACTCGGATGGGCAGCCGAGTTCCACCACAGCTGCTCTCTCCCTTCCCCTCCTCAACGATGAAGGGGGAGAAAATACAATACAAAGGGCTCAAGGGTTGACATAAGGGAGATTGCTCAACAATTATTGTAATGGGCAAAACAGACTCGGAATAGGGAGATAGTAAGATGTATTGCCTATTACAAACAAGCTAGAGAAGTGAGAAACAAAGGAAAGAAACCAAAAACATCCTCCCCCCATCCACCCTCTTCCACCTCCTCCCACTGAGAGGCATGGGGGAATGGGGGTTGTGGTCAGTCTATAGAACTTTGTCTCTGCTGCTCCTCAGTCACTCTCTTCCCCTACTCTGTGTGGCATCCCTCCCACGGGATGTAGTCCTTGCCGAACTGATCTGGCATGGGCTTCCCACAGGCAGCAGCTCATCAAGAACTGCTCCCACATGGGTCCGTACCACGGGGTCCATCCCCCAGGAACAAACTGCTCCATCACGGGTCTCCCCATGGGCGGTAGCTCCCCCCAGACCCCCTGTTCCTGCATGGGCTCCTCTCCACGGGCTGCAGCTCTGGCCTGGGGTCTGCTCCTGCTGGGGCTGTACTGGGTCTGGCTGGAATGTTAACTTTCCCGGCAGCAGCCCATACAGTGCCGTACTCTGTACTTGTAGCTGGAACAGCAGTGTTATCACACCAGTGTTGTGTCTACTGCTGAGCAGCAGTGGCACAGCATTGGGCCTTTCTCTAACCCTCCTAGGGGGTGGGCAAAAAAGTGAGGAGAGAAACATCACTAGGGCAGCTGACCTAAACCAATCAAAGGGATATTCCATACCATGTGGTGTCACACTCAGCAATAAAAGGTGGAAACAGGAAGAAGAGGGGAGGGGTGGGCTCTCGTTGAGAAGATGTCGGTCCTCCTCTCGAACACCGGCTGAGTGCGTTGAGGCCTTGCTTCAAGGACGTGGTCAATCATCGCTCATTTGTGGGAAGTAGAGAGTAATTTCTTTCCTCTGCTCTTCCATATAGCTTTCATTTATTTTGTTTGTTTGTTTTCCTCCCTTTTTCCCCTTTCCCTTTTATTTCACCTTAGTTAAATTGTTTAGTTCATGGTAGTCTTTATTTAATTATTATAATTATTTCCCTTTAATTAAATTATCCTTATCTCAACCCGTGAGTTGTTCTTTGCTTTACTTCTCCCCCTCCTCATCTAAAGGAGGGGGAGTGAGAGAGCGGTTGTGGGGTTTAGCTGCCCAGCACGGTAAAACCACCACAGGGGCTCTCCATGGGCCACAGCCTCCTCCAAGGCACATGCACCTGCTCCACCAGGGGCTCCTCCACAGGCTACAGTGTAGAGATCTGCTCTGCTGTGGTATTCCATGAGCTGCAGGGGGACATCCTGCTTCACCATGGTCCTCACCACAGGCTACAGGGGACTTCTGCTCTGGCTCTTGGAGCACCTCTCCCCTTCTTTCTTCACTGACCTTGGTGCCTGCAAGGCTGTTTCTCACTCCTCTCACTCTCCCAGCTGCTGTGTAGCAGCAGCTTTTTATTATTATTATTATTTTATTATTTTTTTTTTCTCTTTTCCCTTTCTTAAATATGCTCTCACAGAGGTGCAAACAATATCATTTATTGGCTCAGCTCTGGTAAGCAGCAGGGCCCTTATCTAACATGGGACAGCTTCTGGATTCTTCTTGCAGAAGCCATCCCCATGGCCCCCCACTACCAAAACCTTGCCAAGTAAACCCACTACACCCTGTACTTTGCTAAATTGCATATGACATGAGGCAAAGGACAGCTCATGTGAGTAACTTTACTCATGCAAGTAGTGGATACTAGCTGGAACAGGGATTAAATGTTCTTTCTTGAAGTATAGTTTTTACAATTAAAACTGTTCAAAATTTTCCCTGCAATCAGAAATGTATGGGTCTGATCCAGAGGCACACATAGAGCATATTATCATCTTCACTGCCTAGCTGAAGGACTTCTACCCAGCTGACTCCTGCATTTATGCCTTATAAATGGTGTTTGGACATGAAGTGCATTTGGTATTGTTACATATGTATGGAATGCATTTTTGGGAGTAGGACCTCCATGAATGAACTTTCTTCTACTGATGTTGATGGAGTTAAGCCTGTTTCTGGGAAGTGAAACTCTCTTCTATTTATGTTACTAAACAGCTGGAAAAATCCTGTCTTTTAAAGCCATTGAAGACTTTATTATTGCCTTCATGGAGTTAAATTCACATAAAATGTTTTTTGTCTATTAAGGATGAGAAGATGTACGTATTTCTGTTCAGTTTTATCTTACAAGCTAATGGCAGATCAGAGCTATATAAGGTACATTAAAGTGTGTTAAGATCTAGGAAGACTATGCAAAAAACAGATAAGTCAGATGTATAAATAACTGTGTAAATAAACATAGAGACTGTAGAGAAAAATATAATGCATATATTCTAGTATACAGAATGTATGTGTCAATATATATGTATCGGTTCATATAGTTACACAAAATATTTGCATAGAAATACATATAATTTATCTAATGTTTGATGTGATGAATGCTCTAGCTGTCCTTTCATACATTTATGTATTAACAGTTTAAATGTATTATCTCTTTGCTTCTTACAAATTGAATAGCATGTTTATTAGCAGGTAAATATAATCAGTTATAGCTTACCTTTTGTGTGTGTCAGTTCTTGTACAAAATAATGAACAATTTAGTCCAGGGTTGCCTAGTTTCTTGACCCTATAGGTGGCATTTAAAAACTTCTAGTTGGCTAGGGTCACAAGACATGTGCCTAAGAGGAAAGCAATCCCCTGATGAAGTTTATAAACAAGAGATGACAAAGCTTTCTGAGAGAGCTATGATTTCCTTATGTGGTGATACTGGGCTGAGCATGAAGCTGAATCCCAAGGCAACCCGATCATCGCAGCTCCTGACAGTTCACTTCAACCAGAGTTGTGCTGCTGTTGATCCTATCCACCACCTAAACACCTGCTTGATCACTTTCAATATAGAAATTGCTTCAAAGGATTAATCTTCTCAAAAGAAATGAAGGCACAAATAACTAGTATGGATAGGCTTGGGCAGCAAAGGACAAATATGAAGCATGTAAGAGTTTTCATGTGCGCGTGGTGGGGGCCACTCTCCCTTGTGGCATTCCTTTCCCTTGCACAGCCACTTAAGGCTTCTTGGCCAGGTGAGAGTCCTTCGAATCTGGTGTTGTGCTGACTGGCTCTACACTGACTTCTTTGGGATGTTTGCACCGTGCAATGATGTGGTACAGAGGTGATGAAATTGTTTCTGCCCTGAGCTGCAATGTCCACACTGCTCATTACAGAGTTTGAGATACTGGCTTGGCTTCCAGCAACAGTATATTGCATTAGTGTCATTCCACGATCAAGCTGTCTACAGTTCTCCTTCATATCTGATATCTGTTCCATATATTTTCTGTCACAGATTTGGTCTTTGTTATTCACGTATGTTTCTGATTTCTGATCACATGTTAAATGCCTCAAAAATTTAAAAAAGTTCCAGACAGTAACAAGAAAGAACCTTTTAGTCAGTAGCAAGAACTTTCAAAATACGCTTTAGTACTATTGTCATATACAGAAAGTGAGAGTAACTGTAAGTTTTTAGGTATAAGAACATATTTTCTTGCTCTTAGCCTACTGGGCACAGCTGACTCCTGCCCCACGATTGACTCTCATCTCAGGTTCTACTGTAGAACAAATAATAGCAGCAATAAAAACAACATCTTATTACTATATATGGATTTACTGATGTTCTGGAATATAATGGGATCAAAATACAACTCTTTTCCCAATGGCAAATTTGGGGCAGCTGTTATTCTACTGTCAATGTCAAAGCACCAAATAAAGGAAATGGTGACTGGGACAATACCTTGCAAAACCTGAGCTCTGCAACAGCACTCAGGAAAGCGTACAAGTTATCCAGAAATGTGGTTGGCAGTACTAATACTGTATGTAGACTGTTTGAATTAGAGCTTCTCCTGACTGTATTTTGAGATATTTTTGCCTTCCGCATTCTGACCAGAAAAGTATCTTATTAAGAACTTACTGTTACTAGTGAGTCACTGGAGATCACTGCCTCCAAGAGTCATGTGGTTTCAGGATATATATGCTCAGAAATGGGTTTCAGCTGAGTGAAACCTGCGTGCTCTCACAGAAATCAACCACAGTCTTGTGCTGCTGCATCAGAGGAATTGATATCAGATTGACTGACCAGCTTTGCCCTGAGTAGGGGTAATCATCTGCTTCTTAAACTTCCATCCAGTACTTTGGCAAGCAGAAAGCCTGCCTAGTGCCAAATCTGTAATTACTTTACTAACAGTAATGACACGTATGCCTGTGCTGCACAATCCTATTTTGTTGCTTCTGTTGCTGTCTATGAACAAGTCAGTACTTCAGTTAATAGGGACCTCATCCCTGCATCTGGCTCTCAGCAGGGTGAGCTTTAACCTAGGCTTTGAATAGCTTTGTAAAGAGGAAGGGGAAAAATACATGTTCATCAAAGCTGTAAAAGGGAAAAACACATGAGCGGGTACTGACTTTGTAGGTACTGCAGAAAAAGGAACAGTGTGTGCTGTCTCAAGGATAATGAAGGCCACATTGGTGTAGTGGGCTCTGCACATACCTGGGTACCACTGAGAGGTGGAAGCCATCCTTGTTGTGAAAAGCTGCCACAGTGTCTCAATACACTCTTAATAAATATAGATTCTGTGACATGACATGGTAATCATCTGCCCATAAGGATCTGGCTTCCATTACCATGTTTACAACTCCATTTGATTTGATTCACTTCTTTTCTATTCTACTGATCTTTACCAATGGAACACTTAATAAATAGATTAAATGCCTGAAACTTAAAAAGAGATTATTATTTTTTTGCTTTCTTATGGGGAGAGAATAGTGTATGCACTATGTTACTTTATCTTAAGAAACTTACATTTTTATTTTATTTTATTTTATTTTATTTTATTTTATTTTATTTTATTTTACTTTTTGTGTCCTACTTTTTAAAAACATGGATGGAATTCATTCATGATCTCCAGACAGAGGATACTTGAAAGAGGACTCCTACTTTTCTGCATGCTTGATTATGATGTTATTGCGATTAAAATAACTCCTTGATAATCCAGTTGAGCTCACTACTTTGTCCTAATTTCCTGATAGGTTTGATTCATTGTTTGTACATTTGTATATACATCTATTTAGACAAATACATGCATGTATAATGAATCAAGGTAGCTAAAATATTCATTCTTACGTAGGAAAAGGGTCAGTGATCTGTAGGTGCCATGTCTAATTTATTTAAAATTCACTCTGTATTTATCTAGGATATTTTCTCATCTGCTTTATTCAGTAGGATACTCATCTTTAAATGACCAAGCAGGGAATATGTCCTTTTTTTCTAAAACTTTTTTTTTCCCCTTCTGTGTGGCAGCAGCTGCCTGCCATGTTATTGTTTTTTTGTAGCTAGCAGGCTTTTTGGGTGAATGCCAATGATTTCATGTGGGGAATGGGACAATTTGCATCTGAATGGTGAATGGCAAGGCTGGGCGTGGGTATACCACACCAGGTGAGGTAGAACAGCCGCTTCCAGCTCACCTGGAGTAATTAATTCAATAAAAAGTTAATTACAATGAAAGGGAAAAACAAACTTCCATATAACAGATGGCAAATTTTTGGTGTCATGGAAACTAAAAGGATTTTTTTTTTTTCAGAAAAAGTTTTTTATTTTTTTATTTTTTTATGGTGTGCCCTAGATGGTATACAAAATTCTCTCCTCTTGGTATATACTTAAGCGATTGCATATGTTGTTTCAGCATACTGGCTCTGCTGTGCTTTTGGGTACATATTTTCTCCAGTTTCAGATATTTGCAAGTTTTTAATCCTAATACTTTTTATCAACGTGTAGTTTGCCTGGCAGTTTATGTTTGTGGCTTGGCTCCTTAAGGAGCTCCAAGTCCTCTGCATCCATCAATCACTCCTGTAGATACTGTTGACCTTGGGAGTCGGGACATCAACCAAATTGCAGAGAGGAACAAATGCATTATAAAAACTGAGGCTGGGTAGCGGAGAATCACCATGTCAGGTCCTCTACCCAGAAAAAACTGCTCAAATTTTCTGAAATGATAAATGCAAATGAACATTCAGTATAGCTTATCATGGAGGGATCCTGACTTTAAAAAAATGTTACCTGTGCACTTAACTTTATCCACAACGAGGCCTTCACCTCTGTTGCTTCTATAGTTCTTCAGTGCTCTGTATCAACTGTTGCAATTGGTCTGTGATTTAAAGTTTTAAAAAATTAGAATACTGACTGAAAAAAAAAAATGACTGAAAAAAAAATCTATCTCTAGGGAAAAAAAATCCTATTCAATCTTAGAGCATTTTTTATTATTCTCCTTTCACTGACTTGAGTAGGCAGTTAGATTTTTCTTCATAAAGCCTGATGGTATCAGACTAAACAAAAATATGTTGTTGAGTGGGCAGAAGAAGAAAACCACTGCTGCACTTAGTGATGGGTCTGATCCCACATCACTTTCCATTGAGCCAATGTACACAGAACGTTTGATCAAAGTTGAAGGCTCCAAACTGGAAGAAATCTATCCAAAATATTGCTAAAATGTACATAATTTTCAGGAGTGTCCCCCTGATAGTAGGCTTAGGAAATCCTGGACCTAATGTTGTCAGTAGCCAGACTAAGTCACCTCAGGCGTGAAAGGGAAAAAGAAAGGGGAGGGTATAATTTGTTCTATAAGACAGCAACTTCCCCACACATTCCCACCCCATCTGCAGGTAATTAAAAGTTGCCAGTGTAGTTTATCACACAGATAGTGCAGACAGACTGTTATTGACTCCTGTGGGTGTACACCTGTAGTGATACCCTGTGGTGCCAGGGCACCACAGAACTGGGTGGCAGTGCTGGTAGGGTGCAGCTCAGGCATATTTACCACCCCCCTGGGGATCTCTGTTGCTCCTGCCTTGTGGGGATCCAAGACTCACTGATGGCATGGGGACCCAGTACCAGCATTCAGATGCGATGCTCTGCACGCCAAGAAATAGCAAATGTGGGTAGACACATTTCAAAGCAAAAACACATGTTGTAGCTTCACTGAAAAATGTATGTTAAATGATTTTGATATGAATATCTTACTGCTATATACAATGAGAAAAGTGATGATCTGAGTTGTGTTCTCTCTAATGCACATCTTCTGTTTTCCACGGAAGATGGGCCAGTGAGAAAACTTCATATAGTGGTTATTCCTTTTATATGTTCCATAGCCAACCTTTCTGTTTGCTACTGTTTTGTATTAAATTTAGTGTACATGGCTTGTTTTTCTTCTGGAGCAAATAAATCTGCCAGTATTTTAACTTGAACTTGTTTTGTATGCCTCAATAACTTTCCATAAGCCCCTGTGTTTGAGATTATATGTGGAAGTTCACTTCATAATTATGGGTGGAGCAGTAGGGCTCTTCATTATTTAAGTTACTTGATGGGTTGGGACTGAATCAAGGTTGTGTAATGGAGGAGACAGTTGTCTGGGGAACCCTTGCTCCATAGCTTGTCTGATAGGTCTGAAGGATGCAGGTGGAAAACATTATTCTCATGGTAAAAACACTTAAACTTTGCCTGGATCGTGGGGGTTTCTTCTCTACTCTTACTACCAGATTTTCTTATGACCTCAGGCAAGTTGTTTTTTGGGGATGATTTCTGATCATGGTGTCTTTTTTCTTTTGTCTACCCAAGAGTAGAGGTCAGGAAGAAGCATGTTGTGCTTAGACATGTATGTAAATGGCAGTACTCTGCACTTGAAAAGATCTGTAAAAAACAGTGGCATTTCAGACTGGGTATCTGGAATGAGGTTACACTTTTGATTTCAATCTTACTGTGTCCCACTTCCTCATTTGTAAAATGGAGATAATCAATTGCTATCACACCAGGATGCTGTGAAAATAAATACATCGATACCTGTAAAGCACTGGGGTACAATAATGATGAAGGTACCGGAAAGACTGTGAAGAAATCATTTGAAGATCTAGATAGGGTGCCAACCATAGAGTTGTGGACCACACACTGAGGAGAAACAGCATTGCAAAGTCACTCGTTAAATGCGCACCATCCAGTCTGCTCTGGATAAGGTGAAATTCACTTGATAATAATAGTCTGTAATTACTTGCATGCTGTTGTAATACATATAAATAGTGTGGCTGAATTAGATCTGTGGAGACAATCTGAACTTCCTAATTTCTGAATGCTTGATTTTGCAACCCATGTAATACTATTCTGGCACAGGGAGAGGGATGGAGATAGGGGTGTTTGTAATAAAATGTAGATTCATATAATCGTATGAACAGCTTTTAGCCTCTGCTTGTTCCCTCTGCAATACTCATAGGATTTTAAGTGGATGGAACAAGGAGAAAATAGCCTCTTGGTCATCTAAAATACTGCAAAAGGGAATGAAATTATACCCGGATCCTACATTTTTAATATGATAAGAACACATTTTAGAAACACCCCCAGGATCCCTTGAACAGTATCATTAGACATTTGATGTGAGCTATTATATTTATTTTATTATGAATAATCATTTGTGTTACAGAACTACCTTGAGGCACTGACCAAAAGCCAGTCTCTATTCAGCAGGGCACCATGCAGGTATACAATAGAGGACAATCCTTACTTCAAAGAACCTTTGAACTAAATAATACATATTTTGGGTTGGTAGAAAGGCAATTGCTCAAATGGCTGTCACAGCCCTGTTCCTTGCAGATAATGAGGTGACAAATTCAGTGCATGTATCTACACAGCACAATGCAGCGATGTGCAGCCCTGCTGCACTAGCTTGAACCCTCGAAAAACCACAGTGGTGTGGGACTTAGCCAGAGTTAATGTCTTTGGCTTCCTAGATCCATCTCAGCTGTGTAAGCAAAAGCAAGAAGGGGCATTCTAGAGGCACCAGGCACAAGGAAGGGAAAACAGGAGAGCCAGGATGGATTACTGTATTAGCCTGTGGGATGTGTTGGGAAGAGCGAAGAAAATAACACTTGCTACAGGGATGGTGATCTTGGTGTCCTGAAAACCCCATGCATGCTGATTCTGCCTTCAGTGGTGGTGGCAGCAGCAGCCTGGGTTTCTGGAGACTGGGCATACAGGCTAAATAGGCAGCCACTGGGCTGGTTCCAGCAGCCTTCTGCCTTAGACAGCTATGTGCTGCAGCAGGGCTAGCAGGAAGCTTGTTTTTGATATTTGAACTAGGTTTTCCAGCACTGGTTTTTCTCCAGGTAACTCTGCAGAGCACTGTATCGTGCCACAACTGAGATACCAGCTGCACCTCAGCATCCCTAGCCAACTTCTTTCACCTGCATAGTTCTGCTCAGTAAAACCTGCCTTGTGGCCCTCTTCATTCAAAAGGGGCAGTTTCGGGGTAAGTATTTGCTATAGTGGGGATTTTACAGGCTGAAGATGCCTCCCACAGCCATAGTTTAGGTATACAGTCCTTTGTTTCTGTTCTGTTTTTATTAAGCTGCTTTACCAAGCAATCTTATCATTGTTCATGAAACTTCAACTGTAATGCATTTGTTTCTGCTTAAATGCTTTTTTTTTTTTTTTTTTTTTCAAAATGCCACTTTTTTCTGCTGCTTGAAATTATATTTAACAGTATCCAAGTTAAATTTATGCACACACATTTAAAGAAGTAGCCCTGGATATAATGCATTTTTAACCATGTGAAATATATTAGTAATGGTACTTACAGAAAGAAAAGAAAAATGATTTTGGCTTGCATTAGTTCCATCTTTGCAGTATGAAGATAAGTAGCATACCTTTGACAGTATAACTACATTTGGTTTGCCTCAAAGCTAACAGTCAGCCAGCATAGTGCACAACAGCTACAACAGGTGTCTTGTGTAAGAGTTGCTGTTCTAGCAGAAGCTCCGCATGCTCTTCAGCATATCATCTCCCATGGCTCCTAGTGGTTTATGTGGAAGTAGGAGGAACATATTATGAACAACACACTGCCTGTAACACCTGAGGAGCGGGGTATATGTGTTATTAATGGAAGCCATGAAATGAAGGGTGAGGAGAATATTAAAATAATGACCTGACCTGGGCCTGGTCCCTCTACAGGGTTGTCTGAGGGAGAGAGAGTATGCTTATTTGTTCACTTTTTTTTTCCTCTTAACATATGTTTTTTTGTTGTTGTTGTTGTTTGTTTGTTTTTTTGTGTTTTTTTTTTTTTTTTTTTTTCTTAGATAGAGGGTCATAAAAGCGATGGCAATGAGAATGGATGCGGTAGCCTCTGAAACTTATTAAATGCAAACCAACTAACAATCAGGTGTGGGGCTGGCAGACTTCTTAGCAAAAAAATAAACAAGCTATTGTTTTCAGTTTTTCCTACTGGGTTAAAACAATTTAGTAATACAGATAGCAAAACGATCTGGATGATGCTTTGCATGGTGCTTTAGGGCCAGCGGTAGGGCTGGTTATCTACCTAGCTGTGGGGGACCCAGCCCCACTTGTTCAGGTGTGGCAGGTTGCAGTCCCCCTGTGCTCAGCTGCATCTCGCTGTTCAGGGGACACCAGGGATGTCTGACAGCAGAGGGTTTGGGAGGCTTTGGGGGTGAGACAGGAGGCTTGGGGGCCATTTCCTGCTTCTCTGCAAGGCCTCAGGCATGTTGCTTTAGATCAGACTGAAGTGCAGACTGTCTGCTCATGCAGTCTCTAAACTCCATGGGTGCTTTACTTCATCTTAACTATCTCCAGATGCTGACAGGTCAGGCTTTGCTCATTGTTAGAAATGCCTTGGTCTTCCTGGCCAGTCCACACCTAACTGCTAGGAAGTCAGGAGTTGTGTGTTTTGCTTGGGAAGTTCTTCCAGGAGTCAGCTTGATAACTGTTGGGGAAACAAATTCGGGATCAGGTCCTGGGAGCAGGATCCACAGCTCAGAACTGTCCTTCCTCACCTAATAGCCTCAGGTGGGGCTATAGAGCCACAGAGATGGAGGTTGTTGTTGGCCTGAGGGTCCTCAAATGCGTTTTTGTGGAGTGGTGAGAGAAGGGAAAGAGCAGAAGGACGGTTTACTGCCTAATAGGAGACATCTGACTTAGCTCTGAGTTATGCCTCAATGAGATACCTGTTACATATCCAAACCTGCCTAAGGAAACTCTCCTGAGTGCTACCAAGCACCGGGCCATGAGCCCAGGTGACTCAATAGAATTGCACTTGTCCATGGGTCCAGGCTTCCACAAAATAGGTGTAGAAGGACCACACCATGGGCTCTCTTGGCTCTTTTCTGGGGCCCAATGCTTATTTTACCTATTTCAGTTCACAGTTAATTCAATTTGGATGACTCTGTGTGTCCCTCTACTAAGGCAGTCTTAGGATAATAAATACAGTTGGGATTGTAAAGCACATGGGTACTCTGGAAAGAAGAAGTAGAGAATGGGGATACTGCAGACAGAGCCACGCATTTCTGGCCTTTTATGTCAGAAAATACTACTTCCACCTAACATGAGACAATGTAGTTCTCCATGCAGATATTTTCCCCTGCAAAAATGTAAAGTCATAGAAACAGTCATCAAAAATATATGGTCCAGACGGAGGTGAAATTCTTGCCATTGACAGACAGGAGCAACTCTAAATGTCTGAGGAGAGGAGTGAATTGAGATCCAGACTTTCCTCTGAAATATTTCTTGTATGGGAGAGTCTTTTCTAAATCCACAGAGCTCAATTTGTCACTCTTTCAAAGAGAAGAAGCTGGATTCCAGCATATTTTATCAATAAAAGATCATATGTAGTCAGCGATATTTTTTTTTATTGCTTTACATCATCTCTGGGGAAAGTATTTACCTCAAGAACTATTTTGCCAGATGATGAGTAGTACTTGTACTTATTTTGGTTGCGTCCAAGCTGTAACTTTGCCTCATTTGCATCTACCCACTAAATGGTTTAATTAATTTTGCATTGTGCTTACTGACTAGTTTTAATTAGCAGTTAAATCAGTTCAGTTAACGAAAAAATGTAGGTGTTTACATGAATGCAAATCATGATGGGTTCTCAGGGCTTGATTCAAAAAACAGTTCCACACCATTGATGCTGAATTTCTGCAGGCTTTATTCAGGAATTGCATGCTTCTTCTCCCCCAACAACAAAGTGTAGGGCTTCATGATTCATTAACTGGCCAACGTGTTCTTTTTGTATTTCCTTCCTTACTGGTGTGGGCAGATAAGATGGGGCTTCCATGCTTCCTTCTTAGGGCATGCACTCGATACTCATTCAAGAAAGGAGAAGAAAGAGTGTCTTTGGTTTACTGTGTGCGGCTGTGTCTCCCTCCAGTGTCCAATTCCAGCCATTATTACTGCTTGCGCTATTTTTAGCTAACACACCCCCTCACCCCCAAATCACAGGCTGGATGTTTGCTGGGTTTTATGAGGAGCAATTTCTGCATTCCACTGGCAGCCTAGCTCTGGTAATATGGGCACAATTCTGTGAACATGATGAGTGTTTTTACATCCTTTGTCATTGGTCTTGTGTGTGCTGAATGGAATTTATCTTGGAGAAGCTCTGCTTCTGGTGATGTTTAGACAGATACTAGTAGTTGTTATTGATTTCTTTCGAATGAGAGGTGCAGAACAAATCAAGAACACTATGACCTTGCCTCCCCACAGATGCTTGTACAAGTCACGGGGAAATCTTCTGATCATTGATATAAAAGCTGTCATTTGCCTGTGCTTAAACATCTATGTTTGCCCTGTCTCTTGTGTGTCATTATGTTGAGCTCTTCCCCACAGGGAGCAATAAAGTCTCTGTGCTGCATCGAGTTTTGAAAGCAAGTTACAATAGATGAGGATAAATTTGTCCTGAGACTAGTTACCTTACTCAGCTTTCCCAATAACCTTACCCAAAAGAGAAGATCAGAGACAAGAAGGTAATTGGTGAGATCATCAAGAAATGACTTCATAAACCCAGACCTTTCATTTGAAGGAAGCTGGCACCCTGCCCTCCTAGAAGAAGGTGTTATTCCACTAGTAACTATAGATCAAAGTCAACAGGGGTAATTATTTGAGGAGTTAAGTAGGTAATCAGTTTGGGAAACAAAATAGAGGGGAAAAAAAATCAGTTCTTGGAGCCTAAAGAAAAATTAGCTGGAATGCGTGCTGTCTGTACTTTTGTTCTAAAATTAAATTTAATTTCATAAATGTAATTTCATAAGCTATTCATCAGATGTCTCATTGAGGGACTCTGTGCCAAATGCATGTGACACAACTCTCTTCCCAAGCCTCAGAAGGGGAATAACTCTTGCATGTTGTTCCTTGTGTTTTACCTATCCTATGGAGTTGGAGCCTAATCCCATCCTCATTTGTGGGCACTCTGCCTACGAATCCAAAACTGACAAGATTAGACATTTTTGTTAATGATTCCAGTCCCCAGTGCCACTGCCCATCTGACATTGTTTTGTAGTGCTGACACTCACAAAAGACATGGAAATAAAATGAGGTCATATCAAAAGAAAACCTGTTTCTGTGCAATTTTGAGAAAATGTGTCTTTCTTGTCACATAAACCTGGCAACATAGCTGTGTTTGGGATGAAGGTGAGTGCTCTACCAACCGGTGGGATCCCCTGCTGATATGTTCTCCTCATGCTGTTTCTTCCTTTAATACCATTCTGTTGTGTGTTCCTCTACATCAGGCATTTATGTTCATCAACAGGTATCATAAAGTAGCAATGCCTGCCCAGTGCAGCACCCGCTGCTCTTGCAGTCCATTTCACACTGGTCTCAAAGCATCAAGAGAGACAAAAGTCACAGAAAAGGAAGTTGTAGAAAAGGCAAATTCATGTTTCAGCCAAAAATTAAGACCAGAGCTTAAGCAACCTAAAATTGGTCTCAGTTGATTTCAGTGGTCTGACAGAGGAAATATAGCCCATTACCTTTTAATTTTCTACTCATTTACTGTTTGTTTCTGTAACTGTTGATTCAAGTGTCATGTGAACATATGAGGGGAAATGTCGTCTCTTTATCTCTCCAGAGTATAAATAGATGCCTTTTGGAGCTGTTACTTTTTCAATCTGGATTTCACGTAGGGATTTGTAAAGAGCCTTGTATTGCATAGTTGCATCTCCAAGCGGAAATGTATCACCTGGTACTTGGATTTTTTTGGTGTTACAATGCAAGCTTGTTGTCTAGACTATATCACATGAGGGCACTGCATAGCATCATTTACAATGATGCAGGAAGTTGAAAAGAAAGGCTCAATCAACTTCCAAAGCTAGCAGAGCTTTAATAGGCCAGCCTTTCATTAAGTGAATTCCTAAATGTTGACCAAATTCTTTCAGATGTAGGCAGCTAATAGTTCAGGATGCATGTGATGCACTTGTCATTATGCAGACATTGATAAAAATCCTTGAAGCTGCTTTTTTCCCCCCAGAAAGTTCACATGAGTGGGGGTGGGGTAGGGGGAAGACTTCTCTTCAGTGGTTTCTTTCATGTCACAAGAAGGAGGGTCATGTGTTTTAGTTTAACTGATACATTCCAATAAAATGATTTTCAAAGGGACAGGACAAATAATGGGCATTTTACATATGGTAGCTGGTGCACATCAGATGGAGCTAATTTTCTCATACACAATATATTTGTTATTTTGCAAGCTGGTTATAATTCGTTTAAAGTCTTTTTTTTTTTTTTTTTTTTTTTTTTTTAATCTTACCTAATAAACCAATATAATGGCCTAGTGAAGCCTTCATGGTTGGTAAAGTTTTGATGAATGATTTTAGTCTCCATTTTCTTTAGGATATCAAAAATACACATAATTCTCCTGCACGATTTGTATTCAATTAAAAAATGAAAAAAAAAATCTGAAAAGCAAATCCTCCACATTGTTTTGTAAAGCTAGATATCAAGATAAAAGCTAGAAGAGACAAGCATTTCATTTATTTTATGCATGACATTTTAATTTGTTTACATAGTTATTTGAAAATAACTCTGTATAATGCACGTTGTTCCTGACAGAAAAATATTCTGCCACATTAAACCAGTGTACTTCAGGCTTGACATTTGCATAGGCTGATAAAGTTGTCTTTTCTGTACAGACTCACTTAAAATGAGGTTCTCCTTGCACTGTCTAGTCACTAGAGATTTTCATTAGTGTCCTGACACTTTGTCTCTCAAGTTAGTGCATTTATCACCTTCCCTGTCTTCTGAAAGGTGATATGACATCTTTGCCTCTGAACAGTGTGACAAAATGACAAACGAAGCATCCAGCTGGCCTTTGTATAGCAGGGGATTGGGAAGGAGGAGGGAAGAAGGATGCAAAAAAACCAAAAACCAACAGGAACAACAACAACAAAAAGTTTGGCATTCTGCTGCTTAATTATCAGCTAGAGAAGAGAAGCTTAACAGTCCTGCAATGGGTGGAAGGAGCTTCTCAGCATCACAGGAAACAGTATGCAATTAGAGAGGGTCAGGATGCCCAAGATCAGATTTGCTTAAGGCTAAAGAGAGATAGAGCAAGGCTATGGCAGTGTCACAGTCTGCAGCCTGGTTGTCTCCCTGCGGCAGGATGCCTTTCGTTTCAGTTTCTAATTAAACAGCCAGGCAACCAAGCGTGTCCACTCTTGGCTTACTTGTGTAAGCCATGTGTCTGCATTCATGGACTTGGAAAGCTTGGGAAGGTATTTACTAAAGCAGAGGAATAAACTACAATTATCATTATTAAAAGTTGATGGATACAATAAATAGTTGACATTAAAATAAGAAATCTGGAGTTGACTCTGTAAAAAATATCTAACTTTTTAGTTGCACTTAGGATTATAAATAAGTTCCTCAGAGGTGTACAAATATAGATGAGGCTTTCATCGCTGGTGTAATGTAAGTGCAACTGTGTCTGACTGTGGTCAGTAACAGGAGCCTAGGAATGAGGGTGGCAGTGGGGCAAGTGCAGAGATGTTGCCTCTGGAGTAGCATACCAGGCCTAAAAACCTGCCCTTCAGGGATTTCCTGAGCTGGGTATTGTATTTCTGTCTTTGTGTTTAATATGTCCCAATAGACCTTTCCTTCATGAATACATCTAATGTTGTTTTGAACTCATTTATACTTTTGACATACCAAGTCATTGGTAAGGCTATGTCTCTTGAGAACAAACACTTTCATTTTTTTCTAAAGCTGCTGGTTTCAGTTGTGGTTCCTACTTTTTATGTTATGGAAAATAATGGGTACACACATCATACATACAACTAACATAAAGGGAAAACACTGTATTCATTTTCTTCTCAACATCTATGATCTTAGGGTTGGATCATATTTTTCCATTTCAAGTGACTCTCACAGGCAGAGTGCCCTAGATTATTTAGTATCTCCACGTAAAGAAGATCTTTCATACACCTGATCATCTTTTCTGCTCTTTTCCCCACTGTTCCATCTCTTCTGCAACTCTTCTGAGGTGTGGGGGTATCTAGAAGCAGATGCAGAATTGGACACAGCAGTTATATACAGTGGCACATGGTTTTTGTATATGCATTATTTTGGACTTGTTTCTAGGGCATCCCATCTGCCATATTTTTACCCAGTCACTCAATACCATGATACCTTTCTGCAGCTGTCCACAGTCAGTTTGATGACCACAGATCATTATGTATCAACACCAATGTTAGTCACCTCATCATTCACCCCATCTTCCGAATCACTCATGACTAGGTTGAAAACTAGATGTCTCAGAATATCACCAATGGGATCCTGGTGAGTTCCATGTATTGTGGTCAGTCATACTACTGAAATACAATGCATTTTCTCTGAGAATAAAATAAAATAAAATAATTCACTATAGAGCATATAAACTGCTCATCATTGCCATAATGGTCTACTTTGCAAGTTGTTCCACTTTAAATAATTCTGCTAAATCTTTAATATTTATTCATTCTGTGTTGGCTGTAAGCTCCTTGTTCATTTCCACAGCTCCTGTCTTTTGACTGGTGGTGACAGCTTTCCTAGCAGTATGTTTGGTGTCTCCTACCCATCTGGTTCATCCAGAGCAACTCACAATTCCAGGAGGGGTACAGTGCCACTCAGTATATTTTCCTAATGCATTAATATCAGGCCATATTCCTGTTGACCAATTTCTTCTATGCCAAGCCATTCTGTTGTACATCTACCATATGTTCATTGTCTGCTATTTTGTTTTTACAGGGAAGTTCAGAATCGGGAGACTTTGGGCTTCAGACTAAACCAAGGCAAATTCCCCCAACGTATAACACTATGCAAAACTCAATGAAGATTAATTGGTTTGAGGGAGCAGAGGGTGACAGAGAGGTGATTGAAAAGAACTCAGTAAAAGACCTTCTCATTTGATAGTAAAGGAAATAATAGCATTCTGGAGTACCTATGTCTTTCCAGATTACATCATCTGGATATTTCCTAGAGACCAGTTTATGTTACAGATGCTATAGGATACTGCCCTTCCATCAGACCTATGGATATTAAAATAGATGCAAATGCAGAAAACCTTCATTTCTGGAGCACAAGCAGCAGAGACAAAATTTTTTTAGGCAATAGGCACTACAGTGTCTCAGCATTAGGGCTGGCTAATGCTTCTGCTCACTCCTGATACTTTGTACTGGTGTTTAGTATGTATTTGGCTATATCATATTTTCCCTTGTACGAGAACAGCGATTAGCTTCCTAATGGGGAGCATCATAATTTGAAGCATATTTGTTTGTGCTAAAAGACCACAGTCTCAAAGTATAATCCAAAAGATGGTTACATGATATATTATCACTGACAAGATTTAGGGAAATGTCACATGTCAGACACACAGGCCAACAGTATGTAACAGGACTGCTGCCTCTGGCAGCTTAATTCTAGCAGATTTCTAATCATGTGTGTTTCAGAATGATAAGAGGCATGCACAAATTCTTTTACAGTTTTTGAGGAGTCCTACAGACCAAAATGAAAGGCACACTTGAAATACGTTGTATTTGTGGATTTTTTTTTTGCACCAGCAGTCCTAAATTTTTCTGTGATAGACCATTTATTCTTCAGATATAACCGAACAGTTTTTGATGTAAGGTTTTCACAGATTTAACAAGTTAGGTCTCACTGTACCCTTCTTTTTTTCTTCCTTTCTGTTAACACAGTTTTGTAGCCTCACTTTTGCTCCTTTTTGCTCCTCTAATCACATTTATGCTTCTAATATTTATTCTTCTTGCCTTCATAAGCCATTGGCAGGAAATAGAGTTCTTGGGTTCTGTTGGAGGTTTCATTGTCTTTCCTTCAAGGTATTGCTAGGAAAAACAAACACTGAAAAAAATTGCTCATTTAAAACTGATGATTCATGCTACAATTTCTTCTCATTTTCTTTGTTTTGTCTCTTGATGACAAACATATACCACATATTGGGAGGGGGTCACAGAAGAAAGAGGAGAAATCCCATTCTACATTCAAGGTTGTGTGTTAGCCTTCTAAAGAGAACTGTGTAATTCCACAACTTCTTGCTCAGCCAGTCATACAAATGCTTCCAAAATAGCAGAATGCTATCTTATTTTTTTTTTTTTTTTTTTTTTAGTGTTATTTTATTTTTTAACACAGCTTTGCAAACAAGCTTGGAGGCTGCAGAGTTGCATGTAAGCTCTTAGGGCTTGGCCTGTGAGCAACCTCCTTGCCCAAACTTGCTAGCAAGCTGAATAGCTTAATTCAGCTTTCAAAGAAAGAGATACAAGCCATCATAGCATGATTATTTACTGCAAAACCTTTAGCCTGGATTCCTTCCATTCTGTGGCTTTCTGATGTGCTATATATGGGCCTGGTCATGTCCTTGTGGAGGAAAATAGAACCCAAATTTCCGCTGTGCTTGCTGACATGTGCTGCTTGTGTAAGTGAAAGCAATATCTGCAATTTGCTTAGTCTGAGGCTTAGAGCACAGGATCCACCAGCTCAAGCTACTGGTCGACCATGGTCATTATCACATTTCTGGCAGTAACTGCTAGCAGATGCTTTAGAAACAGCAAAGGCAAACAACATAATACATGTTGCCAAATGGGAAGTAGCACCAAATAGGAATGAAAATTATTTTCTGACATTTGTTTTGATCAATGTGTGTCTTGAAACAAACAATGTAATTGTCTTGTGTTTAAGAATAGTTGCATGTATGGTTTTCACGAAGGAGCTTGATATTTTTTTTCTGGAAGATAAAAATCATCAGATAATCAGAGAAACACTTAAGAAATGGAGCCTGAGATACTGTGAGTTCTTTAAAATTCACTTCAATTACTGATGAGATTTCTGTAGAAAAATATGTTTTGAATTAAAAGCTAATGTTGATTTAAAAAAAAAATAATAATTCAAAGACATTTTTCATTTTGCCACTCTAGTTTGTGATGAGAGACTGAGTTTCATCATATGTTGCCATGTGATGTATCATGAACATAGCTGTAAGTACCAGGCAAGCATGTGATCAGTTCTATTGACCTGCATGTCATAGTGCATGAATGGCTGCTCTGTTTACCATGGGTCTTCAGATCAGAGTTGGAAGCATTGCCTAATTGACCGTCTGCTTGTGCTGCTCTTTGTGGGCCCTCTGTACTCCTTGTCTCCTTGTACTCTCTCTCCCCTTAGCCCATACCCCTTCATCAGATCTTTGTTTAGGAGGGAATGAATCCAAAACTGTTGTTTGTCTCATTAACCAAACTGTCTGGGTTTCTTGGCTAGCTTCTTGTTATATGGAAGTTTTGATTAGACCACATGTATTTGGGGACTAAAATATACTAGATCTCCTGCGGGGCAGTTGAGCAACATTTTTGCCTGCAGTATATTTGGGTAGGTCTAAGGAACTGGGCCTAATCTTTCACTGTGTTGAACTGACTTGCAAAATACAAGAGTCTTGTTCTATTCATAGAATAGTTAAAATATGTTCAAAAGCACGGGCTTCAGTATCTTCATCACTCATGTACCTCAGTCTCAGTAGAACAGAATCACTTGGAAAAACACCAGGAATAATTCATATTTTGTATTCAGTACTGTTTTGTTGAATCTGTTTCCTTAGTATTTTTATTAGCCTGTTACAGCCTGTCTACCTGCTGCAGTTTCTCTACCTTGTCCTCTCTGCAGACCTTTGAACAGCAGGTGAACAGTAGTGCGGTAACAGCTTTCAGACCTGTATTCGATTGGAGGGAGTGACCTGGGGCAGAGAGGTTTGGCAACTTTTCACTATGCATAAAGTGATGATCATGGTGGTCAAACCTGTCTTTAGGGGCAGAAAAGTAATAAAGAATATGAAGGCTTTTATAGACAGATGGGAGTCTTCATGTTCCCTACACTGGTAAAATTAAATGTGCTTTTACTCATGGTTTTATGCATAAATTAATGTTTCTGTAGAAAGGTAATACATTTTATTTGATCAATATCTCCTAAAATATTGACTTTTCTTATGTTGTTCTAAATAGAAAGTATATGTAAACCATATAAACCTGATGTTGCTCGTGTTCTTAGGATTTACAGCTACAGTAGTAATGCTACCCATATGTAATGCAACACAAGGTTACATATTTTGGTAAATCAAAAACAGTAGCTCAGTACAACTGAAGTAACAGAGTTGGCTCTGTTGGTAGGGAGGAGGTGTCAGTAGATCTTTAGGGAGCTTTGCACTGTGTAGTAAACCCTGTCTACACAGTGAGCATGATGCCCACTATGTAGACATCCCTGAGAGATAACCCACCCAAAAGCACGGAGAAGGTGTTCTTCCTGTAAAAAAAAAAAAAAAAAAAAAAAAAAAAGGCACTAAACCATAAAAAATTGTTTTGTAATTCGAACTGTTTGTAGGCAGAATTGAGAAAATGGTAATGGGTAATACAGAACAATTTTGACATTTTCTCATAAATAATGCATCTGAAATTTTCATCAGTGCTCTGCCAGCTCTATGTGGAGGGGGTGGTATATCAACACAAAGAACATTGTGTACTGTTATGATAAGGCTCAGCAGGCAGAAACATGGTTTAGTGAGCTCAATTCATGGAGTCAAGATGCCTCGTTGTTTAAAAAGAAAAAGAAAAAAAAACTAATTCAAAACAACAACAACAACAACAAAAAAAGCTATATTAGGCAGATTTTTTTTTTCTTTTGCCTTAAAAACTTAATTTTGAGGCAACTTTTCCAGGATACTGGAAAACATGAAATGATTTGGCTTCTCTCTCTCTCACAAGCCTGAATAGGAAGCTACATGTGTATACTCTTTGAGGGAAGATTGCTTCTTCAGTCCTTTGTGACTATAGTGTTGTTTGTCAGTGTTATAAAATGAATACAAACTAGAGAGCAAGGTTTTTCTCAGGCTAAACTCCTGGATCCTAAGAATTCAGTGACAAAACTTCCACCAAAAATGCCTCAGGATTTTTGCTCTGAGTTTTCACCCAAGCAGAATTGTCATAGAAACTCAAGATTTGCCAGAGGACAGACTTAACATGATTCAGAGATTGTCCCTGGACTAGGAAGGTTGCTACCTCAAGCGTGTAGTTTTCTGCAGCTCTCCTGTGACTGTTTTGCACATATGGATGAAATATAACTCTTAGAATACACATCTGTGCATTTCTTACTTACCTATGACCCTGTGGGTCAAGCATTAAACGCCATATAAACTATAGCTATAAATAGAGCAGAAAGTGTCCTTGAGAGAAACACTCTTTTCCTTCACTTATTCCCAGCTGAGTGCTTGTAGGATTTGTGTTTTTCATGGATAGCTGATAGTTTTCTTGACTGAAATGGAAGGGAAAGCCATTTTTGCCCCTTTGACCTTCCTCTGTGCTGATTTCCATTCTGTGTGCTTGCGCTGATTTCACTGAAATGGTATGGACAGTTCATCACCCAGCCTCCATTAGAAGGAGGATCTGTGGATCAACCCCAATGTAACATGATGTTGGTCGGACAGAAAGTTCAGATCATAAACACACATCTGTTTTCCTGTGATCTCCCCAGCCCCCACCCCACAGCTTGCTCCGTTCATAAAAGCATGGTTTATGATTTTGCCTGTTAAAAATATGGTCTGCTTTTCTAATACACCAGTTTTACCTTCTGATTCATATGGAAAATATGTTGTGACAGTGCAATATGTACTCAAGGTTATTCTTACTGGTAGTAAAAAGCAGATTATCTCTGAAAACATATGGAATCCTGCACATATGCACGTCTCCTGCAGAACTGGGGGAGGCAAGTGAAAACAAATGCAATCAGCAAGGTAATGAGTAGCTACAAGCTGCTTTTAAACATGTGCAGCAAAGAAGAATGCAGTTGGGCCAAAGCAAAGAAAAGTTGGAAGGAAAGTCTGCCCCCCCCCTCCCCCCAAAGCACCTCAAATGACTGTTATCACAATGTACGTTGGCTCATACATGTACTTGGTATCCTGTTTCAGTTACAACTCTATTGCATGCTAGAATATGTGCATTCAAGAATATGCGACATGCAGGATTCTATGTCATATGACATAGAGGATTCCATGTCACACCCAATAATGAAATGATGAATGAGGAAAACATGGAAAGATTCAAAGTGTCAAGTCGAGTTCAGGGAATAGATGTATAATTTAAAACTCCAGTCTAGCAAACTGAGTGAGGTAGGCAAACAACCACAGACTTGCAACGTATCCCCAGTTCACTAGATGCTGAGGTGGGGGAAAATGGCTTGTGTGAAATAGTATTGAACAGCCCCCCACATCTCTTTCTAGTCATTTTTCTGGGATGAATGTCATTTGAGGTTCTTTCTGGTTTGTAGATGGAAGGTGAGATGACAAACAGCCTCGGGGCAAGTGGAGAAGGGCTCTCAGTTACATCAAAAATCCCGAGTTTTGAGAATTAGTGTTTTGAGAATCATAAGAGACAAAATAAAAATTAAAAAAATAATAATAAATAATAAAAAAAAAGTGGTGTTAATAATCCAGGAGATATACCCAGACCAGATATTTGGTGAATGGTCTCTGAAATACTCTCTGCAGAAGTACTACATGTTTTAAGAATCTCGGAGTCTATTCTGATGCTTTTAGAAGTTTTAGAAGTTGCAGATGAGTGTGAAGTCAGAAATGTTGGTAAATGTTGGTATTTCCTTTGTTATCCTTACTGCGCTAAATGAGAACAAGCAAGACTGAATGCATCAAGAGTTATTTGTAAGGCTGAGCCCGAGTTTATCTAATGGCTTCAGGACAGATCTTTCCATGGTTGTAAAAGATCAAAGAATGGGAGTTGGGAAACTAATATCTGTACCGGTATTCTCAGTTTTTTTTCAAGTAACTCTAGCAGGACTACCATGTGCCTGGGTTGACGTCACTTGTAGCATACAGTTGAATTACTGTATGCTTTTCAACAGGCTCTGAGTCAGGATAGACCCTTTTGTGACTGAACACCCTCTGCTAGAATGTACCAAGGTGCATGGAAAGCCACAGCTAATGCTGGGACTGTAACTTCCATATCTGTGATGGTTGTGTAATGGAACTGAAGGGAACCCTTGCTAAACTCTCAAGATAATGGCCCCAGGGCAAACTGCCCTACTGAGCCTTTATTTGAAACAGGGCCAGTGCTACCCTGCTATCCTCTGGGACAGCGGATCCATTAAAGTGTGTGTGGTGCTCTGCTTCTGAGACATTGGGAACAACAGAGAAGTTAATAAACAAACACAATTAAAAGGCAAATCAAGTCTCTCATGAATGCATTGTCTTCCCTCTTTGCCCAAATTCTTTACATTCCAAAATCATATTGGAAAATGGGAGGCAAATGCACAATAAATGCTGTGAGCTGCTTTTTGGGCCATGTTGTTTCCATTTCTATGGCTGTTTGAAAAGTGCATGAATGCAAAGCACTTTTAAACACTCTAAAAATCAATACAGAAGAAACAATAGAAGCACATTTATTCTTGTTTTATTCGATGCCCCTATTGCTGAGTTTTGCTTGACCAGATGTTGCAGAGTTTCAAATCTGTTCAACCGTAGCTGTTAACAAAACTGTCCTTCTTTCACCAGAATTAATATATATATATATATCTACACATTTATTTTAGAAGATGTCTTTGACTTCTCTTTTTAATGAAATAAAGATGTGATTTCTATGTTGTTAATACTAATACTCACTGAGATCTCTGAGAGTAGCCATCACAAGGCTTTTTACACACGCTTCTTGCACAGTATTTGCACAATTACTTGCAATTCTGAAAGCCCAGTTTTAACTTGGTGATACTGGTCTTGCAATTTCATTTTTTTATTATTTTTTATTTTTTAGGAACACATGTTCACAATAAGTAAAGATTTTTCAGATAGAGACTGGAAAAGCTTAAGTCTTTCCTCTCTGTGTGGCAGTTTCCCTTCTCTTTCTTTTTCCGGACAGAACTGACAAGCAGGCATTGTCCCTCCTGTGAGCTCTGCAGTATTACTTTGACCCTAACCCATCAATCTGCCTCAATTGGATAATGATCTGTAATCACTTTCTTTCAGGGGAGTCTATAAATTTGCCAAGGCCCCATTCTTCTCTGAAGGCCTCCTTATGTTCACTCCTGTCTGTGCAAATGCTCTCTCTTTTACAGCACTAAATAGGCATGCACATGGCCCTCTCTGTTCAGAGGCACCAGGCTGTTCACTGTTGATTTTCCATGGCTCTGCTCTCTAAAAGGAGGCAGAGCTCTACATGCCATTGCTCGGCAGGGTGCAGGACGAAGACACACCACTTCAAGAGCAGCCGCTTTTCTCATTAAGACTGACCCATCATTAGGTTGCTTTGTGCTGGCCATTGTAATCGATGAGAGGACTGTGTAGTGTGAAAAAGCTAATAAAGATGAGCATGAGGTGGTAGAGGAGAGGGCGGGGGAGCAAAGTCGCTAACCCCTGTTAACAGAGAAACACTCCTTCCCCAAAGCTCAGGCACATGAGGGAGAAAGCTCAGGTTAGCTGGCAGGGTGCAGACCCCTCTGAGTCATTTATTTGATTATCTTGCACTTAATTCCCTAAGCAGCCTTGTGCTATCCTCTTTATTGGACCTAAGAAGTAGAATAAGCATGAAAGCCAGTTCATATCCTCCTTCCTCAGCCGACTTCCTTCTTCTGATTAAAGGAGATCAAAGGCTGAAGAGCATGTAACTGGACTTGTGCACAGTGCAAGGAAAAGTCCACATGTGTGTGTGAAGCACTTCAGGTTTTCTTTCATATCCTCCTGAGAGTTTCTAAGGTGCTGAGATAATCACAGAAAAAGTAGGGGAGAGTGCAAGATGTTAAAGCTGCTAATGTGTCTGGGGAAGCATCAAGCAAACACTTGGTCTGTGCTGTATTGGACACACTCTGCAAGCACTTCAGGGAAAAGATGGGACAAGGAAGAAAGTAAGCACTAACATGGTCTTGAGGGAGGGATGGCCATGGGAGGGGACAAAGATGATATTCTCTCTGTCTGTACTGCAGAGAAGGCCATGCAGCTTTAGAAGTTTGCATATGGAAATCACCCCAGAAATAAGCAGAAGGAATCTGTGGATGTGACAGCATGCCTTGGAGAAATTAAAGGACCCTCTTGCCTGGGGGAGGAGGAACAGTGTCTGCATCTTTGTGTGCACTACTGAGAAAACATATGTAGAGATATGGAGAGTGAGGTTGCAAAGGGATGATGTCAGACATTGTACAAATGTGGGAGAGCTCAGTAAGGGACCATTTCTCCCTTCTGAACAGGTGGCCTGCAGGGCCTATACTGCTCTTCAGAGTAATACTGTTTGTTCTTTCCCTTGTAGTCTGGTTTGCTTTTGCATACCTGCCTGGACAGCAAACACATCAACACCTCATCTTCTCTCTGCTATGTCCCTCCTTCTCCCAGTGGCAATAAGAGCAAAATATGCTGCTCATTCTGATAGCCTGAGAGTGCGAAAAAGCATCTTGTGTGTGAGAAGTGTAAAGAGGGGGTGACCAGTTGCACTCTCTCTTGTACCTGTCACTCAAATGAGTCTTGGTGAACTGCTCAGAAGTTTTTAATGTTAAGCTTAGATTTGTCTCTTCTTGGCCATATGTACAGGGACAGCGTCATAAGCTTGTAATTCAGTGTTTGCCCTTCAGTACAGGTAGGTCTGGTCCATAGTCTTACATCACTAACATTGTTCACGGTAGTTTGCCTCAAGTTCCTGGTGACTATAGAAAGGCTCAAAATGGAAGGGAACTGTTAAAGCTACTAGCATGCCTGATCAGCACATTGCTGATATACTATTTTTAAATTATTGTCATAATTTTTGTTTAGTGAATGGATAATTCTCACTTTTACTGAACACCTTCGCCCCACCCATCGTGCACCATTTGGTCCTTTACTCCAGCCAAGGAATACAAATACAGTTTCTGTGCCAGCGCTAGAATTTTAGAGTTGTTATTGAATAAACTGTGCGTAAGTGTGGAAATATAATCTGAGTTGAGAAATGTATGGGAATTGTGGTTTTGTTTGCTGAGGCTTTTTTTTTTTTTCTTTCATTCTTTGAAAGAAGCAAATTGTAAGAGAATTGCATAAGAGAGATACCCACTTCAAAACAAAAGCTGCATGGTGCAGTATCTTCTCCTAGCCTTCTGCATCAGCTGTGCCACTCAGTATGTTTCACAGGGGATTTTGTGTTGCTGTCAAAGAGAAACTGCACAGATTTACTTGATTTGAAACAGGGAAATTGTTTGGGGCAAATCTGCCTGGTAAATTGTTTTGGGCAATCTGGATGAATATGTGTTGTCGTTTGTCTTATTTTTATTCTACTCAAGATTTCAAATGATAACCATCTCAAAGGTAATTTGTTCCCATTGTGTTAAAAATTCCATTGGAAAGTTTCTTTCTATTGTAACTTATTAAACACTTAATTGATATCATGTAATAAAAAGAATCAAAACCCCCTCTGGTCCCTCTCAGGATCTCAAGTTAACTCCGGTAGAGCCAGCTCTGTTGCCACTTCCAAGTTCTTCTGTAGTGTTCTAGCAATTCATCAGTGTCAAAGACACATGGGAACTCTCATGTTTGTAAAAGCCTGCAAGGGATCCATGTCCTACATTTCAACAAAAATCATAAAATCACATTTCAAGGTGGTCAAAGTTAGAAAAACATCAGACAAATAATTGCTAGCCCTTTTTTGAAGTGGATAGTAAAACATGGAGAAACACGCAGTTGCAAGAGATTAGTGGCTGCAACGAAAGGTGAATACTTCTTTGAAGTACCTAGAAAATTGGAAATGAAACAGTGTCAGGATACCAGAAGCACTTGGCTACTGCGTGAGGAGTAGTGGTATGAGAACATAAACAGGCAAATGTGTTGATATGTCACAGAAATCACAATGGAGCAATAATGGAGGGACCAATGAAGATCTCATTTGATTCATTGTTTTATCTTCACTAGCCTGCATCATAGTAGAGATTTTTCTCCACCTTCTCTGCATGTTCCCACCTGATAGTTTATGGTTTTACCCAAACTTTCAACAAGGCCATAAGAACATAAACCTGTCTGCCTTATTCCTCACCATAGAAATTTAAGGACAGACACAATATAGCCTGTGAAGAAGAGCATCATAAAGTATATGATTTCTTGCTGGTGTACATTATCCTTTATGGGTACTTGTCTTGGTCTCCCACCAGTCAAGATGAGTCACCATGAAAATGAATCTTCACATTCAGTGTACTCCATATTTTACCTTATCTTTTAGAACTATGTAGACTTCAGAATACTGCAGTAGTTGGTCTGATATTTCTATATGTCATAGCTGCTAAGATGGTTCACACAATTTTTCTTGCTGTTGACTTCACAGGAAATAGTTTCCTTTGTCTCAAGCTGATCAGACAACTGGGTTTTGTGTAGAAAGTTCAGACTCACGTTGTTATTTTGTCTTTTAACTTACTGGTAAATTTGGTTCTCCAGTGGGCAATAATTAAAGAATGTGAAGTACGTACAGTTTAAAGAAGACTGGTGACATTACCTGTACACATGAAGGTTTTTTTTTACCTACTGCCATGTCCTTAATATTTAAAAACATGGCACAGAAAGATTTTTTACAGCTTAATGGTCAAAAATGTTATTTGGTAGCACAGCTACTTCTTAAGTTCTTTCAGGACACAAAATAAAGATTGGAATACATTTGGATTCAAAATAGAGTGATGAGAAAATTCTTCCATCTACTCTGTCATTGTGATCTATGCAGTGAGATTGTACTGGTCCCTTGGCCAAAATTTTAGTTGTCAATTTGCTGATGCTTTCACTGGAACACTGAATCTTTCTGATCTATTCTTGGCTTCCTTCTTGTTGCAAAAGTAAAAGATACTGAAAATGTCACTCAGTTGCTAAGATATATTTTAAATGCCCAGCAATAACTGCTACTGTAATCTGACTAAATCAATGTCATAGAATTAACAGCAAAAAGTTGTATGCAGTGTGGAAAACAATGATCTGAATGACTTTTAAATATCAGCTCTGTGTGATCTCGGGTATCCAATAATACTAATTGCAATCTTCCCAATTTTCTTAATTCCTAGTTGCAGACCTGGTTTCTGTTTGTAGCAGCTCGTATTTCTGCTTTTTGCCTGTTGAAGTGGGTGCATGTTTAATCCCTTCTTACTTGGGGTATTTTTACTCATGCTGTTTTTTTGTAGACAAATCTCACCCTGAAGAAATGTCAGGCCTTTTATGTATGTTTGAAGAAATGTATATGTCTCTTCACACTATATAAATGTCATCTATTGGTCATTGCTTCTTTTTTAACATTTCTTGTTATTTTAATACAGTCCTAATCATAATGCAAATTCTCTCATTTATGCTAACATGCCTATTATGAGCGAAATCTTAGAAACCCATCACTGGCAAATTTACCTGAACCTGGAATCATTGGTTACAATGAGTCAAAGATGCCCAAAGTGTAGGGGTGCTCCGTTATACTCAAGTCTCAGAGTAAATTAATTAAGGTGACTTTTTTTTTTTTTTTTTTTTTTTAATCCCAAAGTTGTCATCTCTTGGTCTAATAGTCTCAGTTAATAATATGCTGTGTTCTGAAATCTACCTAATTCTCACCAGGAGTTGCATGATGCTGTTTTCTTTTTAACTGACTAATTATTATTATTGTAGACATTTTATTTACTCCAAAGTGATTTGGGGATAATTGGTTAGGTTGCACCATGTCATGAAAGAACAGATGGCAGGCTAGTCCGTCAGCTCATCCACAGCATATGAGAATGCTAGGAAAATTAAAGGGTTGGGGGAAGAAAAAAAAAAAAAAAAGGAAAAAGAAAAAAGAAAAAAGAAAAAAGAAAAAAGAAGGTGAATGGGAGGGGGAGAGGAATGAGCTAAGCTGTGCTTGCAACACAAAAACTTCTTGTAGTGGGTGGTCCTTTGGGAAGGTAATCAGAGATCTGCAATATGTCCACTACAATCAACAAAAGGGTACAATACTTCTCTGCAGGGAACTGGGTAGGGAAGAACTTGTTTAAATAAAATTGCAGGGTTGTCAGAATGTTAAACTAATTCTCTAATGTTCTGTGCGTTGTCTGGGGAATGTTGGCTTTGCATCATTTGCTGCACTGAAGTACTGAAAAAATATTTTAATAGAGGCCTTTTGGAATGTGTTAACATGTATTTTAGCTTTGGAAATCCTAACCATGTTTAATGACAGCTAAAAATGCTATTAAAAAAGCTGCACTTTCCTGTGCTCCCCTCCCAGATTTTACATTCCTTTTCACTTAGTAGAATTGTTTATCTCAATGCAAAGGGAGTTTAATTTCTTGCCATTCTGATTGGTTGGCACCTGCATTTCTGTTTGTGTGTTAATTATCTATCAGTGTGCATTGCTATGGATAAAAGTCTATATGGGTTACTTGCATGCAAAGGAGTGTAAACCCTTGGACCAATCTCTCTTTAGTGTCTTTATTTATGTGTGTGGAACAGTAATAAAATGGCAATAGGAGAAATATACATTTTCCATCCCAGAGCTCTCAAAAATGTTGCTCATTATTACCAGAGTAATACAAAGATCCCCAAAGGAGAGATCCAGAAGGACCCCTTTCTTCCCCAATTTGGCCCATTTTCTTCCCCTCAACATCCTATCAGGAACTGTGACAGATCTGGGAGAAAGAGCTCTCTTACAGTCCTTTTTTTCTCTTGTCTCTAAGTAATTGTGTGGAAGGACAGGAGAGACTAGCACTGTTGCAGGAGTTTCTTGTTAGGCAGTCCTACAATGCTTAGATTTATGAGAACCCCCATCCTGTACCATGACCTCACTGTTTCGGGCACTGGGCAAATAAATTTCTTGCCCCTAAATGCTTGCAGTCTTGGAGGAAAAGGAAGCCACATCGGATTTTTCCTTAAATGCAGAGAGGGGTGTGATTGAACCTTGGCAATCTAAGCATTTTGACTTGTCTCTCAATGTATTTTCTCTCAGACCAACGAGTTTCCCTCCCTCAAGTATAGAATCATAGAATATCCCGAATTGGAAGGGCCCAATAAGGATCATCAAGTCCAACTCCTAGCACCGCAAAGGTCTCCCAAAAGTTTAGACCATGTGACTAAGTGCACAGTCCACTCACTTCTTAAATTCAGACAGGCTAGGTGCAGTGACTACATCCCTGGGTAGCCTGTTCCTGTGTGCAACCACCCTCTCGGTGAAGAACCTCTTCCTGATGTCCAGCCTAAACTTCCCCTGCCTCAGCTTAACACCATTCCCATGGGTCCTATCACTGGTGTTTACACAGAATAGGTCACCTGCCTCTTCACTCCCCCTCGCGAGGAAGTTGTAGACGGCAATAAGGTCTCCCCTCAGCCTCCTCTTCTTCAGGCTGAACAGGCCCAGTGACCCCAGTCGCTCCTCATACGTCTTCCCCTCGTCGCCCTCCTCTGGACACTCTCCAACAGTTTAATGTTGGAGAGTACTGTGGTGCCCAGAACTGCACACAGTACTCGAGGTGAGGCTGCACCAGCACAGAGTAGAGCGGGACAATCACCTCCCTCGACCAACTAGCAATGCCGTGCTTGATGCATCCCAGGATACGGTTGGCACTCCCGGTTGCCAGGGCACACTGCTGGCTCATATTCAACTTGCTGTCAACCACAACCCCCAGATCCCTCTGAGGCTGCTCTGCAGCATCTCATTGCCCAGTCTGTACGTATAGCCAGGGTTGCCCCGTCCCAGGTGCAGGACCTGGCACTTGCCTTTGTTAAACTTCATGTGGTTGGTGATCGCACAGCTCTCCAATCTGTCCAGAATATAACTTTGGTATATAACTTTGCTTTCATTTAAGTAACTCCAGTAGAAACTGCTAGTTATATTTTACTTCAGTGAGGTAATCTTCCAGTAGTCACTGAATTGGCAATGTCATGCGTCTGATTTTTTCTATATATGCTGGGCTTTCCACACATACGGAAGACCAGTGATCCCAGTGAATGGCTTTTTGGTTGTCTTCACCCTTTCCCTAGCAAAGAGCAGCTCCAAGCAGAATATGGACCCCACCATCTTCACAAACCTTTTATGTTCATAGGAAAAAAATGACCAGAGTTTGATCATAGCCTTAGTATTTGAAACTTCCTCTTTGTCAAAAATTGTCAATGAAAATTAGATCTTATTGGATTGGGAGTGAAGGATTAATTACACTGACCACAGATGGGCACAGTGCAGAGAATGTCGGTAAACTCCCAACACAGCTCTGTAAAAGTACTTTAATTATGGCCTGCATAAATTTCTATTCCAGTTTTTGGAGTCCCATAAGCAGAGACTACCAACTGTCCTAAATTGCTTGGTGGTTTGTTGAGGTGGAAATGTATCCTCTGTGGACTAAACTCATTACTGGGAGGTTTATTAGTGAGAAGGTAGTTGTAAGTCCATTAATAAATGAGGAGTCAGGCAAAATCAATTATGAATTTAATATGACTGAACCACTAAGCAGCTTTTTTTTTTTTTTTTTTTTTTCTATATTTTGTATCTAAGGGAAATAAAAGAGTATGGGCAAGTATAAGGAGCAATGAAGGTCTCAGCTGGTATGGTTGTTGATAAAAGCAGGTAAGTAAATATCTGAGAAAATTAAATACACAAACTAGTAGAATATAGTGATGTGAGCTCCCTCAACTTCAGGAAAAGTGTGAGCATACTGAATCAGTAAAAGGTATTTCAAAAGCTAAATCACTAGCCCCTGGAATAAAACAGAGTACATAAAGTGTGGGGGAAATGAGCAGGGAGGGAAGAGAAATCTTGTCATTTAGTATCCAATAAATGTAATCTGGACTGAAATTCTGAAAACCAGTAGCAAAGAAGTAGCAAGTATCTATTCTAGATTGTGCCAGAGAAACTCATGTACTGCAGAAACTTTCAACTGAACTTTCATCAGAAGGCAGATGAAAGGAAGAGGATGGAGGTGATATGGACAGTAGATTGTGTGCTTAACAGAATCAGCTTTGGAAAACAAGACCAATTATTATGAGCTGGAACATGGTATATTGGTTGAAAATGACTAATTTTTTCTAAAGGAAAAGTTGGAATGAATGTCAATAGGTTTCTGATGTGGGAAGTTGGAAGCATTTTTTGCAGGAATTAGCGTAAGGCCCAGTTTTTCAGCAACTTTTCTAACAATCTGGAGGAAGGAACAGATAATATGTGAATACAAATCGGAAAAGAAGAAAGGTAGAGAATACCCTTAAATAACAATATATCAACCATAGGGTGTAATGAGGGTCTAGAGATATTAACAGTGTAAAGAGGAAATGGGCAGCATAAGGACCACTGATGTACTGAAATGAAAAGGAGCTACAGCACCAAGAGGTACAAGTTGCAGCTTGTATATGACATGGGACATAACTACTTCTGGAGTAAAACCAGTACAAAATGAAATAAAACTCAGGTGGGAACTAACAGCTGAGGTGGAATACTGTGTGGCTATAAATCACCTGAACATTGAGGGCACACAATGAGGCTATCTAGCAGTGTAGAGTGAGGGCTCAGTTAGAGATCCACTCTGCTTCTATATTAAAAAAAAAAAAAAAAAAAAAAAAAGAATCCAAACAACCAAGTCGGATGAGTGACACAGAGGTGGGGAGTATAGGAAAGGGATTTAAACACCACCAGAAAAAACATAAGCTCTGTTTCAGCCAGGTCCTGCTTCATGATCACATGAATACATATTTCTTCCTGCTGGAAATCTTTTTAAGTCTGTGATTCCAAGCTGTTGCTGGGAGAGGTTTCACTACTGTGTTTCTGTACCTTCCAAGTGTAATAGTTTAATATGAGATGTCAGATGTCTATTTGTAATTGTTTCAAGTACATTTGTGATTTTATACAAAGAAGAGCTTTCATTTTTGATAAACTTTGAATATTTTCTATACACTCTTTTTCAAACTGCTTTTCACTCTCACACCCTCCCCAGTAGTTTCAGGCTGTCAGCACGTGTTAATGGAAGCATATATTGCCAGTATCAAGAATATAGTATTTTTTATTTTTATTTTTTTAAATCTATGCAATGGTTGGATTTCAGGTCTGGTGTGGAGAACAGACTTGAAAAATGAGGATTTGATCCACTACTCCAATATAACTAGGAGAAGGCTCCCATTGCTTTCAGTCAATAGGAGTCATGATTGGAAATTTCAGCTTAACTTGAAGAATAGTCATCTAGGGAAATTTTTTGTCAATTTCAGGAAGATCAGTGTGAATAATTCTCTAAAAATCAATATATCTTTGATTTTCATCTGTTCTTGTTGCTGTATTAGAAGGTCTTCTTGAACTTCAGGGTAAGATTTTGCCTTTTAGATCTATACTTTGAAATGATAAAATGTGGATTACTGACATTCTTGGTGGCTTTATAAGGAACTCTGAACAGCTGTAATTAATCAGATGACATGCTATATTAATTTTCTTTACCTTAAATATTAGAAGTACATTTTCTTCATCCTCATTGAGTGATTTAGTTAGACTGGCTGAAATGTTTATGTCCTTACTGAAATATTTTGATAAATGTGTAGTTTAAAAGATTAATTTCTGAAACAATTTCTAATAAAAAATGGTAGCATGGACACTTGCAAAAAGTGTGTTTAATGGCTAAATAGAATCTGTTGAAAAAAAAAAAAAGGTTCTGTAATTGGTTTAGGGACATTTTTTTCTGGTTTGAGTTTTGTAATCTCAATCTTCTCATGTGACAGAGTTTGTTGCAGCAGTCAGCTGATTGCTCTGCATGTCTATATACTTAGTCTCCGCAGAAGGATCAAAAAGATGGAGTTTTATACTGAATTTTGTCCTCAAATGAATGGATTACAAAAAAACTAAACTAAACTAAACTAAACTAAACTAAACTAAAATAAAATAAAATAAAATAAAATTGAATGAACTCCTACTGTAAAGGAATAGCTCTTCTGCATACCAAGTTAATGCCAGTGGAAGATCTGCCCCTAAAAGTGTGGAAATAAATTAACAAAAAATCAAAACTCGTGCAAAACAAAACTAGGAAATTTAACCAATCTTTTAAGAAAGCATATTGATGTCAACAGTCATATGATGATTGAAAAGAGACTTTTTAATAAGGCAGGTCTGAATAAGCCAAACCTCTTGAAAGCCTGTCAGTATGAAATACGACTTGCAGTGATGCACATCTTTCTAGGATTTCAATACAAGCTCCCATTCCAGCAAAAGATCATCAAGCAGAGTATCACTGAGTGATTGTTGACCAAAGAATATAAACGAAGCACAGCACAGTATCAGACGAACCTCATGAATAAGATTCTTCAACACAGAGTATCCAGGATGAGGAGTACTGTGGTGAAAACAGCCATCACAGCCATATGTACAATGAGCCACATGTGGCCTATTGTTAAAGACCTAGCAGGGTCTCTGCTGACCCCCAGTTCACCTACTGTTGACACCAATGCCGGCTTCACAGACAGATACTAAATGCTATTGGCCATTTTCCTCAATACCACCCTGTGAGGAGAAGGGATTGAGCTCTCTATCATTTTTTTCTCTGACTTTTGTCTCTGGTGTGAATATAGAAGGACTTCTGATAGTGGTTTCTGCCTTTTTAGATGGCTTGCCGTTTTTAGACAAGCTTTAGTATAACATCTACTTCACAAGTGTATAGTTATCTTTGATATAGCCTCATCCCAGCTGGTAAAACTTCCATCTTTTTACTTATTTCTGTTTGAGATATTTCTAACCGGCTCTAGAGGTTACACTTCACACCTTTCAGGCTTGACCACTCCCATAACTCTGCACTATTTGCATGATGTAAACACTTGAACATATCAAGATATGTGATATCAATATCAAGATATGTGATATCAATGTAATATCAATCAACAAATGATATCAATTGCCAAGTTGTCTCAGTCAATCTGCATGGACTTGGATGGCCAAGCCATGACACAGAGGGAGGCAGGGATTGAAGCTTAAGCTACTCAGTTGTTCCTGGCAAAGGCTACATCTGTGCACACAGCCAACTAAATACACTGACAGCTGGGGGTAAACCATAGACCTTAGATATGTTTGCATTGCCAGCTTGTCTCCCCAACCTGCGGAGGTGCTGGGGAGGTGGGACAGGAGAGTTGTAAGGATCTGTGCTGATCTGCTTGCCTGGTGCTTCTCAGGGAACCCACAGTGCAGCTGAGCAGAGGACCTAGGTGTCCTAAGCCTTCATCAATTACCTTAACTACAAACTATGTTGCCTCTCAAGAATATTCAGATCTGACCTACAGATCTTTTAGTCCAGTTGCAAGGCCTGAAAGCAACTGTAGTTATTGTGTCTCCCTTTAACTTCTGAAAACCTGCACATCAGTGTGCCACAGGAATTCAAACACTGCCACGACATTTTGATGTGGGATCCTGCTGCTGACTCCTGGTGCTGTGAGCTGTGCTCTGAGGGGTGAAAACTCACCAGAGCCCTTTGAGTAAACACAGTTGTGAATTCGCTTGTGACAATGCACATGGCTTTGGTGTGATTCTGCTCAGCTGCGCTTCCTGCTTGGGAAGTAACTTATCATCTTGTGCCCTTATCAGTAACAACTGTGCCTGATTGTACAAGGAAAGAAGAGTGTGGTGTGATAGATTTGTGTGCAGTTACTCTGTTGGGAAGCTGAAGACAGAAGATATCCTTTGTGAGATTATTATCCCTGGACTGGCAGCAGAGCTATTAATTTGGATTTATTTGTTGCAAGGTAAAGGATGAAACTGAGGGGAGCCCTGAAATATCTGTTTAATTTTAACCAATTGCTTGAGTGAGCTCTGTAAAACTTAATCATGGGCTAAAATTAAACACATTTAGGAGTACCGTTAGAAACAAGGATGAGAATCAATGGCAGCACCTCACTAGCTGTAAATCAGTACTGACCTACTTGCACATAGGGAAGGCTTTGGCTCATGTCCATCCAGTGCACAGTTTCTGACTAAGGTGACTGCTTCACTTCCAGGCTGAGGTTGCAGATATTTCCCCAACAGGTATTCCTAGGCCTCAGCATCAGTTCACAGTCTAATATTTCCTTGCAAGCCTAACAGTATTTGCCCATTAAAAGTGGTTGCTCTGAGCTGATAAGTGGCCTGCTGTTTCTTATATTCTTCCAAAATATTTCTGCATTTGTTTCTGCAGAGATGCGACGATGCAGCAGGGAAGAGAGTTGGGGGGTGAGTGTCTTGCTAAAGTAGGACTGAACAAATTTCTCCCTATCCAAAGATGTTCTCACTGGCTTTCCAAAAGATGTGTAAAAACAAGTGTGACTAATTCATATAATTAAACAAACAAAACTGAAAAATACCCCTTTAACTAATTAAGCAAAAATCACAAGTCACAACTGGAGGGCTAAACTGTTCACTTTCTTCCCTGGAAACATTCAGCAGAATACATGTGATGTATCAACAGTCTGGGAAACTGCAGAAACCAATTCCACCTGGAAAACTGGTGTTTGCTTTTATTTTTTTATTTTTTTCTTCTCTGAAAAAGTACAATTGAGAGCTTGTTTGTGCTCACATCGTATTTGTTTGAATTTAATTTTAAAGGCTGGAGTGAGAGGTGATGGAAAGTTCGATTTTTAAGAAAATTTTTCATTTAAAGAAATGAGTGTTGTATCTTTAACAGCCTATATAAAAAGCCTAAAAATATTAAGTGAAGCTATTATTTTCCTTCTGATCACCATTAAGATGTATTCTCAGTGTTACTTATGCACTGTAGCCATTTGGCATGGGAGGGGGTGCTGTTCATTGCATTTTGCTGAAGGGAGAGCAGAGGCTCCCATCCTGCAGGATGGAACATGTTACAGTGTCCTATTTTACAGCTATGGTGTTTGCCTCTTTACCTCTTAGGGTTGTTCCTCTTAGCCCCTACATTTAACTTTTCCCTCTTTATCTTTCATTAGATTGAAGATTTGTGTGACGTTGTAAAAAAAAAAATAAATAAAAATAAAAAAAATAAAAATGCTACAAAATGTACACAATCCTATGGTTCCCATGCTTGCTTCCTGTGTGTCCCAGAGCCACAGTTTTGTTTGTACAGATGCTTGTACTAAGTGAAACTTAAGCTGTGTGTTTGTACTCAAACGGTGGGTGAAATTCCATCTGTGTTGATGTTAGGAGATCTGCCATATTCTGGAGGCAGGATTTCACTAGATGAATTTCAACTGAGAAAATCCAACGAAAATTCAACAGGTCCTTGTGCACTCATTGAGATAATTTTTCTCACTGCTATGTAACTTTTCCTGAAATCAGTTTCTGCTGGTATCTAGGCCATCAGAGTCCACCTTACAACCCTGATGCAGAGATCACTGAAACCCATGGAAAAGTTCCCAATGATTTCACAGTGTTCAGCTCAGATTCTGCTTCTGAAAAGGCTGAGAGACTCTGGGCTTCATTTATCAGCTGTCATAAATTTGACTAAACACTGGTGTCATCAATGGAATTGCACAGGTGTAAATAAAAAGTGGATTAAGTTATAGACTTTTTTTTTTCACTATTCTCAGAAAGTGATGCAGGGGAAAAAGCATTATGTTAAATTGATAGAAAAGCCATTTCTGTAGAGCTTCAGGGAAAAAAAATAATGCCTGGGAGAGAAGCAACTTGGAAGCCACAAACAGAAAAAAAAACTATATGCTTGTCTGAAGGTGCAACATCTGGAGGACTGTAACACTTCAATTACACATCCCATGTGGACTATGTTTACTGCCTAGGTGTTTTATTGTAGCAGAAGTTTTGCTTGCTTCTTGCTTTTTGAAGTAAAGGTATCTTCAGAATTTTGCAAACCACACATTTCCAAGCAACACATGGGTTCTCAGGGAAACCTTGCATAAGAATGATACGAACAAAATTTTGAGAAATGTGCATTAGCTTGAGCAGATCAAAACAGCCAATGATTGAAGTTGATTGCAGGCACAAAACAGGACCCACATCTATACTTTAATCCAAATCAGTTTGTTTTAGAACATCTAAAGCTGGAGACAATAACCTGAAATGCACTTCTGTGTGAAAAAGTAATAAAGATTTATCTGAGAGGGCACATTCTTTTTTGCCTTTATCACCTAGATGAGCTAATGGAGCTGAGATGAGGAAAAATAACACTAAGAGCAAACCATCCCTACAGCTGATAAGAGATCATTTTTATTCAGACTTCAAAATGCTTTAAAGTTATTCTAAGCAACCACACTGTATATAGGAATAGCATGCTCATCATGGAAAAATAATTATTTAGGAAGAAGCACAACTGGTATTGAATGGAGCATGACCTTTCAAAAATTACTGAAATCTCTTTCATTTACTTAGACACCAGTCACTAAATTAACCTCTCTGGTAAATATGGTGAGGTCAATGGAGTTGTTATCTCAGGGATGACTTTCCATATTCATTTTTCCAGGAATTGTCCAGGCATTTATTTATTTATTTATTTTAAGGAAGATGCAACAAATGAATTAGCATTGAGTTGCATGTACTAGAAAAGAAAGAAAAACTGAAAGAAAGAAATAATAAGTATTTATTTGTTTCCATCTTTAAATACTGCATATATTGATTTATATCATGCATAATGTGTGTGTATATATATACTATACATATGCAAGAGGTCTCTGTATTTTTTAAATGAAGGATTAAACCATATATTTGATAAACACAAATGCAAGTCCTAAGACACAGTAATGCTTGCAGAAAGTCCTACACTGGGTAAAAACATATCCAGTATTTTAGCCAATTGCCTATGTAAAGGCATGTGTCCATCTCAGGTGTGAAACCAGTACATCAAAAATCTGACCTGTGCATTTATTTTGCAAATAGTTGCAAAACATCACTTTAATGATCAGCTTTATATGCTGCTCATGCAAATAAATTAACAGAGATTTTTACATCTTGTGTTGTCTAAACATCTTCTTAAATATAGCCTTAAATTTGGTAAATTTCTTTGCTGAGTTTAGTCTTTAATCTTTTGACTTCTGTGTTCATTTTTAATAGAATGATTGTCTTTTTACTTGTTTGCTTCTCCCCCCACCTCCAGCCACCCTAAGAATTGTTCAAGGAAATGTATTCTAGGAACTATGCAGAGGTAAACTATAAATTGTTTTTAGTCAGGCTGGTAGGTCATTTCAGCTGGTATTGCTTTAAAATTCAAGGTGTGCAGATCAGATCTTATCTAGAACGTTAGAATATACTGTGATCACAAACTTAATGATGCATGATCTCTATGTCTTTTAGAGACATCATTTAACACAGAACAGGACTGAGGGTTTAAGTTTAAATGGAACATTGTTGATCTTGGAATAACTCTTTTTATATTTTATTCAACAGAGGTTTTTCTGCTGGTGATTAAGGCATCAGAGTCTGCTCTGAGGCTAGCTCCCTTTCAGCACTTGAAAGAACCTCACCATTGAATGAAAATTATTTCAGGAACAATTAGACAAAAAGTCAGCATAAATTCTTCCTGTATCCCCTGCATTATCATCACCCAAGTGTCTCTTGCTTACAGTACATTGTGACAAAATAAAAGCTATTTCAGCTGTTCTATTGTGATGGCTGTTATTTATGGAACATAAAAGGATACTGAAATACAAAAGGGTTTGAAAAGACCAGGGTAAGATCAGATAAAAAAAAAAAAAAAAGGAGAGAAACAGGCATCTTGGGATGGTAACTACCCTGCCATGTACTGACAGGGAGGTTGTATATTTTTAGAATATACTGAAAGGAATGGTGCTTTTACTTAGGTTTTTATGGTTTACCATGAGATGCAATTTTCTGGCCTTATATGCAGTTGTAACAAAAGTCAGAGAGATTTTATGATAGCTGCCAGAGTTCATAAATGATGGCATACACTAAAATATTTATAGAACTGTAAAATCTTGATTTCTCTCTGGTTTAGCAGATGGGGTCCTAAAACTGGTTCCCAGATTGTCACATTTCTTTACCTTTTGATGACAAAGAAGCCTGTTACCACTTCCTCCCCCCCCCCCCCCTTCCCTCTGGAAAGCAAGTTCACTAGTGTGTAATCAAGTTCATACTTCTATCTAATTATACACACCAAGATCTCATGAATCAAGACATGTCAGCCATATACTATTTGTAATTATTCAAGGCAAAGGGCATATCATTAAATGTCAGGATCCAAGCAGTTTTGCCATCTCCCTGACCAATGTCCAGTATGAAAGTCTGCTTCACAATCAGTATGCTGCATCCACAGTATGGGTAAATGCTCTTTTTGCACCAGAAGTGATGAACTTAGGTGTCTACTTGGTAGAAAGTGGCAAAAAAACATATTTATTTGTCTGTGTTCAGGATGTTTTGTTTTCCTCAAAGAAAATGAATCCTGGTAGCACTGCTAAACTTAGCTGCATTTCAGAATTAAAATTGATGGCTGGAGGTAGCAGAATCAGAATAAATCATTTGCAAAGCAGTATTTTTGATTGCTGACCAGGATTTACCCCACATTAAAAGATTTTTAATTAAAATTGAAGATGCTGAAGGAGAGAAAGCACTAGGCCTGGAGCAATGTATCTGTCCTCTATTGTTGTATTTTTCATGTGAAAGTTTCTAGATGTTTAGCTGACAATTAATGAGTGAATGTGCACACCTCTACCACATTTCCAAGGATGCATTCCTTAAGCTACATCCACATTTTGTTACAATAATTGTCTAAATATTTATAAATTAGAGAAGGTAAAACTGAGCTTCCTATTTTTCTAAGGTCTGTACAGACAAACAATAAGTACTACCACTACTGAGACTTAGTGCATCAGGCAAGATACCATAAATGATCAAAACAAGGGATCAGACTGAGGATCGACAGAAGAAAAAATGGGGTACTGAAAAATAGTTTTTAAAATGCAAAATATGTCTTTTAATGCAAAAAAAAACTCCCCACCAAAATAATGAACCTAAATGCATTGCAATTGTGGTAGTGTCTACCACATTATGCCTGTAGAGATGGAAGTGATAACACCAGGAATAAATATCTGAACACCATGAAGAACTGCAGCAAATCTGAATATCAAACTTCAGAATTAGATCTTTTACTGTGAGATCCCAGCACAGTTCTGTCAACAGAATCAAATACATTTATAATCGCTGCGAATGTGGTCAAGTAATGGATGGGTTTGTTGTGTGATTGTCTTAAAAATATATATGTTTTAAATATGGACAAATCTTTATTCCTTAGTTTACAATTCCTAACTGCCTTACTGCCCGCCTTTATTTTTTGTTTGCTTGTTTTATTTTTGTTTTCCTCCCATAAAAGAAAGAGCAAGGAAAAAAGTTAGAGAAGTACCTCTTATTCAGACTCTGTTGGCAGAGCTTTTATGTAAACTGCAGTGATTACCATTTTGCCATATATAGTAAATCTTTATTTCTTCAATAAAGTAACTCTTACTTCCGAAAAGGCAGTATTTTCCTTCTCTCTCTTGCCCTCTGTTGTTGTGTGCCCCCTAGCACCTTTTTGTTTGAGTGTATTCCAAGATATTTTTTAATAGATAGAATAAAAACAACAAAGAATAATCTGTTGTTCTTTCTTTTATTCTATTTTTTATTTATTTTAATGAAGTTTGGGAGAAGTATCTTAATGAGTATACATAGGGTTTAGTTTATTTGTGTGGATATGAGAATTGCTTTAACCAGCTGGCCTTCATCTAGGCATTGCTTTGCTTTAGTTTTAAGTGGATTCTGGGAGATGATGTTATTTGCATCCAAAACAAAGACAGTGTATTGCTATAACTTCTGCACATATTACCTCACCAGCTTGTTTTATGATTTCATGTCAAAAATGAAATGGTAATAGGGTATTGAAGAAAGTCTCAACTGGAAATTTGCTGATCATTGCCTTGGTGATGAAGACCTATCTGACTTCAGTATGCTGGTGAGCTAGATCTGGTAGGAAAAATCTGAGGCTGTTAAGTTCATTTCTGTGCATCTCTGTTTTCTTTTGGATGTAGAATAAGACAGTATTAGAGGCAGAAGAAGAATGTATTAGATGATAGGCAAAGTTAAGTGTGTTGCACAGAATGTGTGGAGCTAAATCTCTGAGCGCTGGTTCCAAATCTGCATGCCAGAGCTTTCAGACATCAGTGAAGTGCCAAATGGCACTGGTGTTCTTCTTTTCTTGTTCTCGTTTCTTATTAGGAAACAGAGTTTGAAGTCTGGGTGATAGTTGTGAAGCTGTTTGTACTGAATACCTTTTTTTTTGTTGTTGTTGTGTAATAGATAGGTGGATGTAGTTGTTACCATCAATAAGTGCACTTCAGGAAAAGCAGGAAATACTTCTTCCTTTGGGAAAAGATGGTCCTAGATTGGTACTAGTCAGTCAATTTTCTGTGATGTAGTAATAGTGAAAATCCATATATTTAGCTTCTGTTTTTCTGACTGTGCTAACTTAATTCATGGAACCTGTATTCATGGACATGTACCTGACAGACATTTAAAAAAAAAAAAAAATCTGCTTAATTTGGGAATATGAATCTGCAAACCGCAAGCTGCATTGTGTTTGTCATGCTGAACAGGCCTTCTGAAAACAAACTTTGTCATATTTGGCTGGTTTACCAGTAAACAGCATGGTTACTTTTGTAGAGTCCTTTGCTTATGTCCCCAAATGCATCCTAATTGACTGTCTGGAGAAATTTTGGTTGTAATAATTTCTAGCCTGAGCAAGTTGTCCTGTTCTCCTGAAGAGAAAGCTGGCATTGCAACAAGATGACTCACCTCATCCTGCAATTCATCTTCTGTAACTTGCTTAGGCTAGTTGATGGGCATTCAAGTGCCTTGTTGGGTAAGAAGAATATTTTTACGTCTGAGATGTGTTGGAAAGCCTAAGGTTTAACTTTGTGAAATATGAGGAAATCTTTTTATCATTCTGAATACATTGATTGCTGTGTAATTTACTGTAGGTTATTGTTCACCTGAGGTATGAAAAAGAAGGATGCTATAGCTTGGAGTTACTCTGGCACTTTTCTCCTTGTAAAAATAGATTCTTATGTTTCACTGCCTATTTTTTCCCTTGATTTTATAGGACTTTAGTGATCTTCATAATAATGTACTAGTTGATTACAAAATAATATGTAATAATGATACGTAATCATAAAATACATAAGGTAGTATGTAGTACTGTATGTAGGTAGTACCCTACATAATGTAGGGTAAAGAAGTATATAATAATGAAACACTATATAACATATATATTGTTCTCCGTATATAATTCTGGAAATGTTGCTACCAAACATAATACCTGCTTTCACAGGTTTTGCTTGATGTAGATTTGATAAAAATCTTATTGACTTCTATGTCATTTAGAATTTTGATCTGGGACATTATTATCTTCTGCAGTATAAACACTTGAAAGGTACAAAGGGTCTGGCTCTTTTACAATAAAAGGTTACATAAACAGGAAAAAAAAAAGGTACTCAAAATCTACAAAATATCTGGCATATTGTACAGGTAATACCAATAAAAATACTTTCGGAGTATTCAGACTAATGCTACAATATTGTATTGAAATACATAATAGTATTGAAATATAATATGCTATTTCATAGATGGTATTTACATATATTTTTCAACTGCAGTCTTGATGCACTATAGCAAAACAATGGTATTGTGATTTTTTTATACAGTTCTGTTTGTGCTGGAATATGAGGACTGCAAATTCAGCCCCTGGTATATGGTGACTCTTGAGAGGTTTTCACTTTCAGTAGTGGAAGTGAAACAGATAATATGATGAAACATCAGACTGTGTTTGAGTGATTGTTTGCTCATAAAATAGGGGTGCAGAATAAAGACTAAAAAAAAAAATGAAGAATACAATATTATTAAGAAATATCAGTGTATATCTTGATAAGAATTATTAGCATGATGTAAAGTCTGGCAATCTTCCACAAAATCCTGAGACATTTGTAAAATCACTCTACATGTTTTATAGTTGTCAATATGATACAGAAAAATTAAACAAAGTGTTCTCAATGGAAGGTAATGAGAAATCATGAATTGACTGGTGTGCACTTCATTCCACTGGTGTGGCTTTAGATTTATGCTGTTATTGTATGCTATTTATATTCTTTTACAAATTGTATGCTAATTGCGTTCTTCTGGTAATAAATTTGTTGGTGATGAGAGACTACATGATAGTATGATAGTTTTAAATAAAATTTTGAGAGAAAAAAATCACACACCCCTGTGGAGTGGGTCATCTGCTTCACAATTGTAGTCACAAAGTGGCAGTAGATTTGATGAGTGAAATCTTGGTTCCAGTGAGGATTTTATCTTTGACCTCAACTGAGCATTCTGACTTGGGTTTTAAGGCAGGAAAAGTAAGCAATCTGTAAGTTATTCAATGTGGTGAATTCCTTATTTGGGACAATGCTTTTGAAATTTTAGAACATTTGCATATTTTATTCAGTATCTCTGAATGTTTCAGTTCTGCCTGGGAATGCAAGCAACCAGTGACTTCAGAGGAGTCCACATCCCCACATATGAGGGAAAAAAAATGCCCTTATATGCTCACCATGTAACTGATTCAAAAATGTCCCTGTACGCTTTTATTTTAGACATGACCAGAGGTTACGTAATTATATTTCAACCAGCAATGTGGTGAAGCCCTCATGCTCAGTCTAACAGGAAACAAATTTCAGAAGCCTCTCTGATTATTCCAAACCCTTTTGTGTAGTTCAGCAACTCCATTCTTTTGCTGGAAGTAAGAACTTTCTTTGCCAATACTTCCAATCCATCCCTAGGAGCAGTGCATGGCTGGTAAATCAACACAATTATTATCCTATTCCAGATGACATACAGTGATTTACATTTGAATGCCAACACTTTCTTCCTTGTTGCCCCAGAAAGAGCTGGGAAATGATTTATAAGGATGCAGAATTGCTGGCACAGATGTTATATAGCCTCAGCATGTTTGCATTGCACAGCGTGGCAGGCTATTCTGGAAGTGTCAATGCACAGGTAGAGCGGGAGGCAGTGCCTGTGCCAGCAGTGCCCTTCCAGCTCCAGCACAGGGCAAACCCTGGCCCTGCTGCTGGTAAACAATTTTGGAATCTGTCTGTCTAACAGGTCATTTCTGCATGCTGCATTTTGGGGAGGGGATTGTTTAATTCACATAATTGGTTGCTTCTGTTGAATTCCTCATGGACTTGGGCATCGTGAAAACCTTTCCATTGTGGAACAGTTGGCAGCTTCTTTTTATGCATTTGTTTTATTCTTCTCTTTTCCCCAAACCCACTACCCACACAAAAGAGGCTTGGAGGCTGAATGGATCCACAGAATAAAAATGTAGTTTGCAGTAGGAACCATCTTTCTCCTTCTTCAGAGAAGCTGGCATTATTGGGAAGTTTGCTTTTTGCTTTGTGTTATCAGAGTGTTATCAGAGCACCTGAAGACTGCAAAATCAATTAAGACCACATTTCAAATGTTCGTATTTGAAAAATAAGCCACTGGTAGGTCAGATTGTGGGTGCTACATTCCCTCTAAGAGATTCAACAGAAGTAGCTTAAATATATTGGATGTTTCATGATGCAGTGGATGGTGGGAGTCCATCTGGTCTAACAGGTGCAGTACTGATCCATGTGTCTCCTTTTTCTCAGTGATGCCACTTTATACACCTCGAATATCTGAGGCTGAGAAGGGTGTTGGTGATAGATCTGAATCCTGTCACTTTTCCTTATTTTACCTGTTTTATGTGAGAAAGTCTGATATGATTCACTATTTGGTATTCTTTTCAAGCACATAACAGAGCTGTGAAACCTAAATCAGAGCTCCAACTTGTGGTTCAGCTTGAACATGTTCAAAATCATTCTGTTCTCTCTTTGGAAGGCCTCCTCCATGGAAGAGGAGCTTTGACCTTCTAATGGATGGTTCCTCAGAGGTAGTCCATGTCTGCATGTCTCCTAGCTCAGCAGGTCATGCCACCTGTGGAGCTAGCTTTGCCCTTATGTGAGGCAGAACTCCATGGTTCCAAACCATACAGTAGAATGGATTATGTGGGTAGTGAGTAGCACCTTACATTAGCTAAAATTACCAACATGAGAAAAGAGAGGAAAGGCTCACATTTTATTTACACCAGATGAAATATGCAAAGTTAAAAATACAAATATGCTCTTTGGATGTGCTAAAGGATGCAAGGAACGAGAGGATAAAAAAAAAATAAAAAATTCACAGGATATAAATCAACTTAAATACCAAGTTGAACAATCAGCAACGTGCCCATGCCTCTAAGAAGGCTAGTGGAATTCTTGGCTACATTAGGCAAAGTATCACCAGCAGACTGAGAGAACTAATCTTTCCCCTCTGCTCAAAGTTGTTGAGGCCACACCTGGTACTGTGTCCAGTTCTGGGCTTCCCATTGGAAGAGAGGCATGGGCATACTCAAAAGAGTCCAATGTAGGGCCACCAAGATGATCGAGGGACTGGAGCACATTCCCACCTCAACCATTCTGTGGTAAGTCTTTCTGTATTATGTTCTTCCCATTAAGATAATAATGGGAATAAATAAAACAAAGGACAAAAGTAAAATTCTGTAACCTTTTGATTTGAGGAACATTGGTATTAACTTGAAGACATTAGTCATCTTTGGTTTATAAAGAGCAAGAGCTTAGATTTTGTGGATACATTGTTGGAGAAATTGCTGCTTTAAGGCATTGGGTTCATCCAAGGCTAGACAGAGTAGACTACAAGAGTGCACATGCATGGCTCATAATTTAAGCCATTTGGTAGAGAAGCAGTGATGAAGTGGAGGAAGAGAGAGGACAAGAAATTACACCTTAGTCATAGGAATTTTGTCTGAAGTTGAACTTTTGCAATGTAAATTTTTGCGCCTTTAACTTAGGAAAGAACTTAGCCTCATTTGTAGATTAAATTAAATAATGCAACAATGACAGGCTGATATCTAGGGCAAATCCTCTCTCTCTTGACTATGCACAATCCCATTGCAGGTGGTAGATTGCACTCACTTAAATCAGGACTAATGTTTTCTTTCTGGTGGCTGGATATACTGAACAAAATAGGCTTTAGTGACTCTCTGTAGTAGTAAACAACCTCCCTGTGGGTCCTCTAAAATACCCCAACTCCTTCATTCAGTGCTGAGAGATCTACACTTGGTTCATAAACAACCCAGGCATTTTAACACACTTTCCTTCTTCTCCCAGGGGGTGTTCTTGGCTTGTGTTCTCTCCCTTTATTACAGCTTTAATCTTACAATGTGAACTGGGACTTGTTTACATTTTTATTTTTATTTTTTTGTTGTTGTTTTGTGTGTGTGTGTGTGTGTATGTACGTGTATGTATGAGTGCAGGCACTAAAGTTCTAAATTGACAGATGCCTTTTTGTAGGACTGAAATGGCATATCTAAGTTTTACTGCTCTATTCCCTGTATTTGCATTTTTAATTACTTGCATCATATTTTATTAGTGTGTTACCTGATGAAGAACTCCAACTAATTAATTTCACCTGGAATTATATGCTGGTATGTGAAAAATTATACTTGGCCATTTGTAGAGACCAGCTGTGTATTAGGAATATCTGATCCCCACCTGAAAGATTAAAAAAAATAATAATAATAAAAAATAAAAAATAAAAAATAAAAAATAAAAAAGAGAGGAAGAGAAAGGAAGAGAAAAGGAAGAGAAAACAGTTGATTGTAAAAGCTAGTCCCTTTTTTTCTCAAGCCCTAAAGATATTATTATTGGCAGATACCCTTTATTTCTCACCCTATATACTACGCATTAACTCAGAAGTTTGTTCGAATTGAGCATCATTCAGTCAGATGACTTTTTCTTCATTCATTTCAGCTTTAATTTGTAGTAAAGCTAATGTCATTGAGTTCCACCCATATGCAAAGAATCGTTTCCATTCCAGCATGACTTACACATATACAACTTCATTTGAATACATTTTTTCCATTGTATTTTTTTTTCTAGGTGGAATTAAGAAAGGGGCAATACTGAATAAGAATGTAGGTGCATTATGAAATGTTACCTGTAAGGGAAAAGGAGGGAAGAAAAGAAAATACGAGATGTGACCTGATCTTGCAACATGGCTGAACACACACACACACTCCCTCTCTCTGTGGATATTTCTGGTTTGATTCTTTGTCTGCACTGACAACAGATGGTGTTTTAATAAAGTCCAGTAGGAATATTACTGTGAGTAAACAATCCAATGCATGCCAATTTCATAATTGCTGGGTACTGATACAGCCTCTTACCTGATGAATCCAAATTGGGAGGAAACCAACTGTGCACACACCTACTGGCAGCAGCCAAATTCACAGCTGTGGTATGCTCCAGCACTGAGCTTCACCACGGAAGGTAAATTGCAGCTCCAATCATCTTTCTTGGCACCAGGCTTGGGGAACAGCTGCCATCTGGCTTGTCATCAAAGTATGGTCACCGAGTTTCTGGGAGATGAAATAGCTTACTTTTTTAGCTTGACATGCATGAAGATTGCAATCTTCGTCTTTACAGGTATCTCTTAAAATAACGTTCTTGGCTTTCTGAGCCAGAGATTTACCAAGTGGGATTTTCTTCTTTAAGTGATTCCCACGCCTATAGGGACTTGAAGTCTAAACCTGTTATATGCTAATTAAAGATTCACACCCACATGACTTGTCAAAGAGATAAATCTTACTCATTTGTTTTCATCATTAACAGGGGAAAAAATGTAAGAAATACCATGCCTTACATTAGCAACTTTACGTAGGAACGTTTATTTTTAATAGAAGTGGAGATGCTGTTAGGAGCGTTATTCCCACCACTGTTAACACAACCCAATATGGAAATTACATCTTGGCAGATAAGAAGGGGGTGAAAGGCAAAAGAGGGAATTCAAATACTCAGGACCAGCATCCCAGCTAGAAGTGTGTGTACAGACTGCACCCAGTAAGTGACTACCTATTCAGTCTATTACATGATCATTATGAATATATATTCAGTCTTAAAACATCTTTAAAGGCAATGGCAGATTGAACCACAGGAGAAAGAAGGGAGTTCCCCCCTCCAAAGAGCTTGTAATCTATAGAAGCATTGAGGTGTTTCATTTCTGTTGTTTTCTAGCATGCTGTAGAAGGCAGGCCCCAGTGCTGCAAAGCTGCACATAGAAATAACTGCATTTCCATCAGTGATTCCTAGTGTCAAGAATTTAGTCAGAAAATTCCATGCAGGACTAATCTTTTGAAATTTTCCTTCAACCCAAATTGGGACATTCATTTGAGATCCTGGATAAATCTCACATAAATTAAAATCCCATTTTGAAGCCTCCTATAAATGTCATTTTTGAAATTTATTTGACCTTATCAAAATCCTTTATGTTGTGATGAGTTAAATGTTTTGTTTTGCATTATTGTATTGATATATTACGTTGTTGTCTTTCAAGGTATTTTTATAGCAGTGAATCTATGGTTTGGGATGGGAAACTAATAACTCTGGACAATTTTCAGTTTCTGTACTGTTCACAGACCTTCGCAGGATCAAGATTTTTCTTTATTGGATATTACCAGGCTCTTAGCCTGAGAGCAAAACTACTTACCTCTGGGTTTGGAAATTCTACTGAATTCAGAACTAGCGATTGCAGTTCATTTTGCTCTCAGTAATTGTTCTGTGCAAGGAATTAAGTAAGAGAGGCAGAGAAGACTAACTCTCCTACTTCAATGTGTGTTTTGGAGTTGCAAAGCATTGCTTGAAAAGGTTCTGTTTCTGTCTGTGAGTTCATAACCAGTAATGGTTACCTGTCTAATTATAAAGATTTTTTGAGGGAGGTCACTGGATCTACATGTACAAACAAGGAGTTTTCTGCTGTTCCACCCAGTGAAATTTCCATGTTTTGTTTTTTTTTTTTTTTTTTTTCATACCAAGCCAGAGAAGGTCAGCATGGACATAAATTCTGTGAAACACAGCATTAAGAGAAGTGTGCTGAGATGCTGTATTAACCCATCTACTAAAAGACTTATGTACTTAATAACTTTATGGTGATTAGACCAGCTGTCAGTGCTGGACTGGATTACTTTTGCATATGCTTTCTGTTGGAAGCTGTTCTACATGTATTAGGAGTTAGACTAAACAACACTTAGTCATTTTAATTCACAGCTGATGATATATTTCAAAAATATAAGACAGTTTCTGAATAGGTATAGATAAATGTTAGAGCAATAGCTACTTCATGCATTGCTAAATAAATGTATAAGGAAGTGTTCTGGCAAGACCTACTGAGTTGCTCGGTACCTTCTGCAGAACTGAACACTCTCTCTATGGGGAAAAAGCCCTGATGGGCCTCCAAGGAATGCTTTAATGGTAGCTGCATGACACAGCCCTCTGACTGCACTGTGACACTGGCAGACAGAAAATAAAGCTGTGTGGAAATGCTTAACAACTTTCTGTTGGAAAAATAAAAAATCTGTTTTCATAGAAAAAGAGAGCTCTGAGATTGGGATACCTGAAATTGTTCGGAGGTGCTGATCTCTTGGTTACTGCTCCAGCTGGGTGATGTTCTGACACAGCAGCTGCCTACTGACTCCGATTCTCAGTACCTTATGAAATTTCATTTTTTCAGTGGAAGGAATACACTAAAACTCTTTCAAACGTTTTGGGGCCTGTGGGATGGGTAGCATCAGCCATAGAGCACATAATAGGATAACAGTGACAGAACCACTCTTCCCCCTATCTTGCATTTCTGTCACAATCTGGGGGTCAGGGGAATTAGAATTAAAGATCAGGTCATGTCAGCTCTAGAAAATATTCTATTTGGAGTAATACATTACGATGATCCATTGTTTGAAAGCCATGAGAACTGGGATTTCACATGTGAAAGCAGTATACATGTATGCTATACACTGACAAACACTGAATATACAAAATTAGTATTTTCTTTTAATGGAGAGCAGAGTTGTGAAAATGCTATCTACTCCAGGACCTGGAGCTCTAAACATTGACTTATAGTAGAACAACTTGATTTGGCCCTGAGTCAAAGCAGAAACAATGCAAGAATCTGAAAATGGATGGGAGCAGCAGTCATAAATCTAGCACTTAACTAAGGATTGAACCAGCAAAGTAATGAGGGGTGTTTGTCTTATCCATGAGCTAGCCTTGAGATCACCTGAATTGAAATCCCTTCAGTCTTGTACACTAGGAATTGTCCATGGCTTTACAGTACAGTAACAGTTTCAGGCTTCTATATATGATTTAATATTCTGAGCAAACTTTGCAGTGATGTTCTAAAAGAATTGCTTATCCTATAGGCAATTATATGTCCATATCTCTCGCCAGCTTCATGGCAACTTGTAGCAGATTCCTGGCATCTGCAGCTCCTGGAAAAGGGTTAACATTTTTAACACCTGCAAGTTAGTCTTAGTCTTCCATAACTCAATGCAATGCTGTCAGATCTGATGATTTTTTTTTTTTTCTTGGAATGCCATTTACACATATGATTAAATTATTCTCTGGAGCAGAATTGATATCTAAAGTAGATCTATATTCCTCTAAAAGAAGTAGAAGATATACTACCTTACCCTTCAAAGCTCTAACCAACACTTCAGCTTCACAGGGAAAGAAGGCTGCCCATTTTATTGTTCATTAGAACAACTCTCTGAAAAGACTTCACAGACTGAATAATAATTTTCTCCGATATGGGTACCCCTGTTTCTTTTGGTATGGATCCACTGCGGGTGGGCATGGGCAGCAGTGTGATAACGTGACAAGGCAAAGCAATGGACAAGTATTGGACATTAGTTTCTCTTAATACCAAATGATGGGCAGATGGGCAGTCTGTCCATTCCTGTGACTCCAGTGGAGCCATGGAAGGGGAATGCTTTCAAAGGCACACATCCATGAATGGATCCAACTCTGCAATCGGGAGGCTTGTGGATTCAATGTGGTAGAGTGTCCCACGGTAGAAATCCATATTTTTATATAATCAGAAACCTTCTTGAATCCTGACTTGGGTCCATCTCTGATATTAACTGGCCTTCAGAGGTTGAGCAGAAAGGAAGCCTGTAACTTATAACATAGTTTATTTTATTCCAACTATTTTGTGATTGTTATCAGACTAATATATTAAAGGATTAGCCAAAATCAGTACACTAGACATTCTCTAGATCTTCTCTTCATATATAATGAAGGGGTGCCTAAGTTTTCCTGTAGGTAAAATTTTCTTTATTGCCAGAAGACCATTTCATCAGGATGGATGTGTTTATCACATATGATTACTGAAAGGATTGAATTAATCTTCACATCTTTAAAAGTGGTTTACTATATATTATACAGTACTCTCATACTTTCTCAACCCAATGACATCTGAAGCAGTGTTGTGCTACATACATGTATATGAATATCTTCCCCAAGACTGAGAAATACCATACTTCTCAGACAAACAATCATCATCAGAGCCACATAAACATTCCAAAGAGGCACAGAGCAAAATGCTGGAACTTTTATTTTGGGATGAAACAATTTGGAAACCTTCTCAGAATACAGGCTATCGAGTACACAGGCTAGCTTTCCACTAAACTCTAATCTCAGGTAATGCTGAGCTTTGCTCAGAAAAGGAAAGAACCACCCAGAGCCTTTGTCCAATCCCACCTCCATCAAGTGCTTCCTAAAAGTGTGAAAAATAATGATGTCAGTAAAACTGAATTTTCATTGCTGACCTCTCGTAGCTCAAGTCACTCCTGGAAGATTAGCTAACATAATCTAACATTAGATTTAGCTAACATACATTAACTAAAAGAACTTCCTCATGTTATTTCTGTCTCAGCTGCAGTATTCAGAAATTATAAAGGAGAGCTTATTGTAAGGTCACCATCACAATTATGCTGCCAAACTTTAGAAGTGTAGCCACAGCCATTTAGATAAGTCTTGCTTACAGTGACAAGCCACCATTCAATCACTCCTCCTTCAAGCGAGTGGTCTGTTGGTAAAGATAGTTTCCATTTCATAGTTAAACTGGGTGGGATTTCATATATTAAATTTAGTCTTCAGCCCAGCAAAGTACATACTTAATTTTAAGCCCATCAGTATTGCTCAAAGGCAACTGGATTATTTGGATGGCAAAACTAAAGTATGTGCTTAGATGTGAAAATCTCCACAAAACCAGTAAACAACTTAATGACATGAAAGATCAGTTTTCTTTCAAAAATGACAAAAATCCCAAACAAAACAAAACAAAGCAAAAAGTATCCCCTCACCAAAACAGCCTCAGACCCAGACTTTTTTCAAGTCAGCTTAACACTCAGCATCATGGGAGCTAGATTTTCAAAGAGTGCAGCTCCCATTTATGGTCTTAAATACAGTCCAGATTTTTATAAATGCTCAGAATCTAATGTTTAGAGCTCTTTGGACATCTGGCCACTTATTTCTATGCCAGAGCTAAAGGCTTCTAGAAATCTGGTCCCAATTGTGGATGCTTGGCTCTTTTGAAAATTTCACCCCCACGGAAACTACTTTTATAACAGCAATTTTTCCCCCAAAAGGAAAAGCCATGAAATGTAATTATTTTATGTACAATGTCCACGCTTTAAACATAATCATTTGCACTTTTTCTTTTGCCTGTTAGGAGTCATAAACAAAACATAGGAGGAATATTGTCACTTCCTCTTCAAAGCATATTGGGCATGTATGCACACAGAAGGACTAAAGAGAGTAAATTTAATTCTATTGTAACATATTGCTTCAAAATTGAAATAAATGGAAGAATCACACACCAAGAGGCATGGAAAAATATTCAGAATGAATGGATATCATAGTAAGACCTGAAGTTGATCAATCACTTGTAACATAGAGTCAAGTGTCTTAGAAATTAAGAGTAAAAAGAAAAAAAATATATTTTTTATTTGAGAAGGCCTTTTAGCTAGTCAAGTTATGGAATCTTTTTCCTTGCAAAAATGTAACTGACTTGTAATTTTTTATATTTGCGCCTCAAAAATTATGGCTATAATTGCCACCTTGCTGTGAACAAAGACTAGTCAAGGTACACAGAGAGAAACATCTTTACTGCTGCCTGCATGCAGTACAGCCTATCACATCAAGGCTACTGATCTCTTGACATAAGCAGAATACAACTGCCTAACTGCTAGATATAAACATAATAGCACCATTTAACTGCCACTTGCGCAAAGTTTGAGGAAGTATGCTTAAGTGCCTAAACAACATCATTTTTACTGAACCCACAATGGATCTTCTAATGGGGAGTTTGCATGGGGATGGCTAAAAGGCCTCATTTTCCAGCTGAAGAGACATGTAATGAAAATTAAGTAGCATCCTAATCCATCAACTGCTGTCTCTTCCTCTACCTCATTCCTTACCAATAATCAGGGAGTCATAAATACTGGAGGTGGAAGACACCTATTAGATCATGCAATTCATCTCCTTGCCAAGACACAGCCTCCAGTGACCCTCCTTCTAGGCCTCTCCCAGAGCTATTTCAGCCATCTCAGATGATGCTGATTGCATTGCACCCTGTCAGAGATGGCAACCAAGGCAAAAATATTACCTCACTCTCCAGTCAGCCTAAAGATGCTGTTGGTGCTCTGCATACGGAGTTGCCATCTCCCTTTCCAAAGCTGGAGCATGAGAGCAAGCAGCTGTGCTGCCTTTGTGCAGACAGTGACAGTGCTGTCCTGCCAGTCTCTGCCTGTGAGCTGGTCTCTTTCCAGGAACTGATGTAGAAAAGCATCTGGAAAGTGGTCTTTCTTCCACTCTCTTCATTCTCTGGTGCATCATAGCTACCCTGTTTCATACATGCCAGAGCATGAGCACCACATCCACCTGTGCTTATTGATGCAGAAGGAGGAAATAGGTAGATATCATAAGATGTTGGTAGTGCTCTTAAACTTCTTCCCACCCCTGTATAAATCAGTACCTTGTGAAAGAGAGCATTTCATTCCTATACCTCCTTGTCAATTCTGAATTGTAAATTATGGGGCTGCTGCCAGTTGTTGTCCAGCACTGAAGAACTCATTTTTTTCCTGAACATCAAGACTCATTTTTATGTTTAAGTGCTTAGCCAGGATCCAAAATAGCAGTCTGGCAATTAAAATGCACCCTAGGGAACATATAGGCAATTAAATCAAACAGAATGATTAAAAAAATAAGTAACAATTATCTTGCTTAACAATTAGGGGTAGGAGAGGCTGTTCAGGAACCTATATTTGCACCACAAAGCTTATTTATAGCCTTAAAGTAAAGTTACTCCATGCATGCAGAGTTGCTCTCATCTTAGTTGGACTGAGCATCACAGAGCCTAAGCCTTCAAGGGCTTCACAGCCTAACCATGCCAACACCTGAACTTTGTGATGGGCCCCGAGAGGTAGGTGTGCACCCAGCTGCTCTGTCATTACCCCAGAGCACAGTTACTGTCATTCAGAAACACGGTGTGAAGTCCTGAGGAGAGGGAGGCAGGGTGGAGAGTAAAAAGGGAAGTCTGCCTTTTAGAAAATGAGGTTTGATGAATAGGTTGGAATTCTTGTGCATGACTAGGAAACCTGAGCCTTGGCCCCATTTGGAAACTGTTTGAACTCTCTTCCCAGGAGGAATGCTCATCTTCCCATAAGGAGAAATGAGACAGTCATCTATATTCAAAAGACCAATTTATGGTTCTAAGTACAAGAAATTGTTTCTTGGCTCCAAGTAAGAGCTTTAAAAACTACTTAATTCAAGTCTGCATATTGGCAGCTACACATGGCAGTGAAGGAAGTGTTCATGCATATTCTCTTTACAGTGTCTGTTATTAACTTGGTTTTGATAACCCCTGTGCCACTCAGCTCAATGTTGGGACTGGCTTTGCTGGTCACATGGCTTTTCTCATTTTCTGTATGTGGAACTTGACTTGGCTTTGCAAATTTTATTCATGGAAATGGATATGTTCCAAGCCCCTCTCAAGCTCCTGTAAAGTTTCCTTCCTTCCTTCCTTCCTCCCTCCCTCCCTCCCTCCCTTCCCTCTCCCTGCTCCTCCACCCAGCTTTCATTCTGTTTTCTAACAAGAAAACAGCTTTTGTACTAGCAACCAGCCTAATGCTCTTTGCTTGAAAAGCAAGCTTTTTTTACTTTTCTCTTACAGAATACCTGGCCTAGCTTGCTCTAAGATGGTAGTATTGAAAGTAACAAATAAATAAATAAATAGTGATGGAAAATGGAGTATTTATGAGATTTTTAATTGTGAGTTAATAAATCAATAAATTGACTGTTTGGTCTTATTTATTTATTTATTTTGAAAATGAGCTGTTGTGTAACAGCAACAAGCCTGATATGTTTCTGAGGAATTGTGCCAGAAGACCTATACCATCTCCCAATACATTTGTGGGCTCTGGATCAAAAATGTTGCACCTGTTGCTGCAAGTTACTTACCGGGGTACTCCATTCTGAGAATAATAAACAGCGGTACATTTTACCAGAACCAGTATGCACAGAAACTCTGTCTTTTTAAAGTGAAAATTTATTTAGCAATTTCATTTTGATTTAGGTGACTTATGTGAACAAAGCAATTTAAAAACTTGTCATAAAATCAACTTTATCATAAACTGAAATAGCTGAATAATGACAGAACAATGCTTTAAGATTGCTACCATGAAACCAGCGATAATGCAGTGTGGGAATGGTCAACATTTTGCACAGTGGGTCGCTTAGCCAAAAGATATACATAATACTTACTTGACTACCACCTGGAGTCATCTTGAGAAAGAGATAATTTACTCTCATTATCCATCCAGTTTCACTCGGAGCTGTACCACTAGCAGATTATGAGGACAGGAATGACTTGCTTTCTTCTTAGGGCTTTACCAGCCCTTGTGGCTACCTCATGTGGGAGGACTGCTAGTAGCAACAAGGTACTGAGAGCTGGCACTGCCAAGAGAGTGGAAAAATCCATAACCTAAACACCAAACTTTCTGTTAAATTTAATGGGTTAATGGATAATTACTAGGTTCTTTCCTTGGAAGTCTTGTGAGATTTTTATGATCAGAGTCAATTTTATGGTGCTTTTGTCTAGCTTCTTGTTTGCCTTCTGAAAGGAATTATAAGTAGGACAAGCTACTTCAAGCAGGTCTTTTTTTTTTTTTGCTGAGGTCTGGGGGAGTAGGGTAGGTTGGTGTGAAAAGCTGCTAGCAAAAGCAGCTGCTGGTGGCTCTGAACATGGAGAGATAGCAGGAAGAGACCTTCAAATCTGTGCCATGGCATCCACCAGGGAGCAGTGAGGAAGCCTTCCAGAAACTGTATTTGTCAGAAGGAGAACAACATTCCAAGAGGCATGAGTCCCACTCTCATATAAACCCTATGGTAGGGTTCAAGTGGGAGAGACAGACAACTTGTGCAAAATTCATGACTAGATCTCAAAAAAAATAACAAAATAATCCCCAAACGCTATCTGTACATCCATAAGCAGCAATCACCTGATTGCACTTTCATTTACAAAATTGTTTAGTTTTACTTGTCATCAGAAGCCTGGCTTCCTTCACTGCATTTCTTCCCAGATGAACCAGGCTCTGAATACCACAGTGACACAGTACACATTTGGCAGGGCATTGGTCACGTCACATTAGGCTCTGTCACATCACATCAGTTGATATGACTGACAGAACCCGACGTCTCATGTCACAGCAGGGCATGTTGCCCAGCACCGTGAGTTACAAAGACACAATTTCTAGCAAAGAAAAATAAAAATGAATTGAAATGATGATGGGTGGGGGAACATTTTTAAGGTCTTCCTGGTCAGTGCAATCTAACAGCAATCTATATTCTGTTTTGTTAATTTAGAGTAAAATATGTGAGACTTACTAATATGTTCTATGTAATTAGTTACTTCAATAGGAAAGGCTTGTATTATTAAAATATGAAAGGAGAAAAAGAGGCAGTAGTTCCCTCAATAAACACTTTGTATATGTATGCGTACTCAAGCTTGGCAGGCATTTCCCTAACTATATGTGTATGCTATACGTGGTTATATGCTGCTTGTGGCTCTACAAAGGTATATGATTGGATTAAAGGCCTCTGGACACAAGGAAAATGCCTACCTGCCTGCACTGCATTTTACATTTTGGGGCCTCCAGACAACTCACATTCCTGTGTGTGAAGAAGCCAGTACTCAGGTTGTACTGGGGTGAAATGGTTGCCCTGTTCCCAGGTCAGACAGCTTTTTTAAGCTACAGGCATCTTCCACCTTTTACTGCAAGACCTGAAGCAGGTCCTTGAAAACCCCTCAAATATGAGAGGAGAGCCTTTCATTTCCATTTGGCTTAGGGAAAGACATACTTTCTTAACCCCATTGTTGCTCTTTTTTTTTTGTTGTTCTGACAGTCATATGGAGTGCAGAGTTTTCTTTAGTGTTTGTTTAGGGGATGATGGAGGAAGAGTAGATCAGTTCTGATGTCCTAACACCTTGTACTGCTGAAACGTCCAAATCATGAACTATAAATATAAATAAGGAAGATAATAATATAAATAAAGAAATATAAATATAAATAAGTTATTCATTATGCAGTTTCTATGTATTACCTAGTAATATAGCATTTATAAGTACACTTTATAAGGATGCCTACATATATCTGTACATATTAGCAATTAATATACATTAACACCTTATGATCTTTTGAGGCTTTGCAGTGCCATTCTTTTTCAGTCTACTTGCTGCATCTCATATTCTGCCTGGACACTTCCAACTCTCTTTTATTATACACTCACATACTGTCTGTTTTTCAACAACTGTTGCCCATTCCTCATTTTTCATGCACTCTTCTCACAGTCCCTTCAGATCCATCCCTTTAGACTTCTTCAACCTCCCCCAAAGTACTTTCCCCTTAGTGCTTAAGGATGTCTTCTATTTCCCCCATTCCTGTCATAGCTTGCTACTACAAACAGGAGAGGGCCCCCTATGCTAAATCAAGCTGAATTTCCTCACTGCAAGCAATGGAAGCAGAAGCAGAAGTAAGTCATTAGGGTGGTCAGCCTACTTTTCAGTGCAAAACCTTCTGGAGAGGAATGCTGACTCAGCCAAGAAGGGCTTGGCACCCACCCCCGAGAAAATAAGGGACATGGACTGCTCTTCTGGAATGACAGAAACAATCTGAACTTTGAAATTGAGTATTTGAGCTCAACCTCTTAAAACAACAGTCACACCAAGCTCATGAGACTCTCATGACCAGATTCAATGTTCACCAAAATATAGCAAAAGGCATACATTGGCACACTTTCTTCTAGCGCTGGCATTAGATTATCAGCTTCAGGAATATCAAAAGTCACATGAAGGCACTTTTCCCTCCCCAGTTTGTGGGTGTTTCCAGCAGCTCAGCCTATTGACTTTGATTACTGTTAAATAGCTGAAGCCACTGTATACTTTACTTTCTGTCCAATTAGAAAAAGTGTTCTGTGACTTTCCTTCCTTATTTTCTGTTTTGATGGCATTTGTGACTTTGTGGCATGCTTTCATAATTAAACAATAATTTGTAGTGCATTAGTTGAGTGAAAATTCATATATAAATAAACACAAAAAGCTATATTTGACAGGTTTTAGTTAAACACTCATTTACTCCCAGGTGTTTGGTTAGAGTTTTGCCATAGAAACACTGGCCTGCCTAAAATGTAAGTAAAATATGTAGAGTCTGGAAATAGCTTTAAGATACTCTGAATGTCTGTTATCATGAGGAACTGAAAGACAGCTTTTCATATGACCTAAGTATTTTCTCCATTTTGCTTTCCTGGGCTGCTAAAGAAATAATAATAATATTTTCATAATAGGTAAAGTTGGTTTCTGTGGACAAATTCATACTGTTGAACTAAAAGCTGTCAGGGAATATTCCTTAGCACTGGACCTTGATCCTGTGTGCTATTGAATTGTCAGCTCAGGCTGTGGCATGGCTGGGACTAGCTAGCACTATTGGTTAGTGTTGTCCCAAACAATTCCAAAAAGCTTTGGGAGCTTTTTGAGGGCATCGACCATTTCCAGTAGGCTGTCTGCATGTAGCTAGTCCATTTTAGGGGAAAAATCTAGGCATTATTTCAGGTGAGAGGAGTTGTTTTATGTTGGTTGATGTCATTGTCAGAGAATGCTCCCTGGTCTTCCAAAAATACTGGTGAAGAGGCTGCCCATGTCGGTACCCAAGCTGACTCAGAAGTTGCACAGATGATTCAGTCGCTGTCACCAGCCGTGGTGGAAGCTGCCAGGTGCTCAGGGCTGCTGTAATCAGACAGAAGCTGAGATTTGTAGCGTGCTGATTTATATGTGCCTGGTTCTGTAAAGATATATACACATGAATGCAGAAAGCGGTTTTGAAATTCAGCAGTAGAGAACAGTTACAGAGCAGTGATTTGTGAAACACTATAAAGCTGCATCCTGAGAACACGAAAAAGACACATGAACTCCATCGCCCTGGTTTGTCAAACTGACAACTTAGGTAGTCAGTGTTGACTACAGCAGGTATCTGTTCATAGTGAAATGTGTAAAACAGCAGTTGTTTTAATTTGTATTGATCAAGTACACTGGGATTTTCCAAGATAAATCTTAGGGAATACATAACCCAATTCAATAAAATATGGTGATTGTATCTCACTGTCCTTGTAAATCCACTTCTAGATTTTTTTTTTTTTTTGCTTTAGTATATAAAAGCTACAGAAAAAAATATTTATAATGAAACATTATCTGATTTCTTTTTAACATTTTTATTAACAATAAACATTTATTAACATTTTGTGACATTATTGATGCGTACCTACTGCATTTCAAATAAATGTATTTTTCCTAAATAGACGTGAAATTGTGTAATAGTTAAATAGTTAACTTTTGTTTCTGATATAATTGCCCAATTTTTATGATGATATCATGATTATAAGCTCCATCTTTTTTTATTATTATTTTATTTTTATTTTTTATTGGCATTTTAATGCATGCTTTTTTATTTCTAGAATATAGATTCTAATACTTAGGTGAAAATTACAGTCATATTTTCTTCATGTTCTTTTGTATGACCATAACTTGATTTAAGCTGGCATAACTTTCTTAGGTATTATTTTTACATACTGTAGACATTTACATTACATTTTAGACATTGCTTTTTAGATATATTACAGGGTAAAAGACAACTGTGATTTAACTAGCTTGCAGAAAAAATGTTATAGGAAAAACACTTGTATTACAAATCTTAAGAATATATTTTTTAACAAATGTCTTTTTAAAAAATAATTTATGCATATTTGCTTTTAAAAATATATATTTACAAAATCTATTTTTATAGAAAGTAACTTTTTATCATGAACAGTTTGTTTCAGAAAATTATATATTACACTGTACATGTAATCAGGATTCACTAGAATCTGATATTTTATATTACATTGGGGTGTTGTAAACATATAATGGCATTTTCACCATCAAGTATTTGAAATGAATATTCCTCTTTTCCTACTTACTGGTGCACACTTTCAATTGCAGAATTGCTTCAGAAGAAAGCTTATTTCAAAATGGTTTCCATCCTCTGGTCAATATGATTTTTTTTTCCCCTCATATTAACTACCATTAAACCAACTGATCCCAGAAAAGATGAGGAAAAACCTAAGTACTTTTTGTTGAGCTGTTGCTGTCACTTGGCTTTTAAGGTACTGTGAACATCACCATCACACCAACTGACTTTGAATATCTACTTTTATGTACATTTTTACCAGCATAAATTCCTGATATTCCTACCACTTACATCAACAGCAAATACATTCCAAGATTTTTTCCTAAGAAAGATGCAATTGGAAAAAAAGGTCTTCAAGTAACAGAGGAAAGATTAAAAGGTATTAAGGGAAAGCTTTTTAAAAGTGAACTTGTATAATAGGAATTTTTGAAGTCCTATAAATCTCTTTGGCTCTCCCTCTCTCAGAAACAAATATGATCCACCTGTGTGAAACAAGTATCATTAAACAGCTGTTCCTAAGTCATTTTGTGCTAGTGAAAGATAGAAAAACATTAGGCAGAAAGCAAATATTTAACACCATTTATTGATTTGCATCACAAAAGCAGTGAGATTGTTTGTTCTTTACATTTTAGCAGGACACTCTCCTTACTCTTGCAATTAATTTGGCAAGTAATCAGCATAAACTAATTTTGTCACCCACAATTACAGATGAAACACTAAGGGATATTATGCTCTTGCAAGATGGAGAGACGCTAGTGTTTCTTCATTATAGTTTACAAGCACATATCACCTAAATAAAAATGAATGATGTGGTAAAATATTTTGTCTCAGTATGTGTTTGGGCTAAATGCATTGCTCATGAATGAATTATGCAGTTCATTCCAAATATGTGCTGACAGTATCTTTACACCACAAGAGCATTGATATCACACACACCAGGCTTTCAGAAATCTTGAGTCAGACCACAAAATACTAAAACTGGATTAATATCCAATAAGATTACTGAAAATATAGATGCTTAAAGTTTCATTTGTCTATTGTTTTGATTGAACCTTTATGAGACATATCCTTAAATTTTTCTCTGTAGCTGCATGGTCAAGAAATGAACCATATTAATAGAAAAGCAGAAATAATCTTTTAACCACTCAACTGTCCGATTTTATTCAGACATTAGGTTAAAAAATACCCAAACACACCAATCCTCATAAAACTGATAATAAAAATGGAAAAGCTAGAAACCCTTTGGTACAAACAACAGAGACTTCCCAGTAAAGATGCTGCATCATGTAGGTTTCAGCTATTTCAGGATTATTGATTTCCTTTCTCTACTTGTAAAGCCATCATTACTGTGAACACTCACTTTTTGAATTCAAGTAAATTCAGTGGAACCCAAAAGCATCTCTAAAATTGACACAATCAAACCTAGTTTTGTCACAGTTTTAAAATTTCTAGCCTGGATTTATCACCCAGCTGGAGATGACCAATCTGATTTTTGCATTGGTGGCACTTGCGTGTGAATTCACTCTATGTGGGCTTACAGGAGAAATGTTGATGAAACTGCAATCACCAGCATCTCCCACGTGTCAGGCAGGTGTGCTTTGCCTGGGAAAGGAAATCATTAGCAATGGAAAAAATTTTCTCTGGAAGGTTCAATTTAAGCATGCCCAATGACCAAGAAACTGGGACTGGGTGGTGTCCACCCATGCCTGATTATTTCTCACTGGGAAATTGCCTAGCACAACCAAAAGTAGGTCAAAGGGATGGCAGAGCCAGCACACGTCACCTCTCCAATGTCTGACATGTAGTCCGTCCTCAGACCAAGTGGTATCTCACTCACTGGAGTAGTCTCACCTGGACGATGGCATTCCCATACAAAGGACACCCTGAGCATACTTCCTCTGATCACATCTCTGCTTACACACTCACTTTACCAAGCTTCTATATGCCATCTTGTACCCCCTCCCCTCCCCATACCAGTACCAAGGGCATTTCTCACTGCCTGCCTGACCGCATGAAACAGAACATTCACCCCTTAAGGGAATGTATGAATTTTACAAGAGGTAGCTTTACTCTAAAAAAGACCAAATTTCTCACCAAGGATGTTGCAAACCAGGACAGGAGAACTGATGTCTGCTGAGGTGACATGGCAGGGTAAGGCACTCATGAATTATGAGGGCAGATGTCAGTTCCAAGTGACATGTTTTCCATAACCTACTGCATCTCTTTGTTTATCCATCAAATACAATCTATAAAGCAACTGCTCATCTATTTAGTCTGGGGTCGAGCATAGAAATGCAAGTCAGACCTCAAATTTAGTTTGTCATTTCCCTGCTCAAAAAGGGATGTGATTTATGTTTATAATAAAGTATTTGAAATGTCGTTTAATAGGAAAACAAATGGCAGTTGGATTCCCATGAGCAAGGAGAGGAGATTGTGAAACTTTGAATTAAACGGTTTTATCACACTTTAAGTTACATATTTTTATTCTAATTGTAAAAATTATCTGCCTTGACATATCTTTTCCATTATTTTTGTTAAAGGGTATTCATCAGTGGTGTTAATGATGACACAAAATTTTAATATATGCATTAAACATTTAAGTTTTAATATGTTAACATGACACAGGATGTGAATAATAACAATGTTTTATACATGAAGTGAAAACATATTTTATGTTGGAAATAGTTAGAATGCCTGGCAAGTGACTTATATCCATAACAATTTCATTTAAATATTGCTTTTGCACCCCATCTATCTTAGATGCAATTTTATAGTCCTTTTTAAAAATTCATTTCAGCATGACCTCTTTGAGGCTGCAACTTAGTGCCTCTAGCCTACATATTCAATTGCACTTGTACTTGTTCCTATTCAATTACTTTTCAAAGTGCAGAAACCAGCAAGTGCCCAGACCTGAACTGCATTTACCATTCTGGGACTCCTCAGGAATTGCAACTTCTGTGCGGTTACACAGTAATAAAAGGCAAGAGGAAATCCATCAAATTGCTAAAATATGATGGTCTACTAGACTTGATATAGATCTTCATAATTTGGGAACTCTTGGAACAGACAGGTAGTTCCTAATATCAGATTATGCTCTCTCCAATATCAGAAGATTTTGATGCATATATACAACAGCTTTCCTTTTATTTCTGCATGTCATGCCTTTTTCTGTCTTGTGGCTTCACAATGAGTGTCCCAATAACATTCGGGAAACGGATATCTTTGAAGGGATAAATTTTAAAATGGAAGGAAATGTTTTGATGTTTTAATGTACCTAAGTGGGAAAGTAATTTACAAAAATCTCTGGAAATATTTCATCCTATAATAGTTTATTGTCATAAGAAGAAGTTGTGTTGACAAAAACAAAACTCTGCTCTCTGACCTCATACACAGCATAAATTCAAACCTGTTTTTCATTCATGGCAGTGTATACTCTTAAGCAGACCTTGCAGTATCTCCAAAGGCACGCAGTTTTAATCTGGTAAGGCTGTGATGTACACAAAAAAAAAAAAAAAAAAAAAAAAAAAAAAAGATCAGAAAATAGACGTCCCTGTGCAGTGAAGATCTTTTGGAGCTGCAGACAGGCTCCCCTGTATGGTGCACATTCTCATTTGCTGGCTGAGAATTTGTGGGTCACCACAGAGCGCATTTAGATCTTCTCACAGTCCAAGCAAAATGACACAGTGGCTGACAGTACTGTCCAGCAGCAGGCTGGCTCTACCCCAGCACCTCCAGCAGACCCAAGAAGTCATCAAAGCGGTCAAAAGCAACACCAGGGAAAAGCAGTAGATATCCACAGCTGGAAAATTCCTGTGAACAACTGAGATTTTTTTCCCTACAGTGAATTCCAATTTTGATGTTTTGATAGCACAAATAATGGACAGATATTAGAAAAATCATCCTTTCAGAAATTCAACTTAAGGGCTACTGCCAAATATATGAATGTTAACATGTAGATGGTATGTATTTATTTTTTTAGCAATACAAGCTATAATTTGCTCCTATGTTTGTTAGTTATCTCATTTTTAAGTGAATTAGTTTATATGAGGGTCAGAAGGATCGTTCTTCCTCTACAGAAAATTCACCTACAGAGGCTCAGTTACTGATGGAAAAGAGTGAAATGGAACTTTTTTTTTTTTTTTTTTTTTTTCCTGTGGTGAATAATTCATGCTTAGGAATGGTTTCATCACTGAGCACTCTTCAAGTCATTAAACTGAACTGAAGAAAATGGGGTGAAGTCATCATCAGAGAAGGTCAATTTATGGAAATACAGTTATCTCTTTTACAGTATTATTAATACCTACTGACAACTCCATGTTAGGAGAGGAAAAGCCAATCATTAGCCTATAAGGTATAAATTCTCAAACACATGCACACAATGAGAGCATCATTATTATAGAAGGTATTTGAATGCAGCAGCTATGAGAAGGAGAAGACAGGGAGAAAGGAAGGAGGCACAACTCTTGATCCAAAAAAAGCCACAGACGTAAAAACTAATTGTCAGCAGACTGCTGTATCTCTTGCCAGGAATCTGCATGGTGCTATTGTTATCCATTTGTAGCTGCCTATTGGTATCCACATTGCAGATCATTTTGGTGTCTGAAGAGCAACCTCTTCAAACCTTTTGCCTTTTTTCAGACCTTCTTTTCGCCTTTGAAGAGCAGATTTGTTTTTAATTTTAGGAAGAATTAACTTGGCTGAGTGTTAAAATGAAAATTTTTCTCCCTTTGAAATGTGTGTAATTGTAACATTTACAACGTTACCTACAAAAGTCTATTTAAATCACGTTGTCACCTGGAAAAAGTTTACTTCTGTAAATCCTACTGCTTTCAAACTGAAAGCCTTGTATATAGATTACTGACATTAATCTCAGCAAAGTGTCTGTCATGACATGAAGGTTCAGATAAGGCTACTTCCTTAGCGGAATGTTAGGCATTAGCAGTCAAAACCAGTGCATGTCCAAAAATTTGTGTAGTTAAAAATGCTGTTCCACTGTGTGACTTTAAGAGGATATAATGGCAAGGTTATATATAATCCCTGTAGAAATACCTCTGAAAATTCTATATGCAAACAAATTAGTTTGATAACACTCCACCTGTGTAGCACAATATTTAAAATGGACATTTAACTGGCAGAGACATAATGGTGTATGTATGTAGTAGGTATTTCCTTAGCCAGTCCCACTAACATTGACTTGAAATTTTCAAAGATCTGATGAGAATTCAAGTATATTTCTCTGTGATAGACCATAAAAAATTGAAATCCTGAACATCTTGCAATCAACACAAATCATGACTTTAATTTCAAAGGGAGCTCTCTCTTTTATCTATTTATTTATTTTTGTTAAGAAATGTAAAATCCGTTTATTTATAATTTTTTTTTTTTTTTTTTTTAAATGAAGGCTTTCATACTGGAACACAAAACCTCAAATGTGTTATCAGATATTGACATGATCAGTAGGAGCTACTGAATGCATTAAATCTTTTCAAAGTGAGTTAGTTAAATAAATAACTGCGGATTCAGGATAATTTAAGAATATAGTTTTTAAGTGATAGTAACGTAGGACTGAAAGGCATCTTTAAATGTCATCTATTCAGTCTTCCTGCTCTGAGAGAAGGCCTAATGTACTCTGACCATCTATCCAATCTTTGTCTGATCTGTTCACAGAAGCCTTCAATTATGAGGTTAAATAACCTCTGTAGGCAGCCTCTTCCAGCTTTAACAATCCTTACAGCTGGAAAGTGTTTCTTTGTGTCTAATCTAATCTAATCTAATTTTATTTAATTAAATATAATCTCTTTCTCCCTTTTCAAAATTTAAACCAGTGATTTCTTTCCTACATTGGGTGAACATGAAGAGTAACTGATGAACATTCTCTTCATAACTTACTTTTTACATACTAGGAGATAGTTACAAAGTTTGTCCTCTTTTTTTTTTTTTTTTCCCTAAACTTTCCAACCCAGTTCTTTTGATTTTCTGTCATGTTTTTAAACTTCCTAGGACTGTTTCTGTTCTTGCCTAGACCCTTATTTTTCTGCATCTTTTCTTCAGCTGCCATTCACAAAACACTACTACTGCCATGTAGGACAGAATAAGGACCTCCATGCCTTCCTTATGACCCACCATTTAACACACTCCAGAATGATACTGGCCTTTTTACTCAGCATAGCATTCGATCCTACCAGATTTTAAATTCCCTATTAATGCTATATTTTTTACTGGTTAGGTTTCCTACATTTTGTGTTTGTTTTCTTCATTCCCAAGGATATCTTTCCTTAGAATTTCATGTTTTTGGTTTGGGATTATTTCAGTAACATTCTAGGATCTCTGTGAGTGCTAACCTTGTCCTTCCAAGTGCTTAGAATCCCTCCTAAAAAGATGCCACCTGCCAGTGTTATGTGCTGTCCTTAATCCATTGTCCAACTCAGTAAAGTGACTATTCAGTAGACTGGACCCAGCATAAATTTTTTGTGTGAGTTTTATAGCAAACTACTGAAAATGACAGAGTTAAGGATCTGTTTTGATTGGGATCCTTCAACTACTTTATTTACACATTTATTTATTTGCACATTTATTTATTTACAATTACCAATCTGCCTCAACACATAAATATGGACTTCCTTACAATGTAATTCTCATGTTTAAATCCCTTTTATGAATGTTAGCACCCATAAATAACTATGTCAAAACCCTTATGTCTTTCATAAATTGTATACAGAAATATTAATTTCATTGCTTTTTCTTTTTACTTTTTTTCTTCAGGCTTTTCCAGGAGAAAAATGCTAACTACAGAATCCTTTCTCATTTCATAAAGCACAGCATCGCTAGTTGGTTGAGGGAAGTGATTGTTCCGCTCTACTCTGTGCTGGTCCGGCCTCACCTCGAGTACTGTGTGCAGTTCAGGGCACCACAGTACAAGAAAGACATTAAACTGTTGGAGTGTCCAGAGGAGGGCGACAAAGATGGTGAAGGGCCTAGAGGGGAAGACATGAAGAGTGGCTGAGGACACTGGGCCTGTTCAGTCTGGAGAAGAGGAGGCTGTGGGGGGATCTCATCGTTGTCTACTTCCTCGCAAGGGGCAGTGGGGAGGCAGGTGACCTATTCTCTGTAAACACCAGTGATAGGACCCATGGGAATGATGTTAAGCTGAGGCAGGGGAAGTTTAGGCTGGACATCAGGAAGAGGTTCTTCACCAAGAGGGTGGTTGCACACTGGAACAGGCTCCCCAGGGACGTAGTGACTGCACCAAGTCTGTCTGAATTTAAGAAGTGATTGGACTGTGCACTTAGTCACATGGTCTAAACTTTTGGGAAGACCTGTGCAGTGCCAGGAGTTGGATTTGATGATCCTTATGGGTCCCTTCCAACTCAGGATATCCTATGATTCTATGATACACTTTTTGCCCTGGTTTATGAAACACCTTTGCAGAGAGGCTTGGAAATAGGTTTGTATTTACCACTAAAATTATAGTTCACAATCCATAATTTTCAATAGCATTTCAATAAGAACAAATAAAACCATTACTGGTAGAGTTTCCATATACCGTACAAAATGTTATTTCCTTTGATACAGCATGCAATAATCTTACAAAGTGTAGGTGTATGCATAAATATGGCACTTGTTTTGCACTTGTGATTTGCTCTCAGAGAAAGGCACAGGATTGCTAAATCATGTAGTAGATTAGTGTAGAGTGCCACTGCTTACTAATTTCACCCACTAATTCACCCACATTGCCATCAGTAAAATTGTACAGGAATAACACACCTAATTCCCTTAGGTGTTTCTGTAAGTATTACTGCCTGATTGCCTGACTGTCTCTCTGGGTGCCTAAATGCCTTTTCAGATCCGGCCCCTAATAAATAATGAAATCTAGATGTTGCCCTCAGCTTACCAGCTTTGCGTTAGCATTGCCTGCATCCTTCCTGTCAACTGGATTTAGCATATTTGCATAATTATTTTTCATTCATTCACTACTAGTTTTTTGTTGTTGTTGTTGTTTCTTTTTAAACAAAAAGGGAAAACCAAACCAAACAAGGAAGCAGGGAACAGACTATCTGCATGAAGTATTTAAATGCATCCTGCTAGGCATGTTTGAGCAGATCCTATTTATGCATTTAGTTTGAAAAAAGTAAAACATTTAAGGTAATTAAAATAATTCTGAATTCAATTTTAAATCCTGCTGGCATTATTTAGTATTCTATGAGAACTGTCATGCAAAGGGAAAAAAAAAAAAGGGAGAGAGAGAAAAATCTTTTTCCCAGTACAATGAAGTAGTCCTACTGCTACTGAAATGTATAATGAAACTTCTGGGGACTTTTGTAAGAGTAACAAATAACATCAAGTTTTGACATATGCCTGATTTTTAATAGGATCTACAGCAGTTCAGAAAGAGAGAATCCACTAACTGCCAAGTTGATGGTGGCTGAGGCTGAATATAATAAAAGTTTTGCTTTTGCTAATTTGGGGATTGGAAGCTCAGAGGTAAAGAATCTTGACATCTTCTGCAGGAAGAGAATTGTTTCCACCACTGCAAGGTAGATAATTCTAATGCAGAATCCATCATGGATTTCACATAAATTTGCAGGGACACACTCTGGAAACACACAAGAAAAAAAAAAAAGAGCATACCTTGCACAGATTTGGGAGAAGAATTATGGACAGTTGAGCTAACAGTAGGACTAAGTGTTTCCATTTCAAGTGAACCAAAATGGAGAGAGGATAAAAAAATAAAATTAAATTATGGGAAAAAGACAATAAAAAGTAAGATTTGTTCCCCCAAAATCCTAAAGGTCTACAGCTGATTACTTAATTCCTAGACCATAAAAACAATGGCCATAACAGAAGCAAAGGAAATAGGTTTCATCTCAGGATTCTGTATTTCAGAAGGACACTGTCTGTCTGCCTTTCTGATGGGAAAAATGATATGTACATTATTCATGATGGTATCTACCCAATGTGTTCTTAAAATTCTCCACTGATAGGTGTAAATCAACAACTTCAGCTGACAATCTACCCCAGAGTTTCATTACTGTCATCATGAGAAATTTTTTTCCCTGAAGTCTAAACCCAAGTCTCTCTTACTTGTTTTTGACCACCACTAGATTTTCAGCCTTCCCTTATGGTACATGAGCTCTGGGTTTCTTGCCATTCTGGTTGCCTGGCCTCTCTCCAGCTGATCTGAATCTTTCTCTACCTGTGAAGCCTGAGTAGGTTCCCATATCTTGTGGCACCTAGATGGAAAAGGGAAGATACGGCCTTTCACGCATCTTATGTTTAATCTTGAAAAATCTGAGCGATTACTTTAAAGGTGATAAGCACTGTCCTCACAGGGAGGTGACATTGCTTGTTTGCTATACATCTCTCATTGTTTAACTACTGATTTCAATGATTACTGAAGAAGTGACCCTTATGCTTTCAGCAATTACAAGTTAGTTTAAAATGCAGCTACTCACCTTTCTTTACATTAAGCATGGCAATGATTTAATACTTTTACCTGCACCAAAGTGATAAATAATGCTGAATATGAAATTGAGATGAAATCCCTTTAGAGAAATTGAGAGTTGGTGCTTTAAGATTTCTAGGAATGTCGTGTCTGATTTTGATCCTTTTCTAACATTAAGTATTAAAACAAATTTATTTTTGGAAACACAATTGAAAAATGATTTAGTAGAATTTTGTGGTATCATGTCTTTGTTAATCAATGAGAACTATGTTACCTTTACCAGTAAGAAATTAAAATTAGGCGTTTGTTTGTTTGTTTGTTTGTTTTCATTGCTACTTTTGGAAGCTAACCATATTTATGAAAATTAAGAGAGTTCCTTCTAGCTAAAACACATCACTACCTATTATGCAGAGCAAGTTGAGTTGTGGTATGGGTGTGAAATAGGTTCAAATGAGGTTCAACACACATATTGGTGGTAAAGATTCTCTACTATAAATTAGCTAATATTGTATTTGACAATACAGAGAGATAAGTAAGTGTCTCATGTCTAACAAACAGGTGATTTGCACTCCTACATATGATCAATGAGCATTCAGCTACAATGAATGGATTAAATAAAGATGATAGTTTTTAACCTTCAGACTAAGTCAGAGTGTGTTGCTGTGACACATGGTCATACTTGTGCCCACAAAATGTGGGACACATGCAAACCATCCAGCCACTCCCCGGTACTCTGTCCCCCTGCTCGTAGTGGATCACTGCTGAAAAGTTGCAAGTCAGCTTGGCTGGATTCAGCTATGAGATCTGATTCTTTGTGATGTTGAATACTGCTCTGATACATTCTGCCGACTGCAAGTCAGCACTTAATGGAAAATGCTCAGGAAATTCCAGAAATAAGTCCAGGGTCTGCCAATCCCTAAGAGGAGACAGGGAAAGCAAGACGTGACTCAGAATGGTCCCCAACTCTGTTTTCTGATTTCATTCAGTTGCTCCTGCCATCAAAATACACTGCCAAAAGGATGTAAAAATCACAATTAATATAATTAATGGCCAAACTATGTATGTGTGGGCCTTCTCCTGTGGTTCTAGTCATGAGGTTGTGGTAAATTTAAAAAGAAGGCCTTTTTTTTTTTTTTTTTTTTTCTTTCTTTCTTTCTTCTTTTTTTTTTTTTTTTTTTTTTCTTTGTACAAACTGGACCCAATCTCTGCAGGCTCCAGGGTTCTATTGTTCAGTTTATTAGTCTTTCCCTGTAGTTTTAACCATTGAGAAGCAGAGGCAAATTGCTCTGCTTCTCTAAAGAAACCAACTACATTAAGATTATGAAAAAAATGAGGCCTGAAACACTTTCGTTGTTTAACTATTTTCCTTTTTACTGTTGAGGTCTACAAATCTTAAGCTCATGTTCTGTAGGCAGGCAGGCACCCACACCATACATTTGACTGTGCATTAAGCTCATATGCACAGTTGGCAGAGTAAGTTTTTTCCATCACCTTGGCTTCTGGGACTCACTTTTCCATGAATGCAGAACAGTTAAGAGTCTCCAGTGCAAGACTGAAGACCCAGTTGCCTTTTATGTCAACGTGGCAAGATACAGAATGCCAAGCTTCTGGGCTTGAGCACTGTTGTCCCAGAAGACCAAAGCTTATTCTCAGGAATTCAAATCTGATGGAACCAGAATCTTTCACATGTGTCTGCAGGGCGTGTGAAGATTTTTGGGAAGTTCAAGAGCAAGTTAAATTGTCTGTTTAGAAAGCAGGTACACTTTTACTATTACTTAAGTATAAAAATAAAGTAGCTGCCTTTTCGCTTCCAACTTACTGAATAACTAGTCTTTCTGTTATTTATGTATTTATTTTTATTTTATATATATATATATGCTTTTTTACTGTCTTTTGTGAACTTCAGGCAATTTACATGGCTCTTTTTCATGTCAAGTTAAGGTGAGCAAATGGTCCCTTAAGCTGTAAAAATTTAGGAAGGAATGAAAAGGCAGCAGTAGCCATTGTAATTGGAATTACTTTATTTACTTGTGAATCAGCAGAGCTATGAGATGAGAGTGGATAAAGAAGAGAGAGAATTTATTTGCCGTGATTGGTTGAATTCATAAAAAAAGCTGCATTTTCTAAGAGGTACTAATGAGGGAGGGATACCAAAAATATAATGTGCTCTAGATTGAGGAAAGCTGGTCATGACAAATATTGCCACTTGGCCAGCTCTTCTGAAAGGAATTTTTGCAAATGCATACTGCAGTTATAGCATGGACCAGATTGGAAACTCCATCTCTGGTGTTTTTAGATGGTGGTTCCTTGACCTGACACAGCTGGTTATTTCCTAAATAACTGTCTCACCTGGCATCCTTTCTGGAAGCAAGTTTTCCTTGTTTTTGTTTGTTTGTTTGTTTTTCTTTTTCCTTCCTTCCTTCCTTCCTTCCTTCCTTCCTTCCTTCCTTCCTTCCTTCCTTCCTTCCTTCCTTCCTTCCTTCCCTCCTTCCTTCCTTCCTTCCTTCCTTCCTTCCTTCCTTCCTTCCTTCCTTCCTTCCTTTTGTTTTGTTTGTTTTTGTTTTGTTTTGTAACTCAGCGGTCTTTTGTGGGCGTGCAGGCCTTGTGCTGTCTGGGACAAGGAGTCCTTTCGTTGCCTTTGTCACCTGCTCCCAGAATACATATGAGGACAAGGAGTAGAAGAGAGGCATTCCCTGTGAAATGATCCAGCCTCATGAACAGTAATAAGAATATGCAAATCTATTGCCCTTTTCTTCTGAAAGACAGATTAAACAACACAAAGCTGGGTATGAACATTTAATTAGGTGATCTTTAAGGTCCCTTCCAATCCAAGCCATTCTCTACTTCTAACTAATAGACTGAGAACTACGCCAATGTCAGAATGCCAGAGAGCAGGTGCTAGAGTAGTTGAGCACCATATCAGATGTTTTTTGGCACTTCATCTGTTTCCAAAAAATACTGTAAGTTAGGAGAGAGAATGGGGATGGGAGAACCAAGTGAAAATAGCACTGTCCTGTTATAACTGATTTAGTCTTGCATTATAGAATTTGGTTACCAGCACCAAAGAATGGAGAAGAAACTGGATGGCAGCAGAACCAAAGACTGATGAAGCCACTGAACAGTTGGCAGTGGCACCAGTATGGAATCATAACCACCAGAAATCTTAAAAAAAAAAAAAAGCCAGGTTTTGTTTTCTGCAAAAGCTGGAGAGCATAGTGGTGGTTCAAGCTGAGGCCCTGATTCTGGAAAGAATGGTACAATGTGGCTGTCTGTGATGGCAGTAACATAACGATTTCCAGACTCCTGGTGTAGCCATTTCCATTTGTTCCTGCATTCGCATGCCCACACATAATATTTTGACTGCTACAGCTCCAAAGCTCAATTTAAGAATAAAGCATGATGTCAAAGCTGCCCAACTCCTCTGAAGAGGCAACCATTGAAAGGCTGCTGTTATTTTAATCTTAACAGAACAGAAGGATTCAAGCACAAAGCAATATTTTGGGTATTGTTACTTGTAAATACATAGTAAGATGTCATGTTTTAAAATTCAAGGATTTTATTTAAGTAGAACAGACAAACTAGGGTAGGAGGGAAAACTGATGAAAGAGACCACAATTGCATACTGGAGCCAAAATTGCAGCTGAGCCAAAAATACACCTGTCTCAACATTCAGTCCAATCCCCCTGAACTGGGCTGCATACCAACTATTCATAGTAAGTCCAATTTTAGCCAGGAAAAAAAAAAAAAAAAAGAAGCTGTGAAAGGACATAACTCTCTTCTGTGTCTGTTAGTGGAATATTACTACAAACAGTATTTAAAAAAACAGGGAAAAAATGATTTGAGCTACTGCATTATGGTTTTTTTTCTTTTTCAGGGTAGAAAAAAAAAAATAAATATCCCTGTGCTGATTGCTAAAAAGGAGGGCATATACCCCCTAATACCTTTAAATCTTGTTTCTTGTGAAAAAGAGCTCTTACTATTTTTGTTTCTAATCTAGGCCAAGTTCTGAAATCCTTGTAAAAACCAAGGGCTTAATAATGAAACAAAAAATAACTACTAGCTTTATTTTTACACTAAAAGGAGATAAGGATTAAAAATACTAACATGTACAGCTGAGTATATTACAGTTTGCTTCCCCATGGAAAAGGGGAGTTTGTAAAGATTAGGAACCAGACTGCACTGCTTGGCATATGAGGACCTATGACCTTGACCATGGTCATTTCATTCTGTCTGAGCTCCAGCTCTCCTCAGAGCGTGCCTGGCAGAACATGCAGAATGGTACTGGTCATTGACACAATTTAACCAGTCACTTCTTATTAGCAACTGTTTTTCATTAGAACCATGTAAAATCATGCAGAAATACTTTCATCACTGTGTCCTGAATTTGCATGCAATCTATACATGTTTTTCTCCACATTCTTTCTCCTTTTCCTACTACTTTTACACCAAAGGAAAAATTTCCACTATGACCAAAATTTGTAGGCCTTTCCTTTTTCCTTTCCTTTTTTCCTTTCCTTTTTCCTTTCCTTTCCTTTCCTTTCCTTTCCTTTCCTTTCCTTTCCTTTCCTTTCCTTTCCTTTCCTTTCCTTTCCTTTCCTTTCCTTTCCTTTCCTTTCCTTTCCTTTCCTTTCCTTTCCTTTCCTTTCCTTTCCTTTCCTTTCCTTTCCTTTCCTTTCGTTTTCCTCCCCTCCCCTCCCCTCCCCTCCCCTCCCCTCCCCTCCCCTCCCCTCCTCCCCTCCCCCTCCCCTCCCCTCCCCTCCCTCCCTTCCCTCCCCTTCCCTCCCTTCCCTCCCCTCCCCCTCCCCTCCCCTCCCCTCCCCTCCCCCTCTCCCTTCCCTTCCCTTCCCTTCCCTTCCCTTCCCTTCCTTCCCTTCCCTTCCCTTCCCTTCCCTTCCCTTCCCTTCCCTTCCCTTCCCTTCCCTTCCCTTCCCTTCCCTTCCCTTCCCTTCCCTTCCCTTCCCTTCCCTTCCTTCCCCAATCCACCCAACTTCTCTAAATCATGAATCATACGCAAATTTGGGTGTTGCTAGCTGCCAAATATCACTTAAGATATATCCGTATTTGCTGACAAAACCAAATTCCATTCAAAATCCTTCCAGATTTCTATAAGTAAATTCCAGAAACTGTTAGTTTAGAACCATTAGAACCATTCTGGGAAGGTCTTTGTTACATCCTGATTTATCTGTAAAGTACACAAATTAAATGAAAGAAAGAGAGAGAGAGAGAGAGAGAGAGAGGGAGAGAAAGAAAGAAAGAAAGAAAGAAAGAAAGAAAGAAAGAAAGAAAGAAAGAAAGAAAGAAAGAAAGAAAGAAAGAAAGAAAGAAAGAAAGAAAGAAAGAAAGAAAGAAAGAAAGAGAGGAAAAGGTTGGAATCTGTATCTGTGATGATCACTTGGTGTTTTGGAGTTTAACACCATAATGAATTATTTCAAGTTTTTGGAAAACCCATTCAGTAATTCCTTTTTGAACATATAGTTTATAGATACTTCATGCAAATACACACATACATGTGTCATTGCTACATTTCATTCATAAAAAGTATCAACAATATGTTAGTCTTCAGTGCACACCTTATATTTCTTCCCGACCTTTAAAAGGTGTGACATGGTAAAATGGATTTGCAAATCTCTTATTGTTCCTCACTACTGTAACCTCAGTGTTTATTAGTACCTGCAGAAGCAGAGCTAGGCTGAAGAAAAGAAAGGCATTTTCTAATGGTCTAGGGCCAATGGCCTATTTCAGAGAACACCTTGAAGACCACAGACATCCTTTCCAGATCATAAAATTCTCTATAAAGAATTGTTGTACATTTAGTTCACTATAGTTCACCTACAGTTACTCACACACCTGATATTGAGTATTTATCTATTTCTAAGTACCTTTCTTTTACTGTTGCTGTCCCTAGGGGTGTTCAAGGAAAGGTTGGACCTGCTGCATAGGGACTTGGTTTAGTGGGTGACATTGCTAGAAAGGTGATGGTTGGACCAGATGATCTTGGAGGTCTTTTTTAACCTTAATGTTTCTATGATTCTATGTTACACTGATCTGAGGCTAGGGAACAGGCTGTCCCCTCAAACAGACAACAACAGTGGGCCTCGACCTTACCATAGTCACAATGGTGGTGTGGGGCCAAGGTAGGAACATCAGCCAGACAGCTGTGTGGAGCAGAGGTGTGCCCATAGTCCACAGCACAATGTGGGACCCAGCCATGGCCATAAACCAGATGGCAGTGTCAGACCCACACACAGAAATCAACTTGACAGTGGCATGGGACGTAGGAGTGGAACTGGACAACCCTGTGGTTTGGCACTCCAGCCTAAAAACATTCTGGATGGAAGATATCCCATCTGGACAGGCTTATCCTTCTGCCAAACACCATGGAGCCCATGGAGGTGGATCCACCAGAAGATGTGGAAGAACCGGTGGAAGTAGATCCACCTCGGCCAGATCAGACCTGGGACTACCGTGGCATGTCTTTGCTCTCTGCTATCAGAGCGCACCAACAGCGTCGCAGGAGTTCCTGGCCAGCTCCCTACTCATTGCTGCTCAGGCTCCATCCCAAGCATTAGCTTGGAGCCACCAAACACCATGGACATCCTGCAGGCTTACCTGCAAGACGTCCTGGCAATAAAATACCCTGTTGCCGATTCTCAGGGATTGTGTGAGTTCTTCTTTCCCATCCCCCAGCCCTTGTGCCAAAGGTGGCATCCCTTCTGCACAGAGCCTCGAGGAAAAGAACAAGAGAGGACCCAGCTTCCTTCGTGCTGCTGCAGTGGGATGACAGAAGGAGCCACCAAGGGCCACCATGTGCCTTTAACATTTGTGAAAATAGACTGAGGGGTAAAAATAGTGTCTAAGCAATTATAGGTGGCTAATTTCTTATACTAGGAGTGAGTTTCTATATCTCAGTAATTGGTAACGACAGACGTGGAGAAGGCTGAGGTACTCAACAACTTCTTTGCCTCCATCTGCACAGGGTAGACGGGCTTCCCAAGTCTTTCATTTCCGTGAACCCTTAGATGGAGGCTGGGGGAGCAAAGTCCCACCCGCTGTAAGTGAAGAGCAGGTTTGAGACCACCTGGTGAATCTAAACAGGTACAGGTCTATCAGACCTGATGAGACATGAATCCCAGGGTCCTGAGGAAACTGGCTGATGTAGTTGCCAAGCCTCTCTCCATCATAACTGAAAAGCCCTGGCAGTCAAGGGACATCAGTAACTACCCAAAAGCCTATACCAGCACAAGCCTACCTGGGAATGAGTGGCAAAAGCACCCCTAATGTGACTGGCCTGGATGCTATGTGCATCCTTGGCATAGGCTATCTCAGGAGAGGATATTTCAAGGGCCTTTTTTCTTCAGGGAGCCATTCTATGCAGGGGGACAGGCAGAGATGATTTTTCCCCCTTGTTCACTCTCCCTTTCTCCTTCACTCCCCTCTTCTCCACCAGGCTAGTTAAAATAGCTCTTCAGGTCTTCGAATATCCTTGGGATATCCAGACCAGCATGTTCTTATTATAATGTCTCCTGAGTGTGCTTCAGGAATTGTCCAAGGTTAACCAACTACTTAGGAATGCCATTCAGAGATCTGTTCTGAGGCAGCATAGTTATGAGTGGCAGGCAGTATAGGAGGATATGGGCAAGCATCTAGAGCAGTAGACACCTCCAGTGCTTTGGAAATTCACCCCTGAACAGGTGCAAAATCCTAAAAAAATGGCAGAATGCTTGAAAAAGGAGTGTCATCACCCTGGCAATTCCAGAGAGACACAAATCACTGCAACGTGCTGGGGCTTGGCCCAATGCAATTACTCACCACTCACTGATCAATCCTCAGCCTATCCCCAAGCAGTCGGTACCCCCTGCTGTCCTCCGGCCAGCCACTCCACATTAATTGTCCAGCATGACGCCATATGATATGGAATACCCCTTTGGGCAGTCGGGGTCAGCTGTCCTGCTTCTGTCCCCTCCCAGCTCCTGTTGCACCCCCTGCCTGCCTGCTGGCAGGACAGAGAGAGAAGCTGAAAAGTCCTTGACTTAGTGTAAGCACTGATCCGCAACCAGTCAAACACCAGTGTGTTATCAACATTATTCTCATCCTAAATTCAAAACACAGCACTCTACCAGCTTCTAGGAGGAAAATTAACCCTATCCTAGCCAAAGCCGGGACACAGCGCATCGCATGGTATGGAGTACACCTTTGGTCAGTTGGGGTCACCTGTCCTGCTTCTGTCCCCTCCCACCTCCTCCTGAACCACCAGCCTCCTGAAGGTCAGTGTGAGAAGATGAAAAGTCCTTAACTCAGTGTAAGCACTGCTCTTCAACAATTAAAACAAGTAGAAGACATTTCTTCTCAGAAAGAGGGGTCAGGCATTGGAAAAGGTTGCCAAGGGAAGTGGTGGCATCACCATCCCTGGGGGTGTTCAAGGAAAGGTTGGACCTGGTGTTTAGAGACATGGTTTAGTGGGTGACATTGGTAGTAAGGTGATGGTTGGACCAGATGATCTTGGAGGTCTTTTCCAACCTTAATGATTCTATGATCCTATGAATGTGCTTCACTTTCAGACGTGCTCTTGTTCGGACTCCAGTGAATACCATCTTTATATGCTTGCCACAGTGATCTATTCTGTCTTTTAGTCATTGTTTCATAGTGTGATTTTTTTCATATGATCTTCTCTACCAGGAATAACAATATTTAGTACACATACATTTTTCCTCTAATAGCTAAGAGAAAATATTAAAATGTTATGTCCAATTGGTCTCTGCTGTCATCAGACCATAGCAGTGGTATCCCAAAACAGCTTGTCTTATGTTAGCTATTTGCTAACATCCGGTAGACCCAGATCCTCCGAGAACTGAGGTTTTTCATCTGCTGCTATCAGAAAGTCATCTGTCCTTCTGTAGTCTTCTCAAGTGTGATTGGAAGAGAAGGGTGCAACCTTCCACTGGGTGGCTTATGGGGAGAGCTTATGGATAATGGGAGAGTGGAAGGTGAAGCTGGAAGACCTCTGAAGAATGTGTTTCCAAGCTCTGCTCATTTGAAAGCTGTTTTCACACTCATATCCTCTTAATACTGAGTCAAAGAAATGTTCCTGACATGGCAATAATCGCAAATAGTTTTGTATACAGTCTCTTGTTCATTCAGATGAAGGAAAGCAAAAGATATGGGCTATGTCAATTAGTCTTATTTCTGGAATGTCCTTTTGATAGAGTTGAAAGTTAGGGAGCAGCAGGCCTTCTGTGAAAGCACATTAATATTAGTGGACTAAAATTTCCAGTAGAAACACAAAAATCTGGCCATCTGTATTACCTCTAGTTTGCCTGATCAATGGCTTATTTTAATTAAGTTTATTGAGTTTTACATAAAATGCAATACAATGTGGGTATTTATGGTGAAATAAACTGCAAGATGGAAGACACAAAAAAGTTAATGAAATCAGTCTCCACTACTTAGATTCCTCCCATATTCTAGACACACTGCATTAGAATGATAACACTGAAAGATTCAGAACTATGTATGTTTCTGGACTTAAATTTTTATAAAATGTGGTGTTAGTCAGCTTTTAGGCTGCAAGATTTGTAGATCTGGGAGTAGTTTGACCCTGACCTAATTCAGGTATGTAACAAAAAGGTATGATTCAGGGTCATCATTCTGGTTTTGGACCATCCATTGCAGAAACACCCTAACATTTATTCCTGAAGTGGCATTAATAACGGGTGTTACTATTCTGTATTAAACATTTAGGTCTGAACATCACAATGAAGTATGGAAAAGTACAATATAACTGTAAACAGATACACCTATGATTTACCATCTCATTGTTTACTAGCAGTGCTTTTTCAAATCTGTAGTGCCTTTACTGTGTACATACATAGCATAAATACATATTAAGGTGATTAAAAAACAATCATGCTATAATATATTATTTCCTCTATTGACTTGTTTGTATATCTACTTAATGTGGCTAGCTAGTTAGATGTTTTAAAAATAACAAAAGAACAAAAAAAAAATATGATTTCAAGACACTACATTAACAACTAATTATCAAACTCTATATTTGCTATTTGCTCTTATTCTAAGGGTGATTCTTGTTTTCTGCCTCTCCTCAGGGAAGCTTTGTCTCCTGTGATAGGCAATGGCAAAACAAAACAAAATAAAACAAATAAACAAACAAAAAAACACTAGGATGACCATGACTTAGATTAAGGCCTAAATACTGAGTGATCTATTTTTCTTGATCTATTTTGCAAATTTTGGCCAAATCTGTCAGACACTGGCATACCTAGCTGTGGAATTCTGAGAAGTTTCTGAGGCAGATACTCTCTGCATTTTGGTTTGATTTATGGAAGTTTAACTAAACCAGACAGCCTGCTAAGACCTACAAGTTCCTGTTTAAAATATCTAACTCAAAATGTGTGAACGCTTTCCCCTGAAAATGTATTGATTGCTTTGTATTTACTTAAGCATCATCAACATGTCCAGAATCTTGGCTAAAGTTCAGGGAATATAATGAAAATTTCATTGTAACACCATCACACAAGCTGAGACAACATTTGGGCCAACCAATCAAAGAACATGACCTCTATCTCTTTCACTCATACATTATATTTCCTCTTGCTAGTGTGGGGAAACCAAAGAGGTGTTATACTTTGAATAAGGAAGAATTCACCCAAAAGAATTCCTCCTGGGGGCAGTTGGACCCCTTGCACTGAGCAAAGTGATTACATTTGAGGTACAGGGCAATATATGTGGAAAACTGTGTTTGGCAACTGGTTGGCACATGACAAAACATCGTATTTCACACTCAGGTACACAGCAATTGTTTTTACTTAAAAAATCATTTTGAAGATATCCACAGATACATTTTGCTTATGGAGCTGGAATCATTAGGTTGAATTACTGTGTGCTTGGCATTTCGACTGGTTTCAAGCCTAAATAAGTTCTTTCACAGCTTCCTAAAGATGTTGAATCCAAATCATAAACTGTCTTTTCAGTGGAAGCAACCCACTTCAAGGCCATGGTAGTTATGCTGTACACAAAACACTGAGTTCAGGGTTGCGCTCACTTCTTTTAAGGACAATGGAACTCTTTTCCTTCTTTTCTTTCTACAAACCAGATTCAGCCTGGTTACATTAAATTCTTATGTTAATGTTCCATTAATTAGCTTTCTTTTCTTTATATTTTGTCTTCATTGTTCTCCTTTTACTTTGTTTTACTCCCTGTATAATTAAAATGTTTAACATTGTTCCTTCCTGTGGTCAGGACACATTTGCTTAAATCTATTTCATTCTCAATCAAGGCAGAGGACAAATGGAAGCAATTAAAACTAGGAATCCTTCCCCAGTCCTCTCCACTGCCCAGCCTGTAACGCTGCAACATCGCTGGTGTAAAATAATCCAACCTTTGCCATTTCACACTCCAGCATCTGCTCTGGGCCTCTAACCCGCTCCAGGCGAAGACAGACCAAAAGGAGGCCACAGCAGCGTGGTATTGCCGTGCCATTAGTCAGTGGCTTGGGATAGCTGAGGCTTTTCTGAGGAAATAAGCGTGGTTTTATTTAACCTTCTGTGTATCTGTCTATAGATGCGTGCCCGTATATGTATTAGCACACATCCCCCTCACAAACCCGCCCCCACAGGATCGCTGCCTGCAGGCCTGTAGGTGGCGCCTCAACACCGCCCACCTGCACGGGGCCGCCGGCGGAGGCGGTGGGGCCCGGCGGCAGGCACCAGTGGCCGTTAACAGACCGCGTTTTCGGCGTTGATAAATTATTATTATTTTATTATTATTATTATTTTTCTCCCGTGCTTGTCATTCATTTCGCACTTGTACCCCGATTGGGTACAGGGGGCCGTCAGCCAGAATGAACAAAAGCCCGTGATGTGGCTGCGGGGGTGGGGGGGAACATTGTGTTCTCCTTCCCCTGGTTGCCCACATCACTCACGAGTGCCCTGTACTTAAAAACGTAAATAAAAAAAAAATAATAAATAAATAAATAAATAGATAAATAAAGGATGAGCAGAGATGCTGGTTGCTTCTTGAGGGAGATGGACTCTGAAAAGTGGCCAGTGGAGAGGCCTTGCAGGAAGGCCTGCAAAAGGCAGCCCTGGTATACACTGCTGCCTATGCGCTGCCGGCCCTGGCCTAATGGACTTCTGCTGTACAGAAAAGCTACCAAAACAAACGAACAAACAAACAAACAAAAACAGTTAATTAAAAATATCATACACCTCTGCATCATGTTTAGCTTTCTGTCCTTTTTCCACCTCAGCTTTAGTTTTATGTGGTAGAGTTGTCTCTGATCAGTGGGACCTGACTCTGTTTGCCCAGCTACAGTCGCTGGTCAGTTTAGGTCACTGCGTTCTCAACAGAGCTGCTCTTGTGCTGTATTTTCACATAAGCTGAGTTTACGTGCCAGGCATAGTTTTGCTATGCTGGCATAAAACTCGTTCAGTGGAATGGTGAATCTCTCCCTTTTTGAAAATAATTGGTAAAGAAGCAGCTTGCACATTAAAACAAAGAAAAAAACATCCCCCATTATTCTGTTAAGTTTATTCTCGGCACTTCGGCCATACAACACCGTACTGCACAGCAAAGGAAGGGCTCCATATATCAGTGAGATGTGCAGATCTCTGGTGGCAGCCACAAAATGGCACCCAGGCCTAAAGGCAAGGTGGATGCCAGTGTTAGAGCACCTGCCTTGGATGCAGATAACCACAGATTTAGTCCTGCTCACTCACATGAACTTTGCTACAATGTGGCTGGGAGTTGGATGGGGAAGGCGAATAGTTGTAGCTTCAGTAGAGCGTGCTGAGCTGTGGATCCTCACCTGAAGTAGGGGAACAGTTAGACACTGAGTTTAGCTAACACAAGCTAGATCCACGTAGATCACATCTCAGCTTCTTGACTGCCTCCTGTGCCCCACAGTAACCAACTTTTTTGCACAATATATCCACATCTGTGCGTAACCAAGGGACCTAAGTAAGGGCTGTAGTTTTAACTCAGAGAGATAGAATTTCAGCTCTCACTTGCTGTTTTCCTCCATGTCTATAAAAGGGCATTACTACTATTTTGACTTCCCCAAAGACTGTTGTAAAGCAAACCTACTGAACAGTGTGAGACAACCTTCTACTATGGTGATAGGAAAAGTAAGGGAAGGAAATGTGTTTTTAAAAGCTAACTTCTTACTTTTTGAGTATTTATTTTTTATTAAACACAGAAATTCACACTGATACACACTGATAAAAATCAAAAGATTTATTTAAGGGGTTTCTTTGTTAGCCCATATCAGTTTATAAAGTGACTGGGCAGTGCAGACCTGTACAATGCAGCCTGCTGCAAAAGGTGTAAGGGATTTAAATACCGAATACCCATTTTGAGAAGATGGCAGGATAACAGTAGAATTACTGCTCTACTAATTCTATTTGATCATTTTCAGTCACATTTGACAGAATCACAGCTCAGTGTCAAAAAACCTATTCTTCAGTCCACCTTTTCTCAAAAATCCTCTTCTGTGAGCAATACAGTCATCCTAAAATGATGGGTTATTTCTGGAAAGAGGAAAATGTCTTGTTTGTGATATCTAGCCTTCTACATTTGTATGCTTTTAAAATAAGCACTTCGGATATTAAGAGGGGAAAGTAATGGTTTTGCATCTTTGTTATTAGAATGTTTACCTCTCTTGCTTCATTGATTTTTTATTATGGTTCCAAGGTTAGAAATAAGGATCGTCAGTGGCAGCTTTTTTGCTGCTTGCTTTAGTTTCAAGTGATAATTTCAGGAATATTTTTTTTTGCTTTATTTCTTGCCATCCACACAAGCTGTCTACCTTTCTGTCTTACATTTAACAGGAATAGGTGATTTTTAAAAAGCCACTTTGGAAAAGTTTCATGGCTGCAACATGCCAGCATAAAAGACAGATAGCATCAAGCTGAGCTGCCTTTGTTGCTGCTGCTGCTGTCTTGGCATCTGTCAATGAAGAGCGCTCCAATCTGGGGATCCCTGCTGGGGTGAGATATGGCCATGTCTCCAGCAATGGACCAAGCAACACTGGTGCCAGAACACTGCAACCATCTGATGCAAGTCTTTCCTAATGAAAGTCCAGCATGGGGCTAAATGAGTTTCCTCCACTGCTGGGTGAGGGGCTAATGATAAAAGCACTCCCTGGGCTCGCTGCTGCTGTTGGTAGCTTTGTCAGGGCATATGGCAATTGGCTAACTACAGTTCCTGAGAGGTTTACCCTTGCTCTGTTACCTCTGGAACTGGCTCATGGGCTCTTCCAAGAGTTGCGTGCAGGGGTACGTGTGCAAGCAGGCATGCGGGTGCTTGCTGGGGAGCACAGGGAACGGGTGGGGAGGCCTGGGGTGGTGGTATTTTGGCACCTGGTGACTGCTATTATTGATGCTGGAGAAGCACAGCTCACATAAAATCTGTACCGGTTTGCAGTAGGAAAAGCTAAAGATGTGCTAGTTAACAAGGTTTGCTGCTCTCCCTCACACACAGATGCAAATGTGCCTGGAATGTGTGGGCTGAGGCACTCGGCATTTTCAGTCACAGCATTCATATTTTTATTAATGTAAAATAATAATATTTTTAATGAATAGGCCACTTGTGGCCAGGAAGTCCCTAGGCAGCTCATGAAATACAATTTATAATAATGAGAGAAAGAAGGCAGATTTTATCTTTTAGAAGTAAACCTTTCATTAGAGAAAGCAGTGAGAAGTGGGGTGGAGAATGCTAGAATAACAGAAAAAATATAATAAAAAAGCAAATGTGCACATAATGCAAACACACACGCACAGATCCTGCATGGAAAGAAAGTGTGCTGAGGAAAAAACAAACAAACAAACAAACAAAAAAAAAAACAAGAACAAAAAACCCAATAACAACAAAAACAAAAACACTGTAGGGATAGGTGCTTGCTTGCTTGCTTGCTTTTGTACTTAAGCAATTTCTTCCAACTCAACTTTTTGTTGTTGATGTTAAATGTGAGGCCTGTATTTTTTTTATATATATTTTTAAATGTAGCAACAGAAGCATGTTCTCTGCACCTGTTGGTTATACAATTTCCTTCTCACAACAGTGCCTTTGCTGTTGAGACATGATCTGAATGACAGGCACTGCTGAATCAGCTTGTAAATAGAAACGGATGTGGGTTCAATGCTCTTTTCCAAAATAACCTCCCTCTTCGAGCTTTGTGTGACTTGTCCCTTTCCAGGTATACTTTATCCCTGTTTAGCTTCTGCCATTAGATTTCTCTCTTCAGTTCTAATATTCTCCTTTTTAGCTCTCACCATTATTTCTGCATTCTTGTCTTGTTCTCTACTCATTTCATTCCCCTGGGGAGGGTTCCCTCCCCAACATGATCTTAACAACTTAGATAACTGCAGAGACATTTATAAGTGAAATGTTTAGTTAAAACATAGTGGCCCTGCCCCTGGGATACATTCAGGGCCGATTAAAAATGTCTAAGACTTTTCTTAGAGACTTCCAATTATAAGACTCACTTGTGAGTAGTCTAGTGAAAGTGTGAACAACTGAAAGACAGCTTTAAAGCTTTGGTAGCATGGTCACTGCTCTTTACTCACCACACTAACTCTATTATGCCCTGGGAATAATGATTCCTCAGTTGTGAGTTACTTATTTTTTTGGCTATAAGGACACAAAGCAGTTTAGCTGAAGGCCATCACAAAGAATATTACGCTTACGATCCCCCCAACAAAAACAAAAAACTCCGCAGCTTTACTACTGCAGTCTTTGCTTCCCTTCTCCCTATGTTCACTGTCCATTTTCTGTAAGTTATAAGCACTTCTGAGTAAGTCCTGAGTTTGCTGCACTTTATTACATAAAGCATTTTAGAATGCTTTTGGGATCTGTCAAGGAAATGTGTATTTGTGGTTTAAACCTATATGTCACACTCAGTCTGTGGATCTCAAAGCCCGTTAAGCTTGTTTATCATTTAGACAACAACCTTGGCAGGGTAGGTTATTTCAAAAATTGGGCAACTTAGGCATTGGGGCTGTGGCCTTACAAAAACATAGTACTGCTAATACTCCTTCTGAGATCTGTGCCTAAATGCTTACAGCACTATTGAAAAAGAGGTTTATGTGACTTAGCAGATTTGCCCTGACTTCTCCCTGGCATTACTGTCAATCTTGAAAGTCATCAGGAGTTCTTGATAGGTCAGGATGGTCATGTTAAAGTCCATTGAATATTAGCAGATTGAAGAAAATATGTATGGAAGCTTGCTGCATTTTTCTGGTATTTGCTGCATGTTGTTCCAATTACCTTTTAAAACTAACCTATGTCTTTGGATTAAACCAAAACATGCATTAGCAAGTGCGTTATGTGAGCTTCAAGTAATTCTTGTGTGTGGATGATCTGTTAGTGGTATAATCTAAATAAATCTGCTTTTGACAGAAATTTGCTATTATTTAAAATACATTGTTGTGAATCACATGGCAGAGAAGCTTTATCAAGTACAGAGAGCTTTATGTCCCATTTGGCTTATTGCACTGGTAATATATTCAAGAAATAGCTTTTCAAACAAACTGAAATAAAACAGAATTTTCTGTGAAAGCAAAACTTTTTTCTTGGTAGATTTTTTTTTTCTTTATTGTTGATAGATCTGTGTATATCCAAGACAAACTGAAGAAATGGCCTCAGATGTGAGTGGCATCCAGTACCTTTCAGAAGCTGTGGGAGAAGGAGCTGAGGGGTTATGGTCCCTATGAGATGTTCTCAGAGAAGTCGGGCCCCAACAAGTCCCTGCCTGTATGAGGGCAACTCTGGCTACTGCTGAAATGTGTGTACGTCCAACTGTGCTTCTGGGGATTGCAAAGATCACTGTCTTTAACTCCTCTCAATAGCATCCTGAGTTTGCTGTGCTTTATCACATGGCACTATCTCATAGAATGGTTCAAGTGTCTCGGTGTAATTTGCATCCAGTTATGGTCTGTCTTGAGCTCCTTCTCAGAAGAAAACTTCTTATAGGCAGCTTTAGTCATCTAACAAAGCACATTGCGTACACCAAGTTTGTGTTTTAAAGGTGCCTCCAGAAAAGGGAAAAAATTTTCAAGTGTACTAGGCCTGTTAGAGCAAGTTTATATAAAGACTATAGCACAATTAACTTCTTGACAACTGCTTTTTCTTGACGTACTCTATATAAACAAACTAACCTAGCTGAATACAGAAAAAATGAAAGTGATCAGACGTGAAGAAAGTGTTCTAAGTGGTGTTGTGAAGTTTCTCTTCATTTATAATCCATGTGTAATCCACGTTCAACTAAAATCTCAGATTTCTGTATGGAAAAAGCTGCACAAAATATCCTTCACCTCTTCCTATTCAATAAGGTTTGAAAGGGACTTTGCAGTACCAAAATAAAATAAAATAAAATAATCATTAATTACAAATTTGCTTAGAAGAGATATTTTTATTTTAAGTCACTGTAACCTAGAATGTTCTTCTTTAACTTAGGAAATGTCAACTACTTTCTGTCTTCTATCTTTATAATTTTTCCTGTTTTTCTCAAAGTTTCAGGATAATGTGGTAGCACATTGACACTATTTTACTTTTTCTTTGTCTTTTAAAGGCAAGTAAGATTTGAAAATGTAATGGGACACATAAAAATAAAAAGGGAGGGAGATAGGTGAAAGTAAGTGTAACAGAAATATATCCAGGACTTATATATTTTATTGTTACCCTGTCAAAGATAAGTGGAGAAAATAAAAGGAAACATTGATGTTGTTCTTTAATCCACAATAAACCTTTTCAGATAGAAAACAGAATTATAATCGAATTTCAAACTTTGCAATCCAAAACACTTGAAAAAAAAATCACAGTTTTTTTTGTTTGTTTTGTTTTGTGTTGTTTTTTTTTTTTTTTCCAGAAGCTGTTTTCAATGAAATAACATTTTGCATTTGAAAAATACCACTTGTTTAAACTTATTACGTGGTCTGCATTATTCAAAAGGCTCAAAGGAAGCTGCGGAGCCATCACGAGTGGTCTGTGTTACTGTGGCTCTTGGAGGCTTCAGTGTCCTCTGGCACTTTATATTCCTCAGAGAAAGGTAAGCTTTCCTATAAGATACTCTGGCATTTTAAACAAGAGTGTAGAGCATTGTTTAGTTTGAACTAAAATGACGACAGAAGTAGCAATCTGCGTGGAGAGAAGAAAGAAGTAAAAAGATAGATAGATTATAGATGCAGAGTATAAAATTTTTCAACTTCATCCCATGTCCCAGTATCTTACTGGCCACAGGATTGGGCTGGAGGAGCTCCTTACTACACTGCTTATAGCATTTCCTGTGGCCTCAGTAAATCACTTAACCTTTGTCCCTAAGTTTCCTTATCCAACAAATGGGAATTTTAATACTTAATTTTCTGCCTCAGAGGAGTGTTGCAAAATTTAACTAGCTAATGTCTATAAAATATTTTGAAGCCTCACCAAATTACTGAGTAATTTTTGGAAAGGAGGAATATGACAAATCTGGTGGTGAAATATATATATAATAACATATATAAAAAGCCTTAAAATATAGAAAAGCTTTACTCTCACCCTCCCACCCCAGAAGCAAGAGTGAACAAGTTGAATGTGAAATCAGTGCTGCTGTAGAGTAAGTACTAAAAACCAATGACTGAATAAATCTGCTTTGGAACACACCCTGGTAATTTACAATTCTATCAAACAATCTTCCATCTTCCCATTTTGAATTACTGGCATTTATGATGACTCCACCATGTGCTTTTCCTTCTGATTTTAACTCCCCTTTTAAAAACACAAGTTTGTGTCTGCCCAGACAAGTATGAACATTCTCAGCATGGGATATGCAATGAAGAATTAATTGTTTGGTAGTTTGTTTTAGTTTTTTCTCCTGTGAGAAGTTTTGCCATGCCTGTAATATCTTCTATAGTTTTCTTCCAACGTGCTGTCAGCCATACACTTATCAGCTGTCATTTATTTTTATTCAATAATTGTGCCATTTTCAATAGTGCTGGATGAATGCTTCAGAAAGCTGCTTACAAATAACCATTCCAGCTTTTAAATAAACTTATTTCAACTGCATTCATATGTATTTCATTAACACTTTATCTGATCATTTTAATGAATGATTTATTGGCAGGAATACTTGGCCAAATTTTAAGGAAGTACTTTTGCAAAAGGAAGTCATTTGCAAAAGCATTGAAATTAGTAATTCCTAGTAATAGGAACCTGCATTATAAACCATAGCTTAACTTAGAATCAAACTGTTACTGTAAAGAAACATGAGCTAAAGTCCAATTAAATCAGTTCTAATTTAGAGCACTGAGTATTTGCAATGAAATACTGGTCAAATGGCAGACTGAAAATGACATCAGAATGTTTCCAACAGGTAATATATGAAAGAAAAGCAAAACTCTGGTATTGACAGTTAGCAGTTGACAGTTCTCACATAGAGTTGCAATTCATAGAATAAATCACCTGCAAATTGTTTTGCCATTTATTGTATTTCTCATATTTAGATACTGAATTTGATACAACAAAATTCCTACTTTTTATCACAGACACACAATAACACGTTCGGTACTCTTTTCAGTAATATAGCATTTGGAAAATAGATGCTTTACATGTTGAATAGAACATGATTATAGAACTAGACATACCCATAACATATTGCAGTTGAACATCTTATTTTTCTCCACATTTAGTTTCAATGTGGCCATACCTAATTGATGCCTGACTTATTTATTCTTCTGCACTATTATTGATTAAAATGGACAAAGAGATATGAAAGTTGTACTGATGAATGCTATTGTAGCAACATTGCAGGGTTTCATTTCTGTAATTTTCTAATTTCAGAGTAGAATGAACTATCTCCAAGGTGAATGTAGTTTCACAGAATCACAGAATCGTCTAGGTTGGAAGAGACCTCCAAGATCACCTAGTCCAACCTCTGATCTAACACTAACCAGTCCTACACTAAACCATATCACTAAGCTCTACATCTAAACGTCTTTTAAAGACCTCCAGGGATGGTGACTCAACCACTTCCCTGGGCAGCCCATTCCAATGCCTAACAATCCTTTCGGTAAAGAAGTTTTTCCTAATATCCAACCTAAACCTCCCCTGGTGCAACTTTTCCTCTTAAAGAATCAAAAATGTCCCTTGTGAACAATCAGACTGAACAGAAAAAATATTTCTGTAATAGTTTGTATTTCCTCTTGGTACTTTACATTCAAACTTCTACACAGAGGTACATTTGCAAAAGTACAGTGAACATCACCCTTTATAATCTTTATTCTTTGGTAGGAAATTAAGCTGCCATTATTATCCCTTCCTTTCCTTTTCTCTCCCTCCTTTTCACTTTACAAAGAAAATCATGGATCTACTGTATGGATATGGATTTCAAGAAGCCCAGATCTGCAAAGAGGGTACAAGTAGTTGAACAGTCCTGCCATCAGTGGCATTACTCATACTTAAAGTCATATCATTGCCTTGCAACAAAGAGGGCAAGGGACAATCAGCAAGAAATGTTCTGAGGTAGCTGGTGTGTTGAAGAAGCCAAAGAGGCATACAATTATTTCTCTGAGAACTAGGCACTTAATGCTGCACCATGAGGTTTGCAGCCATAAACCCTCTCCAGAATTTAGGTTTTAGCTAGCCCTATATTACAAGACAGTGGAGGAAAGGCAACAGTTCCATTTTACTAAAGAGCAACATGATTACCGTGCTCCTTAAAGATAGGTTGATGCAGTAAATCACTCCATGCATGTTGAAATGTTGGAGGGGTAAAAGGAACAATGTCCTTCAATTTCAGGAGAGAATTAATCAACTCCTTTTCCCCCTCTCCATGTCAATGTATTGTGGAGGGACGGGTTAAGTGTCCTCTAAGACTGCCCATACTGGAAGATAATTGCCTAATCTAAGGATCCCAACAGCACTTAGGTACATGAAAATGTACCAACTGGAGAACAGTTGCCTGAATAGCTTGGGATCTCCATTAGAATAACAGGTTATTTTAATTCTTTACAGGCTTGCAAGTTTAGCCAGGAGATGCTTTGGTTCCTAGATTTGGGCCTTAGTAGCTATTGCTTGAAGTTCCTAACTGGCCTTATTATCTGTTCCTTTAAAATCCAGGAGTGTTTTTATGCAGTTTTATAAACTGGAAGGTTTATATGAGGTTCATCGGGATTCATTTCTGCGGCGGTTGAAGGGGAAGGGGAGCTATAGTCACCAGAGATAAACTAGTGGGGGAAATGCCAGCAGTGGAGAGACACAGGATACCCTAGGATTTGAATCAGAGCAAACAGATTAGGTTCCTATTCTATACAACCCTCAGAAAGAAGCTGTCTTTTTCCAGTGACTTGGGGGATGCTGGAGGTGATCGGTCATGCTAAGGCTTGAGTTAACCTTTCTCTATGTCCACCTTCAGAGGTCTAACGGAGAACTGGCCGTCTGGGTTACGAAATCTTAGCAAGTACATGGCAAGAACACTGTGTTTATGGAGTCTGACTGTCTTAAATTCTGAAACATTTCATTATTTCATTTCCTCCCAGAAAGAAAGAAAGAAAGAAAGAAAGAAAGAAAGAAAGAAAGAAAGAAAGAAAGAAAGAAAGAAAGAAAAATTTACTTCTTTCCTAGACTATCATTGCTGATTCCACATAGTTCCTTCACAATTACTTGCAGATGGATCCATTAAGAAAAAATAAAATACCCTCTTCCTTTTAGATCATACACAAGATGAGGGCAAATGAATTATTCTCTCTAAAGTGGTGTTCAGCTACATTAATTTCATCCAATAACTTTTTTTCTTTCCTTTCCCACCAAGTTATGTAATGTGAAAATTGGCCTATTTTAGTATATAATTATGATTCTGAGCTTCTGATACTTCTCACATAGTATTGGCTGATGAAGATGACCTCAGAAATCTGGTTAAAAAATAAAAAGTTTGCAAAAAGGAAATGTTCCCTTGTAGTGGTAACATTTTAGAGGAGAGTTCCTGTGTACCTCCCATTTTCTGAGTGCCTTTCAGGATTATTCTGGTAATGTAGTACGCTCCCACTTATTCTGATTAATTTATGGCTAATGTAAAGAATAAAAAGATTTATATATATTAAAAAAAAAAAAAAAAAGAGAGAGAGAGAGAGAGAGAAGTTATATTTCCAGTAAATTGCTTTGTGTATGAGAAGCCTGCATATGGCACAAACAGGGACAGAAAAAATTTTCTTTGGTATTTACTTACTTTTAAAATAGTAATAGTAATAGTAATAGTAATAGTAATAGTAATAGTAATAGTAATAGTAATAGTAATAGTAAATTGCTATGCAGGCTCTAGCCTGGGTTATATGCCCACATATTCATAATTTGAAGTGGTAGGAACTAAAATGGTGGCAAAGCCAGCTAAAGGCTTCTCAATAGAGTAAGCAGAAAATTAGTTTCACTGACACAGAAGAGAGGGGTAGGAGCAATCAGTTTGTCTGCAAGAAAGAAAAACTGGGACCTGGGCAAAAGAAGCAGGCGCCTCACAGTGCCACTCCTGAAATTGGGCTGCTGCTTCTCAGTGGGCAGCAGCAGCCAACCTGACTTTCTGTAGAGGTGCAGGCAAAAACAGGTGGTGGGGCCTTTGTCATTTTGCTATGTCTAGCAGCCTTCTTCCCCGTGAAACTGTTTTGTTTTATTTGTTTGGTTTTTTTTTGCCTGTGTCTAGAACCTGTCCTCCTTCTTGACTTACGGAACTGACTTTTTGCGTCCCCGTTTAATACTATTTGTTGTGGTACTTACTGCAACAAGCCAATATTTGGGTTGCTATGGTATTGCTTGTGATACAGGTGGGCTAAGCCCAAAACATGGTTCCACCAAAAAAAGACTGCACTAGACTGAAAAAAAAAAACAACCCCCCCCACAGAACAAAAAACAAACAAACAAACAAACAAATAAATAAGTAAATGAATAAATAAAATAATATTTAAAAAATAAAAATAAAAATTAAAATTAAAATTAAAAAAAAAAATTAAAAAAAAAATTAAAAAAAAAACCAAGGCCAACCCTAGATTTACCTTGCATTCTGTGGAGCCTCAGATCTCAACACATTGTTCCACAGAAAAAAACAGAACCTCAAATATCTTTCCCACTTTAATGAAAATACTTTTTAAAATCGTTGCATTTGCTCCCCTAAAGGATCATCCATCAACTTGTGTGATCACTTTAGCTTAAAAAGCACATGGGGAGGGCAGGTGAGAAGCAGCAAGGCTGTGAACAGCAAATACACAATAGAACACCAAAAGAAAACTAAGTTCTTGCAATATCGTCTCTACCGAGTATCCTGTTCTTATTATGAATGATAATATGTGTTTGCCATACAGCAATGTGCAGGATTCTTATTGAAATCGGATCTCAGCACTGCACAGTGTGCTTTT